>NC_067422.1:4084414-5362576 GCF_009764475.1 Pristis pectinata
TTTGTATAGAGCCTTTTGCAACATCAGGATATCTCAATATGCTTTACAACTGATGAGGTAGTTAGAAAGTGTAATCACTTTTGTAATGTAGGGAAACATGCCAACCCATGTGTGTCCATCACACAGCAATGAGATGCTGACCAAATAGTGTCACTGGATCTAAGTGAGAGAGTAAATGATGGCTCATCTGAGTGATGGCAGGCTCCAATAACACAACAACGCCACTGTCCTTGGACAAAAACAGACTTGGAATCATCTTTTCCACCCACTTTCAATAGATCTACAGAGCTACAGTAAGGTCATTGCTTATCAACATAATCTCTAGATGTAGTGGTTAGGGTAACGCTAGTACAGCGCCAGCGACCCAGGTTCAATTCCGGCCGCTGTCTGTAAGGAGCTTGTACGTTCTCCCCGTGTCTGCGTGGGTTTCCTCCGGGTGCTCCGGTTTCCTCCCACATTCCAATAGACATACGGGTTAGGAAGTTGTGGGCACGCTATGTTGGCGCCGGAAGCACGGTGACACTTGCGAGCTGCCCCCAGAACACCCTACGCAAAAAGATGCATTTCACCGTGTGTTTTGAGGTACATGTGACTAATAAAGATATCTTATCTTATCTTACCTTATAGTCATAAATTCCTAACCAAGCCTTCCTACCATTTGAGACTATTTCAGCTTTCAATTTTTCAATGCTATGCAAGAATTCTTCAGCACTGTGTGGAACCTTAGTTTTACATTCCCATCAATATTACTTCAATGGGGGGGGGGGGGGGGTTAAAATCGAGCAGGGTGTAAAGTCAGCATTCACCTGGTCCCATCACTTTCCTGACGGATGGGTTAAATGAAAATTTCTGCCTGTTCTTCAGTATTCTGTCTCAAAATCTGTTCACCAACCTTCCTCAAAGGGCTACATTAAAACCACCCCTTCTTGTCCCACTGATCTCATCTTTTCTTTATTGGGTTCCACATCTTAACTTACAAAGCAACTTCTCAGTGAGCTTTACGATAGGAACGCCCTAAGAGTGTGAGAGACAGCAAAAAAACACTTCCTCCTCAATTTTAAGGGCTCCACTAAGGGCTGGAGACACTTCCTCTCCTTAGGCCAGCCCTCTGGTTCGAGGATGACTTGCTCCCACTCAGTTCTGTGGGTTTTCAGGTGACTCATAAGCAACTGTGGGACCCACAGATGGGGCAGGTATTTGGTGGTTTGGGTGGCTGGGTACTTGGGGAGATGATGCACTCCTTCCAATGTTTACACTGGGCTTCTGTATGCTCCTTAGGCATGGACTTGAAGTTCTCAGAACCATACCAGATGTGGCTTCACTCTGAGCAGACATGGGCCAGGGGTTCCAGGAGTCAGACAGTATATTGCATTTCTTCAAGGGCATTTTGAGAAAACCCTGAAAACTATCCTTCTATCCATTGAGCTTGGAATTGTTTTGGGAGCTTGGTGCTGGGCATGCAAACAAAGTGGCCTGTCAAACAGAACTAACCAAATGTAACTAGGTCCACAATACTGTGGACGCTGGCTTGGGAGAGGACCCTGATGTTGATTCATTTATCTTGCCAGTGGATTTGGAAGATTTTGCAGAGACAGCATTGGTGGTATCCTTCCAGTGCTTTGAAGTGTGTGCAGTAGATAATCTGGTTTCAGAAGCATATCGGAGGGCAGGGTTCTCTACCAACCTGCCCCCACTGCACAACACTGCACTCCCACATCAAAGTCCACCACAACACTCCAGAAAACTCCCTCCTCCCATCTTGTGTGCCACCTCTCAGCGAAGGCAGACATTGAAGATGAATTCACCATTGTCTTTATGTGTACCAACACAGTTTTTGGTCATCTCTGAAAAGGGTGTTTGAAGATTATGACCTCAAACCTGCACAAAACTTGTGCTCTACCTTGCAGCAGTATACCCTGGGGACAGACCACAAAGTAGACAGCAGCATGCTCAGCTGGCTAATGCTCTATCTGCTTCAGCTCTATTCCCATGCTGTCCAATAGAAAAAACAAAAGCACAGACAAAGGGGGATTCCTCTAAGAATCACCCTTTATTTGGTCTGCCTGCTAATGTGACTGTCTGAGTGATTACTCCATCAACACTGTCTGATGGGCAATTGCCTGAACACTTCTGAGCACTTCCCAAGAACATTCTAACATAAATGACTACGGTAGCGTAGCGGTTAGCGCGACGCTATTACAGCGCCAGCAATCAGGGTTCGACTCCCATCGCTGTCTGTAAGGATTTTGTACGTTCTCCCATGTCTGTGTGGGTTTCCTCCGGGTGCTCTGGTTTCCTCCCACATTCTAAAGATGTACTGGTAGGTTAATATGGGGGTTTAAAATGGGCGGCGCGGACTCGTTGGGCCGGAAGGGCCTGTTACCACGCTGTAAATAAAATTTAAAAAAAATTAATAGTTACAAGAAACAATTAGAGGGGTAAATCGTATGTAAATCAGTAAATTGGTTTATTATTGTCACATGTACTGAGGCACAGTGAAAAACCTGTCTTGCACACCATCGATCCATACAGATCTATTCATTACAACGGTGCACTGAGGTAGTACAAAGTAAAGCAATAATAGAATGCAGAATGAAGTGTAACAGTTACAGAGAAGGTGCAGTGCAGGTAAGACAATAAGGTGCAAGGTCAAAACGAGGTAGATTGTGAGGTCAAGAGTCCATCTTAGCGTACTTGGGAACTATTCAATAGTCTTATAACGGTGAGATAGAAGCTGTCCTTGAGCCTGGTGGTACGTGATTTCAGACTTTTGTATTCCAATGGGAGGGGGGAGAAGAGAGAATGTCCAGGGTGGGAGGGGTCTTTGATTATGTTTGCTACTTTACTGAGGCAGCGAGAAGTGTAGACAGAGTCCATGGAGGGGAGGCTGGTTTCCATGATGTGCTGAGTTTTGTCCACAACTCTCTGCAGCTTCTTGCGGTCCTGGGCAGAGCAGTTGCTGTACCGAGCCGTGATGCATCCAGACAGGATGATTTCTATGGTGCATCGATAAAAACTGATGAGGGTCAAAGAGGACATGCCAAATTTCTTTAGCCTCCTGAGGAAGTAGAGGTGCTGGCGAGCTTTCTTGGCTGCGGCGTCTATGCAGTTGGACCAGGACAGGGTACTGGTGATGTTCACTCCAAGGAACTTGAAGCTCTCAACTCTCTTGACCTCAGCACCATTGATGTAGACAGGAGCATGTGCACCGCCTCCCCTTCCTGAAGTGAAATACCAGTTCTCTTGTTTTGCTGACATTGAAGGAGAGGTTGTTGTCATGACACCATGTCACTAGGCTCCATATCTCCTTCATGTACTTCGCCTCATTATTTGAGATACAGTCCACTACGGAGGCAGCATCTGCAATCTTGTCGATGGAGTTTGAGCAGAATCTGGCCACACAGTCATATGTTAGTCTTTACTGTGAAGGGGCTGGAGTTCTGAATTCCAGTGGCAACTATACAAGGCTTAGGTGAGATCACATCGAAGGTACAGTGTTCTCTTTGGTCTCCAAGGAGGGGATAATTATAATGAAAATTCACTCAACTGATTCCTGGGAATCTAGTTCGGAGAGATTGGGCGGAATGGGTCTGCATCCTTTGGAAATTCAGAAGAATGAAAAGTGATCTCATTTTAATGCAAAATATTCTTATAGGTTTTGAGCCAGTTGATGCAGAAGCATCCATGGGTGGAGAGTTTCGAACTTGGCACCATTGTTTCTCAGTAGTCTTGAAAATACTCAACACTTTCTTCAAGGAAATACTTGCATTTCTATTTCACCTTACACAATCTAAGGACATCCCAAAGCACTTTCCATGTTATGAAGTATTTTTTGAAGTATAGTCTTAGTTCTAATGCCAATTCACATATAACAAACTTCCACAGAAGGTAATTAAGTGAATCACTAGACAAGTTGATTGATTGTCTTTGGATGGCAGATCCTTGCAGAAACTTGCCCAGATTTTTACCTAAGGGCATATGATGCTTTTGTTTTCACATTTTATCTGACAAACAATTTCTTACACTGAAGCATTCCTGCAGTGGAGTATCAGCCTATTATTTTATATGTTCAGTGTCTGGTGAGAGCCATGGCTGAATCCTGACATTTTATCAGGGTATTTACGTGTGGACAAATACAGCTGAGCATGAACTCCAGGAAGGAATTCTTGTTCATTTTTCAAATGCAGCTTCAACCTATCAGGAGCACTACTCTGTTGACATTTCCTTTGTGGCTCCACTTCCAAGTAAACAGCTAATCTAGAAGAAGATACTTGGTGAAAATGCCACAATGAGAAAAAAACAGCTAAACAGCTGCTGTAAGACTTGCCTTGTTCGGAGGTTTAAGATTGAATCAAATAGACTGAAGACTTTCTTCTGGGTCCTGGGTGTTATGTTCCATGTTGCTCTCATTTTAAAAAAAATTTTATTTACAGCGTGGTAACAGGCCCTTCCGGCCCAACAAGTCTGCTCCGCCCATTTTAAACCCAAATTAACTTACCCATACGTCTTTGGAATGTGGGACGAAACTGGAGCACCCGGAGGAAACCCATGCAGACACGGGAGAACGTACAAACTCCTTACAGACAGCGACGGGAATCGAACCCCGATCGCTGGCGCTGTAATAGCGTTGCACTAACCGCTACCCCATTAAACCGATAGCGCAGTGAGGCTGGAGGTAATGCTGCTGGTCCTCAAACATAGCTGAAAAGACCATGGATAAACGTAAAAAGGGTTTGATTATCCCTCCCCTCCCATCCTCTCTCTCTCTGGGGAAATATTTCCCAACAGTACCCAACAAGCTTGCCCATACAGCTGGGAATCAGAGACAGAGTGTACAACATGTGGAACGAGCTGCCAGCGGAAGTGGTTAAGGTAGGTACAATAATAACATTTAAAAAACAGTTGGACAGGCACGTGGATAGGAAAGGTTTAGAAGGATAAGGGCCAAACACAGGCAAATGGGACTAGCTTAAATGGACATCTTGGTTGGCATGGACGAGTTGGGTTGAAGGGCCTTTTTCTGTGTTGTATTACTTTATGACACTATAACCATTCCCCTGTACAGTATGCTGCTCCTAGAGTAAACTGTTAGTCCAATGATACAATAGCCTAAGATGCAACCTGTGGTACTATGCCATAAAAGCAAGATGGTTGCAAACAAAATACTAGGTCTAACTTAGGCCAGCCCAACTGCAAATCCAGGGTTACCACAGCTTGTTCTCAGTGCCACCCATTCTGGGCATGCGAAAATCAGCCAGAGCTCCCTCTTTTGAATTCTATTAAGTGACTTTCTATATAGTTGGATAGTTTACATGTATTGTGTGGGTGGATGGGATTAATCTTGGGCATGATCTCAACCGCAGCCAAAAAACACACTGACACTGTACAGAGTGCCAACTTTATCAAAGTACTGGAGAGGCCTAGAGGTGTCCACAGAAATTTATGCCAATAAAAGAACTTGCATTTATACAATGTCTTAGAATTTCAGGATGTCCAAAGTACTCTTTCATCAGTGAAGCACCTTTGAAATGTGGTCCCTCTGGAAAGACATGTCATTTTATGCACAGCCAGGTCCCACAAACGTGTGAAGGATCAGGTAATCTATTTTAGTGATGTGGGTTCAGAACTAAATATTGGTCAGGAGAGAACTTCCACGATCTATGAATTAGCACCATGGGATCTTTCACATCCATCTGAGAGGTTTAACCTCACCCAAAGGAAGGCAGGCATTTTATTAAATGAGAGAAGAAGTAGGGAACAAAGTTCGAACACTAAAAGAATTGGAATTTAGTGACATGCAAAAAGCCACAACGGGAATTATTACCAACTGTATACATTTGAAGAACAGCGGCCTTTTCTCAAAGTGGTTAGCCCATCTGAAATATCTCCCAGTTCAGTAGCTTGGGAAGGTGGAGTCAAAATATTATGATTTAGAATAATCAAGACCATCCACGTGATAATTATGAGTTGTTCTTGTGCTTGTTCTTAAAACCTTCAACCTTAGTGTGAATGCCTGTCGATGAGCTGTTGGGCAACTTAAGAATTTAATCGAGAGTCACATTCAACTTTTATTATTATTTTTGAAATCTGGCTTAATGCTGCATTTTAAAAATGTTTGCTATTATTGTCTTAAAAAGGCATGTTCCCAGACACCTCTCAGCATCGCTGTGTTATTAATCTCCTCAAGCCCTCTGGTTATACTCTGCTGTGAATTCCACACCTAAACTTTGCTGTGCCTTGGCTGGATACAAACCACATCTAACGGCTCCTTGGTTCTTTGCCTCATCCTTCTGAATCTGCTTTTTGTTGTCCCGATTGCCCACCTGGAAAGCCTCTTTTTTTTTGCCGTTCCGCACTAAAAGATTATACTTAATTCAGAGTGAGGCTGAGACAGCAACAAAAAGAGTCCCAGACAACCCCTCTGAGCACATTAGTATCCTGTCTTAGATGTGCTGCCTGTGACTAAAGGATTCCACAGCTCATGTGGTGTTACTGACTGGAACACACTACCAGAGACAAAAAAGCCTGTGTTGGGAGAAACTTTGAAAGAAATTTTGTGTTCATCAAGGTGAGTAACGTTAGTGCATGGAACAGAAGATTCTTTCACTTAGCCACTAGCATTCCTGCGTCAGGCAGAGTGGAGATTAGAACTACCAGGGTTTAGTGTAGATTAGGCATACAGGAAAGCTTCCTCCATTTAGTCCAATAATTTGATTTCTGTCAACCTTTTGAGTTTCTCCTCCTGCAGTAGTAAAATGCTGCCATTTCTCAAGAGTCACTATCTTTGTAGATGCCCCGATATTGTTAATTTAATGCCACTGAGAGGTAGTTTTATGCCTAGGACATGGGTGCACGAGTAACAGAGTGAAATAGTTCCTAAGCTATTGAGTCTTACATTCAACAGGAAGGTTTTGATCCATGGATTTAAACTAGCTCCCAAGGGTGAAAGGACAGACCTTTAACCCACTATTACAGAACTTCCAGTTGTCTCCAGTTTCTCCTCTAGCTGCTTGATGGTCTGATATTGAACTACATTAAAATAGGGATTTTGTCCGACAGATCCACACTGGTGCTAATGCTCCACACAAACTTCCTTCCTAATCTCTTCATCTCACCCCTTGAAAAGTCCTGATATTCCCTTTCTCCCTGTGTGCTTATCTAGTTTTTTCTTAAAATGGCCATTAATGCAAGGGGATGGCGTGCAGTAGCATAAGTCTTGCTATAACCACACAGGGCTTTGCTGAGACCTCCTTGGAGTTCTGCATACAGCTATGATCTCCTCACTTAATGAAGAATATACTATTCTTGGGGGTGGGGAATTGAGGGTCCGTTCAGTTAGCTCTTGGGTATGAGATGATTGTTCTATGAGGAAATATTGAGCAGAGTGGGTTGATATTCTCTGGAGTTTAGAAGATGAAAGAGAGGCCTTCTCATTCTGACATGAGATCCTGAGGGGGCTTGACATGGTAGATGTTATGAGGATGCTCCCCCTAATGGGAGAGACTACAGCTAGGGGACATAGTCCCAGGATAAAGGGATGTCCCTGTAAGTCTGAAATGAGAAGGAATTTTTTCTTACCCAGAGGGTTGTGAATCTTTTAAAGTCTCTGTCTTCAAGAACTGGATGCTGATTCATTCAGTGGTTTCAAGACTGAGATTGATTTTTGGACTATGGGAAACCATGGATTATGGGGATCAGACTGGAAAGTCAAACTAAGGCTAAATGTAAGGACAGACTTGATCGATATCAATGGCAGAGCAAACTTTATGACTTACTCCTTTTTAAGTCCATATATTCTTAAATAGATCTTAACTAGCTCTCTTGATTATTCCTCCGGTAACAGTCCAAGATAACAGTCCTAGTGCAGTACTGATTGAGTGCTGCACTGTAGGAGATACTGTCTTTCAAATGAAACTTTATACTAAGATTCCATCAAGCCTCTCAATTTACCAAAGATCTCTCATCACTATTTCAAACAGGTCAATTCTCACCAGACCGAATATTCTGCTCCTCAACCATCACCCTGAGAAACAGATTATCCAGTCAATATCTAAATGTTCCTTGTAGGAGCATGCAGTTGTGCTTCCTGCATTACAACAGTGACTTCATTTCAAAAAGAAAAGCTACTAGGCACTTGGAGATATATGAGGTTATGTGTGGTGCTATATGAAAGCCACTCTTTATCCCATCCCCGCAGTGTGTTTTTCTGTCTGCTGCTGCTGGTGCCAGGAGTCCTGAGGAGGAGGTACAGGTTGTGATGTGCTGGCCTAAACAAGGCTGCTAACAATTTGTGGCAAGTGTTATGGGAGATACTGCTTTTAGCTTACAATGTAGTGAATCTGGGAGAGTCCTGCTTTTGTTTTGTTCTTTTATTTAAAAGAAAATCCATAGTTAAATTGCCCCAGGTTTGCCAGTTACATGTGTTACTGTGGATACTTCAGTGGCATAAACTTATTAATCAGACCAGAAACGTATGTTTGTTGACACAATAGACGGATACATTGGAACTAGTGCCAGCAATGATGGTAAATGGGGGAAGATGTTTCTGATCCAGTTTAACTAAAACAGTCAAAAATGTGTCTGGAACCAGTTTGGAAAGAGTAAGAGATAAAGAATACACCATTTATGACAAGGCCCTGTGCCTGTAACCTAGGCTCAGCATTCAACCTCTTTGGCTCTGGGAAACAGAAGAATGCACAATGCAGAAGAGAGCAGGTTGCAAGGTGGAGCATCAGAGGTCTGGGTGGGAAAAGTAGGAAGCTGGAGAGAGGTCCCTCCACTGGCAGCCAGGTGACTCTCACACAAAAGACAGTGGGAGCGGACAGTCTGTTGGTCAGTGTTGCAAGTCAAGCTCTGAAGATTGCTGCAGTGCCTCAAGAAATTCATTGACCTCACAGGAGCAATTAAGATATTGGATGCATCTCAAGATATCATTTCTTACCAATTCCACCACCAGCTTCAGGCAATGTTAAGTTCATCATAGCTCATTATTCTTCTTCAACAATATACATTATGGAAACATGTTTCCTTACTACATAGAAGGAGGCCATTTGGCCTATTGAGACTATGTGAGCTCACGGAGCAATCCCATTGGCCCATAATCTTCCTGTAACCTATTCTTCCTATGTTCCCATCAATTCCACCAGTCATTTACAAGAGGGGCTAATTAACCTACCTTGTGCCTAATATTCATACATTCCACCATATCAAAACTTAGCACTACTGCAAACCCCACATCCAGATCTTTGTACACTGCCAGCTACTCAACTTTGACAGTCATGGCACCCAGACACATTGGACAATACCAACTGATCCACTTCTACCTCTTGCAGGCCAAGACAATGTACAACCAGACACAGCAGCAAATAGCCAGAGACAGAGAGACAAATGTCTCCATGGAGGAGATAGTACCAATGGCAGGGAGAAACCATGATGGATGCTCAGACCAGATCCTCCTCCTCAAGTCCCTTTGCATTCAATCTCTTCTGATTTACAAGCTTCAGATGGAGTAAATACATGCCTGTTAATTTCTTCCCCTCACAACAAGCCTTGCCTATGTCTCTTTTGTTTCTGATACCCAACCAGGCTATGCAGGGAGAGGAAGAAGATAATGAACACACAACTGTGGACCCATCAATGATGCATGGCTGATGTTACATCTTTCATGACAGCACAAACTGAGATCACCCGGTATTGATGTGGATCATCTATGAAATACAGTAGTAATCTAGTAGTCTGTCCTGTAAAAGATTACTGAAGTACTTCCTTGGTGATATGGCAGTAGCTTCATGGAGCACAAAGGCAGTGTTCCTTGTCCCAGCTCTGCCACTCTGCTGATGCCTGTCAGGCAGTCAGCGTGGACTATTGGCACCCATGCCGAGCTTGTGCATCCACAGATGGGCCTATGGAGCTGAGTGTTTGAGGTCATCTTCAGAAGTATTTCTTCCCAGAGAGTTGCGGAAGCTGGATGACTGGAAGAATTTAAAATGGTGGTAGATACATTTTTGAACGATCAGAGAATCAAGGGCTATGGGGATCTGGCACAGGGGAGGAATTGAGGACGGAGGTAGATCAGCCGTGATTGTATTGAATGGCACAGTAGGCTTGAGGGGCTGGGTGGCCTACTTGTGTTCTTATTTTCTCATGTTCTTGTGGCACAATTCAGTGAAGACATTCATCATGAAATGCAAACGTTTTACACATTATTCCTCATTGTGGTTCAGGTAGGACATCATACATTCATACCAGCTATTAATTGCATGTTAATTGCACTGTCTAAAGAATACAAAAAAAATTCACAAATGTGTGACATAAAGTCAAAACATTAAGTGAATCTGTCAGCACAGTTTTTAAGTATAACTCAGTTTGAGCAGTGCAAGTGCTGTTTATCTCATCATCTGAACGATGCAATTGAATTACTGCTTTGCACCCAATGCCAGTTATCTATGAATACAATACAGTACATAGATTAAATAATGTACAGATAAGGAATACATGTAATAAAGAAAACTGTTTAAAAAAAACTACCAGTAAGAAACAAAGAACTTTTGAAAAACTCTACGAATGGCATCTGTAAGTCTGCGATTTCTCAAACTTCCGGTAACCCCTCCCCTCTGTTTATCCCCCTCCCCTCCATAATTTCCCCCATTCCTGTGGCCCCCTCACCACGTCTCTTTCCCCTTCCCCGCCCTCACAACCTGTCCACCACCTCCCTCTGGTTTCCCACCTCCTTTATTCCATGGTCTACTGCCCTCTCTGATTGGATTCTTTCTTCTCTAGCCCTTAGCATCGTCCACCTCTCACCACCCAGTTTCTCACATCACTCCCTTACATCCCCCCTCTCCCACCCACCTACCTTCCCCCTCTCACCTGGACTCACCTATCACCTGCCAGCTTGTGCTCCTCCCCCTCCCCCTCCCTTTCCATTCTGACTTCTGCCCTCTTCCTTTCCAGTCCTGATGAAGGGTCTCGACCCAAAACATCAACTATTTCCCTCCATAGATGCTGCCTGACCTGCTGAGTTCCTCCAGCACTTTGTGGGTATTGTAAGTTTGCATTGTCACTCTTTCATTTATGCAATGATGGCATCATTACTCAGTACTAATCAACAAGCTTCAAAACCTGGGCCTCTGTACCTCCCTCTGCAACTGGATCCTCGACTTCTTCATCGGGAGACCACAGTCAGTACAGATCGGTAATAACATCTCCTCCTTGCTGACAATCAACACAGGCGCACCTCAAGGATGCGTGCTTCGCCCTTCCATAAATTTGTCGATGACACCACTGTTGGCAGAACTGACTGATGGCTACGAGGAACTGTACAGGAGTGAGACAGATCGGCTGGTTGAGTGGTGTCGCAACAACAACCTCGCACTCGATGTCAGCAAGACCAAGGAATTGATGTGGACTTCAGGAAGGGGAAGTCGGGAGAACACACCCCAGTTTTCATTGAGGGGTCAGCGATGGAAAGTGTGAACAGTTTCAAGTTCCTGGGTGTCAACATCTCAGAGGATCTATCTTGGGTCCAACACATTGATGCAATCACGAAGAAGGCACGCCTGCGACTCTATTTCAATAGGAGTTTGAGGAGATTCAGTAAGTCACCAAAGAATCTTGCAAATTTCTACAGGTGTACGGTGGAGAGCATTCTCACTGGTTGCATCACTGCCTGGTATGGACGCTCCAACGCACAGGATCACAAGAGGCTGCAGAGGGTTGTAGACTCAGCCAGCTCCATCACAGGCACAACCCTCCCCGCCATCGAGGCATCTTCAAGAGGAGATGCCTCAAGAAGGCGGCATCCATCATTAAGGACCCTCACCACCAGGGACATGCCCTCTTCTCGTTACTACTATCGGGGAGGAGGTACGGAGCCTGAGGACCCACACTCAACATTTCAGGAACAGCTTCTTCCCCTCCGCCATCAGATTTCTGAACAGTCCATGAACACTACCTCGTTATTCCTCTTTTGCATTATTTATTTATTTTTGTAACTTACAGTAATTTTTAAGTCTTTATGTCTTGCACTATACTGCTGCCACAAACCAACACATTTCACGACAAATGTCAGTGATTCTGATTCTGACTTCAAACTGCTCAGAACAACAAGACTTATCGTGGTAAACGTCCCTGCAGAATACTGTATTCCTGTCTATTCCAGAGTTGTCCCACTAATAAACTTGATACTGTACTTAACATTGCACTGAGAGCCTTAACAGACTGTACTGCTTATACAGATATAAATATAATTCCTATACAGACAAACATCAAATAACATAAAACAACAGATTCTAACACAGGCAACAAAGGCAAGAGCTGATGAAAGTCACATGCTCCATCAGCTGTTAATTGAAGGCCTGAGCAGGAGGTGCCTTTAATTTAAAAGTAGTGAACCATTTGTACATGAAGCTCCTGGGTATACTCAACCTATGGGCAGCAAGGGAGTGGGCCAAATGCTGGAAGAACTCAAAGCTGCTCCTGTAGTACTTAATTTCAACATCAAATGAACACTGACTGGAAACAAATTAAACAAAGAAAAGTGGATCAAGATATACAGAACTAAGATCGGAGTCTGGTTACTTCACAGCAATACTCAGTGGCCGAAATTGAACTGTATTCAATCCACCACTTGTTCAGCCACCCACGATCCCCATCTACCTGACGTACCGGGGCCAGAGTGTGAAGGTCAATCTAGCTGGTTCTGTGCAGCCAGGAGGCAGCTGCCACCCGTATCAGGGCCTCAGGTGGAGTAATGCTGAGAGTCTTCGACAGAAGACAAAGCTGGTGGCAGAACTCTGCCTCTGTCAAATACACTTAAATATGAAGAGATAATTGAAAAAGTTAAATGAAAAATAAAGTCACCATTTTGCTCTTACTTTTCAGGCTGGGAATCGCCACTGAAATGAACAGAGATGTGACTGGTGAGGGAAGGGAGTGTCAGATTGCCCAGTGCCTGTGTCTGTCACTCTGCATGAGTTGGACTTACTGCCCCGGCAGCGGTTGAACCTCACAGGTCCCTTCGAGACCACTGACTACAGCTAACGTGTTTTGGTCTCATAGACTAACCATCTTTTACAACCCCTGAGTGAATGTGGTGTTCACCAATCAGTGCAGCAGTTCAATGGAAGCTGCAGTCCTCACAGACTGAACATGCACATTAAGCAGTAATACCAGAAAACAGCTCAGAAGTTCTGAAGTTAACATCTGATGTCATATGAAAAAAGAGCAATGAGAAGATCAGTAATGTGTGACTTGAATACCACAGAATGTAGCTTCCATAGTCTGAATCCCAATCTGAAAGGGAGTTCCTTTGTTAGAAAAGTTTTGCAAGTTTAGATGGACAAGAGCAGCAGGCAGGTGAGAACGCCATCGCCTTCAGATTACCCTACAAGTCACACGAGATTCTTATTTGGAAATACTTCATCATTACCTGGAACTCCCCAGCTAACGACTAGCCGTTGGAGTACCATTAGCCACAAGAAGTGGACTCACCAGACCAATTTACCTCTTTCTGTGCATGATAATTCCTGTTCCAGAGAAAGTAGCTCATCATGACCTTCTTGAGGGCAATAAATCCCAGACTTGCCAGTAATGCCCACATCCCACGAGAGAATTTAAAGACATCTAATATCTTCAGGGTGCTTAAAAAATAGGGTTAGATTTTGGTTGTTAATGACATTTGTCTGACGATCATTCGTCAATGCAGTCTCTTGAAAGGGAAGCATGCAAAAAAAAGACTCACTTTTGCAGCAACTCTCCTCACCATTCTTTGGTTTATTTGCCTTGGGACACAAGATACTATGAGAACATAGGATAAAAAAATAATTTGGAAAAATAAATCCATGTTGTTATGGTTACATTTGCTGTTGTTTAGTAGTTTCTCCACAAATCGCATTACAATGATCCCCATTGTATGACTTGGGCATGGGTGTGATTGAGGTTTTTCCAGGGCCTTCCTGATTTCAAAAGAGAACTTGAACAACTGGTTGATTGAAGGTGCTTTTCACGTACAAGCACAGTTTGTATAATCCTGGCCTGAGCACTCAACCTGCAACCTATCTGTCCACCGTCTTCCCAATACTTCAAGACATTTCGACCCTTTGCAAATATTAGTTCCTATAATAAACCCAATTTATTTTTCATCCCTGTCCTCATTGATGTCCTCTCACTTCCTTCACACAGGTCTCTTCATCTGTCCTGTATCTTTCCTTTACCCTACAACTCGATAGGTATCCTCTGGTCTGCTGTGAATGTGGTGCTTCCTCTCCCTGTTACACTTTATTCTGCATTCTGTTATTGTTTTTACTCTGTACTACCTCAGTGCACTGTGTAATGAATTGACCTGTATGAACAGTGTGCAAGTTTTTCACTGTACTTCGGTACATGTGGCAATAATAAACCAATTCCAATTCCCTCTGCTTCTGCACTAGCTGAGCCTTCACTCAGACATCTGCAGCCTGTAGCATTTACCAAAACAACACCGCCCTCCCATCTCGCCCCATATTTCAAAAGCCTCCTCGTAAAGTAACTCTTCTACCCTGCTTTCAATCATATTTTGTTCTTCCTCTCAGCCTGCATGGCACTCAAACACAGGTTCCACTGGGGCACAGGATCATAAAACAGCAAGTTATTTAACCCATTGGGCCTACACCAGTTCCTTCAGAGAGCAATCCATTTAGTCCCATTACCATGCTCTTTCCTTAACGTAATGTAATTTTTCTTCTTTACAGTTAACCTATTCCCCTTTGAAGGGTTTAACCTTTCCTTTTGAAGGTTTTTCCTTTTTGGAAATGAGGAATCTCATACAATTTCTCTGGACTCAAATGTTGGAAACAACCCTTGCCCTCTTCCAGAACTTTGCAAGTTCCCAGCATTTTTTTGCTGGGAACTTGCAAAATTCTTACAAATCTGACCAGAACAGCTCACTGGCACTTCCGGTTCCACAATTCACCAAGACTACTTGATGCCTTTAGAGTTCCCATGATGCAATGCTGCCCCTCACTGGGTTTCCCTGCACCTTGAACAGTTTTGGAGACCTAGATATTGTACATTGAATGGCTTCTGTGAGAATGAACCACTTCATCTGTCCCAACTCTTAAGTTTATCTGCTGACAGAATAAAGCTTTAAAACTAAGGAAGTAGGAATGCAAAATGCCAAAACAGAATGGTTGCTGCCTCTCAGCCCATATAGTCTCTGTGTAAAAGCAATCCAGATAGTCCCACATCCCTGTCCATTTCCTACTGTCCTGGAAATTCTTTCCTTTTAGAGATTTGTTTTGGAACGCTACGCTGACTTTGCCTTCACTAGTACCCCAGCATTGCTTCCAGAAGCTAACTTCTCACTGTGACAATAAATTGCACATCTCACTTCTGGTTCTTTTGTAAATCACATTCATTCTATGTCACCTAGCTCTTGATCCTTTTGCCAATGGGAATAGTTTTTCAATATCTACCCTGTCTGCATCTCTATCAGATCTCCTCTGCTTCAAGGAGAACATCCTAGCTCCTCCAGTCTATGCACATAACTCAACACCCTCATCCCCAGAATCACTGTTAAATCTCTTCCACATCCTCTCCAAAGCCTTCATGGTTTTCTTAAGTGTGGTGTCCAGAACTGCACACAATACTTCAGCTGTGATCGTATAAGTGTTTAATAAGGGTTCATCATGCCTTCTTCCTCTTGTACTCTTTGCCTGTGATGATAAAGCACATCATGCTGTATGATTGTTCAACCATTTCTCAACATGCTCTGCCACCGTCAGCAAACTATGCACAGATACTCAATATCTCTCTATTCTTCCACCCCTTTTAGATTTGTTCCGTCTAGTCTATATTGCCTCCTCTTATTCTTAACATTTCTCAGCATTAAATTTCAACTGGTACCGACCCACCGCTTCCACCAGCCTGTCTCCATTTCCTTGAAGCCTAATACAATTCCCTTCACGGTTCACTTCAAGTTTTGTGTCAGCTGCAGATATGGAAGTCATGTCACTTACACCCGAGACCAAGTCATTAATTCTTGAAAAGAAAAGCAGCATTCCTTGTACTAACTCTTGGGGAACTCCACTATGCATTTCCCTCCAGTCCTAAAAATTCTATCATCGTTTCCCATTATTTGGTCAATTTTCTATCAATGCTGCTGTTTTATTCCATGGCCTTCATTCTTGATGATGAGCTCCTTATGTGGCATCTAACCTAATGTCTTTTGGACGTCTCTGTGTATCACATCAACTGCAATTTCCTCAATGATCTTCTTTCTACTTAAAACTCTGGACATGATTTGCTTTTAACAAATCTTTGCTAGTTTTTACTAATCAAAGCACACTTATCTAAGTGACTGCTAAATCTGTCCCTGGGGTTTCTAGAGTAAGAAACTTTCTTCCATGGTAGAGATGCCAAAGACCAGAGAGCATCTGAGGAAGAATTTTTTCCACCCAGAGGGTGGTTGCAACGTGCTTGAGAAGGTGGTGGAGGCAAGTACTCTCACAACATTTAAGAAACATCAGGACAAGCACCTGAATTGCCAAGGCATGATAGGATTTCGACCAAGTGCTAGTAAATGGGATTACTATAGATAGGTACGTGATGGTCAGCATGGATATGATGGGCCGAAGAGCCTGTTTCTGTACTGCATAAATCTATAACTTACCCCACTACTGAGGTTAAACTGATTGGTTTGTAATTACTGGATTTACCTCCACATCCCTTTTTGAACAACAGTACAGTTTCCTCTCCTCAGGCATCACCCATGAATCTATCGATGTTTGGAAGATAATGGCCAGGACCTAGACAACTTCCTCATGGTGTGGATGCAGGACAATGGTAGTGGGTGCATAGGAGCACAGTCACCTCCAAGATGCCCCAGAAGCTACACATAATCCTGATTCAGACATACTTCACTGTTGTTGAATTGTTGCTGGGTCAAAACTCTGGAATATCTTCAACCTTAGCGACTGCAGATAGCAGTGGCATACCAATACTTGTTCAACAAGAGACAAGGAATGGGCAGTAACAGCTGGCTTCACAAAAGATACCACATCATAAGAATTAATTAAGAAAATTAATTGAAACTTGACAGTATAACAGAATGTGTAAAAGCAAATAAAAATCTGAATGAAAATTGATAAAAGTGGTCATCTGTTCATCTTTGGGAGTCTCAAGTTCAAACCATCCTTTTCCTTGAATGTTGTTTTGAAGCACAGTAAAGCTTCTCATAGTTTTCACAGTTCCGTCATAGCAAACAAAGTACAAAACCACCTGTTTATAGGGTTTCTTAATATTGTCTGTGGGCCATTAGGTTACCCAGGAATGAAACTTCTATAACCATTTTGCAACCCAGGTGTAAAACTGCCAGTGCTCACTGAGATCAGCTGCCAGGAAGGTACATTTCTGGCCTGGAGAATTGTCTGAAATGTTCAGTAACTTCCAAAGAAATTCCAAGAAAAGTTCCATCCTCTACTTGCACCTGAATTGCACCATACCTACCCAGCTCCACTCCTGAGTACGTGCACTCTAAAGATCTCTGCTTGTCAATGAACTCTGGTATAGACAGGGACTAATGGACATGGTTGTGGTGTTGAGTATATTAACCATAATTAGTCAATACTGTGCAAACCAGTTAAATCAGTCTGCTGGTTTTCATGATGTTAGGTTATCAAGGGATATGGAGCAAAGGTGGGTAAAAAACTGAAGACACAGAGATTGCAGATGCTGGAATCTGGAGCAAAAAACAAACTGCTGTAGGAACTCAATGGGCCAGGCAGCATCTGTGGCAAGAAACGGAGAGTCAACGATTCGAGTCGAGACTTTCATCTGGACTGACAGAGTAGAGGGGACATAGCCAGTATAAAGAGGCGAGGGGAAGGGGTGGAGCAAGAGCTGGCAGGCAATAGGTGGATCCAGGTGAGCAGGGATGATAGGCAGATGGAGGAGGGAAGAGTGGAAATAGTGTCAGAGGCTGGGAGGTGATGGGTGGAGGTGACAAAGTGCTGCAGATGATGGAGTCTGATAGGAAGCAAAGGTGGAGCATGGAAACAAATAAGGTTGGAGGAGGTGCATGTGAATCTCTGCCTCACCTGGAAGGGCTTAGGTCCCTGGTGAGGGAGGAGGTGTAGGGACAGGTGTTACACCTATGGTTGCAGGAGAAAGTGACTGGGGAAGGGGAGGGTTGGATGGGGAGGGATGAGTGAACCAGGGAGTCACAGAGACAGTGGTCCTTGCGGAAAGCAGAAAGGGGTGGGGAGGAGGAGATGTGGCTGGTGGAAATGTTGAGGAACGATGTGCTGGATGTGTAGGCTGGTAGAAGGTAAGGGCCATGGGAATTCTATCCCTGTTCTGTCTGGGGGGAGGTGGAGTGAGACCAGAAGTGTGGGAAATGGAGGAGATGTGGGTGAGGGCTCCATCAACCATGTGTTTTCTAAAAAAGGAAGACATTACAGATGTCCTGGAGACGAAGGCCTCATCTCGAGCAGATGTGGCGGAGATGGAGAAACTGAGAGAAAGGAATGGTGTCCTTACAAGAGGCAGATTGGGAGGAGGTGGAGTCTAGGTAGCTGTGGGGGCCTGTGGATTTGTAGTGAATATCAGTGGATAGTTTGTCTCCTGAGGATGAGACAGAGAGATCAAGAAAGGGGAGGGAGGTGTCAGAAATGGTCCAAGTGAATCTGAGGGCAGGGTGGAAGTTAGTAGCGAAGTTGAAGAAACTGATGCGTTCCATATAGGTGCAGGAAGCAGTACCAATCAAGTCACGATGTAACAGACAAAGAGTTGGGGAGAGGTGCCAGTGTAGGTATGGAACAAAGACTGCTCCATGTAACCAACGAAAAGGCAGGCAGAGCTAGGGTCCATGGCTACATCTTTGACTAGTAGCGTTGAAAAACTGAAGTATAGTTTGATCCAGGCTGATATTCCCAGTGCGATTCTAACAGAGTGAGGCACAATCAGGTATGTTGTCTTTTGGATGAAGCATGAAGCTGAGAGCCTATCTGACTTCTCAGTGCACTATTTTGCAGAACAGTGAGGTAATTCTCTCTAAATACTGCATATTCAGGAAAGCTAAAACGAAAGCAAAAATGCTGGAAATGATCAATAGGTCTGAGGAGCATCAAATGAGTGGTTGTCAACCTGAAACATTATCTGTCTCTGGCTCCACAGATGCTGTCTGACCTACTGAGTATTTCCATCAAATTTTCCCCAGTGCGTTAAGCGCCGTTTATTTCTCAAGCAACATCACTAAAAAAAGATACCTCATACGCTATGGAATCTTGTTACATGCAATACACTTCTGTATTTCTTACCTTCCAGTGGTATGGACTCTTCAAAAGCCCTTCATACCCTGCCAAGCACTTTGCAATGAACTGTAGAAATGCTGGAACATGAGGGACTAAATGGCACATGCCTATTGTTACTAAATCAGGAAGTTATTTCACAAGCAGCTTTTCTTAGATCTTATCAATAATTCTGCAGTAGACAGAAAACTAGCTGCACTGAATTAAACTTTAAATACCTCTCTCCAAAAGCTGCACACTGGAGAAAGGTGAAGCAAGTTGGAATAGTGCCTTCACTTGCAAGAGGAGCATTCAGAGTTGAGACCAAAAATGAAGCACTCCTTCCTTAAATAGGGATTGTTGATAGGCCCACATTGGGAAATATCAAATTCTGAGTGTGCTTGATTATATCAGTTCAAAGCTGTCTACAACTTAAATCTAATTGGCACTAAAATTAATTATTTCCTTCAGAAAGGCCACAATGCTAACAATGTGGTGTGAGAAGTGGGAAGTGTCACACTACTGCAAGCAAAGGATGATTTTCTGAAGTTGCCATTGAGAGATACTATTGGACATACAAATGACCAGTGATATGTTTACATGGAGTACGTTAAGTGGAAACCATATCTTGTCTTCATAATGCCATTTACACCAACAACATGGGGTGAATTCTTGCAATGCAGGTCTGAAATTACCAGAACATCAATCGAAGAATCATACAGCACAGGAGGAGGCCATTTAGCACATTGGGGCTGTATTGGTTCTTTGAAAGGGCTATATAATAGAATTATTCTGTTATCCTTTTCTCAAAGCACAGCCAAATTTTCCTTTTCAGGAGTTCGTCAAATTATCATTGAGTGTGCTTCAACCACTCTGCCTTTTTTTTCTTTAAAGAATCAGTTTTATCCAGTTGCCTGTTAATTGCTTGTCTACTTTTGTTTCTTGTCCATTACCTGTTCCTGGGCGTCCAGCTCCTTGTGTTGCATCTCCATTTCCAATGCTTGGATCCGGTTGCGATAGTTTTCTGCCTCGTTTTCCAGGGCCTAAATGAAAATCATTAAAGATGACAAAATGAACTGTGTTGCACAGGTCAGAAATGTTGACACTTCAATCTCTAAAAAGACAAGTGTGATTATATCTGATAGTCAAGTGCGATATACCTTATGAAAGTGTATAAAATGAGGGGCATAGTGACCTTATAGAAGTGTACAAAATCATGAGGGGCATAGATAAGGTAAATGCACACAGGCTTTTTCCCAGGGAAAGGGAACCAAAATCTAGAGGGGATATGTTTAAGGTGAGAGGGAAAAGATTTAAAAGGGACTTGAGGGGCAACTTCTTCACGCAGAGGGTGGTGCGTGTATGGAACGAGCTGCCAGAGAAAGTAGTAGAGGCTGTTACAATAACAACAGTTAAAAGACATATCCAAATAGACAGGATAGGAAAGGTTTAAGAGGGATATGGGCCAAATGCAGGCAAATGGAACTAGCTTAGGTGGGTACCTTGGTCAGCATGGACCAGTTGGACTGAAGGGCCTGTTTCTGTGCTGTATTACTCTATGTCACGAGATCTGCTAAAGGCAAGATGTTTTCACCCAAATGTGGAATGGATGCACATTTCCTGTGTTTCCCTATCCTTCCTACATGTTAGGTAGTAGATGGCAACCTTACTGTTTCTTCGCATCACACAGCCACTCAGGTTGCAAGAGCTTTTCAAATGCTGCAAGCCATCCCTGATTGCACTAAAGCAGGCTTCATTGAAAATGCTGCACCTAACCTACACTTAACCAGTAAGGACATAAAGATATCAGTATGCACAAATGTATTCAACAATAGTGGCCTCTTAAACTATACACATATGAGGGCTCTGACGAAAGGTCATTGACCTGAAATGTGAACTCGCTCTCTCTCTATCCAGCATTTTCAGTTCTTATTTCAGGTTTCCAGCATCTGTTGTACTTTGCTATCGACATATATGGGCTGCTTCATTATTTGATTGATAGCATTTGAAGAAATGGACAAAGTACAAAATGGCCATGGCCACAATCTCTGCCCATCCAATAGCTGCCTATCCTGACAACCTCACCTCCTGGCCACAGCCCCCTTACCCCTGCCCCTGCCCCACTCCTGGTCCACAGCCTCCTCCTTCCTCCACATACCCACAGCCTCACCCTATACACATCAACGTTCTCAGGTCACTCCTTGTCACTCTGTCCATCTCTGGTCTTTAAAATCTGCATTAAACTATAATTTTTCTAGAGAGAGAAAAATATATCAGATGCTGGGGTCTGGTGTGTAGAAGTTAGTGCAAGATTAATGAGTTCTCTAACCTAAACGTTTCAATAAAATATAAACTTTCATATATAAATAAGAATCTACTCATGAATTGTTCAGAAGTTTATTTCTTGTGCAGTATTTATGTTTTACTGTTTAAAAAAATTCCACAGGCCTCATAAATATTTCAGCGGAGATCAGTAATAAGCAGTAATAATTTTGCTTTAATCAACCTCTTTGTTTTCTTTTCTAATTGTCAACAAAGAAACCAAGATCACAGGAGCCCTGTTCACAGGTATCCGGTGGTAATGACTAAAAATTACTGGGCATGCTAAATTGAAGTCTTGGCAATTCAATCTTCAGCTTCTTTTATAGTCATTTTTGCAAAAAATGAAAAAAAACCTATTTTTAAGATTCAAACCTTCAATTTTTGCTGATGCACAAAGGACACACAGAGGTAGAGACTATCTACATCTACTTGGAGGCAAAAATATAAATTAGAAAACTAATTAATGAAGGAATGAAATGTCACAAAAGATATTTCAGTAGACAAATATCATCATGTTTTGAAATGATAGTCATTTTTCAATTACTTTATCATACTATGTTAGACATTATAAATTTCAGCTACTAATGAAAGAACATGCAGACAAAATTATTTTGAATGTTTCAATTGGTTCATCCAGAGACAATAATGACAGCTTGCATTTATATTGTCTGTTTATTGCAGGAAAAAGAAGCATTGCAAGGTGTTTCGTTTAACTGCAATAGATAAAAATCAGAATTAAACCAACAAACTAGATGTTAGGAAGGTTGATCCACAGCTTTGATGTTACAGTGTCATATAAATGCAAGTTGTTTTAAAGAGGGTCCTAAATGAGGGATGAAAGGTGGAGAGGTTTAGTGAGGAAATTGCAGGACATAAAGCCCAAATGGCTAATGACTATTTAATAGTGGGATGAAGGAACTTAAAAAATTGAGGAACACAGAATTCTCAGAGGTTTGCACAGTCAAGAGGAATTGATTTAGAAACAGAAGGGCAAGGTAAGAGGTCTTAAATATGAGGATAAGAATTACCAGTTTCTTGTGTTAAGGTGTTCTCTTGCCCTATGAGTACACCGGTACATGTGTTCAGCAGAATTTAGGATGAACTAATATTAATAGAGCACAAAAGGATGGAACGTTGACTTGAAGAGGTTTGAAATTTTCTAGCCTGGAGGTTGCTAAGGCACCTACGAGCATTTGGACACAGACTTGTCCTGGTCCAGCCATGTAGACGCCACGGCCAAGAAAGCTCACCAGCATCTCAACTTCCTCAGAAGGCTGAGGAAATTTGGCATGTCCCCAATGAACATCACCAATTTTTACATTTGCATCATAGAAAGCATCCTATTTGGATGCATCGCAGCTTGATACGCCAACTGCTCTGCCCAAAACTGCAAGGAATTGCAGAGAGTTGTGAACACAGCCCAGTTTATCTCAAAAACCAGCCTCCCCTCCATTGACTCTGTTTACCCTTTCTGCTGCCTCAGGAAAGCAGCCCACATAATCAAAGACCCCTCCCACCCTGGGCATTCTCTCTTCTTCTCCCGTCCGTAGGGCTGATCAACTTCTATCCTGCTGTTATAAGTCTCTCGAATGGACTTCTTATACGATAAAGATGATCTCTCAATCTACCTCGTCATGGCCCTTGTATCTGATTCGCTGACCTGCAATTCATTTTCTCTGTAACTGTAACAGTATATTCTGCATTCTGATACTGTGACACTGTGATATCAGGCACCTGTACTTTGCTTTGGATATTCAGCTTGGTTAAGCATTGAAATGGTGATCAGGAGCAGAATAGAATTAAAATAGAAAATGCTGAATGAACTTAGCAAGACAGGCAGCATCTGTGGAGAGAGAAACAGTCAACATTTCAGGTCAATGACCATTCATCTGAAGTGAACCAGTGAGAGAACAGCAAGTTTTAGGTTGCAGAGAGTGGGAGTGGTGGAGAGAACAGAGGGAATATCTGTGATAGGATACAGACCTAAGTTGCCAAGGAAACAATTAGTCAGAGACAGTAGAGGCAAGGAACAAATTGAACCAAAAATTTCCAGCAACATCTGTGGAAAGAGGAAACAAAAAACTGGTTACCTTAAATTATTCTCAATATTGAGTTCCGACAGCTACAATGAGCCCAGATGGAAGGTGAGGAGCTGTTCCTCGAGTTGGTACAGGAAGGATATGGGAGCAATTGAAAAGGTGCAGAAGAGATTCATCAGGATGTTGCTTGGAATGGAGGGCTGTAGTTATAAGGAGAGGTTGGACAGGCTGGGTTTATTGCCACTGGAGTGTAGGAGGTTGAGGGGTGACCTTATGGAGTTTTATAAAATATGAGGGCACAGATAGGATAGATAGAGTCTTTTTCCCAGGGCAGGGGAGTCTAGAACTAGAGGGCACAGATTTAAGGTGAGAGGGGAGAAATTTACAAGAGATCTGAGGGGTAGGTTTTTCTACACAGGTGGTGCTTATCTTGAACGAGCTGCAAGAGGAGGTAGTAGAGGCAGATACAATTACAGCATTTAAAAGTCATTTGGACAGGTATTTAGACAGGAAAGGTGTAGACGGCTACAGGCTTAATGTAGGCAAAAACAATTAGCATTGAAAAGCATCACAGTCAGCATGGATGAGGTGGGCCAAAAGGGGCTATTTCTGTGCTGCACAATTTTATGACTCTATTCTTACATAGGGCATTGTTGGAAAAGTTTTGGAGACCAAAGATAAAGAAAGTGGGAGTGGGTCAGAGAATTAAAATGAGAGGCGATTGGAAGCTGTGGTTCATCTGTGCCGCCTGAATGGAGATGTTCTGCAAAGTGGTCACCCAATCTATATTTGATTTCTCCGATGTACAGGAGACCACATCATGAGCACCGAATTTGTAAGTTGGAAGGAATGCAAGTGAGTCCTTGCTTCACCTGACCTAACTGTTTGGATCCCTGGATGATGGAAGGGTGAGGGGTAAAAGGACAGATATTTCAGTTCCCATAGCTACATGGGAAGAGGCCACGAGAGGTTCCGTATTTCCTTACAACACAGTAGGAGGTCATTTCTGCCCATTGAGCCGAAGTTGGCTGATGGAGCAGTTCTATTCGCCACTTACTTCCCCTGTAACCTATTCTCCCATCAATATTCCCACTCCTCAGCCAGTTTCTACCACTCACCTATACACTATGGGTAACTTACAGTGGCCAGTTAACCTAACATCTTTGTGATGCAGAAGGAAACTGAAGCATTTAGAGGAAACCCAGGTGGTTATAGGGAGAACATGCCTTGGAGGTGTGAGGCAGCAGCTCTACCAGCTGCACCACTCTGCTGCCCACACAGTTGGTGGTGATGAAAGAGCAAACCGGTCCTTTTACCTCTCACCCTCTTACTCCCACTCTGACCTCTCTATCTTTGGCCTCCTACATTTTTTCCAACAATGCTCAATGTAAGTTCAAGCACCTAAATTCCCAACTGGGAACACTTCAACCCTTGGGACTCAACACTGAATTCAACAGTCTCAGGTAATTACCTTTTCCTCTCCTCAGATGTTGCTAGATATTTTGGTTTCAATTCATTCCTTTGTTTCTCTTCTGTTTCTTACTGCCAGTATTTCAAGTAATTGTCACCTTGGTAACTTTGGTCTATCTGAGGCATTCTGTCTGTTCCCTGCACCTCTTCCCCTTTCTACAGTTTAAACCACACTTACTTTCTCACTTTTCCAGTTCTGAAAAGTTGACTCTGTTTCTCTCCTCACTGATGCTGCCTGACCTCCTAAGTTCTTCCAGCATTTTCTGTCTTGGCCTTGGATTTCCAGCATCTGCAGTTCTTTTTGGTTCAATTCTCTGACAGCTCAGTTCAGCCTCTTTAGCACTGGATATCAAAGAGCAAAATGTATCTGATGCAGGGTTTCAACCCAAAATGTCTACAATTCCTTCCTCCCCCCACAGATCGCTGCTCGATGTGCTGAGTACCTCCAGCAGATAGTTTGTTGAGCAATATGTACTTTCAGAATCAGTACATATTTGATCTGTGGGGATATCACTGCTAGCCCAAGCCAATGTACAATCTAAGATCACGCATGAACATTATACATCAGGTTTCACTGGACTGCATTAAGTATTCCCTTTCCTTGCCCAGGAGGACAGAGTCTAATTGAAGCAGTTGAACTGCTACTCATGTCTACTCAGCAGATGGCAATCAATCCATCCTGGGAATTGCTGATTTGGTTACATACTGCCTTTGCAATCAGTCCTTACAGCATTGGTATTGTGCTTAATTTAATCTTGGTGAATGTAATTTGTAGCAACCAACTAATGCCCTCAGATATGTGGTCAGCTTACTTAACCAGGTATTCAAAATCTAAATAACCAATCAACTGGCCAATTGCAGGCACACCCACTTCAAGGATAAGTTTGCTGTGGTATCCACTCAGCTGGGAATCAACCTACTCAATGAATTTCTCTTTAAAGGATATGGGATCCTTCACTAACCTTGTAAAAGACTGCAAAGAGCTTTACTATACTAAATCACTAGACTGCTCTGATGGAGTCAGTGGA
The DNA here is from genome assembly GCF_009764475.1 of Pristis pectinata. Taxonomy (NCBI): domain Eukaryota; kingdom Metazoa; phylum Chordata; class Chondrichthyes; order Rhinopristiformes; family Pristidae; genus Pristis; species Pristis pectinata. Next base: position 4,110,539 of record NC_067422.1, read on the forward strand.
ATAACATGGCACTGTAATTTGTTTAGTTTGGATTAATGGTTTCTTTGAACAATTACATCTTTTATAAATTCCACATCAGAAATATGTTTTCACAAACCACAATAAATACAGACACTTTCAAAGGAAAAGAAGAAATCTTATGGGTTTAATGTAACCCACAATTTACATTTTCACATATGGTGACATTCTTTCACATGGGAATTTTCACCCACAGAACAATACATAATCTGGGCCAACGCACTTTGATATCATAATGTTGCTTGTGCTTTACTTACTCAATTAACATCAGTAACAGAGCTCCCATAGTGGGATAGTGAGTGAAGTCACTAATCTATACACAACAAAGATATTGCCAGTACCAATTCCTTGTCACTATTGTTAGTTGATCTTAGTTGGGTTGCAGATGGGTTGTCATAGAGGCTTCATTGCTCTGTAATTTGGTAAGGCTGGAGAAATAAATTCAGCCAATGTTCTCTGCATTGATCAATACCAAATGACTGGGATAGTCTGCTGACAGTGAGGTCTGAGTCTGGGAGTTCCCTGGGACAGGTCTCTTTGACTGTGGCACATTCCTGGGGTTAGCAGATTTAAAATATTTATGGCAGGCACCCAACACCATTGGCACTTTTTAGAAGGAGAGAGAAATGGCAAAAATAGTCACAACTCCCTTGCACATAGTATAGGTTTAGCTGTTCGAACTAGGAATGGCTTTTCATTCCATGAGGCCCCTGCCGTCTAGTAATATTGTAGGTCAGGAATGCATGGTTTTAAGGTGTTGGTCATAGCGAATTTGCCAGATGACTTGACCTTGGCCTTACTTTATAATTTACATTCTCCATGATGAATGAGGTGGATGGATGAAAGTTGAGACCTCAGCACCAATCCCTGTGGCACGTCATTCATTACAACTTGCCACCTGAAATAAAGAGTCATTTATGCCTACTCTCTGCTTTTTGTTAGCCAATCAATCTTCTATCCACACTAACACATAACCTCCTACATCATGAGCTATTACATTCAGCAATAACATTTGAAGCCTTCTGGAAATCTAAGTATACTACATCCACTGGTTCTCCTCTATTCACAACGTGTACTACTTTTTCCAAAGAACTCCAATAAGTTGATTAAACATGACTTCCCATTCACAGAACCAATCCGACTTTGCCTGATGTCCTTGAATTTTTCTAAGTGCTTTGCTATAACATCCTTCATATCTTCCAACATTTTCCCTATGACATTGTTAAGCTAATTGGCCCATGGTTTTCTGCTTTCTGTTTTCCTCTTTTTGAATAACCGCTATTTTCTAAATTAATGGAACATTCTCTGAATCTAGGGAATATTGGAAAATTAAAATCGATGCTTGTCCTTCTCATTAGCCACTACTTCTAAGACCTGAGAATAATAGAACAGTACAGCACAGTATGGGCCCTTGGGCCCATGATGTTGTGCTGAACTGTATGAACACCTCCTCCATGATCAATCTAACCCTTCCCTCCTGCACAGCCCACAGCCTTCCATCCTTCTTACTTTCATTTGCCTATCTAAGAGCCTTTTAAATGTCTCTATTGTATCAGCCTCTACAACCACCCCCTGCAGTGCATTCCAGGCACCCACCACTCTCTGTGTAAAGAATCTACCTCTGACATCTCCCCTGAACATTCTTCCTCTGACCTTAAATGGATGTCCTCTGGTATTGGCTGTTGCCACCCTGGGGAAAAGGTGCTGGCTGTCCACTCCATCAATGCCCTTCATAATCTTATACACCCCTATCAAGTTGCCTCTCACCCTGCGTTGCTCCAAAGAGAAAAGCCCTAACTCGCTCAACCTTTCCACATAAGACATGTTCTCTAATCCAGGCAGCATCCTGGTAAATTTCCTCTGCACCCTCTCTAAAGCATCCACATCCTTTCTATAATGAGGTGACCAAAACTGAACACAATACTCCAAGTGTGGTTCAACCAGAGTTTTATAGAGCTGCAACATTACTTTGCGGCTCTTGAACTGAATCCCCCGACTCATGAAGGCCAGCACACCATTCGCCTTTTTAACCACCCTATCAACTTGCGTGGCAATGTTAAGGGATCTATGCACTTGGATCCCAAGATCCCTCTGTTCCTGCACACTGCTCAGAATCCTGCCATTAACCTTGTACTCCGCCTTCATGTTCATTCTTCCAAAGTGTATAACTTCACACTTTTCCGGACTGAACTCCATCTGCTACTTCTCCGCCCAACTCTGCATCCTGGCCATATCCCGTTGTAACCTATGACAACCTTCTACACTATCCACAACACCTCCAACCTTCGTGTCATCTGCAAACTTACTAACCCATCCCTCCACTTCCTCATCTCAATCATTTATAAAAATCACAAAGAATAGGGGTCCCAGAACAGATCCTTGCGGTACACGACTAGTCACCGACCTCCAGGCAGAATATTCTCCATCTACTACCACCCTCTGCCTTCTGTGGGCAAGCCAATTCCAAATCCACACAGCCAAGTCTCCATGGATCCCATGCTTCATGACTTTCAGGATGAGATTATCATGGGGAACCTTGTCAAATGCTTTACTAAAGTCCACATACACTACATCCACCACTCTACCTTCATCTATTTGTTTTGTCACCTCCTTGAAAAACTCAATTAGGATCGTGAGGCATGACCTGCCCCTCACAAAGCCATGCTGACTGTCCCTGATAAGACTATGCTTCTCCAAATGCTCATTAATCCTGTCCATAAAAATCCTCTCCAATAGCTTGCCCACCACTGATGTAAGACTCACTGGTCTATAATTCCCAGGATTATCCCTATTACCTTTCTTGAACAAGTTTAAATCCTCCCCAACAGCTCTAGCAAACCTGCCTGCAAGTTCAGGTATAACCTGTCCCTTTTGTACAGGTCATACCTTCCCCAGAAGAGATCCCAGTGATCCAAAAATCTGAAACCCTGCCCCATGCACCAACTCTTCAGCCACATACTTGTCTGCCATATCTTCCTATTTTTACCCTCACTGGTGCGTGGCACAGGCAGCAATCCAGAGGTTACCACCCTTGAGGTCCTGCTTTTTAGCTTCCTTCCTAACTCCCTATATTCCCTCTTAAGGACCTCATCCCTTTCCCTATCTATGTCGTTGGTACCAATGTGTACCACGACTTCTGGCTGCTCTCCCTTCCCCTTAAGAACGCTGTGGATAAAGAAGTCCATGAGCTGCAGCTCAAATATTTGCTCAATAGCACCTCCTTGGTGATTCCAGCCAGTAACCAAACACAAGTAGAAGTCAACTCTTCGTATCTTAGAACAGGCGATGTCTGGAGGGAAACAAGAAATGTATGATTTACTCTTTATTTGTGGGGATGCTTCTGCAGACATACAATCCATCTAATATCTGGAATGATGTTTGTACTGCTTGGAGAAATCCCAAATGATCAACTATTTAAGGTGTTAACCATACGAGTCAATTATTAACAATGCAGCATTTGAACAAAAGAAAAGTACTTCCCCCTGCATTCCCAGCTTTACACATGGAAGTGTGTTAAATAATGAACCTGAGTGCTGGTGTTACCGCTGACTTGCAGGTCAGCAATAAAGAGCCAGATGGCCATGTAGCAGTTATTCAGCTGAACTGATGGTGCTGAACTTGAGATCATATCAGAGCTGGTATGTCTTGCTTCTGCCCTCTGCAACGTAAACACAGACTGGACCTTGGTTTAATGTCTCATTTGAAAGGCAATTAATGTGAATGTGAATATAGTGCAATTTAGCTTCAGTTCATATGCACACGTTTTCTCAGAAGATTGTGTAAATAGGGCTTTGGAAGATTTGTTGAACACATTCTATACGAGTTGAAAATTTAATGAGCTGAACAATTTCAGTCTTAAATTCTTAATCAAAACTGCTTATGTACTGGCATCCAGCTGGAGAAGTTATACCATGCGCATTATATTACACCCTTCAGTAAATGCTTCTGTGATTCAACAGTAGAAATAAGATCTTAATTATCTTTCTGCTTGTTACAGATTCTGTTTTTTGCCTATTGATTAATGCTTTAAGACTGGACTTTGCCATGGCAAAAGCATGAACTTAAATAGGGAATCAGGAGGGCTAAAAGGGGCCATGTAATGTCCTTGGTGAGTAGGATTAAAGGGAATTCCAAGGCACTTTATACATAGGTTAAAAACAAGAGGTTAACTAAGGAGAGGGTAGGACCACTCAAGAAGGGAGGGAAATTATGCCTGGAACCAAGAGGAAATGAGTGAGGTACTAAACGAGTACTTTACATTGGTATTCACCAAGGAGAAGGACATGGAGGACAGCGAGATCAGGGAGGGGTAAGTTAATATTTTAGGTCATGTTGATATCAAGGTGGAGGTGGTATTGGGGCTCTTGAAGAACACTGGTGATTATGTCCCCAGGGCCTGATGGGATCTATCTCAGGTTACTGAGAGGGGCAAGAGATGAGATTGCTGGGTACTTGACAGAGATCTTTGTATCCTCCTTAGCCACAGGCAAGGTGCCAGAGGATTGGAGAATTGCCAGTGTTCATCCTCTGTTTAAGAAGGTCAATAAAGGCAAACCAGGAAATTATAGGCTGGTGAGCCTTACCTCAGTGGTAGTGAAATTATTGGAGAAGGTTCTTAGGGATAGGATCTATTCCCATCTAGGAAAGCATAGAACTTATTAGGGACAGTCAGCATGGCTTTGTGTGTGGGAGGTCATTGAGTTTCATTGAGATTTTTTGAGAAGGTGCTGAAGATGATTGATGAGGGTAGGGCAGTGGATGTTGTATCTACGGACTTTAGAAAAGCTTTCAACCAGGTCCCTCCTGATAGGCTGGTCCAGAAGATTAAGGTACATGGGAACTATGGAGACTTGGTAGATTGGGTGCAAAACTGGCTTGGCTACAGAAGACAGAGTGTAATGGTGGAGGGGGGTTATTCTGACTGGAGGTCTGTGACCAGTGGTGTTCCGCATAGATCAGGGCAGGGACCTCTGTTATTCGTGATATACATAAATGATTTTAACAAAATGTAGGTGGCCTGATTAGCAAGTTTGCACTTGACATGAAAATTCTCAGAGTTGTGGATGGTGAGGAAGGTTGTCAAAGGATTCAGCAGGATAAAGACCACTTGGAAATATGGGCAGAGAAAAGGCAGATGGAGTTTAATCCGGACAAGTGTAAGTTGCTGTGCTTTGAGAAGTCAAATGTAAGTGGAAAGTATACAGTAAATGGCAGGTCCCTTGGGAGAACTGATGTACGGAGGGATCTTGGGGTGCAAGTACATAGCTCCCTGAAAGTGGCAACATAACTAGATAGGGTGGTAAAGAAAGTGCACAGCATACTTCCCTTCATTGGTTGGGATGTTGAGTATAAGATTTGGCAAATCATGTAGCAGTTGTGTAAAATTTTGGTCAGGCCACATTTGGTGTATTGTGTGCAGTTCTAGTGATTGCATTACAGGGAGAATGTAGAGGCTTTGGATAGGGTGTGGAAGAGGTTCACCAGGATGTTGCCTGGATCAGAAAGTATTAGCTATAAGGAGAGATTGGACAAACTTGGATTGTTTTTTCTGGAGCGTTGGATGCTGAGGGGCGACCTGATAGAAATATATAGAAAATGTGAGAGGCATAGATAGGGTAGATAGTCAGTGTCTTTCCCAGGATGGAAATGTCAAATACTAGAGCGTATAGCTTTAATGTGAGAGGAGAAAGTTTAAAGATGTGTGGGGCAAGTTTCTTTTACACAGAGTGGTAGGTGCCTGGAGTGTGCTGCCAGGGAGGTGGTGGAAGCAGATAAAAGTCATTAGGATAGGCAGGGAATGGACCTTGTGCAGGGAGATGGGATTAATTAGATTGGCATGGTTGGCACAGATCTCATGGGCTGAAGGGCCTGTTACTGTGTTATACTGTTCTATATTCTAATTAAAACTTCAGTCACGCGGATAAATAGATTATCCAAGCCAAATCACAACTTTGCCGGAACAAACATTGTGACATAGTAGCAACACTAGGGTATCATTGCATAGGAAAAATGCTGCATTCTACAGGGGGATTTGCTCCACTTAGACAAGCCATTGAGAGGAATGAAGTGCATAAGTATTTGTTGGCCGAATTGCACAATATTCAATCACTTTTATTTGTCACTCAGATAAGACATTAATGCAAGGCCCACCTGCCCACTCAGGTGGACATAAAGGATCAAAAGAAGAGCGGAGGAAATCTGCTTGACAACATGGTTAACAAACACCACTAAAATACATTATCTGGTCAATATCTCACTGCTATTGCTGACAGCCTGTGCTGCACAAACTGGTTGTGTATGGTTTACAATAGTGACTTCATCACCAAAGTACTTTACTGACTGTGAAGTGCTTTGGGGATGTCCTGGGGTTATGAAAAGAACAAGTAGAAGATATTTCAGTAATAGCAACATGCACTTATACATGCCTTTCAATGTGGCAAAATGTCCCAAGGGGCTTCACAGATGCATTCATCAAACAAAATTTAACACAGGACAAAGAGAGATATATTGAGGCAGATGAACAAAGGTTAGTTAAGGAGGTAGATTTCAAGGAGGAAAAGAAAGGTAGAGAGATGTGTGGGGTGGATCTCAGGGTTACTGACCAAAATAAGGGAGTGTGGGGCTGAACATGACCAGTTTTTCAAGCAGACTGCACAAACACAAAGGGTAAAGAAGCCGCCTCCTGTTAGCTGACGGCATCATTGTCAATGTTCAGGCAATTAAATTCAGGATTGTAGAGCTGGAGGAGATTATAGAGATAGCATGGGTGAGGCTCTGAGGGACTAGTAAACAAGGGTGAGAATTTTAAAACTAAGACATTGCTTTACTGGGAGCTAGTGTAAATGAACAAGAATGTGGAAATAGGTGACCAGAACTTGGTATGAGTTAGGACATGGGGAGCAGAGTTTTAGATGACTTCAAGTTCACAGAGTCCTGAATGAAGGAATGCATTGGGGAAGTTGGGAGAACACGCACCAGTCTTCACTGAGGGGTCAGCGGTGGAAAGGGTGAGCAACTTTAAGTTGCTGGGTGTCAACATCTCCAAGGATCTGCCCAACACATTGATGCAATCACAAAGAAGGCATGCCAGTGGCTCTACTTCATTTAGGAGTTTGAGGAGATTTGGTTTGTCACCAAAGACTCTCACAAATTTCTACAGATGTACGGTGGAGAGCATTCTGACTGGTTGCATCACTGCCTGGTACGGAGGCTCCAATGCACAGGATCGCAAGAGGCTGCAGAGGGTTGTAGACTCAGCCAGCTCCATCATGGGCACAACCCTCCTTCCATTGAGGACATCTTCAAGAGGTGGTGCCTCAAGAAGGTGGCATCCTTCATTAAGGACCCTCACCATCTGGGACATGCCCTCTTCTTGTTACTACCATCAAGGAGGAGGTACAGCAGCCTGAAGACCCACACTCAGCTTCTTCCTCTCCACCATCAGATTTCTGAATAGTCCATGAACACTACATCATTGTTCCTTTTTGTTTTGCATTATTTATTTTGTAATTTATAGTAATTTTATGTCTTTGCATTGTACTGCTGCTGCAAAACAACAAATTTCACATCATATAAGACAGTGATAATGAACCTGATCTGATAGTCAACTCTGGATGTAGCAAAGGTATGGATGACATTTGATGCATGGACGAGCAACAGATGAGCTGAGAGAGAAACACATTACATTCAATTGCCTTTCATCAGAGGTATTTTCCTTTTTTTTCCAGAGAGAATGGGTGAGTTGGAGTCCTGGTTTTACCAAATCCAAGAAAAACTGCTCCAATGTGAAATATTTCACATTTATATTCTTTCTGCATTTCCCATTCCTCAAAAGAATCTACCTCTTACCGTGTATGCTTCTAAATCATCCTCAGAGAAAAAAACATTGTCAGTTTACCTCTGACCCAGTTACTTATTCTTATTTTAAGAAACACAGGTTGTGCCTTCTTACAGTTTGCCCTCCCTCCTTCCTTTCCTTTCATTCTTAACCACTAACTCTGATGTAGAGCCCTAGGACAGCAGGGTTTACATTAATGGATGGGTGTATTTTACAGGTGAAGCTGCAAGTGGGAACAAGAAACAAGCCTATTTCCTCATGCCACCACTCCCCAACAAAAAGTGCACGCTAACATCAGATTACATTGGTGTAAAAAGGGAAAAATTATATTTTATCAACCACACTTCAATTAGAAATAAGGCTCTTGCCAAGTGCAAACTCATTTGTTTTGCAAGCACTCACTTGACTGAAAGTGTCTTCAGAAACTATGGTATAACTATTTAGGAGCCACTGATTCTGAAACACCCACGTAAATCTTCCCTTGAAGAAGTTCTGTTGAGTGGGCACTGATTGGAGCCATAGATGTGAGCTTGTCCTACCATGGTGAGTCAGTCCACAGTCCATAAGAATAGGATAATATTCATTGCTTAACATCTGAAATAATTGTTGTTTAACTCCAGGAGATAAAATGATAATGATTATTATTACCATCAACGGGAAGTATAATCATTGAATAGAAATTCAGAGGATTTGTACCTTATCCTTCTGGAGATGCAGCTTCTCATCAATGCCTGGTATACAACACTAGCTTGATCAGGAATGGGTGAGATTCATCAGAACAAACCAAGTGAAGGGAGTTAACTTCTCTGCATTTGAAATATTCTCCACAATTTTTGTTTTTGCTTTTTACCTTTTTCTCAAGAATTGTATTTAAAGTCTTGGTTATCTTTCAATTCCCAATTTTGATGAAAGGTCACACCCAAAACATTTTATCTTTACAGACGCTAATAGGCCTGCTGAGAACTTTTAAGTATGTTCTCTTTTAATCTCTGCTGGGAGTGACAGGAAGCCTCAGGCTAGAGCTTGTGACCTCCCAATTAGGCCTTGGCTGCAGTTCCTTAAATGACAAACTCAAAACTATTTTTATGGTATAATTTTCTCCAAAATGATGAGCTTAATGTTTTAGAATTAGCCCAGGCTGCGGATCCATAATGTACTGCATCCTTCAACAATTTATGCACAGGCACCTTTCTAGGATTAATCTCAGGTCTTCCAGGTCTGAATAGACTAGTGAGATTTACTGAATTGTAGGGAAATTTATTTATTTACCACATAAACCAGGCCACTGAATGACAGAATAGACAGGAAGCCTCTCTGCTCAGCAGATGTTTCTCTGTAACGTACTCGCCCCACATTCCCACTGACTCCATCTGGATTCTACCATTCACCTACACAGTAGGGGCAATTTACAGATATGGTATGGGTGGAAATTGGAGCATCCAGAGGACACCCATGTGGTCACAGGGAGACCATGCAAACTCCACATAAACAACAGCCAAGGTTGTGGCTCTACTTGTCCCACCCACTACTTTAACTGCCACACACTTGCACTTTCCAGTGCCCGTTTCTGTCTGTGTTGGCTCTTTGAGAGAAAAGTCATGTCAGCTCTGCGCCCTCTTATTTTGATTTTCATTCTCTGCTCATAACTGAAGTCGTTCATCACTGGTAACAATTTGGCAGATCTCCACTGTACCCTTTATAAGGGTTTCTTGTCCTTTGAGGAGGAACTTTTCCTGTTGGGTCAGCTAACATCAAGAAATGATTCCCTGGGCAAACCCACTAACTTGTGATGCAGCATTTCACTCATTTCTAAAAAAACTTTCCAACAGATCTCAAGTGGAAACATGGTGTTCTGTCGAGCTCTAACATATAACTGCAATGGAAAGACACACAGAAAGATTTAAAGAAGCAAACATAAAAGGTGACAACTGATGAGAAATGGTGGAAAAAAGAGTCAGTGCAGAATTTTTAAACGATCTAGAGGAGACAAAGCTTGGCATTAAATCCCCAGTAAAGGAATACTGCAGGATAACCGTACCAAACTTGTGCTACATTATTACATTGTAGGCACAATAAATAAATGTATGCATTTTATAAAGATTAAATGGTTGAGACTACGTTGCCTAAAATCAAAAATTGAGGCACGTCTTCCTGGCTGTTCTGAAGAAAACAACTAGCATTCAGCCATGCCAATGACTCCGCTGTATGTCTGAGACATTAAGAGGGACAGATAGTTTTGCATCATTGCCACTCTGATCCTATGCTATCAGACATTGTGCAGGATTGGAGATCCCATTCGTTTCAATGGGTTCTCTTGGCCTGTGGATTTGGCGACAATGGGGAAGGTAATTTTTTAAATTATTTTATTCCCCAAAGAAGGTAATCGTAGCATTCATAACCCATGAAAGTCAAAGTGAACAAGGCCAGGGGTTAAATTGGTAAAAACTTTAAACCCATCCTTAACCTGAATATGACTATGTCCCGTTTACTGTGTCTAGTCTGGAGCTGGCCAGTGAGGTGGGTCAGTAACTGTAATAGTTAAATCTGGTTCTGTTCTCCGATTTTTGGGAGCCTTTTAAATTATCCGGGGCTCGGGAAGAAAGGAGGGAGCTGATGGTTGCCGTGGACACAGCATTTCCAGCAATCCTTCCGTATCTGGAGGAACAAGGTGAACAGTCAAACAATCACACAATGGCAAAAATGATTATAAATCTTTGCAACTCTTGTGCTGTTATAAGAGATGGATGTCAACAGAAATACAGTTAATGAATTTGGAGAATCATTGCCAGATTTCCATGATATACTTTATTTAGGCAGCTCAATACTATGTGTACTTTCCCACGGTATGCTAATCCCCTCTAACACAACATACAATTTCTCACCTAATTTTTTCAGAGAACAAATTGTAACATCCTTTAATTGTTGGAGAGAGATACAATTATCTTATTGAACAGACGCTATCATCACATTGTCATTCATATTTTGACTACCTTGCTCTGAATAATCTGCTCTTCTTAGTATTCTCTCAGAATTGTTTCAAGGTGATCTGTAATGCTCGAAGGTCACATAATATGTTGGCGGGATTGTTACTCTCCCACAACCAAATTTAAAGACATTAGGTGAAGTGATTATTCATTATGTTTAGTGTCTTAAAATAATAATAATGAAACACTGAATGCTATGAATTCAGATTAACACCAAAATAATGGTGAGACATTTTAACAGAGAACCTGTCATGACCTTGATCCTTTACATCCAACACAGAGTCTTTTTTTAAAATCAAAAAACTGCAGATGCCAGAAGTCTGAAACAAAAACAGAGAATGTTGGAATCACTCAGAAGGTCAGGAAGTATTTGTGTAAAGAGATAATATTTCATGTCAAAGACCCTTCATCAGAACCAGGAAAGGAGGAAACTTGAAACAAACTTATTTTCTCTCGTTCCCAGTTTTGACGAAGGGTCCTACACCTGTATATTAACTCTGTTTCTCCTTCCACAGATAGCTACTCAGCCTTTCCAGCATTTTCTGTCGGCAATAATTTTTGAAGTATGTTAACCATTGTAACCTATGACCTGAAATCAATGTTTACTTTCTGCATATAACAACATTCCTCAGATGTGGTGTCCTTTTTATATCTCTACAACATCTAATAGATCTCAAGCTACAACATGTACAAATCTATTAGCTACAAAGCTCCACGACTACAAAATAGTTTTTAATTTACCCCCATTTTAGACCATAATAAGACTATAAGATATAGGAGCAGAATTAGGCCATTCAGCCCATTGTCTGCTCCGCTATTCAATCATGGCTGATTCCTTTTTACTCAACCCCATTCTCCCACCTTCTCCCTGTAACCCTTAACCCCCTAACCAATCAATAACCTGTCAATCCCTGCCTTAAATACACTCAATGACTTGGCCTCCACAGCCCTCTGTGGCAACGAATTCCACTGATTCACCACCCTCTGGCTGAAGAAATTCCTCCTCAACTGAGTTCTAAAGGGATGTCCCTTTATTCTGAGGCTGTGCCTTGGATCCTGGACTCTGCTACTAATGGAAACATCCCCTCCATGTCCACTCTATCCAGGCCCTTCAGTATTCGGTAGGTTTCAATGAAATCCCCTCTCTGAACTCTATTGAGTACAGGCCCAGAGCCATCAAACACTCCTCATACGTTAAGCTTTTCATTCCTGGGATCATTCTTGAGAACTTCCTCTGGACCCTCTCAGGACCAGCACGTTTCCTTAGTATCGGGGCTCAAAATTGCTCACAATATTCCAAATGCGTTCTGACGAACGCCTTATTAAGTCTTAACAGAAAATCCTTGCTTTTATATTCTAGTCTTCTTGAAATGAATGCAAACATTGCATTTGCCTTCCTTACTACCAACTCAACCTGCAAGTGAACCTTAAGAGAATCCTGCACTAGGACTCCCAAGTCCCTTTGCACCTCCGATTTCTGAATTCTCTCCCCATTTAGAAAATAGTCTCCACCTTTATTCATAATCTTGTACTTCCCTACGCTGTATTCCATCTGCCACTTCTTTGCCCACTCTCCTAACCTGTCCAAGTCCTTCTGCAGACTCCCTGCCTTTGCAACACTACCTGTCCCTCCACCTATCTTTGTATCGTCTGCATACTTGGCCATAATCCCATCAGTTCCTTCATCCAGATCATTAACTTATGAAGTGAAAAGTTGTGGTTCCAACACTGACCCTGTGGAACCCATTAGTCACCAGCAGCCATCCTGAAAAGCATTCTTTTATCCCTACTCTCTGCCTTCTGCCAGTCAGCCAATCTTCTATCCATGCTAGTAACTTGCCTCTAACATCATGAGCTGTTATCTTGTTTGGCAGCCTCGTGTGCAGCATGTTGTCAAAAGCCTTCTGAAAATCCAAGTAAATAACATCCACTGACTCTCCTTTGCCTAACCTGCTTGTTACCTCCTCAGAGAATTCTAACAGATTTGTCAGGCAAGATCTCCCCTTAATGAAGCCGTGCTGACTTTGCCCTATTTTATCATATACTTCCAAGTACTCTGAAATTTCATCCTTAATAAAGGACTCTAAAATCCTACCAACCACTGAGGTCAGGCTAACCAGCCTATAATTTCCTGGCTTTTGCCTCCCTCCCTTCTTAAACATATGTGTTATATTTGTGATTTTCCAGTCCTCTGGGACCTTCCCTAACTCCAGTGATTCTTGAAAGATCACTACTAATGCCTCCACAATCTCTTCAACTACCGCTTTCAGAACCCTGGGGTGTACTCCATCTGGTCCGCGTGATTTATCCACCTTTGGGCCTTTCAGCTTCTTCAGCACTTTCTCCTTAGTAATGGCAACTACAGTCACCTCTGCCCCCTGGCATTTTCTTCTATCGTTTCCTGAAGGTGCTGGGAGTTGGTTCCCTCGGGAGCTGGCAGCATCCCTGAATCTAACTTCACTTTTGAAGCCCATATTTCAATGGTGGTCACTCTAACCACCTGGGAAATCTTGTCTCCTCCACCTTCACTGAGAAGTGCTGAGGGAGAATTACAACAGCTTTGCTACCACTCTAAGGTCAGCATAACCCACTTGGTGCTGGAGGTTAAACCTTCCTAGATTCTGGCTCAGTTACTCACTGCCCCATAAACTGCCTACTGAGAAAAGTTGCTCTGAAATTGCTCATATTACAATTAATGTGAAAGATTTATTTTATTAGTTACCACCTATGCTTCACTATGTGGAACTCTGAGCCAGGAATTGTGGGATTAAGTACCACGCCAACAATTTAAGCACAAAACCTAGGTTGACAATCTAAAGAAATACTGAGGGGATGCTACATTACATAGATGTCACCTTTTGGATGAGATGTTACACTGAACTCCCCACTGTCCCAGGTAGGAAGCAAGCAATCCCAGGACATTATCCGAAGAGAGCAGGGCTGTTTATCTAGAACAGAGACCAAAATTAAACTCTCAAAGAAAAACACCAGAACCTATTACCTGGACATTATACACTGGCTCACAGCAGTGATAATGCTTCAAATATACTTCAATGCAGAGTCTGAATATTCAAAACTAACCTGGCAGGCCATGACTACACTTGTCTATTTTGGACTGTGCATCAAAGAATATTGATAACTCCTCAGGCGTAGGTTATGCATTCTCTGTACTTTATTTGGGATCTGTCTTCCTGACCTCAGCCTGACAGGAGTCCCCGGGTTTGGATCAGGTATCAATAAAATTATAAATACTTGTGCTAAGTTTGAATTAGAATTGGTCAAGTTTTAATTTTATACCCAAATGATCACTAACTAGTTGGCTGTAAAGCACTTTGGGAGACCTTGAGGAGACCTTGCGAAAGATTATGAAAATGCAAGATTTTTCCTTTGTTCTTGGGGAAGCATACAGCTAGTGAAGAGCTGGATAAGCGATGGTCCTTTGGATACACTGAAACAGATTCTGCGTGCAAGTGAGATGCAGTTGGCAGGAACAAACAATCAAAAGGAAGTAGAGCTAAACGATAGTTGAATGTCTCATCACTGTGTGGCTAAACACAGCTATAAATTCACTGATGACACTACTGTCGTTGGTAGAATCTCGGGTGGCAATGAGGAGGCATATAGGAGTGAGATAGATCGGCTGGTTGAGTGGTGTCGCAACAACAACCTCGCACTCAACGTCAGCAAGACCAAGGAATTAATTGTGTACTTCAGGAAGGGGAAGTCGGGAGAACACACATTAGTCCTCATTGAGGGGTCAGCGGTGGAAAGGGTGAGCAGCTTCAAGTTCCTGGGCATCAACATCTCGGAGGATCTATCCTAGGCCCAACACACTGATGCAATCATGAAGAGGGCATGCCAGTGGCTCTACTTCATTTGGAGTTGAGGGGATTTGGTACGTCACCAAAGACTCTTGCAAATTTCTATAGATGTACAGTGGAGAGCATTCTGATTGGTTGCATCACAGCCTAGTATGGAGTCTCCTATGCACAGGATTGCAAGAGGCTGTAGTCTCAGCCAGCTCCATCACGGGCACAACCCTCCCCACTGTCGAGGACATCTTCAAGAGGCAGTGCCTCAAGAAGGCGGCATCCATCATTAAGGACTCTCACCATCCAGGACATGCTCTCATCTTGTTACTACCATCAGGGAGGAGGTACAGGAGCCCAAAGACTCACACTCAATGATTCAGGAACAGCTTCTTCCCCTCCGCCACCAGATAACCCATGGACCTCGTTATTCCTTTTTTCTTTGAACTATTTATTTATTTTTGTAAGTTATAGATGTTTATGTCCTTGCACTGTACTGCCGCAAAACAACAAATTTCACATAATATGTCAATGATAATCAATCTGATTCATGGCAAATCTAGCTGACACCATGAATCAGAAACTGCCTGGCTGCATGCATAAATGTTGTTATGCTCCGATACCACAATCAGATAAGATGGTACTCCAATCAACATTTACAACTTAAGAGAAGCACAGGGTGTCAAAAGTTCTCTTGATTACCTTGATATCTCTATCATTATCTCTAATCAACAGCCTCCTCTCATCTTCAAATCTTCCCACAGCTTCTTGAAGCTGCCTCTCTGCAGCCAGCTGCTCTTGACTGCTCTCTTCCCGCAAGGACGTAATCGTAGTCTGAAGTTCAGCGATAGTCTGCAAAGAAAACAATAGCTGAAAGCCCTGGTTGCTTAAACATGACTATTTTTCTTAGTTCTGGAAAAGCTTTGAAGTATGATAATAACTGTGAAAACATTTGAAACTATTTATCAGCTGCCAAATGCAGGGAAATTTCAACTTTTCTCAGGATCTTTAATTGTCATGGAATTTAGTCTGCGGAGCAGCAGATAAAAACAAACATACTGCCACACTTTTCTTCTTTTGTGGTGTTCCTTAGGTTAACAGGTATAATTTATGAAGTTGTCTCAAAACAGTATAGATGTTCCTACAGGTGTATAAACTAACCCGAGACTTTTACTTAAAAAGGGAAAAAAAACTGCAGGTGCTGGAAATCTGTAATAAAACCAGAAAATACAAGAGGTACTCTGCAGTTCAGGCAGCATCTGCGGAGAGAGAAACAGACATGTCACTTCAGCTCAGATGACCCTTCATCAGAACTGTGATTGATCTGAAATGCTAATTCTTTGCTGCCTGGTCTACAGACTATCGCCTGAATTTTCTGCTGTTCTTCTATACTTGTACTTGCCTTGATTGAAAGAGAAATTTGGCTAGTCCAACTGCATAAAAATATGACAAAATTCTAAGGATAAAAGATGATAAGTTCCTTTCTCCAGTTAATTACAAGAACACTGGCATTATGAAGAAAAGGCCGTTTGAAGATCAAGATGTCAAATTTGGCATAAAACCCATGGCTTACCATACGGTGGTCATCCTTGCCTTTGAGACTCGACTACCCATAGCAGATACCTTAAGGATACCATCAATGCTGCCTTCACAAAATCCTTCAAATCCATTGGCAGGATAAGTGAGCCAATGTCATCATTTTCTCCCAGGACAGTATTGAGGCAGTGTGACACCCAATTGCCTTTACTGGGCAAGCCATGTTGTTTGCATGTTTAACACTATGCACCTGAAACAGTCTATTCCAAGTTCTATCATGGGAAGAGAGTACCAGGTGGACAAAGGAAAAAGTTTGGGGGTGTCCTCAAAATTCACTGAAAGATTACAACTTCTCAAATGACTCCTGGGAATAATTGGCCTAAGATTGTTCAAAGTGGAGATGGAGCATTTAGGATGGTGTTGATAACCTTGCATTCATGCGTTTTGGAGCACACAAAAGCCCTGGTGTAAATGGCAGAAGGAGCGCACTCCCTCACAAACTATCCACCTGCCCACACTGCCCACCACGTTCAGCTCTACCTACGGCAAAATCTACAGGTCACACATTGAGCCACACAGAACAAATAGAAAAGGAGTGTAAACAAGCCATCCTTGATCACAAGGTACCACCTAAGAAGAAGTGGAAGGACGTTTAATATAATTATATCATGGTTCTGCATCATTTTAGAACATAGAACACTACAGCACAGTACAGGACCTTCGGCCCATATTGTTGTGCCAACATTTTATCCTGCTCTAAGATCTATTTAACCCTTCCCTCCCACATAGCCCCCTATTTTTCTATCATTCATGTGTCTAAGAGTCTCTTAAATGTCCCTGTGGTATAATTTAACTGTGGTATTTACACAACTATGTTGATTTTATTTTATCTTTCAATACAGTCCATATCATCAACTTCATTGAAGAAAACCAGTGCAAATGTTTCTCTTATCGTCATACCACAAAATGGCAAACTGTCCGATCTAGTGGAGGGGTGTTTTGCTTACAGAAGGTCTGCGACCAGTGGTGTCCTGTAAGTTTGCAGATGATACAAAAATTGGCAGAGTTGTGGATAATGAGAAAGTTTATCAAAGGATACAGTGGGATATAGATCAGTTAGAAATTTGGGCAGAGAAATGGCAGATAGAGATTTATTCAGACAAACGTAAGGTGTCACATTTTGGGAGGTCAAATGTAAGAGGAAAGTGTACAATAAATGGCAGGACCCTAGGAGGGTAGGAGCATTCTTGTACAGAGGGATCTTGGGGTGTAAGTCCATAGCTCCCTGAAAATGGTAACGCAAGTGGATAGGGTGGTAAGAAAGGCATACAGCATGCTTGCTTTCATCAAAATATTTCATATTCCTGAATATAAAAGTCAGGAAGTCAAGTTGCAGCTGTATAAAACTTTATTAAGGCCACATTTGGACTACTGTGTGCAGTTCTGGTTGCGACACTAAAGGAAGGATGTGTAGACTTTGGAAAGGACGCAGAAGAGGATGTTGCCTGGATTGGAGAGTATTAGCTATATGAAGAGGTTGGACAAACTTGAATTGTTTTCTCCGGAGCATCAGACAATATAAAATTATGTGAGGCATAAACAGGGAAGATAATTACAGTCTTTTTCCGAGGGTAGAAATATCAAATACTAGAGGGCATGGGGGGAGGGGAAAAGTTTAAAGGAGATTTGCGAGGTAAGTGTTTCTTTACTCAGAGAACGGTAAGTTCCTGGAACTCACTGACAGGGGAAGTGGTAAAAGAAGATACAACAGAAACATTTAAGGGGCATTTAGACCCTTACATGAACAGGCAGGGAAAAGAGGGACGTGGATCAAGTGCAGGCAGATGGGCTTAGTTTAGATTGGCACCATGGTTGGTACAGACATGGTGAGCTGAAGGGCCTGTTCCCATGCTGCACTTTTCTATGTTCTAAACCAGTAGTCTTAAGTCAGGTCAAATACAGATAAAGAGCACGACTCCCTTTACTCTTTCCAAAGTGCACCATTTTCCATCTTAATTATTTTTGCATTCTTTGTCTCCAAGCAAAAGTACTGCTTCAATGCTAATTTGTGCTAAATTACGAATGATTTTGTTGTGCACCCACTAACAACAGGGTTGAGATTGCCAATTTGAGATCCTTCTGTAATGGAAACAGAGCTTCCTACCCTAAGCCCCCAGTATTTCTTTTTCTACAAATTCAAATAATAATAACAATCAGTCATGACGTGTTCTTTTTTTATGATTGAGAAAGTGGCCGGTGTCCAATTGATCCAGAAAATACCCACACTTTCTAGAAGCTTCGCTGTCTCCACAGAAGCAGTCAAGTTTTTAAAAAGTAAGTCAGCAAGATAAAGTAGCTTTGTTCTAAATGAAATTGGTAATTCCATAAAGGCAATGGGCAGAATTTGCTGGAAAACACAGGCAGTTCTACACCAAACTACCAGTATTTATCCTCCATAAACGTCAACAAGTTCCGGACTTGTGAGTCCTGAAGCTGCTGGTTAAGTTCTCATGGATCCCAGCAATAGAGCATGACCTTACCGAACTCCCCAGTGCTAAACCTGCGCCAGATTAGACCCGGGGCAAGAACAGTGAGCCCATTCATTTGAATGGAAATGAAACATTATGAAGGATAATCGCAAGTTAAAGGTAATTTATACATTTCTATTAACTACTTGAACTTCATTTAATATTTTTGATTGTTTAAAAGTGTTCTTTGGTGATTAAATTTTGTGTTTTATATATTTAATGTTTTTATTATTTATTTGATTTTTAATAGGTATTGAATGTCCAGAGAATTCAGAAGCAAAGTCCTTGACAGCTCTAACAGCTAGCAAAGCTGGATATCAAAGATTTCTTCAGCTGTTTTGTGGCTATGTTACCAAATCACCATTTAGATTAGGGCGGTAGCCACCAGCATTGGCAGATCTGCAGAAGATTAAAGCCGTATTATTTACATACTTCAGGCAATTTGTACCAAGTTCTAGCCCATAAGTCATTTATTTGTAGACTCAAATTAAACATTAAGACTTGGTTTCTTAATCAAGCTCATTTATGTACAGATCCTTCTCAAAGGTCAGTTGACATTGTAGCTCTTTCCACCACTTAAGTGGGAAAGATGTGCCAGCAGGCTTTTGATGACTCATTTTCCTTTGTGCTAAAGGCAAGTGAGCTATCAGAAGACCAATGTTCAAATATTGTCTCAAGTGCTAGAAATGGTGAGCATTTTTAACATCCTGGGCACTGAGGCAAATCTATATTCTGGAAAAAGCTATTGTAAAATAATCAATAATTGGACTATTTTACTATTTTGCCACAATTAACTGCTTGAACGATTTAATATTTTTGATTGTTTAAAAGTGTTCCTAGGTGATTACATTTTGTTCTTAAAGTATGGTTTATGTATTAATTATTTGATTTTTTTTATAGATATTGTATGTCCAGTGAATTCAGAAGCAAAGTCTTTGAGAGCTGAAACAGCTGGCAGGTTCAAGAACAGCAGGGTGAACTGCATCAATGACTATTGCCCGGCAGCACTCACGTCTACTATGATGAAGTGCGTCAAGAGGTTGGTCATGGCTAGAATTAACTCCTGCCTGAGCAAGGACCTGGACCCACTGCAATTTGCCTACCGCCATAACAGGTCTACAGCAGACGCACTCTCACTGATTCTCCACTTGGCTTTGGAGCACCTAGACAACCACAAGACATACATCACGCTGCTGTTTATCAATTACAGCTCAGCGTTCAGCACCATCATCCACTCAGTATTAATAACCAAGCTTCAAAAGCTGGGCCTCTGTATCTCCCTCTGCAACTGGACCCTCGACTTCCTTATGGGGAGACTATAGCCAGTGCAGATCGGTAGTAACGTCTCCTCCTCGCTGACAATTAACACAGGCACACCTCAAGGATGCGTGCTTAGCCCACTGCTCTACTCTCTACACTCATGACTGTGTGGCTAAGCACAGCTCAAATGTCATCTATAAATTCGCCGATGACACCACTATTGTTGATAGAATCTCAGATGGCAATGAGGAGGCGTACAGGTGTCACAACAACAACCTCACACTCAACATCAGCATGACCAAGGAACTGATTGTGGACTTCAAGAAGGGGAGGTCAGGAGAACACACACCAATCTTCATTGAGGGGTCAGTGGTGGAAAGGATGAGCAACTTCAAGTTCCTGGATGTCAACATCTCAGAGTATCTGTCCTGGGCCCAACACATTGATGCAATCACGAAAAAAGCACACCAGCAGCTTTACTTGGGAGTTTGAGGAGATTTGGTATGTCACCAAAGACACTTATAAATTTCTAGAAATGTATGGTGGTGAGCATTCTGACTGGTTGCATCACAGCCTGGTATGGAGGCTCCAACACACAGGATCACAAGAGGCTGCAGAGGGCTGTAGACTCAGCCAGCTCTGTCATGGGCACAACCCTCCCCTTCATCGAGGACATCTTCAAGAGGCAGGCGACATCCATCATTTCCCTCGACCCTCACCATCTGGGACATGCCCTCTTCACGTTACTACCATCAGAGAGGAGGTACACGAGCTTGAAGACCCATACTCAACATTTCAGGAAGAGCTTCTTCCCCTCCGTCATCAGATTTCTGAATGATCCCTGAACCCATGAACACTACTTCGTTATTCCTTTTTAATGCGCTATCTATCTATCTACTTATGTGATTTATAGATTTTTATATCTTTGCACTGTACTGCTGCTGCAATCTCATGTCATATGTCAGTGATAATAAATCTGATTCTGATATCCGTATGTTTCAAACAATGTGTGGTTGGCTGCATCCAGTGCTTTTGCTTTACTTCCCTGAAATTATCTTCATGTACAAATACACTGAATGATTAGTCTTAGCCTGAATATAACGGAAGGTTGTTGTATTTATTGCATTTGTAGAAGTGGACAAGGACTGGGTGGTAGGCATTCCTAGAGCCTCTGTTACATTATACTGATATTACAGCATAATTATTATTATTTCTGAGGCAATGCAGCTCATTCATAGCATGCATCTACCTGGGAAGACTTGGTCTACTCTTGGAAGCAACACTTTTGCTGTGAATATAAATTCAGAGCATTGAAATAAAACCTTTTTTGTAAAAACTCTTTGTTGGCAGTCAGAGTAGAGTGTCATTTGAATCATCCACACTTGGTCTCAAAAGTAAACTAATTTGCCTCCTGCCTCACTCACTACTTGTGGAAACAATAACCTCATCCACAAACTCAAATTCATCTAGTACGTCAGGAGGGCATGTAAAACAATGTGATTGTACAAATCCATCTTAACCACATGGAGCAGGAATTTAAAACCAAGGTTGCAGAGAACAATTAAATTCAAGAGTTGCTGGGCCTTCTGCACTCTTTCCACCCACCACCTAATATTTAGGATGCAGGTTTTCTGTTGGACCTTGGCCTTCAGGTGTCTGTGGTGCTGCTTCTTTTCCCATGAGGCATGGTGCAGTTCTCAATCCAGGAAAGCTTTGTATTTGTGGGCAGTTAGCTCCTGGATCTCCTGATGATACTTATCAAAACAGTCCTGGTTCTTCTTGGTAGAGAAGCTAAGAATCTCTTCACAAGTGCTAATTCTGGTGGACTGCAAGGCAGTCCATATACTAGACCATCCTGCTGGTGGGAGCTAATAGGTTGTCTGCGAGGACCTTTCTTTGTGAGTCCTTCAGACAGTTAAATCACGAAGATGCCACAGCCAAGAAAGCTCACCAGCGAAATTTGGTTTGTCCCCTTTGACTCTCACCAACTTTTACCGATGCACCATAGAAAGCATCCTATCTGGATGTATCACAGCTTGGTATGGCAACTGCTCTGCCCAAGACTGCAAGACTGCAAGAAGCTGCAGAGAGTTGTGGACACAGCCCAGCGCATCACAGACGCCAACCTCCTCTCCTTGGACTCTGTCTTTACCTCTCGTTGTCTTGGTGAAGCAGCCAGCATAATCAAAGACCCCACCCACCCGGGCCATTCTCTCTTCTCTCCTCTTCCATCGGGTAGAAGATACAGGAGCCTGAGGGCACGTACCACCAGACTTAAGGATAGCTTCTACCCCACGGTGATAAGACTATTGAACAGTTCCCTTATACAATGTGATGGACTATGACCTCACGATCTACCTTGTTATGGCCTTGCACCTTATTGTACTGCACTTTCTCTGTAGCTGTGACACTTTACTCTACTGTTATTGTTTTTTACCTGTACTACATCAATGCACTCTGTACTAACTCAATGTAACTGCACTGTGTAATGAATTGACCTGTACGATCAGTTTGTAAGACAAGCTTTTCACTGTACCTCGGTACAAGTGACAATAATAAACCAATACCAATACCAATACATACACTTTCCTGTAGCAATATTTTTGTTGATGCTGTTGTTTGGGGCCAGGTTGATGAAAGTAACAGTCAGATTGGGTGGTGATCAGTCCAACAGTGACCAGTCATGTGGTGGCACGGGAGATACAGTCACCCTTGTGGTCCCTTGTCCAATCTAACAGGTGCCAATAGCTGGACTAGGGTGTTACCATGAGGTCTTGTGCACGTCTCTTTGACAAAGCAGGGTGTTGGTTATGACAAGACTGTGCTTCAGGCATTTTGTCAGGAGACTACCCCAATGGAGTTACTCTCTCCTTGCCAAATCAAGCATTACCAGGGGTTTGCAATTTTTCCTACTGAAGTCACTTTGAAGGATCAATTTGTTTCCTTCTGAGATGCAGACCAGGGTTTTTTCAAGTTCAGAGTAGAAGTCCACCTTGGCCTCATGCATAAATTCTGGGGTTGCAGTGCATGCACTGATGACTGTGACATTTTGGCTCCATGTTAGATTGAGCTGAAGGATCATGAGGCATTCACTAAGTCCACGGAGGAAATCGCTGCCATGCAAGACCAGCTCATTCTTTATGGCAAAGCCTCCTCCGTGCTTCTCTTCTGGTTTGACCCTCCAAAAGAAAGTGAATGCACCTCCTTGTTCTTTAAGCCAGTTACCTCCTGCCCATCAAGTCAATATTACAGCATTCAAGTCCCAAGCTATGAAGGCAGAGCGGCTTTCAGGTCTGTGGCTGCTGACAATGTCTATTGAGGGTCCTGACGTTCCAAGTCAGAAACTTCACACTGTGGAGTGGCAATAGCCATATGTACCGTGCACTGAGCCATTGTTGGCTTGTTTACTGAGGCATTTGAAAGAAATGATCTTACCCTTAACATCTGCAAGGCAAAAGTCCTATACCAACTTCCCCCATTATACAACAGCTCCCTGTTGCAATAAAGTTTCTCAGAGAGACTGTGGAAAATGTGAACCACTTCTGATATATCAGGAACCACCTCTAAGTGACACCAGACATCAATGGTGAAATTTAGCATCATCTTAAGTGCATCAGCACAGTCTTTGGATCACTGAGGTAAAAGTTGTTGAGGATTAAGACTGCAAACCCAGCACAAAACTGTCTTCCTGGCAGCAAAGATCGCTGTCCTCCAATACATTTCTGAGGTTTGGACTAACATGAGGGACTAGAAACATTCCATCTCAGCAAAGTTCTCCAAATCCATTAGAAGGATAATGAAGTAAAGTCAGCACCCTATCCTAGGCCTACTTCAAAATCACTGGGGCTATAATCATACTCAGTCAGCTCCATTGAGAAGGCCACATTATTCACATTCCAAATGCTAAATTCCCAAAACACTCTGTTCTGAGCTCTGTCTCAATAAGAGATTTTCAGTGGTCAGAGGAAATGATTCAAGGTTGTTCTCAAAACCACTTTGAAAAATACAATATCGCCACTGGTTCCTGAGAATCCTAATCCTGGACTGTTCAGTGGAGGAGGAGCATTCTGGATGGCACTGAGAACCTTGAGTCCATGTGTCAGAAGCACAGAGAAGCCTATTGTAAATATCAGAAGGATCACACCCCCGCACAAACTTCCCATCTGCCCGTTCATCTGTGAAAGAGTCTGCAGTTCCTACATCAATTGTCTCAGAACTCAAAGAACTGGAGTTGAACCAAATCATCCTCGATCCCAAAGGATTGCCCAAGGAGGAGATATACAAGAGGCTGAGGCAGAAACACATTAATTCTGAAGCTCCAGATTTTCATGGCAATATTAAGAATGTGCAAAAAATGTCATATTAGTCACTTAATCCTTTGTGAATTTCTATTGCATTTGTACAGTTGAAGGTATACAGAAAATGTCATTCTTCTTCAGTATTCAAAATTGTTATTCTTTTTTTTCCCATCATCTTGTCAACCATTAAGATCCTCAAAGGAATGCACATGGAAATGAGTGGCTGAGAGGATATTGAAAAAATATATGACTGGAATGTATTTGATCACATACGTTAGCAATATCATTAATTATAAATATTCAGGCAACTAAAAAGCTGAACCACATCAATTCAAGACTATTTGGCCTCCACATTGTAGAGTTATTATGGCACCCAAAATGCCCATGCTGGCTGTTTGTAGATGAATCTAGTCAGTTCCTTTCCACCAATCTATCTGTTAACTGTGCAAATTTATTTCCGCCGTGTCTATCCAATTTCTTTTGAAATCATTGAGAATTGTTGCATTAACTACACAGCAATTCTATGTCGTTACTGCTTGTCACAGAAAGGAAGCTCTCCCTCACATCCCCTGTATCTCTTGACCAAAACCTTAATCTGCCTCTCCTTCTACCCTTAGCCAATGGGGACAACTATATTTTTGTTTACATTAGCTAAACCTGTCATAATCTTTACACCTCTATCAAATGACCCATCAGCCTCATTTGCTCCAGAAAGAACAATTCCAGCTTTGCCAATGTAACTTTGTAGCTGAAACCCTTTATTCCTGAAACTATTCAAGTAAATTTCCTTGACATCCTCAAGACTGTCTTCACATCATTCTGAAGTATGGTGACTGGATCTGGATGCATTACTCTGATTGTGGCCTAACAAAAGCTTTATAATGGTTAAGCATAACTTCTCTGCTTTTGTATTCAATACGTCTATTTATTAAGCTTAAGGCCCCACATGCCTTACTAACATTCTCAAAACATCATTTCACCTTCAGAGATCTATGGACACAAGACTACCAGTCACTGTGTTCCTGTATAATCTTTACAATAATGCTGGTAATTCCACATCTCTTCTCCCTAAGCATTCTGCCAAATGTAAGACCTCAGTCAGTATTCAGTTCCATCTGCTACTTGTCTGTCCATTGTACTGGCCTATCCATGACCTGTTTCAGTTGATCAGTATCATCCTGTTTGCTGCACCCAAGCTTGGCATCATTAGCAAATTTTACTTTGGACGTCAATGTTCAAGTTATCACATACACTGACCCTTGGGGAATACCAGTGTCAACTATTTTGCAGCCTGAAAAACAACCATTTACCACCATTTGATCCAAACCTAGACAAGAACCCTCTTATTTCATGAGCTTCAATTTTGTTACCTAACTTGTTTTGTGATATTTTGTTAAATGCTTTCTTACAAATCAATGGGAAACTTTGTGTACATGAGCCCAAATCCTTTTAGAACACAACAATGCAGCAGTTTGGAGATACACATAGACGTAAACCATTTTAAGTGGTCTAATCATCAACTCAACAGGAGTGCATCCAAGTTTTGACCTGTGGTTCCACATTGGATCACTTGATACATAAGTAGGAACTCTACAGAAAATGACTTTGACAACCCTCTTGCAAATTTCTACAGATGTACAGTGGAGAACATTCTGACAGGTTACATCACCGCCTAGTAGGAGGCTCCAATGTGCAGAATTGAAAGAGGCTGCAGAATGTTGTAGACTCAGCCAGCTCCATCATGGGCACAACCCTCCCCATCGAGAGGTGGCGCTTCAGAAAAGTGGTGCCTTAAAAAAGCGGCATCCATCATTAAGGACCATCACCACCCAGGACATGCCCTCTTCACGTTATTACTATCGGGGAGGAGGTACAGGAGCCTGAAGACCCACACTCAACATTTCAGGAATAGATTCTTCCCCTCCGCCATCAGATTTCTGAATGGTCCACGAAGACTACCTTGTTATTCCTCTTTTGCACTATTTGTTTATTTTTGTAACTTACAGTAATTTTTGTGTCTTTATGTCTTGCACTGTACTGCTGCCGCGAAACAACAAATTTCATGACATACGTCAGTGATAATAAACCTGATTCTGATTAAAATATGATTAGTATCTTTCTGTGTGTAAATTAATTGCTTTATCTGCCTCCATATAGCAATGTTTATTACACTTCAGAAGTAATTGTTTTTTAAGTGCCCTCTGATGTCCTGAGGTCATAAAAGACGTTGTAATAATGCAAGTCCTTATTTTATCATTTTAGTGAGTACTAATTCACCCCAAGCAACACATTTTCTTCAGCTTTAAGTTCGTCATCAGGGTCTAAACTCTAACATTTCTACAATGTAAAATGTAGGGTATGAAAGTTAAATGCCAATATTGTAAACATTTGGATTTCAGCAGAATTTCTGGAATGAAGCTGTTACAACTCCAAAGGGCAAGTCTGTCCTCATAACAAATAGAATTAAAGTGAACTGCAGTGATAGTCTGTAACTCAGTTTTCCTGCTGACTCTTAAAAGTTAAAATGACTGTTCCTGATGTGAAGTTTCAGAACGTAAACGGGCCTTGCTCGTGGGAAGGTATTGATGTGAAATCAGATTAAGTGATACCAATTTAAAACCCCACAAAATGAAGCCTTATTAGACCTTGTTCCTGGAATAAACTCTCCCCCTCTATTTGTTGCCCTCACTGGATCAAGAGTTTTAGCAAAGCTTGATAAACCATAATCTAAATTTATGGATTGGCAATTTCTATAACTGTCCATAAAAAAACTGAAGTATTAGCAAGATGATCATTGCTGTTTTCTTGCAAAATTTGAGCCATTTCCTTTGCCTTAAAACATGCCTTGTTTTTATTAAATGGGTTGTAGAGATATCATTTATTACTGAGATTTGTCACCCTGATACTTTAACCTGGAGGTGAATGCACCCCAGTTGAGGGACAGTGCCAAACTCTGTGGTTAAGAAGGCATATGGTGTATTGTCCTACACCAATCGGGGAATTGAATTTATGAGCCGAGAGGTATTGTTGCAGCTATATAGGTCCCTGGTCAGACCCCACTTGGAGTACTGTGCTCAGTTCTGGTCGCCTCACTACAGGAAGGATGTGGAAGCCATAGAGAGGGTGCAGAGGAGATTTTCAAGGATGCTGCCTGGAATGTAGAGCATGCCTTATGAAAGCAGGTTGAGGGAACTCGGCCTTTTCTCCTTGGAGCGACGGAAGATGAGGGGGGACCTGATAGAGGTGTATAAGATGACGAGAGGTATTGATTGGGTAGATAGTCAGAGGCTTTTCCCCAGGGCTGAATTGGTGGCCACAAGAGGACATAGGTTTAAGATGCTGGGGAGTAGGTATAGGGGAGATGTCAGGGGTAAGTTTTTTACTCAGAGAGTGGTGAGTGCATGGAATGAGCTGCCAGCAATGGTGGTGGAGGCGGATACGATAGGGTCTTTTAAGAGACTGTTGGATAGGTACATTGAGCTGAGAAAAATAAGAGGGCTATGGGTAAGCCTAGTAATTTCTAGGATAGGGACATGCTTGGCACAGCTTTGTGGGCTGAAGGGCCTGAATTGTGCTGTAGTTTTTCTATGTTTCTAAATGTGCTATATTAAGGGCATGGCATAAATGTTGTTATTATTCAATTGAAATTTACTCCAGTTTGAAAAGAAAAGCAGCGGTCTGTGACAAAAAGAGTGAAATCAGCTATTGAGTGGGAACCTAATGAAATGTTCATGCAATATTGTATTCAATCTTTTAAATGATTTTTGGATGAAAGAAATACCAAAGAATTCACCAAATATCCACTTAATCCACAGCATGAATGGGCCGTTTCCCTCTCCTCACTGTGCTGGAGAAAGATCCATCATCGGAGAGTTGAGAGAAGTATCTCCAGAGGACCATATCTTATCATCAATTTAAAACCGTCACAGATTCAAACTAAATAGAACTTCGGCTATTAAGAGATTTGGCTGAATATTCTTGACTTTGGTACCATAAAGTTGACTTCCAAAGCAAAGCTTCTAAATTGTGGATATTATTTGGCCAAACGTGAAATATTTGGGTAGAGGGTGGCCTCAAATGAATTGTCCTGTAATATGTGTTTTGATGGTGAGCCACAGCTGAAAGAATGTGCCTTGAATTACAGGTGTATGACATTGGGAAGAAACTTTGGCAAGGCCATTGGGAAACCTTCTCCTTTTGCTCTAATGGCTACAGATATGAAGCATCACAGCCTTAGAATGGCAATTTCTATATGAAAGAAAAAACAAAAATAATTTGCAATTTTCCATGTTTCCAAGATGTCTGAAACATTTACCACAGTTGCTTAAAGCATGGAATGCATTAATTTGGTCCAATGTCTTTTTGTTGGGCTTTGGCTAGAGCATTCAAAATATGACCTTGTTTCCCCCTACCATCCCACTGTCCTGGATCACTTACTGCTTCAAGCATTTACCTGATTTCTGCTTGGACGAAGTGGCAACTGCCTCAACATTTCTCAGTGGCAAAGGGGTCCAAGTTTCATGTTTCAACACAATAGATTTATCCAAACTTCTCAACAACCCCTCGTCATTGTCTTCCTACTAGAGGAAACTGCTTTTCTTTAGTTCATTCTATCAAAACTCTTAAACCACAGAACCATAGAAAAATACAACACAATACAGGCCCTTCGGCCCACCATGTTGTGCCGACCTTTAAACCTCACCTAAGACTATCTAACCCCTTCCTCCCACATATCCCTCTATTTCAAATTCCTCCATATGCTTATCTAACAATCTCTTGAACTTGACCAACGTATCAGCCTCCACCACCACTCCAGGCAGCGCATTCCATGAACCAACCACTCTCTGGGTGAAAAACCTCCCTCTGACATCTCCCTTGAACTTGCCACCCATTACCTTAAATCCATGCCCTCTTGTATTGAGCATTGGTGCCCTGGGAAAAAGGCGCTGGTTGTCCACTCTATCTATTCCTCTTAATATTTTGTACACCTCTATCATGTCTCCTCTCATCCTCCTCCTCTCCAATGAGTAAAGCCCCAGCTCCTTTAGCCTCTCCTCATAATCCATACTCTCTAATCCAGGCAGCATCCTGGTAAATCTCCTCTGCACCCTCTCCAAGGCCTCCAAATCCTTCCTATAATGAGGCAACCAGAATTGGACACAGTACTCTAAGTGTGGTCTAATCAGAGTTTTGTAAAGCTGCATCATTACTTCGCGGCTCTTAAACTCAATCCCACAATTTAAGAATGCTAACATCCCATAAGCTTTCTTAACTACCCTATCCACCTGTGAGGCAACCTTCAGTGATCTGTGGATATGAACCCCCAGATCCCTCTGCTCCTCCATACTGGCCATTAACCTTGTACTCTGCCTTGGAGTTAGTCCTTCCAAAGTGTACCACCTCACACTTCTCCGGATTGAACTCCATCTGCTACTTGTCGGCTCTGCATCTTATCAATATCCCTCTGTATGCTTCGACAGCCCTCCAGACTATCCACAACACCACCAATCTTTGTATCGTCTGCAAACTTGCTAACCCACCCTTCCACCCCCTCACCTAAGTCATTAACAAATATCACAAAAAGTAGAGGTCCTAGAACTGATCCCTGTGGGACACCACTAGTCACAGCCCTCCAATCCGAATGCAGTCCCTCCACCACAACCCTCTGCTTTCTACAGGCAAGCCAATTCTGAATCCACATGGCCAAGCCTCCCTGGATCCCTTGGCCTCTGACCTTCTGAAGAAGCCTACCATGTGGAACCTTGTCAAATGCCTTACTAAAATCCATGTAGACCACATCTACTACACTACCCTCATCAATCTTCCTGGTCACCTCCTCAAAGAACCCTATCAGGCTTGTGAGGCAAGATCTTCCCTTCACAAAGCCATGCTGGCTGTCCCTAATTAGTCCATGTTTCTCTATATGCTCATAGATCCTATCTCTTAGAATCCTTTCTAACAGCTTACCCACCACAGACGTAAGGCTCACTGGCTTGTAATTCCCTGGACTATCCCTACTACCTTTTTTGAATAAGGGGACAACATTTGCCACCCTCCAATCCTCTGGTACCATTCCCGTGGACAATGAGGACTCAAAGATCCTAGCCAACGGTTCAGCAATCTCCTCCCTCGCCTCAAGCAGCAGCCTGGGGAATATTCTGTCAGGCCCTGGGGACTTATCTGTCCTAATATTTTCTAACAGCTCCAACACATCCTCTCTCTTGATATCTACATGCCCTAGAACATTACTCTTACCAACACTGTCCTCAGCGTCATCAAGACCCCTCTCCTTGGTGAATACTTGGTGAATAATGAAAACTTTATTCAGCTACCTGTGGGCCAATGGAAAACAGTACTAGTATCTTAAGTCTAGTCTCAAAATTAGTTTCTGACCTTAGCATCACCTTGATAAACTTACTTTGCAAAATATCTGGGGTATTAATGTCCTTTCTATAACAAATCACCGAAAATGCACAAAGTACTTTAACTGTGCCCTTAACACATCTTTAAGAAATTTGAAAAAGGGATATTGTTTCCACTTTTGGATTCTTGCTCCATTTGTAATATGCAAAACACCAATAGCCTTTCTGCTTCATCTTTCAGGGAATGACGTGGTAGAACCTCTTTGTGTTCACTCATATCCTTTAACATCATTCTTTTTGGAGTATTTTTATTTTCTCCATCTATACTTCCAGAATGCATACCTTCACATTGATCCACATGGAAGTACAATGAGCTGCCTATTCTGCCAACAGCACACATGTATACATTTTCCCCACGTCTTACATAGACATCTCACATCAACAAATTTCAAGATTCTGCTGACTAAGCCTATGTTCCCATAAAGGAAAATAATCAGTTTTTAATCCGAGTAACACCCGCCCTTTTTTCTTGTCTGACAATCACGCTAATTTCTTTTTATACCAAACACCAGACTTTTTTATTAAACAAGTTTTTGGTGAGGCACCTTATTGCACTCCCTTTCCTTTTATAGTTGGTCCTATCTTCAACAAAGTTTATTGAATTTGTCATACAGGATCTGCCTTTAACAAATATTGGCTGTCTTTGATTAATCCCTACATTTCCAGGAGTTCACCAATTTTAAACAAAATGATAGTTTCTAACCACAGTCGATGCCAGCGTGGTTGGCCTCTAGTTGTCTGGTTTCTTCTTCTCTCCCTGCTTGAACAACCCTTTGGTAGTGCTCCTCTCAAACTCAGCAGAAGATTGAAAGAATGAGCCAAATCCTTTTCTACATGTATTTTGAATGGTTATGAAATGCCCTCCCTTTCTATCCACAGTCTCAGTGACATGATTATTAAAAAAATATTTGTTACATCCAGAGTTAAACTCATCCCAGAAAGCCTTTTCTTTCTTATGAAATATCTGTTTCATTTTTATACATCATAAAGTGTACTATTTCCTTATATATTATGCCTTTTGATCTCCACCTATGTTTAGTCCTTCTAATCTCCCTTTCATCTTCCCACCACATGTTCTAAATTCCTTGTCTTTTTCTTGAGTATCATTACCTCAAATTCTTAATTAAATGCCAAACTTTTAATCTCTATTTATTGAGAGAACATCCTCCTTTGATGAACCCCTCTTTTGCCTCATGTGTTTAAATTCATTCAGGGCCACAGTTCTTCCCACCTTTATATCCAGCCTGTTATATGCCATCCACCCAAATTCTTAATTCTTCCAGTTCTGGCCTTTTGTGTATCTGCCCTCTCTTAATCCACCTTACTTCCTGCACCAGCCTCTCACCACCCACCCTACCTGTGGCTGGTGTTTATCTCATATCTGAAGATTTCTCAGTGCTGATCTACTTGCTTGACCTTGTTCGTTTTTGTTGGGAGTTGTACAAAGCTTTGACTTGCCAAGTTATGGCCAGCGCAAATCACTGTAGCATGGAAATCCAGCAAAAAATTCAAAGGGTCTTGATGAGTTGGAAAAGTGCCTCTGGGGAAATTACACCAATTAAATAAGACCGAGGTTATAAACCTAACCCAAGGTGAGTGTTGCCTGGCCTTGGAATCAAAGGACCCATGGACCACAACCACTGAATTCACTGTAAGTGATTAGTCTCTGAACAACTGGTTCATCTATGGAGATGGGGCCACACCTCAAGTCAGCAGCTGAATATTTTTTGTCTGCCAATGTGAGTACTTCTCTAGTGTTAGATCAAAAGGAAAGGCTTATAATGTTGCCAAAAAAGCAGTGAGCCTGAGGATTTGGAAAATCTTAGATTTCAGCAAAGGAGGACAAAGAAATTGATAAGCAAAGGGAAAGTAGGAAACAAGAGTAACCAAGCAAGAAACATAAAAACAGATTGTAAAAGCTTCTAAGGATATGTAAAAAGGAAAGATTAGTCAAAATAGAGTGGGTGTCTTACATTCAGAAACAGGAGAAATTATCTTGGGAAATGACAATGAAATGAAACAAATATTTTGTCTTGTCATAAAACACAGAAAACCCCCAGCAATCGGTGGAGGACAGCAGGTCGAGAGTGAAAGAAAGAAATGAAATTAATTATCATAAATTAATAAAAAGTATTATCAAGATTACATGGAGCTTAGAACGGTTCCCACATATTGGAAAGTAGCAAATGTTGCCTTGCTATTTGAGAAATTAGGGAGAAGGAAAACAGAGAACTACAGAACAGCAAATATGCCATCAGCAGAACGGTCCTAGTATTGGTTTATTATTGTAACATGTACCGAGATACAGTGAAAAGCTTTTGTTTTGCATGCTATCCAGACAGATCATGCCAGACAGATCATAATTACAAAGAGGTAGTGAAAAGAAAACAGAATGCAGAATATAGTGTTGCAGTTACAGGGAAAGCGCAGTGCAGGTAGACAAATAAATTGCAAGGGCCATGACGAAGTAGATTGGGAGATCAAATGTTCAAGAGTTCATCTTTTAGCGTATGAGAGTCTGATAACAGCAGGATAGAAACTATCCTTGAGTCTGGTGGCATGTGTTCTCAAGTTCAAGAAGAGAAGAGAGAATGAGCAGGGTGGGAGGGGAACTTGATTATATTGGCTGCTTTGCCACAGCAGTGGTAAGTGTAGACAGAGTTAATGGAGGGGAAGCTGGTTTGCATGATGGACTGGGCTGTGTTCACAACTCTCTGCAATTTCTTGCGGTCTTGGGCAGAGCAGTTGCCATACCAAGCTGTGATGCAACCGGATAGGATGCTTTCTATGGTGCAACTCTAAAAATGATAGGGGAAAATGATATGTTATTAAGGAAGCGGTAACCTGGCACTTAGAAAATAGCAACAGGATTGGGCAGAGTCAATAGGCAGTTACGAAGGAGTAATCATCTTGGAGAAACTAGAGTTTTTTGAGGGTGTGAACAACAGAATAAATAAGAAGAAACTAGTGGATGGGATGCATTTGGACTTTCAGAAAGACTTTGATATTGTGTTAACATGAGGTTAGTAAACAAAATCAGATCACATGATATTGAGGGTGACATACTGGCTTCCACAGAGGGCTGGTCACTGTGCACAAATCATTTTCAGGTTGAGAGGCTGTGACTATTGGGCTGCCACAGTGATCAGCGGTGGGGCCCCAGATGTTCACAAACTATATCAATGATCTGGATGAGGTAACCATGTGTGATACATTTAAATTTGGTGATGATATAAAGCTGGGTGCTGGTTGCATGGAGGTTTCAGGGGGATATTGACCAGACAAGAGAATGGACAAGGACATGGCAGATAGAATACAATGCGGGAAAATATAATGTCATTCACTTTGGTAGCAGAAATAGAAAAGTGGAATACTCTAACAAGGAGAGAGATTGAAAAGTATTGGTGTTCAAGGAGATCTTGTACATGAATCATTTAAAGATAACCACTGAAAGGGGGTTAAGGAGAAAGGCAATAGTATGTTGCCTTAACTGCATGAGGATTTGAGCACAAGAGTAGAGATACCTCACTGAGATTATATAGGGCCAAGTGAAACCACACCTGGAATACTTTATACAGGTCAGGTCTCTCTACTTAAGGATGGATGTACTTGCAGTACAGAGAGTGCAACAAAGCTTAACCAGATTGCTTCCTGGACGGAAGGAATATCCACCGAGGAGAGATTTAGCAGATTGGTCTTGTGCTCTCTCACATCTAGAACAATGAAAGGTGGTCTCCATGAAACATATAAAATTCCCGTGATGCTTCCACTCCTGGGATGTTGAGAGTCAGGGGTCACAGTCTCAAAGTAAAGGGTTGGCCATTTAGGGCTGAGATGAGAAGTTTCCTCACCCAGAGGGCCGTGGATCTCTGGAATTCTCCACCCAGCAGGGTGTGGAGACTCAGTAACTGAGTATATTCCAGACAAAGATTGATGATTTTCTTTTAATATTAAGGGATTCATGGGATATGGGGTTAGTGCAGGAAAGTTGCATTGAGATAAATCATCAGCAATCTTATTGAATGGCAGAGCAGCTAGGAGAGATTGAATGGCTGACTCCTGCTTACATTTCTATACATGTTCATGATTCAGCTGAGCTTGTGCCTGATGCTATCATTTGCTAAGTAAATTAATGTACCCCAAAATACCAAATGCTATGTACACATGACACTTTTTCTTAATAAATTAGAATTTATGATGGAAGTCAGTCCAATGTAAATGCTCAGCTCATTTGAAATGGTTAATTTTTCTTCAGCATTGTTGTCTTGAGATCTGAAAACCACATTTCATTTTGACTGTTAATACTGTCCAATATTGTATTTGGTATTCTGTCAGCTCATTAATCATCACCCCAGAAAATAAATGGGAGCGCCTTGCAGCTGGCACACCAGCGATGATTAAAAATGCTTGGGGTGTTTCTGCAGACAGCAAGATTCAAGTTTTAATTACCCTGTCAGAGAGTGTAGCTTCAGTGACACATGCGCATATGAGGAAGACAAAAGTTTGGACAGATGAAAATGACAGATTTTTTAAAGTCAAACATTTATAGAAGAAGAAGAAATCATAAAGAATTCTGACTGGTTTGCCAGGACAGATTCACAAAGGATGTACCAGGAGCAGGACTGAAAGAATTAAAATGATTGCTTTTCTAGTTTCAGGTATATTTTACAGCTATTCAAGCAAGTTCAAATGAATGGAAATCCATGAGCGTTCTATTAAAATCAAAGAATAAAATTACAGATACTGGAAATTTGAAATAAAAACAGAAAATGTAGTAAATGTTTCAGGTCCCAGATGCAGTTATAGGGGCTGCCCCATTAACTCATTCGACCTCATCACAGATGTCTTATCCATCCCTCACTCCCAGTTCTCTGCAATTTAAAATTACCTTTTTATCTTTCTTTCCCAGTTCTGAAGAAGGGTTTCCAACCTGAAACATTAACACTTTTTCTTTCTACAGATGCTGTCTGACCTGCTGAATGTTTCCAGCATTTTCTGTTTTTATTTCAGGGTTCTATGTAGTGATTTAGCACTTGTGTTATACAATTAGACTGCAGTATACAACCAAATTTTAGACAGTAAACTGATTTAAGATCACAGCAAGCAGTCCAATCCCAATACAAAGGAAAAAGTCACTTCACTGGATTAACAACAGATCAACCATTAAACACAGGTACCAATTCACTTCCAACACACTCAGTGCAGCTGACTCAAAGCCCAACACCATGTACCAGATTACTTCCAACACACCGGCAACAGTTCAACATCAATTAGGTCAATCAGCAGATTAATCATAGTATACGGGCAACAATTCAATCCCAGCACACAGATAGAACAATCCTAGTACACAGGTAGAAAAATCCCAGTACACAGGCAGTAGAACAATCCCTGTCTTTTAAGCATTGTAATTGTACCTGCCTCTATCACTTCCTCTGGTAGCTCGTTCCATATACACACCACCCTCAGTGTGAAAATTTTGCCTCAGGTCCCCTTTAAATAGTTCCCCTCTCACCTTAAACCTGTACCGTCTAGTTTTAGATTCCCCTATCCAGAGAAAAAGACCATCCACCTTATCTATGCACCTCATGATTTTATAAACCTCTATAAGGTCACCCCTCAGCCTCTTTCACTCCAGGGAGAACAGTCCCAGCCTATCCAGTTTCTCCTCATATCTCAAGCCCTCCAGTTCCAGTGATATCCTTGTGAATCTTTTCTGCACCTTCTCTAGCTTAATCACATCCTTCCTACAGTGTGCTGATCAAAACTACACACAATTTTCCAGTTGAGGTCTCACTAACATCCTACATGGCTGTAGCGTAATGTCCAAACTCTTGTACTTGGTGCCCCATCTGATGAGGGCAAGCATGCCACACACCTTCTTCACCATTTTGTCTACCTGTGTCACTACTTTCAGGGAACTGTACTTGCCCCCTTGGTCTCTCTGTTCTACAATACTCCCCAGGGCCCTATCATTTAACTTTTGTGAGTTAAATTCCACCTACCATTCCTTTGCCTACTTTTCCAGTTGATCTAAATCCTGTTGTTACTTTAGACAATCTTCTCCACTGTTCATCAAACCACCAATATGTGTCATCCGCAAACTTACTAATCGCACCACCTACATTCTCATTCATATTGTTTTGTGGATCCAGAACTGGCTGGCCCACGGTAGGCAAAGAGTGGTTGTTGACAGGTCATATTCTGCACGGAGGTCAGTGACCAGTGGTGTGCCTCAGGGATCTGTTCTGGGACCCTTGCTCTTTGTGATTTTTATAAACAACCTGGATGAGGAAGTGGAGGGATGGGTTAGTAAGTTTGCTGATGACACAAAGGTTGGGGGTGTTGTGGATAGTGTGGAGGGCTGTTAGAGGTTACGGCAGGACATAGATAAGATGTAAAACTGGGCTGAGAAGTGGCAGATGGAGTTCAACCCAGATAAGTGTAAAGTGGTTCATTTTAGTAGGTCAAATATGATGGCAGAATATAGTATTAATGGTAAGACTCTTGGCAGTGTGGGGGATCAGAGGGATCTTGGGGTCCAAGTCCATAGGATGCTCAAAGCAGCTGCACAGGTTGACTCTGTGGTTAAGAAGGCATATGGTGTATTGTCCTTCATCAATCGTGGAATTGAATTTAGGAGCCGAGAGGTAATGTTGCAGCTATATAGGACTCTGGTCAGACCCCACTTGGAGTACTGTGCTCAGTTCTGGTCGCCTCACTACAGGAAGAATGTGGAAGCCATAAAAAGGGTGCAGAGGAGATTTACAAGGATGTTGCCTGGATTGGGGAGTATGCCTTATGAAAACAGGTTGAGTGAACTCGGCCTTTTCTCCTTGCAGCGATGGAGGATGAGAGGTGACCTGATAGAGGTGTATAAGATGATGAGAGGCATTGATTGTGTGGATAGTCAAAGGCTTTTTCCCAGGGCTGAAATGGTTGCCACAAGAGGACACAGGTTTAAGGTTCTGGGGAGTAGGTACAGAGGAGATGTCAGGGGTAAGTTTTTCACTCAGAGAGTGGTGAGTGTGTGGAATGGGCTGCCGGCAACGGTGGTGGAGGCGGATACGATAGGGTCTTTTAAGAGACTTTTGGATGGGTACATGGAGCTTAGAAAAATAGAGGGTTATGGGCAAGCCTAGTAATTTCTAAGGTAGGGACATGTTTGGCACAACTTTGTGGGCCGAAGGGCCTGAATTGTGCTGTAGGTTTTCTATGTTTCTATATATGACTAACACTGTGAATGCTAAAATGCAGGTACAGCATGTAGGCATATGATATGTTGCCCTTTCCTCTTGTATCCAAATCTCCTTGCAGTAAAGATACCTTACTACAATTTGATAAGTTCTGGTGAGATGACACCTGGAGTATTGTGTACAATTTTGGGCTCCTTACCCAAAAAATAATATTCTTGCTATAAAGAAAGTGTGGCAAAAATTCATCTGGCTGGTCCCTGGGATGGTGGGTCTGTCACGTGAAGAGGCACCGAGTAGCCAGGTCCTTGTTCTCTAGACCTTAGAAGACACTTGTGTGGAAAATTCAAAAAATTCATGACCATCAGAGTTAAGGAATTTGTTTTCATATCAGTCCTGAGTGCCCAATGCATTAAAATGATACTGAGAGACCTGCCTCCAGAGACACAGCCAAAGAAACATCATCTCTACAAATATCCTACCAAACCTCGCAAGAACTCAGTTTGATCATTGCTCACTGTTCTAAACTCAAGAGAGCGTAGGTCCAATCTGCTTAATCTCCCATGACAGGACAAACCTTCTCAGAAATCAACCTGAAAACTATCATTGCATTCCCTCTGTTGCAAGTGTAACTATAATTTGTTATATTGTGTGGGGTCTGGGCTACCAACCAAAGACCAAAGTAAGATGTTTCTACTCTATGTAATTGCTTCCTGACCTGCATATTAACTTGCAATGATTTGTGGATAAGGCCCCTAAACACCAAAACCTTTCAATTTCAATTAATACCATATCATAGGCAAAAAATCAAGCCACGTACACGGGCAGTTCACTCCAGGTACACAGGTAGCACTTCAATCCAGGTACACATGCAGCACTGTAACCCTCATACGCAGGCGGCAGATGAATTGCATCCTCAGGCATTTCAATTACCATACACAGCTTAAACACGTCCCTTTATCTTCTCTCTCTCTAACTACCCTCATTAATCTGTGAAATAGACCGTGCTTTCTTGGTCAGACAGATAACCTTGGTTGGAATCTATCAGAAGTAATTCCTTCTTCCTATCCATCCCTTCAGAAATTTAAAACTCTGTTTCCTCAGTTTCCCATTCTGATAAAACATTTTTAACCTGAAACATTAACTCTGTCCTTCTATAGATGCTGCCTGACCTGCTGCACGTTTTACAGCATTTTCTGGTTTTATTTCAGATTTCACTTTCTACAGAATACATGGTTAGTCTTATTGAATCCTCATTTTGCAAGCCCCCCCATCCCTGAAACCAGAAACTTTACAGCACTCTCTCTCTCTCACTGCAGCAAGCGCTTCCTTCTCTAGGTAAGGAGATCAAAACTGTACGCGAGACAATTTCACCAAGCCCTAAATATCTGCAGTAAAACGCCTTTTTTCAAGCACTCAAATCCTCTCGTAATAAAGGGAAATATACCATTTGTCCTCCTAATTGCTTGTTGCAAAAGCATGTTGGCTTTCAGTGACTAATGTACTAGGACACATCGGTTCCTTTGAATATTACACAAATTTCCCACCATTTAAAACTGGTTTGCTTTCTGTTTTGTGCACCAAAGTGGATAATTTCACATTTTTCTACATTATATTCCATCTGCCATGATTTTGCCCACCCACTCAGCTTGTCTACATCTTTCTGAAGCCTCTTTACCTCCTCCTCCTGACTCACAATTCCACTTAGTTTTGTATCAACAACAAACTTTGAAATATGACATTTGGTCCTCTCAGCCAAATCTTTGATATGGATCATTGGGCCCAGCACTGATCCCTACATTACCCCATTTTCCAATCTGTTGATTCTTATTCTAGGATTTCAGATAAGCAATTCTCAATCCATAAATTACTCCTAATTCTGCATGGTCAAACATTGTGAGCCAACCTCTTGTGTGGGAGCTTCTGAAAACCCAAATACACCACATTCACGGGTTCACCTTATCTATTCCATTAGTCATATCCTCAAAGATCTCCCATCAATTAGTCAAACGTGATTCTCCTTTTGTAAGTCCACACCAATTCTGTTCAGTCCTTTCTCTCTTTTTTAGATGTTCTGTTATAACATCTCTCACACAGATCCCAGCACTCTCCCTACCACTGATGTTAGGCTGAAAGGTTGGTAGGTCCATGTTTTCTCTCTTCCTCATTTGCTACCCTCCATTTCACAGGTACAATTCCAGAATATATGAGTTTTGAAAGATGATAACCAAAGCTATCATTATTGCTTGGGTATTGCTTTTATGACTCTGGGACGACTCTCAGAAGCTTGGGATTTATCGGCTTTAATAGTATTTTTATTAAAAATATTATTTATTTTCTTCCATTCCTTGTTCTCACTAGACCCTTGGTTTTCTGGTATTTCAGCCTGCAGTTCAATCCCAGTAGATAGGCAGCGGAACAATCCCAGTCCAGTGGATCAATCCCAATGTTCAGTCTCTGTATGTGTGCAGATGAATTGCAGTATGCAGGCAGCGACCAATCCCAAAATACAGGAACAACTCATCTTGTGTCCCCAAAATACAGGAAGCAATTAATCCCAAGTGAAAGGCAGCAGATTAATCCAAATCCACAGATAGATTGATCCTAGTTTTCAGTCACCAGAGCAATCCCAGTTCACAAAAACTAGTAAACATATAGCCGATCAATCCCACTGCACAGGCAGCTCACCAATCTTTTTAAAGAGGCACATGAGCTCCAGTATCCAGGTATTAGTTTAATCCTTGTACATAGGCAGCAGATCAACTCCATTCACAGGCTGGGATCAATCTCTTGAACAGGTAACAGATCAACCTTTGTTCACATACAACACTTCAATCCCAAGACAGTCGTTGGATCAACTGCAGGAGACAGGCAGCAGGTTTATTTCAATAAATAGGAGTTCAAACACAACACTTGAATGCCTGTTCACCAGCAGTTGAGCAAACCAAATACACAGGTAGCCAGCAAGTCCAATTCACAAGCAGATATGCCACAGTTCATAGGAGAAAGATTAATTCCAGTAAGCAGTCCAGTAAACCAAATAAAAAGGCAGCTGATCTATCATTACAGAGAAGCAGCAGAAGAATCTCAGGCCTCAGGTCTCAAATCAATCCCAGTAGGTAAACAGGAAGAAAATCCCAATACACCAGCAGCAGAACAATCCTAATACACCAGCAGCAGAACAATCCCAATACACAGGTAGTAGATCCATCACAGTTCACTTACAGAAAATTAGTCCCAGTTCACAGGTCAATCCCGGTTCACAGGTAACAGGTCAATCCTGATTTATAGGTAATAGATAATCCCATTTTACAGGTAACAGGTCAATCCTGGTTCATAGGTAACAGTTCCAAGCTGGTCCACAGGTAGCAGATTAATCCCAGTTCACAGGTAACAGGTCAATCCTAGTTCACTGGTAACGGGTCAATGCCAGTTCACAGTTAACAGAATAATCTGAGCCTTTTTCCAAATAAATACCAGAAGACCAGAAGTCCACACACAGAGGAAACACACTTATCCCAGGTTGCAGGTAATGAGTCACTCCCAGTACACAGGGTGTCAATCAATTCCAGTTGACAGGCAGCAGATTAATAACCAGTTCATTGGCAAGAAATCAAGACCAGGACACAGGAAAGAGATTAATCCAAGTTCACAAGCAGCAAATTAATTCCAGTCTGCAGATAGGACATCAACTGCAATGTACAAACAACAGATCAATCCAAGTATACAGGCAGCAGATCAAACCCAGTAAACAGGGAGCAGATCAACGCCTCTGCACGTGATGAACATCAATCTCAATCTATGAGCGGCAGATCAATAGCAGTTCACAATCAGCAGAGCTACCTCCGTACACTGGCAGATCTATCCTAGCAGACAGGCAGCAGACAAATCCTAGTTCACATCCAGAAAAAAAATGGAAGTAGGGGTAGGCCATTTGGCCCTTGTACTTGATTCCTTATTTTGAGTTTGTAACTCCTGATTCTAAACACATCCACCAGGAGAAACGTCATCCCTGCATTAATCCTATCAAGTCCCAGAAGACTTCTGTATGTTTCATTGAGATCCCCTCCGATTCTTTCAAATGTGAGAGAGTACAGACTGCATCTGATGAACAACTACTCACAGGACAATCCTCCCGTCCCCAGGAGTCAATCTGGTGAACATTTGATGCACTGCCTCTGTCCCCAGGGCCCTACACAATTGCAGTAAGGGTACTTCATTCTTGCCCTCAAATAAACCTGCACTTAAGGTCAGCACTTAAGGCTTTCCGACTTGTTTGCTACAGCTGCACATTAACTTTCAGTAATTCTTGTACAAGGACGTCCAGGCCCCTTTAAACAGCAACATCTTTCAATCTGTTAATCCCATTGCACAGTTAACAGTTATCAGATCAATCCTGTTCAAAGGCAGTAGATCAATCCAAGTACACAGACACCAGATCAATCCCTGTACATTCAACAAATCAATTCCAGTGGATAGGCAGATCAATCCGAGTACGTAGACAGCAGATCATTGGCAAGAAATGAACCACATCACATAAGCAACAATTCAGTCCCAGTGCACAGACATTTTTAAAGCCAATTTAAAGGTCAATCATTACCGATACACAGGCAGCATATCAAGTCTAGTACATGAGCAATTAATCAATCCCATCAGGCAGCAAGGAGATCAATCCCGATTCACAGACATCAGACTAATTCTACTGCAAAGTTTAATCTAAATTCACAGGCAGCAGACCAATCCCTGGACACAGGCAGTAGGTCTAGCCCAAAAAACTGGCAGTAGATCAAAACTCGCATAATCCAGCATCCGATTGTTTGGAAGTTCTGATGGTCTGGCATCTGACTCATTCATTAGTTTGGAATGTGTGCAAGGGGTCCAGAGTGCGAGCAGGGTGTGCGACCAGAGCTGGGGATCTGGAGTGTACCTGGGGCTGAGGTCAGGGTGTGCAGCCAGGGTTGGAATCTGAAACACCAGGGTTGGGAATATGGGTAGGTTTGCAGCCAGAAGTAGGTTGCGGGGTGCATGTATACCTCCTGCTTTCTTTAAACTCACTGGAAAATTTATTATATGACTGTGTTTGAGTATACATAGGAGTAACAACCGATGGTCTCGAAAATTTGTGAATCCGGCAGCACTAACGCCCCAGTGGTGTCAGATGATTGGTGTTTTACTCCAGTTCAATGCCAGTACATAAGCAAGAGACCAATACACAGCAGCAGGTAAGTGTCACTAAACAACAGATCAATCCAAGCATTTGGTCAGTTACACAATCTCAGTAAGAAACCAACGTCTAAATCCCTGTACAAAGAATGGAGACCTTGGCACAGATAAGGTAGATGGTAACAGTCTTTTCCCCAGGGTAGGTGAGTCCAAAACTAGGGACCATAGGTTTAGGGTGAGAGGGGAAAGATTTGAAAGGGGCCCGAGGGGCAACTTTTTCACACGGAGAGTGGTGAGTATATGGAATGAGCTGCCAGAGGAAGTGATTGAGGCAGGTACAGAAGTATCATTGAAGAAGCACTTCAATAGTTACATAGAGGGGAGGGGCCTGGAGGGATATGGGCTGAATGCAGGAAATTGGGACTAGCTAGATGGATAACATGGTCAGCATGGACTGGTTGGGCTGAAGGGCCTGTGTGTGTGCTGTATTGTTCTATTACTCTATGAACACCGGTACACAGAACAAAGCACAGTAGATCCAGCTCACAGGCTGAAGATCAATCCTTATAGAACAATAGAACACTACAGCACAGAAAAACAGGCCATTCGGCCCTTCTAGTCTGTGCTGAAATTTTATTCTGCTAGTCCCATTGACCTGCACCCAGTCCATAACCCTCCAGACCTCTCCCGTCCATATATCTGCATGAACAAGAACAATCCTAGTCGACAAACATTAGAGTTAAAAAGCAACAGATCAATCCCAATTCACAGCCAGC
This sequence comes from Pristis pectinata, assembly GCF_009764475.1. Taxonomy (NCBI): domain Eukaryota; kingdom Metazoa; phylum Chordata; class Chondrichthyes; order Rhinopristiformes; family Pristidae; genus Pristis; species Pristis pectinata. Next base: position 4,154,360 of record NC_067422.1, read on the forward strand.
TGTTCAATCCCAGCTCCCAGGCAGTAGGTCAATCTCAACACATTGCAGATACACAGATAGTTGAGCAACCCCATTCTGTATTAAGATTGATTTGTTGCTTGTGTAGAAAGCAGATCAATTCCAGTGCAGACTGGGCAATTCAATCCCAGTCCATGTGGAAGATTGCTCCCAACACACAGTCAAAACAATGTCAGTAGACAAGTCGTACAGATCGCCTGCACTTTACAGGCAGCAGACCAATCCCGGCACACAGGCAAGATATCAATAACAAAATAGCAGTTCCAATTGTATCAGAGAGAGAACAATTCAATTCCAGTGCACAGGCAGCAGATCAATCCCAGTACTCAAGATACAGATGAATCACAATGATCAGGTAGCAGATAAATCACAGTGGACAGGCAGAACACAGTACAGAGGCAGCAAGTCAACCACAGTGCACTGGCAGCAGATCAATCTCAGTACACCACAGATCAATCATAGTATCATCAGATCTACAATCCAAGTGCACAGGCAATTTGACACCCCTATATAAAGATAGTAGATCAACTCCAGTACAAAAGCAGATGAATCGATGAATCCCAAAACAGAGGCAACAGATCAATCCTGGTATGTGGGCAACAGATCAATCCCAGTTCACAGACAGACGATGACTCTCAGTACACTGGCAGCAGTTCAATCTCAATTCACAAACAGCAAGCCAATCCTGGTGCACATTCAGCAGGCCTATCCAATACACAGGCAGCAGGTCCATTCAGTACACAGGCAGATCAGTCCCAGTATACAGGCAGTAGAACAATTCAGCAGGTCCATCCAGTACACAGGCAGCAGGTCCATCCAGTACACGGGCAGGTCAGTCCCAGCACACAGGTAGGGGAACAGCAACTGAGCACAGTAGATCATAGACACTATAAACATAGCTGACAAGTTAAAATAGGCAGACAGTAGATAAATCCCAGTACCAAATGTTACAGGACGGCTTGCAGTGCCCATTGGGCAATTTCATAGAATGCGGACTTAGGTGAATAAGGAGGTGATTTCATTTAAATATTTATTTGTTTAATTTCGTTCTACTATTTGCTTCATCCTAAGGGTTTAAATTGCATTGGAAAAGTAGTAATAAATGTGCAGTGTCTACAGAGGATAGTGCCTTCAGAGGGCAGTGTCTATAGTGACTACAAGGAGCATGGTCGACAGAGCACAATGTTGGCATAGCTAGGAAGTTAAATGGGCAAGAGATTTTGGTGAGGTAAGGGAAAAGTGCACGTGGGCATGCCTTCCAGGTTTGAAGGCAGGGTGGAAGTTGGTGGCAAAGGTGATGAAATTGATGAGTTCTGCACGAGTGCAGGATGCAGTACTGACGCAGTCGTTGATGTAGTGGAGAAAGAGTTGGGGGCGGGACGGTTTGGTACAGGGTAAACAAGCTTGGAACAATGACTATTCCATGTAACCAACAAAAAGAGAGGGCTAGCTAGGGCCCATGCGAGTCCCCATGGATACCCCTTTGATCTGCAGACAGTGGAAAGAATTGAAAGAGAAGTTGTTAAGGACAAGTTCTGCCAGGCGGGCGAGAGTGCAGGGTCTCGACCCTAAACGTCAACTTAAACCTTTTGGTTTCACAGATGCTGCTTGACCCACTGAGTTCTTCCAGCGATATGTTTTTTATGGTAGAACTGATGATATGTTGATACAGGAGCCTGAGGGCACGTACCACCAGACTTAAGGACAGCTTCTACCCCACTGTGATAAGACTATTGAACGGTTCCCTTATACAATGAGATGGACTATGACCTATAACCTCACGATCTATCTTGTTGTGACCTTGCACCTTATTGCACTGCACTTTCTCTGTAGCTGTGACACTTTACTCTGTACTGTTATTTTTTTTACCTGTACTACGTCAATGCACTCTGTACTAACTCCATGTAACTGCACTGTGTAATGAATTGACCTGTAAGATCGGTTTGTAAGACAAGTTTTTCACTGTACCTTGGTACAAGTGACAATAATAAACCAATACCAATACCTGTGGTATGTGGGATCCAATGAAACCACTGAAATCAATCATGATCTCAACTGCAGGAAGTGTCTACAGCTTGAGAAACTTCAGTTACATTTGATCAGCTGGTGTCCAAGATTTGGACATTGCGATGTGTCAGGGAGGGTGAAAGTTACCTAGACTTGTTCAAAGAGACAGTCACACTCCTTAGATTATGTACTGCAGAACTGGTCGGTTAGGAGGACAGAAGAGAATGAGGGCAACTGAGGCAGATATGGGGATTCAGAAGGTAGGACTGAGGTGGAATTGGAGAGCTGCTCCCTTATATGTCCAATGGGCACAAAATTCTTGCAGCCTGTGGAGGGGTGCAGAGACTGAAGGGAGAATGAGCAAGCTGACCACAGCTCTGTGGTTAGGAGGGCTTGAGGACCGAAAAGGAATGTAGCAGTGGGAGGTGAGGGCATAGTTGGAGGTGGGGGAATAGACGCAATTCTCTGCAGGCGCCACTGTAGGAGCCAAAGGCTGTGTTGCCTGCCTAGTGCCAGGGTTAAGGACACCTCTTTGGGGCTAGAGAGGGAGTGGGAGAAGAAAGATCCAGTTGTTGGGGCTCAAAGAATGATGTGGGAGATGCATGAACTAGTAGCACCAGTACTGGAGATAGGGAGTGGTTCTAATGGGAAATGCCTTGATTGAATTTAAGTGGGACCAGTGCCCTTGTAAAACAAATAACAAGGGCTGCAGACAAGCAGGTTAGGGAGGAGAGATCAGGTGAAGGGAAACTAACCAAGTTAAAAAGAAAGGACAAGGTAAATAGGCAATGATAACTCGAGCATGTTAGGAAGGGAAAAAGGAGAAAAATACAAGTATTCCTTCAATTCAAGTCAGAATAGGGAAAATGATACAATTTAACATGAAGGAAATGGTAACAGATTACAGAAAATAAGAACAGGATTGGGCAGAGTAAACATGCACTTACAAAGGGTAATTACTTTTGATAAATCTGTTAAGTTTTTATTTTATGTTGTAGCCAGAAAAATGGATAATGACAAACCAGCTGATCTTTATTTGGACTTTCAGAAGGACTTCTTTGCCATTCAAGAAATTATGAAACAAACTTACAAGATATGGGAACTGGGAATAATTTACTGATAATGAATTGAGAATTGGTTAGGACAGAATAAATAGGTCCTTTTGAGGTTGGGAGGCTATGACTAGAGGGACAGCACAGGGATCAACGGTGAAACTTTAATTGTTCACTATCTATTTCAATGATTTAGTTGAGGGAACCAAGTATAATATATCCAAGTTTTCTGATAATGCAAAGCTGGGTGCCAATGTAGGTTATGAGAAAGATGAAGAAAGGGTTCGGAGATTTTAAATGGCCTAAGTGAATGGGTGAGGATATGGCAAATGGAATACAATGTGGAGAACTGTGAGTTCATTTACTTTGATAGAAAAAAATAAAATGCCCGTAGTTTTTAAATGAAGAAAGACTGAAAGGTGTTGATGTTCAGATAAATCACTGGAAGCTAACATGCAGATACCACAAGCAATTTGGAAGACCAATGGTATGTTGACCTACATTGCAGGAGTACACACGTGTAAGAATAAACTGTCTTGTTCCAATTACATTGGGCCCTGGTGAGATGTACCTGGAATAATATGAACAGGTCAGGTCTCCTTACCCAAGGATGGATATAATTGTGATGGAGGGAGTACAGTAATGGTTTACAGATTGAATCCTGGAATGAAGCATCTATGAGGAGAGATTAAGCAAACTGGATAGTTACTCTCTTGACTTTAGGTGATTTTACTGAAACATACAAAATTCTTAGGGGACTTGACAGGATGGATACAGGCAGAATCTGTGGCTGGAGAGTCATATCCCAAGTGTCAAGTTTCAGAATTAAGGGTTCACCATTCAGGACTGAGATGAGAACAAATTTCTTCACCCAGAGGATAGTAAATCTTTGAAATTCTCTATCCAAAAGGGCCGTGGAAGCTCGGTCACAATGAATATTCAAGACAGAAAATGTCATGTTTTTAGATATTATGGAATCAAGGGACAGTTTAGTACAGAAAAGTCACATTGAAGTAAAAGTTCAGCTGTGAGTTTACTGAATGGCAAAGCAGGCACCTGGAGCTGAAATTCTACTCTTGCTTCTTTATCTTATGTTCTTATTACTCTAGTACATACATAGATCAATCCCAATACAACTGGGAACAGATCAATCCCAGTAAGTATTGAAATCAACTGTAGTACAAAGGCAGCAGAATAAAGAACTTGGAATAACCTGGTTCTCATGAACAGCAACCAAAAGACATCAATCCCAGTACACAGGCTTCAGATCAATCCCAATATAAAGGCAGCAGAACCATTCAGGAACACAGGAAGCAAAAAATCCTGATATACAGGCATATCCTGATATATACCACTGTAGAAAATCAGATCAATCCTGGCAAGAGCAATAGAACAATTCTCGTATTCAGGCAACATAACAATCCTGGTACAGACAATATGACAAGTAACAGAACAATCCCAAAACACATGGAGCAGATAAATTTCATGATACATGCATATCAATTCCAGTACAAAATCAACAGATCACCTAATCCCGGGACAAAGGACACAGAATAAACCTAGAACACATGAAAAGCAATCACAGGCGGTGGATCATTCAATCCTAATACACAGGCAGCAACGCAAACCCAAAGTAAATAAAGGAATGGAACAATCCCAGTACCTATGGAAATCAGGCCCAGTAAACATGCCATCGACTTGTCAGATTAGGTAGGAAGACAAGAGTCGGCATACTCAGGCACAGCAAACATTAGAAACAGGCAAAAGAAAAATCCCAATGCACAGGCAGCTAATGAGTCACAGTCTGCTCACAACAGAACAGAATATCACAACACAAAGAAAAAGGAGCAGGAGTTGGCCACCCGGCCCCTCAAGCCTGCCCTGCCATTCAATATGATCATGGCTAATTTCCCCAGACCTCTTCTGTGCCAGTTCCCCACAGCCCTCTGTTCTCCAATCTTTCAATTTCTCCTCTTTAAATACCCCCAATGACCCTCTGGGTTCGACAACTCCAGAGATTCACCTCCTTCTATGAGCAGTTCCTATGCACCTCAATTTTAAGTGACAGCCCCCTAATCTTGTGACTTTGTACCCTTGTTCGAGACACGCCCACTAGTGGAACCATCTTAACAGGAATCCTGTCAACACTCTCTTAGGATCTTATGTCTCAATATGATCACCCTTTATTCTTCTAAACTCCAGAGAATATAGATCCAACTTCCTTAGCTGCTCATCCCAAGAATTGGTCAAGTGAATTTCTTTTTGACTGCCTCAAGCTTAGTATATTCTTTCTTAAGTGAGGGGATCAAAAGCATGCACAGTTCCACTGGTGTGGCCTCACTGTACAATTGTAACAATATTCCCTATTTCTAAACTCCAAATCCCTGCAGTAGAGGCCAACATGCTTATTTGCCTCCCTAACCACTTGCTGCACCTGCCTGCTAACTCTGTGATCCATGCACAAGAACACCTCGATCCCTCCGTACATCAATCACTGGCAACTTTCCTCCATTTAGGTAATAATCTGCCTTTTGATCCCCCTTACTGAAGTGTATAACCTCACACTTTCCCACATTAAACTCCATTTGCCAAGTTTTTCTCACTCACTCGACCTATCTATATCCTGTTGCAGAGTCCAGACATCCTCATTGCAACATACCCTCCCACCTATCCCAATCCTTGGAAACAGAACAATCCCAGAATGAGGGCAGATCAATCCTGTGCACCTGGTGCAGATCAATCTCAATAGTCAGGCAGCCAAGTCATACCAGTAAATGGGCAAATCAACACCAGAAAATGGGCAGGGTAGTCCAAGAACACAGAGAACAAAACAATCCAAGAGAGAGCAATCCCAGTACACAAGCAACAGAACAATTCCCGTACAAAAATTGTAGATACAATCCAGTAAAGAGATCATTTGAAGTACACAGGCAAATCAATCCAAAACACAACAGTCTCAATACAGATCAAGCCCAGTACTGGCAAGAAAACAATCCCAAGAACACAGGCTAATCAATCCAATTACATGGATGTATCAAACCTGGTACACAGCCAGATCAATGAGAATGCAAGCAGGAGAGTAACAGTTCACAGGCAAATTAACAACAGGAAGCAAAGCAGTCATAAATATCTTCCTGTGCAGATGCAACCATAATACACAGGTCAGCAGATGAATCTCAGTTCACATGCAACAACTGACTTCCAGTAAAAAACACAACAGAACAATCCCAATACAACGGAACAATCCCAGTACACTGGCAGATCAACGAAAGTCCACAGACAACAGGAAAACTTCAGAACATGAGATCAAACAGAACAGAGAGCTGATCAATCCCAATACACAGGGAGCAGTTCAGCACCAGAACAGCAGCAAACGATCATTCCAAATCCACAGGCAAATCATTTTAGCATATAGGCAACTAAACAATCTCAGTAAATATGCATATCAATCCCAATAAGCAGACAAGAGATCAATGCTTGAACACAGGCAAATCAATCCCAGTACCCAGGCTGTAGATCCAGTGCAGAGTCAGTAGATTAATTCTGGTGGGCAAGCAACAGTTCAATTCCAGTCCACAGGTAACAGCTGAATTCCACTTCACAGGTAGAAAAGAAACCTAATTGCACAGAACAATCCCATTACGCAGTCAACAGGGAGCAATCAATCCCAGGGTGCAGCAAATGCTTTCCCAAGCACAAGGAGCAAATCAATCCCAGTTCATAGGCAGTGGATCAATTCTTGTAGATCAATCCCAGTTCACAAGTCGCAGATCAATCCCAGTTCACCTGTAGATCAATCCCAGTTCACTTGTAGACCAATCACAGTTCACATGTGGCAGATCAATCCCATTACAGGCAGCAGATCAATCTCAGTTCACCTGTAGATCAATCCCAGTTCACAGGCAGCAAATCAATCCTCCTGTACAGGCAGCAGATCAATCCCAGGCAACAGATCCATCCCAGTTCACCTGTAGATCAATCCCAGTTCACAGGCAGCAGATCAATCCTAGTTCACACATAGAAGATCAATCCCAGTTCAGAGTAAGAAAGTGAAACCCTTTATTGAGGCAGCAGACCAGACTTTTTACATTTAGTGTCACAAAATCTGATGAAGTATGTCCTGATGTCTTCAGATCGACTGTCCTTTGGTCACTCCAATCCTTGAAGTAGACTGGTGTGGATGACCCCAAGTAGGGTTATTCCTCATGACGGGTTGCTCACCACCAGTCCCAGACCCAGTTTGGCAGCTACTTCCTTCGAGACTTGGCCTTCAATAGTGGTACTACTGAGACCATTCCTGGTGAGAGGCTTTGGAAGTACATTTTACGCTCCTACAACTCTCAGTGCTTCTTCCAAGTGTTTGCTGTTCAACATAGATACTGAATCATCATCTTTGGTAGGAATAAGGAGCAGGTTTCCTTGCCTACACCTGGCTTGCTGCCCATGAGATTTCATGGGATTTGGAGTCAATATTAAGGACTCCCAAGGCACTCCCTCTCACCTGTGTCTCTCGACTCGGTTTGTCCTTCTGATGGGAAATTATTTGCCTGGGGGTGGTTATGGAGAAATCTGGTACATTGGTCAAAAGATTGTGCGAGTACAACTACATCAGGCTTTTGCTTGTTTAGTTCATGGGACAACATTCTTAATTTAGATATATCGCCAGATGTTTCGAAGAGGACTTTGTGTGGTCCATTCAGCAGGGAGCAACTTTGCCACAACTGAATCCATTGCCTAGATCAATGCTGGGTAGTTCATCTCATTCACTCCTATTATGTCGCAAAGCAGCAGTTTTTATTTGAGACAACCAAATGACTTATTAGCTAAGACTCAACAACATTGGGTCAAGATATATCAGTCAACTTCTCAGTGTTTGATAACAACATCAGACCAGGTAAGGTCTGCAGATTTTCTGCCCTGAAGAGCATTCATGAATTAGATAAGCTTTTATGAAGATTATGTAGTTTCTTGATGACCAGTATTGAGAATTGTCACATTTAATTCCAGATTATTTAATTAACTAAATTTTAAATTCCTTTGCTGCTGTGATGGGATCTCTCTGAATTGTTTGTCCAGACCTCTAATTTACCAGCCTTGTAATTTAACCCGAACCAATACATAGGCTTCACTCTGAATCTGACTTCTAAATGTGCAGGTTGGAATGTGAAATTTGATTGCATATACTCTGGGAGATTTTCTCACACAATCTCCTTCCTCTATCTGCCTCCCCCTTTCTGCGCTGCCCTCCCATTGGTCCACCAGATCTGACCCTCAGTCTACTGCATTGTCTTCCCGATTGGAGAGTGAACAGATTGTATCACCTGATAGGATAATTCTTGATGGTCAACCAAACAAACCTTTCCCCAGCTCCTCCTATTTATATAGGTCTGATTTATAGTAATTGTCAGACATTTTTATAGAGATTTTGGACAAAATGAGAGAATTGGCAATATGTGACAGGAGATCAAAATGTTCACAAAATTGCAGTAGCTATCAAACACTGAGAAGTTGACTGATATATCTTGAAGCAATTTTACTGGAAAGTCACTCATCTTGAAGCCACAACACAAAGCCCTGTTAACAATTTACATTCTATGTTTTGGATGGGGATGATGGGCGCTAACAGGATGAATAGAAACAGCAGGAACAGATCCACTGTATTATTACAGCCCACTCTGCACAGAAAAAAAAATCACAGCCATTGAACTTATTGTCAATTAAATGGGGGAGGCTGCAATGCATTGTGAATATAATTCAGCAGGAAAGAACATTTTTACTTGGAACAATAAAATTCTAAAAGCAATATTTCTTAAGTAGGTATTTGGAGTGAATATTTAAAAAGGTGTTAAGCACTAGATTAAACTAATTTTCTGAGTGGGAAAATCCAATGAAAGCTAATGGCTCATTATTACTATTGCATCGATGTTCATTGTCATAATTATATCACATTTGTGGATTCACAGGCACACTACGTAGCCCAGATGAGTGGGAGTAATGCATTTAAAAAAAATTAGGCAATTCATCTATTTCAATGCTTCTTTATTGGCAGCCTGGAATTTTACCCTTTAACTACAAGGACAGATCATTGTCTCCCTTTGCAATTATTTCTTTACTTTCACTATATTGTGATTTCTTTGCTTCTTCTCAATACGTATTAACCTTTTGTTTCAAGCCATGACAAGTTACCTGCATTATTCATAGTTGTGTTACTTTCTTTAAAAAAATGGGTGCAGTAGAGATTTCAATATGGATTGGTATCTGGTTCAATGTATGGACTTTTCAATATAATATTTCTTATTTTAACCAAGTGGTATCAACAAACTGGTATTACAACTGCTTCTACAAATTACAGGCCTAAAGGCCACCATCTTAACTGAAAGTCGGGGGGAAGAGAAATTAACCCAGGGGAGGAACAATGGGTATAAGTACTTATATTTTGCAGTATTTCCTTTCAAATGTGCCCAGACATGTGAAGACAACATTGTATCTTCCATATGAAGTAGATTTAGTTGTAAGTGGTTTTGAAGAGAGGAATATGAGTATATTCAGAAATAAGCAAGAACTAATAACATGAAAATTTAAATCCATATATCTATTCTGGAATGGAAAGGGTTAAACTGCTTAAGTAAGGGGAATGTTGCAATATGCAAAGAATTTAATGAACAAAGCCCATACACCCACTTAATCTCATTAGGACACTGTTTTGCAATTATAAAAATCCTCTCGGTATTCCCTCTTTTGTCAGACATTCTGGCCATTTAAAATACAAGATCCTTTATTCTTCAACTCAAACTGTCAGAAATCAGCTCTCACCAAATCTTATTAAGCTGCTGCAGAATTTTTTCCAGGGTGTAAGGGAAGTACCATGCAGTTTCTGTAAATTTTGATTAAACCAGCTGCTTTTTGTTTTGAAGGTGGACTTATAAAGGCAGATGGCAGCTGGTTTATCCATTACTGTCATCTCTACTGATTAGATCTACTGTACAACAACAATAAACTATGCAAAGGAGAATGGTTTGTGAACTCTAAGCAGGGTTTTCAAAATAGCTTTATCTCACCCAATAGATATAATTGTCTTTTCCTGGGCTTTAAACTCAAGATTTATAGATGCAAAAGAAGGCCCAATTATTTTTATTACAGTGGTAAAGAAATGAATCTACAAAACATTAATTTTAGTATTATAAGCTGCAACATGCAACCGCTGTCTGCAGACATTTTGAAAATGGGAAAGTGTTTCCTAAGGAAAGATTATTTGGTAAAATGGGTTTACTGACACTTCACAAACTTGTCATGTTTGCTGTGGTTTCTGAATTTCTGGGCCATACCTGTGAAGATTTTAAAAGCCTCTGGCTGTATTCTTTCTCAATCTGCTTCAACCTGCTGCTGGTCTGTAAAAACAAAAGGAGAAATGTAACATGAGATAGGCAAAGAGGAAGAACGTGCACAGACACTCGCTGTTGACCTAGGTTGCTTGGCACCTAATCGGTATGCCTGTCACTTAGGATCTGGGCTCTATGCCAGTTCCAACGCCCCTTTGTGGCAGCCAAAAGCACAGGGCCTTGCTTTGATCTTCAGCCAACCAGTCATCACTTGAAAGGAAAAATCTACCTCTGTTGCCAATTATTAGAAAACATAAAGGGCTTTCTCGATGAAAAATGACAGCATAAAGTTTATCAGAATGACTTCACCTTAGTAAAAACAGAAACACATGCTCTGATGAAGACTGTGAAGGTACAATATGACACGTATGCTTTAGAGTGCCAGATGATGTTTTAAGAAGAGTCTGGGAGCAGTGAGAGGAGGGGAGGAGGAAGGAACTGAAAAAGAAAAATGTTAAAGAAGCTGCAAAGCCAATTCCACCCTAGGGAAGAAGCAAGAACATTCTCTAACACACAGCAGAGATGCAAAGTGCTCTTGGAACTTCAAAGGGTTTGTGCACTTATTGTAAATGTGGCCATTAGCAAAACTGTACTCCACCTTTTTGCAGTAAGGCCATTAAATATAATTACTGCTAACATTTTTTTAGGATTTAAGCACAGAACTGGTAATTTAATATATTTTGAAAATGCTACTGCAAACCAAATGTTGTTATCGTTATGAACTTCATTATTAAAACAAAAATAAAATCAAATTTTAAGATGCCATTTTTCTCCCCTTGTCCTTGACCAACACCCATGATTACTCAACTGAGAGGGAGAGCTCTCAGGTTTCTCTTCCTCTTATATGCTTGCAGTGGCTTGGTTGGGTGACTGTCTGATCCATCCTTGTTCTGATTAGGACTCCATTTTGCACAACTATCTCACTGCGCAATAGCATAATGACAGAATCACGCAGAGTGCAGGGAGACCATTTCACCCACTCTGCCTGTATCCATTCTTTGGAAGTGATATCCAATTAATTCCATTCCCTGCTCTTTTGTGCAAATCTTTAACCCCTTCATGTATTTATCCAACTTGTTTTTGAAAATTACCATTGAATCTGCTTCTATCATCCTCTCAAGCATTGCATTCTGAAAATGTTGGAGAATCATCATAATGCTTAGTAGGGGAATCGAGTAAAAGGCGATAAAATTGGGTCTGGAGGTATTGACTTTAAACATCGCCTAAATATTTAAAACTGGGTCTTATATGTTCTACTCTGATGCCCCGTGATTGGAGTAAAGGCCAGTTTAAGAAAGATCCATACAGCAAGGATGCAAATCAGCAATTGCTGTGAATTATATTAAAGGAATAGAAGGATTTCCTTTGGGAGACAATGAAAGATCTGTGAGAATGTATGCACAAATATTGCAAGAATGCAGTGGCTGTCATCAATGTCAAAACCACTCAATGAACTGCTGGGTGCAGAGACAACCAAGCCAAAAAACACACCAGCAAAAGTTCTTTTCAAAAACTGAATACAGCACAGATGTCAGTATTTTAAAACAACAGGAGTTGAAAACTGAAGAAATGTGACGATGAAAATACAGTTTCAAAGGAATCTACCTGTTTGGCGTCACAATCCCGACACTAGTTAGAATCAAGCTGATGTACATTTCATACCGGCTGTAAAAACAATGCCTTAAATTCAGCAACAATAATAACGTATTTGCCACAGTTTCTTTGCTACTGTTTGCAGCAGCACATGCGTTCCCTGCAAGTGCCAACCAGATGATTGCGCAGGAATGCAGCTTTGATGAACATTATATCAAGTTCCGCCAGAATTCATGGTTGGCAGTATGTTTCATTTATTAGAAGTACACTCAGTTTTCTGACATAGCATGCACACATTTTTAAAAAATGAAGGACATTCTGAGCTGGCAAATGGACTCCCATTGTGACAAGTCCTTTATCTTACAACATGGGTATTTTAAGTAGATATGAGTAATGAGCAGTTTTGTATCAGCCGGTTGAATACAGGGTTTGTTTATTCTGCACTATTGACCTGCTTGGAACCCAAGTATCCAAATATATTTAGGCATTAAGTTCATTTGGAAAATTTTGGTATTTTCAGGAACAGCAATCTGGATTTATTTAATAGTACTGAGCTGTAAAACGTATAGAGGTTAGTAGGAATAGATAGGATTGCTCAAGGAGTTCACAGTACACATTCCTCATTCTCTTCCTTGTATCCAGTAATGAAAACTATTAGCACTCCCTATTAGGTTGAACTATGAACAGACTATTCTCCTCTACCTTGTTTTGGTGCTTAAAAATTTCAGAAGAATGTGAAAAAATAAGTGGAAGTTTGATCAATGCTAGTAGACTGGATAGGCTGGGTTTGGTGTGGAGAAGTCTGCGGGGGAATCTGAATTACAGGGCATAGATGGGACAGATTGTAAGAACTTTTCCCTATCTATAACCAGAGGGTATGGGTTTAAGGAGTAGAAAATTAAAGGTGATTTAAAGAAGAATTTTTTTCACCCAGAGGGTGGTTGGTGAGTCAGGTACTCTCACAATATTTTAATATTAATCAGATGAGCACTTGAAAATTGTAGTAACATAGAAAAGTACTTGATGGCCAGCATAGAAATGGTGGGACAAAGGGCAAAGCTGACCAACTAAATGGGATAAGTAATGAATGGAAGAACTTTGACCCTTACATAGAACATAGAACAGTACAGCACAGGAACAGGCCCTTCAGCCCACAATGTCTGTGCTGAGTGCGATGCTGAATTAAACTAATTCTCTTCTGCCTGTACATGATCCATATCCCTCTATTCTCTGCATTTTCATGTGTCTTGCCTCTTGAATGCCACTATTGTATCTGCTTCCACCAGTCCTCCTGGCAGCCTGTTCCAGGCACCCACCACCCTCTGTGTAAAATACTTGTACCGCACGTCTCCTTTAAACTTTCCCCCTCTCTCCTTAAATGCTTCCTCCCTAGTACTTGACATTTCTACCCTGGGAAAAAGATTCTGACTGTCTACCCTATCTACGCTTCTCATAACCTTATAAACTTCTATCAGGTCTCCCCTCAGCCTCCGGCACTTCAGAGACAACAACCCAAGTTTGTCCAACCTCTCCTTATAGTTCATACCCTCTAACCCAGGCAGCATCCTGGTGAACCTCTTCTGCACCCTCTCCAAAACCTCCACATCCTTCCTGTAATGGAGCAACCAGAGTTGCACACAAGTGCAGTCTAACCAAAGTTTTATACAGCTGCTCCGAACACTTGTACTCAATGCTCCAACCAATCAATGCTCCAAAGGCATGCCATGTACCTTCTTTACCACCCTGTCTACTTGCATGGCCACTTTCAGTGAGCTATGGACTTGGGCCCCAAGATCGCTCTGTACATCACTGCTGTCAATATTCTTTAAGTATATTTTTGGTGGGGGGGAGGTGTTAAGGGAAACAGTTCATATTTTCTCCTTATTCTGGTCTCTCTCACTGCATAGCATTTGCCTTCAAACATAATAACAGGGAATTTGTTTCCAAGTTTCAGATGGAGGAGGAAGAGAGCACCTGAGAGTAACTGCTGCTTGCTCTCTATGGGAATCCCATTCAAAGCCATGTTCTACCACTGAACACCACACTCCACCTTAATCACTCCTTACGTGAGACACAGCCAGCTGCTTTGCACAGTAATGACATTCTTGGAGCCAAAGATTAGTATTTCAATGCACTTTATCTCTTCTTACAGAGGTGCCAATGCAATTTGACAAGGTTTGATCAGGTGTAACTTGAATCTGTAGCAATCATACCAGTTGCAGAGGAAAGTTGCTTTTCCAGAATTTAAATGGGATGTATTTCTATCACCCGCACCATTTGTTTGACAAGAGAGATCAAAGTCAGTCCTTGCTGTTCGAGCTTTCTGAAGATATTTCAGATTTTACAAGACATGCTGGTATTCTTGGAAGCATACGTACAAACTTAGGTGCAGAGATTTTATTTTTGTCATGGGCAACGAGTTGGAAAGGAAATGTAAAATAACTCCATGCATTTGGCTCAGTTTTGCATACAAAGGCGGCACGGTAGTGTAGCGGTTAGCGTAATGCTATTACAGCGCCAGTGGCCTGGGTTCAATTCCTGCCGCTGTCTGTAAGGAATTTGTACGTTCTCCCCGTGTCTGCGTGGGTTTCCTCTGGGTGCTCCGGTTTCCTCCCACATTCCAAAGACGTACAGATTAGGAGCTGTGGGCATGTTATGTTGGCGCCGAAAGAGTGGCGACACTTGAGGGATGGCCCCCAGCACATTCCCAGTAATGCAAAAAGACGCATTTCACTGTGTGTTTCGATGTACATGCGACTAATAAATAACTATCTTAATAACCACACTGTCCATTTGCCACTTGCTGACTGTCACAGTCCCACAATCTCTGGACATTTGCATGAATTACATAAATGAAAGAGGGGTAGGAAAAAGAAAGATGTGCATTTCTAAAGCACCATTCAAAGATTTGGAACATTGTAAAATTTTTTCCAGAAAGCTTTAAAACCAATGCTGTAGTGTTTTAATATTGAAAATGACAACTTGTGTACAGCAAATCCCCATAAAAAGAAATGTGATAATTACTAATCATTTTCAGAGATGGTGACTGAGGGCTATGTACTGGACCAGGGGTAACTCTCCTACCTACCTTAGAGGCTGAGTTTGGTATTCTTTGTATTAAACTCTTATCCAAAAGATGGTACTTCCAACAGTACAGCATTCCCTGGATAATGCATCGGAACACCAGCTTGGATTTCTGTTCTCAAGTCTCTGGAGTGGGACCTAAATTTGTGTTCTCCTCAGAGTGTCCTTGCTGAGCCGCAATTGACATGGAGGTGTGGATAAAATGACACAGTCAAAGAAAATATTGATGCAAGTAATACCGATGGTGAACTTATGTATGTACAATAGACAAAGGCTGTTTCTGGGAATCATGGTGGAGAAGAGTAAACGAGTTAATAGCTTCCACAAAACACCTTGAACAACTGAACTGGATTTTGCAGTCAGCAGTGAACTTGATAGGCTCATCCCTGATCTCTGGAATAAGTTCCCACATATGCCTGTGCTACAACTTGAGTGGTGAGGCCCTCTGAGTGACAGGGTCTTCTATGCTCACACCTCACCATGGTGAAGTGGGGGAAGGGGTTTAGCCAAACCTTCTGATTTAGCTGGCTGTCAAAGTTGTCAAAACACTCAAGGCTTGTCATTTGGAAATATACAAAAATATTTAAAAACTTAAAAAATGATCCGGTGTAATAATTCTTAAAGTTATTACAAATTTTAAATAGTAAAAGAAAAACTAAACTTTCACATTTACTCAATCAATTAAAATTATCTTAACTATTCTAATACTTTCAGCCATTGTAGCCCTTCCCAAGACTGAGAGCTGGCATAGTTGTTTGATCAGAATTCCCAAAGTAAATGCTGGGGAATCATTGGAACTTTCCCACAAAATCTATCCCATTCAATGCAGTTATTGAAGAAGCAATCCCCCCGTGTTTGGCCTGAAATCTAAGTTAGCAGTCTCACCCTTGCAGATGCTGGGGAGACAGGATTGGGCTTTGTTCCACACAGTCTAATACCCTGTCAACATGAACTATCCTGTAACATCCATCTGTGGGACGTACTGGAGGAATCTATCATAACCCTCACATCTACCACTTCATTCAGCACATAGTCAATGCATTATGGTGGTGGGAAAGAAGAAAGAAGTGACAAGGTAAGAAAAGGTTTATGTGAGCTGAGTCTGAGATGGTGCATTGCCAACTGCCAGCAATAATCTGTGCCAATTTGTTGGTTTTGCACCTTTTAACAAGCAGCAATTGGGAAATAACTCCCATTAATATATAGAAGGCCTGCTCTGATATTACATGGTGCTGATTAAGCTTTGGTGAGACCACACCTGGAGTATTGCGCACAATTTTGGTCTTTTTACCTAAAAAGTGAATATATTGGCTACGGAAGGCACATTGTGAAGATTTACCAGACTGGTTCTTGGGATGCGAGGTCTGTCAGATGTGGAGAAATTAAGCAAGTTAGGCCTGTATTTTTGAGAGCTTAGATGAATGAGAAGCGACTTCATTGAAACATATAAAATTCTTAGATGGCTCAACAAGGTAGATGTGGGAAGTAAGTTTCCCTGAGTAGGAAGGGAGCCTAATATTAGGGGTCACAATTAGGGAGCAGCAAGCACAATAGTCCAAACTCTGACAATTCCCTGTTGACCATGACAACTTTGCCCATAACTAGCATCAAAACGTCCTCACAAAATACAAAAAGAATACTACAAAGAATGCATAGCTGTATTAACTAAATCACTCAAGGCATAACCAATTCTGATTGATGAAGTGAGCTAAAAAGATAAGCACATGCTATTAATGCAAAAGGAATGATCACTTTAAGAATGAAAGGTGATTTTATTAAAACATATAAGATCCTTAGGGATCATGATAGATAGATGTCAAAATGTTGCCACTAGTGGGAGAATTTCAAATGAGGGGTCATAGTTATATGATAAGGAGGAAGTCATTTAAAATTGAGGTGCCTAGGAAATTGTACTCGCAGAAGATTCTATAATCTCTGGAATTTTCTACCCCAGAGGGTTGTGGATGCCAGATCATTTTTGAAAGATCAGGGAATTGAGGGCGATGGGGAACTGGCAGAGAAGTGGAGATGGGGTCTGGGGCAGAGCAGCCATGATCATATTGAATGGCATGGCTGGCTGGCCTACTCCTGCTTCTATTTCCTTATGTTCTTATGTCCTCAATAACAAGCATTAGAACAACAGAAAGAGTAGGCCGTATGACCTCTCAAACTTGCTCCTCCATCCAATAAGATCATGGATTCTCCTCAAGTTCACTTTTCCCATTTCCTATCTGTGATTCCCTTAGATTCCAAAAATCTATCAATCGATCTATGAATATACTCAATGACAGAGCATCCCTCTGTAGAGAACCAAAAATTTACAACCCTCTGCATAAATAAATTTCTCTTTATCTTGGTGTTAAATGGCATCAGCAAATTTAGATACATCACATTTGGCCTCTTCATTTATATCACAATATAAACCCAGATCTCTTTGATACCTTGCTAGGGACAGGACACCAACTCAGAAATTGACTATTTATTCCTCTGTTTTCTGTCTTTTAACTTTCTATCCTGGCTAATATGTTACCCCAACCGAGATATACCACATCCACTGATTACCCTGCTAACTGTACCTCCAATCAACCGGAAGATTTGTCAAACATAATAATCAGATTAATGTAATTTAACTGTTAGCTTTTCTTCACCTTGTAGTTTTCATTTGCAGTGGTAAACAAGTAATACAAAGAGGTAAAAAAAACACTAGCTTGTAGCCTGCCAGGTAATTAGATAACCAGCAAGAACTAGTTAACTGAAATCAGCTGATTCTGAACCTGAGGAACCTGGGAATATTAGCCTGTGGGTTCTGTTAAGTATAACTCATTTCAAAATAACATCTATGGAGTGTGGATTTTGGTGAGCAAGGATAACAGGCGAGCTTCATATTCAAATAATTAAGTAAATGTAATAAATTAGGACAGGCAGGGCAGGTGATCTGTGGCAGCCATAGTTTGTGGGTACTGATGGAGACCATATTAATTCATGACAACCACAGCTGCATAAGTGATTGCCACTCAGGGAACCTCAGCTCAGAATTGGTGAACTGATGCCTGAGCTTTCATCACTGCAACATGTCACGGAGGTGGGGGGAGTTATCTGGACACTTTGTTCAAAGTGGCCATCTCATCCATTACACAATATACGGCAGAATTAGTCAGTTAAGAAAGACAAGAGAATGCACCTATGAGTGAGACAGATGTGGGGATCCATAAGGTAGCATTGGAGGATTGTTATTCTTTACAATCTCAAACAGGTATAAGGTTCTTGTGTGCTGTGTGACAAGAAAAAAGAATGCAGGGTGGGTGAGCAAGCTGACCAGAGCACAGTGGTACAGACAGCCATTCAAGTTGAGGGGTTGAAAAGCAATGTAATAGTGAGAAGGAACATAGTAGTGATATAGGACAGTGCAAAAAATGGGTGCACATCTAAGTCCTTAAGGCTGTGTTGCTTACTCAGTACCAGGGTTCAGGTCATTTCATCGGGACCATCAGGGGACTTGGAATGGAAGAGGAGAGATCCAGTTGTTTTGGTCCACATGGGTAACAATGGCATAGACAGAACCAAAGATGGAGGTTTCACTGAAAGAGTATGAGCAGATAGGCCCAAATTGAAGAGCATAACCACAAGGGTGATTACTTTTGGATTACTACCTGAACCACATGAAAATTGGCATGCTTTCTTTAGTCATGAGATTGGAAGTAATAGTGTGGAGGACAAATTTGAAATAGTCTTATAGATCAGCATGTTCAGGAACAAATGAAGGAATAAGCTACCTTAGACCAGTATTGTGCAATTTAAAGGATTAATTAATAATATGGTAGGGAAAGTGATGATAATATGATTGAATATTGAAAGTAATTTAGTTAATATGAAGCAAGTGTCTTAAATCTAAACAAAGTATCATGACTTGGCTGTTGTAGATTGAGAAACTACAGTAACTGAGCAATGGTTAACATTTAAAAGATTAATGCACAGCTTAGAACAAATCTGTTTAGGGCACAAAAACTCAACAAGAAAATTGGTCCAGCAATTTAAAGATAGTTTTAGATCAAAAGAACATACTTAAAATGTTGCCATAGTGGGCAGAATATCAGAGGATTGAAGAAATTTCAGATTTCAGCAGGAGGACCAAGACATTGATAAGGGAGAGGAAAGTTGAATATGAGAGTGATCTAGTGAACAAAAATACAGGCTATAAAAGCTTATGGGCACATCTGAAAAGGAAAGGATTAACAAAAGTTAATGTGGGTCTTTGGCATTCTGAGGCAGAAGAAATTATATTGGGGGATAAGGGAATGGCAGGGAAATTAAATATTTGTCAGCCTGCAAAGAATAGGACAGAGAAAACCTCGCAGAAAGAGTGGGGAACAGGTCTAGATTAACTGAGCAGCTGAAAAAATTAGCATTAGTAAAGAAAGAGTAACAGAAATTAATGGGATGAAAGCTGATAAATCTTCATTACATGATAATCAGCTTCACAAGATTTTGAAAGAGGTGGCTGCAGAGATAGTGAAAGCCAGAATTCCAAAGATTCTAAATTAGTTCCCATGGATTGGAAGGTAGCATTACTAAACAGTGTAACACTATTTAGGAAAGGTGGGAAGGATAAACTGGAATGAGTTAGCCTGACATCAGCTGTAAGAAAGTTACTAGAATCTATAATTAAGGAAATGGAAACAAGGCATTTAGAAAATAATAATAAAACTCTGCATAATTAACAAAGAGTTATGAAAGGGAAAACATTTTTGACAAATCTTTTAAGATTTTTGATGTTGTAACTAGCAGAGTAGAAAAGGGGTAACCAGTGGAGGAGGTGCATTTGGACCTTCAGAGGTCCTTCAATAAGGTTAGCACACAAGAGGTTATTGAACAAAATTAGAGCACACGGAGCAGGAGGTTATATACTGGCACAGACTGAGGATTGGTTAATGGACAAAAAACAGACATTGGGAATAAAAGGGTCATTTTTGAGTTGGGAAGCTGTAACCATTGGGCTTCGACAGAGATTGGTGCAGAGCCTTCAGCTATCCACAATCTATACTAATGATTTTGATGAAAGGATCATCTGTAATACATCCAGGCTTGCTGATGTTACAAAGCCGGCTGCCAGTGTGAACTGTGAGGAGGATGCAGAGGTGTTAATAGATGGGCTAAGTGATTGGGCAAAGACATAACAGATGGAATATAATGTGGAAAAATGTGAGGACATCCATTTTGGTAGAAAAATAAGAAAAATAGGATGTTTTGTAAATAGTGAGAGATTGAAAGGTTGTCAGAGGGTTCTGGGTATCCTTGTACATGACTCCCTGAAAATTAATGTACAGATACAGCAAGCATTCAGAAAGGCATTTGCTGCAAAAGGATTTGAATACAAGAGTAACGACATCTTACTGCACATACAATGGGCCCTGTTAGCACCACACCTGGAGCAATGTATTCCTAGCCAAGGAAAGATCATTGGAATAGAGGTTCACAACAGCAAAGGCTCACTAAATTGATGAGCAAGGCTCTCCAACGCAGGTTGGAAGAACAACACCTCATATTCCGCCTTGGTAGTCTCCAACCTGACGGCCTCAACATCGATAACTTCCGGTAACCCCACCCCTCTTCTCCCCCTTCCCCCCTCCTTTGTCTTCCCTCATTCCTATGGCCCCCTTCCCCCTTCTCCTTCCCCTCCCCTGCCCTCATCACCTGCCTATCTATTCGCCACCTCCTTCCCTTTATTCCATGGTCCACTGCCCTCTCCTACTGGATTCCCTCTTCTTCAGCCCTTTTCCTCTTCTACCTATCACCTCTCAGCTTCTTAAATCTCCCCTCTTCCCCAACCACCTACCTTCCCCCCGCACCTGAACTCACCTGTCACCAGCCTCCGTGTGCTCCTCCTCCTCCCCCTCCCCCCCACCTTCTTATTCTGGCTTCTGCCCTCTTCCTTTCCAGTCCTGATGATGGGTCTCAACCCGAAACGTCAACTGTTTACTTCTCTTCATTGATGCTGCCTGACCTGCTGAGTTCCTCCAGCACTTTTTGTGTATCGCTCCAGATTCCAGCATCTGCAGAATTTATTGTGTCACCAAATTGATTCTTGGAATTTTGAATCTGACCTGTGAGGAGAGATTATGCAGATTGGGCCTATATTCTTTTGAGTTTAAAACAATGTGAGGTGACCTCATTTAAAATTAAAAAATACCTATGGGGTAGATGCAGGGATATTGTTGATGTTTTCCTTCTAGAACCAGGGGTCAAAGTGTCAATTAAGAGGTTGACCATTCAGGACTGGGAAGAGTAGAAAATTCCTTCACCTGTGGTAATGAATCTTTGGCATTTTCTCCCAAAGAAGATGGAAACTCAGACACTGCTTAGATTCAAGACAAAGATCAACAGATTTTTAGATATTTAAGGAAGTGCTGGAAAGTGGCACTGAGATAAGAGATCAGCTGTGATCTAACTGAATGGCAGTTTAGGCACAAAATGGCCTACTCTGTATTTCTTATGTTCTTAAAAAACCATGTTGTCTTTGTGCAATCAATTGGGCCCTGACCTTATGGTTAAAAACCAGCAGACACATTTGGATTTGCCAACATTTACACATTTGATTTTAAATGTTTTAACAGTATTTTAATTTTTCTCCAGTGCTTGAACGTTTGAGGATTTTTGCGCTTGTCGAACATTTAACAGTAACTTTGGCAGTCAGTAAGCCTGAATGAAACCTCACCCTCATGACGGCCTTACTCAGAGTAAAACCTGGCACTTGTACTCAGTCAGGCTACTCCGATCAGCTGGGGCCAGCATGGATTATAAATGAAACTGCATTTATCATAGAATCATAGATCAGTACAGCAAAATACAGGCCCTTCAGCCCACAATGTTGTGCTGACCTTTAAACCTTACCTAAGACTATCTAACCCCTTCCTCCCACATATCCCTCTATTTTAAATTCCTCCATATGCTTATCTAGTAATCTTTTGAATTTGACCAATGTACTTGCCTCCACCACCACCCCAGGCAGCGCATTCCATGCCCCAACCACTCTCTGGGTAAAAAACCTCCCTCTGATATCTCCCTTGAACTTCCCACCCATTACTTTAAAGCCATGCCCTCTTGTATTGAGCATTGGTGCCCTGGGAAAGAGGCGCTGGCTGGCTATCTATTCCTCTTAATATTTTGTACACCTCTGTCATGTCTCCTCTCATCCTCCTTCTCTCCAAAGAGTAAAGGCCTAGCTCCCTTAGTCTCTCCTCATAATCCATACTCTCTAAACCAGGCAGCATCCTGGTAAATCTCCTCTGCACCCTTTCCAACGCTTCCACATCCTTCCTATAATGAGGCGACCAGAACTGGACACAGTACTCTAAGTGTTGTCTTTTAGATGAAGATTGAGCTGCATAGTGGGGCTATTCCAGCCCAAAAGGCTGTAGTGAGAAGAGAAATAAAGCTGATCCTTGATGTTGGACAGATGAAGTTTTTTGGAATGACTACATAAGCCAAAGCTTTTTGACCTCAGCAATGTACACCCCAGACAGTATTGTAGCCAAGAGGAAGCAAACTCACAACAATGAATAGCAGGATAAGCAGAACAGGTTTAGGGTGAAAGCCAAACTAGATGATGTCTAGCTGGAATATAATATTAAAAGATAAGCAGCTGGACTCCTTTAAAAGCAGGTGGATGCTGCAGGGGGAAGCATATCAAATCTATCTTGTGCAAGGCAATGTGTGCTGGTGGGAGATCTGACTACAGAGGAGCTTCAGCGATGAGGCTGATCATGATTACATTCAAAGTACATCTCAAATGCTATTTTATCAAGAACTTTCAATGAAATGGAAAAACAAACTTGGTAAAGGTGGCTTCATTATTATCAGTATGGATAGGCATTTCATGACTTTGTTGCTATGCTGTAACTTTGATCAGGCGGACACTATGCCGAGATGTAATGCCACAGTTACGCATGTTACCTCAGTCAAATATCGAGTGCCAATACAATAAGTCGGTTGCCAGCACAAAACCTGCCTGTACTTATACAGTTTACAGAAAGAGATGGAAAAGGGGAAAGGGAAGAAAATAAATTTCAGGAGCCAGTTCACTTTATGTACCCAAGCCTTTTACGCAACACCAGCCATACTGCACCAGGCTTACCCAACTTCTTAGGGTTTGCTAGTTTATTAAATACTTAATATGTTCAGTGATGTTCAGCACTCCAGCAATTGATGGCCACATAAGACATCAAAAGACAGACTACATTTTGTTTCTGCAGTACCCTTCACAGACTTAGGATGCTCCAGAGCATTTTACAGAAAATGAAGTACAACTGTGGATAACTGATAGGAGTGGACTGGTTTCTGAGTGTGATCAGGGAAAGTTAATTAGCTAGAACAAACATCAGTTAATAATATTTGATATTATAGCTATCATCCCTTGATCTTTTACGGAGTTGTCTAACGAATTGAGCTTTTGGAACCCTTCTTATCTTTTTTAAAGCCATCTGTGAAGTTTTGTTCACATGAGCACTTAACTTTCTCATTCCTGAATTCTATTAATGTATTTTTGTGCTTGAATTAACATGCGGGACCAGAAAGGATGCCAATCCTCCCTCGACTTAGTCGTAGTTGATCAAAGATGATCCAGTAAGTTTGTCACTTGAGCAGACACTTTCCACCCAGGATCTTCAGCAAGCTGTTTCTTTAACTACCCGAACAGGGCACCAGTATTTACAACAGGCTGTGCAGGGAGGGGATGGGGGAAGCGTCTCTGATTGAGAACACCTCCCAGAGGATTCCTTTCCTTTGAAGTTGATATTTGCCTTACAGAGGCTGTCCTGGATTCATCCTTTAAAAGGAAACGATGAAGGGCAGAAACTGAACACAATGAAATAAAAAGGAAAGCAAAGAAAATCCACTTACTTCACACATCAAGGCTTCTTTGGTCACTGCATAAAGTGAACTGTAATTAAAGAACCTTTGCTGCAATTTTTGGGACAGGGTGTGGACAAGAGGCTGGCAGTACATGGTGGGCACCTATCAATATATCATCTTGCAGTAGGTGCTATTTGAATGTTACTTATCCTTCCATTAATTTTGATTCTCTGAATAAATAAACCTTGCTTTTCCTTCAGCCTTCTCTCCCTCATTCACTGCATTTTCTGGTTTATTCTGCGAACAATGTGCCAATAGGAGGAGGAACAAAAGAGTAAGGAGGAGGAATGATAGGGTAAGGGGCAGGAAGAAACTGGCATTCAAGGTAGGAAGCAGCATAGAGAAGAGGAACACGTGAGCAGTGGTAGTAGCTAGATGCAAGACAGGAAGAGGCAAGAAATGTGCGGTGTGCAAGCAGGCAACAGAAGTGGCAAATTCTCAAAAACCTAGATTTCAAGTCAGTCCTTTAAAATGTATCCACTTCAAATAACCACAACCTCCTTAAGGCAAGGACCCAAGGATGTCTTGTAGTTCAAAAGTATGTTCCTGGTTCAAATTGAGAACCAATGTTTTAAATTGGAAATGTGTGAAACAATGAGGACTTCCCATGTGAAGATCAGAATGTAGCACATGAAACAGGCTCGGGAGAAGATAGAGAAACAAGGGATTCAAATGGCAAAGACATGGAGCTCAGCAGGACCTAAGAACTTGTAAGAAAGAAAAGTAGGGAGCAAAGGATGGTTGGAGGAGGACAGGATTCTGTAGCATTGTGGAGAATGCGCTAACTTTCAGCAAAAAGCTGGAGGTGACAGCAAGATAGTTGAGTAACACAATTAAAATAAATTCAAGCTCAGCTTTGCATTAAGTTCAAAAGCAAATGGCTTAAGGTGGAATTTTTCCTTTGTATATACTGTACCTGCACAGGAAGCATCAACTGCAAATGTTGAAATCAGTCCATTCCCAAACGTTGATAACAGAAAGGTGGACAGCAGCGAGTATGCAGGCGACTTTTTAAATACAGTGCATGAATATGGGTTCCAGTTTTCTAAATAACCAAACAACTAACAAAGCTTCAGAACAATTGGACTGAATTAAATACAGAGCAGGGAAAAAATATTTGCAAGCACAGAATTACAGAAGACTTTGTAATGACAAACTCTACAGTAGGGAATTTTATTTAGTTATTGCACATTTCTGATCTTTATTTCCATCTGATTTCCAAACTGAGATCGTTTTTGTTCTGGTTATGCTAACCACTTGGATGGAACGCTGAAGAAAATAGTTTTGGGAGCGGCTCTGCCAACAGGCAGTTCGCTCTCTTCACTAGGATCATTTTGTGATGGCACTGCCATCAGTAATGGGAATATATGGTACCATTCAGCTTCCCTCACTTGAAACTCAAGCATTTCTGGGTGCAAATAAACTGTGTTGCCATAGGTTACAGGCAGCAGGGGGAAGGGAGGAGGAGAGTGAAGTGAATGGCATGTCAGCCAGACTAATGAGTGAGCTTTAAATCTGGGTTCCTAGGCCTAAAGATTTCCGGTGAATGTCTTTAGATCTAAGTAGGTCATTGAAGTGCAATTGAGTACTGTGCACAGAGAACTTGAAATAGTAGAGAGGATTTTAAATCTGTAAACACCAAATGCAAGTTTACAGATAACTTGAGATAACTGATATGGATTGACATTTGAACAGAATATCAAAGTTACTTTGATTTAGTAAATGATCCACCAAGAGAGATCTGATTAAGTGATGGTGAGCTGATTGTGTTGAATCACTATTTCTTGATTCCAAAGTATTGTGAGTAATAATTAGGAAGAAGTGCTACTGGATAGAGAATTCACCTTCTAATAACAATGGAAATATTTGAGCACTTATACACTTCGTAAACTACTTTCTGAAGATCAATAATATTTTGTCTGGGCTCAGTTTAAATGTGAATTGACCTGAAAAGGAAGATTATACATGATAGAGGGAGTGCAGTGAAGCTTCATCAGATTGATGAGTTTGTAGAAACACAGAAACATAGAGAACCTACAGCACATACAGGCCCTTCGGCCCACAAAGTTGTGCCAAACATGTCCCTACCTTAGAAATTACTAGGCTTACCCATAGCCCTCTATTTTTCTAAGCTCCATGTACCCATCCAAAAGTCTCTTAAAAGACCCCATCGTATCCGCCTCCACCACCGTTGCTGGCAGCCCATTCCACGCACTCACCACTCTCTGAGCAAAAAACTTACCCCTGACATCTCCTCTGTACCTACTCCCCAGCACCTTAAACCTGTGTCCTCTTGTGGCAACCATTTCAGCCCTGGGAAAAAGCCTCTGACTATCCACACGATCAATGCCTCTCATCACCTTATACACCTCTATCAGGTCACTCCTCATCCTCCATCGCTCCAAGGGGAAAAGGCCGAGTTCACTCAACCTGTTTTCATAAGGCATGCTCCCCAATCCAGGCAGGATCCTTGTAAGTCTCCTCTGCACCCTTTCTATGGCTTCCACATCCTTCCTGTAGTGAGGCGACCAGAACTGAGCACAGTACTCCAAGTGGGGTCTGACCAGGGTCCTATATAGCTGCAACATTACCTCTTGGCTCCTAAATTCAATTCCACGATTGATGAAGGACAATACACCGTATGCCTTCTTAACCACAGAGTCAATCTGTGCAGCTGCTTTGAGCGTTCTATGGACTCGTGTGTTTGTTGCATGAGAAGACACGAAGCAGACTGGACTTATAGTCTCTAGAGTTTAGAAGAATGGGAAGTAATTTCATTGAAAATTACATAATTCTTTCAGGGCTTGACAGAGTAGAGTCAGTTTCTCCTGGCTGGGACATCTAGAACCAGGGATTATTGTCTCAAAACAAAGACTCAGCCATTTAGGACTGAGTTGAGAAGAAATTTCTTCATACAGACGGTAGTGAATCTTTGGAATTCTCTATTTAAGATGACTTTGGAAGCTCAGTTGCTGTCTAAATTCAAGACTGGGATAAATATGATTCCAGTATTAAGGGAATCCAGGGATATGGGGCTAGTGGCAATAAGGTTAATGATCAGCATGATCCTTTTGAATGGCAAAGTAGGCACAGATGGCCAAGTAGCCTACTCCTAGAGTCACAGAATCAATGAACTGTACCGCACAGAAGCAGGCTCTTTGGCCCACTATGTCCACACTATGCCCACCTACACTAATCCCATTTGTCTGCATTAGTCCGCATCCTTCTGTCCTTTGCCTACTGAGGTGCCTGTCTAAATGTCGCTTAAACGTAGTGATTATATCTGATTCCACTATCTCCTCTGGCAACGATCTGTGTAAAAAAAAAACCTTTCACCTCAAATCCCCTTTAAAACTCCTTCTTCTTACCTTAAGCTTATGCACTCTTGTTTTTGAGACCCCTACCATGGGAAAACGATTCTATGCCTTATCTATGCCTCTTATAATTTTACATGCCTCTATCAGGTTATACCTCAGATTCCTTCACTCCAGGGAAGACAGCCCCAGCCTATTCAATCTCTCCCCATAACGAAAGTCCTCCAATCCAGCCGACATCCTGGTGAATATTCTCTGTACTCTCTCCAGCACAGCCACAGTGTGGCAACCAGAACTGCACAGGGCAGTCCAACCAGTGCTTTGTAAAGTTGCAACACAATGTCCCAACTTTTATATTCTATGCCTGACCTGTGAAGGCAAACATGCCCCATGCCTTCTTCACCATCCTATCTGTTTTGCCACTTTCAGGGAACTATGGACTTGAGCCCCCATGGTCTCTTTGTTCATCAACATTCCTTAACAGCCTACCATTTACAGTATAAGTTGACTTCCCAAAACACATCACTTCACACTTCTTGGGATTAAATTCCACCTGCCAATGCTCTGTCCAACTTTCCACCTAATCTATCTCCAGCTGTAGTCTTAGACAACCTTCTTCACTAACCACAACACCGCCAATTTTTGTGCCACCCGCAAACTTACTAATCATACCTCCTACATTCACATCCAAGTCGTTAATACCTATGACAAACAAGGGGCCCAGCATCGATCCTGATGATACACCTCTGGTCACAAACTTGCAATCAGAAAAGCATCCTTCCACCTCCACCCTCTGATGGGCCAAACGCGGGCAAACAGGATTAGCTTAGATGGGCATCTTGGTCAGTATGGATGAGTTGAGACAAAGAGCCTGTTTCTGTGCTGTATGAATCTAAGTATGAGGGAGTCACTTTGGGAGGAATAATAAGGCTAGGACACACTCAATGAATGCTAGGACCCCATGTAGTACTGGGGAACAGAGGGACCTCAGTGTACGAGTCTCAGGGTCTCTGAATGTGAAGTTTCACTCATTTAGTCAAGTAGACAGTATTCCATCACACTCCTGTGTTGTAGCTATTAGATGGTACAAATGGTTTTGAGGGTCAGGTGGGAGCCATTTGCTGCAGGATATCTAGTCTCTGACCTGCTGCTGTAGCTGCAGTATTTCTATCATTGGTGCTGTTAAGTTTCTGGGAAATAGTGGTGCCCGAACGCACAAACAACTTAATTGTCGACAAGGACCTATTCTTCTTGCTTGATAGTTCATAAACCAGAAGATGACAGTAGTCCTTCATAACATTTCATCATAATAAAGCATCAATTCTTAAGCTTGTCTCTGAAAAGAGTTCCTTCACCACCTTCTGCATTTGGGCCAAGCTCAGTTGCTCTAACATTCCACTTACAACACCACCTTTATATGACTTCCAACAATAGTGTGGCATGGTTGGAGAAGCTCAAGGTAGCTGATGCACTGTGTTACATCACAAACTCAAGTCCATTCTCTCCTCACAGTAAGTTTCCCTGTCAAGCCTGTTGTCACGGGGAAGTGATGAGGTGCAGCAGGGGACAGCTAATCTGTCCTTAGGTCCATCATACACAGGCAATGCAACAGGTCTGCTGGCAGCTCGCCTCTCTATGAACCAGAAAACTAACAGAAGGGGAAAGAATAAAACAATCCAATCCAATGCAGGTGCTGGTTCGTGGACGGGCATGGTAGCGTAGTGGTTAGTGTAACGCTATTACAGCGCCAGCGACCCGGGTTCAATTCCGGCTGCTGCCTGTAAGCAGTTTGTACGTTCTCCCCCTGTCTGGGTGGGTTTCCTCCGGGTGCTCCAGTTTCCTCCCACATTCCAAAGACGTACGGGTTAGGAAGTTGTGGGCATGCTATGTTGCGCCAGAAACGTGGCGACACTTGCGGGCTGCCCCCAGAACACTCTACACAAAAGATGCATTTCACTGTGTGTTTCGATGTACATGTGACCAATAAAGATCTTATCTTAAATTCCCAGTGCTCTGGTTTACCACAAGGTCTTGCCACGTTGTAAACCCTAGTGTTTGATTTGGAGGACTAATTATGGGGAGAGAATGGTTAGTCTGGGCTTGTTGTCCCTGGAGCAAAGGAGGTGTCCTGATAGAGGTACATAAAATTAGGGGAGGCATAGATAGTCAGAATCTTTTTCCTATGGGAGGGGTGTCAAAAACAAGAGGGCATAGGTTTAGGGTGAGAGGGAAGAGTTTTAAAGGGGATCTGAAGGAAAAAGTTTCTCCGCACAGAGGTGATAGAATCTGATATAATCACTATGTTTAAGAGGCATCTGGACAGGCACTTGAATAACCAAGGCACAGAAGGATACAGACCTAATGTGGGAAATGGGATTAGTGTTGGTGGGCAAGAAGGTTGGCATGGACATGGTGTTTCTGTGCTGTATATGATTATTATTTTAATATTTACCAAAAAGAGCTAAAAAATTTGCAATTCATAGGAACAATTGCCAAATACATCCCAAGATAGCTAATACCATCAACACTCTCTGGTTCAATAGAAGGAGCTGGGATGAGGGAACAAGGGTGATTAAATTAGCTTTCCTGATTTGCTCAACTAAATTTAAAAAAAATATAAACCAACAAATTAGAGGAGTAATTAGTATAATTAACATTACCTTAATCTCCCATGAAGATTACACCACTGTTTAGCTGGTATTCTACATTTTACAAAGATAAAAATATAGCACATAACATTTTTACATCAGCGTCTGCAAATATTTTCAAATTGTATTAAACTGGTATTGGTATTCGAATCATCTAGTTGTTACCGTGGTGATGGAGGTATTGCATATAACAAAAGCTGCTTTCAGTCTTCTCCTTGATGTTTGCACAATGTACTGTCTTATGAGCCGCTGTGAAATACCATGCTGAGCCAAGAGTGTAAATAGGCAAACTCTGATCTTATCAAAACATGTCTTGTATTTAGAGGTCTGCCCCACACCAGGTAATCCGGAGCACTTGTGTTTGAAGTCATTGCATGTTTCTCAACTCTAGAACAAGGGGGCAAAGTTTTAAAATGGGGGGTGGCTATTCAGGACTGAAACAAGGAGAAATTTATACACTCAAAGTTACAGGTCTTCAGAATTCTCCACTGAAGAGAGCCATCACTGCTCAGTCATTGAGAACATTCAAGACTGGGATCAAAAGATTTCTGGGCACTAAGGGAATCAAGGGACTCACTGAACAGGTAGAAATACCAGCAGAGATTCCCAAATGCATTCTTGCTATGCCCGTTTCAGAGCATTTGGTATTTTCTGGCCCTCAGCATACACCCCTGCCCCCATTTCCCGTCCTAATTATAAATGCAGAGTAGAAACTTTTTGTTTTGTAAATGCACAAACTCGTCACCCTACTGGTAGTTTGATAGCTTGGATCACCCATGATCTTATTCAATATCAGAACAGGTGCCCTACTCTTGCTCCTATTCCTGAGGCATCTAACAAATTTTAATTCAATTTTTTCAGGATCAGGGCATCACTGATAACTTCAACAGTTAAAACCCATCCCTAATTGTCCTTGACTTATGACACGTAAGCAAGCCATTATTAAAGTGTTCGACAGAACTCTATAATAAATCATTTCTTGGGATTTGCTTCTGGTTTACAAATACCAGTATTTGTTGCCCATCCCTTGCTGCAGTCTGCATTGGGAAGGTGCACCAATGAGGCGGTTAGACAGGTAGTAACCAGATACAGATGCAGTGACACTTGAGGGTTTTTAATGCCTGCACCCATCTCTACCCTTGGTCAGTGCTTATAGATGATCCCACCTGCAGCTGTCTACGTCAGAGAGATATTCTCATCAACTGTTTCACAGCTACACTGTTCCATCATTGTACTGTGCATCGCATGGCAACATCTGGATCAGACATATCTTCCAATAAAGGTGAAGTTTACAGAAGTCCAAAACATTTCTGTTACTAGAGTTTTCCAATCTACTTTGGGGACAATGTGCAATAATGTCCAACAAGTGACAGATGCTGCCTTCAGCAAGATAAAGTAGCTGGACATGAATTACACATAATTTCACAGCACAGAAATGAGCCACTCGATACTCTTCTTCCACAACACATCATCTAACTTTAGCAATATATCCCTATACCCTCTGCATTCATCTAGATTCCCTTAAATTTCTACATGCTATTTGCTTCAACCCCTCTATACAGCAGCAAGAACCACTTTCTAGCAGGGAATTCTCAGAGTGTAGTTAACCTCCCTTGAGAACAACATGGCACCCATGTAGCTATCAGCATCCTTTGTATTAGCCTCGTGGTGTACAAGTAGACAAAGGGTTTGCACTGAGTTATTATGATATCTTGCCATATGTTTGTAGGACTACAGGAAAAGAGGAAAATACTGGGATGAATTGGTTGGTTCTTTCAAACAGCCGGCACAGACATTGAATTGTAATGGAGGAGGAGGCCACCCAGTCTCACAGCTAGGCTAGGTTGATGGCCAGAATGCTGTAAGATTTCATAATTCCAAGATATGTTAAAGATAAATGCTAACAAATCAATTATGGTGCTGTTAGAAAACAGAATCACACTTCGGGGAACATGGAACAGTATAGCAAAGGAACATGCCCTTCAGCCCACCAAGTCGGTGCTGACCATGTTGTCAATCTAACTAATCCTATATACCTGCACATGGTCCCTATCCCTTTGTTCCCTGCCAGTTCATGTTTGTCTAAATACCTCTTCAAAGTCATTATTATATCTGCTTATAGCTCCCCTGGCAGCACATTCCGGGCACCTACCACCCTCTGTGTAAAAACTTGCCTTGCACATCTCCTTTAAACTTTCCCCCTCTCCCCTTAAAGCTATGCCCTCTTGTATTTGACATTTCGACCTTGGAAAAGAGACTCTGGCTATCTACCCTACCTATGCCTCTTATAATTGGTTTGTGTCATGGTAATGGTTCTTAGAAAATGAGGATTAATCACCTCGACAGACAAAGGCTGAGCTAAGAAAAGCTGCAAGCACCAGAAGCTCCAACATCTCATGCTGCCTCCAAAACTGGCACTTCCTATTTTAATGGAATTCATTCACCCAGCTCTCAAAAACGAAAGAGTGCTTGCAACAGTATGAACAATCTTTGAAATGTCATCTCCCAGAGGTGCAGGTTCCCTTCTTAGGTTTATGATAACACTGATATTTTCCATCAGTAATTGCACAGCATTCCTGCTGATTCTCATTTGTACTAAAGGAGAGGCCTGGCAAACTTCATGGAAAGAGTAGTTCACTTTCCTTAATGCATGTCCATCTGTCCTTTCACTGGACAATGCCTGTATGCTTCAAATAGGGCCACCCTGCATTGATCTACCTCCCTGGGCAATGGTCTTGATTATATCAAACTACTTCAGCCTCCATTTCAAAGAACATGGCAGCCGAGTGCCCCGACCAACATTATTTAGTTATTATAATGATTTTGACAAACTACCAGATAAATTTGATGCAGGCGATCACAAATCTACATCATGTTTCTGCAGACATCTTAAAGCACCATTCATAATTGACAGCTGTATTTAAAATCTGAGCCCAATTGGGTTGAGGGGTGGGGGTGGGAGTGGTGGCGCGGTGTTGTGGAGAAGGCTGGGGAAACATTTGCTTAAAAGAAACTAGACATTTTCCCCATGCCCAAAGAACAAATGCAGTTCAATTCAAGTGTGTGCCTTTAAAAAAGATACACACTTTTGAAAATACCACAGATGAATGTAACATTTAAAAAAAAATAAAGGCAACCTTTTGAAGCTTTTTAGAATTTTCAGATTCAGAAAAACATCTCATCCACATATGGATTGTGAAACTAAAAAGATCAAAGCAAAAAGAAACTAGAAAAAAAGCAGTGTCTGCACTGTGTTTCCCATTCAAAGTGCCTGACTTCAACACTTAACGGTAATCCTTAAATTGTAAATTCCATGCCTCGAAGAACAAAGTGACTGTGAAATGTTGACAGTATTACGCACACTGCTGCACTCCGCATGTGAAAATTTTTCATGACAGATAATCTGAAATTATGTGATTTCTATAATGTTTATCAATAGTCTGCAAATGGCTTGGAGCTGTCACTACATTGATATATATTGAGAATATCGTTTGCCAATTTTGGACACACCTGCAGTTTTGGTATGGTTTGTCTTGAATGTCTATTCTATGATTAAAAAAAAGGGAGGTGTATTAAAAGATTTGGAATGGTTATATATTGTAGAAACAACTGAATTATTTCAAAAGTATGTGTCTTTTTTCTTACTATTCTTCAAATGAGGCACTTACATTTAAGCAGCTGCTTCTTGGATGAAATGAAAAACACAAAAATGGGAGCGGCGCTGAAAGACATTTAAGGTCCATTGATGTAACACTACAAACCACACATCTCCCAGATACAGCTGCAGTGAAGATGAATAAAAGTAAAAGAATGCAGCAGCGCAGAATCTGCATTTATCTTACATTCTTTGTCACTGGAGAGGCATAGGCTTGCCTCCATCGTTAGCCAATCTCAGCCAGGCCATTATGGGCAGAGGGAAACTGCTACCCCACAAAACAGAGTAAACTTAAGAGCCAAATAAATTGCTCTTCTGCCTCGCTTAGTGGCTGGTTGATGAACAGCAGTGGCAGAGACCTTGCAGAAACTGGAGCTTAGTTGGGAAATTGTGCATGGTACCAGAGACCAACAGAGGAAAAAAAACAGAGGCTTCATACAAGCAGAGAT
This sequence comes from Pristis pectinata, assembly GCF_009764475.1. NCBI lineage: Eukaryota > Metazoa > Chordata > Chondrichthyes > Rhinopristiformes > Pristidae > Pristis > Pristis pectinata. The sequence goes on from NC_067422.1 coordinate 4,188,466, forward strand.
AGAGGTACAGCCTGCTCCACCCCCAAGGAACTAATGTGGCAATGCAACACTCTAGGACGTGGCATGCCAGTTACGAGGAAGCTTTGCAGAATGTCGGAGGCATTCAATAGAAAAATAAATGAAAGGTATGCCAGTATGTCTTGAAACACGTCTTTTATACTGTGGAGAATAAATATATCTTCCAAACTAACAGTTAGTGATGACGACCAGCTGAGGAATTGGCAACAACCCCCTCAGTGCACATCTTAAACAGTGTTATTATTTAGGCCCTTCCACATATAGTTCATTATCTTGCGCTCAGTGGAGATGTCAACTCCCATTGGTTTGCATGAACTTCTCAAGCATTGATGTGAAATCACGTGTATAAAGTAATCCAGGACAGCATGCTCATTTAGTCCTGGCGTATTTTCACAATGTCTGCATCACCTGAATGGAAAATATTCCTTGATCCCAATAATTGGAAGAGATATCTGTACTCTTCCTATTCTGGCCTCCTGTGGATTCCTGACTTAAGACCAAAGCAATGAGAGTCAATAGAGGTTAAATTCCAGAATTCATTCCCCAAGCTTCTGCTTCCTTTTAACTCTCCCTCCTGCAAGATGCTCATTAAAGCTTACCTCTTTCACCAAGCTTTTGGTCTCCTGCCCTGCTATTGTTTTATGTGGATCTTTTTATGCATTTTACAACAATGAAGGCTTTTTAAAAACAAGTTGTGATATTATGCTGAACATTTTTATAAGAGATTATGCTAATACTAGTTTTATTCCCAGGTAGAATCATTCACAAATATTAGCAGCAATGGACAGATTGTGAAGTTAATTCAATGAACAACAATCAAAAAGACACCACTTGATGAAAAGATTAAGAAGCTTAATTCATATGACTGGCTGTCTCTGCAGTTGGAGAAATATTTATTGAAGAGAAAGCAACCATTTTAACCTTGTTTATCATACTTTGGTAATTATTTGAGTACCCTACAAATCAGTATATTAAGAGGGTCGTCATAGATCTGTAAAACTCTTTGAAAACTAATTTTGCCTTTGAGAGTCAATCTGCTATAAAGAACTGACCTATAAACAAGAAAGTATTTGCAAAATATATTGACGGTCAGTTAATTTTTTATTATAATACACCCTGAACTTTTAATGCAGGGTGTAACTTTGATTAAATTTTGCCCCGGTTTTTCATACCTTTATTATACTTTACAATAATTTGGACATGCCTGTGGTCATGGATGTACCTGCAGCAATGGAGTGCCCACCTGTCCCTGCTTAACTAGATGCCCATCTACTTTGTTGATAAACCTGCGAAATTGGATTTGCAGGACCCTGTTTCATAACCACAGAGACAGCTTCCAAAATCTAGGATAATATGTTCCATTTTCATCACATAGAATTTTCTCCATTTAAGCTGATAAATCTATAATATGGTTGGAAAAATTAGTGGCCCTTCTTTCAACACTCTGGCTGTAAGTGGGGTGAAAATGCAGCAGAGAAGTTGGAAACCACATTGGTCAGTGCTGGCAGTTGCCTCATAATCTATGGGGGCTTGGGCCTTCATCACCCACAAATAAATCCAACACTACTGGGCATGAGATACTGTATGTCATCAGTTTAGGAACTATACAGAAGTATAACCTTTGCTTTGCTAGTGCGATTTAAGAAGCCACTGCCTACAAAAACAGCAATGGAGATCTTGGATGCCTTGAATAAATCTCAGCAGCAAATCAGATGTGAACACCACACCTAAGCAACTGAGTTAGAAGGCATTCAATATATTGACAATGAAAGGAGGTGCAATAATGTCAGTCAGTCAATGGTGCTTTGGAGAAGAGCCCAATGTGCAAACAGCAAGCTTTCCCACAAACTCTAGATGGAAGATGCAGCATACTCTACATCTGCCTTGCCTCGAAGCATCAGACTGGGCTTTCTGGTGACCCTCACATTGACCCAGCTTCCCCAGACAGTGAGTGTGAGCGGTTCTTTGAGTTGTCAATGAGAATGTTGAATTTGAAATTGCTTGACCTTTCACTGTATCAAAGCTTTGGCCTTCCTCTGTGTTGTGACTGCTTTTGGAGTTGGCCTTAAAGCACAGACTTTGACAGACAATCTTAAGGTATGCGATCTGTGTGTCTCAGCCAGTGTAATCTGCATTGACCAAAAGGCGATTCTCTCAAGAATCTCATTGTTGGTGATACATTGGTCCCAAGTGAATTCAGGAAGAGACATCAAAGGTGCTCTTGCTTGAAATACATACCCAGTTTTTACAGCTGTAAAGAAGAGTACTGAGGACACAAGCCTGATTGAGAAAAAATAAGTACGTCAGAAAAGGTACGTATAATAAAAGTAGTCAACAAAGTGATCAATTTCAAAGAATAGAGAACAATGTCACAGAATTACATTTCAGGAAACTGTAAAAAGCAGAAAACAAAAGCAGAATTTGACATTTTTTGATCAGGGAAAGTTAGATAATACACTTTGCCTTGCCTCACTATGTACATTAATGACCTGGAGGAAGGAAGAGTACATAGGATTTCTAAATTTGCTGATAAAATGAAAATAGAGGAAAGGCATGTTGTGATAAGGATACTGTATTCTGCAACAGGATATCGATAGATTGAGCGTGTGGGCAAAAGACTGGCAAATGGAGTTTAATGCTAGGAAATGCGAGGTCATGCACTTTGGTAATAGAAATCAAAAGGCAGATTATTACCTAAATGGATAGAGACTGCAAGTCAGTGAAACATAGAGGGATCTAGGTGTTCTCATGCATGAATCACAAAACCAGGCAGATCCAACAAGTAATTAAGAAGGAAAATGGCATTTTGGAGTTCATTGCAAGGGGGTTGGAGTTTAAAAATAGGGAGGTTTTGTTGCAATTGTACAGGGTGTTGGAGAGGCCTCACATGGAATACTGAGTACAGTTTTGGTCTCCTTACCTAAATAGTAATATTGGAGGCAGTCCAAAGGAGATTCATGAAGCTAATTCCTTGGAGGATAGGGTTGTCCTACCAAGAGAGACTAAATAGTTGGGTCTGCATTACTAAGGTCTTCTAGAGTTTAGAAAGACCTTATTCAAACATATTGGATCCTAAGGGGACTTGGCAGGGTAGATGTTAGGATGTTTTCACTAGTGGGAGAGTCTCAAACAAGGGGACATAAATACAAGGTAAGGGGCCAGTCATTTAAAACTGAGATATGTAGAAATTTCTTCCTGCAAAGGGTGGTGAGTCTCTGGAATTCTCTGCCTGGTGGGTGGTGGAAGCTAGATCATCAGAAGTACTTAAAGTGGATAAATATTTGGTAGATCGAGGAATAGAGGGGTATGAAGAAATGGCACAGAAGAGGAGTTGAGGCCAGTATAGCCATGATCATATTAAATGATGAAGCAGGCTCAAAGGGCCTGATGGCCTACTCCTGCTCCTGCTTTTTTGTATTCATGTGAAATAGAGAATAAAATTTCATTCCCAACTCACAGCAAATAAAGTTGTGGAGGATGTGCAAATACATGTACATACATCCTGTCAATGCTGTACACCTGACCCATTGTAAGTCTGGCTTGTCATTGTAAGCACTGCACTGCCATGTGATTTTCTGAAATTCTATTTTAGGTAAACAGTAACACCACAGCTGAGATTTGGAATACGTCAGGAAATAATGAAAAGAATGCAAATGACCAATCACCACATTCAGAAACTATTGAGAAACAGTTAATAATTATTAACTGAGAATTTTAGAGCTATTCAGCCCATCAGTCAAAGTCTATACATTTCTCCATTTCTCTTGACTTTTTAACAGATATTTCAAATATTTATTCAGTGCTCTTTCAAAAACTATTATGGATATTGTTTTCTTCCAGGTGTTGGTAGGTTAAATCCCAACAATTTTCTGCCTTTATTCTTTTGGTGGTAATCTTGCTGACGTCCTCTAATTACTGGCTCAATGCCCAGGGAAGACTAGATTTTTTTGATTTACTTTATCATAACCTATTGTTTATGGGTTTTGGTTGCAGGAGGGGCAGGACTGGCAGCTCTGTGTTCCGGGGTTCTGTTGTTTTAGACATGATAGAGGGGGAGGTATTAAAGGGGGAGGGCTGGCATTACTCATCAGGGAAAATGTCATAGCAGTGCTCAGAGAGGACATACTGGAGGGCCCAACTACCAAGGCAATTTGGGTGGAATTGAGGAATAAAAAAGGGACAACCACATTAATGGGACTATATTATAGACATCCCGATAGTCAGCGGGATTTAGAGGAGCAAATTTGCAGACAGATAGCAGGCAGTTGTAGGAAATATAAAGTTGTGATAGTAGGTGATTTTAACTTTCCACATAGTGACTGGGACTCCCATACTGTAAAAGGACTGGATGGGATCGAGTTTGTCAAATGTATTCAGGGAAGTTTCCTTAATCGCTATGTAGAGGTCCCAACTAGAGAGAGTGCGATACTGGATCTCCTCTTAGGGAATGAAAAAGGGCAGGTGATAGAAGTGAGTGTAGGGGAACACTTTTGATTGAGTGATCATAATTCCATTAGTTTCAAGATAATTATGGAGAAGGATAGGACTGGTCATAGGGTTAAGATTCCAAACTGGATGGCATCAGAAGGGATCTGGCAGGCGTGGATTGGGATAGGCTGTTTTCCGGCAAAGAGATGCTTGGTAAGTGGGAGGCCTTCAAAAGTGAAAAATTGAGAGTACAGAATCTGTATTTTCCTGTTAGAAAAAAAGACAAGGCTAACAGGTTTAGGCGACCTTGGTTATCAAGGGATATTAAGGCCCTAGTAAAGAAAGAGAAGGTGGCACATATCAGGTATAGGCAGTTAGGATCAAATGAGGCGCTTGAGGAGTATAAGAAATGCAAGAGAACACTTAAGAGAGAAATCAGGAGGGCTAAAAGAGGACATGAGATTGCTCTGGCAGACAGGGTGAAAGAGAATCCAAAGGGTTTCTATAGCTATATTAAGAGCAGAAGGATAGAAAGGGACAAAATTGGTTCTCTTGAAGATCAGCGTGGTCATCTATGCATGGAGCTGAAAGAGATGGGGGAGACCTTAAATGAATTTTTTGCATCTGTATTTACTCTGGAGACAGACACAGACACTATAGAACTGAGGAAAAAGAGTAGTGTGGTCATGGACCGTATCTGCATTATGGAAGAAGAGGTGCTTGCTGTCTTGAGATAAATTAGGGTGGATAAATCCCCAGGACTTGACAAGGTGTCCCCTCTCGGACCTTGTGGAAGGCTAGTGCAGAAATTGCAGGGCCCTGGCAGAGATACTTAGAACGTCCTTAGCCATGGGTAAGGTGCTGGAGGACTGAGGATAGCTAACGTTGTTCCGCTGTTTAAGAAAGGCTCTAACAGTAAGTCGGGAAATTATAGGCCAGTGAGCTTGATGTCAGTCATGGGTAAATTATTGGAAGGTATTCTGAGGGACAGGATATATAAGTACTTGGATAGACAGGGCCTGATTAGGGATAGTCAACTTGGCTTTGTACGTGGCAGGTCATGTCTAACCAATCTTATAGAGTCTTTCAAGAAAGTTACCAGGAAGGTTGATCAAGGGAAGGTGGTGGACCTTGTTTACATGGACTTTAGCAAGGCCTTTGACAATGTCCCACATGGGAGGCTGCTCCAGAAAGTTAAGTCGATTGGCATTCAGGATGAAGTAGTCAATTGGATTCAATGTTGGCTTAGCGGGAGAAGCCAGAGAGTGGTAATAGATGGTTGTCTCTCTGACTGGAGGCCTGTGACTAGTGATGCGCCGCAGGGATCGGTGCTGGGTCCGTTGTTGTTTATCATCTATATTAATGATTTAGATGATAATGTGGTAAGCTGGATCAGCAAATTTGCGGATGACACCAACATTGGGGGCGTAGTGGACAGCCAGGAAAGCTATCAAATCTTGCAGCGTGATCTGGACTAGCTGGCAAAATGGGCTGAAAAATGGCAGAAGGAACTTAATCCAGACAAGTATGAAGTGATGCATTTTCAGAGGACAAACCAGGGTAAGATTTACACAGTGAATAGTAGGGCACTGAGACGTGCGGTAGAACAAAGGGACCTGGGAATACCGATCCATAATTCTTTGAAAGTGGCATCACAGGTAGATAGGGTCGTAAAGAGAGCTTTTGGCACATTAGCCTTCATAAATCAAGGGCACTGAGTACAGGAGCTGGGACGTTATGTTGAAGTTGTACAAGACGTTGGTGAGGCCAAATTTAGAGTATTGTGTGCAGTTCTGGTCACCTACCAACAGGAAAGATATCAATAAGCTTGAAAGAGTTCAGAGAAATGTTGCTGGGACTTGAGGACCTGAGTTACAGTGATAAGTTGAATAGGTTAGGATTTTTTTCCCTGGAGCGCAGAAGAATGAGGGGGATCTTACAGAAGTATACAAAATTATGAGGGGTATAGATCAGGTGAATGCATGCAGGCTTTTTCCCCTCAGGTTGGGTGAGACTAGAACTAGAGGTCATAGGTTTAGGGTGAAAGGTGAAATATTTAAGGGGAATCTGAGGGGGAACTTCTTCACTCAGAGGGTGGTGTGAGTGTGGAATGAGCTGCCAGTGGAAGTGGTCAATGAGGGTTCAATTGTAACACTTAAGAGAGGTTTGGACAGGTACATGGATGGGAGGGCTATGGTCCAGGTGCAGGTAGATCGGACTAGGCAGAAAACCAGGCTGGCCTGGACTAGATGAGCCAAAGGGCCTGTTTCTGTGCTTCAGTGCTCTGTGACTCTGTGAAGACTGCTATGATTGGAGGCATACTGATCTATCCTGGATAATTGCGGAAAATCCAATTTTCCTTTTCATTACTTCTTATCCCAATCTATCTTTGGAGAATTAATATGAGCTATTCTTATTATTTCCTCAGCCATACCTTGGGATCGAGGATAACTTACTTCCGCCTTGGTGGCCAATGAGGTCAATGTGGGAATGGCAGACTGTTCCATAAATGGGACATGTGGGGGCTGATGGATCAAGCGGGTGATTAGTTTGTCCACTTCTTCTGCCACTTATGCAGGGCCTCTATGTGCTCCTGATGCACGGCCTCAAGGTTCTTAATACCATCCTGAATGCTCTCACTCTGCTTTGTGTGGACATTTGCTATTACAGCCCAATTATGCATACATTTTCTCTATTTGTTATATAGCTCTTCCTGAATCACTTTTCAGCATCACATATATTTTCAATAATCGTTCTCATCCTATTGCTTGACTTTAACTCAACCAACTCAGTTTTGCACCAATTTCCTGTATTATGTGTTTGAAATCTTTAATTAATAATACAAACCCATTCTTTTCCTGTTTAAATCTGGCCTGACATGATGACGAGGAAACACTGAAAAGAGCGTAAATATTTTTGAAAACTTTTGCAACTAATTATTTGGGTTATTTTTAATTAGCCTCTTCAATACACTCAACTTCAAAATTCGTTCACTAGCTATGGAAAGGTACTACTGTATATAAATGCACGTTCTTTCTTTGACATGGTAAGCACATAAAATAAATCTGTACAATACAACTACACAGCTGAAGAACTTTATATTGGTGGCCTGTCCATTATTGAGTGTCCTGAACCTGGAGTAGGTGGAGACTGATGCAGAAGCTTGGCTGAGCAGCAGATGACACTCATCAAACTGCATTATCAGCACTGTCAGCAAGCTTTCTGCACACAATAACTCCCACAGTGTAACTTTAGGTTGCCTACCTTCCAAGGCCAATGAACACCATAATTTGGGACTCGGAACACTTAACCAGGACTTTTTCTGAGTGAAATGGAAACTGGTCATTGTCAGACAAGGTGTTGGCTGAGTCTGTGTACATGCCCAATCCCTTCCTCTGGTGTAATGGGAAACTTAGAAAACCAAGATTAGAAGTCACTGTTTTGAACATTAAAATATTAACTGCAGAATGTTACTAATGGTTTGCAAAAAATTGACAATGGATTGCTCACTCTTAGAGTGCTAATTTACATTAGTTTGGCTTTTTGGCCGTAAAGGGATAGAGGTTCACTTTATAATGCAGGAACACACAGTGCAGTAAATAATACACTTATGAAAATCCTGTCACAAGGTCACAGTCATACAGAAACAGGCCTTTCAGCTCACTTAGTTCACACTGACCAGCAAGCACCTATCTGCATCAATCTACATTAATTCCTATTTTATTCTCCCCACAGTTCCATCAACTCTAACCACTCACCAACACACTAGGGACAATTTACCATGGCCAGTTAACCTACCATCCTGCACATTGTTGGGGTGTGAGAGGAAACCAGAGCACCCAGGGAAATCCCATACTGGCAAACTCCACACAGACAGCACTGGAGGTCAGAGCTGAACTGGGGTCTGCTAACTGTACCACTGAGATACCACTTCTACTTTTATACTGTCTGAACAAGAAGAATGAATCAATCTAGGAAACCATTCTAGCAAAGATGGAAGTGCCCTACGTTGACTTAGCTCTAGTACCACCCCAGTCATTGAGAATATCGATCTATTCTACAGCCCCGCACAAGTATTCAATCAATAATCACATGAACTTAAGGTGAAGGGCAAAAAGGAAACTAATTTCTAACTGTGAGCAATTTCACTGGGCATTGGTTAGTATTTAATCTGTATAACACCTAGGTTTTCAAAGTAGAGTGGTGGGGAGGGTGGTGTGGGGATGAAGAAAGTGCAGGGTGACGTTCGAAGGGGAAGCAATAATTAAAAGCTAGTAAGTTTCTCTGCAAAGCTTATAGGGAGAAATGGAGAATGAAGTCACAAAAAATAAATCTCTATGAAATGGGGCACTGCAAACAAAAGTTTGGGACCTGAGGATTAGCATCCGCTGAAGCAATTTGCAGTTGTAGCTCGTGCATACGATACAGAACAATTACAAGCTCAAAGCCCCAGCTGTAAATGTGAGAGTTTGCATAAAGTTAACAAGACACACAGATCCGCACAACATGAAGGAATGCAATAAATAGGCTTGTTAAAAGATGCAGTTACACATTAAGTAGAATAGTGACTATAGAACCTCCAATACAATAAGATTCCATCACAAACATCCTTCTAGTTTTGTTCTAAGGCTCATTGCTGGACAATATTTTGATCTTAAGCATCTTTAAAGTGAAGATTACATGGTTTACTTTTTGCCATTTCAGTATTTGTGTACTCCTGCCCAATGAACACTGAGGTCTTATAATGAATAATGATTAGGTAATAATGAGCCACAAAGTGTATAGTCAGAGCTTTTATCTCTCAGCTGAAGCTGTGCTGAAATATTCACTGATGAAGAAAACCATGCCTGATATTCACACACCATCTGAGAATACAAGGGCATGAGAAACAAAAGCAGGAGTTGACCATTTGGCCCCTTGAGTCAGCGCTGCTATCAGATTCCCCTTTCAACTCCACTTCCCTGTCTATTCCTAATAAGTCTCGACTCCTCCATGTTCCTGTCAAGTCTAGGACAAGCCTAAGACTAACTAAAACTCAGCAATTGTAACATTGTGCAATGTAACATATCCCAACTTCTCTCCCTCGGCGAGGAATCTAAGGTGCTGTTCCACACAGTGGGTATAAAGTCCAGCTGCAAAAATAATTGCCTTCACCAGACAAGATCGTCTGTGTAATTTTGTGGTGTGACTGATCTGTTACTCAGGTCAAGGCAGAAGCAACAGAACGGAAATGTCAAGCACAAGCAGTCGGTGAACAGATGTTACCTGGTCAACCAGTAATGTGACAGGTGGATTTCTCATGGAAACGGTGGGTGGCTGTGATTCTGATTTTAGTATTACAGCTTCAGGCACTCTATTCGCATTGTGGGGCAGGTGGTCAACTTGGGTGAAAGTGGACTTCCGCCTTTGCATTCAGTGCCTGTATTAAGCAGTGAGGGCAGTGAGGACAGAAGGGGTGGGTGAGAAGGTCACACATCCACGCAGAGAAAACAGAAATATGTCTCTAATTACGCTCGGTCTATGGTGCGGCAAATGCTCATGCAAGCAACTTGTAAATGTGATTTGGGTTTCTGTCTCCACCACCCTTTCATCAGTGAGTTCCATCCTCTAATCCTGTACATTTTTTACCCCTTAATTCCCCTCTAATCCTTCTGCTCCATGAATACTGACCTTTCAGTTAAGGGAATTAAGTCTTCTGTACCCACAAAATGCCTTCCATTATTTTTTTTCCTGAGCTCCTAAGTAACATCCTTAAATTTCTGCCCAATAGTCACTGGCCTCTCTTCTGATGGAAATTGAATCTTCTTATTCATGTTATCTCAACATGTTGTCATCTTATACAGTTCAAAGAAATCTCCCATCAGTTTTCTCTGTTCAACAGAAATCAACCTGAACCTAACCAATCTTCCAGCAATTAAAATTCTCCACTTTTGGCAATAGCCTCACAAACCTCCTATTTACCCCCTCTAGTTATATCACACCCTTCCTGTAAAGTTACCATGGTCCTTCACCTGTGGCCTACATAGTGTTTTATACCGTTGTAATGTGATCTCCCTCTCCATGCTTCACCTCGTAAAGAAAATGAAAGTTAAATAGCCAACAAATACTGGGTCTATCCCTTATTCCTTCCTTAAGCAAATTAACCATATCAGCAGTCTTCTAGTCTCCTGACACCACGTGTAGCCATAGGGGACTGGAAGGTGATGTCGGAACCTCTGCAAGTAATTTCCTTGCTTGTCCTACCCAACCTCTGAGCCTGGTGATCATTCACTTTCAAGGATGCTAAACCCCAAGGATTATTTTGCTCTCTGCTCGTCTCATTCCACACCTTAAAATGCTGCTCCTCCTCAATTATCACCCTAACATCCTACTCTTTTGTGAAGACACACAGTAAGTACTCATTAAGAATCATAGCCATGTCTTCTGTCTTCATGTACCTTCTGGTCTTTAATTAGTTCTACTTTTCCATTAGTTACCCTTTTACTTTATAAATATTCATCAAAGTTTTTTCTAATTTTACAACGTATGAAGTGCTTTAGTATACTGGGTCCACACCACTGTATTATCAACTTACTACAATGACAAAACATATCTTAATGATACAATGAGATATAGTAAAGCATTCTAGGTGTGAAGAGAATAGTGAAGCATTGTAAGGCCAAATAAATTCATGAACCATATGTCATGGTGCAACTAGCATGACAGGGTTGTGAGGTAGTGATGAGCAGGGTGCGGCAGAGGTTGGTGCTGGAACCCAGCTTTTCACAATCTGTACTGATGACCTGGATGAGGGCAATCAGGTGTCATCTGTCAAAGTTTACCAATTACACTAAGCTGTGGAATTGTCGGGAGGCTGCAGAAAGGGAGCCATAGCAGAATTAGTGAATGGGTTAGGACACAGCAAATGGAATATGATGTGGAAAAACAAGAAGACATCCACTCTAGAGAAATAATAGAAAAAGAAGATATTTTATAAATTGTAAGTGATTGAAAGATGTTGGTGCCCAGTGGGACACAAATCATCGAAAGTTAATATCCATGTACAGGAATAAGGAAGACAGACATTATATTGGTCTTAATTGCAAGAGGATTTGAGTACAAGAATAAAAATGTTTTACTGCTCTTGTCACACCTGGACTATTATCTACAAAGATTAGAGAAGTATGGGTTAGTTCAGTCAAGCAAGGCTGAGAAGAAGGATCAGCCATGATCTTATTGGATGGACAGCAAGTGCAAGAGCTAAATGGCCAACCCCTGCTTCTATTTCTTTTGTTCTTATTTTATTAACTGGTAACTAGGCAACATAGTAACTAGGGCCTATCAAGTGCAGCAGTGGGAAAGTGTGTATGGATCTGGAAGAAATAGCGGAGGTACTTAATGAATACTTTACGTCAGTATTCACCACGGAAGAAGATCTGAGGGATTGTAGTGGGGACTTGCAGCGGGCTGAAAAGCTTGAGCATGTAGATATTAGGAAAGAGGAGATGCTGAAACTTTTGGAAAGCATCAAGTTAGATAAGTTGCCGGGACTGGATGAGATGTACCCCAAGCTACTGTGGGAGGCGAGGGAGGAGATTGCGGAGCCTCTGACGATGATCTTTGCGTCATCGATGGAGATGGGAGAGGTTCCAGAAGATTGGAGGGTTGCGGATCTTGTTCCCTTATTCAAGAAGGGGAGTAGGGAAAGCCCAGCGAATTATAGACCGGTGAGTCTTACCTCAGTGGTTGGTGAGCTGATGGAGAAGATCCTGAGAGGCAGGATTTGGAGAGGTATAATATGATTAGGAACAGTCAGCATGGCTTTGTCAAGGGCAGGTCCTGCCTTACGAGCCTGATTGAATTTTTTGAGGATGTGACTAAACACATCGATGAAGGGAGAGCAGTAGATGTAGTGTATATGGATTTCAGCAAGACGTTTGATAAGGTACCCCATGCAAAGCTCATGGAGAAAGTGAGGAGGCATGGGATCCAAGGGGGCATTGCAGAGTGGATCCAGAACTGGCTGGCCCACAGAAGGCAAAGAGTGGTTGTTGAAGGGTCGTATTCTGACTGGAGGTCGGTGACCAGTGGTGTGCCTCAGGGATCCGTACTGGGACTCTTACTCTTTGTGATTTTTATAAATGACCTGGATGAGGGAGGGGTGGGTTAGTAAGTTTGCGGATGACACGAAGGTTGGGGGTGTTGTGGATAGTTTGGAGGGCTGTCAGAGGTTACAGAGGGACATAGATAGGATGCACAGTTGGGCTGAGAAATGGCAGATGCAGTTCAACCCAGATAAGTGTGAAGTGGTTCATTTTGGTAGGTCAAATATGATGGCGGAATATAGTATTAATGGTAGAACTCTTGGCAGTGTGGAGGATCAGAGGGATCTTGGGGTCCGAGTCCATAGGACGCTCAAAGCGGCTACGCAGGTAGACTCTGTGGTTAAGAAGGCATATGATGTATTGTCCTTCATCAATCAGGGAATTGAATTTAGGAGCCAAGAGGTATTGTTGCAGCTATATAGGTCCCTGGTCAGACCCCACTTGGAGTATTGTGCTCAGTTCTGGTCACCTCACTACAGGAAGGATGAGGAAGCCATAGAGAGGGTGCAGAGGAGATTTACAAGGATCCTGCCTGGAATGCAGAGCATGCCTTATAAAAGCAGGTTGAGGGAACTCGGCCTTTTCTCCTTGGAGAGACAGAGGATGAGGAGGGACCTGATAGAGGTGTATAAGATGATGAGAGGTATTGATCAGGTAGATAGTCAGAGGCTTTTCCCCAGGGCTGAAATGGTGGCCACAAGACGACATAGGTTTAAGGTGCTGGGGAGTAGATATAGAGGAGATGTCAGGGGTATGAGTAAAAAACTTACCCCTGACATCTCCTCTATATCTAGTGGTGAGTGAGTGGAATGGGCTGTCAGCAACGGTGGTGGAGGCAGATACGATTGGGTCTTTCAAGAGACTGTTGGATAGGCATATGGAGCTGAGAAAAATAGAGGGCTATTGGTAAGCCTAGTAATTTCTAGGGTAGGGGCATGTTCGGCACAGCTTTGTCGGCTGAAGGGCCTGAATTGTGCTGTAGTTTTTCTATGTTTCTATAATATTGTCCTTTGGCAGGTGTTTCCACAACAGCAGTCACCTGTAGCCAGCATTCATATAGGTGATGTTACCCATGTAAGATGTCAGTCGTGGATCCGTAGGCAGCATGCCTGCCTGAGCCACAAAAAATCTAGGCTGAGACTCTAATGCTTTATTGAGGGAGTGCTGCACTTTCAGAGGAGCCATCTTTTGGATAAAAGAATGCTGGTTTCTGCTTCAAGTGGATGCAAAAGATTCCACAGTATCCGTAGAGGCATTATTTCTGTTCTATTGGCCAATATTTATTCCTCCATTACTTCACAAAGAAAACAAGATTATCTGGTCATTGAAGCAGCAAAACAGAGACACAAGAGATTATGCAGATGCTGGAATCTGGAGCAACACACACAAACTGCTGGAGGAACTCAGCGGGTCAGGCAGCCTCTATGGAGGGAAATAAACAGTCCTGATGAAGAGTCCCAACCAGAAACATTGACTGTTTATTTCCCTCCATAGATGCTGCCTGACCTGCTGAGTTCCTTCAGCATTTTGTGTGTGTTATCTGGTCATTATCATATTGATATTAGTGGGAACTTGCTTTATATGCATTGTCTGTTGTGTTTCCTACAACAGTGATGACCTTTCGAAAAGTGTTCAACTGGCTGTAAAGGAGAAGGGAACTTTCTACAGACATGTACCTTTCTTTCCTTCAACTTGACACACCTCACCTATTGAACAAAAATCTTGATTTATACCACCGGTTTAATGGGGTTATTTGATGGTCACTCTGAGCTGTACACACATTAGATGCTAGTGTGGTGATCCACACGCATCAGACACTGAATAGCACATGATCACAGCACTTTAATATTATACACTCAGCCACAGGTTGGTGCCATGAAAGAAGTTATAAAAGCAGCAACTAGTTCTGTTTCTCTTTGATCCTTGCTATGCAAGTACAATATCTGACAGAAAATCAGTCTCGCCCTATCTTTTAAGGGTTCATTTGAAGGAATTAATAAGTAAATTGAGGTGAGGTTTCATTTTCTTAGCTGAGAAGTGGCGCTCAACTTCATATACTATGCAAGGAAGAAATATTTCAACAATGTTAACATATGAACATTTGAAATTGGAGCTTAAACACAGGCCCCCTCCCACTAAATCAGTAAGATATATATCCGTTACCTTTCCCTACCCCCACCAACACACAATTACCTATGTATCATGACTGTCAAAAAAAGACAGGAGTGCTATTGCTGGTCCATGGGGATCAGGTGACTAATATCAGACCACCAGCCATGAAAAACACCTAAACAATTTCACTTCAAAAAAAACACTTCAAAGCTTTAGGTAAAACTCAGGAGACAGAATGCTGCAATAAAAATTCAAATCTTCACAGGACTGACTACATGCAAAGACACCAGTGCACCAAGGAGAATGAAGAATGGCATTGTGTGTGCAAAATTTGACTCTCATGTGACAGCGCATCTTTGAAGAGAAAACCCAAAGACATCCAAAGACTGGTGCTTCAGAAATAAAACCAAAATAACTAGGTTCTGGCTATCTCATATTTGAAATGTGATCCTTCCTCATCTTTAGAAAGCAGCTGCATTCTTATTAAAACCATTCTGTTTCTATACAAGGTTTTTGAAATTTGAACATCTGTCACACAAAATTCCTTGCTTTGTCTAAATTCCTTTAAAATTTTAAACTGAAATTCATGCCTTAACTTCATTCTGGATCTTAACATTATAAGACTTTTGTTCCAATATTTAGTGTCTTGGCTTCCAAGAAGCCTTTTCATTATATGAAGATTGAATTTCTTCCTTTATACACTGGGTTAGTTATATTTCTCTTATGGTTCACCAGCATCCTTAATTCTTGTAGGTTTCTAGAAAACTTGTGTTATTTGTAAGGCAGATTCGCTTTAGGTGTTGGTCCCTGAATAATTTTAGTTACAAGTCACTGATAGATTCTATTGCCATCAATGACATTCAGATTGAAAGAAAAAGATCTTAAATTACTGCAGCATCTTTCAGGAGCTCAGGACATCCAAAAGTGATTTTCCTCATTTGAAGTATTTCTTAAGTTAGTTGCTGTTGTGATCTAAGAAATGTGGCACCTGATTTGCGTACTAACAATAATTTGATAGCGAAAAGGCATGGCGTCTTTGGTGTTGGCGCTCAGGCCTCTTGAATGGGATTTGAAACTTACCCTACTGACTCAGGTGAGACTATTATCCATTGAACCACAAGATTGTAAAGAATAAAATTCAGAAAACAAATGATAAGATTTGCACAAGTGACCAAGTGGCTGGAACAACTGAAGCAATGTGACTGGAACTGTATGGCTGGTACAGTTTCTGGGTACCTGCAGTGAATGCACCAGGAGCAAATTCTCACCTTCTTGTTCACTTTGCTGCACAAGCAGCAGGGCATCATAAAACCTGACTGGTTCCAGGTAGCTTCTGCCAATATCTCACTTTGTTGCTTCTCGGCCACACATTGGTGTGTCAAAAGGCATCATGTAAATTAAATTCTAAAGTGGACGATGTGTACCTGTGGCATGCAGCAAAATAAGAAGGGCTCAACTTAACAGATGTATACCAAGATAATCTACTACTAAAGTTTTTGAAAGAATGTATCCCCACAATATGTCTGATATAATACACAGACGACTTTTTAACACCACAGAATCATTTGCCTTGCTCCTGAAGAATCCTCAGCTTGAAATGTGATGATCAGGCAGTATCATAGCTAGGGAACCCTGGCTACACATAGGCTGACAGCATTAGAATCAACAAACCACTAATATAATTTGTTTCATCAGTTGTTCTTCAGGTTTCTGGAGAGGTTTCTTCATACAGTAAAATTGAAAACATCTTTAAGAAGAATATTGAGGTTTTTTTCTTTTTCTTATGCACAGAAGAAACCTTCATCTAAAGAAGTCCACTCAATTTTGAAAAAATATCATTCACTGTCTTTGTAAAACTCAGGACAAATAATTAAGATTAATTTTAATTTCTTTTCTGGCTACATTTGGGAAATCTCCATTTAAGCAACAAGTGCAAAGATTGGTTATTGAACTGAATTACCATAATCATAGTCGCAGATGGGTTCGCAACAATACTTCAATGATAAGATAAGATATCTTTATTAGTCACATGTACATTGAAACACACAGTGAAATACATCTTTGCGTAGGGTGTTCTGGGGGCAACCCGCAAGTGTCGCCACGCTTCCGGCGCCAACGTAGCATGCCCACAACTTCCTAACCCGTACGTCTTTGGAATGTGGAAGGAAACCAGAGCACCCAGAGGAAACCCACGCAGACATGGGGAGAACGTACAAACTCCTTACAGACAACGGCGGGAATTGAACCTGGGTTGCTGGCGCTGTAATAGCATTACGCTAACCGCTACACTACTGTGCCTGCCCACTTTCTGAAACTGTGGGAGATCATTTTAACACATTATGAAGCCAACATGGCACCTGCCTACCAGAAAGAAACTGAGCATATAATTTCAGCCAACAGTCAAGTGCATAACTGAGGGAGTGTTGTATTGCCAGAGATACTATCTTTTGGATGAGACATTTAAACCAAGACACTATTTTCTTACTCAGGTGGACGAAAAAGATCCCATGGCACTATTTCAAATAAGGATGAGGAATCCTCTGTCAAGCATTGTCACTCCAAAGGATTGCCTACTCACTTTCAAAGGTTACAAGTACTGGGGGAAGGAGATTGTGCTGAGAGCTGGCATAGACTCAATGGGCTGAACAGCCTCCTTCTACATCGTGAGGAAATATAGAAATATGGAAAGGCTGTTGTTCCTAGTGCTATGCAAATTGACCAAGTCACATTTCCTACATTACAACATTATCAAACTCCAAAAATTCTATAAAATGTTTTGGGATGTTCCAAAAAGCCCCACACAAATGCAAATTACCTGTGTAATTTTGGTGTAAATACTGATTCCTTTCCTTACTGTGTATTTATATGTATGTTCCCTCATTTATTGGAAACAACTGTTCTACCCATCGTGTTCCATCCTTCATTATATTAAACACCTCAATTAAATTGTCATGAATCCATCAGTCATAATCTTTCAAGTCTCTTCTTATGGTCTTTGTTTCTTTACACCAGGTGCCATCCATGTGAATCACCCTTCCTGGGCTGCTGATTTGTTAAACCATTCGCCCCTTTCCATGTTTCATGTCCATGATCTTAAAAGAAGTTTCACACCCTCGCATTTTGTTTATTTATACCTGGCATGGCCACCATCTTCACTTTCTCAGTTAGGTGGGGCAGAAACTACAGCATATCTGATTCACTGTCGATTTATCTGTCCATTATCAAATCTGCCTGGAACAGATTAAACATTAGGTCCTACTCACTTCTGTCAAAACCATCCACACTTCTTTTCTCATCACCATCTATATAAAAATCTCTCCTTTGCATTCTTCACTTTCTCCACCAACAGCACACAAGGAGCCTAAGGACTTCCTTGACTGTAAGACTGGCACCATCCATTGATCATAAGTCTCCTATTTCTCCACCTTTTCCTTTCCAAACCTCCATCCAGGGTCTTTGTTCAGTCTACATGTCTGCCCAGTTCCATTTTCTCTCTTGTCTTTTCCAAGCTTATGTCATCCATAAAACTCATTTCCTGTTCCTTTGAAGCCATTCCTTTTAAACTGCCTTGAGACCAACTTTCCTTCCTGACCATCGTGTCAGCTAATTTAATAAATAATTCTATCCTCAGTTACTTCATGTATATCCTATTCCTTCTTTCCAGATCCTTCATGTTTTCAAGTAGCCTGCAACATGGTGAAAGTCAAGTGTTCTCTGGTGGTCTGTTAAGATAAAACAATTGCCTTTCTCCTGTTCTGCTTGGCCATCATCTCCTCGGAAGATTTCTCAATCTCCTTTACTGGAATCTGCTTTGGCTGCATCTAATCTTTTTTTCACACAGAGATATTTAATTTGACTTTAAGATTTCATAATCTTTGTGACCACAAGTGGCCTGTAGCTACCTAAACAAGAACATTAGAAACAGGATCTGCCAATCCTGCTCTGCCATTCAATACGGACTTGGCTGATGCGATCTTGGCCTCAGTACAATTTTGTGCTCTCTCTCATTCACCTTGATTCCCTTGTATTTCAAATGTCTGCTAACCTCTGCCTTGAACATATTCAAAGACTCCTCCACAGCTCTCTGCAATAGAGAATTCCAAAATGTCAAACCTTCCAACAGAAGAAATTCCTACTTTTGCTCATCTTAAATGTGCAACTCTTTATTCTGAACAATGCCTCCAAGCTCTAAAAACCCATAGTATGGAAACTACCCTTTCAGCACTCACCTTGTCAATCTCCCTCAGAATCTTATGTGTTTCAATATAATCACATTTCATTCTTCTAAACTTCAATGAGCATAGGTCTAACTTTCTTCATATATCAACCCCCTCATCCTGGGAATCAACCTAGTGCACCCTCTCTACACTGTCTCTGATGCAAATATGTCATTCCTGAAATATGGAGACAAACATCAGATGCAGTACTCCAGGTGCAGTCGCACTAGCGCTCTGTAAAGTTTCATCAAAACTTCCATACTTGTGAACTCCATACACAAAAGCCAACATTTCATTAGCCTCCCCAGTTACAGTATCTGCATGCTAACTCTTTGTGCGTCATGTACAAGGACCCCCAGATTCCTTTGTAGGGTAAAATTTTGTGGTTTCATTTCATATATTCTCCCTTCCACAGTGGATAACCTCACACTGGATGCATCTCCTTTTACTCTCCTGTCCTCTGGCACATGTCCATTTTCAACAGACATGAAACCCTTTAGATTAGAGAAACAAAGGACTGCAAATGCTGGAATCTAGATGAAAAACACTACGATGCTGGAGGCACTCAGCAGGCCAGGCAGCATCGGTGGAGAAAAGCAGGCGGTCAATGTTTCAGGTCAGGACCCTTCTTCAGGATGTACTTTGTACCCTGGAATCTCTTGCTAAGGATTGTTTCTTCTGTTTAAGCACTGGAGTTGTTGGTGCGGAGGAGGAGGAGGAGGAGGAGGAGGAGGAGGGGAGAGCAGATCCACTGGGGGATGGGTCAAAGGTAAGGAGGAAAAAAGGGGGGAAAAAAAGAGAGATAGGCTAGGAAAGGGAAGAAAAGAAGAGGCATGGTTGGGGGGGAGGTTGTGGGGATTACTTAAAATGGGAAAATTTAGTGTTCATGCCATTAGACTGCAAGGTTCCAAAATGGAAAATGAGGTCCTGTTCTTCCAGGTATTCATTACCTTCCATTGTTTACACACAGACTCTCCCAATGCATGGACCCAAGGTTCTCAGTGTCATCCTAAATGTCTTTTCTCCACCTTGAACTATCGTGGACAGAGGTTCTCAGGAGTCAGTAGGATGTTGCAATTTTTTTCAAGGAATCTTGGAGGATTACTTTGAATCATTTCCTCTGTGTTTTCTGGAAATATTTTCAAACATCTGGAATAGAGCGTCAGCTTCAGTAGGCTGATGACAGGCAAGCAAAAGATGTGGCCTACCCAACAGTGGAAACTGAGTGTAATTAGGCCCTCAGTGATGGTGACGTTGGTCTAGGAGAAGGTTCTGCTGATGATTCACATCACTGATGGCATCTCTCTAGTGCATTACTGCTGTTGCTTGCTGTATGTGACCCAAGTTTCAGAAGCATACTGGAGCATAGGGATCATTGCTACCCAGTAGACCATCAGTTTTGGGTCATGTTTGAGGTCAGTTCAACACCCTTTTCCTCAGTTGGTCAAAGACTATGCAGATGATGTTGTTCATCACTGATGTCTGCCTTCACCAAGAGATGGCTCCCAAGAAATGCGCAGTGGTCCATATTTTCCAGGGTCTCAGCATAAATCTTTATTGTCAGAGGGTAGTTTTGTACAGTGGGAACAGGTTGTTCAAGGACCTCTATCTTGTGCATCTTAAGTGTAAGGCCCATCCTTTGACATATTTCAGTGAAAGCATCGACAATGGTTTGGAGCTCAGCTTCTCAGCACTTGGAAATTCAAGTGACATCAGCATACTGCAGAATAATTGAGGATGTCAGAGTGACCATGATTCTGGAGGGGATTTGCTATGGGTTGAATAGTTTCTCACAAGTTCTAAAGATTCGTTCCGCTACTGCGAGACATTTTATTGAAGGCGGGTGCAGCAATGTGGCAGGAAAGACTGAAAAAGTGTCAGGGGAATGATGCAACCTTATTTGAAATTGATCTTCACTAAAAGTCAAAAGAACTGCAGATGCTGGAAATCTGAAATTGGAAAGGAAAGTGTTGCAAACACTTAACAAATATTAGGCAGCCTAACATTAACTCTCTTTCTCTTTCCATTGCTGCTGCCTGACTTGTTGATGGTTTCTAGCATTTTCCATTTTTATTTCTGGTCTTTAGATGGGTTGGCTCTATGACAAACCTGTTGATTAAGACCATAGCTTGCACACCATCATGAATCAAATGTAAGATGGAGACAAATTTCTGTGGGCAGCCAAACTTGAGGTGCATTTCCAGTCCCTCCAAGTCGAAGGAGTCCAAAGTTTTGGTGAGATTGAAAGAGGCCACACAGGGTGGTTGATGCTGCGCTCTACATTTCCACTGAACTTGTCATGTGGTGAAAATCACGTCCACTGTGCCTCTAGATCAGTGGTTTACAAACTTTTTCTCAGGCGACTACTTTAACCAAATTATTCTCCCATGTGACGCAATAATTATAGCAAATTCTTCTGTCTCTGGACTGGCGTTTATTTAAAGTGGCAGAGATAACAACCCTTTTTTTTGACATCCCGTGGCCCACCTCAGGGTCCTGGGCCCTCACTCAGAAAAGAATCCTGTCCTGCTTTCCTCATCCTTTTATTTACCAATGAAATTTTCCTTATGTGTCTATTTAGCAAGCCATGTGATGTTCCCATTCTTGCCCTTGGTGAGCAACTCACAATTCAGCATTTCTCATCACAGATAATATTGTACTGACTAGTTACTTTCAACTTTGTTTGTTTAGAGCCTTGTAAAAAAAAGTAAGAGACCACAAAACACTTCAATCAGAATCACATTGAAATATATTCATGTGCTTAGACTTTCTCATGAGAAAACATCCCCATTGACTATTGACATATGACTTTAACCCATCAGTTCCTAAATCATTTCTCCTGCAGGATGAATCATTTAACCGGGACAAAAATAATCTCTTGATACACTCATGTATCTTCTATTGCAAGCAATTAAAGGCATGCCAGAAAATCTCAAACTCTGAAGGCTTGGAGACTAAAAACAATAGCATTTTCTGTCAGTGAAAAGTGGATGTGCCGGTTTATGGTGAACCTGTAAGCTCCTTGGCACCATGACTGGAATGCCCTTTATTATTCCCATTTGGTTTATCATAGCTAGACAATAGCATCACTGGCCATTTCAAGTTGCAAAGAAAATTATGCTCGCTTCTCTGTTTGAACATGACTGCAGCAGTGAAAATACATCAGAATTCAGCCAATAACACTCCAAGTGCATGACATTTAAAGTCTGATGATTAAAGAACCGACTAAATTAGACTCAACTGTTTGACTTTTCAAAAATAATCATTTTCACTGAATTTCACAGATGCATTCCAAAACTGGGCACAACCAGAGAATTATTTGTAGCATTTTTTTTTACAATCCTTGGAAAAAGATAAGGAAAAATATTTTAATGCAACAATTTAAAATTCCTATCCATCCCTTCTTATATTATTCCAAACTACTTGATTAAAAATGGAATAAGTTCCTTAATCTTGTAAATCATCATAAATGTAAGCTCTTCGTAACTAATATTTATTAAGTAATAATTGAAATCTACTGAAAAATATGACCATCTAAAACATCAAAAATACATCTAAGCTCCAGAACTCCCTCCCCAAATTTCTCCACCTCTCTAACAAACTCCTTAAAGATTATGCTGTTAACCAAACTTACAGTCACCTGTGTGGCACTGTCAAATTTGTTTGATAATCGTTCCAGTGAAACGTCCTGAAATATTTTGCCATTTCTGAGATGAGATATGAGTGCACAGTGCTATTGTGAAGGTCCATTAGTTAAAGTGACCTGAGCTTCTTGTACCACCTGCTTCATTCATTCATGCACAAATTGGCCCATTGACCATTGTCAGTGTTTAAATGTAGAAAGTACAAGCACAGGAAAGAACAGTCTACCTGTTCAACAGCCTTTTCCATTTCAGCTGCATTCGTCTTCTGCAACTCCAACTTCATCCTTTCCATCTCAGCTTTCAGCTTGTTGACAGTAGCTTCATGATCACGCAAAGCTTTCTGCTTCTCCTCCTCACGTAGCAGCCCCAGCTCAACCAACTGCTGCTTTCGTTGTGAATTAACCTGGATAAGTTCTTCACGTAGCTGGTGGACTTGGGTCTCCAACTCCCCAATGGTCTGTGAAAGTAGCAACACTCTGTTTTAAACATAGCATTCAATCACAAGTTTGCATTTGGTGATGATCATGTCTAAATTTTATAATCAGTATGACTAAAATTACCATTTGTTTTGGGAGCTACTTTTCAATGTACATTTAAATAATCAACAAGTAAATACAGCCCATTTTAGGAACTCCTGAATTTTCTTCACACACAGCTGCTTGAGTTTTAATCTCAAGCTGACAGAAGTTATAAAACAAAATGGTCAAATATGTTCAACTGAGCTGGCATTCCCTGAAAGCAAAATCACGAAACAGAATCCTTTAGAAAGATGATTAATAAACATGATCAAATAAAGAGGATTTAGAAGAGAAGATGAACTTTCTGCTCTTCTATGTTTGAAACCATTTCTTGAAAGAAATTGAAGCTGGTCAGGATTCACACATAACTTTCACCCACCAAGTAGACTCCCTCTTCAACAGTGTGATGAGTACGTAATCTGGAATGATGCTCCAGTGCAGCATTAAAGGAATGTTGCATTGTCGAGTATTCCATGTTTCAGTTGAGACATGAGTTAACCTGAGCCCAATTATAGTCTGTGGCTGAAGGAAAACATCCCATAGCATGACGTAAAGAAGCAAACTAGAGTTCTTTCAATGTCCCAGGCAATATTTTTCCTTCCACAAATTAAACCAAATTATTTGGTCATTTATCTCATTGGTGCTCGTGAGACTTGCCAGTGTGCAATGTTACTGGCAGGTATGCCAACATTACAACAGTGATGACACTTCAAAAAGGCCCTTTATTGGCTGTGAAACATTTTGTGATGTCCTCATGCTGTAGTATTTAGATCTTTCAATGATTCAGTGCCCAAAGGTACTGTACTCTTCCCTTTCAAAGCCAGTATCATCACCACCACCTCCCCCATAAAGGTTTTGACCTCACTGCCCTTGAACACTGCTACTCCATCTCCGACTTCCCAAAGTCACAAATGATATTCTGTGTGACCTGGAACAGGCTCCTGTTTTATCCTTTGATATCTCTTTCTAAAGCCTTTTGTCATTGATCACACTGTGTTCTTCAAGTATTTCTTTTCTGTTGTCCATCTCAACAGGGCTGCTTCCATTTGTTATTCTTACCTATTTAATCATTGTCATAGCATCCCAAGCAATGGCCTCTCTTAATTAATATTAACCTGAAATTCTGTTGTAGTGCAGTCCTCATCAGGGAAATACCTCTTTGTAACATTACTTCTTCTTCTGCCTCAGCTTTGCCATTATCACCTCCATATTCATTAACAGCTGGTCTCCTATCCTCCTTCATAAACTTCAGTTCATTCAAAACCCTGTGGCCCTTTCCAATCCTACACCATATTCCAAGTCCTTTAACTCCTCTGCTCACTGACTGATATTGCCTCCAAGTTCACAACACTTCAAAATACCAAAGACAAATAGTCAGAAGCAGACATACTCCAATGAAGGCTGGGCAACAGTTGACACATGGAAACATATGTGGTAAACGATAATAGAAATACATAGTTTAGTATTACAGACTATCATATCACTGGCTGCTTTGCATTGCATTCTTTCATAATTTTAAGTATGAAGGAGATTCAGTGGGAATGTAGGATTAATTTTGGGAGATATTCCAACAGGAATTTTGAAATTTGATTTCTGCAGCTTCTAGCTGCCTTTTTCAAATGAGAATAAGGAATGAAAAACATGTTGAAATATCAATATTTGGCAGTGGTCAGAATCCTTTGGGCATTTCTGCCTTGCAAAAATTTATTTCAAATAAAGATAAATGAGTTAATGATGTTCACAAGAAAGCAAAAAGGTCAGTAATTGAGAGGGAGACCTGTCTCATAATAACTTAACACAAGATTGCAATATTAAAGCCACCTGGGAGACATCCTCCAAAGAAAACTTGGAACCGCCTGATAGGTTCACCCGTAAATGTAATGCACAAGGCTATAAAGAGTAGTTACCTGATTTCAGTCAGGGCGCCAGTTCTAGTGAGACATTTGGGTAGTAGGAAAACCTTCTGACTATAAAGATTTCAGTGTCAGCTGCTTGAAACGGTGTTCCAGACTCAGCTGTGATGAAAATTTGCTGGCACTCTCTGCCTAAGCTTACTTTTGAGAAATGGTAGATAGATTAGGTATAGAAGGGCTTCTGATGTCTGTGAAACTAGATCTCAGTAGATATGCCTTCAGGATTAGTGATTGAAGTCAACTTGGTTTTCATCTACTGGGGGAGATCCATTTTGTTGTTGATGATAATTGATTAAAAAAAATTTCATAGATGCAACTGTTGCTTCAAGAAGGAATTCTGTTCTTCATTGACTTGTGAGTGAAACAAGCAGACAAATCAAGGGTAGAGCTAAAGAAAGAACAATCTGCTCTATGTGGAATGTCTGAAAGGAGTACTGAAACAATATTTTTTCATTAGAACTAAGAAACTTTAACCAACTGGAGGAGATCAACATTTTCAAGCAACCCATGACTCTGAAGGAGATTTACAATATCAACTGTACTTTAAAAAATGCTAGGTGCTCAATGCTGTGGATATTGGCCTGGTAGAAGATGCTGAAGTTGATTCCCTTCCTCTTCCAGTGAATTTGGGAGGGTTTTGGGGAGACATTGTTAGTGGTATTTTTAGTGCTTGAGATGCTTGCCATAGGTAGACCAGGTCTTAGAAATATATAGAAGGGCAGGGATCACTTTTGACCAATGAACTATGAGTTTTGTGCCAGGTCTGAGGTCTTGATCTTCAAATATCCTTTTCTTCACTTTGGTAACATGCCTGACACTAGGCCTCTGAAAAAAAAACACTGTATCTTGAGCTTTGCTGTAGGAGCAGATTACTAGTGGATGCAGAAAAAGTTTCAAGGATGTGCTCAAAGCTTCTTTAATGTGAAACATCCCCACTGACTGCTGGGAGCCTTTGGTCCATGATCATTCAAAGTGGAGAAGATGCATTCAGAATGGTGCTGAGAACCTCAAGACCATGTATCTGGAGCACACAAAAGCCCTATGTAAGCAGAAGGAATGTGCCACCTCACAAACTTCCCACCCGCCTGGCCCATCAGCCAACTCCTGTCCCATCTGTGGGAGATTACACTGGTCTCATTAGCGACCTTGGTACCAAAAAATTGGAGTGGAAGCAAGTCACTGTTGGTCTTCTAAGGCTGCCTAGGAAGAAGAATGGAAAGAAAATATCCTCAGATGCAAGTGTCATGTCATATTTGGTATTTATTGCTTCCATTTTCTGTTGAAAAAATGGTAATAGGCCTTCATATTGAACCATTGTAGTCCATATGATGATGGTATTCCTAAAATGACATTAGATCGGGAAGTCCAGGATCTTGACTCAGTGATAAAAAAGGATCAGTGATAAATGTCCAAGTCACAAGAGATGTGATTTAGATATTGTTCCATCCACCTGATTGCCACGTTTCTCCAGGTGGTGATGTCTTTAAGGAGAAGACCTAATGATGAATTCGAATTTTAGTGCTGTTAGTGACACTATACTCTGTGATCTTTCAAAGATTTTACTCCATTAATGTTCAGTTTCACCTTGACACAAATAAAGGCAGCTGATGAGGTCAAGTTCCCCGTTGGAACCAAGGGATTCAGCGATATCATCTTCAACTTCAAGCTATACATGCCTAAGAATGAATTGACTTGATTAGATGCATTGACAGAAAGCTCCTTGGATATTTCTTGGGCTGACAAAGGTATACCAGCTTTCAAAATTTTCTCAAGCTTTCTTCTTTAATCAGTTAACTGCAAAATATTCTTCTCCATGAAGCAGGACTAAAGGCAGTATTTACATTCCTTTCTGATGAAAAGTCATCAACCTGAAACATTGATTCTCTCTTCATAGCTGCTGTCCGACCTGCTGAGTATTATCAGCTTGTTATGTTTTATTAAAGTTCCACAGCCCCATTATCATATTCCTCAGCCATTACAGGATACTGTCTGAGATGATCTTGTTTAAGGTCAGAGAGACTGGACATTTCTTTGGGAGCTGCTGGACATCCGTGCAGGTAAATAGGTGTGGTTGGTGCTTGGTGCCAGAACATCAGCATGGACAGAGCCTAGGTGGTTTATGGAGCTGCTTTATAGAATTAATGCTATTCCTATGAAGAAGGGGAAAAGAAAGAAATATATAGAAAAACAAAAATGTGAAAAATGAAAAGAATCCCACCTTCATTATGGGGGGACAAAATGTAAAAGTCAGTAGGACTATTATGAAGAATTCTAAAAAGTGCACATTCTAACCAGCTGTATGTGAGGAAATGAAAACATCTTCACCAGATCTTTCCTTTAAACACAGTAGAAGTGTTTTGTTGAAGCTTCAATTTTTATAAAAAAAGAACCTTTCAATTAGTTAAAAAGCAGAACAAAAAACGAATATGCTTGTGTGCATGTGTGTGGACAATCAATTTGAAGCAGAAAAGCACTTAATCACAGTTTATTGATTGGTTATTAATTATTGTGAAAGGCAATGTTAATCTCCCTCAGAGTCAATCCAGGGACATTACTTTAGTGTTCCAAATGAAACCGAGGTCCTGTATTTGCTCAGGTTCACGTATTGTAAAGATCCTAGAGTAGTATTCCTTTAGGATAAGAGAGTAAATTGAACAGCAATACCCTTGCAACATTTTTTCTAAAGTGATACATGAAAGGCACATTGACTTCATGGGCTGTTGTTCACATTACTAAATATTTAGCAATGGTTTTAAGGAGAATTCGTACTGGACAGAATGTACCTATAGGCCAAGGACTGATAATGATTATTTCAGAAATATCCAAGCTATCATTAATTTATTTGCTGAAATGTAAAGGAGCTAGTTAGAAGTGTTTCTAGCTTAATAACTACATGAACCGGTTGTCCTGTGTGTGCACATCCTGCAGTGACATGTAGAGTGAATACAAATTAGAAGCTGAACCTTATATCGGTGTTGCAGTTCTCATTTTCTATTCGAAAACTGTACTGCAATCTTAAGTCTCAGGTGGATGAAAGGAAAGCATCTCTCTGAATATTAGCTAATGCCACATTTGCAAGTCTTGAGAAAAT
The DNA here is from genome assembly GCF_009764475.1 of Pristis pectinata. NCBI lineage: Eukaryota > Metazoa > Chordata > Chondrichthyes > Rhinopristiformes > Pristidae > Pristis > Pristis pectinata. The sequence goes on from NC_067422.1 coordinate 4,216,491, forward strand.
CACTGTGCATAAGATCATTTCTAGCAAGCAATATGTGAATTGCTTTGTACTGTTCCACTGATGGAAACTATTCCAGGTCTGGGATTAAACCTTTTTCATCATAAAGCCCCATCTGGTCTGAGGTCCACGTCAGTCAAATCTTTCCCTTTAAACTTACTGCTTTGATTCCAGATAAATTATTTCAATTGCATTTGTATGACTCAATGAAAGGACTGCATCATTTAAACCAGAAGTATTTTCTCCATGTAACAGCCTTAATTAAAAATAGTTACGAAGAAATAAAAACAGACTAATATTTCTGATTGTGCTTCAAAGGCTGACAGCTGTCAGTGGCTTTGAAGATGCTAATCAGAAATGCAGCAAGAAGTTCCATTAAGGGCCTTCCTGAGAAACAAGTCAGCTTCTAATGAATTAAGCTGTTTCAGACATTCTTGTGTTTCAGTCCGTCAGATTATGCATTTTCCTGTTTACTGAGTTCCATGGAATCTCTGCAGTGAAAAACATATTTTGAAACTGGAATCATATCACTACATAATAATTGCATTATTTTTCTGCTGTTCTATATAATTCTATTTAACTAACTGATTTATCAGAAGAACAAAATGAAAATTGAGATCTTCTGAAGCATGCTGCACCTTACAGAGGATGTCAGGGTTAAATCTGGTTTGTTAAATATGTTTAAAGATCATCAAAAAAATATTGAGAAAGAATAGGTTTCACAAAATGCAAACTGCCACGGGGATGTTGACTTCTGCTGATATTTTATGACATCATCTACATCTGCATCAGGAGCGCAATCCACCCAGACATGGGAAGGTTGACTCTGATCATCTTGTGAAGTGGGATGGTGATACCCCAGTAAATACTACATTCGTCTCAGATTAGCATCAGCTTGTGCTATGATATTGAAACACCTAAGGCACAGAAAACTATTCCTTGTAATAATTCAGGAGAAAGACATAAGAAAATTATACTAGTGTGCCAACCATAACAACAAAGCCAAATGACAAAGAAATATACTTCCCCATGTGAATGTAAAAATTCAAGAAATAACAAGCATCCAAGAGAGGTCTGTGATTGAAACAAAAGTCTGTAACTGTGAGTGCGGAGAATACTTACAATTCCATTGGTAATGACTGATACAGTCAGCCATACTGCTAGAAATATGCACTACTTCACACTGCTGTTTGGAAATTCAGAGAAAACTGATATGATAATATTATTTTTGACCTGAAAATACCTAGGAAAACCAATAAACATTTAGCTGTTTGATCCATCTACAAACTCATAAGGAGAGGAGCATCCGTGCATATTGTGACGCTCATTAGATTCGATTCTGCCCACAGTATTGAACCATATTAAATAAATTCACAGATAATTCAGTAATAGCCATCATTATAATTACATTCTCATGACCCAATGTCATTCACCTTTAAGCAAGAGGGGTTTTTCTACTTATTCTGATAAAAGAAGGTATTTATTCAACAGAGAGTCACACAAATGCCTTTACACATTTGTGAATATGGCCAATAAAAACTTCACAATTCCTTATGTAACAACAGGGAGAGATTTATAAAGATGCATAATTCATGGAATTATAATTGATAACTCCAAGTTGTCATAGTAACAAATGAGATGCAGTCATCCCACTGGTAAAATTTGTCTTTGTATCTCACTTCTAACATAGAACTCTGATTACCTTCCATTAGCAAGTCACTATTTCACACCTACAAATCAAACCACTTGTTCGTAGCATCAGCATTATGGCAATTCTGAGCAGTATTCCTGCCCCTTCCTTATTCTTCACAGGATTTGAAGGTGTATTTTAGGATTAACATTTGTCACTTGCTTGGGTGTTTGGCAGATCCTACATCAAATTCCTCACAGCAAGCATCTGATACAAAGTGAGAGTCTGGGAAAATAAACATGGAAGCAGGAAACAAGAATCTGTGGTTAGACTATAAAGCAGCAGTCACCAAAATCCTTTGTTTTGTCGTTAGCTAAATGGAGGTGTTCCTCCATAAAGCAACTGGAGTTTTTCAGAATGACAATTCAGGGTACGCCTTCTGAGGACAGCAGTACATCATTCTCAGCAAGAGGTGTCAGCCACGGTTAATACTGTGTACACTACCCATCGGAACCTGAAGAGAAGTTGAATCAGATGGCACATATAAAGAGGCTGCCAAAACAATGTTATCCAATATTCCATTTACCATACCATGAACAGCAAATATCCATCTAGCTCTCTCTTTGCTCATCATACAGAAACTCTGCGGATTATATTTGAGTTGCAATTTACAAATTACAACCATAGTACCCTCGAAGGATTTACATGTACATTCACTTTACATAATCTACTGGCAGAATTCAAGATTACCTAATACCACAGGGCAGTCACTGTAGGATGGTTATAGAACTGCCATCAAAGGCTCTGCCACTTTGAGAAATCTAAGAGCATGATGATATTGGCAGGTATCTTATGCTGCCGTTTGTATTCAACAGGAGAGAAAATAAGTGTGACCAACATGAATTACATAATCCATTTAATAAAAATGTATGCAGCAAGTCTGCTTATATTGCAGATCATTGCGATTCCAGACAGTAACAAGGCTGAGAAAAAAACATTGATCATCCTTTCTGCTAATGATGTCCTATTGTATAAAAGCAAAAATGCTGGAATAACACATCAGGTCAGGCAGCATCTGTGGAAGGAGAAATAAGGTTAACATTCAAGTTGAAGACTCTTCATTGGAATCTGTTTTTATTTTATATTTCTAGCATCTTTGATTTTTAGCCTCTACTGTGTAATTACCTGCTGACCTGGAAGTTACAGAACCAGCTTCTAACAGTCATTGTCATGCAAGTGTGCCAGATCGTGCACATATGGTTTTTGGTGTACTGACAATTGGCTCTCCCACCTTCTGGATGCGCTTCCTAAAATGACAGAAAGTCAAAAAACCACAAATGCTGGAAATATGAAATAAAAGCAGAAATTGCTGGAAGCTCTCAGCAGGTCAGGCAGCATCTGTGAAAAGAGAAACAGTTAGCATTTCAGGTCAAAGACTCTTCGATGGTACAGCATCAGATCCTTCTAAGGAATAGTATTTGACCTGAGACTATGTTCTTTTTCCACAGATACCACCCGACCAGTTGAGTATTTCCAGTATTTTCTATTTTCATTATGCTTTGTCCATGCTGTGGTATGTCAACCATGATGTATTTTGTTTCTGTGATTTCCAAACCAACCATCAGGGGAGACAAAGAGCCCCCCTGCTCCCAGCACCCTAACTGCAGACAATATTTTATTTGTTCACTATGCAAGATCTGGATGTTGCATTTATTGCTTTGCATAAATAGCATTTTGCCTTCAACATTCATGCCACTTTTAGGAACCTGCAGCATCTTCATGTTAATTGCCCACTAAAGTCACCACAAAAATAGAGCTGGCACTCCACAAGGTAAGAATCCTTTTAACAAGCTGATAATATTTTTTTAATGCAACTTTCATGATCCAGAAAGGGAACCAGTTAAATTGTCTCATTCTTGGATGAATAAAAGAATCAAATATTTAACACTGTGGCTTGGTTTTCCTTTGTCTATTTCTTCTCTCTTAATCTAAAGTTGCTTTTCCTCTCTTCTGTACGTTGTTCATTTCTTTCCTTCTCACTCCTTCAATTCCACAGCATGCTGCAGTCGATATTCACCAAGGTCCCAAATGCTCTTGCCACGCTATCATTAGCTTGCACTTCCAGAAACTTCGAGGGGAAAAACATTTTGGACTTAAGGGAGCAGGGTAGCCCAAGTCATAGTGCAGATCATGTGATATAAGCAAGATTTGGATGCAATTTTCCATTCTCCTTGTGAAGCTGTCATTAGGCACGACAGAATATTGAAATTCAGATGTTATTAACAAAAGAGCCCATGGTTCATTTTTCTGATTATCAAAGAATGCTGCTTAACAGTAACTACAAGGATGAACAATATTTCTTCTGCCATTTGGAAATTTCTTGCTGGTGCTGTTTCAAGTGCACTGTTACGTATGTGATCAACTGAACAAAACATGGCATTACCAGGTGATAAAAATGGTTGTTCTAAAATGAATATTTTGCAGTTCTATTGTTATCTCTGATGGGGACAGTCTATCATGCTCAAAAGTTGATGGAATGAGCCTTCATAATCCATGTGCTGATGACTGCCTCAGAGAGACAAAGTCTCCTGGGTGTGTCACAGACCAACAAAGCCAGTGTAGGATCAGCAGGTTGCTGCACTTCATACTTTCCCCTCTTCTTTAGGAGATCTAAGCAGTGGTGCCTGAACATCTTGCAGAGTCAAGAAGTGTTGCTCAGGAACTCATGTCATCATGCATTTGCTTTTCTCAATTATTGACACTGATATTGAATATTTTGGAGCTATGTCATGCTTGTCCATGTATCTTTTTTGCTATTCACCTTGCTCCTACTTGCCCTGTTTCAACTTGGTAACTGCTTACCCTAATGCGTTCTATGCTATAGCTGGGGGACTGTTACAAAATTCAAACACAGATACAGCCTCTCCAGCCTCACACTATGGAAAATACGTAACCAAAACACAACACTTGTTGGAAATCTGAAATAAAAACTGAAAATGTTGTAAGTAGTCAGCACTTCTTGCAGTATACGGGGAGAGAGAAAGAGGCAAAGCTTGAGGTTGATGATTTTTCAACAGAACTGTTAAATGGTCACCAGCCTGAAACATTCTCTCTCCACAGATGCTATCTGACTTGCTGACTATATCTAGAATTTTCAGCTTTTATTTCTGGAACATTCATTTTAATTAAATCAAGTTACCTTCATGATTTTCAAGTAATCACAATCCCAAATAATATTTGGTTTGAATTTAAAAGGATCAGCACTTTTCTCTGAAAATTGAATCAATCGTGTTCCAGCTGCAGGTCAGGATGATTATTTGATGTGAAGTTATCCTAGTTTAAAATCTCTGGGATTCACTTTTATATACTGAAAGCAGATGTTCAAACCAGCAAGGATAGCAACAAAGTAAAGCAGTTTAAACTTTCTTGACAGCATGCAAATAGTAAAGATACCATCTTTCATCTGCTCAAACGACCAATATGAAATGAAGAACATGTCATGAAATAAATGTCTGTGGAGTAATACCTCCTCTCATTCACCATAATACTTAAAAAGTTAAATTTAGATTGTTCCACACCAATATGAGCAAAGACAATTACACATTTGTCATGACAGACTGGAAATACATAAAACTGGAAGACAAAACCGATTTCTAAAGTAAATCTGCTTATCTCTCCACAGAAGCTGCCTGATCTGCTGAGTATTCCCAGCATTTTCTGCTTTTGTTTCAGATTTCCAGCACCTGGAATTTTTTTCTTTTCAAAACCATTTACTAACAATGTTGAAAGTCAAGCAACATTAAACCTTTAGCCGTAACAAACAACTAGCAAGTTACTCAGTTCATTACTGCTTTTCAATACCACCTTTAGCATTTTCCCCCTTTATTTTCAAATTCTTCTTAAATAAAAGTGCCAGGACATCATCGTGGTATTCTTCAATTAAGCTGAACCAATTGAGGTCATCCTTTGTCACTCACCTAAGTTTTAGATAATAACTGAATATTCAATTAGACACTATAAATACTGGATTTCTGAATGATTTCTTCATACCATTCAATTCCTGGGGGCAAACAGAAGTAACCATGATTTCTTTTATACATATGCTTACTTGAATTAAACAATACAGTGTTTTAATAGGATTAAATTAAATCATATTAGGTAATGAACAATTATTTTTTCTTATGGTGAGGCAAGACAAAACCAAAAGCTAATAGCTTTTGCACACTCTGGAAACAACACCTCCTTTACTTCAGCTCCGCTAGCTTCATTCAGCCAAGAAAGGGATGAGATGCAATCCCAGGCAATAATGACCATCGGTTCACAGATAGAATGGAATAGAATTTCCTATTAATAAATTTTACATATTTTTCCTAAACCATTTATTGGTGACTTCTGGGAGGTGGTTTCCAAATGAAATGACTTGGCTTCACACCATGTTCCCTTTATAAGATTGCTTTTCCAAATAACAATTTAATTTCTTTAACAGTTCATAAATTACTTCACTCAAAGTATACTTTGCTCAATATTTTACTCAATACACCTCAAATTCTATTAATTTCTCCAACATTTCACCCCTGTTTTCGACCCCTGCCCACAAATACTGAAGGGGGCATTTTTTGGGAGCGGGGTTGATGAGAGAGATGACTTGGGAGGTGTTCAACCTTTTCAAAACGGTTTATTTACAAATGTTGAATGTCACCAATTCTATTGGACTATCTTAGACTGGAATGGACAGATCCAATGGCTTACTAAGCTTAAATGATGCGAGCAAAAATTATTAGAAAAAATCCACTCACGTGCTGTAGTGATTTTCAAAATAAAGGCATGGTTCTTTGAGAAATCATATTCCTTAAAATGCTGAATAAACAAAATAAGTTGCATGCAAAAAATCAATTGAGAGAGCTATCACGGGAAAATGATTACGGAACCCAAGACTCTTCACCAGCTTCATGTCTCTCTGCACACGCAAAGCAATTGCTCAGCACGGCTCCTGGGTTTTATCCTTTTGTTGAAATCTGTTGCATGCCCGTGTTCTATATTGAACGATCGTGGGTCATAAAATGAAGGCTCCTTTCATTTTTTTCTTCTAAAATGAACTTCCATTTGAAATATTAAGATAACGTACCATGCAGTATAGTTACCTTCATGTAGAATGAACAGGCACCATTTTAAGAGCGCCAATTCATTATTGCTGATCAAAACAAAGCAACCTTATTGTCCACATTTTAGGTCGTTGAATGACTTAAACCTGGTTTTATTGCTTTTCTGTGGTAATGGATTCAATGATTATGGGAATATTAAAATATTTTAGGATGCATTTGACACGTTCATTTGTGCTTCTTTGACTTGAATTCTTGAAATAAATATCCTTCAAACATCAGCCCAAAATCCTAATATCATTTCCAGATTTTTTTTGTGCCAGTTTTACCGTACTTGCTGGTGATGCAGACATCGGGTTTTATCTCACCACATTCCCTTAATCTTTCTGCTGTGGTTTCAAACAGGCCTCTTTCCTTCCTGCTGATAGAGTTTGGGTTTACAGCTCAAAAACACAACGCATTTGAAAGTTTTTTTTATAAAAAAAGCTCAGAACTAATCTAAATCATTTTCCATGCTGACAATGCACATTTCATCCGTAAGTTTGATGATTCAAATGTGTCCACAGCTGGGGGTTATTCTGTCAAGTGGCTTCCAACAGTGATTGTTAAGTTCAAGGATTGGGGAAAAAAACAACAAAAAAACCTCTAGGGGGAGAGCAGAGTGTCTAAACCTCACAAATTCAAGAACGCTCACAGACAGGACATCCAGTAGTGCAAAAATGAGGGATTTTGGGGAGGGAGTGGTGGGAATAAAAATGATGTGAGGCTTCCCACTGTGCAAAATAAAAATAAACGATAAAATGCGAACATTTGACTTACACGCATCACAAAGACCGAATGCGATTCCCAGTTTACAGAAGAAATTTGAAGTAATGGAACCGTGACTCCAGGTGAAAGTGAAAGGCCAAATTGTGTCGCATCAGGGGACATTTTAAAGCTGGCAACCTGCCGTTTCTGCAGATTAAGCTTTATTTATCCCTATCTGGCAATAGAAGACTTGTACGCGAAGGGCTGCACGCCCCTCACTAAATCGGCGATCAGGCATACAACTCCAATGTTCCCAAAAACGTATTGTATCACTTGCAAACATTCAAAATAAGATTTCTGTTTATTTAGCAAAATAAACAAAAAAAACCATGTCAGCCATTTTCACCTGCGAGTCTCGCTTCCTCCATTGCTGAGTCTGGTTTTCATGTTCTACTATGGCGGCGCGAAGCTGTTTCTCCAAGTTATCTATCTCACGTTCGTGCTCTCGGACCAGGCTGTCTTTTTCCGCGTTGTGTTGCTGGAATAGGTGCGTCTTCTCCTGCTCATGCTCCAGCTTCAATTCGACTATCTGATTGGATGAGGAAGAGTACTGTTCATCAATACCACATCACTGTTACCATGACAACAATTCTTCTGCTGCATTTCCCCCCTCCTAATTCCTCTTAAATTGATCAATGTGTCAAAAATTTTCTTTTCTTACCCCAATGCAAAACAAAATTTCTACGTCATTGTGCTCAGAACCTTCTGTAGGTGTTATAGCTCAATTGAATTTGCTCATTGTACGCCGGGTGCTCAATCCACACCACCCCTCCCAGCCTACTTTTACAAATTGAGCAGAGAAACAATAAATCCATCAATATCTTTTGCAGAGGTCATGATTACATTTATTTGTGCTTTTCTTCGTTATAGGAATAACTGGCCCAACACCTTATTCCTATAAAACTGTAAAACCTAATCTTTACTATGTGAACCATAAGATGCCGATTTCTGCAGCTATTCAAATCAGAAATGACGTTTCAATGAAAAGACGCACAAAGGTTTTTTTTCCCTTAAATCTGTACAGAATGGAATTCGGATTTTGTTTTTGTGGAAAAATCAGCAGGTTACGGGATTCTACAGTTCCAATTCCATGCAGACAAAATCAACCAATTTACAGTCGTTTTTACATGAAAGCCGGAGCATTATCTCGCTGTCAGCTACGTGATTCTGAAATAAACAGACTTACGTGTTCAGCAGGACGCCTGCTGTGCTGGTGGCTCGCTATGATTACACATAAAGCAGTCTATTCCCCAATATTCTGTTCTCAGTCCCTACCAAGCTGGATACTGTGACCTTGGCCAATCCTCAGCTCTTCTCACTAGGTTTGAATGGTAGTATGAAACCGAGGCCTACTCTCTACTGCTGTGATACTAATCCTCCCAGACTGTGCACAATGGCACCCTACCTGGCCTTCTGACTATAGGCAGCTAGGCTGGCTTTGAAGCAGGTGATGAATAGGGGCCTGCAGGATGCCAGATTTCCAGCAAATGCCAGGCCACACAGCTGCTAGGAGCAGTCACTTACATTTTTCTTCAGTTTTGGTTGATTTTCGTCGAGATGGCGTTCGGACCAAAAGATATAAGCTCGTTTTAAGCACAGACATTCTCTTGTCTAACAGCTGATGGCTAGATCAGTCTCAAATGCTTCTACATGCGCAGGGCATTCTAAGAGCACTTAACCCTTAGGCAACTTTCAAACTGAAACCAATTAATAAATTCTACTCCAAGGCCAGCTTTCTTTACACATTTAACCAAAAACACTCAGTCTTGAAAATGGTAATGCTTTGCCTCCCTCCCCTCTGCACGCAAACAATAAAGTCAAGATTTGCTGTTTTACCGCGACTTTACGAGTGTATCCCTACATTACACACCCGCATTGTGGAGCCCTACTCTAATATTCATCAGTTTAGTTTTCATTGCCCTTTACAGAACCGATACAATACTGCTTACATTCACAACTTGATTCCACATATTTCAATTATTTATTATTTTAGAAAGGAAAAATGCTTAAAAAATTAAAGAGGGAATAAGCCCACAGTACAAGACAAAGGGAAAAGCAATGGCATCGAATGCTTTGAGATTCGGATTTTTGTTTGTGTCAGTGAAGGGGAACAAGCGCTTGTAATTTTAAAGCAAAACTGTCTCCCAGTTTACAACAATGCAGATAAACTAGAAGGGCATTAATAGCTACTGTTAATTAATAATACATAAATTTCTAATTTATATTCTACTACGTAAAATTGCATCTCATCTTCTTCCTTTTTCTCCACTCTCACACCCTCCCCCCCTCCTCATCCCACATTCACCACTGTGCACTAAAGGAGGGTGAGCCACAAACTCTTCTTCCATTTTCTTCACCTATCATGATGCACAGAATTTGTCTCCCTTGCTGGCTTGCTCTGTAATCTACAGGATGGTGGATTCCCTCTACTTTTCTATGAGCAGTGTAATGATTAGCCTGGACACACAGGTAATGATCTGCACTTCTTTATTGCGTTCTTCCTTTTAGTCTTCCCCAGGCATCTTCCTTATATGGCAACAAGATGGTGGCTGCCATCTTTTTTTTCCCTCAAGCCCTACTGAATGCAGTGTTTCTGGCCACTCTACAACACACTGTTCATTTGAATCCTAATATTCTTGATTCCCAAGAATGCTGGCATAATGAGTATAAGTAAAGAAAATGTGACACACCAAAATCACTTCTGTTTTACACTGAACCTTTAATGAACCAAAATTATTCAAAACACTTGCTGAAAATACAGCAATCAATGTTTCCATAAAAGTAAAAATGCATCTGATTATATATACCTGTTGTTCATATTGCTGCTTGAGTTCCTCCAACTGCCAAGAGAATTCTTTTGATTGCTTCTCTCGGACAGATTTTGATCTACTCAGATCTGCCTCAACCTTCTCCATCTAAAAAATGCAAAAAAGGAATTTTTGATTTGACACTGTAGTCATAGAGACAAAAATCTATAACTATTTCACCACACCAAATACAGCTTTAACAAAGTGAATCCAGGATGGAATTAAATTGTGATTATATTTGAGTAGCTGTTTGTGCTTTCTGTTTAAACAAAATCAAGAAACATCCTTGTGAGAATATCAGAAGGAGTTAAAAAAATTGCAAACTTTAAAAAGACCAAAGTTTTAAAAAAACTGATGACAAAGTAAATCAGTCAAATCAAGATCAGAAGCAAACTTCAAATACATTTGCCATTTTCCTTTGCATAAAGGCCTCCTCCAGTTACAGATTCTGTCCCCAAGCCATCAGCAGACTGATCTGAGCAATATGAATTATAGAGTGAAAACTGAAACCATCAAAGCAGCTAGTTAACCCATTATGGAGTTGGTAATAGACAGTTCCAAGACTCTGTATCTGGGTTAAAAACACACTAGTCAAGTATTGTACCTACAATGACTTCCCACTAATACAGGCAATGGCACACAGGTACTGGATGCTCAAGATGTCAGCAAACTTTCTTATTCCAGATCTAATAAAGCTGTAGAATAATTTTACTATGAGAATGATGCTTCAGATGGATAAAACTCTGAACATGTGCTCATTTCTGTTTCAGCAGTGTATCAAGTCCTTAAATACACTGAGAGGGAGACTCAGAGTGGAAATGACTGGAGATCAGCAATGTTTAGTGTTCCAAAGGACTAATCTATTGAGACACAAGAGACTGCAGATGCTGGTATATGGAGCAAAAAACAAACTGCTGGAGGAACTCAGTGGGTTAAGCAGCATCTGTGGAGGCAAAGAGATGTTCAATGTTTCAGGTGGAGACCCTGCATCAGGACTGAGAGTGTAGAGGAAAGATAGCTAGTATAAAGAGGTGAGAGGGAGAGGTGAGAGGGAGGGGTGAGTGCAGATAGAGATCCTCGGGAGTGATTCAATGTTTTGTCAAGTGGGCTGGAACAAGTGAAGATGGGCAATACTAATCCCATGTGGCTCCAAATAAAGGCATTACGAAAAGGAATATTCTCCCTCAGACCAATTCATTGCGGTTTCCTTTTGGAGAGGAACAACTGATGACCACAAGGAAACAAATACAAATAGTAACAGAAGTAAATAGCTTGCAATTCCGGCCGCTGTCTGTAAGGAGTTTGTTTGTTCTCCTCGTGCCTGCGTGGGTTTCCTCCCACGTTCCAAAGACGTACAGGTTAGGAAATTGTGGACATGCTATGTCGGGGCTGGAAGCGTGCCGACACTTGCGGGCTGCCCCCAGAACACTCTACGCAAAAGATGCATTTCACTGTGTTTTGATGTACATGTGACTAATAAAGATATCTTATCTTAAAACCAAAATTTCTTCAACCATATAAAGAAATTCCTGGCCAAGCTCCCCATTAGTGTTAGGAAGTTTCACTGATCCATTCTTTCCTCCCTCACATTAAAGTCCATTTTCACCAATTCTTCTCTATCAGACACCAATACAAGTTCTATTGAACCAGTTTAGTGAGAACATCAGTTACCAGTCACAATCAGGCTACAAGAGGGGTAATTTGGTGCAATGGGTTTGATATCACTACTGCCGCTTCCCCTTGCAAGGGCAAAACTGCCAAATATCAATCACAGCGCTGCCTGTCATTCCACCTCAGCCTAAAAACGCAGTCTTTCATTACTTAATGGGTCTTGAGGACTTTGGCATTCCACCAGTCATACAAAAATTCTAAACTTTGTCACAATGATGACAGCTCTGTGAGAGCCAATGATGACAACTGAGTTTGAAGGTTTGTCATTGAAAGTTAATGATCTCTAAAAAATATTGCCTCTGATGAATGTTTCCTTTAGTGCAAATTTAAATGATGCTGGTATGTGTCGTGGAATTCTGAGTTTTTCACTGTCCTACTAGGTCACTCAAACTGCAACCTGCATCAATAATCAAAAAAGGGAATATTCTGTAAAGGACAGAGAGGGAAATCGATCTTGTTCCGTTTAAGATTAAGATAAGGAGCAGCCAACCAGTAACCAGCAACTAAAATAAAGGTCTGATAAATGGTGCAAATAAAAGTTCCGACTATCAGCATTAGTTTAAAGAAGTATTATCAGATCCCCAGGCATCAGTTTCAATGGTGGAACCCACTGGGGCAATGGAGAATTGCCACCATCTATGTGCTATCAGACAAGTTTGCCTTCCTAGCGGAATTGAATAAACATGATGAAACCTCTGGGACCCAAGAGCAAGTAAGTTGGATGGGCTGCCAAATGAGGAGGTGGTCCAACATTGCTGTTTTAACAACATCAATGCAACAACTCCAGAAAACTAGAGACTGCTTGCACTGCTCTCATCTGAAACAATGGACCAGGATTTTGTCCTACTCTAGGGAGAGCGAGGACTTTAGTGAATAAGGAACTTCAGTGAAGTTCGAGCAATGGTGACAGAACTAAGTGCATTGATTAAATTAAATAGAGAAATCATTTAAAGTACAGCTAGGCAGGTAATATGTTGAAGCTGCAGTACGTGGGAGTTGATGGAACCCATTGGGACCCACAGCAACCACATCTGCAATGTCTACAGCTCAAGGAACTTCAGCTCAAAGTTAATAAGATGGATTCTCAGTTTCAGATGCAGCGATCTATCAGAGAAAAGGAAAATTAACTGGATCATTTGCTCCAGGAAGCAGTCATAGTCCTTGGATTCACTATGGTAGAATTGGTCAGAGTATGACTATGATCCAGAATGTAGTGTTGGAGGAGATGCAGCCCTTGCTCTTGTCCAGTAGCTATGAGGTTCTGACACCTGCATAGATGAAAGAAGCGACTGCAGGATGGACAAACAAACTGACTGTATCATCAGTCTGTGATACAAGAGGGCATTCAAGTACAGAGAATGAAAAGGAATGCAAAAATAAGAACAAGCAGTATAGTTCAGGGGATAGAAACTGTTCCATGGAGCCACGAGCTGTGTGGCCTGCTTGGGGCCTGGGTTCAGGACATTTCCTTGAGGCTGGAGAGGAACTTGCAAAGGGAGGGGAAAGATCCAATTGTCATGGTCCACGTGGGAACCAACACATAGACAGAATAAAGTAGGTTCTGCCAAGGAATAAGAGTATGTGGGCTCAAATTGAAAAGTATAACCACAAGGGTAATAATCTCCAGATTATTACCTGAGCCACCTTCAAATTGACATTAGCAGAGAATTCAATGCATGAAATCAAGGGATATGGGGGTAGTGATGGGAAATTGAGCTGCAGTAGAAGATCAGTCATGATCTTAATGAATGACGGAACAGGCTCAAATGGAGAAATAGCATACTCCCACCATTTCTTATGTTCTTTTGTCATATGTTCTTATCAGGATGTTGAGAAATCAGGGTATTTTAATGTCCTACAGTTAAAAATGTTGAAAGGATGAACTGATGATCATGTAGCTGAGGGTCTTCAGGAAACAATGATGAAAATATGAATGAACTTTATATAAAAATTAAAAATGACTCAGCTCAATCTGAAACCATTGTCCTAAATCTAAATAAAGCTATGAAGGCATGAGGTTCGAGCTGGCTATTATAGATTGGGAAACTAGAATTAAAGGTATTGATAGTAAACAAGTGATAGCTAACATTTAAAGAATTCACATATAATTTATAAATAAAATCTATCCTTACAGGGTAAAAAAAAGGGAGAAGTGGCCCAGCTGTGACTATTACAAGAACTTAAACATTATATTAGATCAAAGGAAAAAGTGCATAATGATGCCAAAAAAAGTAGTAACTCTGCAAATTGGGAACATTTATGAATTCAGCTGAGGATGCAAGGCAGTGGTAAAGAAAGAGAAAGTATAATACAGGAGTAGTCTAGCAAGAAACATAAAAACAAACTATTATAGAGTCATAGAGTTGGACGGCACAGAAATGGGCTCTTTGGCCCACCACGTCCACGACAAACCTTTTTGCCCATCTACCAGTCATCCCCGGGTAATGAACAGGCTCTGTAGTATAGACGTCCAGAAGTTGATTTTGTCCTTAAGTCAGAAAATACAAAAAAAATCACTTGGTGTGGTAACCACACCCCCACAACATTGGAATGGATGGCATCTGAAGCATATAAGTGGAGTGAGAGAGGAAAATAGTTCTGCCTTTCATAGGAACAAACATATGTATATATGCTGAACTTCTGAATTTAGTAATATTATGGGAGCTCTTTCATATGTAGGGGTTATCCATGTCAGGTGTTCTTAACCCGGGGACAGCCTGTACACTAATCCCATTTGTCCATATTAGGTCCTTATCTTTCTTTGCTTATTTAACTGCCTATCTACACATCTCTTCACTGTAGTGATTGTATCCGATTCCAACACCTCCTCTAGGAGCGAGTTCCAGATATCAACTACACTGTGTAAAAAAAAAGTTACCCCTCAAATCCCTTTTAAAACTCCTTCATCACACCTTAAACCTACATACTCTTGTTTTCTGACACCCCTGCAGTGGGTAAAGGATTCTATCTACCCTATTTCTGCTTCTCATAATATTATATACCTTTTTCAGATCACCCCTCAGCCTCCTTTGCTCCAGGGAAAACAAACCCGGCCGATCTGATTTCTAATGTCCTCCAATCTAGGCAACATCCTAGTGAACCTCCTCTGCACCATCTCCAGCATAACCACATCCTTCCTATAGTGTGGCAATCAGAACTGCTCACAATACTCCAAGTGAAGCCTAAGCAATCTTTTATAAAGTTACAACACAATGTCCCAACTTTTATATTCTGTACCCCAGCCTATGAAGACAAGAATGCCATATGCCTGCTTTACCATCCTATCACCCGTGTTGCCACTTTCAGGGAATAATGGACTTGAGTCCCAAGGTTTCCCTGTTCATCAACATTGCCTGGTGCCCTACCATTATCTTTATATTCCTATCCCTATTGACTTCCCAAAATGCATCACCTTGCACTTGTTGCGATTAAATTCCTTCTGCTAACACTTCACCCAATTTTCCATCCGATCTGTATCCTGCTGTAGCCTTGGACAAACATTCCCTGCTATCCACTATACCACCGACTTTTGTGTCATCTGCAAACTTATTAATCATATCTTCCACATTCACATCCAAGTTATTAATATATATCACAAACAACAAGGGTCCCATTACTGATCCCTGTGGTACACCACTGGTCACAGTCTTCTAAACAGAAAAGCATCCTTCCATTACTACCATCTGCCTCCTATCACAAAGCCAATTTTGGATCCAGATTAGCCAGATCACCTTGGATCCCTTGTGCCTTAATCATGCAAGACAATGTCAAATGCCTTACTAAAGTCTATATAGACAACGTCTACTGCCCTGCCTTCACCAATTTTCATAGTTACCTCCTCAAAAAACTCAATCAAATTAGTGAGCCCTCTATTTCTCCCACACAAAGCCATGCTGACCATCCCTGATCAGTTTCTGCATTTCAAAATGTACATAAATCCTATCCCTTAGGACTGATGCAAGACTCACCGGTCTGTAGTTACCTGGCTTATCCTTGCTGTCCCTATTAAAGGAAGGAACAACAATAGGTGTCCTCCAGTCTTCCGTCACCTCATCTGTGGCTAACGAAGATGTAACAATCTCTGTCAGGTCGCCAACTATCTCCTTGATTGCTTCCCATAGCAATGTGGGACAGATCTCATCTGGTCCTGGGGATTTAGCAACCCTCGTGCATCCCATGCAGCTAACGCCTCTTCCTTCTCAATACCAACCTGCTCCAGCTTATCCATGTATCCCTCCCCGAACTCACCATCTTCCATGTCCTTCTCCTTGGGGAATACAGATGAGAAGTATTCATTTAGTACCTTACCCACATTGCCTGGCTCCACAGATAGGTTACCTCTTTTGTCTCTAAGGGGACCCACTCTCTCCCTGGCTACCCTCTTGCTCCTGAAATACTTAGAGTCATAGAGTTGAACAGCACAAAAATGGATGCCTCAGTCTCCCATGTCTATGCCAACCTTTTTGCCCATCTGTACAAATCCCATTTGCTCACATTAGATCCATATCTTTTTATGCCTTGCTTATGCCTGTCCAAATGCCTCATAAACGTAGAAATTGTATCTAATTCCACCACCCCCTCTGGCAGTGCATTCCAGATAGCAACCATGATGAATGTTGTAGCCTTATAAAAAGGAAAAGATTAGTTGAAGTTAGGGTGGGTCCCTTGGAAATTGAGACAAGAAAAATTATATTGGGAAATAAGGAAATGACAGAGAAATCAAACAAATATTTAGTATCTCTCTTCATTGAAGATAGAAGACTTCCCAGAAATAATGGAGAACAACAGGTTTAGAATGAATGAGTTGAAAGAAATCAGCATATATCAAAATAACAACTTGAGAAATGAATGGGGCTGGAAGGTGATAATTCACCAGGATCTCCATCTAGGGGTTTGAAGGAGTTGGGTAGAGAGATAGTGGGTGCATTTCAACGTCCAAAATTCCACAGATTCTTGAATGATGGCAAAGATAACCCCACTATTTATGAAAGGAGGAAGAGAGAAAAGGAGGAGCTACTGATCCATTCGCCTAACATCAGTAGTAGGGAAAATGGTGGAACATATCATGGATGAAATGCTACCAGGGTACTTGGAGAATAACAATATAATTGGTTAAAGTGAAGATGAATTTATCATGTTTTACAAATTTATAGTTTATAGACAAATTTATAGACACACATTTATAGTTTTTTGATGTTGTAACTAGCAAAATACATAAAGGTGAACCAGTGTATGTCATGTTTTTAGACTTTCAAAAGGCCTTCAATAGACTGTCATGCAAGAAATTATTAAAAAGGAATAGACTGATCATGTTTCAGTTTGGGAGGCTATCACTAGTGGAGTGCTGCCGGTGAACATGCTCTTGGGTAGGGAGTTCCAGGATTTACATTCAATGACAATGAAGGAACAGCAATATATTTCCATGTCAGAATGATGTGAGACTTGGAGGGGAACCTGCAAATAATGGTGTTCCCATACACTTGCTGCTCTTGTTCTTCATGGTAGTATAGTTCATAGGTTTGGGAAGTGCTGTCAGGGTAGCCTGGTGAATAACTGCCGATGGCACACACTGCAGCCACTGTGATGGTAACAATCAAATGGGTTGCTTTTTCCCAGATGACGGCTGAGCTTCTTGGGAATTGTTAGAACTGCATTAAATCCAGTTAAGTGGAAAGCATTCCATCAGGCTACGGACTTGTGTCTTGTAGACGGTGGAAAGGCATTGGGGTGTCAGGTCAATCACCACAGTATATTCTGTCACAGATCTGCTCTTGTAGCTATGGTATTTATGTAATTAGTTCAAATGAGTTTCTGGTCAATGGTGATACCCCAATTACTGATGGAGGGTGACTCAGCGATTGGAATACCACTAACTGTTAAAGGCAGGTGGGGAGAATCTTTCTTGTTGGAGGGACCAGGGTGTCCTTGTATATGAATTGTTCCAAATTAACATACAGGTACAGCAAGCAATTTGAGAAGAACATTCAAAAAAGCTATTTAGAAGGTAAATAGTACTTTGGTCTTTACTGTAAGAAGATCTGAGTGTATTATTGTAATTGTTTAGGATCTCGGGGAGTCTGCATCTGGAATATTGTGCACAAGTCCCTTCTCTACCTACGGAAGGATATGCTTGCAGTGGAGAGAATGCAGTGAAGGTTCACCAGATAGATCCCTCGGATGGTGGGTTTATCCTATAAGAGGAGATTAAGCAAAATGGGCTGAATTTAGAAGAATGAGAGGTGATCCTATTAAAACATATAAAATTCTTGCAGAGTTAGATCCTTGGCAGCAGCATCCGTTCTCGGGATCGGAGTGTCAAAATAAAAGGGTCAGCCATTCAGGACTGGTGCTTTTACCAAATTCCTTTGTAATTGAAAGCTTAGTGTTCTTTAAATCTCTTTAGACATCATCCAAACAGCTGAAAATAGCTGAATAAATCAAAAATCTGAACCTTGAGTTGGAGCACCTTGAAATATGCCCCACCTGATGCTGAAATCAGCCCAGCACTTCTCAACTTCCACTAAAAAGCCAGCATTCTGATCTGTGAACAAAATCTGAAAAATCAACAGTTGACGTATCTGATGTTGAGAATCCTAACCACTATGATTCACAGAAGTGAACGTTTGCCTGGAAGAATCTTTCTGATTTGATAAATCTTGCTTTTCTTATTGTTTCTCTCACTCATAAATTCACCAGATGGCGCTGCATTGTGTGCTGGGAAAGAACATGTTAATAGTTACTGTATACTCTGCCAAGGACCATTGGAATAAGAACGTCTGCTCAAAACAAGCTTACTCCATTAATTGAATACTCACTTTATCACAATGCACTTTGATATCTAATAAATCTTAAACCATTCCATTTCTCAGTCAACTCCAAGTACAAACCATGATGACAAGAGAGCAGGTGACAAGTGTGACTGCTAACTATCAAATAGATTTATTTGCTGGTCTGAAAGTTACTGTGTTGAACTACACAGCTCTCCTCACTTCAAAGCATGTCATTTGGAAGCAATCTATTCTTATGCATCAGTGCTGGGATCAATTAGTAACAGTGGAAAACTAAATTCCTTACAAGAGTTGTAGTTGATTTGTAGTAAAATTTTTTTCCTTGGCAAAATGAACTTGTCCTAAGGAGCCAATGGAGCTGCAAAGATTATGCAACCCACACTTCCAAAGTAATTACACGGTCAACTTTCAGTGTGATTTCAGGATGAGCATGAGGTGCAGCCAAATAAAAAACAGCCTGGAAATACTGTGTTGCTGAGACTACAGATCTCAAGTCACCCTTAAGGCCAATATCATTCTTCTGATCCCTAAATTTAACGAAAAAGCCATGTGTAACACAAAGAGAAGGCTCTTGTGGACTAATTCAACTCTTCAGTTCTGCTCTGCCGTCTGAAGAGTGTTTAAAAAGGGGAAGTACATACTCTCATATCACATGACTTCAGGAAATGGCAAAACTCCTTACAGCTAATAAGGAACTTTTTTTAAGTGGTCGCTGTGTTGCTGGAAGTGCAACAGCTAACTAGCATACACACAAACAGCAACAGGATAAGTATTTATTTTGAAAATTATGCTGGTTGAGGGATAATTGATTTGGATGCTTCAGGAGCTCTATTTTTCCTTGAGAAATGGGACCTTTTGCATTTACCTCAGTCTAACATCTTACTTGAGAGACAGCAGTTTTGAGAGTACAACATTCCCTCAGCACCACACTGAAGTATCAGCCTAAGATTACAAGGTTTAGACCTTTTAAAGGCAGGGGATGCAGGTATGGGAAGATGTCTTTAAGAAGGTCAAGCAGAAAATGAACTCTGGGATGGATTTGCCTTAGTCACAGGTAATGTTCCATTTGCAAATGCATTCATTGATGCACGTAGCAAATTTTGGGAGATTTTTCACCTTGGCTTTCATCCACTTTTATAAAACTGTATTGACTCAGACAGTAAGAAAAAAGATGAAGGGTCTTGTTACAAACAGTAGTTCCTTTAGCTTAATAGCTGTTTGAACTGCTTCTCATCTACCCAAGCCTGAAACCACCTCTAGCCAATTATGTAGAAAGGGAGAAAACGTGGTCACAAGACTTTACCACAGACACTCTGAACTAGCAACTGATATGGCCAGGAAATGGCAATTCATCCAAATATCCTTCCTTATAGCACAGGAAGGATATTCGGATGAACCCGGGATAAACAGCATTAAGCCTGCATCCCTTGCTCTTGTAGTGCAGCTGTTGATGCCTTTTGTTACTGCAGTCTTGCTCACCTGTTCATCCTTTGGGCAAAGCAATTTTGCCAAACTAACCACTAAGTATATGTTCATAACAGTTCTGCTGCTATAATAACAATTAATGCTAGCACCTGTAATGTTTATTTCTTACCTTTCTCATGTGTAAAAGAACTAAACTAATGGTGTATATAACACAATGTCTGAAATTCAGGTTAGAAAATGTTGTTACCAGGGAAACACTAATGTTGGGAACGTGAAAATGAACAGAAGGAGCTAGACATGCTGAATCCTTTTTTTAAGGTCAGTGCACTGCTTCCCTCTGGCCTCCGTACAGCACAAAACCAACCACCTGCTTTCCCCAATCTCTCTGATCTGTCCAATCATCGCACCCAAGGAGGATTAAACTTACCAAGTCTCCTTCCCAGGCCACTCAACTGTCCCAGTGCTGAAATTTGCCACAGCAGTTTATTCACTTACATTCTTCTTGACACCATGTTATCGTGGATAATTTCATTACTGTTCTGGCCTCAATGGAAACTCGGCTTAAAGCTGACATCACCTACCCATCTATAATTTCTACACCTGCTGTACCTGAACTGAGGTGGAACTGTAGCCTTTATCAACAATTATACATTAGCCCCTTCTTTAACTTCTCTAACATCTTCTCCTCTTTTGGCTAAGCTGATGACAACTGAACGCACTTATATGAATGCTTTATTGTTGTTGATGAAATACACGGCAAGCCTACCAACATTTGCAGTAAGAAAGATAGGTTAATAAAACCCAAGCAATATTCAAACCTAAGTGCAAAATATTATGATCTTTTCCCACTGAGGATGCCCACCAGTCTCTGTACTTCTAGCTTGACCTATCTTTTTAACCACTAAAAATAATGCATAATTCTCCACAAATCCATGGGCTTCCGGTCAAGTGTGGGAGAAAATGGAATTTCCAAACTATATTGCATCACCATGGTTAAAATATTTGGACCAATAATAACATACATTGTTGCCAAAAACACAGAGAGGAATTCCTAGAAGCAGCCAGCTTGAGCCTGGAGCACAGAGAATAAAATGTGCTGTTGCCATGGTTATGACAGAAGGCATGTTCGAGTTTCAAAGCTGAAGATTTTGCTGGCAATACGGCAATGTTCTGCTTCATATTAATTAAACACATGTTTACTGTTGGTTCAAGCTCAATATACACCGATTGGGCACGAATACACGCTTAAAATAACACTGCAGGAGGAAGACAAGTGGATTAAAGCCATGTGGACCTCTGATACTCTATCCCCAAGTACAAACTTCTTTTTTATTAACAGCTTCAGGGCTTATGCCAGCCAGTTTTCTCCCTCAGGAGACTTGGAAAGCTTATCTCACAGGAACACCTTTTTATGTGCTTAGTGTAGAGAGGTACTGCTGCTGGAAAATAGTTCATTTTAGTCTGTTCTTATTGCCAGCATTAATGCATCATATACTCTGGTGCTAACATTAAGAAGAAGAAAAAAGTGCCACAGATGGAAAGGATGAAGATGAACTCTCCATTCCAGTTCATCACTGACCTCAGCTATTGGGAGGTGTTTGATGGAGGCCAGCTGTCAGAGCTGTGCAGAAGGGAGGAAATTAAAGAACCAATGTAAGTTCATTCCCAACACTGGGTCAATAGCCAGAACCATTCCTGACTTTTGAGAGAAAAGTAATTTTTGTAAAAAAGAGTCCTATCTGACTCAGTAAGTGACTTTAATATGTTTAACTTGCTTACTTCAGAGATTATAATTATATATTAAAATAGCCCATTTAATTTGAAAGATTATAAATATGTACTAGTCCAAGTTATTTAATTGGTCAACTTTAAATATATATCAAACTAATGCATTTAGTCAGGAGGGCACATAAAATCATCAGTTTGTAACCGACAAACCATCTCACGAACAGTGGTGCATTTTTATATTTGTTAAAGTCCCAAAAAAAGTGAATAATGTGCTTTTTATATTAATGCAGGAAACTGAATGCTGATTTTAACCAGAGATCACATCAGGAATGATCAGTGGAGATAAGTCTAGCAGGAATAAGCATGGACCATTTGCATCTTGTAGCTGGAGAGTCCATGATTTTGACCCAGTTTACTGAAATATCCAATAGAAGAAGCTGCAGCAAAGATTTTGATACCACCATTTTGCACGAAGGCTGGCCAAACTATTTGCTAGCAGGGCAATTCCTGGTTGAAGCGGAAGATTACTGGCTGTGATTGTTGATGGTGCAGAAGGTGTAAGTGCACAGAAGACACTGGACATGCATAATGGCACCAAACAGTATGCAATGTTTATTTGATATCATTTGCATGAAATTCTACAATGTATTTTAAGTTTGGTAACACTGCAGGCTTTAACACTGATGGTTGGGATCTGCTTTGGCAATAATTATCTGGCCTGACCTTACCTGGATTGCTGTTGAATGTCTTCCTTCCTCCAGGTAGATGTCACCTCTAATTTTTCTCCTTTACTACCCACTTCCAACTAACCACCCACCTCTCCTTGCTGTCAACGTTCTCAGGAATTCACAACACTTCCTCTCATCCTCCCAATTCTTTCTTCGCACCCCAACCCCGGAGGTGTAACTCTTTCTTTCTCTCTTTCTTTTCCTACCACCTCTCTTTCAGCTCTCCACCTCCAAGGCTCCACACTACTTCCCCAAGTCAATCATTCCCCCCCGACACCCCCTCACAAATCCTAACACTTTCTCCTCAATACCCAGTCACCCCAGCACCCCTCACATCTCAATCTTCTCTCTGACTACCTCCACTTCCTGAAATGCCACCTAATAATAAGTTTTGAAAGATCTGAATATCCCCTGGAACAGAATTAAGGAAACCACATTAGAAGCAAGCCTAAACAGTCAACTTCTGCATTCAGCAAAGGAACCGACAGAACAATAAAGTTCAGCTTGTTATTTCATGGAATATCACAACTAGGCAATATAAACTTGAGGTCACAGTTCTAAGTAGGTTACAAGAGCTAAGAGATCTGGGGATAAATGTGCATGGTCTGAAGTAACAGGGCAGGTTAAAAAAGCATAATGGAGCCTGGCCTTTATAAATAGAGACACAAAATACAAGAGCATGATGAAGCTTTATAAAACACTGGTTTGATTACGACTGATGGATTATGTCCAGTTCTGGGCAACACACTTTAGGAAAGAGGTAAAGGTTTCAAAGACAGTGCAGGAGAGATTTACGGAAATGATTCCAGGAATGTGGGACTTTAGTTACATGGACAGACTGGAGAAGCTGGAGTTGTTCTCCCTGGTACAGAGATGTTTGCATGAGGGACTGACAGAGGTTGTTAAAATCATGAAGGGTACAGAGAGATAAATTGTTCCCATTAGTGGAGGGTTCAAGAGCTAGGGGACACAGAAAGAAGGAAACTTGCAAAAGAATCAATAGTGACATAAGGAAAATTTTCCTTACACAGTAAGTGGTTAAGGTCTGAAATGTACTGCCAGAGGTAATATTGGAGGCAGAATCAATTGTCTCAATTCAAAGGGGAGCTGGATAAGTTTCTGGAAGGAAAAAACTTGCAGGGAACTTTAAGAGAGGATGGGGGAGCGACAAGCTAGATTGTCCTTTCAATGTACTCAATGGTGTCCTTCCATGCTGCTAACATTCCATGATTGCTTGTGCTAGATGTTCTTATTCTGTTGGAGATGTACATTGTAGAAGTGTTTGCAATTTAAATCCCAATCACCCAAAAAATCTGTGATAGCAAATTCCAATTGTGTGCATATCTCATAGATCAGTGCTGATGTTGCAGGATGCTGAATGATTTGGAGATATTGCTATAACTCATCTTTGGCCTTGTTTAATCCACAGACGTAGCCAATAAACCATAACTACCAATGTTTGCTCACTATGTTTTCATCGATAAAACTGGGGGGAAAAAAGAAATAACGTACTAAGTGGTGCTAGAAGAAACAACCTATGTCATTGACACCAAGACCCCACTTAACAGAGCATTGGATCATGTTGCTGTATCAAGGCATAAACCTTTTGGTGTTGCAATGGATGGAGAATGTGCAATGATGGGATAAACTGTAGGTCTTACACCACCCTTGAAACATATTTCCAAAATTTCTCCATTCATTGCATCATCCATCGTGAGCATTAAGTATGTAGGGACTTGAAATATCAAAATGTTGCAAAATCTATCAAAAAAGTTGTCAATTTCATCTTCCTAAATGGAATGACAGAAAATGTGTTGATTCAGAACATTCAATGAATTGGAACTTGAAGAAAAATCTAACAGTGTCTCACACTGTTAAATTGTGAGGTGAATACCTGCTAATAAGGTGCAAAATAGGTTTGTGGAATGACTGGAGCCTATCTATACCTTCCATAAAGAGGATGTCCTGGCCACAACTTGAAGGTGAACAAGTGGTGCAAGATGTAAAGTTTTCCACTGATATTTTAGGGCATTTGCAAACTGTTAAATTGGCACTCCAAGGAAAGGGTAGGATTATATCTGGCCTTACTCAAACATCTTTGCATCTGTAACAAGTTAAAGTTTCTACAAAGAGACATTTTATCAAGAGATTTCAATCATTTTCTCCCTCTTAAGAGCAGGGTAAACATATTATCTGCAGAAGATCACATATGGGAGGAATACAAAAGCAAATCACAAGATCAGTTTGACTTTCAGGCCAGGTTTGAAGACAAGCAGAAGTGGAGATCCTGATTTTCCTATCTTGTAAAACAATTCATCAATGATGCTATCAAAACCATGGTTATGGAATCATCTTCTTCTTCTTAGGGAGTCCCTCGTGACTGGGAATGACTTATTTCCACTCTGGATTTGTAGGTTCTCAGGTGACTAATGAGGCCAATGTGGGAACCACAGACACTTTCACAGATGGGGCAGGGAGTGGTTGATGGGGTTGGCAACTGAGTAATTTTTGAGGTGGTTTATTCCTTCTACCACTTATGCAGTAGCTATGTGTGCAGGGCCTGAAGACTCCTACTCCACTTTGACCAGTCATGGGCTAGTGATTGCCAAAAATCAGTGAAAATATTGCATTCCATCAAGGAAGCTCTGAGCACATCCTTGAATTTTTTTCCCTGTACACCTGGTAATCTCCTCCCCATGAGATCCAGATTTCAAAGATAATGCATAAGTCAAGGGCAAAGTATCCTCAACTCAAGAACAGTGAGTGACTCATTTCTATCTTTGACACAATGCACTACTGTGTATTCCATGATGTAGTTGGTAAAATTGAAATACAGTAAAACTAGCATCCGATTGTTTGGAGATTCCAATAGTTTAGCATCTGGCTCACTCATTGGTCCGGAATGTGAGCCAGTGGTCCAGAGTCCCAGCGGAGTGTGTGGTCAGAACCAGGGGTCCAGAGTGCAGCCAGGGCTGGGGTCCAGATTGTGAGCTGGGTGCACAGCTGTAGCTGAAATTGTGGTCTAAAACACCAGTGGTTTGGAATGTGGGGAGGTACATGGCTGGAACCAGAGTCTGGAGTGCTTATATATTTCCTGTCCCTTTAAGCCCATAGGGTTCACTGGAAAATACATTATACTACTATATAACATGTAAAGTAAAGTGAAATAGAAGTGTGTTTTGGTATTAATAAGGATAACATCCAATAGTCAGTAAAATCTGCTGGTCTAGCACCACCAAAGTCCCAAAGGTGCCGGATTATCAGAGTTTGTAATCCTTATCTGGAACATCTGATTGAGCTCCTCTGTACCCCTTGTCAATACATCAAACAGAATTCCAAAGGATGGTAACTTACAGGGCTTCCAGCTTGATTATATGTGAAAGTAAAAATGCATTTATTGAAGCTGTGCGTGTTTTGGGGTTCTTGAACTTCTACTACAGCTCCAAGGACCAGTAGGTTTGGCCACCCCTCAAGTTAAGAAATCAAGATGTGTCTATTTATTGAACTGTTTGGTTATGATTTGAAGCAACTCAAGTTCAATGCTCATTTCTGTCTCAACTGAATTAAGAAAAATAGTGTTGGTTAGTGGAGGAAACTTGCACAAGTCAGAAACAGGCTGACACAGAAGCTCGACTGAATCAATGGAAGAAGCCTCACCTGCTGTTTCATTTCAGAGTAGACCTTCTCAGAATTCAGCTCAACCTGTCTCTTGAATTCCTCCAGAGCTGCATCTGCCTTCTGGGCTTGGAACTTCTGCAAATCGGTCACCCGTGACAACTGATCTTCTTTTTCACTAACATAGTACAAATGTTTTGTTAATATACTACCCAAAGGGACCTTTACTTTAACAAGATAAAACCACCATTAAATTTATTCAAATATTCAAAAGCCTTGTGTCACGCTGGATTCACACTACAGATGGAACACCTCTAGAGTTTCTGTCTTTCAGATTAACATTGATCCCAAGTCCCATCTATCCTTTATGGTGATTGTTGAAGATCCATGGCATTATTTGAACTGGACCTGGAAGGATTTCCAGGTTTGGTGGCCAATGAATCCTTCAACTAATGACCAAGACAGAATAACTGGTTATTTACCCTATTTACCCTATTGTTTTTGGCACCATGTGCCAGGCTCAAGGACAGCTTCTATCCCGCTGTTGTAAGACTATTGAATAGTTCCCTAGTACGTAAGATGGACTCTCGACCCCACAATCTACTTTGTTATGACCTTGCACCTTATTGTCTACCTGCACTGCACTTTCTCTGTAGCTGTGACACTTTACTCTGCATTCTGTATTGTTTTACCTTGTACTACCTCAATGCTCTGTGTAATGAATTGATCTGTACGAACGGTATGCAAGACAAGTTTTTCACTGTACCTCGGTACAAGTGACAATAATAAACCAATTCCAATTCTTAGTGCTTCCTTTTAAATCTGTCAATAAAACATTAGCGATTTGATTAAATGAGTATTCTGATTTGCCCATCATGAGTGCCAATCACCAATGAGAAAGTGCCATAAAAACAAGCAATTACCTTTTTCAATTCTTTTAAAATTGGTTTGATAACTACCTTTTTTTCTGACCCATCCTATTAGGCTGTCAGAAATATGACATTTATAATAGCAGGTAAAATAGGTGAATAGAAATACTGATAAATTTACAAAGCACTTTGGCAGACCCTGTAATAACCTTCTAATGCAAAATACTCCCCAACTCTCTGGGGTCTGCACTTATAAAATTATTTAATCTCCAACCAGCTACAAAATTCTTTGGTGGGCATGAAACAGATGTAAAGCAAAACTGAGTCAGTAGAATTGCTTATACAAATATACTACACCCAGAAATAAATACAACTATTCCTATTTGAATGAATCAAAATAACCAAGTGCTCGTTTCCCAATATCAATTTCATATTCTGCATATACTTTCACCAACACAACTTGCACAGAAGAATCATCAACCTGTGACCTCAATCTGACAGTCATTGTGCAAGATAAGGACAACATTTCAAATACATATTTCACCTACTTGAGAATTAATCTGGCAAGTTTAGCTGCAGAATAACAGGGAAGGAGTGTTGGAAACAATACCTGCAAATTTCCTCCTAATTCCTGATATAACTCAATGGAACCGGATAAATTGAGCCATAATTTTTTGGAGTTCCTAGTTGGCCTTTTAGGGACCAAAATCTTGCCTTACTCCCTCTTATTCAGATACTAAGGTAAACTGGCAAGTCCAGCAGTACTGAGGCTCCTGCTGGCCACATGTTAAATAAGCACCCTTTGGAGATCTCAACTCTTGTGATATTAGAATTGGAGGGGATATTCCCAGGGTTGTGGCCTGTGGCCTTTCAGGGTCAGTCATTTGCAAATCTGGTCGATGCACCAACCTAATGATGCCAAGGTCAAGGACAAGGAGACCCAATCTTGCACTTTTGTCTTTGGCAGCTTCTGGTAGTACAGGAAAGACTTGGGGACTGATAATTAATGGGTCTCCTAGCATAATACATTTATGAGGAACTGAGTCTCAACTAGCTCAGATCTCAGCCTGCTTAGCGAAGGGGTAGCGCAATCAAAATCAGTATCAAAAGTACGGCATTCCAATAGCACAATATTATATATTCCTTGAGACATAGGCTGGGTGAGGACCACACTAAGATATAATGGGTTGAATAATATTTTTTCCCTGAATGTTATCAAGGGAGGGAACTACTGATTCCTTTCGGTCAGCAGCTACCTCTATTTTTCATACACTTAAGTAGCCTTGCAATTTGTCCCCTCAGTGGCATCATGTACATATGAGGGGCACCTTCCATTGCCATCTAACAGCCCATTACCAGCAATCAGCAATATAGCAGAAGGTCAAGATGTCATCCAAGCTAGAGTAGCCCTGCTATAACAATGCCCAATGTGAAGAGTAATTCAAAAAGGATGAAAAGCAAACTGTAAACATTGAAACTGGATTCTTCATTCATGACAGCACCTTTGAAGTTGGTTCTTGCTGTCTTTAATAAGAAATTAATCTGCACACTTCCACTTCTCCAGATTCCTTCCTTGCCTGGCTGTCTGATTTCCTTTTGAAATGTCTTTTCTGCAGGGAAAGGCAACGCCGCTTTGATCCATTTTAAATGCAAGTGCTGCCGGCTCTTAGAATTCTACTACTGATGTGCTGTGTATTCAAATTCAAATAGTGAGATCAAATACTCGGCAGATCAGTCCTGAAGAATGCATAGCAACTACTTGGGCAGGCCGGATGGACCAGTGGGTCTCTCCTTATCCGTACATTCTTGATCTTGGGTGTGAAAGATTGCGTCACTGACTTCTTTTCCTCCATCATTGCCCCTTATCTGCAAGGTTTTTCCTAGTTTATGCATGTTGTTTTCCAGCTTCCAATGCCTGCAGCATGGCATTTTATTCAGGTCCTGCTGCCAATAACACCGGTCAGCCAGGACATGCAATGTTTGGCTCCTGAATATTTGTGCTGGTGCTAGGCACAATACAACTTTTGCACTAATACTTTGTCAAGAACACAATTAATGCTGGAGTGCACTGAAGCCCAGAGTGACAGTCTTGGGCTGCAGCTGCACATTGCACTCATTCAACTGCAGGAGTTTGCTCATTCAGATTTTTGCTCCAGGGAACAATATGTAACACAATTAGTTCCAATTTAATGAGAATTTTGCACTTGCATTGTGAGGAAGTTGGGGCAACTCTCCACTAATTGCCCACCCCATCCCTGCCACCTTTTCCTGGAAAGCAAGATGGATTTCCTTATCGGGAAACCACAGTCAGTGCAGATCAGTAATGACATCTCCTCCTCACTGACAATCAACACAAGTGCACCTCAAGGATGCGTGCTTAGCCCACTGCTCTACTCTCTCTGCATACATGACTGCAGCTCAGATGGCAATGAGAAGGCGTACAGGAGTGAGATAGTTCAGCTGGTTGAGTGGTGTCACAACAACAACCTCACTCTCAACGTCAGCAAGACCAAGGAATTGATTGTTGACTCCAGGAAGGGGAAGTCAAGAGAACACACACCAGTCCTCATTGAGGGGTCAGCGGTGGAAAGGGTGAACAGCTTCAAGTTTCTGGGTGTCAACACCTTGGAAGATTTATCCTGGGCCCCACCACATCGATGCAATCATGAAGAAAGCACACCAGCAGCTCTACTTTGTTAGGAGTTCGAGGAGATTTGGTTTGTCACCAAAGACTCTTGCAAATTTCTTCAGATGTATGGTGGAGAGCATTCTGACTAGTTGCATCAAGGCCTGGTATGGAGGCTCCAATGTACAGGATCGCAAGAGGCTGTAGAAGGTTGTAGACTTGGCCAGCTCCATCATGGGCACAACCCTCCCCACCATCAAGGACATTTCCAAGAGGCTGTGCCTCAAGAAGGCAGCATTCATCACTAAGGACCCTCACCATCCGGGACTCCCTCTTCTCGTTACTACCATCGGGGAGGAGGTACAGGAGCCTGAAGACCCACACTCAACGATTTAGGAATAGCTTCTTCGCCTCCGCCATCAGATTTCTGAACAGTCCATGAACCCATGAACAGTATTTCATTATTCTTTTTTTTGTACTATTCATGTATTTTGTAATTTATAGTAATTTTTATGTCTTTGCACTGTACTGCTGCCACACAACAACAAATTTCACGACATAGAAGTCAGTGACAATAAACCTGATTCTGATTCTTCTGATTCTGAACAGTACAACTTAGTCAATATTCCATACCATCAAATAATGGTTAGAGACAAAGGGTGAAACTAGTGTGTCAAGGACAGCAGGTGAACTGTCATCTAGTAATGACTAAAAGATACAAATATCCCTTCAATAAACATAACTCATCCTCAAGCATCACCACATAACATGGAATAACAGTACAACCAAAGGTCAACCAACATACTAATGGCTAACACTAACACTGAAAGGAGACACAAACAATTCTGCAGATGCTGGAATCCGGAGCAATACACAAAAACTGCTGGAGGAACTCAGCAGGTCAGGCAGTATCCATGGAGGGAAATCAAATTAGAACATAGAACATTACAGCACAGTACAGGCCCTTCAGCCCACGATGTTGTGCCAACATTTTATCCTGCTCTAATATCTATCTAACCCTTCCCTCCCACATAGCCCTCAATTTTTCTATCATTCATGTGCCTATCTAAGAGTTTCTTAAACGTCCCTAAGGTATCTCCCACCACAACCTCTGCCAGCAGTGCGTTCCACGCACCAACCACTCTCTGTGTAAAAAAAAAACTTACCTCTGACATCCCCCTTATACCTTCCTCCAATCACCTTAAAATTATGCCCCCTCGTGTTAGCCATTTGTGCTCTGGGAAAAAGTCTCTGACTGTCCACTCGATCTATACTTCTTATCATCTATACCTCTTCTTATACCTCTATCAAGTCACCTCTCATCCTCCTTCTCTCCAAAGAGAAAAGCCCTAGCTCACTCAACCTATCCTCATAAGACATGCTCTCCAGTCCAGGTAGCATCCTGGTAAATCTCCTCTGCACCCTCTCTAAAGCTTCCACATCCTTCCTATAATCCTAGAAGGCATAGGTTTAAGATGAGAGGGGAAAGAAGGTGGTGTGTCTATGGAATGAGCTGCCAAAAGAAGTGTTTGAGGCAGGTACAATAATAACATTTAAAAAAGATTTGGACAGGTACCTGGATAGGGAAGGTTTCAAGGTATATGGGCCAAACATGGGAAAATAGGACTAGCTTAGGTGGGCATCTTGGTTGGCATGGACAAGTTGGGCCGAAGGGCCTGTTTCCATGCTGTATTGTTCTATTCTATGTTCTATAATGAGGTGACCAGAACTGAACACAATACTCCAAGTGTGGTCTAACCAGAATTCTATAGAGCTGCAACATTACCTCGCAGGTCTTGAACTCAATACCCCAACTAATGAAGGCCAACACACCATAAGCCTTCTTAATAACCCCATCGACCTGCGTGGCAACCTTGAGGGATCTATGGACATGGACCCCAAGATCCCTCTGTTCCTCCACACTGCTAAGAGTCCTGCCATTAACCTTGTATTCTGCCTTCAAATTCGATTTTCCAAAGAGTATCACTTCACACTTTCCAGGGTTGAACTCCATCTGCCACTTCTCAGCACAGCTCTGCATCCTATCAATGTCCTGTTGTAACCTACAGCAACCTTCTACACTATCCACAACACCACTTTGTATCATCAGCAAACTTACTAACCCACCCTTCCACATCCTCATCCAAGTCATTTATAAAAATCACAAAGAGCAAGGGTCCCAGAACAGAACCCTGCAGAACACCATTGGTCACCAACATCCAGGCAGAACATGCTCCATCTACCAGCACCTTCTGCCTTCTATGGGCGAGCCATAAACAGTCCATGTTTCAGGCTGAGGTCCTTCATCAGGACTGGAAAGGAAGAGGGCAGAAGCCAGAATAAGACGGTGGGGGGAGGGGGAGGAGCACACACAGGCAGGGGATAGGTGAGTTCAGGTGAAGGGGGAAGGTAGGTGGGTGGGGGAGGGCGAGAAGATGTAATAAGCTGAGAGGTGATAGGTAGAAGAGGAAAAGGACTGAAGAAGGAGGAATCCAGTAGGAGAGGGCAGTGGACCATGGAATAAAGGATCGGGGAGGGGAGGAGAGGAGATGGGTAGGTCATCAAGGTGAGGGAAGGGAGCCAAAGGAATAAGGGAAGACAAAGGAATGGTGAGGGGAAAAAAGGGGTGGAGCTACCAGAAGTTAGAGAAATCGATGTTGAGGCCATCAGGTTGGAGACTCCCAAGGCGGAATATGAGGTGTTGTTCCTCCAACCTGCGTCTGGCCTCAACGTGGCAGTAGAGGAGGCCATGGATAGACATGTCAGTATGGGAATGGGATGTGGCATTGAAGTGGATGAAAGATTGTCTATTCTTCAGCTTGATCCAGGGTTAGATCTTTGATTCAATACTTTAATTTATCTGTTGGTTCTGAGGAAACATTGGGTATCAATCCATGACCTGTGTAAAATGGACAAAAGATGGAGATGATACAGGGCATACAATACTTGTATTAACTTCAATGGCAAAAACAGGTGTCACAGTTATATATCAAAAAATTGTATATCAAAGGATTTAAAGAAAATATTCTTGTATGAATACTATCATCTAATGAAATTAACTTGAAGGAATCAATGCATTTCATGTTGGGAGGGACTTTAATTAACAGTCATTACCTCACCAATCAGATCACCTTGTTTGTGCTAATTTCAACTCCTTTGCATTGTAGGGCTCAGTAACTCCTTGCAAACATTTCAATCAATTTTTATAGTGATTATAGTTCTTTCTCCCTTTTACCTCTCCTGAAGGTACTGTTCCTTACTAAGGTGCAGTTCCATAAATGGTAAAATACCCCCGAATGACAAGGTGGCGCAGTTAATACAGCTGCTGTCTCACAGCTCCAATGGCCTGGGTTCAATCCTGACTACCAGTGCTACCTGTGTGGAGTTTGCATGTTCTCCCAGTGAATGTTTGGGTTTCCCCCAGGTGCTCCACTTTCCTCCCACATCCCAAAAAGGTGCAGTTTGATAGGTTAATTAGCCTATGAGTAATAAATCCAGCACTGCTATTGAGGAGGTACTGGGGGGGGGATAAATTAAAGTAGGATTAGCATAGGATTGGTGTAAATGGATGCTGGATAGCTGGTGTTCCCTCAATGGGCCGAAAGGCCTGTTTCTGTGCTGTATGACTCTGAGTCTGGTACCTCATTCAAACTGATAATGTTCATATGTAGGTGCTTAAGCAGTGAATTGTGGAAAGGGTATTACAGTTTGGTCTGATTCTGTTCTAATTCAGCACTGTCATCCTGCTGCCTTCACTCCCAGCACCAGATGCAATCCACAAACCCCTGTGAATTGTAACTATTGTGCTGCGTACAATGGGTTAACCTTGTGCAGATCAGGAAACGAAACTAGGTTGAATGATGCAGGACTGTCCTGGGCAGTGCCTTTTCCATGAGGCCACAGGAAACCTGTGTTTCCCCCTAAAAAGACTGAAATGGTAAGGTGGCACTGATGAATCTGAGATCCACAGCTATCTGTGAGACCAACCCAAATTGTTACTGAGAAAAGAAAATAAGGCAAGTTTAGTTTTTAAGGTGGGAGGTCAACATTTATGGATGTACACACATTTCAATGTACTTTAACGTACCCAATGTTTGATCGCAGGAAGTCACTGATTACTAAAGATCCAGTATTGCTATTCATGAGGTAAGTTACTATTCACGATCAAAAGCCAGACATCCAGTGCCATTTTATGCATACGTATTTTAAGCAGTATGTTATTGTCATCATGTATCCTACATTGAGTACATTTTTAAGATAAAATTCTAGTCTCAAAACATTTTTGACATTTATAGTGAATGGAAAACAGTCAATCAATATTGACCAATGTACAAAATTTCAGCCAATTCCATAAGCAGTGACAGTATTTGTGCAGTCAAATAAAATAACCAACTGTGCATTATAAGTATAAAATCCTTGATAGCCCCAACTTTTGTCCCTTCTGGATTGAACCTACCAGTCAGTTTACATCTATCAAGATGTAAAAACGAGAGTAGGTCACTCAGCCCCTTCAGCTTCATCTGACATTCAGTAAAATCTTTAAGCCAACATTTACCCGAAATGTCAAATCTTTTTTTCCTCCATAGTTGCTTATTGACCAACTGGATATTTCCAGTATTTTTGGTTTTATTTGCGATTCCAGAACCATCAGATGCTTTTGCTTTCCATGTCTTTTCTCTATATCCTTTAATCACTTTGGTTAACAAAAATCTATCAATCTCAAATCTAAAATTAACAATATATCTACCAACAAATACCATTTGCAAAGACAGGTCTGTCTGAACATCTGGAAACTGTGTTTCAAATGTTTCTGAAGTTCACTAATAGAGTGCTTTACCAGCTCATCAATTTCAGTGTTTCACACACAGAGTTACATTTGAAACACACAACTGTTGTTGTGTAGATAAAGGCAGTAGCAAGGTTGAACAAGAAAGATGAGACAAGACCAGGCATTCAGCAGAGAAAGTTATCCTGCTGTCCCTTCACTCTGTGTACCATGCATCATTAATGGCAAACTGTACTTATATGGCTCGGTTGGTGGCAATTCTCTCCAAACCAGAAAGCTGTGGGTTTGTACCTTAACTTTATAACTCTAATATTCTGGGCTCTCACCTCAGTGCAGTGCCAACCAAGTGATGAAGAGTTGTTAAGAATGTTCAAATAGACATTCATAGTGGTTGGCAGAGATGCAGTGGGCCAAAGGGCCTGCTTCTACGCTGTACAACTCTATGACTCTATAATCACATGTCAGCACCAAATTAGATGCTTATTCATTGTATTCTTATTTGTGAGATCAAACTGTGCATACACAACATTAGTCACGATAATTCAAGTAATTATATTTGATACACATTGGGAACCACTGTTGAAAGCTATAATAAAAATGCTACGTAAATGCAAGACTTTTCAAATAAAAAGTAAATCAGAAAATGTTGGTCAAAGTCAGGTCAGTTGACATCTGAAAGATGAATAGTCAGATGGGACTCTTCACATCTATCAGATCAAAGATTTGGTGTCTTTCAGTTATAATACAATGATAAAAATAAGCCTTAGTATTACAATACCCATTAAGGTTGCAGTAGACGACATCGCTCAGCCTCATTCATCATCTTAAATACCTTTGCACATTCACTGCTCAGTTAGACCATAAGACAATGAAATATAGGAGCAGAATTAGGCCATTCGGCCCATTGAGTCTGCTCCGCCATTTGATCAAGGCTTATTTTTTTCAACCCTCATTCTCCTGCCTTCTTCCTGTAACCCTTAACCAATCAAGAACCTATCAACCTCTGCCTTAAATATATCCAATGACTTGGCCTCCACAGCCCTCTGTGGCAATGAATTCCACAGATTCACCACTCTCTGGCTGAAGAAATTCCTCATCTCAGTTTTAAAGGGACGTTCCTTTATTCTGAGATCCACCTGACATGAGAGAGGAAGGGACTGCTCAGAGTATAAGTCATAAATAGAAAGTAAGCAAAAGATAAGGGCTGAATCTAAGAGGAAGAAAAGAAAAAAACAAAATTTGTTAAGAAGTGAACAGAAATGGACAGGATTTTGCTGCTCAGTATAGCTTAGACTGACTGTCCTCAACTGTCTTTCCTCTTTCAGATGCTGGTTGAGGGGCTGTACATTTCTAGCATTCGCTGAGTTCAGTTTTACAATATTATGGTTGCTCGTAAGAGTGCACTTCAAAATGGCTTTAGAACTACTTGACTGAATTAGAGCCTGCAATTAACTGCTAGCTGCTTATTATTCTACTTTGCTCTCATACCCTCCGAGCAATGCTACAAATGGCCTCAATCAAGCCAATTATAGAAGACCTAAAAGAGCTTGTTATAAAACATTCATGATGTTTTATGATTTTTTAATCAAAGCTGCTGAATATATTACAACAACAAACATTAAATTCTCTCCCCTCAGTGCTAAGTCTTATCTGACCAGGTTTTGTCATTCCATCTCTGAATATTTTGGGCCCTTCAAGTATAGGGTGCTGAAGTTGCACACTGTCTGTGGGAGGTGGAACAGTCTGTAGTTATCTCTCCCAGGTCATGCAGATCACAGAACCACTCATCACTACACTTCCATGATGTCCCTCACCTCTAATATCAGAACAGAAATTGTTCTGCATTAGTGCGATGCTTCTTCATTTCCTGTATTGCTCCTCAGGTAAGACTGTCAACTTAAGGCCAAAACAAAGGAAAGTCTGAGCTGACATGTCAAGTAGCAAATGAGCTGAGGTTGCCCAAATTCATTTCACTAGGTCCCTGCAACAGGCAGGCTGAGAGGATTTTCAACTCATTTTTCAGGGCTGGGTTTGAATCCAGGTTACTGAGTGGAGAGGCCAGTGTTCGAACTTCAACGCCAGCAGCTCACTTTAGAAGGTTGTTAATGTGAAATGTACAGTGGGTGTTCTGGATTTCATGAATAATCAATGGTAACAATACCATAATGTAACTTATCAGTTGTTGTATTAACTGGACAAGAAGTCATTGATAAACCTGCAGAGTGAGCTTAAATAGGCAACAATGAATTTCAATGCATGGTTTCATATTTCAGAGAAAAATAAAGAGATCCCATATTGCGTAGAATTGAAATGAGGCAATGGAGGGAAGGGATCTGACAGTACAAATTACTTGAGCTAGTGCAGCAAACCAGTAAAGCCTGAATGAAAAGCAAACTGGTGCTTATTTCCAGAGGGAAAGGATTGAAAGGAATGGTTACAGCATGCTTGGGAGTACTGCATTACTGTTCTAATCACACTATCAATTAAGGATTTAGTTGAGGATGCAAAAAAGCGTCACTAGGATGACACCAGAAATGTAAAGTTATACCCATCAGGAAAGGAGGAAAGAAAAGCCCGATGAATATCCTAGTCGAGGTCTTTAAAATAACTAAAACTTCTGCCAGAGTTGGGAGAAAGAGAGAGTGTTTCAATTTAACCTTAATCACGTCCATTCCAAAACCAAGGTATCTCTAGCCTCAGTCATCAAGATGCAGCTCACAAACAATTGAGAACAAGGTTGAGCTCCGAGTCATTGATTGGAGCAGTAAAGCATACGAGAAAATTAGGTTTTTATGAAATATCCACACATCAAAGGTCCTCTTTTCTTCCTTCCTTTTGACCTCCTGCACAACACTGCCTCTTGGTAATTAAGGAGACACAAGAGACTGCAGATACTGGAATCTGGAGCAACAAACATTCTGCTGGAGGAACTCAGCGGGTTGAGCAGCATCTGTGGGAGGAAAGGAATTGCTGACATTTCGGGTCAAAACCCTGTAGGAAACCCAAAATGTCAACAACTCCTTTCCTCCCACAGATGCTGCTCAACCCGCTAAGTTCCTCCAGCACATTGTTTGTTGCCCTTGACAATTAAGGTCCACGAGAAGACCTTGAAAACAGTGGAGCATTTTAACATATTTCAGGAGCCACCCCTCAGCTAAGACAGGCATTGATGATGAATCTTGCCACTGCTTCCAGTGTGCCAGTACGGCCTTTCAACATCTGTGGAAAAGAATGTTTGAAGGTCAAGATGTCAAACCCAGCACAAGGCTCAATGTCTACCTGCAGCAGTGAACCTTGATCTCCTGCCCTGCTTTTGAGATTTAGATTACTTACAGCAGGCACCTCAATCCACTGGCAGGATAAGTGAACCAATGTCAGTGTCCTCTCCCAGGCCAACATCCCTATCACTGAGGTTCTAGTTGTACTCAGACAGCACAGATGGGCAGGCTGCATCACTTGCATGACCAACACAAGCTTCTCATGACAGGCACTCTTCTCCAAGCTTTGTCCGGGAGAACAGGGGAAAAGATTCATGAATGACCTAGGAGTACAAGTACTTGGTGTGCTGAAAGCAGTGTCACAGGTAGACAGAGTGGTGAAGAAGGCATTTGGCACGTTGGCCTTCATCAGTCAGGGCTCTGAGTATAGGAGCTGGGATGTTATATTGCAGTTGTACAAGATGTTGTTGAGACTGAACTTGGAGTATTGTGTACACTTTTGGTCACACTGTTATACACATCATTAAACTGGAAAGAGTGCAGAGAAGATTTACAAGGATGCTGCCAGGGCTCAAGGGCCTTAGTTATAGGGAGAGGTTTGGCAGGCTAGGACGTTATTCCTTGGAACATAGGAGACTGAGGGGTGACATTACAGAGGTGTATAAGACCATGAGGGGTATAGATAGGATGAATGCTAAAAACTAGAGAGCATAGGCTTAAGGTGAGAGGTGAAAGATTTAAGAGGGACCTGAGGGACAACTTTTTCACATAGAAGGTGGTGGGTATATGGAACGAGCTGCCAGAGAAAGTGGTAGAGGCAGGTACAATAACAACATTTCAAAGATATTATAATAAGTACATGGATAGGAGGGGTTTAGAGGGATATGGGCCAAACGCAAGAAAATGTGCTCACTGGGCGCTATGGAGAGCATGGACAAGTTGGGCTGAAGGGCCTGTTACCATGCTGTGTTACTTTATGACTCTAATGCTTTCAAAGCCACCTTGAAAAATTGTAGCATCCTCTCATAGGAGAGTCCACAGCCCATAACCACCAAAATGGAGTCTGAAGATCTGGGATAGCGCTGAGACCTTGAGTGAGCAAGCCTGGTGTAAGTAGCGCACAACTTCCCATTCGACCCACCTGCCCATCCCGTCAAGCACTTCCTGTCCCACCTCTGCCAGAGTCTGGCCTCACCAGCCACCCCAGAAACCCACTGACTGGAGTGAAAGAATTCATCCTCGACCCCAAGGGACTGCCCAAGAAGCAACAGCAGCATTGGTTTCTGGGAAAGAACAGAACTGGAATCTATCAACATAAACTAGTCACAAATAAATCAAAAAGGGAATACATTTCACAAGAATGGTAGATGATTTAAAAGGTTAGATAAGTACATGGGAGAGAAAGGAAAAGAGGGTTATGCAGGTGGTTAGATGAAGAAAGATGGGAGGTGGCTGCAGAGGAATGTAAACACTAAGATGGGTTGGCTGAAAGAATTTTGCTGACAGTTGCAATTGCCCACAGAAAATAAAAATACCATGAATAACAGCAAGGTAATATCTAATGGAATTCAAAGAACATTTTAAATTGCATAGTAAAGCTTGACTAATTCATAATAAACCATTTGAAGTCTGTAATTAGAATACCAATCAAGAATTTTTTTCATTACTGGATATGGTTTTGATTTTCTGTATATTAGAAGAGAGAAAACACTAGATTTTGTGGTCCAGCACACTTGTTAGCAAAGCCCAAGTACCACTGTCCTTTTGCTGGGTGACATTCACCCTTGATTAACGACTGTGAACTCCTCACTGTTTAAAGGAAAATGCTCTGCAATTGGTTGTGAGGGATTTCTGTCTACAGTACATACTGCAAACCTGGGACTGATTACACTCATCAGGGGCTTCAAATTATAATCTATTCAAGCAAGTCTGCTGTGGTTTAAATTGTTATTTGATACCACCATCTCCCCCACCCCCACCAAACCCACCTTACACTTAACGTCAATATCAAATTATTGCTTTGAAATTACTGTTTCTTTTCATTTTCAATACCATTGTTCACTAAATCTCCTAAAGCATAGTTCACAGATGGCAAAGAGCTACCACTACATAGACACAACTTAAAAAAACACTGATGCATAGTTTCAAGTTGACATGGAACTAGAAATGATTACAGCTCACAATTATTACAGTCACAGAATTACACATGAAGTTTGTCATAGCTTCATGCTGAAAATTTACAGCAGTGGTGGATGTAGAAAATACCAAGGATCAGTTCAGGAGACGCACTGTTAATTTTAGATGGCGATTTGAGTTTTGTA
The DNA here is from genome assembly GCF_009764475.1 of Pristis pectinata. Classification (NCBI taxonomy): domain Eukaryota; kingdom Metazoa; phylum Chordata; class Chondrichthyes; order Rhinopristiformes; family Pristidae; genus Pristis; species Pristis pectinata. The sequence goes on from NC_067422.1 coordinate 4,256,606, forward strand.
CCACTTCAATAAGTTTTGATTTTTAACACTTTTCTGATGTATTTGCTGACCTTTTGGAACCCATCATAATTCCATTTTCCATGCCAAAAATAATTTCTCCAGGGAGATTACTGATATTTTAATTATGGAAATAAGCATAATTGTTGAACTTTACAATTTTACTATATGACAGTAAAATAAACAAATCAAAATTAATGATGGGGAAATGTCAAACAATTAGTGTTTAGCTACTGTTGTTGCCAGAAGTAATTTGGCAAAGGTAATTTGTCAACGACTTATGTCCTTTTAAGTATATCAGAAAGATTTATTTCCTTTTGCTGTAAATAATCTTTTCTTTACACATTGGAGTTATGAGCAAAGGTACAGATAAAGAAGATTTTCAGGGTAAAGCACAGGGAGCTGTGCTCCCAGGATGGTTTGTCTGATCACCTCCACACTAGTCTCTGCAGTCTGTCAGACACAATGATTTATAATGTTGTTTCTCTGTAAGGAACTCGTGGATATCGACACTACTATCAAAGTACACATTTTCTTCCCAGTTTGTGCTGAAACAAATTGTAAACCAGCCTCTTAACTAACAAAATAACCAGAGAGTAAGACTTGTACAAAAACAGATCAAAACATTGTGTATCTCAACTTCAGGTGGCAGTAATCTTAAACATGGGGTTCTTTCTCGTTTTTTTAAAAGCTAAGTGAAGGTCATTATTACTTCAAGTCTGTTTATTTGTGTGGTGACAATACAGTTCAAATAAACCAAGTTAATGCTCTCATACCAGGGAATATCCTCTTTGCCTCAAAAAAGCAGCTGCATCTATTTCAGAGACAAAATAACTTTCACATAAGAAAACAGCTGGCAGCCAAGAATCACGTGTCCCTAAACATTGCACATTAGTTACTTGCTGTACATAAATTATTTCAGATCAAGGTGCTAAACAAATATACACCCGCATCTGCAACTCTCACAGATGTTAGGCTTACACCGAATTCTGTGTGACACAAAAAGAAGTCCTCACTCAAAACTAAAGAAAATCTTGCTCATTTCTAAAATTCAGCATTTGTCACACAGTCTCTCAAACGCCAATGACAACTGTCCTTCATAACCCAGACGATGCTGGAAACGCTCAGCAGGTCACGCAGCATCTGTGAAAGAGAAATGGTTAACACTTCAGGTCAAAAACCCTTCGCTAGAATAGTTTTGACGCAGGGCATCTGACTTGAAAAGTTAAGTCTATTTCTCATATGTTACTTGAGTGTTCCAGCGTTTTTATTTCACATTTCCAAAATTTTTAGTTTCTCTGATTTTCGCACACTCTCCTTCCGTGTGTTCACTGGAGGAGGCAGCAGCAATGGGAGCAATGGGTCCTGGAGGAGGCAGTGTGGGCTTGGAGGTGGGGGAAGGGGTGGGGAAGGTTGGTGGGTCCCAGCAGATCTTGGAAAGGAGGGAGGTGAGCAGTGGCTATCAGCAGACAGGAGGTGCCAGGTGGGAGAGCAGTTGGAAAGAAGCAACAGAGACAGTGGGCTGAGGAGGGAGGTGAGGCGAGGAGGGAACGGAAACAGCAGAGGAAGGGGGAGAAATTTCCATGAAAGTGCAGGAGGGAATGCAGAATCTCTAGCAGAGGCAGTGAGCTCTGAGGCACAGATGACATGTTACACGGCATCTACTGCGAAGTGGGATCTCCAGCGGAGGTGATGGGAAAAGCAAAGTCCCTGACAGAGACAGTGGAATAAATGAGGAAGAGGGCTCAGCGAGGTCCCGGGAGGGTGGGGGAGTTGTGGAGAGGACAACAGGTTCTCATCAGAGATGATGGGTAAAGTGGAGCCCCGAGCATAGGCAGTGGGGAAGCTGGGTTTAAATCTCTGGCAGCAGGGGAAGCGGTTGAAGTGATCTTTCAAGATTCAGGAATGGATCCAGAGGACTGGAAAATCACTATTGTCAATCCACTCTTTAAGATGGGAGGGAGATAAAAGACAGGAAATTATAGGCCAGTTAGTCTGACTTCAGTGGTTGAGAAGATGTTAGAATCCATTATTAAGGATAAGGTTTCGGGGTACTTAGGAAGCACATGATAAAATAGGCTGAAATCAGCAAGGTTTCCTTAAGAAGAAATCTTGCCTAACAAATTTATTCAAATTCTTTGAGGAAGTAACAGGCAGGATAGACAAAGGACAGTCAGTGGATGTTGTTTACTTGGATTTTCAGAAGGCCTTTGACAAAGTGCCGCACATGAGGCTGCTAAACAAGATAGGAGCCCATGGTATTACAGGAAAGGTACTGGCATGGATAGAAGATTGGCTGACTGGCAGAAGGCAAAGAGTAGGAATAAAGGGGGCCTATTCTGGTTGGCTGCTGGTGTTCCACAGGGGTCGGTGTTGGGTCCACTACTTTTTACATTATATGTTAATGATCTGGATGACAGAATTGATGGCTTTCTGGCAAGTTTGTGGACGATATAAAGATAGGTGGAGGGGCAGGTAGTGTTGAGGAAGCAGGGAATCTGCAGAAGGACTTGGACAAGTTGGGAGAATGGACAAAGAAGTGGCAGAGTACAGGGTAAGGAAGTGTATAGTCATGCACTTTGGTAGAAAGAATAAAGGCATAAACTATTTTTGAAATGGGGAGTAAATTCAGAAATCGGAGGTGCAAAGGGACTTGGGAGTCCTAGTGCAGGATTCCCTAAAGGTTAACTTGCAGGTTGGGTTGGTAGTAAGGAAGGCAATTGCGATGTCTGCATTCATTTCGAGAGGACTAAATGTAATGCTGAGGCTTTATAAGGCATTGGTCAGCCCACACTTGGAGTATTGTGAGCAGTTTTGGGCCCCATATCTAAGGAAGGATATGCTGGCATTGGAAAGAGTCCAGAGGAGTTTCACAAGAATGATCCTGGGAATGAAAGGGTTAACATGCGAGGAGCTTTTGATGGTTCTGGGTCTGCACTCACTGGAGTTTACAAGGATGAGGGGGGATCTCATTGAAACCTACTGGGGATGTTTTCAGTAGTGGGAGAGTCTAGGACCAGAGGGCATAGCCTCAGAATAGATTGACGTCCCTTTAGAATAGAGATGAGGAGGAATTTCTTTAGCCAGAGGGTGGTGAATCTGTGGAATTCATTGTCACAGACGGCTGTGGAGGCCAAGTCATTGGGTATAATTAAAGCGGAGGATGATAGGTTCTTGATTAGTAAGGGCGTCAAAGGTTACAGGGAGAAGGCAGGAGAATGGGGTTGAGAGGGAAAATGATCATGATCAAATAGCGGAACAGACTCAACGGGCCGAATGGCCTAATTCTGCTCCTATGTCTTATAATCTTATATTCAGATAGATGGAATCCAGTATGTGATTTTGGAAGCAGCTTTTAGGCCACTGGGATCTTTATGGCTGCTTTTTTCCTCACGGTTTAGAGATCTGTTTAGACTCTGCTAAGCAGGTGAGAGGCAATCTCACATCGTTAGCATATGTAGGGAAATATTATGAGTGCTTATTATAGGAAATAAACCTTTTAATCATAACAACCTTACATAGAGTGTTTCAGAATAATCTTCAAATACATTTCCCCCAGTTTACCAATATCAATAAAGCCATTAAGATAGAAAGAAAACTGAAAAGGTTTACAGTCAACATTTTACTAATATTAATGAACAGAGAAAAATATAGCCTATATCATAATTTTCATGACTATCATTTTTGGTATTTCTTGAACAATTTATGATTATCAAGTTCCCAAAGACAAGCAATTAGAAATGTAATGCCCATGTGTTATTGACATTAAGAAGTACAGTTTGGATATATCGCTTGATTTTATTTTGCTTCCCTCATGGTAATGTTCCTTGTAGTGAATGGTGGCTTTCACATGGAAAGACTGGCGCAAGTACTGGAAGTCTATCGAGGTGATCCAAGTAATTCTCAGGAAATAATGAAGCTCGCATTGCGTGTGAAGTTCCATACCTCCTCATTTCACTGGTGATTTAAGCATTTAAGCTGTTTCCTCACAGCAGGGTAGTGATGACCACATTGGAAGAACAACGTGCTAACAAGGGTTGAGGAAGAGTTGTTGCACTTGTAATGTATAACAATCTTGAAAGAATGTAAAAGAAAATTTTGTATTTCTTTTTCCATCACAAAGGAGAAAAATGGAAAAGCAAATTGTGCAGAGGACACGGTGAGTCTGCAGAGGGATATAGATAGGTTAAGTGAGTGGGCAAGGGTCTGGCAGATGGAGTACAATGTTGGTAAATGCGAGGTCATCCACTTTGGAAGGAAAAATAGAAGATCAGATTATTATTTAAATGGTGAAAGACTGCAGCATGCTGTTGTGCAGAGACACTTGGGAGTGCTTGTGCATGAATTGCAAAAGGTTGGTTCACAGGTGCAACAGGTTATGAAGAAGGAAAATGGAACGTTGGCCTTCATTGCTAGAGGGATTGAATTTAAGAGCAGGGAGGTTATGCTGCAACAGTACAGGGTACTGGAGAGACCGCACCTGGAGTACTGCATGCAGTTCTGGTCTCCTTACTTGAGGAAAGATATACTGGATTTGGAGGCAGTGCAATAGAGGTTCACCAGGTTGATTCCGGAGATGAGGGTGTTAGCCTATGAGGAGAGATTGAGTCGCCTGGGACTATACTCACTGGAATTCAGAAGAATGAGAGGGGATCTTATAGAAATATATATAATTATGAAAGGGATAGATAAGGTAGATCAGACTAGAACTAGGGACATAGCCTCAAGATTCCGGGGGGGGGGGGGGGAATAGATTTAGGATGGAGATGAGGAGAAACTGCTTTCCCAGAGAGTAGTGAATCAGTTGAATTCTCTGCCCAGGGAAGCAGTAGAGGCTACCCCATTAAATATATTTAAGACACAGTTAGATAGATTTTAGCATAGTAGGGGAATTAGGGAAAAGGCAGGCAGGTGGGTCTGAGTCCACGGCCAGATCAGCCATGATCTTATTGAATGGTGGGGCAGGCTCGATGGGCCAGATGGCCTCCTCCTGCTCTTATTTCTTGTGTCCCTGTGTTCACTTTACTCTGACAACATCCTGGGTTTGGTATAGTGCTGAGGGTGTGCTCCAAATCCAGCAGGTTTCTGGCCAAATTGTTCCAGTACAACCAGAAAACAGGCATCTCATGAACAATGTAGAATGTTGCCCTCTACATTCTGTTCACAGAAAGCAGGACAGACCAGTCTAATCCTCAGTATACTTTTAATCATCAAGTGATGGAAGTGTCATTGATTGTACTGTCAGTCATGAATTGCTCTTCAATTCATAATTGGTGTTCTACCACAACAACTTAGCATTTGTCCAAAAATGACAAAATAGCTGAAGCAACTTGAAAGTAAATGCCCTTGACATTTGACTGAATATACCATCAGGAGAGCTGTAAAATTAAGTCAGTGGTTGGACATGTACCCAGCACAAAAAACAATGCCAGGTGTGGGAGGCTAATCTGTTCAGCCCCACGACATCAATGTAGAAGCCCCTCAGGACAGTGAGAGCACAGGTTGATTGGACAGAATGACTTGTTTCTGTGCTCCGTATTCAATGTTACACTTGTTATTATGCAACGTGATGTACAGCTTAAAACCAAAAGTTCTTAAGTTCACAATTTTAACTGTATTGCCATGGAGAAATACTGAAAGAGGGCCAGACCCTGAAGATAAAAAGCTGTTATCAGACCAATGTTGCGTTCCTCCAACAACTGGCTAAAACTTGGGACTGACAGAGGCATGGGAGTATGTGCCTGCCCACGCTCAGTCACAGGGGAGCGATGTGGCCTGGCAAGAGCTGAAAGAGAGAATGAGGGGAAGAAAAGGATTTCATGTACACTATGAGCCAACAGCTGTCTGTGGATGATTATTACTATCTGTGAAACAAGTGTTCTCCTTTGATCGTTTCTTGAACTTTCAAAGTTGAGAATTATATGTTCTAAACACGGTTATATTTTGATACCATCATAGATATTCAGCAAAACTGGGAAAGATTAGATCTCCTATAAGCCCATAAATAAAAACTAATGCACCCTCCACTGTGATTAAGTACCTTATGTTTGCTCGTTCTTGGGAATGTGGGCAATGCTGGAAAAGCTGTATTTATTATCTATCCCAAGCTGCCCAGAGAAGGTGATAATGTGCTTTCTCCTTGAACTGCAGCAACCGTATACTACTCATACAAAACCTTAAACTGGTGCTTGAAATGCACCACTTCAGAAACTTCTGATCTCATGTGCTTCTATTTTAATCCAGAAATTTAAAATCTCATTGCAGGGATACACAGTAAGTCAGCTGTGAGACAAAACCTGAACTTTACAAAGCTATCTCTGCCTGCCGTTTTGTCATTAAGATAATAACTCAACAAAACAAACAAATAAAAAAGAGTCGTCCACTCAGCCTCTGAACTCTACTCCAAGCTCTGCCTTTCAGTAGGGTTGCGGCTGATCCTTCTCTTTAAATTTGATTTCCCGCATCCCTTGAATCCCTTTGTGTATTCAAAACCTATTGATCACAACCCTGATTTCTTTCTGTTAACTTACACGTGTGCAATTACTGGGAACGCCCTATCTCTAAATGCCCTTGAAAATTTGGTAGTGATCCACCTCCGTGAACCGCTGCAGAACTTCTGGCTGCACACCAAATCTTGTACCTGGTCGCTAGCGGTGGTAAGGTATGAGACCAGAGCCAGGGGTTGTGGGGAGGTTTGGTGTGAGACCAGAGCCAGCAGTCAGTGATATGGTTTGGTGTGAGCTAGAACTGGGGGTCAGAGGCATAGTTAGGTGTGCATCCAGAGCAGGAATTGGGTATGTTGATAAGCACGAGGCCAGAGCCAGAATTGGGGATGTGGTGAGGAGAATAGTTTACAGGAAGATATTGATCAATTAGTAAAATGGGCAGAGCAATGACACATGGAATGTAATCCTGATAAATGCAAAGTGATGTAGTTTTGGATGACTAACAAGGGTAGGGCATGCACAGTGAAGGTAAAGCCCTAGAGAGTTGAGTAGAGTAACAAAGGAACCTTGGCATACAAGTCCAAAGATCCCCGAAGATGGTCACACAGATAGATAGGGTGGTGAAGGTGATGTACAGGATATTAGACTTCATAAGCTGGGGCAGAGGATAGAAGAGCAGGGAAGTTTTGGTTCAGCTTTATAAAATATTGGTTAGGTCACAACTGGAGTGATCCCTGAAGGTGGCAGCTCAGGTAGATGATAAGGCAGAAAGATCTTTGAGTTCATTAGTCAGGACATATAAGTGCACAGAGGTTATGGTACATCTTTACAAAGCATTGGTTAGCCACAGCTGGAGGACCGTGTGCGGTTCTGGTCACCACTCTACAGGATGGACATGGTTGCACTGGAGAGGGTCCAGATGAGATCCACCAGGATGTTGCCTGGGATGAAGCATTCCAGTTACTGGGAGAGACTGGGTAGGCCAGGTTTGTTTTCCACAGAGAGGAGGAGGCTGAGGCGGAATCTTTTTGGATATACAAAATTATGGGTCATAGATATTAGGAACCTCTTCCTCGGAGCAGAGCTGTCTAAATCCAGAGGGCACAGGAATAAGGTAATAGATAAGAGGTGTAGAGAGGAACTAAGGAAGGTTACTTTCACCCAGAGAGTGGGATGCACTGCCTGAGGGGCTGATGGAGGCAGGTACTCTCACAACATTTAAGTAGTATCTAGATGAGCATTTGAATTGCCAAGGCACGGTAGACTCCAGACCAAATGCTGATAAATAGGATTAGTCTGAAAGGTACCTGATGGTTGGCATGGATATGTTGGTCAAAGGCCATTTTCTTTGCCGTATGACTCTATAAGACCATAAGATATAGGAGCAGATTTGGGCCATTCAACCCATCAAGCCCATTCAATCATAGCTGATTTTTTTTTTTGTTTTCAACCCCATTCTCCCACCTTCTCCCTGAAACCCTTAACCCCCTTACCAATCAAGAACCTATCAATCTCTGCCTTAAATACACCCAATGACTTGACTTCCAGAGCCCTCTGTGGCAACAAATTCCAGAGATTCACCACCATCTGGCTGAAGAAATCCCTCCTCATCACAGTTCTAAAGGGATGTCCCTTTATTCTGAGGCTGTGCCCTCGGATTGTCGACTCTCCTACTGATGCAAACATCACTCGATCCAGGCCTTTCAGTATTCGGTAGGTTTCATGACTTGATGTAAATATGCAGCATTGAAAGCTGCTGCAGGTCTATCACCATTTATGGGCAATGCTGAAATGAAGACAAAGTCACAAAGCTCCTGCGAAAGTTCATGAAGGATTATGTGTGGAAGACCTGGAACAAAACTTAGCAAGTTGCATTCTCTAATTTTTGAATAATTCAGCAAATACATCTTCCTTTGAGGTTTCACTCCACCAGACCACATTGTGTGTGTCATGGGCTCTCTCACAACCATATCTTGTCATTTGTAGAAAGGTCTGGTGGAATTTTGAAGATGCAACCAACACTAGCAACATCAGCACCCAGACCCGGTGAAACATCCGTGGGGGCAGTCAGGAGCAGAAGGGACATATTCCTCCTGCTGGAATAAAAGTAGAAACCTGTGGCAGTCACCAGAAAGATGGGGGCTAGTATTCAAAGAAGTGAATGGCTGGGCTGTTGTGCACAGTCCCTACAGAGGAAACTGCCTCATGCTTGCCAGCGAAGGCTCATGTATTTGCTGATTTACCAAGCTGCTCATATTTAATTTTCACGCTTTCTTATCACACAGAAGGAGGCTCAACAAGTCAATGCTGGCTGTTAGAGCACCTGGGTTGTACTCGCTCTGACCAGTCAAACACACTGTCATATCACACTGACTGCAACAACATTCATTTTCTCTGCAGTCCCTCACCTCATTATTATGTACACACCATTGCCGTTTGCTCTAATCCTTACACAATGTGAAATCCTGCTACATCTGATCGTTGCTCTCAATGGATTCACTGCATGTAAGGAGGGGAAAACTTCTCTCCCATTCAGATCTGATCTTGGAAGAGAAAGGAACTTCCTCTGAGAGGCAGAGCTAGGGTAGACAGCAGAAACTTTCTCCCAGGGTAGATATTAGAAATGTATTTATTAGGCACATGTACATTGAAACACAGTGAAATGCGCCTTTTTGCATTACTGAGAATGTGCTGGGGGCAGCCCGCAAGTGTCACCACTCTTCTGGCACTAACGTAGCATGCCCACAGCTCCTAACCTGTATGTCTTTGGAATAATTTTCAGGAGGTTTTTCGATAACAACTTGAAAGATCTACAGAATTGCTCTACAAAATTCGATGAATGGAACATGCAAGCTTCTGACTGAACAGGAAAGTGAGATTAGGCCTGATATCTCCTGTATCTTTGTGTTATTACCTTCGGGGAGGAGGTAAAGGAGCCTGAAGACCGACACTCAATGATTCAGGAACAGCTTCTTCCCCTCAGCCATCAGATTTCTGAATGGTCCCTGAATACTACCTCATCGTTCCTTTTTTTTTCCACACTATTTATTTATTTGTAATTTATGGTTTTTTATGTCTATGCACTGTACTGCTGCCGCAAAACAACAAATTTTACATCATATAAGATGGCGATGATAATTCTGATTCTGATAACACCATTTAGCCACCCTAAGCATGGTGGGTCAAATGAGCTCTTCCTATGTTGTATCATTGATTGCTTCAACACTGGCATTCAGACTGGGTGGTTGTAGGTTGTCATGTAGCCCACACTGAAGTTAACGAAAAGCTGAAGTGTAGAGAATGCCGGTTTGCAATTGTGTTCTACACTATTGTGTAGTATTTAATATGGAGTAAGTTCCAAACTACCAAGTCCTTGCACCATCAATTAGCCACCCACACTAATCCCATTTTATTCTCCCCACATTCCCATCAACTGCCCAGATTTTACCCCACACTTGCACACACCAAGGGCAATTTCCAGCGGCTAATTAACCCACCAACTCTTTGAGATGTGGGAAGGAACTGGAGTACCCTGGGGAAAGCCCACACAGTCACAGAGAGCCGGCAAACCGCACGGACAGCGCCGGGGGTCGGGATTGAACCTGGGTCACTGGAGCGTTGATCTCTACCAGCTGCACCACTGTGCAGGCCCCATTTTATCACAGTGGCAGTCCACAGTTTAAAAAAACATCAATATCCAAAACTCCTTGGCAACCTTGCATAGGTTGTAGCATTCAGATCTAACTGAAATTAAATATTTTAGATAAAAATGATAGAGAAATGAATGATAGAGAAATGGTGGGGGCTATGTGGGAGGGAGAGGTTAGATAGATCTTAGAGCAGGATAAAATGTCGGCACAACATTGTGGACCGAAAGGCCTGTACTGTGCTGTAATGTTCTATGGAGTGCTATGTGCAGTTTTGGTCACCACATTATAAGAAGGTCATGATTGCACTGGAGAGGGTGCAGAGGAGATTCACACGGATAAGCAAACAATCTGCTGAAGGAACTCAGTGGGTTGAGTAGCATCTGTGGGAAGAAAGCAAGTGTCGATGTTTCGGGTCAAAACCCTGCATTGTGGTATAGAGGGTGATTTAAACTGAGGGCGTGAAAAGAATGTAAAAATGAAAAGGGACAGTTAGGGAGATAGATGCTGTTCTCTGCAGTAATGAGCATGAGTCTTGAAGGCTGCCAAGTATCAGGGTTCAGGACATCTCCACAGGGCTGGAGAGGAACTTGAAATGGGATGGAAAAGCCCACTCCATTCCTCATGCATATTGTTGGAACCAACAACGTAATAGGACTGAAGAAGACATTCTTCTGGAGTATGAGAGCTACAGCTAAATTAAAAACTAAAACCACAGAATAATTTCTCTGTATTAGCAACTGAGTCACATGCAAGTTGGCACAGCTTGAATGAGGACAGTGAGTTGAGTGCGTGGCTCAAAGATTGGTGTGGGAGAAATGGGTTTCAATTCACAAGCACCAGTACAAGGGAAAGAGGGACATGTTCCATTGGGTCATGTTTCATTTGAATCAGACTAGGATCAGTGTTCTGGTGAATGGAATAACAAGGGCTCGAAAGAAGGCCTTAAACTAAAAGGAGGGTGTGGTGGATAAGAGAACATTTTGAAAGTTAGAGAATTGACAAGTCAATGGTGCAGAGTTGCAAAATAGGTCTTGATAACCAGAATCTATCAGGAAAGGACAGTGCAAACATATGAGCATACCTTCAATTAGAGTCACAGCAGAGAAAAATAGTAAAAAGTCAAAACTGAAGGCTCTTTATCCAGAATTTGTAACAAGATAAATTAATTAATGGCACAAACAAAAGTAAATGGGGATGATCCAATCGACATTACAGAGAGAAAAACAGAAAATGATGAGACCCTTCATCAGATATGAAAAGGGGGAAAAGGAGCTTGTAAAGTTGCAGGGAGTTTCGGGGAAAAGGGGATGTGTCTGATGGAGTAAAATTGAATTGACTATGGGGATAAGCTGTAAACTAGTTTATCTAGTAAATGGGAGCAGTTACAGAGTTAGAACATAGACAAAAGAATGGAGGAGTTGCAAAATGCAGAACAGGAAGACAAACTCAGCAGATCAGTGTGGGCATGTCCTCCGCTCTCAGAGAGAAAAAAGAAGATAAAATTAGAAACAAAAAACAATGTGGTCATATCTACATCGGAGAAACCAAACAGAGACTGGGTGACTTTATAGAACAACCTGCATTCTATCTGCAGGACTGACCCTGAGCTTAAAGTTGCCTGCCACTTTAATTCCTCATCCCATTCGCACTCTGTCCTATTGGTCTGTGACCTCCTTTACCGTCACAGTGAGGCCCAACACAAGTTTGAGGAACAGCACTGCAATTTGAGTCTGGGCATGTAGCAGCCTTCTGGACTCAGTATTGAATTCTAAAACTTCAGGTAACTTGATTTCTTCCTCTGTATCAGTCATCCATCTACAATGTTAACTCAGCCTGTTTTAAATTTTTGCCTTTTGTTCTTCTCCCTTTGTTCACGTTATTATTTTAATACTCCTCCCCACTCCCATGCTGACCTGTCTGTCCTCTGCCTTCTCCATTGCTATGGAGAGGCTAAATGCAAATTAGAAGAACAACATCTCATACTCCAAACGGGCAGCTTGCAACCCAATGGTATGAACAAGAAATCTCTAATTTCGGGTAACCCACACTCCTGGCATTCTTCTCCCACACACGTCCACCTAGTTTTCTTCTCCCTTTGTTCACTTTTCCCCTCCCCATCTGGTTCCACCTATCCACCAATCAGCTGCTGCCCCACCTCTCCCTTGTACTGCTATATACCGGCAATCTTTCCACTTTCCTCTCCGTCCTGATGCATGGTCTCAACCCGAAACATCAAGTTACAACTTTTGCCTCCACAGCCGCTGCTGGACCTGTTCTGTATTTTGTTTTCTTCATCAATACCTACTTACTTGTTGGTGTTAAAATTTGTTTGCGAGTACTCCTGTGAAGCAGCTTCTGACAGTTTATTACATTAACGTTGCTATATAAATACAAGTTGTGGTTGACAGTAATGAAGAAATAGCACCTGAGATGATAAAGATATACAAGATTAAGCATAATAATGTGATTGGTGTTCATCATACAAGCCGCTGAGGGAAAAAGCCATTTACAACAAAAAAAAGTTGCTTTTAGACAAGAGGTTTGGTGTGAGCTGCAAAAAATCTGAATAAAAGCAGCAATAGCATACAATAATTGATCTGGGCTTCAAGTAACCCCAGCAGGATGAGTGTGCAAGAATGATCCATGAAGATCAAAAGTTTCAAACAGTAAAAAGATGGAAGAATGTGAAGATTTCATAAGGGACTGCCAAATAAATCTAAAGCCAGGCAAAATCAAGTAGAAATACTTACTGCCTTTAGAACCATAAACCTGAAGGAATAGTGCTCCCCTGTCAGTATTTCTCCCTCTTTTCTTTTCTCCTCAAGACCTTGATTCATGCTTCAAGTTTACTCCACAGGTGCCCACTGACTTCCAGCATCTGATCCAAGTATCTACTTTTGTGAATGATGATGGTGTGTATTGGCCAAGATATTCAACCATGAAATCCTCACATTCAGGGCTTCATCTTTAGCCAATATCTGCACATGCATACCATGTCAACTGGGACCAAGGACTCTGACCAATTCTTTATTCTGTAGTCCCAGAGTTCTGGGGCCAATTGTCGTGCTCCAACCTCAAGGTGAGTCAGCTCTGCAAATTCAAGTATTAAACCTGGAATATCCTCAACTCTGGATAAGTTCAATTCATCATTTGAGTTGTGTCCAAGATGCTGTGCATTTAGCAAGGTATCCCAGCTCTGGGAACAGCATTACAAAATGAGGCATCCCAGCTCTGGAAATATGGGAACAGTATTGCAAAAAGTGAAGTACTGCAGCTCCGCAAAAAGTGAAGTACTGCAGCTCCAGGGATCTGGGAACAGCATCGCAAAGATCAAGGCATCCCAGGTTTGGGAATGCCTCCATTGTATCCAAGAGACGGTGATGACGGAAACCACAGGACCCTGATCTATCAACATATGGAGAAGCTGCTGCCAGACCCCAGTAATGGCCCACACTCATGTGACAGCCTGAGTGCCATATTTCAGCACCAGCCCCCACAAGCAGCCTCTCCACACCAAGCCATGGGAAGTTCTTTGCTGTGGGAGCACCAGGAGAGGTCAAAGTTTGCACCAGGTTCTCAGCACAACAGGAGCAGGGAGAGTACGCAGGTTTCCAGCATAGCAGCACTGTCCATAACACATCTTTATATATTTCTATATAATGCCATGATGACCCCTTGAAACGCTGATTATATTAGCTCACTCATTCCTGGTAATTCCTGACTGTGAATTGATGTACTAGTGTGACAAATCCCTGAATGGGAAGTTTTGAAGATAAAGCCTTCTGACTTGGTGGGAGCTCAGAGGAAAAAACAGAAAAGTTTTGAACAGGAAACATAGAGTGTTGGTCTTGAGCTGGAAGCTGATTACAGCAGGGCAGTGTACCTGGATGTACCCTAGAAAGAAGATAGGTTTCCAGTCAGTCCACTATAGGGCCAGGATATTATTTTTTCTTCATTTGTCAATGGTTAAGTGGAGGAGGTAGCTGTGTGTTAACTTGTGTTGCTTAAATTGACATAAATAATGAGTCGGATTGGACCTCATCTCACTCAACGTTTCTTAGTCTGGCAATTGAAATTCTGGAAAAAATCACACTTGGGGGTGTATATAAGAGGTATGTTCTTGTTGACCCTGAGGCAATGTCTAAGAAGAACAAGATCCAGTTCAACTCACTAGCCACCATTACAGGCTTTGTGCAAAAATATAATCAGATATTGGCTAGCATGCCCCAACATCTGAGATTGACCAGCATTGTTGCACACAAGCAAAGCCTGAGGTAAACCTAAAATATTTAACAAAGAGAAGAAATTTCTTAAAAAGAATATGGAGCATTCAGTAAGATTGTGCCAATGAGCCACAAGACCTGAGAATGGATGCTAAATAAAATGTTAAGGAAACCGCTCCCAACAGTTTGCAAGTTGCAAAGGGCTGCCTTTCAACCTGATACTACTGACCAATGCTAAGCATGCAAAGAATCCTCTAGGCTTTTCAATGCTTAGAATGCATGTTCACCTGAAACTTAAATGAAAGAAAAAGACTCTCAGAAAAAAAATGCTGCGGACATGACCCAGAGAAAAATGGATGGTTATTTACTTTCACACACTAAATATGTACCAGGCCTGCACATATGGTTGATGAGATGATGGTGGGTGTATGCAGCCTGACTGGTGCCAGCTGATTTCATTGGCATTTTTCCTTTGATCCTCTTCCACTTCAAGCAGTAACATCTGGTACAAGGTGCTTGAAAGCAAGCCCTACACTTAATGAAAAATTGACACGAGAAAACATAACCATGTTCCTGTACGGCTCCCTTAGACAAGGTGGCCTTGAATGCCCATGTTCAATGAGAGATTTGTATAAATGCTGGGAGATCCCCATACCCAAGCAAACAGTACTTATTAATTCACTTGTGAATGTAAGATGCATAATGCAATAAATTTATTTATGCTGTGCAAAGATAAAAAATAGCAATTGGCATCAGGTGCAGACATTGTGGGAACCCAGCAACTTCAAAAATACTTTTTTTTGGTTCCTGTTAAGAGGACTATTCCCACTCTTTGAAATTTCACATCTTTATATGGTGCATATACAAACCACAGTAAAGCTGCTTGTCTTTAACATATCAACCTGCAATCCCCACCTCCTCCCCCAATTCCCAGATGTTTCAATCAAAAAAAACTCTGTTCTCATGTAAAAGAATATTTTAGCTTTTGCCAAAGCTGAATATAACTGCGTAACTAAAATACCATTCCCTATTCTCAGCTTTTCTGAGACCATTAAACACAAATCCTGCATATTTCTGTCCTCTGTTCCTACTTCACATTCTGCCCCCAGGAGGGAAGGTCAACCAGCATGCAAGAAAGGGCAAACTGAATGCCTAGTGATAGACTGTGGAAACTGTGACTGTTATTGCTTAAATGGGTTTCAGATGCTGATAGGCCACATACAATAAAGAACAGCTGTATGCTTTTAAAGTTGACTTACTTTTGCCTTTACCCACTCACTGACAACTAAACCCATTTCAATATTGCCTCTAACCTCTGAAATCAGCTTTCATCAAAATAGTTCAAGAATCAGCACAAAACAAATTTTGAATGAGGAGCTGAAAATTCTTGGTGCTGGAGAGAAATGAAATGCTACGTAATACTATGTGTTATAAAGAATGACCTGTATACTTGATTGGTGTCTCTCAATTTTCCTTTGTTCCTGTTTAAGCTTTAAAACTGCCATGTAGGAAAAGCTGAGTGTAAGTTGCTCATCAGACATGTCCGAGTGAAGAATGCTGGGATAATAGGCAACCTGCATTGTTGCTGGGGTAGATTGTCCTAGGTTAGCTAGGGAGAAGATTCTGCATAGAACATCCGTTCCAGACTCAACTGATCAGTAGTGTTGAAGCGCACAATATACTTCCTCTCAAGTTTAATTACATCATCTGTGAACCTTATTGAATGTACTATCTTATAATCATTTCCAGATATCCATTAATCCCAATATAAAACTAATGTAAATATTGAATGGTTAATACTTTATTGACAATTAATGCTGGTTTCCAATACATGTTACTCACTAGTTCAGCTCCAGCCCAAACCCTGTTTTTAACGGCTCAATTAAACATTCATAAAAGGCATCACTTCTGCTTTCAGCTAGGCTTCAAAGCTGATGCACACTGACCTGTGAAATGTTTCATATCTGTCTCAGGGTGCCCTAGAATAGATTTAACTGTAATTCCTTAATATACTTTATCTAAAACTAAAGACATAAACGGAGATATAATGACATTATAATATTGCCAGTCTTGTCATTGTTGTTTGTCAAAGTCATTTTAATAGATTGACGATGCCCTTTTATATACACTTTACAAGCAAAAATGCAGAATACAGAGTAGTGCAGAGCAGTTCTGGCATAGGTGCTGTTCAGCCAGTTGGAGTATGTGGGCATCCATCCAAAAGTAGCTAACGGTGAGCAGGACCCTCATTAATTATTTCCTCTTAAGTTAACGAGCACTCCTGAACTATCAAAATTTCCATCTCAATAGTTTTGCAATGTATTTGTTTTCACCTTACCAGTTATTCAGGATATTTTGGATGTAAGTAATCTACTAAAGCACTTAACCAGAAACCAAATGCTGAAGGGATAATATTGACATACTTTTCACTGTAAATTAATTCAGACTGCTTGCATTTAGTGTTTTGGGACAGCATATTTAAAAACAACATTTTAAATATCCCAAAATCAGAAAGGGTCAGAATGCAATCTGAGTGTCAAAAAGTCAGTACTATAAGAATCAAAGCATTTACTGTTTGGGGAATTGAATACACAAGAATGGAGGTTATGCTTCAATTATGCTTTAACAGTTTTGTCAAAATTGTTTATGGCATTGGTGAGAGCACAGCTGGAGACCAAGATATAACAGGTAGACAGCAATGTGGAGTTGAGGTTACAATCAGATCAGCCGTGATGTTATTAAATGTGGTGTAGGCGACAGGCTCCTAATTTTCTAATGTTTGTAAGACAACACAGGTCTTCCCCAGCTTTCAAACGCGCAACTTATGTACAGCCCGTACACACGAATGAGCATTTGGGAGACCAGAGGGACGATGTGCCGGCTGCTGCAGGTTGCAGGCATCTTCTACTGCCTCGGAACTCAGTTCGCAGCCGCATTTCCAACTTGCAACTGTTTGCATTACAAACAGTTCACAGGAACGGAACCCCGCCATAACCTGGGGATGACCTGTATTTCATTGTACTCCAATTTTCTTCCTGTAGTCACTTTGATCACCAGTCTAATGTAAATTCCAAATAAACTCATTTTGCATACTATGATTGACTGGCATAAAAGAGAAAACTGAAGTTCATCACGCTAATATTTTTCATGCTTTGTAGTTCAAAAGCAAGCTATTTTTATCAACCTGAAATACCTGGTGTAGTTTAAAAGATCGTACAAAATACAGCATAATCCCAAAATTACAGAGTGGAAACACTCCATTCCTTTTAAGTCTTAATTCTAAACTTTCAATAATATCCCCTTCCCACACATATTTTTGACTCTACAAACACACTTACTCAGCATAAAGTAATTTACTAAGTTTGAAGTGTGGGCTGATTACATTTCTTATGTTTCCACCATGATTCTGAGAAAAATTATACACACAAAACATGTTTCTTTTCTTCCTGTTTATTACGAGCCACTTATTGACAGAGATGGTGATAAATTCAACCATGGTGTGACAGCATATAATTTGAAATCTTAATATTTTCCCTACATCCAGCTCTAAACCACATTTCAGAAAAAAATGCCACTTCTGTTTTTAAGATCACAAACCTGAAGAACTGCATATTCATAACTTTCAGCTGGGAAATATCTAACAGAGAGCTCAGCTGAATGCAGATACTATAATCTGCCTCCATTCACCATTGCTTCATATTGTATTCATATTTAATAGAGTAAGACTTCCATTTACATTGTGCCTCCCATAATCTTAGAGAAATCCAAAGCTCTTTACAGCCAAAGAGATATTCCATTGTAGCATACCGAAAGCAGCAGACAATTTATGCAGAACAAGCTCCAACAAACAGCAATGAAAATAATAACCAAATAATCGGTTTTTAGTGATGTTGGTTGAAGTTAAAAAAAATTAGCCCACAAGGAACAGCTCTCCGTTTTCTTTGAAATAATGCCATGATATCTTATATGTTGACTTGAGAGGATACACTGGGCCTCACTTTAACATCTTATCTGGCAAATAGCCCTCAATATCTCACTGATGTGTCAGACTAGATTTTATGCTTAAGTCTCTGGAGTGGGACTGGAATCCAGAACTTTCTGACTCAGAGGTGATACTGTTGCCAAATGCACCATGGCTGACAATTTAATAATAGTCTATTTAAGTGATAAAATGTACTATAATTACACAAGAAAGCTTAGGCAATCGAAAATATTAAAACAGGTCAGTGGTTGTGTTACATGATATCACTGGTTTACCAAAATACACAACTTTGCAATCACAGTACAGAATGAATCACAATGTAACATCACATGGTACACAAATGGCAGGTCTGAGTTCAAATCCAGAATGCTTATGTTTTCTTCCAATGTTTTTAATGCGAACATGTTATGTGAGAGCTCTATCACACATTCCACATCTTTTACAAAATGACAAATTTTGCAAATTGTTCTTCAGAGTATTTTATCCCTGGATTGAACCCAATCTTATTTAAAGATTCTTAAAGAATCATGGTGTAATGCCAGTAGTGAGCAATACTTATGGGCTGCAACACACATAAGATGCTGGAGGAACTCAGCCAGTCGGGCAGCATCTATGGAGGGAAATAAACTGTCGATGTTTCGGGTCGAGACCCTTCATCAGGACTGGAACGGAAGAGGGCAGAAGCCAGAATAATGTTGGGGGGAGGAGGAGCACAGGCTGGCAAATAGGGACTTCCTAAATATACAATACTGTGCCAATTGCAACTTTGTACACATTTGAAATGACCAAATAATGTGGTATATCTTATCTGTCAAAGTGTCGTTCAAGATCTACAAAATAGTACACAAAATAACAACAGCACTATGAAGACAGTGTGGTTATTTAAACCCATGTACTGCAAGAAAACATGTTTAGAGACGCTTTGGTAAAGTTTTTCTGATTGTCCTCCAATCAGGCATTAATTGCATGACGTTGCATGAATGAAAAGTTCTTCCAACTAAGTACAGAAAGCCAAAGCTACTCTGTTCGTCCCAACGTTTACTGAAATCGTGTCGACAAGTTCTTTTCAAGAACCCTGGAAGTTGTGGAGGTTTAAATCGATGGTGTCTGAGTTGATTTTTTTTAAAAAAGATGTTCGTTCTTCCAAAGTGTATCACTGTTTTCATGTTCGTTGTTTTCATGTTTGTTCTTCCAAAGTGTATCACTTCACACTTTTTTAAAAAAAAGTGTGAAGTGATACACTTTGGAAGAATGAACATGAAGGTGGAGTACAAGGTTAATGGCAGGATTCATAGCAGTGTTGAGGAACAGAGGGATCCTGGGGTCCAAGTCCATAGATCCTTCAAAGTTGTTGCGCAAGTTGATAGGGTGGTTAAGAAGGCGTATGGTGTGCTGGCCTTCATTAGTCAGGGTATTGAGTTCAAGGGCCATAAGGTAATGTTACAGCTCTATAAAATTCTGGTTAGACCACACTTGGAGTATTGTGTTCAGTTCTGGTCGCCTCATTATAGGAAGGATGTAGAAGCTTTAGAGAGGGTGCAGAGGAAATTTACCAGGATTTTGCCTGGATTAGAGAACATGTCTTATGAGGAAAGGTTGAGCGAGCTAGGGCTCTTCTCTTTGGATGCAGGATGAGAGGCAACTTAATATAGGAGCATAGATTATGACGGGCATTGACAGAATGGTCACCCAGCACCTTTTCCCAAGGGCAGTAATAGCCAATACCAGAGGACATTGTTTAAGATCAGAGGAGGAATGTTCAGGGGAGATATCAGAGATTCTTTACACAGAGAGTGGTGGGTGCCTGGAACGCACTGCCGGGGGTGGTTGTAGAGGCTGATACAATAGGGACATTAAGGCTCTTAGATAGGCACATGGAAGTAAGAAAAATGGAGGGTTATGGGCTGTGTAGGAGGGAAGGGTTAGATTGATCATGGAAGAGGTGTTTATATAGATCAGCACAATATCGTGGGCTGAAGGGCCTGTACTGTTCTATGTTATAACAGTTTCCCCACCTGGATACCAGTCTGTGTGACAGAGAATTGGATGGGAAATGCTGCAGAACAGGCACTGAGTAGTGTAGGATGAGCAAAAATTTCCCTTGACGAAATACTGCTGCTCACTCACTCATTCATCTTCACTCCTCAGGAGGTTTAAGAAGGGTTGGAGCTTTTGGTTTTACATCTCACCCACTCCTAAACCTCTCCAATTGTTTTCAATCTCCCTTAGCCACTTCCCCTCCATTCCCACTCAAACACCATTCCCAAAGCACTAACTCCATTTACCTTCGACCGTCCAAGGTTGAGGCAAACTACTCACAATCCTGATGGTGCCTATGACACCGAAGTGATCCTCTGACAAACTCTCAGCTGTGTCCTTGTTACCCCCAGAAATGGGTATTCCCATGCCCACCTGGCAGGCTTCCCACTTCCACCCTGCACAGAATAGAGTTCATCCAAAACTTTGCTGCCCAAATCCAAACCCACACTGTCCCATTCAGCCATCATCCCTGTGCTTGCTGACCTACATTGTCTCTGGTTCTACAATACTCAAAGTTAAAATTCTCAACCTTATTTTCAAATTATTAGTGTCACCCCTGCCTACCTCTGTAATTTCATGCAGCACTACAAGCTCCAATTTGCACTGCTCTAATTCTGTCCAAGTCTTACACATCAAAAATTCTACCCATTGAACCACTGGTGGCCATACATGCAAGTGCCAAGGTCCTAATCTCTGGAATTCTTTCCTTATCACTTTTTGCCTGGTCAGCCTCCTTTAATATGGTCATTAAAACCTACTTCTTTGTCCAAATCTTTGGCTATTTGTTTGCTGCCTGGTATCAACTCATGGAGTCATACAGCACAGAAAGAGGTTCTTTCACCCACTATATCATCCCCTTTCTTTGGATTCAGCCCATAGCCTTCTATGGCTTGGTGTTTCAGATGTTCATCTGAATTATTCATAAACATTGTGAGTGCATCTGCCTCCACCACTCCTTCAGGCAGTGAGCTGCAGATTTCAACCAACATCTGAGTGAAAAAAGTTCTTCCTCAAATCCTCTCCAAGTCCCCTACCCTTTACATTGCTCTCTAGTTATAGGTACTTCTGCTCAGGTGAAAGGTTTCTCACTATCCACAATATCTGCCACAATGTCACTAGTAATTTTGCATACCTTAATAAGGTCCCCCTCAGCCTTTTCTGTTCCAAGGAAAACAAACCCAGCCTATCCAGTCTCTCCTTACAGCTGAAAACATTCCATCCCAGGCAACTTCCCAGCAAATCCCCTCTATGCCCTCTCCAGTGTAATCACATCCTTCCTATAGTGTGCAATAACAACCGTACATAGTACTCCAGTTGCGGCCTAATGTTTTATATCTCTGATAACATTCTGGCAAAAGTCTTGGGACATTTTAAGTAAAAAAAAAATGTAATGCTAGAAACACTCATAAGGTCAGGAAGCATATGCGGAAGGAAAGAGAGTTAACGTTTCAGGTCCGAGTCATTTTGTCAGAGCTAGGAAAGATAAAACAAGTTAGTTTTCAGTGCCAGAGAAGGATGGATAGATCAAAGGGAATATCACTGGTAGGGTGAGACCAAATGAGTTAATGTGACAGTTAGAATCAGACTATATGTCTATGTTATGTGTTGCTAATAGCAGGGCTGGACATGCCCAAAAGGCCAGGTTATATTAATGGAAAGTGAAAAACTGAGCCAAAATCACAGATAGATTACTGGCAGGAATGGCCAGTTCTGATACAGAGAGAAAGAAAGAGTGAGTTATCTTAAGATGGAGAACTCAATATTGAGTCTGGAAAGCTGCAAGCACCCAGACAGAAGATGAGCTGTTGTTTCTCAACAGCTTGCATTGGACTTCATTGTAAAAGTGCAGGAGGCCACAGACAGGGAGATCAGATTGGGAGTGGGGTGAGGAATAAAAGTGGCAGGCAACCAGAAGCTCCGAGTTACTCCTGTAGACAGAACACCGATGCTCTTGGGACATTTTACAGCATTAAAGATGCTGAACAAATGCAAATTACTGCTCAAGATTAGTATGCTTTTTTAGCAAGAATAAGATATTTCATCTCACATTTTTTAAATGTCTTCTTTAATTCTGACCAAGTATGTAAAGGGTTAAACAGAAACCAGCTTCACTGAAAGAAATCCCATCCCAGCCTAACTTAATACAATTCTGAGAAAATCTGTTGGTGTGACTGAGACTGGAATCCAACCACCTTGGTGGAATTTGTTCAAACCTGTGTTTGATTAGCAGCCCTGTCTGAATTTAACAGACAACAACTTAAATCTGTTTCGTTCTGTACATTTTCTGAAGATATTCCTCAATCAAAGTTATTCAAAATATAGAGCCTAGCTAATGTCTTTGAAGGGATATTGTTTGGCTTGTTAGCTTTTGTTGTGGTAAGAAAAATAATTTTACTCAGTTTTTTTTAAATCTCTCCCAGTTCTGAAAAAGGACCTCTGGCCCTAAACATTAACTCTGTTTCTTTTTCCACAGATGCTGTCTAACCTGCTGAGTACTTCCAGTAATTTCTTTTGTTTATATTTCAGATTATCGATATTGCAGTTTTTTTGATTTTCAACTTTACTTAGTTCACAGTTAATTGCAGTGGTCACAAATTATTTCCTTTTTTTTTAAACTACTCAAGGGTGTAACAAAGTTTACCTACCTGTTAAAAAAAATGCTGCTTCACTGCACTTTTCATTATTCTATTTGGTCATTTGAAATCATTTAACAACTTTGTCAAAGCCTGCTATGTCTAATGCAGTTTTCTTCATTAATTCCAAATGGAGATTACATAATAAAACCAATAGCTGAAATGAATTGGAAACATTTCTATTCATTCACTGGGCATAAAATTTACCTAAAATAAAAACAGAAACTACTGGGAACACCCAGCAGGTCAGGTGACATCAGTGGAAAGCAAAATGCAGTTAACATTTCAGGTCAAAGACCCTTCGTCAAAACAGAGAAAGAGAGAAAACAAGTTAGTTTTAAGTTGGAAAGAGGTTTGGTTGGGATTGTTAGGATAAAGGGAATATCGCTGACGGGTGAAGGTAAGGTTGTAGAGGTCATCCAGTCAATGGGTTAATGGAGATATTTAGGGAAAGAGAAAATGAAGGAAACTTATGAAATGAGGACAATTAGAGATTAAGAATACTATCAATGTAAAAATAAAAAACAAAAATAAAAAAACACTACAGAATGTTAGAAGTTTCAGGCTATGCCAATGAAGAGAGAAAAACTGAGCCAATATCGCAGCAAAAGTGGCTAATTCTGATACAGACAGAAAAAGCATGTAATCTCAAATTGTAGAATTTAATGTTGAGTCCAGATAGATGCAACATGCCCAGACAGAAGATGAGGTGGTGTCCCTCAAGCTTATGTTGGGCCTCATTGTAACAATGCAGGAGGCCAGAGCGGAAGTAGGAAGAAGAAATGTGGAGCTCCAAATTGTCCCTGCAAACTGAACATTGGTGCTCTACAAAGGGGTCACCCAATCTACATCTGGTTTCTCAGTTTGGTTTCTCCAATAGAGAAGACCACATTGTTAACACCAATTGCAATACACGAGGTTGGAAGAAGTGCAAGTGAAGAGCTGTTTTGGTCTCTGGTTGATGGTTAGAGAAGAAGTAAAAGAACAGGGAATGCAAAATACAGTGCTGTAAGAAGAGGATTGGTTGGTGGGGATGGAAGAGATGGATGCAATGAATGTATGTAGGTTGTTATGTTATAACTTTACCTCATGAAACTGCCATAAAATCTGGTGATTATGTGAGGGCGCAGAGCAAAATACTCTGGATGCTTGAACACATAGCATTTATACCCTGTGTATGTATGCCTATAACAACTTGAACTTGAATGAAGAACAGATTAAAAGGGAAATGTAACAAGAGTCCAATGGCTGATTTTCCAGTGCCAGCTTTAATTATATGGGATTGGTAAGCCTTTGACTCATCCATTAGAAAATTGGATAGACATTACCTGTTTACAACAGCTAGAAATTTAAAAGGACAGAGGAACTAAATGGTGGATGGCTGCAAATTGGGTCAACAAATACTTATAAAGCCTTTACAGTACAACACTGTCTCAGTTGCCCAAAAATGAAACATAGCTAGAATAATGAGTCTTGGGATAGAATATTGAATCTCTTCCCAAGTAAAGGATAATGATAGATTGGATTCCTGTCTGCTGTCTCTCGAGGTAGAGGTAGGTTCCAAATGGGTTGCACTCACTGCCATTCCCAGGAATTCTTCCCACAAGATTGCAGCATGAATTGAGGAAGGGGAGAAACAGGACCTGAAGGCACTTCTGACTGCAAGTGCCACCAGCTGTGTCAGCCAAATGCTCTACTGTCTGTTGCCGTAGAGCACAGGTCAGCATTTCACTATCATCGATAGTTAGGTGTTCATCTATTGTGTATTTGATGGAAGGATGCTGTCAGATAAGCAATGTATCCTGCTTTTAACGCTGTTCCTGCTTTTCTTATTGTAAAACTTCCAGGTAAAGAAGGATGGACCGGTACCTTTTTTTTTCCTTTCTCTCCTTACTTTTGACCCATCCCCCAGTGGATCTGCTCTCCCCTTCTCCCCCACACCTGTCTATCACTATCTTTTACGTGCATCTACCTATTACCACCTTGTGCCCACCCCACCTCCCCTTTTTTGTCCACCTATCACTGTTGTGCTTTTCCCTCCTATATATCGGGCTTCCCCTTTTCCTATTTTCAGTCGTGAAGGGTCCTGTCCTGAAATGTTGACTGCCTGCTTTTCTCCATGGATGCTGCCTGGCCTGCTGAATTCCTACAGCATCATAGTGTTTTTCATCTAGATTCCAGCATATGCAGTCCTTTGTTTTTCTTGATCGGTAGGAAACCTGTTTTCTCAGCATGATGTACTGAGAAGGGAGTGCCACATTGCTTGGCACTACATGTTCTATCAACTGAAATAACCGGATAATAATTTCAAAAATATGCTCCAAATCTTATTCCTGGACTCGTAAAACGTGCTTCAATGAACTGTAGCTTCATAGCTTTGGGTGAGCATACAACTCACTACCATTTGTGCAAATGCTAGGAAATTGCTAAATTATATCATTTTCTCTAAGCCATAATATTATTAACTCAAAAAGTGCCTGCTTCCAGGGCAAAGGTCCAGCTAGAAAAGTGACTGGGGGCTTTACGAGCAGAAAACAGGTTTTACAGGATCAATTTTTCCAATTTACTACATCCACAATATAACTAATCAAACAATCCACATGCAAGTTCTGAGAATGGTTGTACTTTAGAACCCTCCACTGATCCACGTAAATAAAAAAGACCCACAATCAGATCAGTCAAGCATTGTGTGGTAAATATGCCACTCTGTTCACTACTGCACACCACGTATCTTTACACGGAAATCTCTCTGACACCAAGTTGGTTAAATTAAATTCATTAAGGGTTCGACAACCCACCTTTATTAAACCTAATTTGGGTAGCTTTGGATAAACTATACCCCTTGTGTAGTCTTAGACATCTGACAGTCTATGTTACAGGTCTTCCTCAGTCTACAAACACCCGACTTATGCATAGCCCGTACATATGAACAGGAGTTTGGGAGACTGGCAGTATGGATTTGCTGGCCGCTGCATTATCTTCCACATGGGAACTTGGTTTGTGGCCATACTTCTGACGTGCAAACTGTTCGGGTTACACATAGTTCACAGGAATGGAACCCTGATGTAACCTGGGCACGATCTGTACAAAGAATCAGGTGTCTTTCAGGGAACATTAGGCTATGTCAAGTCAAATCAAGTTTATTGTCACATCCACAAGTACAGTGCAGTACAGGTGCAATGAAAAACTTGCTTGCAGCAGCATCACAGGCACAGAACATAAATTATACGTATGTTATATATGACAGTGAAGAAAAAGACTGTGCAAAAAAAAAAATCAGAGACAAGTCCACAAAAGTGCATGAAGTGGTCCGTAGTGTTCTGTTGCTGAGATAGGGTTAGGGTTGTGCAGGTCGGTTCAAGAACATGATGGTTGTAGGAAAGTAGCTGTTCCTGCCCAAGGTTCTGCCCGACAGTAGCAGCGAGAAGAGGGCATGACCCAGATGGTGGGGATCCTTGATGATAGATGCCACCTTCTTGAGGTGGGGAGGGATGTGCCCACGATGGACTGGGCTACATCCACTACACTCTGCAGCTTCTTGCGTTCCTGTGCATTGAAATTGCTGTACCAGACCATGATGCAACCAGTCAGGATACTTTCAACAGTGCGTCTGTAGGAGTTTGGTGACATGCCAAATGTCCTTAAGTTTCCAAGAAAGTAGAGGCGCTGGTGCACCTTCTTTGTGATTGCACCTACATGCTGGATCCAGGACAGGTCATCTGAGATGTTATCATGCAGGAATTTGAAGCTGCTGACTTTCTCCACCTCTGACCCACCAATGAGAACTGGCACGTGGTCTCCCGACTTCCCCTTTCTGAAATCAATGATTAGTTCCTTGGTTTTGTTGACATTGAGCACGAGATTGTCATTGCTGCACCGGATGTTCTACCTTACTCCTGTACACAGACTCGTCACCACCTGTATTTCCGCAATCAACAGTGGTGCTGTTGATGAATTTGTAAATGGTATTGGAGCTGTGCTGAGCTACACAGTAATGGGGTTAAAAAGAGTGGAGCAGGTGGCTAAGCATGCAGCCTTTGAGATGCACCTGTGTTGATGGTCAATGAGGAGGAGCTGTTGTTACTGATCTGTATGTTGTTACTGATGAGGAAGTCAAGGATCCAGTTGCAAAGGGAGGTACAAAGACCCAGGTCTTGGAACTTAGTAATAAGTTTGGGGGGGATGATTATGTTGAACGCCGAGCTGTAGTCAATGAACAGCAGCCTGACATACGTGATATTGTTATCTAGCTGGTCCAGAACAGAGTGGGCAGCCAGTGAAATAGCATCTGCTGTTGACCTGTTCTGGTGATAGGCAAACTGAAGTGGATCCAGGTCATTTCTGAGGCTGGAGTTGATTCTCATCATAACAAACCTCTCAAGGCGCTTCATTACAGTTGTCATTGATCTTCTTGGGCACCGGTACCATAGATGCCCTTTTGAAGCAGGTGGGAACCTCAGACTACAGAAGCGAGAGGTTGAAGATGTGCTTGAATACACTAGCCAGTTGGTCTGCACAGGTCTTCAACACGCAACCAACTAGGCCGAACGGTTTGCATGGGCTCATCCTCTTGAAGGATGCTCTGACGTCGGCCTCAGAGACTGAGATGACAGAGTTGTCAGGAGCTGTGAGGGTTTGAGTAGGTGTCATTATTCTCACTCTTGAAGTGTACATAAAAGGCACTGAGAGCTCATCTGGAAGTGATGTGTTGTTGCCACTTACGTTACCCATTTTCACTTTGTAGAAAGCGATGGCATGCAAGCCCTGCCACAGCTGTTGAGCATCCATCTGTGACTCCAATTTAGTCCAGAATTGACTCTTTGCGCTCGTGATTACCTTCCAGAGGTCGTGCCTGGATTTCTTGTATGGATCTTGTATGGGAGTCCATGATTCCCAAAATATTCCGACTGAACTAACTGAACCCCACTCACATTTTCTTGATTGACGACCAGCACCTGCATCATCTTCTTACCCTGCCCCTCCTTTATCACCTCTGCACCAAATCCCATTCAGCTCTACTACACACTTGCTCTACACTTTGCTACACAGAACCTCATGAAAAGACCTATCCTCCACAAGCTCTTGCTGTTGCAAAGTCTTTTCTATTGCACACAATGAACTTCATGGATGATGGAATATTAAAGACTGTAAGCCTTACACAAAACTACCATGGGCCCCAATACCCCACCCTGCTTTAAAATGCATTGTCACACCTACTAGACATCCAAATTACAAGTTGACAAATGATTTTGTTCTGTTGATTGTAATAACTGTTTCCTGAATTTGTACAGTTTAGTCTCGTTTCCACTTAGTCTCCGTTGTAAAGGACACACTATTCCTTGAAAGCTGCAATGTCTAGGAGCTCTAATATTATTCTACTGACATGCAGCTAAGAGCTGAAGAAATCAATGTCATTAAAATGATTTTTTTTTCAAATGACATTCTAAATTTTCTGATATACTTCCAACTCCTGCTGGGGGAAGGAAGGGGCTGAATTTCACCAACACTGGAGGCATTGGAAGTAGCCCAAAAGAGATTCACCAGGCGAATTCCTGGGATAAGAAGGTTGTCTTATCTCAAGCAGCTACAGAAATTAGATATATATTGTTTCAAGTTTATAAAAATGAGGGGTGATCTTACTGAAACATAAGACCTTTAAAGGCTATAACTAGGCAGGTATCAAGATGTTTCCACTACCTTGAAGGAGGGGACAATGTTACAAGATTAGTGGGCAGTCTTTTAAAATTCACGTGCGTAGTAACTTTTTCTTGCAGAGGGTGGTGAATCTCTAGAATTCTCTACCCCAGAGGGTGGTGGAGGCGAAATCAGAAATTGAGGGCAACATGGAAGTGGCGCAGTAGATCAGGCCTGGGACAGAACAGCCATGATCATAGTGAATGTCAGGGCAGGCTTGAGAGGCTGAGTGACCTACTCCTGCTCCTATATTCTTATGTTCTTATTTTCTAAATGTGGATTGTCTAATCAGGCTGTGGCATTCACACTCTTTAGAATCCTGCTAAATCCTAAACCCAAAAACTAAGGATGAAATTAGAGAGAAGCAATGCAAATGTGCACGCGACCCATTCAATATTAGAATGGGATTAAAGGAGAAGTGCCCTCTGACAGATATAAATTAGACCAGTTATAGGTTGATTTGATAAACCTATGTGTATTTACAAATCAAAATGCCATAGGAAAAAAATTTATAATTAATAGTAGTCAAGTTGTTAAAGAGAGGATATAAGGACTAATAAACAAAACTTAAATCGTTTCAAGAAGGGTTGTTTAGATTGGATAGTCTCCACCTAATCCAGGCATCTGCTAAAGTCATTCCGAGCCCTGTATCAAACAGCACCCAGGGACATCCGGGGAACAGATGTCTCATCCTCCACTAGCCTAGGCTGAAGCAAAGAGCCAATACTTAGCACTAATCCTAAGCAGCATAGTTATGAGTGAGATCTCCGCAAAATGGGTGACTAAATTCTCTGTGCTCTGAAATCTTGCATTACCACGAGAGTCAGGACTGTTTGCAATGTTCACTGACTACAGGCATATCTTGATATCATGGGGGATTGAGTTTATGACAGGAAAGTGCTTCGATCTTTAACAGTACAAGATCAATTCTATGAAGAAACCTAAAGCCAATAAAGTGCTGGGGTCCTCTTACAAGACATTTCACTACAAAATAAAGTGTATCAATTTTGTCCTGGTACAAGATTAATTCCAAATTTGAAACCAACTTAATTAATAAAAGCTCAACAAGCCTTAAAAGTGGGAAGTTCATGACAAACATGTGGGATGAACCAGCAAGTCTTTTTCCTGCCTGTTATTGTTTATATCTGGAAAGAAAAGGTTGGCACCGACACTCAAGTTATTAGAAAGCTGTGCAGCGTGATTGCTTTGGAATGAAATTCTTATTGTTCACAGCTCAGAAAAATTCTTCACATTTTGGATTCTCCAAATTATTTCTGCACAAATTTAAAGTTTCCTTCTTTCTGCGTCCTTCTCTAAGGGTTCTAACATAAGCATAAGAGATCTCCAAGCAGAGAGTACCTGAACAACAGGAATTCCAGTAAGTCATGAAACTATGGCTAAGCAGGCTTGCATTCAACTTGTGAATTTCACCTGACAAATCATCTGCTGATAGTCTGCTACCAGTGTATCTGAGAAAACAGGAGATCACCAAGAGTTCCCCACAGTAAAGAAACTTGTGCCTTTCAGAATCTATCTTAAAATAGTATTTGTAAGGGAAATAAAAATTGAATGTATAAATACTGCAATATATTCCTCACAGACTGCACTCAGTGTTTAAAAATAAGCAATTTTTTTTTTGTATTCAGTTATTACACACAGCAAGCCCCTTCTGGTGATGAACTTAGTAAAATGGTAATGTTAACAGAGAAGCGCTGCCCAGACACTAGTAGAATTCCTGTTCTTCTTCAATTATCGTAAGATCTTCACTACCCATTGGAAATTGCACATTAAATCAGCTTAACACATCAGTATGGTATTCAATACTGAAACATAAACAGAAGTTGGATGCCCAAACCTCTGGCACTAAGTTCAAATCCACATCACCTTAAACGAACATCGATGAAATTAACTTTTTTTTAGTTAGTAATAAAAAAAGTGTTTTTACCGAAAGGCTTCTTCCAATTTGCGAATTTGTTTCAGAGCATTTGCTTTCTCCTGGTCTCTTTCAGTCAGCAAGTTGTGAATCTGAAGTAAAATAAAAATTAAATTACTTATTTCTTTCATGTGTAATACAGTATAAACAAAATTAACTTGCATCACAATTTTAGAATATTTGATATCAAGAGCAAAACATAATTGCAGCAAACAAATCAAATGCTCTCTAAGTACAATCACTGGTTTAGTAAATAAAATATAACTGGTGTTAGTTATAGTATTATCTCCTCGATCTTTGATAATAAGAAAATAGAATCTGGATAATTTATGAAGTTTTGGGGCCCAATTAAATCCCAGAGATCCAGCAATGCAGGCTCAGACACATTTTTGCTCTTTCTGGCAAGGAAAGAAAATTGTAACCTGGAGGAGGAATGGGGGATGTGCAAAGGGAGAAATAGGTGGACACATTTTCCATGAGCATGCCTTTGTCATAATGTCATTATCACCTGAATGTCTCAAAGATTTCACCAGTTTTATTCCATCCACTTCCTGTTCCAAGTGAGCATACTACCTGCAAAGGGCTGGAAATGGGGCCAATCGTCAATCATCCAGATGCAACTGATTCAACAGCTGAACCAGCAAGCGAATGCCACTCTGAGTTTGTCCGACGTATGGCAGACTGGCCTGGACCTCTCACCCCAATGACAAAGCATTCTTTGAATCTTGGAAAGAAGGAACATTTTCCAATTTCCTCCATTTATATTTAGCAACCTTCAATCAATCAATACACCAAGTTACTGACTGGTTCTCGTCAAAACCAAAACTGTTGTTATTTTAATGTAGAGACCATTGCAGGTTGGGGAGTAGCTGGGGTCGTGATAGTGGAGAAAAAGGAAGACAGGGTTTTACTGACCTTAAGAGTGATATCAGAAGCCCAGTGAGGAATCTGGATTGCAGAACTAAGGGCCTAATAGTTCAGCACTATCTCCAGCTGGATCTCATTGTGCAGCTTCCTCTCAGATCTCTGCACACCACTATCTCCACTTTTTCCTAGAATGCATTCTATCTAGTGCATGCCCACACTAATGTTTAACGTTATTAGCTGCATTTCTCCAATACTGCTAAAGCAAAACATGTCTAGCAGGGTGGAAACATTAAGGGAATTTCCAACGATAATGGGTTTTAAAGCCCTGGTCAGGCCAAAACTAACAGGAATACAAGAAGCCACAGGGTGACAATTTTGGGTTTATGCCTGGAATTCTCCGTATTGTTGGACTCCTGTTGGCAGTCATATCGTGGTAGGAAGGTAATTGAGAGAGGAAGAAATGACAGAAACATCAGGCACTACTTCCCAAAATAATTGGAATTGCTTCCTAGAGTGGGATCAGTCTAGCGACAGGTCATTCACACATTCTCTGGGTCATGGTGATGGTTGAAATTCCGAAAGAAGTGAGGAAATAATAGCCATAAAATAAAATACTAGTAAATCATTAGGTCCTACATTTATTTCCTGCTGCACTAATGATTAATAAAAAACTTTAAACTACTGGTGCTTGCTATTACTAATGCTGGACTTATGACAAAGAGAATGAACAGCTGTAACAGCCAGCTATCACAAGACTACTATTCTAACAAGCTAAAGCATCAGCTTTTCTTTCATCCCTCCTCCATTGAGCCTTCTTTATTACATTAGTAAAAATTAGAGGTTCTTATGTGCCTTGTGGCACTTTGAACAAACAGCTTAAAGGAAACATTAGCCAGCATTTCACATTCCCTGGAGGTATAAAAAAGATACTTGCAGCTGTTCTAATTACTGGGCCTGACAACTAGTGCACTGCTGCCAGTCTTTTACAGCTTTATTGGGATACAAAGCAACAGGTCATCAGCACAAAGCAGGTGTGTTTTGCATATATTGAATTCTTTCACCCACTCTATCACCAGTCGGTGGCTTATAATAGTCAACTTTCAGTTTTGCCACATTTTGTTCAAAATGGCATTCGAAGCAAGCACATGACAGCAGCCAGAACTAAATGTAACTGGTTAACTTAAGATGTTCCTGCTTCAGTTACCTTAACGCTTCAGATATTTTACTACTGAAAGGGAACTACTTCCAAAAAAAAACTACTAGTAAACATTTTTCAAGAGATGCAGAAATACGTATAGTGTGATTTCTGTCACAAACATGAAGCATGGGTAATTCACTATGACTAACATCATTGTGTAGTGTTTGTAGAAGCAAATGATTAAAGGTTGGGCAAAGGTTTTTCGGTGATGATGTTCACCCTGCTTAGTTTTCTTGGGTGCCGTACATAGTTGAACTTATTGAACCTTCCACCTATTTAGAAAATAAATTAACAGTGCAATTAACTGGATGATTGTTATTTACAGACAATCTCAGAATCTCAATCAGTTCAATGTGTAATGATCAGAATACAAAGATTAGGGATAAGGTCAGTGCTAATATAATATTTATCAGTCCTACAAATCTCTAGGATGAAAATTAGATCATCCATTCTGAATTACTATTTTTCCCTGTGTGCGCACTGCTTGTTCCTGTTGGGGCTGTTTATGTTCATTGTGCAAAGGACAAAGCACGTTCAAAATTTAAGTTCTTCTCCAAAGCGTAAAAAGTTTAGGCTGACATTCCAGTACAATACTGAAGGAGTGCTACAGTATGGCTGAAATGTTAAACTAAGGTCTTCCCTCCCCAACTACGTGGATGTAAAAGATCCCATCGTACTACCTCAAACTAAGGCAAGGAGTTCTCTATTATATTTCTCCTGACCAATCAGGTGTAGCAAATATCATGAACAATTAACCAGTGGTAGAGACACATCTCAAAACACTTATAAACAGCAAATGATTGAATTGATTAATTAACTAAGCAAATAGGAGTACCACTTTGTACAGCAAAATCCCACAAACAGAAATAAGATGCATGTTCAAGTTTTCCAATAAACATCACAGATTGGCAAAGATTTCACCCACAGATTGGCCTTGAAATTTGTATTGGGTTGTTCCTATGCAATTAAAAATGGACTTTTTCCTAAGTGCAACACATTTTACAGCAGAAATTCAACTGAGCACCCAGCACAAGTCACCATTGCGCATCAAATGACATCATTCTTCATGCAAAGTTCAGCACAGTATCAGTATGGGCTAGGGAATGTGTGCTATGTTCTACACTCTGCCTGCTGAAATGCCTATACAGTAAAAAGATCAATGCTGCTAGCTGTGTCTCAGTGGGTGATTCATTCTAGTTCTGCAGTGGCCTGAGGCATGATTTATCTGGGAATTAAAATTAGTTATACAAATGTAGAATTTAGTAAGTGACTGGTGACAATGAACTGGCTGGATTGTCATAAATATCCATCTGGTTCAATATTGTTCTTCAAGGGTAGAAATCTGCCACTGTTATCCCGTCAAGCCTATAAGCAGCTCCAGATACAGAGCAGTTGGTTATTTTTAATTGGCCTCTGAAATGGTCTAGCAAGAACAATAGTTAGAACAATAAATGCTGGCCTAGCCAACAAATCAGCCATCCTGCAAACTCTAGTGAATATCCTCCTTAACTTCATGACCAATATTTTTTTTTCCTGAACTTTAGATTCAAACCAGCGTGAAAATTGTGAAGGGAATTATTGCTGGGACAGATGTCAAGAGATTTTACAAGGCAAGTGGACTCTCAAATCTGAAACAATTATGTAATTTTTCAATGAACCCACTGGGGTCATAACCCAGATGTGGAGACTTTGGGAGGGTGCAGAAGTGATATACCAGGATGTTGCCTGGCCTGGAGTGCATTAACTATAAGGAGAGTTTGAACAAACTTGGATTGTTTTCTCTAAAGCATCGAAAGCTGAGGGGCGACCTGGTAGAAGTATATAAAATTATGAGAGGCATAGATGGGGTAGATAGTCGACGTCTATTGGAATTGTCAAAAACTAAAGGGCATATGTTTAACGTGAGAGGGGGGAAGTTTAAAGGAGATTTGCGAGGCAAGTGTTTTACACAGTGTGGAAGGTGCCTGGAACGCATTGCCAAGGCAACGTTTAAGAGGCATTTAGACAGACACATGAACAGGCAGGGAATAGAGGGATACGGACCATATGCAGGAAGTTGGGATGAGTTAGACTGGCATCATGGTCAGCACAGACATGGTGGGCAAAAGTGCCTGTTCCTGTGCTGTGAGGTTCTATGTCAAGCCATGGGGAATTTATGCTACAATATCAGATCCCAGGGATTTTAATCTTCTTTCTTTTGGTAGATCCATTAAAACTCAATGAATTAAATATCCATTAACTAAAAACTACAAATCAATCACAGCATGTTCATTCTTTGTTAAATATTGCAAAAACTCCTCTACCTACAATTTTTAAAATATAAATCTTTTGTTACAACAATTTCTGCTTATATAACTTTTGATGTCCCATCAGTAGTTCGCATGTTGTCACTAGTTATAACAGGCATTTCCTTCATTACCTTCCTTTCATGAAGGCACTCCAGATGCAGTTTCTCTTCTTCAAATGTTCCTGCTTGATTCTGAGAAAAATACACAAAAATTAACAAGCTAAAGGCATTAAATAGTGTAAAGAAAGAAATGATCTCAAATTACAAATTCGATTCACAGGTTCACTTGTCTTTTAAACAGTTATTAAACTAAGAGGTACCTTTAAGAAATTTATGGATTGTGTCTTTGTCTCAGTTGAGAATAAAAGTTGTCATGTACACTCCCGTGCCCAACATTCTACCCTGACTTCTCTAGAGCAGGTGCTAGCTGCTCATGGGAGTGCAACTCCTGATCTTCCTTCATTGCTTTCATAAGGTGCTCAAAAACAGGAGAATTTTTTTTCCTCTTCAATTGGGAAGAGGCAATGCCTCTTTTCTGATGACAGCAACAGCATATCTTGCATTTAATTACAGTCTTCAACCTTGAAAAATATCCCAAGGTTCTTCACACAAGTGTAATCAGATAAATAACTGACAAAAAAAAAGCTGAAACAGGAAAAAAAGGCCTAGGTGGGATAAAAAGAGATAGTAATAACACACTCAGATACTAAAAAGGAAAAATGTGCTTGTGATCGTACAGAGGTAATTCAGGTTTGCAAAGATTATGATAGATACGTCAACTGTACTTGTGTTTCCATGCTGTTTATCAGCAAAAGATTCTGCCAGGGAACCCAGTTAATGGTCACTCTGAAGCTGTCCAGCACCTGGATCAGATAGGCCAGGATATTATGTATACCTCACTGATTATATTCCAAAAACCATGAAATAAATCTACCACATTCTCTTCATCCATATCATGTGATTTTACACAAAAATAACATATTAAATGCTGTGTATCCTGATTCCAAGCCGATTCTGATTTTACTAATCAGTCTACATGTATCTAGTTCATTGGCTCTCTTCTTGGCATCTCTTCTATATGCTTGCTTCCCCAAGGAGAGTAAAAAAATTATCAGAATCTCTGCTATCACCATCAACCTTTGTCAACACTTGAGAAAAATGCTATTTGAACCCCAGTGAATTTTATGGTTTAAGTTCTCACTTTTTCCAGAACCAACAGCTCTCTGTGGTTATTTCTTCTAACTGCTCAATATTCTCCTCCAGTTACACATGTATTCTCACTTCCTCTAGCATTTCTGAAAGTCAGTTTCATAGTTACTTCATACTTCAGCTGCAACTACATTACTCCCTCCATAGCCATGATCCTTTGAGACTCATAAAAGCCACTATTCCTTTTTATATTATCATTAGCTTTTTTATCCATACTCTTTCTTTAGACCCATCCACATTTTGCCCCCCTGTCCTTCACATCTTCTATAGATAATCATGTGCCTTCCTTTTAAAATTTACTCTAATTTTAACCCCTTTATCTGTCCAGAAAAATCTCTGACTGATTTATTCTTAACTTTAAAAGGAAAATATTTATCTTTCACTCATTTCAACTCATAACTTAAAAGGTTTCCACTGGTGATCCAATGACTCGTTTGCTGACTTTGCAGGATCACTATTTGTTGCATTATGAAGTTCATTGAACTTTGCCCTTTATCTTTTTTACAATGAACCTAAGCAACTCTGGTTACTATTTTTCAAATGTTTTCCAACTCTTATATCAATTATTTGTTCCATTTCAAATACCATCTCAAGCAAATCTTCTGGCCTCATTCAACTTGTGTATTGATGTGTACAGCAGTCTGAATGGCAGTTTAAAAACTATTATCCACATATATATTTAAAATGCTATAACCAGAAGTCACAGAATCCAAGTCCTGTTCAAAACCAAACTACGTCTTGCATTGTTATCATATCCTTACATAAATTGTCAATACTTCCAACCCCTCCAATAGTATGAAATGCTTTAAGCTTTCACATTCATTCCTCTTGATCCTGGCTCATCTTATCTAGATTTTTCTTGCTCTTTTAAAATCACACTTCCTACTGATCTCACCTTCATTACTGTCTAATTTTATTTAAATTCAGAATCCCCTTGCCTTTTTTGTTTTCATATCTTACTTCCCCCCACTTCCCCTTTCTCTTGACATTTTAACTGATTTCTACTTTGGTTGAACCAATATTTGGTTGAGAACGCACTTTGTTTCCTCTGTCCCCCAGATATCTCTTGATAATGACAGAGCTCAGAATAGAGTATCTATTTCAAGATTTTGGTGCTGGGTATGTGAGTGAGGCAGCTGAGTATAATTAGGGGATTGATGCTGGGAATATTGGCTTGGGAGAGGACACTGACATTGGTTCACTTGTCCTGCCAGTGGGTTTGTAAGATTTTGCACAGACAACATTGGTGGTACCTTTGCCAGTACTTTGAAATGCTTATAATCAAAGTCCCAGAAAAATGTAGAAGTATGGACATCACTACTGTCCAGTGGAATGAGTTTTGTGCTGGCCTTTAGGTACTTGCTCTTCAACACCCTTTTTCCTCAGATGGCCAAAGGTTGTGCTAGTATACTGAAGGGAAATGGTGAATTTCATTATTAACTCCTGCCTTCACTGAGGGGTGACTCCTGAGACAAGATATGGGAAGGGATCCATGTTTACCAGGGTCTCATTTGGAGTTAGTGTGCGTTCCTGTGCAGTGGTGGCAGGGTGGTAGGGGATCTTTGTTATTCAAATGTTCATTGAGGGCCATTCACTCAGTGAACAAATCAACAGTAACTAGGAACCTGGCCTCTACATGTACAAATACGTATGCAAAAGCATGACCTGCATACTTCAGTTCAATGACTGAGGACAGAGTGACCTTAGGGTGGGGGCAATGTATGCAGAACAGTTCTCTTTCTCCTGGAGATGAGCTCCACTCCAGCAAGCAGCAAGTTGGAGGTGAAGTGCAGCATTGCCACATGATGGACTGAGAAAAGGACTGGAGTGTCGACACAGCCTTCCTTGATATCAGTCTGCACTGAGACTGAGAGTTATGCATCCACTGGTTGAAATTATGGCATGCATGTTAACAGAGATAGGATGGAGATACATTTCTGAGGCTAGCCAAATTTGAGAAGGATGCTCCAAAGTCCTCTTGATTGACAGAGTCAAATACTTTTATGAGGCCAATAAGCATGTTTGTGGGTGATGCTGCTCATGATAGTTTTCTTGCAGTCACCTCTCATGAAGGCCACGTCCAACATGCCATGAGATAGCTGGAATCTAAAGCACGATTAAGGAATCAACCCTTCAACCACTGGTTGAGGAAATCTTTGTGATGACTCTCTATGCAGGCAGAGGAAGCCCCTTCTGCAGTTACCATAATTGGATTTGTTTCCTTTCTTGAAGAAAGTCACAATTATGCTGTCTCCGAGGACCCTTGGCATGTCTTCCTCTTCGCAGATGCGGGTGAGGAAGTTGTAACTTTGTGTCCGAAGTCCCTCTCTGCCAAGCTTTAGCAAGGGTAGTGTCTACTCCCAAAGCCTTGTTTCTCATTTGACATATGGCCTTTTCAACTTCTTTTCAACAGTCATAGTTGCATTCTTTGAAGAATTTCTTCCATTATGCACTGACTCAGATAGATAGAAACTGATCCCATTGATGGTTGAGCATCAGAGGAACAGATTTAAGGTGACTGGCAAAAACCTAATACGATGTGACAATTTTCTATATGCCATGATTTTTAAGCATATGGACTGCACCCCTTGATAGGGTGATGGAGACAGGTTTCAAAAGGAAGGTAGATTAGTACTTGAAAGGAAGAAAAAATACAGAGCTGCTGCTAAAGGACGAGGGAATGGGACTCACTGGACTGCTCTTACAGAGAGTTGGCATAGACTCAAGACTAGAAATAGCACCTTCTTTGCAATTACTGTTCTGTGATTCTCAGGTATTAACAATGTTATCACTGGAAGGTGAATACAACTGTAACAAATATAGGCTAAGCACACAGAAAATTCATAGGAATTTGTCTATCATGTCAGACCCACAACATTTTTATGGCATTGGGTTAGGCAAGCTGATTGTTGCACATTTTAATTCACATGGGATGAGAGCAGGGTCAAGGCTCAACACTGCTCATCCCTAACTGCAAATGAGTCACTTTCTTGAACTGCAGCAACCCTCATGGTGAATGTACTCCCTTAAAGTTGTGGTAATGCCAAGATTTTGACTGTGATAATATAAGTATTGCAAGTAAGGATGATGTGACCTGAGGGAAATTTCCAGGTAATGACCTTCTCTTGTTCATGTTGACTTCTGCGTTCGAGGTCAACAACAATGAAACTATGACCTACAGGCCAAATTTGACTCGGCAACTCTTAGCCTGGCCCTCTAAGTAACCCCTAGGCATGATACTCTGCCCTGCATTAGGCCTGGGAGGTAGTTCTGGCCATGGTAGGGGCAGAGGTTGGGAAATACAGTGAAAGAATTGGGTTGATGATTGTGGAAGAGTGGGATGTGGCTGAGGATATTGCCGGAGAGTGGTTGGGAAGAGAGTGCTATTCCA
Organism: Pristis pectinata; assembly: GCF_009764475.1. Taxonomy (NCBI): domain Eukaryota; kingdom Metazoa; phylum Chordata; class Chondrichthyes; order Rhinopristiformes; family Pristidae; genus Pristis; species Pristis pectinata. The sequence goes on from NC_067422.1 coordinate 4,296,156, forward strand.
CAGAAACAAAGGACTGCAGATGCTGGAATCTAGATGAAAAACACTATAATGCTGGAGGAACTCAGCAGGCCAGGCAGCACCCATGGAGAAAAGCAGGTGATCAACGTTTTGGGTCAGGACCCTTCTTCAGGACTGAAGATAGGAAAAGGGAAAGTCAAATATATAGGAGGGAAAAGCAGAGCAGTGATAGGTGGACAAGAGGGGAGGTGGGGTGGGCACAAGGTGGTGCATCTACCTATCACCACCTTGTGCTCATCCCACCTCCCCTCTTTTGTCCACCTATCACTGTTCTGCTTTTCCCTCCTATATAGAGCTTCCCCTTTTCCCATCTTCAGTCCTGTAGATTGCAATGCTGTTTGACGTAATTGCACATACCAGTGCCACTATGAGCTAGCATGTCACTTAGAGAGAAGTGCTGGTTTACCAACTTTACCAGTGGCCTTCTGGTCCAACCTGAAAAGTACAAAGGTTTGAGATAGAAATCATGCTTTTTTATTTGGGCAATGTCAAAGGTGCATTGGCAAGCTTCTGTGACACATTTGTGGATGGTAAACATGGTAATCCCATAGTTACCATAAATGTAAAATACATATCAAAAATGATGAAATAAAATCCCATTATTGCAGAAGATAGGTTCTTTAAAAAATAATAATGTCTCATCAACACACATTTGTCCACAATTATTTTGCTTACTCTACCTATTTTTGGCAGACATTAATTCATCAGATTTCCCAAGTGTCATCCAAGGGTGATTTTTATGTGAACTTAGCATTGACAAACAGCACAGACAGACACAAGAGACTACAGATGCTGAAATCTGGAGCAACAAACTATCTGTTGGAGAAACTCGATGGGTCGAGCAGCATTTGTGGGAGGAAAGGAATTGTCCATGTTTTGGGTCAAAACCCTGCATCAGGACAAAACTCATCCTGATGCAGGGTTTTGACCCGAAACGTGGACAATTCCTCATCTCCCACAGATGCTGTTCAATCCACTGAGTCCCTTGAGCAGATTGTTAGTGACTAACAGCAAGCTGCTTAACATGGTGTCCTTCGAAGCTGGGTCTTACTGTGGGCAGGCACAGTAGTGTAGCAGTTAGCATAATGCCATTACAGCGCCAGTGACCAGGGTTCAATTCCTGCCACTGTCTGTAAGGATTTTGTACGTTTTCCCCGTGGCTGCGTGGGTTTCCTGTAGGTGCTCTGGTTTCCTCCCACATTCCAAAGACGTATGGGTTAGGAAGTTGTGGGCATGCTATGTTGGCACTGGCAGCGTGGCAACACTTGCGGGCTGCCCCCAGAACACTCTACGCAAAAGATGCATTTCACCATGTGTTTTGATGTATGTGTGACTGAAAACGATATCTTATCCTATCCTCATCCAAGAACCAGACAACTGCACTTCTCAGCAGTGATAGTTGAATACTGATCAAAGGCCTTACCATTGGCCAGGTAAAAAGAACTTCCATAATTCCAATGTTGATATTTCTAATCTACTTTCGGTTGTTTCTCAGGCATTCATTGTTTATGCTCTTAAAGTTGCAGCATTGCAGGCTACATTTTGCAAAATCTAGAAAGCCATTTATCCACTGCGATCTTTCCTAACATGTTCAAGTAAGCCAGCCTTTTAGCATGTAAAGAAATAAATAAATTTGAACACAATTAAACACAAAATAAAGCAAAAATATTGAAAACTTGTCACAATATTAAAATCAACAAAAACAAATATAATAGTAAGAGATTTAACCTTGTAGATTATACTTAAAAAATTCAGCACAGTTTTGTAGTTTCAATCAGAATGCAGCATTTTCATAGAATGCTTATTAAATGCTTAATCCAGCTCACCCTTGCATTGCTTTGGACTTCGAAGAAAAATACATTATGTAAATTCAAATTGGGATTTACAACTTTATTCTCAAAGCTCCCCCTATTCATTTACTTCTCAAAAATGAACAGCTTAGCCTATAGTATGGCTGAATTGCATTTCCAGTTTTCCAACAGATGTCACACCAAAATGTGGTTGAAATATACACAATTTACAGGGCTTCATTTAATGGCTTACTCAACAACTTAATCCAAATAGAACTAATGGTGCATACTGTAGATACAGTACCTTCCACACAGTATTTGACTTCTACACCATGGCATCATCTCCAATGAAACTGGAAGAGGAACTAACTAAATAAAATCAACTAATTTCAGTAGATATTTTTCTTGGATTCAGAACTTAGCAGGAAGAGGGATGTCAGGCAAGTGGGAAGCTTTTGAAAGTGAGATTGGGAGAGTTCAGAGCCAACATGTTATTGTTAGAGTGAAGGCCAAGGGTCAACCATGATGACGAGGGATATTGAGGCCCTGGTCAGGAAAAGGGAGGCATATGTCACGTATAGGGAGTTGGGATCAAGTGAATCCCTTGAGGACTATAAGGGATATAGGAGTACAATTAAGGAGGAAATCAGGAGGGCAAAAAGGGACATAAGGCACCCTTGTCAGATAAGATAAAGCAGAATACTAAGAGATCCTCCAAGTATAATAAGAGCAAAAGGACAACCAGGGAGAGAATTGGTCCCCTCAAGGAAGAGTGAGGTTGTCTTTGTATGGAGCTACAGGAGATGGGTGAGGTCTTAAAATGAATACTTTTCATCTGCATTTACAGTGAATGATATCCTGAAAAAAAATCGATATTATGAAAGAGAAGGTGTTGGCAGTGTTGAGGTGCATAAAGGTGGATAAATCTCCGGGGCCTCGTCAAGTGTATCCTAGGGCATTTTGGGAAGAAGGTGAAGAAACTGCAGGGACCCTGGTAAGATCAAGTCATAGGAAGGATGTGATTAAGCTAGAGGATGCAGAAAAGATTCTCAACAATATTGCCAGGACTGGAGGACTTAAGTTATAAGGAGAGACTGGACTGGCTTGAACTGTTTACCCTGGAGTGAAGGAGGCTGAGGGGTGATTGTAAAATCACGAGGGGCATAGATAAGATGGATTGTCACAATCTTTTTCCCAGGGTAGGAGAGTCTAAAACTAGAGGGCATAGGTTTAAGGTGAGTGGGGGCTTAAAGGGGACCTGAGAGGCAGGTTTTTCACACAGACAGTGGTGGGTATGTGGAACAAGTTGCTAGAGGAAGTGGTAGAGGTGGGTACAATTACCCCCATCACCCATCTTCATGCCCCTCCCCCTCTTGGTTCCATCCACCCACGACACACACAGTTCACCCACAGGGTTTCCTCCCACTTCCCTATCTGGTTCCGTTTCCATCTGCCACCCCCTCCCCCCAACTGGTTCCCATTATCACATTCCTTACTTATCGGATTCCAGCACTGGTAGCCTTTGTGTTCCTGCTTATCACCCTCCAGCAGCTGTTTCCACTTTCGCCCTCCCCTCCCCACACCTCACTCCATCTGCCTCTACTTTTTTTTTGTCTGCCTCCATCTATCATCCACCTGCCGCTGTCTCCCAACTCCACTCCTCTCCCTCCCTACCTGGCTCAACCTGCCCATCAACCTTCACCCCTCATCTGTCCACCGATCACCTCGGACTCCTGTTCAACCACTCTCCCTCTCTTCTTTATACTGGCCATCTCCCCTCAGTCCTGATGCAGGGTTTTGACCCAAAACATTGACAATACCTTTCCTCCTATAGATGCTGCTCAACCCGCCGAGTTCCTCCAGCAGATTGTTTGTTGGTACAATTACAACATTTAATAGACATTTGGACAGGTACATGGATAGGAAAATTTAGGGGGACACAGGCCAAATGCAGGCAAATGGGACTAACTCAGGTAGACAACTTGGTCAGCATGGATGCTTTGGGCCAAAGAGCCCATTTCTGTGCTGTACAACTCTATGACTCTGAGATCTTTAGCAAATGCTAATAAGTTTTATATGAGTTCATTGGACTTTAATGAAACATTTATCAATTCATGTGTGTGATCTTCATCTAGCCTTCTATAAACCCACCCTTAACTGTTGCTGTTTCTGATGCTCATTTGCCTGCAGCTCTTTCTTCAGTTGGCTGACATTCTGCTCCAGTTCTTCAATAACAGCAGCTGCCTGTTTTATGAGGGCAGAAATGGAAAATAACAGTGAGATTAATACTCAGAATTTACAGAATACTTCTGCACAATTCTTAAACTCAGAATACAGCAAAACTGAATGCAATAAATGCTAATAGATAAAAACTTTATTGTAAAGGATAATTAGGGTGTTGTGAAGTAGCTGTAAAGATTTCAGCAAATAAAATATTCCAGTGATACAATTACAATATAGAAAGTGAAGTCAGAGATTTTTAAACATTAAAAACTGTGGCCTAAAGATTGCTTGGTGTCTGAAGAGCACATCAAACTGGGAGTGTGCAGAGAGCCTACAGAACGTTTTGTTTGAGGACTGGCTATTATAGTGGATGAGGCCCAAGGCATCGACAATGTAGATTGAGCCTGGCACTCTGCACCACAAAGCCTTTCATGCTTTCCCTGTGATGTGGAAAAGAAAATTGTCAAGTTGTTTGGGAGTGAGTGGAGAAAGAGGAATGGTCATCACTTCCTGGAGGCAAGGGTCAATATACAAATATGATGGTCAGGTTGGTAGCCTTCATATACCTTGGCTGCTGAGAGTGCATGCTCGTGCTTTATATTGTTCAACTCTGAGTCATGTTTAATTTGCATTTGCCTTCCGGTTTTCTCATGATCCTCCAACATTTGCTGCTTTTCCTTCTGAAGAGAGTTGTATCTATGAGGAAAAGAAAAGCATTTTTATTTTATTATAACGATTCCAGCTTTCTTCAGGGTCCATTTTGACAGCAAATGTATCCTTAATTAATGTTGGGCTTTAAACATTTCTCTCTGGATCACTGTTAAAGATGAAATAATATTTGATTGCCAATAGGTGTTAGCAACCAGCAAGACCTTCATTCCTAAGCAGTCAGCTATTAAAAACTTGTTTTGCATTTTGGGGGCCAGATGACATCATTAAACCGTTGCAAAGGATATTTAGTAAAGCAGTAAATGTTTACACAACGTAACACATGGTTTACCAAACCCTAAGGATAACACCTGGACTATGAAGACATCATTACTATAGATCATATAATCGAAACAATAACCTATCATGCAAATCATTAGCATCTTAAATGATGTTTATATTACAGACTGTTAAGCTATTTAATGGCATGTATGCATCAGATGAATATAATAAGGGATCATAAATAATGACTCAGTGAATGACATTCTTGTAAAAAGAGATTAGATTTCAGCTTCACAGCTGGCATTGCTTATGGTATAATATGATCAGATTTTTATCACAAATATATATACATGCAACAATCCATCTCAGTAGTACACAAACTTCTGTTAGCATTAAAAATTAAGCCCCTGATAAAAATGTAATCACTTGGTAGAAATGTTGTCATTGTTTTCAGATTACAAGATTTTAATCTGCACTGGTTTAGTGATAAGTAAATGATGCTCTATATTTCACAAGGCTATGGTAAAGGAAAATATTCAGCTTTTATTAACATTATTTCAGAGCCTGTTTTCGTTATTTTGCATTTTTCCTTCAGAATTCCTTTAAAACATGCATTTTTATGACAGCTTGCTCACTTATTCATGCAAAATATTCAAAACTAAACATGTTATTTGCCAAATGCTAATTTTGAAGCACATTATAACTAGCCTCTAGCAAATATTTAAACACAGTTTTAAAGCAAATCAAAATCATAAGTGATCAAAGACTGAATGTGCAAATCCATATCAAGCCACATTATTTCTGTGTTTGAGGAATCCAATCACATTTTTGCACCAGAATGAAAAAATGCAGCCATCTTTCAAAAGAATGTTGAAGGATAAATTAAAACTATGTTTCTCATGTTATTAAGCTCTCTGGGCGCCAATTTAATTGTCCAGTCGTTATCAGGTTCCCTTTTTGTAATAACCAAATCAATATTCCAAGCTTTAGCTTTAAAATGATTCAAGCATAGACTTTAAACAACTTTAGTTTCTTTAAACTTGCTCTTGAAATGGTAGGCAAAAGCTTGAAATTAGCAAAGTAACAATGTTTCAACAATACTTGTGGATAAAGGGAAGGAAAGGAGAAACACTACTTTTCAGAATTTACAGAAGAGGCACTTGGGGACCATTCTAATAACAAAATTAGCAGATTAAGGGCCTAGATATTAACTCAATTGCTGTCAGGCAGTTAAAGAGTAAAATATGAGAAATGTGCACATGGTTTTTGTTTACATTGATGGATGCTGGGGTATTTCAGTGCCTGGCAAGGATAGATGGGCATCTAATTTACATTTAACCCAGGCTTCCACAGTGAAACTGGAAACTTATTTAAAATGTACTGCTGCTGTACAGATTTTCCAGGAGTCAGAAAACCTAGGAATATGAGGCAGGAATTTCAGCTCCATAGGTTAAGTGCCTTTTCCTGCACAACTCAAGGGTCAAGTTAAGCAATAGCACTCTTCCTAAGTCTTTGCCTCCCTGTGGCAGATCACCCTCCTGCTCCTCACTTGATCACCACCATTCCCAAGGTCTGAGCATCACCCAACTCCTTCCCAGCACCATTTACAACTTCACCAACTGCGATCACTAATCCCTCCCTTCTTTTGTAGTAGTTGCTGACTTCCCCTGTTATATTTATCCATGGAATGGTTAAAGCATGGAAGGAGGTCTTTTAACCTGCCATGTAATGTCACACTCCCCCATCCTATTTCTTTAGCCCCGAAAATGCTTCCTTTCAGATATTTATCCAACTCCATTTTCAATGCTACAATTAAATTTGCCTCCACTACACCTCCTGATTGGCCATTTCAGATCCTAACCCCTTCTTACATTAGTTTGAGTTCTTTTCCCTATCATCTCTTCATTACGTCCCTTGTTCTCTACCCTCTTGCCAATAGGAAGAGTTTCTATCTACTGTGTATACCCTCGAGGTGCAAGAGACTTTTGATCTGCCTTTGTTTTTGTCTGCCTCCACCTATCATCCACCTGCCTGTTTCCCAACTCCACCCCTTCCCTTCCCCTACCCAGTCCGTCATTCCACACCCCCACATCTGCAGTTCACCAATCACCTCTGTCTCACCACTCCCCCCTCCACTTTGTACCAGCTATCTTCCCTCTCCACTTTCAGTCCTGATGCACGTCTCAACCTTAAACATTGACAATTCTTTTCCCCCACAGATGCTGCTTGACCTGCTGAGTTCCTCCAGTATTATAATATTCCACAGCTATCCTACACATACTCAAACACACTCTTCAGCCTTAACACAGCAGCATCATAAATATTTAACACTATATAACCGCAATATAGCTGCAATAAAATTACCTTTGTCTCCACATCCCTTGCCACATATGGAGCAGAATTTTAGGAGTTTGCTGTAAATGCCTCCACGTGCTGCCCTACCATTGATTTTGATGCTTTGATAACAGATTTGAGTTTAGTCTCCAAGTCTGAACATGAACAAGCATTGCATGCAGATTGTAGCTTAACAACAGAGGTTGGATTGACCTTGGTTCCGGAGTGGAGGTGACGAAGGCCAAATACTTTCACATTCATCCTGTAGATTAGTTTACTCCAGTGGGAAGTTTGTTGGAGGTGAGGTACCAAACTAAAACTAGAAAGATGGCGAGAGTGATGACATACCCTTGCTTGACACCAATCTGAACTTGGACTTGATGATATATTTGTCAGAATTATGGCTTGCATGTCACCCTGCCACAGGCATAGAATGGAGAGGAGTTTCTGAGGGCAGAAAAATGTGAGGAGGATACTCCACAATTGTTCTCATTTGACAGAGCCAAAGACTTTTGCAAGGTTGAATAAAGCCATGTATTATAGTTGAAACTGTTCCTGCACTTTTCTAGGAGTTGTCGCTCGGTGAAAATCATGGACATTATACATCTTGATGTGAGGGATCTGCTACTCCATCAGCTATGATCAGTTAATTATGCACAAACATTGAAGCTGAAACCATAAACTTCCAAACTTTAATGCAACAACATGATAGGTATTAAATAAGAATGGGGGAAAATATTACTCAGGTCAAATGGGTGCAAATAACATCGGCAGAGGCTATTTACTAGGAGCTCTTCCGAACAGGCACTATACAGCTGAAGCTCTGCCCAGCCTCATTATAAGCAGACCTCCACCTCATGACCATTCAAATATTTTCCACAGCCACGAAATTTTCCAGTCAGTTCAACCTTTCGAGCTTCAAAAGCATGTGCATACTGGCTTAGACTAAATACTGCACAGACCAGAGATTAGTTGGCACAATGTGCATCAGGATGCACGGAAACCTGATCATTTTCATTCAAGACTACAGTCAAACCCAGAGGGAATGGACATAAAGTACCCTGCACATGGACCTTAGCAGTCTAGTTACTAACTGGTTGCAATGCAGCTGGGGTAAAACGGGGCTCAGTTTTCTGTGATTGTTAATAAAGGAGCATGCGCTCAACTGATTAGGTTCTCATGCTTGCATTATCAATCCTAGTTAGTCTGGTTTAGGATTTTCAGATCTTATTCCCTTTTATGGAGCTGCCTTTGCCTTTTCTTTCTTTTAAACGGATCGTACATGCAAGAGATATACAGCACAATAAATCTCTAAACACTTTCCTATTAAAAACCCTACAGTAATACAGCTGCAATGCTTCACAGGCTTCTTCTCCTGCATGTGGCGTCATATATTCTTGGATGCAGAGGTGAAACATTTTTCACAAAGGCATTCATTAGAACGGGGGATTCAAAGACTTGCTGAATACAATTAACCTTTTTTGAAGTCATCTGTTCAAAAAGACCTGCTGTCCACCCTTGATATACAGATATATATGACTAAATGCTGCCAACTGTGTTTGTCTGCCCTATTCAATCTAAAAGTCTATCCAAAATATTCTTTTTAAAGAAGTTAATTTTTGATTTGCATTATTGGAACATCAGGAATTTATCCATCTGATCCTGCTTTCTATCCTATGCACTTTCCTCCTTCTTTATGCTGGTCCTTGTGTTGCAGGGAGAGAACAAGGAGGCATTTCATACTATTTTCTGGGCATTATGTACCTTAATTTTATCTCCTGCAACTCCAGACAAATCGCTTGACAGCGTTGCTCCAGTTCTCCCTTTTCTTGAATCAGTTTCTGTCGCACTAAGGTACTATTCTCAGCCTCCACAGTCAATTGCTGGACACGAGTCTCCAGTTCTTTCACAGTATGGTTCTGCAAATGCAAAGAGATGGATGATTCTTTCTCAGATTTTGCTTCCCTTCCACAGAAACAGGTGACCTAAATTCAAAGACTGTCTCGAAATAAATGAATTGATTATATACGTTGCATCTTTTGACCTCCCCATTCAATAATCACAATATGGTTTAATAAACGCATCATGATATACCCTCAATAGATAATTAATAAGTCAACATGTCACAATATTCGTTGCTTTTCAGCTTCCTGTGGTGACAGTTGAATGCAGATATTTATTTGGTAGCTCACTGAAAATCTATACCATGATAGCCAACTCATTACTACCACCAGAAACGTTACTTCTACTTGAAGACTTCACCATTTTCGTCCTGTTTACATTTGAGAGGCTTCTGGGTGAGCTCCAGCCTGAACTTTTTTCCATGCCTTTTTTATTAAAAAGACTATTTGCAGATCAGCATACAGATTTAAGAATTCAGGCAATGCTACACGTGAGTTTTAGTGAGTACCTATAGTTCAGGAACATTCAACTTCCAGCATTTGGTAATTACATTCCAACCTACTTAAATAAAAGATCCAGCAGGCTTTAGGCTGGGATGGGGAACTCTGAGCTTCAGTAAGTTCTCCCTCTCTACCGCTCGATCACAAAACATACTGATTCCAAATTTCAACTGTAAATCTTTCAAAGTGTTGAACATCTTGTGCCAAACTCAAAATATGGAATTTTAATCTGTGATTTTCAATCATGCCTGGGTTGTGCCATGTAGTGGCACTTGCTTCAATTTTTTTTTAATACAATGTGCATTTGTGTACAGAACATTTCTTTGGATAACAGTCTCCAGAATATCCTGATGGCCTTTATGACAATTATGGGTAGAAATTCATCCTCTGATATATGTGCGAAATGCATTCTCAGGTAATGCATGTGCATAGAACTGTGCTTTAGAAATTCTGTTTCATTGCCTTTATTACAGAGAACAAATTTCTACTCCAATGAGCAGATTTTCCCCTAAATCCTACTGACATAATTACATGAGGGGCATTAGGTATAAGATCGAATATCCTAAGAATCTGAAACTTTTCCTTCCACAACATCCTTCCTTGCAGTTATGTATTGATAATTCAGATCTTTTTCTTCCTGCCTGATCTAGGGCGTGCACTAGGATTAGTACAAGGATTATTATCCCAGAGACTCATTCCTTATTGTAGAATGTAACTTCTTGCAATCTCTTTGCAAAAACTTCCCTCAGGAGGGGTCATCGACCCACAATGTTGACTCTGTTTTTCTCTCCACAAATGTGGCCTGATCTGTGTTTCCAGCATTTTCTGCTTTTTTATTGCTTACTGACAACTTTTGTTTAAACTGGAGGCATAAGTTTCGATTTCATGTGGTATTGAGGGAATGCTGAACTATCAGAAGTGGCATCTTTCAGACAGACGACACTAAGCCTACCTGATGAGACTGTCAAAAATATCCTAAGGCTCTGTACAGACTGTTTTTTTCTGGTGATAATTCATCCCTAACCTGTACTAGATGAAAATCAGAATTCACTGGGGGTATAGCCATAGTGATGGGAAAGGGTGGGATTAGGGAACGTGAGAAGGTCACTGACTGATTGACTGACAAGAATTAGAATCTTTTATTTGACTCTGCTGGCTCAGAAGCCAATACTTGCCAGTGAAGGTAGGATGATGGACACATGGCACTTTACATGGATAGGATAGGATGTAGGCATCAGATCTTCGGATGGACTGCAGATAGTGAAGATTGGGAGGTCAGGAGAAAGTGCATTGAAAGTGGCCAATCAAGTTGTGACAGAGGTTTCTGTATCAGATGGGAAAGGGGGGGGGGGGGAGCTAAGTAATATACAGAAAATAGAGCAAGGCATTCTAATGATGAATATAATTGGAATTTGGATGCTCAACTTGGCTTCAAATGAAATGTTTACAGTTACATTCTGTCTAGGCCTCAGAGAGTGGGAAGGAAATGGACGTTGTAGATAGCAAAAACTTTGTGACTCCATTTCCTGAAATTCATTGCAAAACTCCCATCTCCACCTCATCCTCCAACTGAGATCTTTGAATCCAATTTAGTTCACACCTCTTTTGGTTATGACATCTATTGCTATTGCTCTGCAAACCTCTATCCTGAAGGCACTAAATGAATGCAAGTTGTTGTTCAGAAAATGCAATAGTAATCTTATAAAACAAATGAGATGAAGTTGTTCTTTGCAATGGTTTCACTTTAGAAAGGAAAGTGAATTATGTGATCTACCTGAACTGTTTTATGTGATGCAACATTTGCTATTAGACAATTACTTGCTGAAACACAGAACTGCACTATAAAAAAACACTAATCTCTTGTCTTTTTTTTTGCAAACCCAGTTGTGATCTCACAATTGTTCAAGCTCCCTGGTCTGCTTCTAGGTAAAAGCAATCATCAAACATCTTGTTTGCAGGAGATTGGGCAAGAGATAAGAGAAGAAAGGCACTCCAATTGAAGCTACTAAGATTTTTGCAGGGGTAAAAAAATCATCCATCTACAGAAACAGCTGGTGATGACAGGGAATGATCAACACACATCAAGGTAGATTACTGAATAGACATTAGATTGACAATGACATGAAAATCCCAATAGAATACTCATTACGTGTAAGGAAACCTGAAAATGCCGGGAACAGTCAGCAAGTCAGGCAGCATCTGTGGAAAGGGAAACAGAGTTAATGTTTCAAGTCAGAACTGGGGAAAAAGAAACTTTGAATGTAAACATTAATTTTGTTTCTCTTTGCAAAGATGCTGCCTGACTGTTCACTGTTTCCAAGACTGCCTATTTTTGTTTTGGATTTCCAGCATCTGCATTTCATGTACATATGTACTCATTACATGTACATACGAGGTGTACACATTTCATGTACTCATTACACGTACATATGAGGTGTATGGTGAAATATTGGCACTTCATCCACCATCACCATTAAATGCCTCCTGTAAAGATTAATAGCTTTCCTTGCTTTACACGTGTTTGATGCATTTTCACAGCATCAGCTTTTCTCTCTTCTACCTTCTAGGAAAAGAAAAGGAGCTTGAAAGCCCAGATGACCAGAGTCAAGAACAGCTTCTTCCCCACTGCTGTCAGACTTCTGAACCAAACACCTCTTTCACATCCCCTTCTCAGTGGTGCTGCCAAGTTCACAAACCCTTAATTCTACCTCTTCTGTTATTGTCACATTAGCCTTTCTTTTTCCACTACTTCAGTTTGTACTACTATACTTTCCACCATTCCATTGTTTTTACACTCGCCATTGTATTTATTATTACCATGTATACTGTTTACATAATTACCATGTATACTGTTTGCTCTGCTCTTATGCAAGCTTCACATGAGCAAGGAATTTCATTGCACTCTGGTGTATATGACAATAAACTAATCTGAATGTAAACCTACTAATTATGAAAAAGAGAAGATTCTGAAACTATGTAAGAGATTATATTGCCAATCTGGCAACTACAGAATGGATTTAATTTTTCCTTTCTTTCCCTCTTTTCCAACATAATTAATACGACAAGTTGTTAAGTAAACTTCTCTGTTAATGCAAAGGAGTAGTAAGTCCACAAGATCAGGAAATCACTAACTAGTCTGAAACTGACAGCTCTATGTTCAGCTTCAAAAATTGTATTTTTCTCCTGAAAAGGGGCCACTTGTGGCAAAAGCATTTAATAGGTGCCTCTCTTCACCAAAACAAAATGCTGTACTCTTTTCCCAAGGCAAACGTGTTGGGTCTGGTTCATTGAATCCCCAAACTTTGGCTTTTGATAATGCTGATACTATGCATGATACTTATTGATCATAAAGCTGATTTGGGACATCAATCATTTAGTTTAATATATCCAAAAACACTGCAGCAACTCCTTTAATGTCAAGAAAAACAAAGTTTTCAGTATAAAAGTCAAAATGTGAGGAGCTATCATAAAAAATTTCAAGACAAACTGAAGCACTGCAGAAAGATGTTTAATAATTGTTTCTCTCAATGCTCCTCCCTGAAGACTTTAACTTAACTGGGATATATTTCAATGTTCCGATTTCAATTGCTCTCTGATCATTTGCCCAAGTGGCAAGTCATCACTTGCGATCCTAACAGCAAATGTCAACAGACTGATTTTGTATATACTACAACAGAGTTTTAAGAACAGAAGTAGGCCAATGAACCCGTTGAAAATGTTTGGAAATTTGGTTAGATCATACCTGACTTGTTTCTTTGCAACGTTTACTTGTTTTGGTTCTACTACAGAAACCTATCAATCTTAGTTATGACATTTTCAACTGAGCTCACCCCCCCACCCCCACCTCTAGCCTCAGGTGCTTTTTTTTAAGAGGGAGGGGTGGGGAAGAAGCTCCAGTTTTCGCCACCATTTGAATGAAGGAGTGTTTCAGAAGTCACCAATGAGATAAGAACATGAACTACCTCATAGTCATAGAACAGCACAGAACCAGCCTTTGGTCCATAAACACTAGTCCCATTTATCTGCAATAGGTCCATACCCTAACTCTAATTTTAAGGTTATAACCAAAGGAAATAGTTTTTTCTCTGCCTTCTTTATCAAATCATTTAATCATTGCAGTGAACACTCACAGTGAATGTTCCACTAGGAACTGATGACTAATATCCAGGAGCGGAAATCCTGGCTGATATTTCTATTCCTTAACTCAAGACTATTTGGATCAATTCAGGCAATGGTCTGGTGTAGTCAGTAAGAATTTAAACCAACCAAAAATATTTATTAAAAGGTAGGTAGAATATGGAGTCGCAATTTTCCTTTGACTTTTTTTAGACTCTACCTTCTGGGCCAGTAAATAAAGACTTGATGTCCACTGAAACAGGACAGTTTTATCTGAACAATTAAATTCATTCCTACATTCGAAACCTTCATCTGACCACTACTAACATGGTCAAAGGTTAACAGCAATCAAGATAACAGTCATTACAAAATCATTAAAGCTGACCTCTACACTCTTTCTAAGTACTCACTGATGTTTTAAAAAGAATAGACTTATTTCAGCATCATGTTACAATTCAAAAGGAATGGCAGCAAGATAGTTAAGTTATCAGACTAGTGATCCAGAGAGCTGGACAAATGCTACCGAGACACACGCTCAAATCTTGCCAAAGCAATGGTAGATGAAAATTCAGGTCATTAAATAATCTGGGGTTTATATAAAAAGAAGAAGCCTTGATGTTGGTGGCCATGAAATTACCTGAATGTCATAAGAGCCCACTAATATCTATATCCGGACTACCTTACATGTGATCCTGACCTGCAGTTATTTGATTAACCCACCTGAATAAATACACTACAGCACAGGCCCTTCAGCCCACAATGCCTATGCCAACCACGATGAGATCCATGATGCCATGATACTAATCCCATCTGCCTACATGTGGTCTATATCCCTCCATCCCTGCCTGTTCATGTGCCTGTCTAAATGCCTCTAAAACATTGCTGTTATATCTGTTTCCACCACTTCCCCTGGCAGCATGTTCCAGGAAACCGCTACTCTCCGTGCAAAAAAACTTGCCTCGTAAATCTCCTTTAAACTTTCCCCCTCTCATCTTAAAACTATGCCCTCTATACTTAACGTTTCCATCCTGGGAAAATGACTGACTATCTACCATATCCATGCCTCTCCTAATCTTATATTCTTCTATCAAGTCACCCCTCAGCCTCCAACACTCCAAAGCAATCCAAGTTTGTCCAACCTCTCCCTCCAGCAGTAAAGGGCAAGGTTGGCAAGATAAGGGAACATTGCTAGCCCTGAACTCTTCCTAATTCAGGCAATAACCTAGTGAACCTTTTCTGCACCCTCTCCAAAGTCACCACATCGTTCCTGTAATACAGTGACTAGAACTGCACACAATACTCCAAATATGACCTAACCAAAGTTTTACACAGCTGGAACATGACTTCCCTATTTTTATACTCAAAATCACTCACAGCCCAGTCAGTCTGGCCAAGTTGTCCTCTGAGGTAACTGGAGGCCGGTGTCCACATTGGGAGAACTGAACCAGATACTCAAAGAACAGCCTAACATCGTTGTATGCATAGACTCATACCTTTCAGCCAACATTCCACACCCCTTTGTAATGATCTCTGGGTGCGTCCCATTCCACTGTCAGGAAAGACAGTCCTGGTGACAACACAGTGGTATGCAGTGGGATTGTCAACACTGATGCCAAATTCCATAAAATGGTCAAACAGGGAAGACTACCACTTCAGGTCCTCCCTCAGCTGATGAATTGGTACACCTCCATCTTGGAATATATTGTGAGAGTAGTATGGACAAATCCAATTAAGACAAATCATGCTTCCCATAACATTCTGGGATATACCTGGCCTTTATGTATTTCAAGATCTCCAACACCTCCTCCTTCATTATGTTGATATGCTCCAATATATCACTGTTCCCTTCCCTGAACTCACTAGCTTGCATGTCCTTCTCCACAATAAAAGCAGATGAGAATTATTCATTTAAGACCTCATCCATTTCCCATGGCTCCACATACAGATTGCCACATTGGAATTTAACAGGACCTACTCTCTCCCTAGCTACCCTTTTACTCTTAATATAGTTATAAAACCTTTTACGGTTCTCTTTTATTTGATCTTCCAGGGATATCTCATGGTCCCTTTTTGCCCTTTTAATTTCCTTCTTAAGTGTACTCCTGTATCCCTTAAACTCTTCAAGGTGCACACTTGATCCCAGCTATCTACACTTGACATATGCCTCCTTCCTTTTCCTGACCGGACCCTCAAAATCCCTTGTCAACCAATGTTCCCTAATCTTGCCAACCTTGCCCGTCACTCTAGCAGTGAAGGGTGAGGTTGGCAAGATTAGGGAACATTGCTAGCCCTGAACTCTTCCTATCTCACTTTTAAAAGACTCCCACTTGCCAGATATCCCTTTACTTGCAAACAGCCTCTCCAGAATTTTTCTTCCAGCTGTAGGCAGCATTTACTGATTACAGATTATGAGAGGCATAGACAAAATTGACAGCTGGTACCTTTTTCCTAGGGTCAAAATGTCCAATACTAGAGGATATACATTTGAGGGAGGGAAAGTTTAAAGGGGATGTGTGGCACAAGTTTTATTTTACACAGAGTGGGCGGCACCTGGAACGCATTGCCAGGGTGGTAGTGGATGCAAGTGCAATAGAGGTATTTAAGAGGCTCTTAGATGGGCACATGAATGTGCAGAGAATGGAGGGAGATGGACACTGGGTAGGCAGAAGGGATTAGTTTAGGTAGGCATTTAATCAGTTCAATATAATATCGTGAGCCAAAGGGCCTGTTCCTGTGCAGTTCTGTTCTGTGTTATATGGACTCTCCAACAACCTACTCACAGGTGCTGCACTTGGGCTTCACTAGGACCTCTTGGCTCTCGTCCTCAATAAGTCCTGGGCAAGTTTGAATAAAAGAGCTGAATTCCAGACATGGGTATGAATGGCAGCATTTGATCAATTTTGGCATTCTATATTTCTCCTAATTATTTTTACCATCCGTTTAATCCTGTTTCTGTGCTTGCTCTATTTGTCTTTCTCTTTGTTCAGTTCCTTAAACAATACTCTTCTGTAAAATCTTTCAGTTCAAGCTAAAATGTTACATTAGAGGCAGAATGATCCCCAGGCTGGTTTCACGCACTCCTATCAACTGTTAAGGAGCAATATGACAAAGGCTTTAGCACTTATTGACCTCTCACAGCTGCAGATGGTATGATGCTCAAAAGGCAAAGCAAGAAAAAAATGTAATATCCTTGCAATATAAAAATTTCCATTATTTCCTGACTAACTCACCTCACCAGGAAAGGGCATCGATTTCAAATGCATTTTCCTGTTTTATGTGACTAAATAAACATTGCTGAGAGAGCTTGAACATTCATCATTTGTTGAGCAAATTATACAGTATTTATGGTTTTCCGCTTTCCATAAACATTTCCAATCATCCTATTATCCACTTATTATCCATTTACATCCTGGTGCTCACATAAACTTGATGCATCTTGTCCAAGGGCTCCAATCTGAACCCTTCAACTGATAACTGGCTTTGACCCTGCATGAAGGTTTTCCTGAGAACAAGCAATTGAAATGCAGTGCCTGTAAGTGAGCAGGAAGTTGTTTGCATGAGAAGAGAATGAACAGGGGATTTTAAGCTCGAGTCTCCAGAATGGGACTTGAATGTATAAATGTCTGATTCTGAGAGGGGATGAGCCACAGCTCACGAGGAGAGCCTTGTATGTAAGCTATTTTTTTGATAACATGTCGAGATAATTAGTCAAACTCCAAACCAGTCATTCCACTATTGGATTTCATTCCACAGTCATTCCACTATTTCACAAAACATTTTTTTTAAAAGCAGATTTCACTGACCATGTTGATAATCTTAGGAGAAAAACTGAACCAATATTGTTGCCTTGGCATATTACTTTGTTTATAGGACTCATTAATCTAACAGCTTATCATTATGGTTAAAGAGATGAAAATCTAAATATATTGAACATATTAAATAGAAGCAGAAAGAGGCCATTCTGCCATTCAATAAGATCATGAAAGAACCCCGTATTCATCAATTCCCTTGAAGTCCAAAAATGCATCTATCTCTGCTTTAAATATACAGTAATTAGGTAAAGAATTACAAAGATTCACTTCCCTCTGGGTAAAGAAATTTCCTCTCATCTTTGTCCTGTACAGTCAACCCTTTACTTTGAGATTGACCCCTGGTTCTAGACACCCCAGCAAACAAAGCATCATCCCAATAGCTACCCTGTCATGCCCCAAAAGAATTTTGAACATTTCTCCTTTTGTTCTTCTAATCTCCAAATTTAGGCCAGTCTGCTTAATATCTCCATACGACAATCCACAATCTTAGGAACCAAACGATGAGCGTTTGTTGCCCTCCCTTTATCACAAGTATATAGAGTGTGCGGGTCCAGTCTCCCAATCTTTCTTGAGGAGTTAGTGAAAATGAAGAACTGAAGGAAATAATTATTAGTCTAAAAACAGCATGAAAGAAGTTGGTGTGCTTGAAAGCTGATAAATCCCAAGGGCCTGATGACCCACATCCCAGAGTTTTGAAACAGGCAGCTTTAGAGATAGTTAGCATTTTAAAAGGTTGTGTAGATTCTGGAATTGCTTCTGTGTATTGGAGGATAGCAATTTAAGAAAGAAGGGAGAGTGCAAACAGGGAACTAATGACCAGTTGGCCTAATGGCAGAGGAAGGCCAAATGCTGGAATCTATAATGAGGATTGTAGTAACTGAATACCTAGAAAAGAATAGGATTTAGCAACATCAACATGGATTTAAGGAGGGAAAATGACATTTGACTAATATGTTAGTATACTTTGAGGATGTGACCACATGAGTAAATAAGAGGGAACCAGTGGATGTGGTGCATTTGAATTTCCAGAGGCTTTCAGTCCCGCATCTGAGTTTGGTTAACAAGATTAGAGCACACAGAACTGGAAATAATGTACTGTTGTGGATTGAGAATTGGTTATTGGACAGAAAGCAAAGATTGGGAATAAATGCATCCTTCTCAGATTGACAGGTTGTAACTAGTGGGTACAGGAGAAATTGTACCCACCATTCAAGGTTTATACCAATCATCTGGCTGAGGGAACAAAATTTACAAATTGATTACAATACTAAACAAGGTGGGATTGGAAATACAGAGGAGGATACAAAGAGATTTCAAGGGGATATGGACAGTGCAGATGGAATATAAGGAGGAATAAAATGGTCATCCATTTTGGTACACTTAACAGAGAAGAAGAGTTTTGTTAAATGGTGAGAGATTAGATAGCCAAGAGGCACAGTTTGAGAATAAGGGATACACCATTTAGAACTGAGGTGAGGAGAAATTTCTTCACTCAGAGGGCAGTTAATCTTTAGAACTTTTTATTCTGAATGGCTGTACAGGCTCAGTCACGTTCATTCAGAACAGAGATTGATAGATTTCTGAAGATGAAGGGAATCAAAGGATTTGGTGACAGTGCTGGGAAATGGCACTGAGAAAGATCAGCCATGATCTTGAATGGTG
Organism: Pristis pectinata; assembly: GCF_009764475.1. Taxonomy (NCBI): domain Eukaryota; kingdom Metazoa; phylum Chordata; class Chondrichthyes; order Rhinopristiformes; family Pristidae; genus Pristis; species Pristis pectinata. The sequence continues at coordinate 4,315,443 of NC_067422.1, forward strand.
GAGCAGGCTTGAAGGCCCAGATGGCCTGTGTTACGGACTTGGTGAAAGTCCCTTTAAGAGTGTGTGTGTGTGTGTGTGTGTGTGTGTGTGTGTGTGTGTGTGTGTGTGTGTGTGTGGCGTGCTTACGTCAACAGAAGATAAAGGACGTAATGACGTTGTTGAAGAGGTCAGTCGAAGAAGAGAGAGAGAGAGAAGGGAGAGAGACACCAGCCTGCTAGTGTTCTCTATCGATGGATGAGAAACAATAACTGTGTCTGCCACTGAAATTGGGCACAGTATCCCAGACGTGCCCCCAATTTTGTCACGAACCAGCAACAAAAGAAACACACTGAGCATAATTCAGTGTTAAAACTATTTTATTAATCACTACTTATGATAGTATGAAAAATAGAAGTAAAAATGTTAGTATGTTTTAATTCAAAAATGTTAAACCTTGAACATTAACCCCAAAAACTAAACTCTTCATGTGTGTGTGTGGTAAAGTCCCAAACTCCAAGTCCAGGAATGGTTCTTAAAGTTCAGTTCCGCAAGCCATAAGGTGAAACATGAGCAAAGGCTTCTTCAACAACCACCGTTGTCTGAAGATAAGACGTAGATGTAGAGAACATAGAGAGAGTAATTACGAAATCCAAATGTTCCACGATGGAACCCAAACGCCACTTCAGTGTTTACTCGGTAGTGACTTCCTCACCCTGAAAAGCATCCGAATCGTGGTCGTCCACACAAATACCTGTTTCCTTCTCCAGGTCAGCAACAAAGTGAACTCCACCGGATTACTTCCAATTTCCATACATGGATTTCAGTGGCAGACACAGTTATTGTTTCTCATCCATCGATAGAGAAACTAGCAGGCTGGTGTCTCTCTCCCTTCTTCTCTCTCTCTCTCTTCTTCGACTGACCTCTCCAACAACGTCATTACGTCCTTTATCTTCTGTTGACGTAAGCATGCCACACACACACACACACACACACACAATCTTAAAGGGACTTTCACCGAGTCCGTAACACCTGCTCCTGCTCCAATTTCTTATATTCTTATGCCATTAATAGATTCCATCATTTTCCCTAATGAAGCCTTTCTGCATCCTCTTCACACACCCCCACTACCATCCAGATTTGTAGCACAACAGATTTGCATGTATTCTTTTGGTCCCCTCATCTACATTCCTGATATAGCCGTTTTCAATAATATAAGAGTACAAAGAGTTAACAGGAAAGTAACCAGAATTCCACTGTAACGGCCAGCTATTAGAAAGGAGTTAAAGCTAGAGGTCACAAATTATTCAAAATGAAGAAAAACATCTGCCAAAACAGCTAAACTACATTTATTTCAGAGAGTGAAATTGCATATGAAAGTACAGTGAAAATACATAATTGGACATTTGAGTTGGCTTGTGCAATATTCTTCCATGTGTTTGTATCCCGTTCCTTTGTCCACTATCTTTAATAGCTCTGTTAGAATAACAAGCAGACAAGTTTGATGTGTCTTGTGTAATAATATCTCAGAGCAATTCCAGGATCATCTGTTACAGGGCCCAGCAACATAGAGGTGCAGTGAACAATCTCTGTCCGTTGAGAGAATTTCACACTTGTGCAGAGTAAAAGACAGCTTTCCTTTAATTCCATTCTATTCACACATTGACAACTTAGATACTCTTTCATGAGAGAAGTCAGGACGGACAAACAATCTAATTTTCAGTGACTGTATGCTCTTTCATCTTAAAGCATTTGTTGAACTCTGCAGTGTTTAATTATTAAATCCTAAGCATCGCAGTGGAATCTGTCTGCTTTTGATGGCTCTCGAAATCAGGCCTGCTGACAGGAAATGTTTAATCCATTGCTTATTTTAAGTAAGATATGACAAGTGCTGCATGCTAATTTTTCTTCCAGTGCTATGCTCTTCAAATGATGCCACAAAGTTTCCATTTACCAGTCTCTGGTCTAATCAACTTCCACTTTTCAAAATGTCCAGAAAAAAGAAATCAAAAGTCATAGTTTGATCATTCAAACCAACAAAATAATTTAAACTACATATAAATTATACAGTTTTACTGCTCCATGCCAGATCTAACAATAGTGATCATACAGTACATCTTAATTGATTTATGAAAGAGCAAAAATTGTTTAACAAAGCAAGTGACTGCAATGATTTTACCATAAAGTCATCATGTCAGATGAGGAGATATTTCATTTAAACTTACTACACTTTGATGAGCTACACAAATGTTGTGTGTCAGGGGCACTAGACTTCAGTTATGCAGAGGTGAACAGTGGAAATCTCACTTTCAATGTGCATCAGAAGGGCAGAGTATTACTGTTTAACTGCAAATTCCAGGAAACTAATGAATAAATGCAAAGCTTTAACCATTTTGAAAATTATATATTTGTATAATTTCACCTCTTCTATTTCCCTCCCCACATTTAATATGTAATTACATAAGATTTTTGTTTCAGTCAATAACTTACCCTCTCTCACTGATCAGTATTTACTATTGGGAAGAATACCACAAATTTTTCTTTAAACAGGGTGTTTCAAATTCCTCAGCAAAAATCAAGACCTTCCCTCTTCCTACATTCATTTCCATGCAAACATCTTCCTCCAAAGTACAAATTATGGACCCAGGAATTCTGTTCTTCATACCTATTTCTAAATAAATTATTTTTTCACTTATTGAGAGGAAAGGCTTCTCCAGGTGCTCTTTGCTTTTATATATATATATATATATATATATATATATATATATAATCTTTAATTGATGATTAAGAAAAGAGAAATATGCCCACATCTTCCACTTATCTATTTGGGTGACGCACTTAACTCAAATTGTTCATGATTTTTTCTTTTCGATTGTAAATCATATAGAAAACATCCTAGGTGTGAGCTGTGTACCGTCAGCATGGATTTCTGAAGGAAGATAGTATCTGTCTGGAATGGATTTTTTTTGAGGACGTAACAAAGAGGTTTGATAGGATAGCACATTTTACCTTATCCACCCGGATGTTAGCAACACTTTTGGCATGCTCAGGCTGGTTAGAAAGGGGAAGTACAAGTAATTAAAGGCAAGGTAATAAATTGGATTTAAAAAAAGCTGGCTGAATGACATGAAGCGAAGTGAAAAGGACAATTATTGACAGGTGTTCAAGTGACTGTAAGGCTGTTGCAGTTGGGCTTTGCTGTGCTCAGTTGTTCCCCTCCTTTTTGTGCTATATATCAATAATTTAGACTTCAAGAGGATTAAGAAGTTTGTAGAAGAATCAATTGGCTGTTCAGCTGATAGGGAGGAAGAAAGCTGTATACTACAGAAAGATCTAATTCAAATGGTCAAGTGAACAGAAAAGTCAAAATGGTATGTAATCCAAATAAGTGTGAGGTAATGGGTTTGAGGAAGCCAAACAAGGCACAGGAATACATGATAAAAGGTAAAATACTGAGAAGTGAACAGGAATAGTGGGATCCTGGAGTGCATGTGCACTGATCCTTGAAGCAGAGAGACAGGAGTCATAGAACATAGAACAGTACAGTACAGAACAGGCCCTTCGGCCCACAATGTTGTGCCGACATAGCTAATCCCCCCTACTTACAGAACGACCATATCCCTCTATTTTCCTCTCATTCATGTGCTCATCCAAGCCCCTCTTAAATGCCCCCAATGAATTTGCCTCCACCACCCTATCAGGCAATGCATTCCAGGCATCCACCACTCTCTCAGGAAAAAAACATATCCCTCATATATGTTCTGAACCCTCACCCTCTCACTTTAAATGCACGCCCTCTGGTATTGGATTGCTCAATAATGGGAAAAAACGATTGATTGTCTACCCTATCTATGCCCCTCATAATTTTATACACTTCCAACAGATCACCCCTCAGCCTCCAGCGCTCCAGAGAAAAGAGCCCAAGTTTGTCCAGCCTCTCCAGATAGCACATGCCCTCTAATCCAGGCAGCATCCTCATAAAACTCCTCTGAAGCCTCGACATCCTTCCAAGAGTGAGGTGACCAGAAGTGCACGCAATACTCCAAATGCGGCCTAACCAGAGTTCTATAGAGACGCATCATAACTTCTTGACTCCTAAACTCAATACCTCGATTAATAAATGCAAACATTCCATAAGCCTTCTTAACCACCCTATCTACCTGTATAGCCACTATAGTCATGGAGTTATACAGCACAGAAATAGGCCCTTTGGCCCACTGTGTCCATGCCTACCAATGTACTTATCTATAGTAGTCCTGTTTACACACATTTGGTTCATAGCCTTCTATGCCTTGGTGATTCAAGTGTTTGACTAGGTGTTTCTTAAATGTTGTGAGGGTACCGGCCTTCACCACCTCGTCAAGCAGTATATTCAAGATTCTGTACTCTATCTCTCTATGACTTTAAAATGCTGACACGGTCAGATTGTGAAACCAGACCTAGGACTTATAACACCACACTGTACAGGAAAGAATACCATTCACTTATCTTGAAGTTCTCTGTGCTGCAGTGCCAGTGTCAAATCTCAATGAGCTCTGTAGTGTTGGTATGTTCAGACAAGAAGCTTGAAAACTTTATCAAGTAGCAAGCTGTAGCAATTTAATCCTGGCAAGGTTTTACACAGTACTTCAATTCATGAAATGTTAATAATTTGGTCAAGATAATGAAAGTCTGGACACTTACAGTGGCCTTTGTCTGAGCAGCATATTCTGTCTCCATTTTATTGAGACGTGCATTGGTATCATTGAGGAGTTCCTGAATATTCTCTGTGTGTTTCTTCTGCAGCTGAAACTTCTCTTGCTCCAGTTCTGCCACAACATTGTGTAACTACATTTAAACAATAGAAATATTTATTTATAACAGTCAGTCAATGGACAGTTGGTCTTTGAAAGTGGGCGTAAGGTGAATCCGGTATTATTTTCAGTAGCAAATTTTGTCTTGTTAACATCCTCAAGAACATTTGACAGAGTAACCTGACAACAGACATGGCCACACAGACAGATCTCATCATGTCAGTGACCTTCTAACAACATGATATAGTGATTAAGTTACGAAATAATGACTTTTACAAGTCTGGTGAATCTTGCTAGACACCAAGTTCAGCTGCATTTTGTGAATATTTTTTCTTAGTTAACAATGATTGCACGCACTTACTGATATTTCCGTCAGCACCCTTTATGGAAATGCAGACAACATTTTAAAAATTACAATGCCTACTTCTTAAGTACTACATTGTTCTAAACCTGAACATGTACACAAGGATGTTTCAAAAGACTTGCTGCTGGGTATAATATAGAAAGAAATGGGTTTTTGCCTTATTCCTGCTCATGATGGGCAGAAATTCTGAAAATTCTTCCAAGATGCTTAAACTCACAAAGGAAGATGTTTGCAAGATTACTACCTGTGCACATTTAGAACACTGAGTCACAGAAAACACCAAAATGATTTGACAAATCAGAGAATGTAAAGAAACACATCTCTATTTTTTAAATTATATGCAAAGCAAGCCTACTTATTGATTTACAAATGGGGGCCTATCTCAAAAGAATATTGAGCAGCTTGTTTGCAATATATGATTGCAACATACAGTTAATATACAAGGAGTTTCACTGTAGTGACTCCAAAACCTAACCCCAACCCTATATTGGACACTGAAGGTTAACATCAACTCTTAAGGAACAGGAGGAACTAGGGACATTTAACCTGAACAAACATGAACCGCAGAAATAAAATTTTAACAGGAGTGGCGGATAGAAAGTGTAAAACAGAATCATTGGATTTCTTTTATACATTAGCACAACTATGGGATATCTCTAGCAAACTGCAATCCAATGGCTTACAATGTTTATCTGTAAGCAAAATCAATTTATGTACATGAAGCCAATATTGAGGGAACATGTTTCTAGCCAAGATGTGTTCAATTCTCTATTCAATTTAAAGTATAAAAAGTGTAACTTTGGCAGTGACACCTTCACTGCTTGACGTAATCTGCACCAAACTCACATCCCGGTTTGTCTCCACTCCTGTGATACTGGCTCATTGTGCACTGGTGGCAAATCTAATTTCTTCTTTAATGAGCTAATGAATACAAAATCTAAGGACCACAAATCATTCCATCAGCACCATCTTTGATGCCTGTGCCCTCTATAAAGCCTTAACTCTCTCTTCTGGTACAGCTTTGACTTCAGGTTTAAGGAGCCCAGATTTGCAGCATACAAATCACCATTGCCAAGTACACCTCCAATAATCCGGCACCCCCAGGACTTTGATGTCAGATTAACAGACTTTCTAGACTACTGGATGGTATTCCTCTATTAATATTCCAGTATACTTTTATTTCACATATTTTAAATGTCACACAACATTCTAATAATTTTTTCAGGGAACCTGGTAAGTTTCAGCTTTATGCTTCAATTTGTCAAAACAAGCTGAAACATATCTACAGACACTATGGATCCCAGCTCTGGCTACAAACCTACCCTCAATCCTGACTAGTCTCAAATCCACATGTTTTTCAAAGCTCCCTCATATCTTCCCTCATGTTCCTTTCAAACTGAATATGCAATGGCATCCACCTTCACACAACAGATGTCATTCCCACTGAAATGCTGATCACCAACTTCTCCCCCACACCCTCACTCCATGTGAGCTGATATTGTGAATTCTTTCCTCTTCTCAGGTAATGCTTTCCATCATCCTCAAAAGTCCCACTCTCATCCATCCCCTTTCTCAGTTCTAATGAAGAGTCACTGATCTGAAATGTTGACCATTTCTCTTTCCATTGATACTGCCTAACCTGAGTTTTTCCTGCATTTTTTGTTTTTATTTCACATTTCCAGCATCAGTTTTTTCTTCTGATTTCCACTCTTAACCCCTTGGTTCTTGTAAACTGCCAAGCTATCTCCATCTTTTCATCTCCAAAGCTTTCAAATATGTTGTCTCCTCCCTATTCAGTCATAGCCATCTGCTGCAAAGTCTTTCCTTTCCACCCATCATCACCACCTTGAAATTGGTCATAGACTTCTTGGTATTGTGAAATTATCCTGACATTACAAATGATTAAATGGAGGAAATTATGTCTGAGGTGAAAAGTACAACTCAAAGAATGTAGAACCATCCTGAAGGGCAAATTACACAATTTACTGATACAGCTGGCCACATGAATATCAAAGAACAAACTTTCCAAATCGGATTAAGAGCCCTTCATTACCTTTGCAGTGTCAAATCTCTTCCCCGATATCAGACTTAAATGAATCACAATTTTTCCCAATAAATACAATTTTCTCGATTCATCTTTTCCTGGCTAGCTTCAAGTTGAACCAAACTGCTCCTGTCCTTTCAACCTATTCTCATGTTCTCCCATTTAGCATCAGGTTGTTCAAAACCCTGCAGCCCATATTCTATCCTAAGCCAAGTGCCACAGAGCCATCAATTGTCGACTTATGGTTCCTCAACACCTACAACTTTTGTCACTGGATATCCCAAAAAACCTAGTGGGATGAAGTGGTTAGTTTTTTTAGATATGATTAGAGAAAGCACAGTTAAAATTTCCCTTTATGTTTATATAGTATCAAACAACAACTCACCAGATATCCTAAGGACCATAAAAACCAAATGTAGTTAAAAATTACCATGACCTCCAACTTATTACACGGTTTCTCGCAACCATCGCCCTTGCCTCCCATCCATCCACTACCCACACCCACAGCCCCCACTTCCCACCATGATCTCAGATCCAGGAAACTTTATCTATAGTTATAGTATTTCAAAAAAACACACAATTTTATTTATGTATTTAGAACAATGCACATAAAACAATCCACATTTTCAAATGTTCCAAGCATCTTACCTTTCTCTCCCAATCATTTTTTAAAGTATCTGCACTCTGCCCTGCCATCTTCTTCAATTCGGCAATCTGGTTATCTTTACTTTCACGTATAACCTGTGATTCACGAACCAAGCTCTGAACTGTCAAAATATATGAATAAATAATTGAGCACACTGGAAAAAATAACATTAAAAATTGACATTCATGGATATGACCCTTTGGTAGTAGTGTCCGTGCTGCTGGTCCTACTTTCCAGTTGCACTCATTTTACAGAACTGCCTGGAGAAACCTTCTCACTGAAAACTCAAAGCAACCAGCTAAGTATTGCTTCCTACCTCAGGTCCAGTCCACTTACTGGTTATAACTCACTTCCAAAAGGATATGTGGAAAAGATTTATGTCAAATGGTTGAGTAATGAAAAATGTTGCTACAATTATATATATTGCAAGCAGAGATCAAATTTTATACTTCTGTTACGTTTATCACCTCTACAAACAATCTAAAGTTTTATCAATTCAAAATAATGATTCAGTTAAAATTCCAACTACATACATTTTAAATTTGCAATACGTTAACTGCTTCCTGACATCACAATCCAAAAATTTCCTCAGTATGAGTAGAAGGGAAAGCAGGTCTTTTCCTGCTGATTGTTGTGAACCCGACAACTTGGCCAGCTGCCAGTCTATTCAATTTCTGAAATAATTTAACAGTAATTGATCTAAGATTCAACTAAACTGAAGAACAAAAAATGGGTGGAAGTATATGATTAAAGACATGAAAAATGATGTGAGGTTTAGATAACACACACTCCCCATTGTCATCTGAACCTGGGGTAAACTGCATCCCCCAAGGGAGCACAAGATTCTTATGGATTTTCAAGGAAAGGGAAATGTTAATAATAGTAGAGTGGATACATTCCTGTATGGCCAGATAGCCCCGTATGAACCTTTTGATTAGATCATTTTAATGTTAATTCCCACACTATTTCAGGCTACTCAAAAGCAATTTCCTTCACCCCGAATTCCTCCAACTCAGCCTGTGCAAAATAAGATCACCAGGTTTTGCCTGCAACTGCAACTTGGCTACTCAACCTGACCTAAAAGGACCTCACTGCTTGTGTCAAGTTCAGATCAGGTGAGATACTAAAAAATCAATAAGTCCTCTGGTTCAGGTTGGAGCAGGCCATCCTCGTTCTTTATAAATAAATGGACTGCGGGACATGATGAGACTGACTGCCTACATAGATAGGAGAGTGGTTGTTATCCCTTGATATACAGTTTCATGCTAGAACTTTGGATTCCCAATATTCCAGGATCAGGTGGGATAACAAAAAAATTTGTTAGGTTTGGTTTAAGTTTGGATTGTATGTGGTCAGAACATGTTCAGGCCAGTTTTATTTTCAAATCCAAGCAGATTCCTTGCTGCAACCTTCACAATGTTTACCTCTCTTTTCCAGCTTTTTATTCATTTCCTCTGCTTCCTTTTGCTTGTTCCTATAAAGTGTCTTTAGCTCCTCAATCTCATTATTTTTCCGGTCAAGAATCTGGAATAAAACAAAAACATAACCTGAAGATTCAGCAGAATTCAGTTTTAAAGGGATATTGCAACTCCAATATATGGTGAATGGACACAACTCAGCAACAGCGAGGAAATAAATTAAATAAAACATATTAAAAATATCATTTGAAGAAAAGCATTGATGGATGTGGCTTGAGCACTGGCAAATGATAAATGTGGTTTGGCTTATTTAGAAACATTCCAATTAAGGGTCAATCCAGCCAGACTCAAATAACAGTAATAACTGTAATTATCAATTTTATTCAATACTAGGTACTTTTATATTTAAAGAAACATTGCACTATAAAGTATAGAGATAAACTATCTCAAGTTGCTACAGCATGGGAGAAAAATAATGATGGAAATGGTGCCAATCTTATATACACAGGGCAGGCACGGTAGCCTAGTGGTTAGCGTAACGTTATTACAACACCAGCGACCCAGGTTCAATTCCTGCCGCTGCCTGTAAGAAGTTTGTGTGCTCTCCCCGTGTCTGCATGGGTTTCCTCTGGGTGCTCCGGTTTCCTCCCACATTCCAAAGACGTACAGGTTAGGAAGTTATGGGCATGCTATGCTGGCGCCGGAAGCATGGTGACACTTGCGGGCTGCCTCCAGAACACTCTACGCAAAAGATGCATTTCACTGTGTGTTTCGATGTACATGTGACTAATAAAGATATCTTATCTTATTTTTTATTCTGAAGACATGAGAACAATGCCTGAGCATAGGTATCAAAGCCAAGCCCTGAATTCAAATCATGGCAACAAAGTAGTTAGTCATGTCTCCTTCAACCCATCTCCATAAAACCCCTTCCAGTGTTAATTTTGAGTTTTCAAACCAAAGGAAAAAGCATCTGAAAAATCTGACCATCATTTGTAAAAAATCCTGAAAAGGAGGAACTGTCTATTGTAGCAAAAACATAAATTAACAATAAACGAAATCTGTAGCAACTCCTTGATCTTTCAACTAACAAACATAATCAACGCTAAATTTCTGCCAATGAGCATCTGCTAATTAATCTGTACTATAACAAACAAAGGCTAATGTAAATCTACAAGAGACCAACATTTTAAAGCAAAGTTACATTTACCAACTAATAATTTATTGAAATTTGCATCATCTCAATGGTCGTGTTACCTGCAACCTGTCAGGTTGATCTGTGTTCTGATTCCATAAACCCACCTTTGCCACATACTCCTTAATGCCTTTCATTCTCAAATATCTATCAGTCCCAATTCAAACTTAACAAAGTCTGAGTTTCAACTCCTTGTTGCATTAGTTATAGACTTTCACTACTCTTTGTATATGGATTATTTTCTAACTTCACTCCTTGATGTTGTGACCCTAGCTTTTAGTTAAGTTTCTCCCCAACCCCAGTACTAGATTTCCTAACCAGCAAAAATAGTTTCCCTCTAACTACCCCCCTTTGTATCTTCAAAACTTAAATACCAACAATTTAAGCCTATTTTGTGTAATCTCTCTCTGCAATATAACCCTTGTTCGGGTATCAGGTATCATCCTAGTAAATCTGCACTGCACTCCCCTCAAGATCAATATATTCTTCCTAAGAACTACTGCTAATGCTCCTCATGACACCTAGGTATGACTTCACCAGCTATAATTTAACTTCAATCCACTTGATCAGCATTGCTATAACCTTATTGTCTGCATCTGCCTGACATTTCAATCATCCATGTGCATAGATCTTTAAGTCAGATTAATCCGCCAATGTCTTGAACATCACCAGTTAGACAGTGCACTGTTCCATTCCTTTCAGGCCTAAACTGGATAATATCAAATCTGTCTGCAATGAAATCCATTTGTCACCTTTGCTATCTCAGTAACACACCAATTTTGTTGACAACAATGTAACTGGCACACCTGCCTTAATGGGTGTCTGTAACAAGTCTGCCTCAGAGAAAAAAAATGTAACCTTGAAGTTGAGGGACTTCCTGCTTGGAAAACCCCTTCACATTTTCAATGTTTTTGATAATGTTCAGTTCTGGATTTGCAGTGACTCCATTCAATTCACAAATCCACTAATATAACTTCTATAGGCTGTCCACAAAACCTACACACTATTGTTTGAGAGGAACTTTGGACAGCATTAAATGAAGGTGGCATAAAGTATCACAATGAGTCAGAACCGTAACACCACATCAGCAGCATTACATTTAGATATTACCGGGGGGGGGGGGGGGGGGGGGGGGGGGTACATAGCCACAAAATAAAGGGCTGGTCATTTAAAACTGAGGTGTGCAGAAATTTCGTCTCTCAGAGGGCAGTAAATCTCTAGAATTCTCTGCCCCTGAGGGTGGTGGAGGCCAGATCATTAGATATATTTAAGGTGGAGATTTGAATGATCAAAGAAATTAGGGTTATGGGAACTGGCACAGAAGAGGAGTTGAAGCCAGAATAGATCAGCCATGATCCTATTGAATGGTGCGCAAGATTGAGGGACTTACTATTGCTCCCATTTTCTTGTGTTCTTGTGACGATGTATTTCCATTTTTTTTAATTCAAGAACAACACTGGCAGAAATTACAGGGCAAGAGTTAAATAAACAGAAAAGCTATGTTTTTGCAGAATGTTCCTTTCAGTTCAGAGTCTTTTCATCAATTCCTAAAAAATGACTTTATTGCTTTGAATCTAATTAGTACAATTGTATCTTTGAAAGAAATATTGGCTTAGAAATTCAATTGCATAATTCACATTTTTGAAGTGCATGTGATTGATTTCTTTTATATCAATTGCAAACCAACCTTCTTCATCCAGAAAGAGGGAAGGGTGTTACCTAGTGTGTTGAAATGAATGTTTATGATACTCCTGGAACAACTAGAGTGAAATGTCAAAGTATTGTTAAGTGTCTGAGTGAAGTAGTGCTGTTGTAGGTAGAAGGGACATAGCTTCTTCCACTGACCTTGACCCCACTTGAGGTCACTAAATTTCCTCCAGCACTGGCACGGAGTTTATCTCCATGGATATTCAATTTTGCCTTTGAGGTTTCTGCCAACTGCACCATGTTGAATCATCCTATGGTTATCCGATCTTCAAAAATCTGCAACTATAACCAACTCTATTTCTCTTTCCACAGATTCTACCTGACCTGCTGAGTGTCTCCAGCATTTTCTGTTTTTATCACATTATCCAGAATGCTGTTACAAGAAGAGATTATCAGGGGAAAAGAGGAAAAGATTCAAGGATGTGCTCAAAGATTCCTTGAAACAAATGCAACATCACCACTGATCATTGAGAATCCTGGCCCATGACCGCTTACAGTGGAGAAAAAGGACTCAGGATGAACGAGTCCATGCATTGGGAGCATACAGAAGCTCTGCATGAACAGTGGAAGGAGCACACTTTACAATATTCTGAAGTCAGACCTATGAATAGAGAGTCTGTTTTGGGAATCTGACAACAGGAATTCAAGCGACGTTTCCTGCCCAATGGAGCCAACCGAGTGTAACTGGAGCCTCAATCCTGGAGGCATTGTCCTAGGAGAGGACACTGACGTTGGTCTGCTTATTATTCCGGTGAATTTTGTAACATTTGGCAGAGATGGCAGTGGTGGAATCTTTCCTGTGCTTGATAAGGAGGTTGAATAGAGTAAATAGGAAAAACCTATTCCCCTTAGAAAGGGGGTCAAAAACTAGTGGGGATAGATCCAAAGTAATTGGTATAACAATAAAAGGGAGATGAGGAAAATGTGCTTTCAGGTGATAGAGTCTGGATTTCACTACCTGGAAGCAGCATGGAGTGAGAAACACTTATCACATTTAAACAATACCTACATATATAGTTGTAGAGTCATAACCTACAGGGTTATGACTAAAGCTGGAAGGTGGGGTCAGATTTTTGTGGCTCCTTTACAACTGGCATAGATATGATGGGTCAAATAGCCTACTTCTGTATCATAAATCTTCTATGATTCTATAATCACCGGCTACTGACCAAAATCTGCAATTATATCATTAAAAGCAATTGTTCCCTTCCACAATTTCCACTCTAAATGCTTACATCGACAGTTTAAATGTAAAATGCTCATTTTTTCCTTCACAATTTCATGACATTATGTTAAGCAGTAAGTGCTTACAAAAGATTTTTAATAACATGCAAAGCAAACGGTATGTTGGCCTTCACTGAGAGAGAATTTGAGTGCAATAATGGAGAGGTATTGCTCCAATTACTGTATACAGCCTTGGTGAGACTGCATCAGCTATGGTCTTCCAGGATATATTTGTGATGGTGGGAGGGCAGTGAAGTTTCACCAGATTGTCCCATGAGTGTTGGCAAACTGGATCCAAAATTGGCTTCGTGATGAGAGAGAGTGTAGGGGTGGAGGGTTGTTTTCTGACTGGAAGTCTGTTACAGATGGTGTACTGCAGTGATCAGTGCTGGAATCCTTGTTGTTATATAAAGGACATGGATGAGAATGTAGGTGATCTGATCAGTAAGTCTGCTAATGATACAAAAATTGGTAGTCATAGATAATGTCTCAGGATACAGAGGGTCATGGATCAGCTGGAAAGTTAGGCAGAGGGGTGGCAGATGGAATTTAATCCAGGCAAGTGCAAGGTATTGCATTTTGGGACATCAAATACTAATAGGACATATACAATAAGTGGCATGGACCTTAGGAGTGTTGATGTGCAGAGAGACCTTGGGGTGCAAGTTCATTATTCCCTGAAAATGATGACACAGGTGGATGGAGGAATGAAGACATCATTTGGCATGCTTGTCTTCATTGACCGAGACACTGAGTATAAGAGATGGGATGTTATGTGGCAGTTTTACAAAACATTGGTTAGACCGCACTTTATGAGTGTTGTGTACAGTTCTGGTACCCACACTACAGTAAGGATGTGGTAACATTCAAAAGAGTGCAAAAGAGATTCACCAGAACGTTGCCTGGAATGGAGGGTCTTAGTTACAAGGAGAGATTTGATAGGCTGGGTTTGTTCTCACTGGAGTGTGGGAGGCTGAGGGGTGAGCTTATAGAGGTTTATCTGATTATGTAGGGCATAGATAGGGTAGAGTCTAAAGCAAGAGGGCATTTGTTTAAGGTGAGAGGGAAGAAGTTTAAAGGAGATCTGAGGGGCAGGTTTTTCCACATAGAGGATGGTGGTTACAATGGAATGAGCTGCCAGAGGAGGTGGTAGAGATCAGAACAATTACAACATTTAAAAAGCATTTGGACAGGTACTTGGATAGGAAAGGAGTAGAGGGATACAGTCCTCTGGGATTAGTGTAGATGGGCACTGTGGTCGGCATGGAAGAGTTGCATCGAAGGGCCCATTTCTGTGCTGTATAGCTCTTCTCTATGAGAAGAGATTAAATAGACTGGGTCCAAACTGTCAAGGATTTGGAAGAATGAAAAGTAATCCTTTTGAAATTTGTTGTTAAGGTGCCTTAGTGTAAATATTTCCCTTAGCTGGGATGTCCAGAATCAAAGATCAGATTCTCACAATAATGATTTGGCTTTTCAAACAAAAATGAGATGCTATTTCTTCATTCAGAGGGTAATGCGTCTTTCAAATTCATTACTTAAGAGGGCTGTGGAAGCTCAGACAGAGATTGCTAGATCTTTAGACATTAAGGGAACAAAAGGAATTACATAGAACAGTACAGTACAAGAACAGGCTCTTCGGCCCACAATGTCTGCGCCAAACGCAATGCTGAATTAAACTAAATCCCTACTGCCTCTAAGTGATCCATATCCCTCCTTTTGTACTTCACATTTCAACCCTGGGTAAAAGATTCTGATTATCTATGCCTCTCATAATCTTATAAACTCCTACTAGGTCTTCCTTCAGCCTCCGATGCTCCAGAGAAAACAATCCAAGGTTGTCCAACCTCTGCTTATATCTCATACCCTCTAATCCAGGTAGTATCCTAGTAAACCTCTTTTGCGCCTTCTCTAAAGCCTCCACCTCCTTCTTGTAATGAGGCGACCAGAACTGCACACAATACTCCAAGTATGGCCTAACCAAAGTTTTATATAGCTGCAACATGAATTCCTGACTCTTATACTCAATGCCTGATCAATGAGGGCAAGCATGCCATACATCTTCTTTACCACCCTATTTACTTGCGTGGTCACTTTCAGTGAGTTATGCACTTGGACCCCAAGATCCCTCTGTACATCAATACTGAAAAGGGTCCTGCTTTAACTATATACTTTCCCCTTACATTTGATCTCCCAAAGTGCAACACCTCACACTTGCTCAGATTAAACTGCATCTGCCATTTCTCTGCCCATATCTGATCTATATTCTGCTGTACCCTTTGACAGCCCTCTACACTGTCCACAACTCTACCAATCTTTGTGTTGTCTGCAAACTTACTAACCCACACATCTACATTTTTATCTAAGTCATTTATATGCATCACAAATAACAGAGGCTCCAGCAACGATCCCAGCAGAACACCACTGGTCACTGACCTCCAGCCAGAATAACACCCTTCCACCACTACCTCTGTCTACCAGGGGCAAGCCAATTCTGAATCCAAATGACATCACCATGGATCCCATGCATCTTAACCTTCTAGATCAGCCTATCATGAGTGACCTTGTCAAATGCCTTACTAAAATCCATGTATACAACATCCAGTGCCCTACGCTCGTCAATCACTTTGCCATTACAATGTATTGATATTCGTGTCATAAGGTTAGTGCAGGTAGTTTATAGCGTTGACATTTATGGGTTGGCCATTTGGCCCACTGTACCCTACAAGCCAAAATAAATGATGAGGTTTTAGGCTTTGTTGAGTTCAAAAAGGCCACCTATACAAGCTGGTGATGCTCCCTGTATTTTTCTTGGAGTTCAAGGAGGTGCAGTTAAGATTATGTCCACTCCCTATCTGGATGGATGGACTCCCCATGATTCAGGGAGCAGTTCGAAGGCCTCTAGTAGGAGCTAGCTAAGGAGGTCTCTGGCAATGACTTTCCCACAGTCACACTTGACATCTTTCTTGAACCTGGTCACAATCATGGCATCTCCATGGTCCTCCTAAAATTTTTTTGTGAATGTGGGCAATGAAGCTCTGGATTTGTAACTGTGACTCATCACTGCTGAGCTTTAGGATTTCAGTGTGATACTCCCTGCTCTTGAGACCTTGTTATTTCTGAGTTGAGATCTCGCCTTCTCAACTTCTTGAAGATCGGTGCAGTGGCATTAAACCAGATAAGCTTTTGTCAGATGGAACCAAGTGTGCTCATGTCAAGGACAGAGTTGCAGTTGAGGAGGTCCAAATGTCCTTAATGAAATCATACCTTGGGTTTTGTGCACAGTTTTGGTTTCCTTACAGAAAAAAGGACATACTTGCTGTAGAAGGAGGAGCACAGCGAAGATTCACCACACTGGTTCCTAGGATAGCCAGTTTGCTGTATAGGAAGAGATTAAGTAAACTACAACTGGATTCTCACAGAATTTTAGCAGAATGAGAGGTGATCTCATTGCAACTTAAAAAATTCTTACAGGGCTCAACAGAGAGGGATACAGAGAATATATTTTTCCTAAGTGAGGCATCTAGAACCAGGGATTATAAGGAGCAGGATATTTACGACAAGAAGAGGAGATATTTTTCACCCACAGGATGGTAAATAGTTGGTGTCTGCCCCAGAGGGCTGTGGAGCCTCAGTTATTCAGTTCATTCAAAACACAGATCAAATAATTTTGGATATTGAGGGATTCTAGTAATATGGGTGTATTGAAGCCAAGATAGAAGATCAGCCATCATCTTGATAAATGGCAGAGCAGGCTCAAAGAGCCAGATGACTAAAACCTGCTGCTAATTCTTATGTTCTTATACTTGTATTAAGCAATAATATATAAACTCAACTGTCAGTTCACCTCCAATGGCCAAAGTCAAAAACAGCTGTAGAGTTTGAGCAAACAAAAAAAATAGCATAACGATATCCTTTCATCAAAAGGACACAGTTCCCTCATCTGTTCTTATTTCACAAATTCTGTCATTCTAGTGAGAATCTGTGTTGAGAAATTCTTAATATTGCTCAGAAAATTACAATAATAGGGATTGTAAAACTCCAAATACTGACATGTGAAATTCTCCCCAGAAAAAAAAGCCTGTTGTGTTAACCATGGGCTTGGTAATTTCCAACAACCATTATAATGGAAATCATTCAATCCTGTTGTACCCATGTAATACTCTCAAACACTTAAATTGTAAAAGTATTCAGAGAGGTTTAAGGGAATTTCACTATCGACAGAATTGACTAAGATCTTTCATGAGAAAGATCATTTTGACGATGAGCAAACTCATCACCAAACTCTGAGGCCTAGGACTCAACACCTCCCTTTACAACTGGACCAACAGACTACAGTCAGTAAGGATAGGCAGCAACACCTCCAGCATGATTATTCTCAACACTGGTGCCCCACAAGGCAGCATCCTCAACCCCCTACACACTCATGACTGCATGGCCAGATTCTGCTCTAACTCCTACAAATTTTCAGATGATACCACAGTAGTGGGCCATATCTCAAATAACAATTAGTCAGAGTACAGGAAGGAAATAGTGAGCTTAGTAACACAGTGTCATGACAACAACCTTTCCCTCAATGTCAGCAAAACAAAAAAGAGCTGGTCATTGACTTCAGGAAGGGGGGCAGTGCACATGCTCCTGTCTACATCAACAGTGCTGAGGTCAAGAGGGTTGAGATCTCCAAGTTCCTAGGAGCAAACATCACCAAACGCCTGTCCTGGTCCAACCTCGTAGACGCCATGGCCAAGAAAACTCACTAGTGCCTCTACTTCCTCAGTTGGCTAAAGAAATTTGGCATGTCCCGGTCGACCCTCACTAATTTTTATCGATAAACCATAGAAAGCATTCTATCTGGATGCATCACGGCTTGGAATGGTAACTGCTCTACCCATGACCACAAGAAACTGCAGAGTTGTGGACACAGCTCAGCACATCATGGAAACCAGCCTCCCCTCCATGGACTCTGATTACACTGGCTGCTTTACCGAGGCAGCGAGAAGTACAGACAAAGACCCCACCCACCCTGGACATTCTCTCTTCTTCCCTCTCCCACCAGGCAGAAGATACAAAAGCCTGAAAGCATGTACCACCAGGCTCAAGGACAGTTTCTATCCCGCTATTGAACAGTACGATAAGATGGACTCTTGACCTCACGATCTAACTTGATTATGACCTTGCACCTTATTGTCTGCCTGCACTGCACTTTCCCTGTAGCTGTTACACTTTATTCTGCATTCTGTTTTTGTTTTACCTTACATTACCTCAATGCACTGTGTAATGAATTGATCTGTATGAATAGTATGCAAGACAAGTTTTTTTTTACTGTACCTCAGTACATGTGACAATAATAAACCAATTCCAATGAAGCTCATTGGTGCAAAGCATTTTATGCTATCTCTTTCAAAAAAAACAAAAAAAATGATCACATCAAAGCTTAGTCATTGGAGGGTCAGATACTTGAATACTTCGTATTGATTCAACCAAGCCTGAAGTCTCTGGTTATCATCTGTGGTAGATGTGCACTAAAAAACATTAATATACTCTAAGATATACCCAAGTCTAAGTTTTTTTCTGATGAGGATGAAAATCAACTGTTAGGCAGGAACTTGCTATTTGCTGACAGTCATTGAAGAAACACATATTCTGACAGTCCTACATTCTACAACTATTTAAAATAATCTGTTGCAGCATCTTCAAGTATAGAACTCAAAAATAGGAGGCTTCAAAACAAAGTCATCCCATATTTCTTTAGAAAATTTGTTCTGCTAAAATAAAAATATAGATCAAGCCACATTAGGATTTTACTAGCAAATGCAAACTCAGATGGAGACTGTGTTTAATATATTACAATGAAAACAAAACTATCCCTTTAATAACCTACCAGTTTATTTAACGTGCCATGTCCTTATCATTCTTCCCAGACTCTTTAAAATTAGGCTAATTTATCACAGTCATTAGTGTTGGGCAGAATGATGCAATGTGTTAATGTAATTTTACAGAAAGACATCACTTCAAAAAAGTGACTGTGTGGCAGCCCGCACACGCAGGACTCGAACCGCCATCGGGAGCCACGGGCAGATACGCGGTAGTGCATTTGGAACTACCCGCTCGGGGCAGACCCTCCGGGGACAGTCAGACATCACGTCCGCCCCGTGGGTCACGGGGGCCCATGGGATGGGAGATTTAAACATGCGGTTTTGAATCAGTAAAGGGTTTTTGAGTTCAGCACTCTCTGCCTCCGTGTGTTCCTTTAGTAGCGTGTTGCGTGCGGCTACAACTGTTTAATATTCCAGCATCAAAAGTACGAAAAAAACCTGAACTGGACTCAACTACTATGTCCTCCTCAAAAACAGAAATGCTGGAAGAACTCAGCCAGTCAAGAAATAGGTGGTAGGTGCCTGGAGTAGGTTACCAGGGGTAGTAGTGGAAGCAGGCAGTTTGGTGGAGCTTAAAGGGCTTTTAGATAGACACATGAATATGAAGGGAATGGAGGGATATGGATGATACACCAGAGGAGGACATTTCGTATAAATTGGTATCAAGGTCAGCACAACATCATGGGCCAAATGGCCTGTCCAGTGCTGTACTGTTCTATGATCTATAAGAAAGAGAAATCAGTTAATATTTCAGTTCACTTGACCCTTTCTCAGAACTGAGAGAAGAGATGCTACCATGCCCTGCTTCTGTTTTCCTTTCTTTCAAGAAAAATATACTTTTGTGTATTTTAACCATGGCTTTTTTTCCTTCACATGGATGCTACTGTTTATATACACCAGACTTAGCACCCAGAGGATGCCTATTACATGGGATCTGTCATGGTTATAAATTTATACTTCTCTATTTTCCTGCAATTACATTGAATAAAGTTCACGAAACATGAATTTTATTGAACTATATAATAAGAGGAAATATATAAAACGGAATAAAAGTCCACTGGAGAAGCAAGAGGATAAGGTCGTAAAGGACACAGGTTTAAACCACTCTATTGCAAACTGATGAAGGAGCAATACTGATACAGAGGAGCAACAAAACTGCCAGAGCACAGGATGGTCCCCACAGACAAATGAGAATATATTGATGTGTAATGAAAAGCGAGAGGAACCTGGAGAAAAAAATGGAAATAATAATAAAGCAACATCTGAGCTTACTATGCAATTTCCCATCCACTCTATACACTTTGAACAAAGTATAAAATAATGAGAAATTTTATTCAATGCCAACAAACATTATTTGTTCTGTGACTAGTAATGGCTGTATGCTGCAAGCTAATGAAATTTGATCCTTTAATGAGCATGGCAATAACTTTTTGTTTCTTGTAGGAAATTCAAAAAATATGACTAAACCCTTCAAAAATTGAAGAATTGCTCTTCAATTTGAATAGTCTTAGAAATTACACAGCAAATTACAAAAGAATCCATTAACATAGCAGTTACAACAGGAAGAGGTCCTAATCACAAGGACCATGGATGCTTCTCCAACAAAACTTGATACTTACAGCCAGTTTTAAGACTCCAGCTATCTGCTTGCATTGCATGAGCTGGAATAGTTAAAATTTGAAGTAACTTTGTCTGTAGTTGTAAAGCTATTGCAGCACATTTTGGATCTGGTACACTTCATCAGAAGATCTGAAACACTAAATGTTTCTCCTTCCACAGATGCTGCTCAACCCGCTGAATGTTTCCAAAATCGTTTTTGTTTTTGTTTCAGATTTCCAGCATCTGCAGCTTTTTTGACTTTTGTTTTACATTGAAGATATTGACTGTATAAATTCTGCACTACCTTTATATTTCCCCAGGCAACAAAATCATCAAATGGAAACATGAAGTGCAGTGAGTCTCTGGTGGCCTTCTTCCATTTGAGCAACAGCTGTAAAACTGTGTGCAAGCTTGGTTCCCATGTCCCTGAATTGCTCCAGCCTTCAAAAACAATCCTCTTATTTCAGAACCAGCTTTAAATGTTGTACATTCTCCAGTCCCTAACATTCATTATCACACAATTCTCTGCAACCAACATTGCCCATCTTGAATCACTTACCTTTAAGCTCATATACATCTCTCCTGGTTCTATGCACCGTGTCTGTTTTAAATACTCTTTCCCATCCTTGCATAACTATAAAAGCCACTATTAAATTACCCTGTTATTCTGTTCACCACACAGATATTTGATACAATTAATAAAGAAACAGAAATTAATAGTAATTAGCATTTGTTCTGAAACAGAAAAATAATCAGTTGTAAGATATATGATTAATGACTTCAGCAAACCGTTCTTGCTTGTAGACAGCATCAGCATCAAAAGTATCTATCTTGGGCCCTACACATTAATGCAATCATGAAGAATGCACACCAGCTGCTCGACTTCATTATGAGTTTGGTATGTCACCAAAGTCTTCTGCAAATTTCTACAGATGTATGGTGGAGAGCATTCTGACTGGTTGCATCACAGCCTGGTATGGAGGCTCCAATGCACAGGATCGAAAGAGGCTGCACAGTGTCTTGGACTCAGCCAGCTCCATCATGGGCACAACCCTCCTCACCATCAAGGACGTTTTCAAGAGGCGGTGCCTCAAGAAGGCGGTATCCATCATTAAGGACCTTCACCATCTGGGACATGCCCTCTTCACATTACTACCATTGGGGAGGAGGTACCCTGAAGACCCACACTCAACATTTTTAGGAACAGCTTCTTTCCCTCCACTATCAAATTTCTGAATGGTCCATGAACACTACCTTGTTATTCCTCTTTTGCACTATTTATTTTTGTAACTTATAGTAATTTTTATGTCTTGCACTGCTACTGTACTGCTGCCGCAGAACAACAAATTTCACGACATATGTCAGTGATAATAAACCTGATTCCCTTTGTTCTTACCATTCCTTCTTTGCAACTTAAACCATGCTTGTTTTCTCTTTTTAACCAGGTCTGTTAAAGGGTCATTAATCTTAAATATATTAACTCTGTTTCTCCCTTCACAGATGCTAAATGTTCCCAGCATTTTTCCCAGTGTTTTTATTTCAGTTTTCCAGCATCTGGAGCTTTCTCGCTCTCCAATTGATTATTACCTCAACCACCACTCTCAACACTTATTCCCTTCATAACTGATGCACAGCAGTTACCATTACTATCTGCAAAACGCACTTCAGATCATTCACTGAC
Organism: Pristis pectinata; assembly: GCF_009764475.1. Taxonomy (NCBI): domain Eukaryota; kingdom Metazoa; phylum Chordata; class Chondrichthyes; order Rhinopristiformes; family Pristidae; genus Pristis; species Pristis pectinata. The sequence goes on from NC_067422.1 coordinate 4,337,966, forward strand.
AGCAATTTGCTAAACCTGCAGCTTCTACCAACAATAAAGACAAGAGCTTCAGGGGCATGGGAACACCACCACCTGCACATTCTCTGATTCACACACAAGAATACAAGAAAGTAGGAACAGGAGCAGGAGTAGGCCAGCCTGCCCTGTCATTTAATTACAGCTATGGCTGATCTACCCAAGGACTCAACTCCTCTTCTGTGCTAATTCCACATAGTGCATAACTCCCTGATCTTTCAAAAATGTATATACCTCCTCTTTGAATGCACTAGTGATCTAGTCTCCTTAACCCTCCAAGGTAGAGAGTTTCTGAGATTCACAACCTCCTGCGACTTGGAAATATGTAGCCATCCCTTCATCACTGGGTTTAAAAAATGGGCGGCGCGGACTCATTGGCTGGAAGGGCCTGTTACCACGCTGTAAATAAAATTTTTTTTTAAAATCCTGAAACTCCCCCCAGCAACACTGAAGGAGGATCTTCACTCAGAGTACTGCAGCTGTCCAAGAAGGCAGCTCACTATCCCCTTTTCAGGGGCAGGCAATAAATGCTAACATTGTCAGCATTGCCCAAATCCAAAAAACGAATAAATAAAAAACTGAACTGGGCTTGACACTTAACATCTTCAGAAATGAGTAAGTCATAGAGTGAAGTAGCAGCCAAAGTCTGATAGAAGCAAAGATATTTTTGACACCAATCTGAAACAAAATTTTCATTTGATAGCACTGGTTCCCTTCTCCTAGTCTCAATTCCTGAACCTCTTTAGACCAACGTCAATCACAAGGTAATTTATTAATGGTTACCTTCTCCTGGGCTTCATTGATTTCTACTCAATGTGATAAGTTTCAGGTCTCCTGCAGATTAATCCACAGTCTCCAAAAGTTAAGTTCTTTTTCACAGTAAAGAGAAATAAAGACATGAGAACTAAAACATGTGACACTGGGCAGAAATACCTGAAATGTAAAGGACTTGATCCATCCTGAAAAATATCACCTGTGTTTCATTAATTGTACACTACAATCTCCTAAACCAATCAATTCCAGCTCACTTCATCTTTCATGTTAGCTGGAGTAATGACTTCAATAATGAACCAATCCCAGCTGTTACTGGATCGAAAAATTGTCTAAAAAGCAAATGATAGGGTTCATCCACCCACACACGTATATCCTGGCAGCCCTGTGAGATGGCAATTCTTGGTGGCCTAATTTAAGAATGTTTTTTTTCACTTTGACAAAATTGCACGAGCAGAATAGATGGTGGGCTGAACAACCAATGCTGCTACATGCAATCAACCAGCTCTTGACTACATCTCTTTTAAAATAAGGCATATTTTTATCTGACATGACCTACAAAAAATAGCAACACTGAAATGTAGCAGCATTCCTGTCAGAAATAAAGCATTGAAATTCTATGTTCAAAGTTGCATTGTGTTATGTTATGGTGAACCACCTGACACAAATCCAAAAGAAAACTATTCAAGGTGAAGAAAGAAATTTCTTAATGTGACTTTTCAAGATGAAACATTTGGGTAGTACTACAAAGAGGTAAAGTCCTTCTTCACTATAGGAAGGACGTGGAGGCTTTGGAGAGGGTGCAGTAAAGGACAACCAGGATGTTGCCTGGACTGGAGAGTATTAGCTATAAGAAGAGGTTGGACAAACTGGATTGTTTTTGCTGGAGTGTTGGAAGCTGAGGGATAACTTGATAGAAGAATATAAAATTGTGAGAGGCATAGATATGGTAGATAATCAGTCATTTTCCCAGGATGGAAATGTTAAGTATAGAGGGCATAGTTTTAAGACGAGAGGGGAAAAGTTTAAAGGAGATTTACAAGGCAAGTTTTTTTGCACAGAGAGTGGTAGGTGCCTAGAACATGCTGCCAGGGGTGGTGGTGGAAGCAGATATAATAGCAACATTTTAGAGGCATTTAGACAGATATATGAACAGGCAGGGAATGGAAGGATATAGACCATGTATAGACAGATGGGATCAGTTTAGATTGGCATTGTGGTTGGTGCAGACATAGTGGGCTGAAGGGCATGTTCCTGTGCTTTATTGTTCTATATTCTTGTCTGTACAAAGTTTCAGGGGCCATTAGCAACCCAACAGCAATTGCTGATAAATTTTGAGAATATTTCCAGCTAGAACATTTGCAAGAGATAATGGGTGAGAAGTGGATTCCTTTGGACAAACATTAACAGTAGGGGTTGCAAAAGGCAGCTGCAATCTTTGGAATGGAAGTGAAATGCTTCTGTATAACAAGGTGTCAATAACCTGACCTCACCTCACTCTCAGGTTGCCAGAAGCCTGTCTTCAGAGAGAATTATGTACCAGGTACACCAATTCCAACTTTAACACTCTAGTGTGGAAAGCTGGATGATGCCAACCAAGACCCATTAATAGAAACAGGAATGCCAAGCAGAGGGAACTCTTTGAGATAGAGCACAGGAAAAGGAATCTGGGACAGCAGTCAACAGTGCTTTTGCTCTATACTCAAACTTATTTACCTTTATCTTCCAGCAACACTTCATAAAATTATTTACAATAACGACATGTCTAACATTTCTTTTCCTGTTTAAGAAAACCAGGAACCCCAGCCTTTGCCTGTGCTGATTTATGAGTAGCAAGTAGAAGTTTCAAAAAGCTCCCCAGAACAAATAGACGCACCGTGCTCTCCTCTCCATATTACATAGTGAGATACTGAAATATTATTCTATGGAAGTAATACCCCACCATGGGAGAATTTAGAAAAAAAACTTTTCTTTACCTTTTGCACATCGGTATCATGCTTTTGCTGCAGTATCAGCTTTTCCTCATGGAATTTTGCTTCCAGCATCTTTGTCTTCATCTCAATCTATTTTCATTAAAATAATTAAACAAGTATGGTTACTCATTCCACTTCCTAATCTACATGAAATAGAAAAAGTATAAAATGACCTATGGGAATGTAGTGTTATATCCCATTATTTTCAATACAAAGCCACCTCTTGAAAAATTATGCTCTAGATGGTACAATTATTATAAGAAAGCATTTAACTATTAAATACATTTTAGTAAGAGAAAAATATTAACAATAATTTCTCATATTAAAATGGCCACCTGCCATTGAGACGATTAATTTGATAATCTGCAATAATCTTTTCATATGCTGTTGGCTTGTTAGTATTGTCATTCTTTCTTTCTTTTTCAATCTTTTTATTGAATTTCAAATTAATTCAAATTGATAGCCATAACATTAATAATTATACATATGATACAAAGAGATCGGGATAACAATAATAACAGTTAATATTTATACTCACAAGGAGTAAAATATGTAATTTAGACCTCCCGCACTCTTGTTAAGTGTACACGATAGAAAAAAAATTGAAAAGAAATTTAATTATATGAAGAGAAAACCCCAAATCAAAAAAAAAGTATAATAATAGACAAAATCAAACCAAAAACTTCAAAGAAAAAAAAACTGGACTGATATTTCTTTGATTAAAAAAAACATTATTATGTCATCAGCTCTGCTCCTCTATATTCAAAGGTTATTGAAGGGGATTCGAAAAAGGTCTGCTCATATCATATGGAAATATTGAATAAATGGACTCCAAACTTCTGTTTTTATCACCATATAAATCTTATATGTGACAGATGTAATTTGGAGGTGGCTTCCCTGACACATATGTTTTGGTCCTGTCCTCTTCTGGAAAAATAATGGAAAGACATTTTTAATATTATTTCAACTGTACTGAATATTGATCTACAACCCCATCCTATTACTGCAATTTTTGGATTACCAATGATGGATTCTGGCCATTTATCCACTTCTGCTTGTCGTATGATTGCTTTCGTTACATTAATGGCCAAGAGATCCATTCTATTCAAGTGGAAGGACCCTATAACCCCACTACATTTCAATAGTTTTCTCAAACTACAACATGTTTAAACTTAGAAAAAATTAGGAGTGGTACTGTTGATCCTTCGCTTAAATTTGAGGAAGTTTGGAGTCCATTTATTCAGTATTGTCATTCAATACTCTGCAGTTTAGCTGTTCAGGGAAACATGTCACGGCAGCCACACCAATGCAGACAATAAAGTGCTTAAAAAGTGAAGTACATTAGAGCCACCTGTGGTCTGGCAAGAGGAGTGTAAAGGCTCAATATTTTAAAAGGACTACAAATATTAGAAACCCAAATCACAGACTCCAACTGGTGTTATGTTCTTCAGATCACACTGCATTGCTGAGTGGAAGGACTTGGGTACTATTTAATTCCCCAAGCCTCTAACATCTGATTTCAGCCATATGAAGAAGCACCAGATAGAGAGGAGATGAGCAGGAACAACAACAAAAAAAAATCACACGTTTGGCATTAAAGGAGCTTTGTATGATTATATATTTAAAATAGTTAATGTGATGTGGAGACCACTGGCAGACAAAATTTTATCCTTCACTGTTCATTAAACTTAGTGGCTGGCTGGGCAATTTTGGAGAGAAATTGACAATCAACAACATAGATGACTTTGCCATCACATCTGGACCAGAACAGATAAAGGTGGCAGAAGGACGTCAAATATTTGTTTTCTTCATCCAGCACAGAAAACCATTTGGCTCATCGAGTCCATGCTGGCTTCTAGCAGAGCAGTCTCACCAGTCCCTGTGACCCTGCAACATATGCACTCTCACATATCCATCAATTCCCTTCTTTACCACCTATCAACAGTGAGGGAGGTAATATAATTTTAGCTATATAATTTATAATAGCCAATTGATCTACTAGCATCACTGAACCTAATGAGTTTCATGGCAATCCGGTAATTTCATGGTCACTATTACTAAAATTAACTTTATTAAAAAAACTTCCAGAAATCAGAAATTACTTGATTTTAAATCTCCAGCTGCTGTAGTGTAACCTGAACTTGCATTTCCCTATCAATATTCCAGTGCGCTGGATAGCAGTCCAGTAACTTAACCACTATGCCACTGTACCTTAATACAATTGAGAATATATGATTACAGATGCTGGGATTGCTGAGAAAGTGTTGCTGCTGGTGGAAGGCTCTTATAATGAAGGCTCTTGTCCTATAATGAACAAATAGGGATGGGTGAGGGGATGAGAAGCTACCTTTAGACACTGATTCATGATGTGCTGGAGTACATTGCTTGAAAGATTATGTAAGCAGATTTAACAGTATCTTCCAAAATAAAATGGATATACTCTTCAAAAGGATAAAAGATGCAGAATTATCGAGGAAGTGGACAATTTGGAGAGCTTTCTCAAAGAGCCATCAATGGATCATATGAATTCCTTCTGAGCCTTATGACTTTATGATGGAGGGATTTCAAGGCATTTTTGGTCATTGTTTATGAACAATTTACCCTCTTACTTATCATCTTTCATGTACATAGAAATATGTTGATCTAGCTAAACCAATGAAACCATTGGGCAGCCCAAATACTGGTGTACCACACACTGTTGAATGCCAAGTCCTGAGAGTTTATTGAACAACAAACAATCTGCTGGAGGACATTTTGACCTGAAACACTGACAATTTCTTTCCCCCCTCAGATGCTGCTTGGCCTGCTGAGTTCCTCTAGCAGATTGTTTGTTGCTCCAGATTCTAGCATCAGCAGTCTCTTGAAAATTTATTGTGCTGAGAGGTGGCACCTCACCATACAAACTATTGTAAGGTCAGCCAACCTGGAAGCAACATTAAGAATGCATCTGCTGCAGTGTTGCTTTCCTGAGTATTATTCATCTCATGTGGCAAACATGCCCCTGGCCTATTCCACCACAAAGACCCTCAGTGTGATAAATTTCTCTTTTTCCTCTGGCAAAAACTGATTTGATCAGCTTGATTTATTACTCTTTAGCTGATGTTTTGCCAATTTAATTTTCTAGTCTGGCTACAAATATATGAACTGCAAGCAATTTATAGGAGCTGATTTTTTGTTATGCTCATGCAGTTCTTAATGTTATCCTTGATACCAATTTCAGTTATACCTGCCTTGCATGTATTTACTTTAAAAAATTATGATCTATTTGATCTGTTTAATTTCCTACTCTATAAACACAACTTTATGCATATGGCCTCCTTGTTATCTGATGCCTAAGGCTCCATCTGCTTTGAACTACCGATCAGTGCTGTTAGCTTGTCTACTCTTATCTGATCACCTCTGGGCCAGAGGCGACATCTCAGAAAATGATTACACCTCAGGTTTGTAGTGGCCAAAATGTTTGTGCCAGGGTGACTACAAAGGCTCAGTGAAACATAAACAAAGAATGGGGGAAATGTTTATCATAGAAACCTGTATTTATATAATCAAATATATTCATTCCGGAAGTTAAATCCGACTGGGTCAGGGAAGATAATGAACAGATGCCAAGTCTGGGGCTTGGGGGAGGAACTAGATCTCCCACCCCAAAATAAAATAGCAGGTTAGAAGGAATCCACTTTTTAAGACTCCTGGCTTGCTAATATAAACAAAGCTATATCAGCAAACGGCTAGAAAAATGCCATCTGTCTGACCTGCCCCAGGAAAGGAATGTGGTGAAGACAGAAAAGTGGACTTGGAAGAAAAGTGCAAACCAGCTTGTTAGAAACTTAAAATAATTCATTAGTGTCAATACATACAGCTCTGGTCACTGTCTAGGCAAGCGATTAAAATTTTAACACAATTTTTTTTTATCTCTTTACATCAACATTTCACATTGAAACTACCTGCGTGAACATTTTATAATGGGTTTTTCCAATGCAGTTACCTTTCAGCATTTAGCAATGAACCAAGTAGCAAGCTCAAAATAATTTCCTGAAAAGTTATAGATGCCATTTTACCCTCAATAACAGAAATCTTATCCAAAATAAGATTTGAGAAAATTTAGAAAAGTCATTTCACCATTACATGATTAGGTTTTCCTATCAAATTTTCTTTGGCATATTCAACATATTTTTTATTGCAAAGACTCAGAGCCTATGATTTGATTAAATATTTTTTTTCCTCATAACAGATGTCCAGAGCTTTCAGCTGGATCTGTGCATCGTGAACATTCCATGCTGATGTGCTTTCTGGTATTTTTAAAATTTTGAGTACTCTGTATTTCAGAATACAATTCATGCATTAGTGTGATGTGAAAGGCATAAGGATGAGTCTCCTTATCCGTAAATAATTAAATTCTTCTGTCTTTTTTCCACAAGAGGCTCTGGAAAGAAGGTTCAATTCGCAAAACGTTATTTCAGGTGAATCTAACAGTATCTCTGACCAGCAAAACTTATGAGCATGATGGTTAGAAAAGAAAACAAAGAGATTATTTATCAAGGAAGTATTTTTTCAGTCCAAAACAAAAGGTAAAATCCTAATGCTAAAAATCTGCAATAAAAAGAAAATTCCAGAACTATTCAGCAGGTCAGATAGTATCTATAGTTCATGTGGATAATTTTAAAATTCTCCTCCTTGTTTACAAATTTCACTCTGGACTCTGGACCCCTTTAAGAGACCTACAGACTTCTTGGGCATTTCCATTTTTAACCAGTTCTCATTAGTGACCATCTTGGAGTGCCAAGGATCTGACATTCCCTTCAGAAAATCCTCCATTTCCATTGAGACATACAGCATGGAAACAGACCCTTTGGTCCACTGTGCCCACACTAACTATTAACCAGCAACCTGCACTAGTCCTACATTAATACATTTTTAAAAATTTTTGTATACTTCAATTAATTCTCCCCAGATTCTAACACTCACCTATACACTAGGGACAATTTACAGTGGACAGTTAACCTACTACCATCCCACACATCTTTAGGATGTGGAGGAAACCAGACCACCTTCTCTAAGGTGTTCCATGAAACCTCTCTCATCCATCTTAATATGACCTTATGAAAATCAGTGTCAAAGTTTCATAATGTTCCTGCGAAGCACCTGGGGATATTTACTAAGTTTAAGTGTCATATGAATGCAAGATTTTACTGTTAAATAACTATGACACAATGGATGTTTACTGATTACTTTTCCACTTAGCAGTTTAAGTAGTTGCATAATTAAGTAGTACATTTGGATCTGAAACATCTGTGAAATGTGGAAATAATCCAAACTTATGCAATGTAAAGGACAGAGTTTGGATGGAGAAAAAGAGTTTACGTGTGTGGAACATTAAAAAAAAACAGATTGTGTGCAGGAACTATAAAATACCCAGAAAAAAGCTGCATGAAAGAAAAGAAATATTGCTGTTGTTCATTACTGTGAAGTAGTATTGAATCAAAAATTCAACAAAAACATACGCTATTAGAATAGATATGAAAAAATCTTCATAAATTATCTCAAGTGTGAAATGGATCAAAAGAACACTGCAAAAGGAAAATAATAAATACAACAACAATTCCCTAAACTCTTGGAATTTCATTACTGAATAATCATTGCCAAATCTGAGTTATATAAAATCCTCAATTATTTCACACTAAATCTAAATTCTGTTCTTGGAATATTTCTGATAAATTCTTTGATATTCCTTTCTGATATTATTCTTACAATACATTCTCCAGAAGTAGATATAGAAAATGCTCAGGTCAACCAGCATTCATGGGGAGAGAATCAGAGATTATGTCACAGGTCCATGACCTTTCATTGCTTTTTTTTAATATAGTCTTTGCTAACTTGATATACTGCCAGATCACGCTCTTCGATGCTCACAACTTACTCAAAAATGTTTTACTATATTTGTCAGATATAATCCACCCCTTATAATAGCACAGTAATTCTCCTTAATCAGTTCACCAATCTGAAACATTAACTCTGTTTCTCTCTCCACAGATGATGCCTGACATCCTGAGTCTTGCCAGGATTTTCTGTTTTTACTCCCAATTTCCAGCACCTAGAGCATTTTGCTTTTTGGTAGGTTATCCAGAATTCCACACAATGGTCCAATATTAGTTGAAATAGTACAAATTCAACATCCATCTTCATACACTTATATCCAATCTCTGTACTTAATGCCTGAAATAATATCTGTACTTTCATAGCTCTTGCTAACTGCAACACTCTCAAGATTTACAGCCTAGATCTCACTGTCCCATGGACACATTTTACTTTAAAAAATTCATTTGGATTTGTCAAGTATGATCCACCCCTCATAATGATATAGTGACCCTCTTTAAACAGTTCACAATAATTTAAACTTTTAGTCACTCTGTCCCCAATGACAATAGACAATAGACAATAGGAGCAGAAGTAGACCATTTGGCCCTTCGCGTCTGCACCGCCATTTTGAGATCATGGCTGATCCTCAACAATCAATATCCTGTTCCTGCCTTGTCCCCATATCCCTTGATTCCCCTATCTATAAGAAACCTATCTAGCTCCTTCTTGAAAGTGCCCAGAGAATTGGCCTCCACTGCCCTCTGAGGCAGTGCATTCCACAAATTCACAACCCTCTGGGAGAAGAAGTTTTTCCTCACCTCTGTCCTAAATGGCCTAGCCCTTATTCTTAAATCATGCCCCCTGGTCCTGAACTTCCCCAACATCTGGAACATATTTCCTGTCTCTATCTTGTCCAATCCCTTAATAATCCTGTATCTTTCAATCAGATCCCCTCTCAATCTTCTCAATTCCAGCGTGTACAATCCCAGTCTCTCCAACCTCTCAGCATAAGACAGTCCCGACATCCCCGGAATTAACCTTGTAAACCTACGCTGCACGCTCTCTATAGCCAGGATATCCTTCCTTAACCCTGGAGACCAAAACTGTACACAATACTCCAGGAGTGGTCTCACCAGGGCCCTGTACAAATGCAAAAGAATCTCTTTGCTTTTTGTACTCAATTCCCCTTGTAATACAGGCCAACATTCCATTAGCCTTCATCACTGCCTGCTGCACTTGCTCATTCACTTTCAGTGACTGATGAACAAGGACTCCTATATTTCCCCCTTACCTAACTCCACACCATTCAGATAATAATCTGCCTTCCTGTTCCTGCTCCCAAAGTGGATAACCTCACACTTATCCACATTAAACTTCATCTGCCAAGTATCTGCCCACTTACCCAACCTATCCAAATCACCTTGAATTCTCCTAACTTCCTCTACACATGTTGCACTGCCACCCAACTTTGTATCATCAGCAAACTTGCTAATGTTATTCACAATGCCTTCATCTAAATCATCAACATAGATCGTAAACAGCTGCCGTCCCAGCACCGAGCCCTGTGGCACCCCACTAGTCACAGCCTGCCATTCTGAGAAACATCCATTCACCCCTACCCTTTGTTTCCTATCCGCCAACCAGTTTTCTATCCCTGTTAATACCCGCCCCCCAATTCCATGAGCCCTAATTTTACCCACCAATCTCCTGTGCGGCACTTTATCAAATGCCTTCTGAAAGTTGAGGTATACAACATCCACTGAATCTCCCTCGTCTATTTTCCTGATTACATCCTCAAAAAACTCCAGTCAAAAGATTCCAGTAACTTCATAGGACAGTACAGCACAGGAACAGGCCCTTCAGCCCATGATGTCTGTGCTGAATAATGCCAAAGTAAACCAAATCTCTTTGCCTGCATGTGATCCATATCCCTCCTTTCCCTGCATATTCATGTCTCTATCTAAAAGCCTCTCAAATGCCACTATCGTATCTACACCCACCACTACCCCAGGCACCTACCAATCTCTGTGTAAAATAACTTGCCCCACATACCTCCTTTAGACTTTCCCCCTCTCACCTTAAATGCACGTCCTCTAGTAGTTGACATTCCTCACACATGATTTGACAACTTATTCACAAGAGATTTCAAACTGACAGGTCTCCCCATGTGATGCACACTAGTCTAACCCAAGGACATAATTCCTGAATCTGGCATGCTCTGGAGAATTAACACTAATGCATCTGCAATTTCCTCATGCAGTTCTTTCAATATCCTAGGAAGGAAACCATCAGGTCCTGGAGGTTTGTCCAATGTCGATTATTTTCTCCATTGCCACTTATAAAAAGTTATCTGAAACTACTTTGTTGCTCCTTCAATTATCTTTTAGTTCCCTGAGAGCACCGGTATAATGCTATCTTTATACAAGCCCAGTGAGCTTCCAGATATATTGAAGAAGGATATACTGGCCTGAAGGATGTATGGGGCAAATCCCCCCGAAGGATACTTAAATAAAAGGATGACATAAGGGGGTCAGTTTGCATAACCTTGGAATTTTGAAGGCAGGGTGATACAAAGAAATTATTTCCTTCAATTTAGTAACTGCAGAAAAGGATAAAGGATTTTAAAATGGGAGCCAGGCCAGCTAAAGGCAAAATTAAGAAACGCAGACACACAAAGACCACAGGTGTTGGGTCAACTAACACTTTAATGACCAAGATTAACAGACTTTGGTAGAGGCTCAACAGTTTAATGGAAAAGTTGAGTGAATCTAGTTGAGATATCAATTAACAACAATCTAATAGATGTGTCTAATGGCTTATTCCTATTCTAACTAGCCAAATGGCCATCAAGCTGACGGAACTTGATGGTAATCAATTGCAGGTCATTTTGATAAACCAACACATCCATGTTTCTGATGCTAATCCTCTTGTGAACATCATGTACATAGGACAGGAAGCACGTTGACAGCTACTACCAGCAAAATATAAATGTCCGAAAGCCCTGTAGCACTTATTACACATACAAACACCAGAATGTAATTTTAAGGATATAATCTAACAGTATAGTTCAGATTATTTCCATTAACTGCTTGAAGCCTCAATCTCAAGATTTGAAATATTACCTGTACCCCAAGATTACTGTACTGATTTATAAATTAATCCATTATTCCCAACTGAATAAAAATCAAACTTGGCAGTATCATCAAACAATCTCAAAACAAAATGACCTCTAATTGCATTAACTGTGTGGAAATATATACACCTTGCAATTCAGTGTCATGAGAATTACATTGCATCTAAACCCAGATTTACAATTTACCTATTTATTAATAAGCAAAATTTGTACCATTATTCAACAGGAAGAAACTCAGAAAAATACAGCAATCTACTGTTTGGCAAAAAGGACAAAGTTTCTGTCTGGTAGATGTGCAGCATGCAACAATGAACACATGATGGATGTTATCACCTCAAGATCAGTGAAAATTTTAGTTACGCCTCTGGCATTTACCTCCTGAGATTAAATAAATTGCAGGGATTCCACAACAAACCTTTTCAAGCAACATATTTTTACATTCTCCAAACCAGCATTAACCAATCAACCAACCCAATGATCACAATGATTCCCTTTCTCAACACCTTCAGTTTGAATACTCAGGTTTGTATTTCCTCCCCACTCTGTTGCCAATCACTGCTTAGCTAGATGAAGGACTTTATTAAGCTGAAGTAATTTTTAAAACTCATTTCAAGAAGTGTTACACATTCATGTTTTGTCCGTTTTGGCCAACCCTACTGTTATTCACTAATTTCTTGCATTCCTACCTTTAACCCTTCAAAGCTTGTGGATAAATAGGTACAGTATTTTAAGTTGTCCCTTGGTGGAATTTTAAGATGTGTTTTCAAAGGATGTGAAATTTATCACATTACACAAATTCACTCCTGTAGGATTGGTTGTAAAAGGTAACTGCTACTTTAAGTACCAAGTTATGTGGTTAAATGATGTCTGGTTTGCAACATAGTTTGCAGAAATTTCCAGGACCAGTCTCTGAGGAGTCTTTATAAAAACAATTATGCCGGTTTGCAGCTCCTGAAGTTTGTGTGAACTGTTCAGCGCCTCACCTTACAGTCAAATAGACAAGTCACTCACTACATGGGCAACAAAGAGAGTTGCTACAAAAAGCTTAGAAAGTGTGACTGAAAATATCGCAAGCATGGCAAATCCAGGGAATGGACCTCAGCGTAACCAATAAAGAAGCATTATGTGCAAAGAGGAGCTAAGGTAAAATGGCTAGCCAAACACTAGCTGAATATATTGAAAAACTGAGCAGATACAATAAGACGAGTGTCTCTTGGAGTGCACAGTTTTTAAGCCAAAAAATTCTTAGATGTAGTAAGAATAAATAACAAGACTATTCATGAGCAAAAATAAGTGACCCTTTTAGTGGAAATAGGTTTGAATACCGATGCAACTCCAGCTAATTTAGCAACACTTCATAGGGCAGCTGATGTCCCATTTGACAAAATAACTGAGGATTTAATTTAGATCCCTCAGAGATCTTAGAAAGTTATAAACTTAGCACATGGGTTCAAGGGCTGGGGAGGCCAATGATTATATCATTGAATTAAAGAATCTACTGCACCATAATATTGTTGAACCATGTACTGCAAAGTCGATTTGTGAGCAGCCTCACTGATGAACTTATAAAGGCACAACTTTTTAACATGCTGGATAGTAATTTTGAGAAAGCATGTAGAACTACAAGCACCACAGATTCACATCAAGGAATGTGAGGAATTTCCAGCCAATAAAGGATGCAGAGTTGCATGCTGAATGCGAGCCAGCATGCATGAAAGGCAGCACAGGTAAATCTTCAGATTGCACATATGCAAAGGGGAAAAGCCTTGCCATCATTGCCTGGGCAACCACATGGCCTAATATTGTTCATTCAGGACAGCTTGCTACTTCATCTGTAATATGATGGGTCATACATCATTGGTGTCCAGAAGCAGGTGGGTTACAACAGCTGGAAATGAGACGGTCGAGACCCTGGTAAAATTGGTCAATAAGAATCAAGAGGAAAACTCTCCACTGGCTTGAGACACAGAGAGGAGAATGGTTCTGACTGTTGAAAGTCACTCTTATTAGAATCAGAGCATCTTTGCAAGAGTTCCTGAGAGAAATGTCCTTGGCCCAGCCAATTTCAGCTGTTTTTCTATTATCTTCCTCTCATCAAAAGGTCAAAACTAGGGATGTTCATTGATGATTGCATAACATTCAAATTCATGTTCTGCTCCTTGGATAATGAAATAATCCATGCCCTCTTGCAGCAAGACCTAGAGAATATTCAGGCTTGGGTTAATGGGTGGCAAGTAACATTGATGCCAGGCAACATCTCTAAGAGAGCATCTAACCACCTACCCTTGATGGTTAATGACATTACTATCGCCAAATCTTGCTTCACTATCAACACATAGGAGTCATCACTGGACAGAAACTTAACAGAATGAGCCACCTAAATATAGTGGCCAAAAAAAAGATTCGAAACGGTGGCATCTCACTCATCTCCTGACACCCCAAAGTCTTTCCACCATCTTTAAGGCCCAAGCTAGGAATGTGATAGAATAGTCTTCACTTGTCTAGATTAGGGAGTGCTTTCCCTTTAATTTCAATGAAGGGAAATGGCTGGGTAAATACTTGGTAATAAGTACTTTTTAAAAACATCTATTTATAAAGTGTTTTAATGTGTGCAGAGGTGTTTTTATTTTGACAGTTTTTTGTTTAATTTTTGCTCTTAATTTTATTTTTAATTTCCTTTATATGTTTTTAACTGTTTTCGATCATTTCCAAAATATTCAGAAACATTTTTTCTTTGACTATTCAGCCTACCTCTGGGGCATGGTGGAGCTGGTTGTCAATTTTTTCCTATTATTTTATGGGTAGGACTTGTGTAGAGTACCTAAGTGTTCCTCCTTTCACGTGGGTCCTTGCGGGAAAATAGGGCTGGTTTTCCCACACAAGTTCCTGCTGGGGGGACTGGTTCAGACAAGCCTATTTTCTTTTGAAACTGAAATGGTGAGAATAGTCAGCTCACCAGTCCATTGCAAAAGCTGTTTGGCCAAGTTTGTGCAGGTTTCTAACTGTATTCATGAATAACATTTCAAATAATGTAAAAATATAATGAAAATTCAAAGAAGACTTCTGACTTTTAGCATGTGGCTAAAATAGTGGCTACTGAATTTGATTATTACAAAATCATCACTTACAAATTCTTTGTTGTAAAGCATGGAACTGCTTTATTCCATTGTTCATTTGTTATTTTTGAATGAATATTTTAACAATAGATTGCAAACAGCGATGAGTCGGAGTACAGGAAGGAGATAGAGAGCTTAGTGGAATGGTGTCATGACAACAACCTTTCCCTCAATGTCAACAAAACTAAAGAGCTGGTCATTGACTTCAGGAAAGGGGTCGGTGTACATTCACCTGTCTACATCAATGGTGCTGAGGTCAAGAGGGTTGAGAGCTTCAAGTTCCTGGGAGTGAACATCACCAACAGCCTGTCCTGGTCAAGTCACGTAGATGCCACGGCCAAGAAAGCTCACCAGTGCCTCTACTTCCTCAGGAGGCTAAAGAAATTTGGTTTGTCCCCTTTGACTCTCACCAACTTTTACCGATGCACCATAGAAAGCATCCTATCTGGATGTATCATGGCTTGGTATAGCAAATGCTCTGCCCAAGACCGCAAGAAGCTGCAGAGAGTTGTGGACACATCCCAGCGCATCATGGACACCAGCCTCCCCTCCTTGGACTCTGTCTTTACCTCTTGTTGTCTTGGTGTAGCAGCCAGCATAATCAAAGACCCCACCCACCCGGGACATTCTCCCTTCTCTCCTCTTCCATCAGGTAGAAGATACAGGAGCTTGAGGGCACGTACCACCAGGCTTAAGGATAGCTTCTACCCCACTGTGATAAGACTATTGAATGGTTCCCTTATACAATGAGATGGACTATGACCTCACGATCTTCCTTGTTGTGACCTTGCACCTTATTGCACTGCACTTTCTCTGTAGCTGTGACACTTTACTCTGTACTGTTATTGTTTTTACCTGTACTACATCAATGCACTTTGTACTAACTCAATGTAACTGCACTGTGTAATGAATTGACCTGTACGATCGGTTTGAAAGACAAGCTTTTCACTGTACCTTGGTACAAGTGACAATAATAAACCAATACTTCTACCTGCAGGAAACTGCAAATGACCATATTTACAAACATGTAACTTCCAAGTCCTTGAATGATGTTGGCTTTTAATAATTCAATTTCATATGGCTGGATGTTTTACAAATGTGAGCGGTAGGATACTAAGAGCACAAAAATGGGTAAACAAAGCATGCCAACAGATTCAACCCAAAAACCCTTTTATCTTCTACTAGTCCTATTTCAACAGGTAAACGTTAACTGTAGAAAATCCTATGCTGATGCTGCTTGGGAAAGAGGTACAAATGAAATAGAAGTGTGTCTAATAGTCAACTGTATGTGACCCATCTATTTTATATTAACTTTATTTTGAAAAGGATATTGCTAATGCAACATTTTAATCTTCTGTTCGACCATCTAACTGAGTTGAGAATGCACAGAATAACAAACTGCACACCAGTTTGGTAGGACATTTAATCTTGAACCGACGTACTGCACAGTCTTTACAGATGACCATGTGATGTGGGTCATGACTTAATTTAGGAGATTAAACTTGTGCTCCTTTTAACCCATGAAAGTGCCAGTGAATGTTTATGTGAATAATGTCAATTCCTTCAACAGATTATGTATACATCCCACCTTTATTTATGGTAATTTCAAATAAAGCTTCTCTAACTGCCTCGCCTAACCAGACTAACCAAGGGAATTTTATAAAACTAAAAGATAAAATGCTAAACAACCCCACAATAGCCTAACAACCAAAATTATATCTATAGATTTTAAAAAGACATCAGGTAATTCATCACAATCGTTAATGTGAAAATTCACACATTAACCTCAAAGGCAGGCAGTTCCCTTTCTTTCAGATAACCACAATCAGAAGTTGAGAGAGAGGTAGGGAAGAAGCAGAAAGATAACAACATATTCTGTATGCAAATTTTGCAGAAATGTAATCTCATTCCTAAATAAATAATTTAAAACAACTTCTGAATTAGTTGCTTTTTCTCCAGCGACGATGCCTGTTTTATTTATGATATGCTGTGCCCTCCGGGCCCTGTTCATTTACTTAAGCAGAGTGGTAATTTTAATATCAACTGAATGGCAGTTGTAAATTGTTTTAGATCTTAACTATATTAATTAGAGCTTGTGGCCTTGTAGCAAACAGGATTACCAGGAGCTTTCTGAACTGCCTGCCTGAGTTTCATGCTCAGTGTGCCCTACTTGCTCTTTACTGCAGCCCAACCTGAGCTGCACAAGCTCCAATCAATTGTACACCATCTGGATTATCAATACAAAATAACACAATAGTCCCAAATCAGATTTACCACACAAGAACCACAAATAGCCTATAAAAAACAGCAAACCACAGGCACAATAGCGGGAAGAAATACAGAAGAATTTGAGAACAAAAACTGATGTTAAATGCCACTACCAAAACTGCTCTGAAAAATTTCCTTTTCTATTCTTGGATGAGATTGGGTACCACTGGTAAGGCCAATATTTAAAATCCTTGGACTGATGGTAAGGTGCTGCCTTGAACACAGCATTCTTTGTGGTGAAGGTACTCCTTGATGCCAGGAGTTCCAGAAATTTGATACAGTGATGATGAAGGAAAGGTGATATGAATTGGACAGGAACTAGCAGATGGTGGCAATCTATTGCTTCGCCTTTTTTGGTGATCAGAGGACAAGTTTTGGGGTTATTGCTCAAGTAAGGTGGCAAACTAACTGCAGTAAATCTTAAGTCCCTGCCAAAGAAAGCAGAGCATGGTTTATTCTACAGGACCCAAGTTGTGTTATTTTGTGATTAATCTCCAGCAAGCTCCTTCTCCTACTCAGAACATTCACATCCATGCAGAATATCTGACTGTGGGATACTGTCAAATGGCATGAATAACGCAATGAAATGATTATTCCTTTCAGGAATATTCAAGTTCTTTTGTAACATGTGATGAATAAAGATGATAAAAGGCAGATTTCAGCCCATTAGTGGGAAAGTGTTACCCAAAACAAGTACATCCATATTCAGGTAACTCTGAAAATTATCATCTGTAAACAAGCAGTATAGTCAATTATCAGATTTCAATGCACTTCCACTCTTTTGCATCACCTCCAACAATCAGCCTACAACTTACTGCACTATCCATGTATTAGTGTGGATAGGAGATGACTTTCAAATGATTTTATAACTTTTAAACTAATAAATTAAACCATAAAGCATGACATCTAACCACATCATAGCCTGCAGCTCAATTGTCATTCGAGAACATTCGAACTCCTTTTCCCACAACTTAGGATGATATTAAAAGCAAAACATAGATACAAAAAAGCAGAGGAAAGTTCTGAAATGGCTTATGGGAAAAAATAAAATTCACCTTGGCAGTTCAGTATTGTAGATAATTATCCCAAGCTAGGGAATAGCTTGAAATAGCAATGTAAAACACTCGAGAAAGACTGCTCACCCACAAGCTGCAGAAACTATGGACAGGAACCGGACACAAGCAGAAGCGAGATGGAAAATAAATTCTTCAATAAAACATTTCAACTTGGAGACCAAGGGTGCTGCAAGTTAACAGTCTCCTATTGTCTCTGGAACTTTCAGTTCACTGTCACTCTTCTCTTCACATTAAGAGGCCAATCCAATCACAGTTCCAAATGGATATTCATTCTTAGTACCACGAAGACTATATTGTTAGGTTAACTTGCTTAAAAAGACCATCACTATGGGAGAGTGGGAAATGAAATAACTCAAACTAATGCAGTAGGAAAGGGCCTTCCTGTTAGAAAACAGGTACACTAAAAGTAGGAGGGGAAGCAGGCCATGCAGCCTCTCAAACTTGCTCCTGCATTCAATAAGACAGATCCTCAACCTCCACTTTCCCAAATAATCCTATATCCCTTAGTGCCAATAAACTATTAACCTCAGCTTTGCATACATTAATAATTCAACATATATGGAGGTAGAGACACCCTAAGATTCACAGCCCTCTGAATACAGAAAATACCCCTTGTCCAAGATGGTTGACCTCTTATCCTGAGAATACATTCCCTCCTCGTTCAAGACTCTCCAGCTAGAGAAAATGCTTTTCAGCATCTACCTTATCAAGCCTTCTAAAAATCTTAGGCTTTCATAAGATTCTCCCTCATTCTTCTAAAGAACAGAGTATAGGCCCCTCTTACTCAAAATGGAATTTCCATTCCAAGGCAAGTACTGCTTTCCTTACTGATGAAAAATCAATCCAAAATGTCAACTCTTGTTTATCACTTCTCCATGGATGCTGCACAACATTCTGAGTATTTCCAACATCTAATGCTTGGGGACCAAGACTGATTACAGTACTCTTGATGTGATTTCATCAAAGCCCTACACAGCTACAACTGAATCCTGACTTCCTTGCAATACAGTCCAACATACCACCTGCCTTCCTAAATGATAAATCTATACACGTTTTCCGTGTTTTAAGTACAAGAACACTCAAATCCCACTGTTCCAACATTTACAGTACTAATGTCTCACCACTTTAAAAACATTGGTAGAGAAATTCTTTTGTGCAGCACAATATTTTATACTTTAGATCAAGTTGTTCTTTTACAATCTGCTTTGTAAGAGAACAATTTGATTGAAAGTATAATCACACAATATGATCCCTTCCATTGTGCACAGGTCGAGTGACTTGCACAACTTCTTTCAGTTCCTCTGAGCCTTGGTCATGAATACATATTCAGACCACCAGACATGTTCTGTGATATCAAACGTCATGCAACGCAAACTTTGATGTCACTTGCACAAAATTCATTTGTAGCTACAAATGGATTAATCTCACCTCCAATCGCAACAAAGTCTTTGATCTCCCCCATTCCACAACCTTTTAAGTCCCATCACAGCCCTTTAAGTTCCAACTACACCCTACAACTACCCCAAAACTATACATCCAACTACACTGCCCCCAATCCCTTTCAACAGCAACTCCCCAATTTCGTAAGCAAGTCTTAGCTGTTTGGCTCCTTCTCTGCCATCGCAATGCACATTTCAGCATGGAAGGTTTTTCAATTGTACATCACATCTCCTGCCTCGTCTGTGATAGAATATTGTTACAGGGGCCTGAGTACCATGCATAAAACTGGCATAGGCTCCCCATGCAGCACGAAGTTAACATGTCTTTTGAGGCATGATAAAAATTCTAAACCATTCTGCTTTTCTATTCTTTCGACTGAAGTGAATCATCTCACATTTCTCCACATTATGCTCTACATTATGCTCTACCTGCCACCTTCCTGTCTACTCACTTAATCTGCCTATATTCCTGTGGGAAGAGAAATAGTTAACACTTCAGGCTGAGACCCTTCATTAACTGTTTCTCTTTCCATTGATATTGCCCGACCCGCCGAGTGTTTCCAGCATTTTCTATTTTTATTTCCGGTTTCTTGTATTTGAAGTTTTGTTTTTGATTTTCATAATTTTCTAAGTACCCTGTTATTGTTTTCATTAAGGAAGAAATATTATTAAAGAAGAAATAGTGAGACATCTGGATAGAAATGATTCCATCAGGCAGACGCAGAATAGATTCAGGAAGGGCAGGTCCTGTTTGACAAACTTATTGGAGTTATTTGAGAATATAATGAGTGCAGTGGATAGAGGGGAACAGGATGATGTTGTATACTTGGATTTCCAGAAGGCATTCAATAAGGTGCCGCATAAAAGACTTATCCATAAGATAAGAATGCATGAAGTTGGGGGAAAATGTATTAGCATGGATAGAGGATTGGTTAACTAATAGAAGGCAGACAGTTGGGACAAATGGGTGTTTCTCTGGTTGGTAATCAGCGGGGTGCCACTGGGGTCGGTGCTGGGCCCGCAACTTGTTGGATCCTGTGGGTTTTTGTTAAAGCCACATTTTTGACATCATTCCATATGACTATAGGAAGGAGAATTCTGGAGTGGGTTTGAAGCTGGTTCAAACAAAAGAAAAGATACCTATTCATAGAGCTTCTCAAAAATGAAGGAAGGTGATGAACAAAGCACCCACGATAGTGCAGACATGATAGTGGCGTTTAGGAGGCATTTTGACAGGCACATGAACATGCAGGGAATGGAGAGATAGTGTAGGCAGATTGGTTTAGTTTAGTTTGGCATTGTGTTTGGCACAACATTGTGGGCCGAAGGGCCTGTTTCTGTGCTGTACTGTTCTATGTTCAACTGTTCACAATATACATTAACAATTTGGAAGAGGGGACCGAGTGTAGTGTATCTAAGTTTGCTGATGACAGTAAATTGAGTGGAAAAGCAAATTGTGCAGAGGATGCAGAGAGTCCGCAGAGAGATATAGATATGTTAAGTGAGTGGGCAAGGGTCTGGCAGATGGAGTACAATGTTGGTAAATGCGAGGTCATCCACTTTGGAAGGAAAAATAGAAGATCAGATTATTATTTAAATGGTGAAAGATTGCAGCATGCTGTTGTGGAGAGGGACTTGGGAGTGCTTGTGCATGAATTGCAAAAGGTTAGTTTGCAAGTGCAACAAGTTATCAAGGAATGCTGGCCTTCATTGCTAGAGGGATTGAATTGAAGAGCAGGGAGGTTATGCTGCAACTGTACAGGATACTGGTGAGGCCGCACCTGGAGTACTGCGTGCAGTTCTGGTCTTCTTACTTGAGGAAAGATATACTGGATTTGGAGGCAGTGCAGAGGAGATTCATCAGGTTGATTCCGGAGATGAGGGGGTTAGCCTATGAATAGAGATCGAGTCGCCTGGGACTATACTCGATGGAATTTAGAAGAATGAGAGGGAATATTATAAAAACATATAAAATTATGAAAGGGATAGATAGGGTAGATGCAGGAAGGTTGTTTCCACTGGTAGGTGAGAGTAGAACCAGGGGACATAGCCTCAAGATTCGGGGCAATAGATTTAGGATGGAGATGAGGAGAAACCGCTTTTCCCAGAGAGTAGTGAATCTGTGGAATTCTCTGCCCAGGGAAGCAGTGGAGCCTACCTCATTAAATATATTTAAGACACAGTTAGATAGATTTTTGCATTGTAGGGGAATTATGGGTTATGGGGAAAAGGCAGGCAGGTGGATCTGAGTCCACGGCCAGATCAGCCATGATCTTATTGAATGGCGGAGCAGGCTCGACGGTTCAGATGGCCTCCTCCTGCTCCTATTTCATGTTCTTATATTTGCCTAATAATTTATTCCAACATTTCCCAGATGAATGTTGAGAGGCTAATTAGCCTGGAGTTTCCTATTTTCTGTCTCTCTCCTTCCTTGAATATAATGTTAAAAAGTCCTGGGATTACAGTTTCTCGTGTTGGAACCACATCATGACTCTGTTGCAGAATTCAAGGAGTTTTAATCTCCATCTGGTCCTGATATATGCACTTTTAGAAACGGGGACAGAATGTAAAATGTGGCCTATTTGCCTAAATTGCCACCTTTTATTTCGACAAGCACAAAACTACCAAAAAAGGATACTTTAACTTTATTGTACTGAGCTGAAGTGGATTGGCTTGCATAAAAACTATAACAGTGAACTTTTAATCAGTTATTACATGCTGCTCAAACATATTTTTCATCTCTGTGACAGAACTTTTGCAGCTTTTGAAAATACTGCTTTTAATAAGGACCAACAAATTCACAACAGATGTGAGACAAAGCAATTTACTGCCCATGAACATCTATTAACTAAAAGCATGACGGAAACCACGAATGCTTATATTGCAAATTTTCATTCGTTTGTTTTGATGGTACGTTGCTTACTTGGTGGTACCGGGCAGAAATACTTGATATAACAAAAAAATTTACTTTCTGCCTGAATTTGGCCCACAGTTGATAAAATAGCCCAGAGAAGGTGAGAGGGTGCAGAAAATATTCACAATGTTGCCTGGATTGGAAAGCTTGAGTTATCAGGAGAGATTGGGTAGGCTAGGTCTTTAAGAGGCATCTGGACAGGGACCTGAATGAGCAAGGCAGAGAGGGATATGGAATTAATATGGGATTAGTATAGATAGGTATGATGGTCAACATAGACACAGTGGGCCAAAAGGCATGTTTCTATACTGTAGAACTCTATGATGCCATGACTCTAAATTGCTGGTATGTGCTAACTGAGTGTTACACTAGATTTTGGCTGAGACAAGGAAAATTGTTTTGTTCTTAATTTTACCTGATTCAAACAGATAAATTTAGAAGCGTACTTTAGTACTCAAACAGCATGTCATACAAAGGGAAGAAACAATAATGAATGCAGAGTTGCATTCATTAAGTGCAAGGAACACACATCCCCTCAAATAACACAAGAATTTCTTCCTTACGCTTGGCACTTAATGCATCAGAGTGCAAAAGTGCAGGAAAGTATTGTTTTAATAACCAGGCAGTATAGGCTCTACTGAAAAGAAAGTATACAAATCATGGAAAAGGTAGTTGAGGAGCAGGGAGAGGAAGGGGATTCCCTACAAGGCTCCTATCATGTGAATGACTAACATCAAACACCTGCAGATCATTCAATGGAAGTTGTGCTTGAAAGTGGAAACATCCTGCAACATTCCATTTCCGGTATTGGTATATTATTGTCACTTGTACCGAGGTACAGTGAAAAGCTTGTTTTACAAACCGATCGTACAGGTCAATTCATTACACAGTGCAGTTACATTGAGTTAGTACAAAGTGCATTGATGTAGTACAGGTAAAAACAATAACAGTACAGAGTAAAGTGTCACAGCTACAGAGAAAGTGCAGTGCAATAAGGTGCAAGGTCACAACAAGGAAGATCGTGAGGTCATAGTCCATCTCATTGTATAAGGGAACAGTTCAATAGTCTTATCACAGTGGGGTAGAAGCTGTCCTTAAGTCTGGTGGTACGTGCCCTCAAGCTCCTGTATCTTCTACCTGATGGAAGAAGAGAGAAGAGAGAATATCCCGGGTGGGTGGGGTCTTTGATTATGCTGGCTGCTACACCAAGACAATGAGAGGTAAAGACAGAGTCCAAGGAGGGGATGCTGGTGTCCATGATGCGCTGGGATGTGTCCACAACTCTCTGCAGCTTCTTGCGGTCTTGGGCAGAGCATTTGCTGTACCAAGCCATGATACATCCAGATAGGATGCTTTCTATGGTGCATCGGTAAAAGTTGGTGAGAGTCAAAGGGGACAAACCAAATTTCTTTAGCTTCGTGAGGAAGTAGAGGTGCTGGTGCTGGTGAGCTTTCTTAGCTGTGGCATCTATGTGATTTGACCAGGACAGGTTGTTGGTGATGTTCACTCCCAGGAATTTGAAGCTGTCAACCCTCTCGACCTCAGCACCATTGATGTAGACAGGTGCCTGTACAGTGCCCCCTTTCCTGAAGTCAATGACCAGCTCTTTAGTTTTGTTGACATTGAGGGAAAGGTTGTTGTCATGACACCATTCCAATAAGCTATCTCCTTCCTGTACTCTGACTCATCGCTGTTTGAGATACGGCCTACAACAGTGGTATCATGTGCAAACTTGTAGATGGAGTTAGAACAGAATCTGGCCACACAGTCGTGAGTGTATAGGGAGTAGAGTAGAGGGCTGAGGACGCAGCCTTGTGGGGCACCAGTGTTGAGAATAATCGTGCTGGGTTTTGTTGGCTGGAATTAACATTCTTATATCTAAGCCAACCTTGAGTCACAAATTCACATTTTTTCAAAGTTCTGCTCTCTCATAATCAGCTGACATTCTGAATGAATACACCAGGAAAGGGCATGTCATGATGGATGAGGCAGCTGTGTTTCAAGGCAGTGACACACTTAACTAATAAAGCACACCCCTACAAAAGACAGTGGACATGCAAGAAACTGAACAGAACCAGGAAGCCACCAAGGCAAAATATGCACAGCTGCATGGCCATCCTAACAGACCATTACATATACTGGTCTATGTTTCAAAATGGAAATTTAGAACCTAGGCAACACACTGGCTCCTTCTGAAATAGAGGCACGAAGGGAAACCCACAGATTAGATATCTTCACAACAAAAGAGATGGATATAGAAGGTCAAAATGGGCATATCAAACTGACAATATTCAGAAAATACAAACTGGCTGAGATTAATATGCTGCAACATATGTTACAACGTGCTGATAAACCTGCAAAGAATAATGTTGATAGTATTTGAGGGAGAGCACAAGAAGTTTTAGTTGAAGTCCATTTACAAATCAACAAGAAAATCCAGGTATGAGAGGCTCACTGTCTCATTGTAGTGCATCTTCAATTAATGTGCATCACACCAGTTTTTAGTGCCAATTTTATATTCTTCCTTCTCATCATTGTGGCCATCCTGTTCTGTATTCAGGATTCTGTTCTATCTCTACAGTGAAAACTCTTTGGAGCATAAAGAAAAGCAACATGTAGCAAATGACAAAGACCCTCAAGACCCTGTGACTGACTGGCTGTCCTGCAATTCAGCCCTTGATGTGATAAAACTTTTAAAAAAAGACCATAATAGCTGGCTCTAAAATTCTACTGATAGCACAGACCACTTTGTATTTCCATTCAACCTGTGTTGTCAAAGCAAAAGAATCATTAGCCGTGCTGCAGCAAGTGGTCTACGTCTCCCTGGAGCCATCCTTTCACAATAGGATGGCAAGGACAGCACAAAATCCATGAGCTACTTGCTAGAAGAGGTGATGTGGATGTGCATGATGTAGACCAGCAGCAGCACGCAGATGAAGTAAAAACCTGTCTGCTCCCAGGAAACCTTTGCATTACATCGTGCCTCAAAGGGCAACATGTATAAAATTCAAGACTCGGGGACTTTGGAAAATTAGAAGCATTGTATGGTCTTCACATCCCACGGTGGCAAATTCAAAGGTTGTCGTAGATGCAAATAGTATTAATTACCTCAAAATGACCATGTGACAAATGTGTACAAAACTGATCCATAAGGATCTAGACATTACGTCAACAGATGATAGATTTTATTTTCCTTCAGGTTATGACAACCCTCTGCTTCCATACAAATCCTGAAAGATAAATAGGAGATGCTGAAAAGTCTCAGCAGGTCAGGTAGCAGGTGTGGAGAGGGAAACATATAACATTTCAGAAATGGGTAAGTTAGAAACCAAACATTCTTTAAGTTGCAAGGAAATGGGAAAGGTGAAGAGAATAAAGGGAATATCTGTGATGGGACTGAGAACAAACAAAACTGTATGACATAGATGTTGTTGGGATTGGCTTTGATAGTGGCTGAGAGATTACGGTGAAGGCTTGATAACTGCAAGTAACCTATCTGGAAAAGGTACAAATAGAAGAGGATGAAAAAGAACAGAGGAGAGAATAAAAAACAATGCTGGAGCTTTGAGGTACAAAACACAGCAGTCACATACTG
The DNA here is from genome assembly GCF_009764475.1 of Pristis pectinata. Classification (NCBI taxonomy): domain Eukaryota; kingdom Metazoa; phylum Chordata; class Chondrichthyes; order Rhinopristiformes; family Pristidae; genus Pristis; species Pristis pectinata. The sequence continues at coordinate 4,364,122 of NC_067422.1, forward strand.
GAAATGCCAGCAGGTCAGGCAGCATTAGTAGAAGGAGAAAACAAAATGAATTTATCAGAACTGGTCATAAACTAGAATTTTATCTAAAATTTTTGAATTCAATACCCAGTTCCAAGGGCTGCAATGTGCCTTGATGGATAGTGAGTTGCTATTCCTCGAGCTTACAGAGGCATCTTTGGAATAGTGGAGCAACAAACAATCTGCTGGAGGAACTCAGGGGGTTCAGCAGCATTGACACTGCAGGATTTCGACCCGAAACATTGACAACTCCTCCCCTCCCAACAGATGCTGCTCGATCCTCTGAGTTCCTCCAGCGGATTGTTTATTGCTCCAGATTCTAGCACCTATCGTCTCTCGTGTCTTCATTGTTGGAATAATGTTAGAGGCTAGAGATAGAGAGGACAGAGTGGGAGTGAGATAGTGAATTAAAACAACAGGAAGGTCGGGGCACCCTTACGGACCAAATGAAAGCATTCCGCAAAATGATGTTCCAATCTGCATTTGGTTTCTCCATTGTAAAGGAGATCACAATGTGAGCACCAAATGCAGTATAATAGATTGGAAATACAAGTGAATCAGTGCTTCACCTGGAAGGAGCCTTTGGGTCCCTGAATGGTGGAAAGGAAGGAGGTAAAAGAGTAGGTGTTGCATCTTCTATGGTTGCATGGGAATGTGGCAATGAAAGGGGAGAGGGTGTTGGTGAAGCTGGAAGAGTGAACCATTGAGTCCAGAGGCAATAGTTCACTTGAAATTGCTGAGAGGGGAGGAGAAGATATGCCTGGTGCAGGCATCTCATCGAAGGTGGCAAAAATTACAGAATATGATGTGGAATTGAAAGTCTGCTTTTTGGTCACTTCTAGGTATTGGTGGCCAAAACATTGAAATGATGGGCCATGCAGTGGCAGAACCACCTGAATACACACCTTGTACATTTTCTGATATTTAAGTAGTATTTTTCTTCTCTTGCTGGTCTTCCTCAGCCATCTTTCTCTTAGGAGAACATTAGATCCAACACTGTCGTCTTAAATGATAGAGGTGCACAAGATGATAAGAAGCATAGATCGAGTGGACATTAAGAGACTTTTTCCCAGTGCGACAATGGCTAACACGAGGGGACATAATTTTAAGGTGATTGGAGGAAGGTATAAGGGGGATGTCAGGGGTAAGTTTTTTTACACAGAGACTGCCTGAAGAGGTTGTGGGGGCAGATGTATTAGGGACATTTAAGAGACTCTTAGATAGCCACATGAATGATAGAAAAATGGAGGGCAATGTGGGAGGGAATGGTTAGATAGATCTTAGAGCAGGATAAAATGTCAGCACAACATCGTGGGCCGAAGGACCTGTACTGTGTTGTAATGTTCTATGTTAAATATCCAGGAAAGGTAGACTGGAAGCACTTACTTGCAGGTAAGTCTATATTTAACAATGGGAAAGTTCAAAGAGCCATCATGTTCCTCTAAGAGTGAAAGTCAAGAGTAACAAGTAGAGGGTACCCTGGAAGTAGAGGAATATTGAAGGTTGCATAAAGAGAAAAAATTAAGCACGTGGCTGATATAGATAACTAAAGACAGGGGAGGCCCGTGAAAAGTATAACAAATGTGGGGAGAAATTAAAAAGGAAATTAGGAAGGCAAAGAGGGGTCACAAAATATCACTGGCAGGCAGGATTAAGGAAAATTCATAAGGCATTTTCTAAGTATATTAAGTATAAAATAATAACCAGGGAAAGAGTGGGCCCATTAGGGACAACAGGGACAATCTGTGCATGGAGCCAGAAGGTATAGGTGAGGTCCTTCATTGGTACTCCCAGAGAAGATTGACTTTTTAATTGGAGAACTCAGTGAAGGGGAAGGTGAAATTCTAATGTAAGTGTCCATTAATAAAGAAGAGGAACTCAACGTCTTAGCAGGCTTTTTCTTGTGAATACTGCCTATATGATGCTATGTGCCTGTGATGCTGCTGCAAGTAAGTCTTTCATTGCACCTTTGCATACATGTACTTGTGCATATGACAATAAATTCAACTTTGACAAAGGTGGATAAATCCCTAGTTCAGGCAAGATTTATTCCAGGCTGCTGTGGGAGGCCAGCGAAGAGACTGCTGCGATGCTGGCTGAGATGTTAAATCTTCACTGGCCACAAGTGAGGTACCAGGTGACTGGAGGATGGAAAATGTAGTTCCCCTTTTCAAGAAGAGCAGCAGGGAATTGCCTGGCGATTATAGACCTGTGAGCCTAACATCAGTAGTAGGAAAGCTATTGGAAAAAATTCTGAGGGACAGGATTAATGATTACTTGGAAAGGCAAGAACTAATCAGAGATAGCAGTATGGCATTTCAAGGGCAAATCTTGTATGACCAATCTGATTGAATTTTTTGAAGAGGTAACAAAATGTATTGACAGGGACAATGCAGAGGATGTGGTTTACATGGACTTCAATATGGCTATCAACAAGGTCCCACATGGGAAACCAATCCAAAAGGTTAGAGCCTATGGAATCCAAGACAAGTTGGCCAATGGGATTCAAAATTAGCTTGAATGGTAAGGTCCTTGGGAGTATTGAGGAATAGAGGGACTTTGGGGTACAAGTCCAAAAATCCTTGAAGGTGGCAGCACAGACAGATAAAATAGTTAAGAAAGCATATGGAATGCTGGCCTTCATTAGTCGGGGCACAGAATATAAGAGCAAGGAGGTTAGGCTCCCACTTTATAAAACATTGGTCAGACCTCAGCTGGAATACTGCATGCAGTTCTGGTCATCACATGAAAAAAAGGTTGTGATAGTGCTGGAGAGGGTGCAGAGGAGATTCACCAGGATGTTGCCTGAGATAGAACGTTTTAGTTATGAGGAGAATACAGCAACACTATGACCAGTTTGCACTACAATGGACTTTGTTTCTTTGTTCTAATTGTGTTCTTTCTTGTAAAAGTTGTGCATAATTTACGTTTACTTTGTTTTTTCTTGTGAATGTTGTGCATCTGATGCTATGTGCCTGTGATGCTGCTGCAAGTAAGTTTTTCATTGCACCTGTACACACACACACTTGTGCATAAGACAATAAACTTGACCTTGAGACTGGAGAGGCTCGGTCTGTTTTCTCTGGAGTGGAGGAGGTTAAGAAGGAACATGACTGAAGTATATAACATTATGATGGATATAGATAGGATAGAGTGCAGGAATCGTTTCCCCTTATTACAGGTGAATAATACTAGAGAACATAGATTAAGGGTAAGGGACAAGAGATTTAGAGGGGAGCTGAGGGGAACCTTCTACCCAGAGGGTAGAATACACTGCCTGTGAGAGTGGTGGAAGCAGAGTTGCTAACAGCATTTAAGAAGTGTCTGGATGAGCACTTGAGTAACCGAGGCATAGAAGGCTACGGGACAAGTGCTGGAAGATGCAATTAATATGGGTGGGTGCCCACTGGTTGGTGTGGATGTGATGGGCCAAATGGCCTGTTTCCATGCTGTGTTACACTATGCATATTAATTTCAGGTGACATGCATAATTACAAATCAGAAACTTGTCAACATTTGTTGATTGGGTTCAGTTGTGATTCAAATAACTTTTCAGTATAAACTGTTAAAGGGTCCTATGTCAATTGTGGTGAATTGAATGAGATACAACATAAATATACCTGGTAGACAGAGGAAGAGCAAAAAGAAATAGACAGAAAATATTTTGGCCGTGAAGAAAGTTAGTGATGTGTTAGCTTTTTTCTCAGTGTAACGTTAAATTAGGAACTCAGTCGTAATGGACTATGGAAGGCTGAAATCAGTCAGCATCTACTGACATTTGGGGATGGGCAATAAATGCTGGCTTTGCAAGCAAAACCCTTATCCCAAAAAAATTAATTCCCTGGACTTCGTTCCCAAATTAGAACTAAAAAGCCATTCTTAGTCATGTAAACCCTTAGATCAAAGCTGCCAATGCCTCTTTCACTTTATGACACCTGTCTGCACATTTTCACCAGATTGTTTATGTGTTCAATTAGAATTTTATGACAATCACTTCCATTTTATTCTACCAAAAGTAGTAATTAACATTTCTTGTTGTACAGAAAAAATGAGGCAGATAAAAGGCCAATTCCTCTTCTCTGATATGTGACTGAGGCACAGAGCAGCCACATGGAATCAAATCATTCAATCGACTGTGTCTGGACACAAGCTTTTCAAAAGGCTACCTTGAGAAGCCAAATGAAGCATTTCCTTCCTAATCATAGATTATAGATAACAGCACAGAAATGGACCCTTTCAGCCCCCCTCATCCATACTGACCATGATGCCTATCTACGCTGATCCCATTTGCCTGCATTAGGCTAGTATACCTCTTATGTCTTTCCTATCCAAGTGTCCTTTAAATGTTGTAAATTGTACCTGCCTCCACTACCTCCTCTGGAAGCTCGTCCCAGATATTCACCAGGGCACGACATACGCAGTGAATGGCAGGGCCCTGGAGAGTGTTGTTGAGCAGAGACCCCTAGAGGTACAAGTACATAGTTCCCTGAACGTGGTAACACGGGTAGACAGGGTGGTTGAGGCATTGAGTACAAGAGTTGGGACATCTTGTTACAGCTGTACAAAATGTTAGCTAAGCTGCACTTGGACTATTATGTGCAATTTTGGTGGCCACGCCACAGGGAAGATGTGATTAAGCTAGAGAGAGTGCAGAAAAGATTCACAAGGATGTTGGCTGGATTGGAGGGCTTAAGTTACAAGGAGTGAAGGAGTCCAAAAGGTGAATGATAGAGGTGTATAAAATTATGAGAGACATAGATAAAGGTAGATAGCTAGTCTGTCTCCCAGAGTAGGGGTGTTTAAAACTAGAGGGCATAGGTTTAAGGTGAAAGGGAGGAGGTTTAAAGGGGTCACTAAGTGTAGTTAGTATCTAAATGAGCTGCAGGAACAGTAACAACATTTAAGAGGCATCTGGACAGGTACATGAATGAGCAAAGCACAGAGGAACATTAAATGCCTTTTTCACTACCCTCCACCTGTGTCAGTGGGCTACGGACTTGCACCCCAAAGTCTCTCTGTACATAAGGTCCCTGCCATTTATTCTACACAAGTCCTACCAGAATTTGACTTCCCAAAGTGCATTACCTCACATTTGTCTGGATTAAATTCCATCTGCCAGCATTCCACCCAACTTTCCAACTGATCTATGTCCTGCTGTATCCTTCGGCAACCTTCTTCACTATCTACAAAATTTGCTGATGACACAAAGGTTGGTGGTGTTGTGGATAGTGTAGAAGGTTGTTGTAGATTACAACAGGACATTGATAGGATACAGACCTGGGCTGAGAAGTGGCAGATGGAGTTCAACCCGGAAAAGTACGAAGTGATACACTATGGAAGACCGAATTTGAAGGCAGAATACAAGGTTAATGGCAGGACTCTTAGCAGTGTGGAAGAACAGAGGGATCTTGGGGTCCACGTCCATAGATCCCTCAAGGTTGCCATGTAGATTGATAGGGTTGTTAAGGTATATGGTGTGTTGGCCTTCATTAGTCGGGATATTGAGTTCAAGAGCCGCAAGGTAATGTTGCAGCTCCATAGAACTCTGGTTAGACCACGCTTGGAGTATAATGTTCAGTTCTGGTCACGTCATTATAGGAAGGATGTGCAAGCTTTAGAGAGGATGCAGAAGAGATTTACCAGGATGCTGCCTGGATTGGAGAGCATGCCTTATGAGGATAGGTTGAGTGAGCTAGGGCTTTTCTCTTTGGAGAGGAGGATGAGAGGTGACTTGATGGAGGCCTACACAATTATAAGAGGCATAGATCGAGTGGACAGTCAGAGACTTTTTCCAAGGGTGAAAATGGCTAACATGAGGGGGCATAATTTTAAGGTGATTGGAGGAAGGTATAAGAGGGATGTCAGAGTTAAGTTTTGTTTTACACAGAGAGTGGTGGATGCGTGGAACGCACTGCCGGCAGAGGTTGTGGGGGCAGATACATTAGGGACATTTAAGAGACTCTTAGATAGCCAAATGAATGATAGAAAAATGGAGGGCTATTTGGGAGGAAAGGGTTAGATAGATATTAGAGCAAGATAAAATGTCGGCACAACATCGTGGGCCGAAGGGCCTGTACTGTGCTGTAATGTTCTATGTACAACTCCACCAATTTTCATGCCATCGGCAAATTTACTAATCATGGTACCTACATTCTCATTCAAGTCATTTATATATATTACAGAGAACAGAGGTCCCAGCACCTATCCCAGCAGCACACCACTTGTTACAGATTAACCGTGAGAAATAAGTTGACCAATTTCCCATCCTTGCTTTCAGATTCCCCCATGGCAATACCCTTCCAATCACCGAAAACATCTCCAGGCCCACAACAGTTCCAGATCTCTGCAAGTCCACCAGTTCTAACCTCTTATGCAATCTCTAATTCTATCATCAATGACAGATGTGCTTTCAACTGGCTGGGAATTCAATCCTTAAATCTCTCCATCTCTTTTTCCTTCTTAAGAAGCACTTTAAGCCACCTCTTTGACCATAGAAGGTTAGTCTGTGGTTAAGCTTTGCTCAGAGAAAGGTCAGTCAGGGTCATGTGGCACATCATTGCTGCAGTTCATCATTTTCAAAGTGTGCTTAACATTCCTTTAACGAGGATAGAATGCAGCAATGACTGTCTTTTTTTTGAGGGTTTGGCTGAGGCTTTAAGTTTCGTGTTTAAGTTTCGTAGCCTCAACGTAATTAATAGTGACCACTTGTGTTGGCAGGGCATGCTGTCTCCTCTGTTCAGCACACTTGAAGCTTCCACTGTTGTAGCTACACCAGGTTACTACCTCATTCTTATATACATTTGGTGCTGCTCCTGTCATGTGCTTTTATACTATTCAGTGGGTCTCCTTCATTGATGAAAATAGAAGAGTAGGCAATATGCCAGGCCATGAGATTACAGATTTTGGTGAAGTACATTGCTGTTGCAGCAGATAACAAAGAGCTCCAAGATTTCAGCTGCCAGATTTGTTTTGAATCTCATCAAATATAATGACAATGCCACACAACATAAGAGAGTGAAGTATCCAGTTTACAGTATATTCTAGGCTTATATTATGCTCAGTGCTTCTTCCAAGGTGCTGTTCAGCAAGGAACAGGGAAAAGAAAAAAAATCTAACATCCTTACTCAGCTTTGCCTACATGAGTCCATATCCATTGATTCTTAACTCCTTCCTCAGTTCAGGAACAATTTGGGATAGGCAATAAATGCCAGCATTGCCGACAACATCCAGATCCCATGACTAATGATTTTTTTTAAATGTCATCAGCTGTGGAAGGTGGTGATCAGAAGGAGATTTCTTAGCCCTTACTTGACTTGATGCCAAAAAACTTTGTTGGTTCTGTTATCAATGTTGAGGATTCACTGCTGTCTGTATATCACACTGTGTCACCACCTCTAGTGGAGACGGGATACATTAAGGAATCATGATGGAGGAGTTGGAGCTGTTGGCTACAAAGTTCAACTCTGCCAATGGGATCATACCAGGTAGTTTCAAAGGGCAGTTAAGAGCTGACCATCAGTAGTGGGGAAGTTACTTAAGTGGATTCTAAGGGAATCCAGCATTTGGATCTACCAGCATTTGGATAGACAAGCTCTGATTGAGATAGTCGACATGGTTTTGTGTGTGGGAAATCGTGTGTGACAAATCTGTTAGAGTTTTTCAAAGAAGTAACCAAGAGGATAGATGAAAGCAGGGCGCTAGTTGTTGTCTATATGGACTTTAGCAAAGCCTATGACAAGGTCCTGCATGGTAGGCTCGTCTAGAAGGTTAGATCGCAAGGGGTCTAGGGAGAGCAAGCTAACCGGATCCATAATTGGCTCGATGGTAGGAAGCAGAGGGTGATGGTGGAAGCTTGCTTCTCAGACTGGAGGCCTGTGACTAGTGTTGTGCCACAGAAATCAGTGTAGGGACTTCTGTTGTTTGTTATTTATATAAACGATTTTTATGAGAATATTAAGTTTGCAGATGATTCTTAAATAGGTGGTATCGTAGACAGTGAAGAACGTTATCAAAAATTACGGGAGGATCTTGATCAGCGAGGTAAGTGAACCAAGGATAGCAAATTTCATTCAATCCAGGTAAGTGCAAGGTATTGCATTTGGGAACTCAAACCGGGGTAGGACTTAGACAGGGAATGGTAGCGCCCTGGGGAATGTTGTGGAACAGAGTGACCTAGGATTACAGGTACATAGATTGCTGAAAGTGGTGTCACAGGTAGACAGGGTGATGAAAATGACACTTGCCTTCATCGGTCTTGGCACTGAGTACAAGAGGTGGACGTTATGTTGCAGTTCTGCAAAACATTGGTGAGGCCACATTTGGAGTATTGTGTACAGTTGTGGTCACCCTGTTTTAAGGAAGGACATCATTAAGCTGGAAAGAGTGCAGAGAAGATTTACGAGAATGCTGCCAGGACATCAAGGGCCTGAGTTATTGGGAGACGTTGGGCAGGCTAAGACTTTATTCCTTGGTGCATAGGAGACTGAGGGGTCACCTTATAGAGAAGAATAAAATCATGAAGGGCACATAGGATGAATGCACACAGTCAGTTTCCCAGAGAAAGGAAATCAAAAATCAGACTGCATAGGTTTAAAGTGAGATTTAAAACAGACCTGATGAACAGTCATGCAGAGGATGGTGCATATATGAAATGAGCTGCCAGAGAAAGTAGTTGAGGCAGGGATAATAACAGCATTTAAAATGTATTTGGAAAGGTTTAGAGGGATATGGGCCACCACATGAAAATGGGACTAGCTTAGGTGGACACTTTGGTAGGCCTGGACGAATTGGACTGAAGGGCCTTATTCCATGCTGTATTACTCTATGACACATCGTGGAGGAACTCGGTTAAATAGCACAGATAGGTGGGAAAAATAAATTTCCTTCCCTAAGGATTATTGTCACGAACCAGCAACAAAAGAAACACACTGAGCATGATTCAGTGTTAAAAACTATTTTATTAATCACTACTTATGATAATACGTAAAATAAAAGTTAAAAAAAATGTTAGTATGTTAGAATTCAAGAATGTTAAACCTCGAACGTTAACCCCAAAACTAAACTCTTCGTGTGTGTGTGTGACAAAGTCCAAAACTCCCAGTTCCTGAATGGTTCTTAAAGTTCAGTTCCACAAGCCATAAGGTGAAACATGAGCAAGGGCTTCTTCAACAACCACCGTTGTCTGAAGATAAGATGTAGATGTAGAAAAACATAGAGAGAGTACATACGAAATCCAAATGTTCCACGATGGAACCCAAACGACACTTCAGTGTTTACTCGGTAGTGACTTCCTCACCCCGAAAAGCATCCGAACCGTGGTCGTCCACACACAAATACCTGTTTCCTTCTACAGGTCAGCAACAAAGTGAACTCCACCGGATTACTTCCAACTTCCATACATGGATTTCAGTAGCAAACACAGTTATTGTTTCTCATCCATCGATAGAGAAAACAAGCAGGCTGGTGTCTCTCTCCCTTCTCTCTCTCTCTTCTTCTTCTTCTTCTTCTGACTTCTTCAACAACGTCATTACGTCCTTTATCTTCTATTGACGTAAGCACGCCCCACACACACATACACACACACTCTCTATCTTAAAGGGACTTTCACTGAGTCCGTAACACCTCCCACCTAAAAAAAATTTTTCCCAAGAAAAATTCAACCACGCATACAGTTAGTAATGTTAATAATTATCACGCTACACAACTACAGACTATCAGATTAGTACAGATACATGTTTCCCATTTAACATCGGGAAAGACAATCAGCAATCACATTATCTTTGCCTTTAATGTGAGTTATCATGAGATCAAACTCTTGCAAAATTAAACTCCAGTTTAACAGCCTTCTGTTCTTGTTTTTGACTCGGCTCAGAAACACCAATGGGTTATGATCTGTATACACAGTCAATGGTTTCTGAGCGGTGCAAACATATACACTGAAATGTTGCAAGGCTAAAACAAGCGACAGTAATTCTTTCTCTATGGTGGAATAATTCTTTTGATGCTCATTAAATTTCTTTGAAAAGTAATGGTCAATATCATCAAGGTCACCCTTCTGCAACAACACAGCTCCTGCAGCTTCATCACTGGCATCTACTGCTAATGAAAATGGCTTTTCAAAGTCAGGTGTTCTGAGCACAGGATGGTAGCATAAAATGGCTTTCAGCTTCTCAAATGCTTCTTGACAAGAATCTGTCCAAACAAACTTTACTCCCTTCTTCTGAAGATTAGTTAGGGGAAGAGCAATATCAGCAAAACTTTTACAAAATTTTCGATAATATCCAACCATTCCCAAAAATCTTCTAACAGTCCTCGTACCTGTGGGAATAGGGAACTCAGATATTGCTTGAACTTTTGCCTGAACAGGAGCTTGCTTGCCTTGACCTACAACATAACCAAGATACGTCACAGTGGCATGGCCAAATTCACTTTTAGCCAAGTTAACTGTAAGGTTAGCCTTGGAAAGTCTTTCAAACAACCTTTCTAACGCAGAGATGTGATCCTCCCATGTATCATTCCCAGTCACTAAGTCGTCAATGTAGGCATCTGTATGTTTTAACCCATGAATCACTGAATTAATCATTCTTTGAAATGTTGCCGGAGCATTTTTCATTCCAAATGGCAAAACATTGTATTCATACAATCCAGAAGGGGTTACAAAGGCTGAAATCTCCCTTCCTCTATCTGTTAATGGAACACACCAGTACCCTTTTAATAGGTCAATCTTTGTAAGAAATTTTGCCTTTCCCACTCTGTCTATGCAATCATCCACCCTAGGAATAGGGTAAGCATCTGACTTTGTTACAGCATTCACTTTCCTGTAATCTGTGCAAAATCTAACAGTTCCATCAGGTTTAGGTACAATAACACAGGGCGAACTCCAATTTGAAGTAGAATGTCTAATAATATCATTTTCCAACATGTATTTTATTTCCTGATCAACAAGTTTACTTTTTTCCACATTCATTCGATATGGGTGTTGTTTGATTGGTTTTGCATCCCCAACATCAACATCATGGGTAATTATCGATGTTCTGTTTGGAACATCTGGGAACAGATTTTTAAATTTTAAAATTAATTCTCTCATCTGTTGTTTTTGTGAAACTTGTAAATGGTCCAACTTCGTTTCAAGGTTCTCCAGGATATTTTGGTTTTTTAGTTTCGATGGAACAATATTTGGTCTAAATTGGCCTTCCTCAACATCAACATCAGGCATTCTAGAAACAACCTTTACACCATCCACCAAGGCCACAACTGAATCCCTCTCATAATAAGGTTTTAGCATGTTTACATGACAGAGTTGTGTTTTCTTGCGTCTATCTGGTGTTTTGATTATATATGTTAGATCAGTCACTCGAGATTCAATAACATAGGGTCCAGAAAAACGAGCTTGCAAGGGATTATTTTGGCTAGGGAAAAATACCAATACCTTTTGCCCCACTGCGAATGTCCTAGGCCGAGCACGTCTATCAAAATATGTCTTCATTCTTATCTGGCTTGTTTTCAGATTCTCTCTCGCTAGCTGGCAGACTCTCTCCAACCGAGTTTTAAATTTTTGGACATAGTCCAACAGACTCAAGTGCACTTCCTCATTAACCCATTGCTCTCTTAACAACTCCAAAGGTCCTCTCACCCTATGTCCAAACACAAGCTCAAACGGACTAAATCCTATTGACTCCTGGATCGATTCTCTAACGGCAAACAAAAGTAAATGGATACCTTCGTCCCAATCCTTGGTGTTTTCAAAGCAATAAGTCTTCAGCATATTTTTGAGAGTAGAATGAAATCTCTCCAGAGCTCCTTGAGATTCTGGGTGATATGCAGATGATACAATCTGCTTTGCTCCCAGCTCATAGACTATTTGTTGAAAAATTTTTGACATAAAATTACTACCTTGATCAGATTGGATTTCTTTTGGCAAACCAAACAAGGTAAAAAATTTTACAAGAGCCTTTGACACCGTCTTGGCCTTAATATTTCTAAGGGGTATTGCCTCTGGAAATCTAGAAGTGGCACACATGATGGTTAACAAATACTGATTTCCAGTCTTAGACTTTGGTAAGGGGCCAACACAGTCCACAATCACCTTCGAAAAGGGTTCACCAAAAGCAGGAATTGGTTTCAAAGGAGCCACAGGGGGTTTTTGATTTGGTTTACCTACCATCTGACATGTGTGGCAGGTTCGACAAAACATCACCACATCTTTTCTCAAACCAGGCCAATAGAATTGTTTCAAGATCTTCCCTACAGTTTTATTCACACCAAAATGACCACCCAAAGGCATACTATGGGCCAGGTTTAAAATCTCATCCCTATAAACTTTTGGAACAACAACCTGATGAATAACTTCCCATTCCTCAGTAACAGGAACATGAGGAGGTCTCCATTTCCTCATTAACACTCCATTTTTGACATAGTATCCAATTGGCACCTTTTCAATCTCCTCACATGAGAGAGCTTTTTCTTTCAATTCTGTCAACTCAGGGTCCTTTGTCTGTTCCACCATAAAATCCTTCCTCGACAAAGACAAATCTTTAAATTCAGGCTCACTATAAGGATGTTGATCCTCCAGTGAAGACAGAAAAGTCTCAGATAAGGCATCAAAATTTTCTTCCTGTTTAGGACTGTCACAAGGAACTACATCAGACTGCACCGGACTGTCTGTCTTGGCTAATTCTCTAGCTCTAGCTCGAGTCACCGCACATGATGGGTAAACATCTGAATCATCCTCAGACTCATCAATCCTTGGTTTGGTTGTTAACCGTACCACAGGATCACTTTCTCCATTTGCAAGGTCATTTCCCAATAACAAAGAAACTCCTTCCACTGGCAAACTAGGTCTTATCCCTATCTCGACTGGTCCTTCTACGAACTTTGACTTTAAAATCACCCTGTGAAAAGGGACAGACATGGTCTCACCTGTAATGCCTCGTACTAGATTTACTTCACCAGTGTCACTTTCTTCACCAAAATTTAAAACACTGTCCAGCAAGAGAGATTGACTAGCCCCAGTATCTCTAAGAATTTTCACTGGCACCTGGGGTGACTCATCATTCAGTGAAACAAAACCCTCTGATACATACGAACGGAATTCCTTTCTCACCTCCTCCAACTTTTCCGCTTTTCCCTCTTGCAAGGACTGATCTTTAACAGCATCTCCTGAACCTTTTTGATTTTTAATTGCCTGAAAGCAAGCATTGGGCCCAGCTTCCTTCTTTTTCTTCAAAAGGGCACAATTAGATATCACGTGGCCAGGTTTCCTACAGTAATAACAAGTACGCTCAACAGGTTTCTCCAGCCCTGGCTTCTTTTCATCCTTTCCTTTTTGATTACCTCCCAATTTAATCTCCGGTTTACCTGGATTGTCTTTGTAACTCTTTTGAAAGGTTTTAGGTTGTCCCCATTTGGATTTATGGGTTAAAGCATAATCATCTGCCAACCTAGCAGTTTCTTGTAAAGTTTCCACTGCCTTTTCATTTAAATATGTTGTTAATTCAGCTGGAACACATCTTTTAAAGTCTTCCACCAGTATCAATTCTGTCAATTTATCGTAATCCCCATCTACATCTTTAGCCAGGCACCATCGTTCAAAACATATTCTCTTTCCATTGGCAAATTCCATATAAGTCTGATCTGCAGATTTCCTCAAGTCTCTGAATTTTTGTCTATAAGCCTCAGGGACCAATTCATAGGCCTTCAATATAGCTTGTTTTACCTTGGTATAATCAGCTGCATCCTCAACAGACAAAGCAGAATAAGCTTTTTGAGCTTTACCTTTAATCACACTCTGTACCATAAGAGCCCATCCTTTCCTTGGCCAGTTTGAACTCACAGCAACCTTTTCAAAATGTTGGAAATACTGATCAACCTGATCTTCTTCAAATGGAGGGACTAATCGAACCTCCCTGCTGGCTGAAAAACCATCATCAGAATCAGATTCCGAACTCCTACGCTTCATTTGTAACTCATGCTGCCTCTGTTTCTCCTTCTCCTCACTATCCAGCTCCATCCTCTTCAATTCCATCTGCTTCATTGCTAGATCAGCCTCTATCTTCATCTGAGTTAGCTTTTGTTCAGTCTCTAATTTCTTTTGTTCGGCCTCTAATCTCTTTTCCTCTCGTTCGGCCTCTAATTTATTTTGTTCTCGTTTGGCCTCTAATCTCTTTTGCTCTCGTTCAGCCTCTATCTTTAACTGGGTTTGCTCTCGTTCAGCCTCTATCTTTAACTGGGTTTGTTCTCGTTCAGCTTCTATCTTTGCCAGCTGCACCTGTGCCTCAGAAATTGCTATTTCACTGCCAGGAAACTGTTTTAACACTTCCTTCTCAAACACCTTCTTTTCCACATAATGGCCAGCTATCAATCTCTGAATATCTGCCTTTCTCATAGACTGCTTTACTTCTGTAAGGTTTAGCCTTGTAGCAATCTTTATCAAATCATCCTTTTTCGCCACCTCCAATCCCTTTTGGGTTGGTGACTCCAAAAATGCCTTAATATCCATTGCTGCTGGTTTCCACACACACAAGCCAATTAAAAAGAATTTATCAGACCTCCCTCAAAAATCTTTGGATTGAATCTCGAACAAATCTCGTCAATCTGGGGTACAATCCCAGACGACACTCGTTAACCTTGGGAACTATCCCGGACGAGCCCCCAATTTTGTCACGAACCAGCAACAAAAGAAACACACTGAGCATGATTCAGTGTTAAAAACTATTTTATTAATCACTACTTATGATAATACGTAAAATAAAAGTTAAAAAAAATGTTAGTATGTTAGAATTCAAGAATGTTAAACCTCGAACGTTAACCCCAAAACTAAACTCTTCGTGTGTGTGTGTGACAAAGTCCAAAACTCCCAGTTCCTGAATGGTTCTTAAAGTTCAGTTCCACAAGCCATAAGGTGAAACATGAGCAAGGGCTTCTTCAACAACCACCGTTGTCTGAAGATAAGATGTAGATGTAGAAAAACATAGAGAGAGTACATACGAAATCCAAATGTTCCACGATGGAACCCAAACGACACTTCAGTGTTTACTCGGTAGTGACTTCCTCACCCCGAAAAGCATCCGAACCGTGGTCGTCCACACACAAATACCTGTTTCCTTCTACAGGTCAGCAACAAAGTGAACTCCACCGGATTACTTCCAACTTCCATACATGGATTTCAGTAGCAAACACAGTTATTGTTTCTCATCCATCGATAGAGAAAACAAGCAGGCTGGTGTCTCTCTCCCTTCTCTCTCTCTCTTCTTCTTCTTCTTCTTCTGACTTCTTCAACAACGTCATTACGTCCTTTATCTTCTATTGACGTAAGCACGCCCCACACACACATACACACACACTCTCTATCTTAAAGGGACTTTCACTGAGTCCGTAACATTATCAATAAAGCAGATGGGTTTTTATGACAATCTGGTCATTGTTTTGATACTGAAAGTTTGGTATTGTATTTAATTTATTGAGTTGAAACTGCCTAACCACACCTGTTGAATTTGAATACATGAATCTAGATAATTCAGTTAGGCCAGTAGAAGAGCATTATGCAACCATTTCCTAATATACAATAAAATTCCATGCTGGAACTTTTGTTCATACTTATTTCAAATTATGGTAAGAGGAATAATCATCTTTGCCTGATTTATTTCTGGAAAGTAATATGTGGCAAAAAGTTAAATGGATAGTATGATAACAACTGGGAAACTGCAACAGCCAAACACCAGAGGAGACCAAGAATAGTTTCAACATCGAGTTGACATTTGACCAGGACAGAAAAGAGTCCTACAAAAGTGAAGTTAGAAAATAAGTCACAGTTTTGTGGAGTAATTCTTGATACAAAAGATAATGCCACGATTGCTAGAAGCATTTACTGAGTCCAGAACGTCACAACAGGAGTTCGTTGGGGATTTCTTTAGTTGCTTTGCTAATAACTTTCTCTTCTTCATAGGCCACAAGGTGAGCTGTTAATAACTGTTCACAATCTTTCAGAAAACTTCCAATAGCAATGCAGTCCATAAGAAACAAGATGACTTTGAAGCTTGAGCTAATGTGACAGGGAACACCTATATAAACTAAATGGCAAGTTTTAACCATTTCAGACAAGCAAAATTAGAGCCATAAACATTCAACCTTAAATATTGTAATTATCACCACCAAATTTCCCAATGTCATTGTCATAAAGATGACCACTAACAAGAAACTGAAACAGCAGATCTACATCATGGCTACAAAAGCAGATTAGAAGTTAGGTACTACTGTAATGAGTGCCTTACCTCTGACCTCCACAAAAACAAAAAAGTAATGATAAGCACACATTCTCCCTCTCTCTCCAATAAACATATGAGTCAAGTCAGAAGTGTGATACAACACTCATTACTTCACCTTGGTGGATGCAGTCACGACAATTTGAGAAGTTTGGCATCATGCAAATCAGAGTAACTAGTTTGATCAGTGGACAAGACACTCAATGCAATATTCACCCCCTCAATCCCCATAAGGTTATAACTGTAATAAATACATTCCATTGCTTGTAAGACAGCAACTCACCTCTCTGAGACCTCTGCCACCAAGAAAAACAAGAGCAGTAACACTGTGGAAACATTTCTAAGTTCCAGTAAGTTAGCTACCAGCAAAGGTAAGGATTGATGGAGTGAGCCCATTTCATCATTCTCTACAGCATGCCATATAAAAACCAAAGTATCACAAGTAATGAAGGTTCAAGATGTAATCAGAAAATATGAAAACACACAGCAAGCCAAACACATTGTGCAGAAACAATTATTTTCATCCAGCCATCTGAAACAATCATTTTGTTTTCCTTTCTAGATTCTACCTGCTGAGAATATCCACCAGTTTTTATATTAATCCACTGCCAACATTTTCTGATATTTTAGTAAACCAACTACAAGTAAGTAATTTTAAAAAAAAGATGGTGACAGCTTGCAAACAGATTGAACTGAGAAGAATAAAATCACGTTTATATATTGGAAACAAACTTCTGAGCTTTGTTTTTGAAACTTATGATATCGCTTCACCTCTCAATACACGATCAGTGCATAATGCTGTATTTATTGAAAAGCCATTGGATCACAGGTGTCCCAGGATAATCAGAAGCAGAACCTTTGGCTTCCCTACATCACAGCAATTATATTTCCAAAATAATTCACGCTAAATTCTTTGGAACTTCTCTGAATCAACTACAGAATGTATTAACTATAAACACACATCCTTCTTAATTGAGATTACTGAATAATTTCTGTATTAAAAATTATGCTCCCATTCGTCACAAGGTATCTAAACCTTCAGGAGCAGTACATAAGCAAGACTGGATTTATCCAAAAGTATTTAAAAACAGCACCTACACTGGTGGGTGGCTTTACATGTATAGAGAGTACAAACAGTCCGCACTGTGACATTCTCCACAGGAAGCAGGTCAGGGTATGGAAGACAGAAGCAATCCTGGGATCCACAGGCGCTTGATCAAAGAGAGTGGAGTATCATGGTGACAGGAGGTGGGACAACAGCAGCAAGGAAGTGGAGCCTTTTTCAATTTCTGCATGCCCTCTGACACATGATTATGCTCACTGCAACCTGCTTTCAGTTTTAAAATAAGAAAAAGGCAGTGGCATAAATCACAGCAAACCGAAATCTGAACCAATACATCCCCAATGCACCTCCAACACATTTGTAGCAGCACATTGTTGAATAATTTCATTATTAAACAAAATCAATAATAATCATTGGAACATGACGGGAATAAAGGACACATTAATCACTTCACTTCTTAAAATTCAGAATTAACTTGTAAACACCGCACTTCACATTTCACAGAAACACCTTGCTACAATCAAGTGAGATTGACCAATTCTTCTTACACATTTTATCAACTGATACATGACAGTCCCACAATATTCAACCAATCCATGAACTTTCCTGTCCTCAGCGGTCTGTTTTTATTCTATTTTCTCATGAAGCATTGATGTTGGTGGGTTTCAATTCCACAAATGTCTCTTGAAACACCAGACTAAAGAATAATGCTTCAAACAGAAGTATAAAATTCAGGATCCAGCGGATAAGCCAACTGAACATTATAACCAAGTTTGCTCTTAAACAATGTTAACCATTTGCTGGATGGCAAGCAGCTTTGTGAGACCAAGCTGATTCTCAAGGCCAGAAGCATCAAGGCCAATTATGACTTCTCATCTATTGACCTAATTAGCTTTCAATATGTAGGAGGATTCTTCTGTCATGGACCAAATGCTAAACTCTGTATTTGGTAGGCCAAAAGAGCAGCGCAATGATTTTCTTTTGGTAGATCTAAAATTAAGAGTTCTGCCAAGTTGGAAACTCAAACCAAAACACATTAACACTTATGAAGCCAATTTTCCCACTGTTTGAGTCTGAAATAAACTTCTCCAAATCTACTCAACTGCAAATGGCACTTTGAGACTAGCAGAGATCCCTAAATAATGCAACAATATTTTAAGATGGAGAAATTTATTTTACTGAACATCAAATGAATAGGTCCCACTGTTTGAGTTATAGTAGACATTAAGCACACATATATTCTCACCTCTTTCTCATGCATTCGAACTAGAGTTTGATCACTGCAGAATGTGCTAACATTCCCCTGGTTTGCTTTAGGTAAAATCTGTAGAAAAATAAGAAAATAAAACATTGAGTACAGTGAAAAGATTGTGGTATTGGAGGATAAGGGAGTCTTAATTTCATAATCCTGATATCCAATACATAAAACTCTGATAATCTGACACTCTCAGGACTTTGGATGCCAGACTAGCAGATTCTCTGGCCTATTGGATGTTATTTCTATTAATACTCCAATACACTTTTAATTCATTTTTTAAAGATGTAGCACACTATTGCAATAAATTTTCCAGCAAACCAGGTGAGCTTAAAGGGAGCGCAGGAACTGGGTCACTATTGACTGGAAAGGGAACGTATGAACCAAAGGAGTGGAAGGGGTGCATGGGAACCAGGGCCCCAGAGAATGGAAAGGGAGTGTGAGAACTGGGACTCCTGAGAGTGGAATGGGAACTGGGGCCCCAGTGAGTGGAAAGGAAGCGTGGGAACTGGGGACCTGGTTAATTGAACAGGAGCACGGTAAGCGTCACCTGGTGAGCCTGATGTCGAACGATCTGTAATATCCAAATAATCGGACAGTGGATTATCAGAGTTTTACTGTATTTGTCTCCTCAATCTCCCTATCCATGACCATTTGAGAATCAAACACCTACCGGAGACAGAGGTATTGGCTTCTCTCGTAAATATCTGGGATTTTCAATCTGGTAAAAACAAAAAGAATGTCAAAGTTGTTACTGACTGTGAAGCTCTTATTTTCCCTTTTAACTCTCACACACAAACACACTTTCAACTAACTTCAAAGGAAAGGATGCCTACAAAGCAATTTGCTTGTTACTAGTCATAATTGATTTTGGAGTTGCCCCAACATATTGAGCTGATTACTCAAATCCTACCCAAAACAAAAAAAAAAGAATAAAATCTAAATTGCACCATGAAATGATTGAAAAAACACAAAATAATATCTTCACATTCTAACCAAAAAGAAATTAAATTTATTTTGTTGGTCCAACAAGACCAACGCAATAAACCTTTCAGCTCAGCTAATAAAAGTTCCTCAATATTTTGGCTTCACAGCCAAAGCTGTTCCAGGTAGTGTCTTTGCTCACTGGCCCTAAGTCCTTGATATAATATAAATATGGTATTGAAGGAAAATAAAATTAACCATTGTTCTTAAGTCTGTTTGTTCTCCAAAGTCTTTCTGGAATGTCCTTGAACCATCATTTGGAGACAACAGTGCCCTCCATGATTGTCTGGGTTCACACATTCACAATATCTACTCAGATGTAGCACTAGAAGGTAATCAAAACCTGTGAAACATATGCATTATACACAGGAGTAGGCCATTCAGTTCCTCAGGCCTGCTCTGCTGTTTCTGATTGTAGCTTCAACACCACATATCAACATACACACGGTAATCTTTCACCCCCTTGATAATTAAAGATATATCTATCTCAGCCTTAAAAATATTCAAACACTGATTCCACTTCCCTTTGAGGAATAATGTTCTAAAGACTCATGATCCTTTAAAAGGAAAAGCTTCACCTCATCTCTGTATTAAATGGGATGCCCCTTATTTTTTAAGCAGTAGCTCCATTTCTAGATTCTCCCAGAAATAGAAACATCCTTTCTGCATCCATCCTTTCAAAACCCTTCAGAATCTTGTATGTTTCAATCAAGTCCCCTCTCACTCTTCTAAACTCCAGCGAATCCAAGTCCACTCTGCTGTCCAACCCTTCCTCAAAAGAGAACCTGTACATTCAAGGTATTACTCTACTTTCAAAGCAATATTATGTTTTCAGTCAATAAGTAATAGCTACAAATATCTGAGCCAAAGAATGAATGTATGTTATTTACTGGAGAGGTGACCACGGAATTGACTACACCAAAACTCAACATGTGAAAATCAGTCTCTGATCTATGAAACAATTGCACATTTTCTCAATTTGGTGCAGGTGTTATTCATTTTGTGTCAGTGAAATCACAAATATCTATTCAACTCTTTTTCAGAAGATGATCTTTTGAAAGTTTTGTGATTAAAAACTGTTAGCTCAGTTCTGTGAAAATAACTTTCAAAAGCTCCTTCCAAATTGTCACAATTCTGAAGTATTAAGATCATTCTGGGCAAAGAGCGGAACATAGAACAGTACAGAACAGTACAGGCCCTTTGGCCCACGATGTTGTGCCAATCTATATTATAAACCTTATCCCCATTTAATCTATCCCCCTCTCTAATTCACCTCCCATAACCATCTATTTTCCTTTTGTCCATGTGCCTATCTAATAGTCTCTTAAATAACCCTGTCAATATCGGCCCCTACCACTACCCCTGGCAGTGCATTCCAGGCACCCACCACTCTCTGCGTAAAGACATGAAGTATTTTGAATGCAAAGTACTTCAGCATAAATATGACTAACAAACTATATATTCTAGTATACCATCTCCAAACAACATTAAGATGATACAACAGGTCTCACTTCAACTGAACGTTGCTTTATCATCTATGGATAGTTCTCAACACTATGGCCTTTAACAGCACCTTGTTTTTCTATTTCTTGCATCTTTTTATTTGAACAATGAGTGACAATACCACTGTTGAAACAGGGTGGGGAAGTTTCCAAGTTTGACCCTTTGGGGATACTGAATCATCTAGTTATTAAATTACAGCACTTGACTAATTATGTAATTTCATGCATGTGCATATTAAGCAAGCCTCATCACATCTTCAGGTTAGAAAGTATTCAATAATTTACAAGAAAAGTACTTCATCCCAAAAAACATGTCTATGCCTGAAAATTATTGGAGACTGGTGAAAACATCTGGTGAAAGTACACAATTTCATTTTACACCACAATGAAATCTTGGTATCAATGTTATCCAAATTAAAACTTGATGGAACTACCATGAAGGTGCTCACAGCTTAACTGTGGACCATATATGAATGAGCCTGCATAATTCACAAATGAGTCAGGACTGGAATAAACACAGATAAGTCAATAGTAGAGAAACAAAGGACTGCAGATGCTGGAATCTAGATGAAAAGCACTGTGATGCTGGAGGAACTCAGCAGGCCAGGCAGCATCTGTGGAGAAAAGCAGGCAGTCAACTTTTTGGGTCAGGATCCTTCTTCAGGACTGAAGATAGGAAAAGGGGAAGACCAATATATAGGAGGGAAAAGCAGAGCAGTGATAGGTGGACAAAAGAGGTGAGGTGGGATGGGCACAAGGAAGTGATAGGTAGATGCAGGTAAGAGATAGTGATAGGCAGGTGTGGGGGAGGAGTAGAGAGCAGATCCACCAGGGGATGGGTCAAAGGTAGGGAGGGAAAAAGGTGGGGGGGGGGTAGAAAAAAGAGATGGGCTAGGAAAGGGAAGAAAAGATGAGGCATGGTTGGGGGGGTTGTGGGATTACTTAAAGTGGGAGAATTCAATGTTCATGCCATTGGGCTGCAAGGTTTCAAGATGGGAAATGAGGTGCTGTTCCTCCAGTTTGTGCTTGGATTTCTCCTGGCAGTGGAGGAGGCCGAGGACTGACATATCTGTGATGGAGTGGGAGGGGGAGTTGAAGTGACTGGCAATAGGGAGATGCAGATCGCGGTTACGGACAGAGCGCAGGTGTTCTGTGAAACAGTCACCCAGTCTGCATTTGGTCTTGTCAATGTAGAGGAGGCCACACTTGGAGCACCGAATGTAGTGAATGGCATTAAGGGAGGTGCAGGTAAATCTCCGTCTCACATGAAAGGACTGTTTGGGTCCCTGGTTGGAGGTGATGTAGGGGCAGGTGTTGCATCTATGGTGGAGGCAGTGTAAAGTCCCCAGGGTGGGAGTGGGATGGGTGGGGGGCTGGAGTGAACTAGAGAGTTCCGGAGAGAGCAGTCCCTGTGCAAGGCAGAAAGGGAAAGATACGCTTGCTGGTGGGGTCCCATTGGAGATGGTGGAAAATGATGCGATGGATATGTCGGCTGGTAGGATGAAATGTGAGGACAAGCAGGACCCTATCCCTGTTGGGTCTGGCAGGGGTGGGAGTGAGAGCAGAGGTACAGGAAATGACAGAGATGCAAGTGTGAGCTCTCTCGACCACTGTAGGGGGAAAGCCACGGTTAGTAAAGAAGTTGGACATCTTAGATGTCCTGGAGTGGAAAGCCTCACCATGGGAGAAACTGAGAAAAAGGGATAGCATCCTTGCAAGAGACGGGGTGGGAGGAGCTGTAATCAAGGTAGCTGTGAGTATCAGTGGGTTTGTAGAAGATGTTGGTGGATACGGAATCTCCTGAGATGGAGATGGAAGGATCAAGGAAGGAGAGAGAGGTGTCAGAGATAGTCCATAGTCCAAGTGAATTGGCGAGCAGGGTGAAAATATGTAGTGACATTTATGAAGCTGTCGAGTTCTGCACGGGTGCAAGAGGTGGCACCAAAGCAGTCACTGATATAGCGGAGAAAGAGTTGTGGAATGGGGCCGGAGTAGGCTTGGAAAAGAGACTGTTCAATGTAGTTAGCAAGGTGGCAGACATAGCTGAGGCCCCATGCGAGTGCCCATGGTCTGTAGAAAGTGAGAGGAATCTAAAGTGAAGTTGTTTAGGGTGAAGACAAGTTCAGCCAGGCAGAAGAGAGTATTGGTGGAAGGGGACTGGTTCTGTCACTGGTCAAGAAAGAAGCGGAGGGCGGTGAGGCCGTCATGATGGGGAATGGAGGTATATAGGGACCGGACATCCATGGTGAAGATGAGGTTGTGCATGCCAGGGGACTTAAAGCTATGGAAGGGTTGTAGAGCATGTGATGTGTCACGGACTTAGGTGGGAAGGGATTGGACCAGGAGGGACAGGATAGTGACCAGGTACGAGGATACAAGCTCTGTGGGGTAAGAGCATGTGAAGACAATAGTAGTTCATCATTCTTCAATGTTAAAACAAGCTCTTGGCAACTCTTAAGTGTGTTTTAATAATCTATGAAATTACATGAGGGGGACAGAATTTACATTCTTAACCAACTCCCAATCAAAAAATGAGAAGCTAGGAATTTCACACTTATTGAGAATTCTAAAAACATTGAGGTTCATGATGAAATGCACGTGAGAATGTTACTGAACAAGTAGATCTTAAGTATCCTAAAATGGATTGAAAGTTGCAATAGGAGTTTGTATGATGTGCAAATGGAAAGTGTTGTACATTACAACACAAAGGTCTACTAAAAAGTCTGACAAGCTCAAAGACAGTGGAGTGTTCTTTAACCACCTCCTGGAACAGCAATTAATAAATAAATACTTCCCCGATGCTCTAATAATAAATAAATAGATTTCTTCCCCCCACCTAGCTGAGCTAAAAACAAAATAACTTTGATATATTGGCTATCTGTGATTAATTGGGAATCAAGTTGTGGCCAATTGCATATCTTATTATTAAATGAAATAATGGCAAATGACATTGTCACTGGTCATGTGACTCCAATAATTACAATTGCTAATCTTAACCTTTCGTTCAGTTTTCACTAAACTTAAAGGATTTTAAACAGGGCAAGCTTTATGCTGTCCTTCCTTGGTTATTTGCTCCTCATTAATTATCTGCTGAAGTACCATGTAACACAGCTAAAAATGGCAAGACTTCTGTGGCAAAGAAACAGAACAAATATTGCAAGGAAGGGACAGCCATCATCACGATCAGCTTGACCAAAATAACCACATTATGAATACAGAAGAAACCAAGCTCAACCAAAATACCAACAGTGCATGTTGTGGCAAAGCATTCTCAATGGACAGCACAGATGTGTTGGATGCAATATAGGACTCAATTTTCTCAAATACTCTCTGATGAAGTAAATTTATTGCTCACAACTGCTGCTAGAAGCGACATTATAGGCAGTGGAGTTTGATAATATGCTCATACTGCCATAAGACAAGGAGTCCCAGTACTTTTATCCAGTATCAGTAAAGGAAAAATGGTGTACAACCTGGAAAAGTGTATGCAAGTAGCGACTTCCCGATGCAAATAATAGAAATCAACAGGTTTGGGAACAGACAAAAAGAATCATATGGTGAAACGGGTGCTGATCAAGCCAGTTGCTTTGTTCTAGAAGGAGCCAAGACTCTTGAATGCTGTTGCTCCAGTGAAGTCTGGTGCATTCCTTGACATTCCTGATATGTTTTGCAGATGGTGGAAAATCTTTGGAGGAATCAGAAAGTGAGTCACTCACCACAGGATACCCAGCATCTGATTTGCTCCTTGAATCACAGCATTTCTGTTACTAGTCAGGTTAAGTTTCTGATTAAAGCTGACCCTCAGGATACTGAAGGTAATACCTTAGAATATCAAGGGCATGTGGTTAAATTGTTAAATTGGTTTATTATTGTCAGATGTACTGAGGTACAGTGAAAAACTTTGTCTTGCATGCCATCATCGCATCAGTGCACTGAGGTAGTACAAGGGAAAACAATAACAGAATGCAGAATAAAGTGTTACAGTTACAGAGAAAGTGCAGTGCAGGCAGACAATAAGGTACAAGCCCATGAAGACTCTTTCTGTATGTGTTATGGTCTTTGTGCATCCAAGCCACATTGTACCTTAAAAATGTTCAAAGGCTCTGCTATCACTACTCTTTGAGGAAAAGATTTCCAAAGATTAAGAAAGATATTTAGGTTTTCTTTATTACAACCTACGAAATACATCAAACTATCTTATATTCTTTCGTATTCTACTAAAAAGTCAATATCTCAGTGTTCATTACATGACAATTAATATTGAAACAACTCATAGCACCACCTACATGCCTGACTGCTAATGCATATGGACATTGTAAATTCCTTGCAAGAAAAGGCAGCTGATGCTGGAATTTTCATTGCATCTAGAAATGGAATACAATCGCCCACTAGACTGAATTGGAAATTCAAGATTGCAATAAAGAAGAAAGGCTCTAAAACATTTTTCTCCAAAGGATCAGAAACAATTAATGGAAGTATCTAACAAAAGTTTTAAAATACAGAAGCTTTGAGCAGGTAATCCAAAGATTTCATTATTTACACTAGTTGGTGGAACAGTAAGAGGACAGAGACTTTAAAAAAAAACTCAAGGTATAATAAATAATAATAAAAGTTCATAAAGACATGTTGATGTGGAAGAAGATTGACTGGTTAACAGGAAACAGACAATAAGCAGAAATGGGTCTTTTCTGGTTCACAAGATATGTGCAGTTTGCCTCAGGGATCAGTGTGCCTCAACTTTGAACAATTTACCTAAATGACTTGAATGAGGACACCCAAGGTATGGTTGCTGAATTTACTGATGACACTAAGGCGCATAGGAATAGAATCATACAGCAACGAAACAGGCCAGCTCATTCATGCCAAATGTGTTGCCCAGCGAGCTAGTCCCATCTGCCTGTGTTTGACCCATAGCCCTCTAAGCTCTCCTATCTATGTACTTAACTAGATGGCTTTTAAACGTTGCTAATGTGCCTGCCTCAACCACTATTTCTGGCAGCTCATTCCAAATATGCACCACCTTTGCGTGTAGAAAGTGGTGCGTATTTGGACTAGTCTATGCAATTTCCCCTTGCAACTCAGGCCCTCAACTCCAGGCAACATCGTCATAAATCTTTTCTGCACTCTTTTAGTTTAATAACATCTTTCCTATAACAGGGTGATCAAAACTGTACACAGTACTCTAAGTGCGGCCTCACCAACATCTTATATAACTGCAACATAACTTCCTAACTCCTATACTCAGTGCCTTGACTGATGAAGGCCAGCATGCCAAACTCCTTCTTCACCACCCTATCTACCTGTGAAACCACTTTCAGCGAACTATGCACTTGCACTCCTAGGTCCCTCTGTTCCATAACACTCCCCAGGGCCCTACCATTCACTGTACAAGCCCTACCCTGGTTTGATCTCCCAAAATGTAATACTTCACATTTATCTGGATTGAAAGCCATTTGCCAATCCTCAGCCCAAATACCTAGCTGATTAAGATCCCCTGTAATTTTTCATGAACTTCTACACTGTCTAAAACACCACCTATTTTAGTATCATCCGCAAACTTACTAACTATGCCTTGTACATTCACATCCAAATCATTTTTATAAATTACAAACAACAAAGGTCCCAGCACCAACCACTATGGCACACCACTAGACACAAGCTTCCAATCCGAGAAACAATCCTTGACCATAACTCTCTGCTTTCTAGCACTGAGCCAATTATGAATCTAATCAGCTATCTCTCCCTGGATCCCATATGATCTAACCTTCCAGACCAGCCTGCCATGATGGACCTTGTCAAGGGCCTAAAGTCCATACAGACAACATCCACTGGCCTATCCTCATCTACACTCTTGGGTACCTCCTCAAAGAACTCCAAGAGGTTAGTCAGACATGACTTCCCATGCACAAAGCAGTGCTGACTGTCCCGAATCAGACCCTATCTTCAAATGATCCTGTCCCTCAGAATCCCCTCCAGCAATAGTTTCCTGGCTTGTTTCTGCTACCCTTTTTTAAATAATGGTACCACATTAGCCATTCTCCAATCCTCCAGAACCTCACCTGTGCGGAGAACCGGTTGTGAAGAGGACGTAAGGAGGCCACAAAGGGACATAGATAGATTATGTAAGGAAGCAAAGATCTGGAAAATGGGTTCTAATGTGGTGAAATGTGAAATTAACCATTTTGGTAGAAAAAATAAAACCTAAGCGGTGAGAGATTACTGAGCTGGGAAATGACTTTTACTGAGCTGTGAGAGATTACTGAGATCAGGGAAAATTAGGTGTCCTAACATATGGTATGCAGGTTCAGTAACTTTCATTTTTCCTCAGGAAATAGTGGAAAGGATATGGGGAAGTTGGATTAGGTATCTCCAGTATAGCATAGGAAATATGACATTCTCCTCTTCTGTAGTTGTCATTCTGTATATTTAGCATTCACTTTACTGGATGTTGTCATTCTGGTGAAGGTACTCCCATAGTACTGTTGCAGAGAGGTTCCACAGTTTAGATGCAGTGACAATAAAGAAAGTTGTGAGACTTGGAGAGGAACCTGCAGGTCTTTCTACCAGTCTACTATTCTCATCCTTCTGGATTGTAGAAGCTGTGGGTTTACTAGATGCTGTTGAAGTATTCTAGTAGGTCTATCACACTGGGAATTCAATGCAATGCCTCCAGAACCCTAAATTCCCCATCCTGACAGAAATAGATGAGGTTTTTTCCAGCATGTAGAGAGGGAAGATCTTGATGGTAATTAACTCCATCCATCTTAAGAGTGACAAAACAATGACCTGGCAGAACCTGACCAAAAAATCAACCTTTTGGCTTCACAACTCAGGAAGCAACAAGGCATGCGACATTTGAAGAGGAACGTGTTCACTTCCATTCAGTTTCCTCCTTTTCTCTTCCAAGGCTGACAACATTAGCTAAGATATGGTTCCATGGGTGTTTGTCATCTACCAGAACTCACGAAAGTACAGCGGAAGAGATTAAAAGAACAAGGGAAATACTTTAAAAACTATCATGAGCATTTATGATTTTTTTTAAACTCACAATAATGAAAGCCTGGGACAGACACATCTGTCCTCTAATCAGAGTTCAATTGCCATTCTAAACCACAAAAACAAAGCTCAAGCTGTTCCCTGCTATCCTTTGAACCCGCCGACTTGAGATTATGCTTCCTGGTATTTGTTTGTATTTTTGTACAGACACACAATTTCATTTAGTTGCTGGCTCTTTAAACTGCTTTTCTTGCAAAGTAGATTAATTCTTTGTGACAGATAACGGAGAATGAATAATTTTCATCCCACCACTGATTGCCAGGATTTACTGTAGCTGGCACACAGTCTCAGATTTTTAAATACTACTGCCATGTTACTTAATTAGGTGGATATATTTACAACCTGACTTGGTTTCATGGTATATTTTTTTATGGCAATCAGGATATTTTTGCATAATAACCAAACATGCAATTATAAAAGTTGCAAAGAGATCTGAATTTTCTTATGTACTTTCACAACAGCTGTAGCCTTCTATGCCTCTGTAGTCCAGTAAATTTCCCAGAGCAGTTCAGTGGTGCAGCTGTTTGTGGTGTCTCCTTCACTAACTACTGAAATCACTTTGAAGTTTGTAGAGGCCAATACCAATCTATTTGCTCTCATGCAAAGCCACAACTAAAGGATATGGGATGACTGTATTCCCTTTGATCTGTTTATTACTAATATTGTATTCTCAATTGAGTTAGTCACTGAACTGCAAAGCTATTGTGTGGCTATTGGCTATTCTATTTATGTGACAAACCAGAAATCTGTCAGAGTTCCGAGAATTAAGAAAAATTTTAACTCTTTATATGATTACTTAACTTTGCAGTGCTGAATGTAAATGTTATAGAAATTGAACCAAAGATAACTCAAAACATAAGTGTTAATTTTATTGAAGCCCAAAACTGAAATGTGTCAGCAAGTATTTGTTTTAATCAGCAAAATCCATATTTAAGAGCTTAACTTAAGAGCTGAGTGGTGGTAGAGCTGAGACTCCAAATGCGTCCTCCATGCTTCAACTGCACCCTCTGTAGGTGAGTTGTTTGACAACTAAAGTACTTGGTCCTAGAGAACAAAACATTGAGGAAGGAGAGACATAAAAGGATAGGGAGCAACCTTTTCAGAATGAGACACAATAAACAAATAATCAGTGAGGCCCAATGTATCGTACCTCAAAAAGCTTAATGCACAGCACCACAAACTGAGTTAATAGAAAGTCGCAAATGGGAAGAAAACAATGGCTGGAAATCCATTCAACAAAAATATTATGAATGAGCATTAGTCACATTCAACAAATCTAAGCTTACCTAAGCAATTTATGGCATACCATGGTGAAACCACATGAGAACACTGAATAATTCTGATGTCCATATCATAAAGAGGAAATAAAAGCATTACAGGAAGTACAAAATTACATCGCAATGACACCAGAACTGAAAAGTTATATCCAGCTGGAAAATTTAACAGGCCGGGTCACTTTAGAAGAAAGAAGACTGAGGGGTGATATGATAGGTATGTTCAAGATTACAAAAGAGTTCCACAGGTAAGCATGGAGAAGCTGCTCCTACATGCAGGAAAGATCATAATTAGGAGCTATAAATCTAAGATAGTTAAAAATCCAACAGAGAGTTTAGGAGAAATTTATTTGCTCAGAGCATGAGTTTCACTAGCATAGTTGGGTCAACTAGCGTGGATGTATTAAGGGAAAGCTGGACAAACCCATGAGAGAGAACCCATCAGATGTGATGATGGATTGAGATTAAAGAACTGTGGAAGTAACGCAAAAGTAAGCATGAACCAAGTGACCTGTTTTTGTGTTGTAAATGCTGTATTATGTAATACAAAAATCAAAACAGACAAATAGAACATACCCCAAGATTCCAACTGTTTAATCTTGCTTCAAAATCACTGTCATCAGAAGATATAACTGGTCTGGGTTCAGAAACCACCTGGGAACACAATCCAAATAAGTTTTGCATTAAATTGTCAAACAACAACTTGGGTTTCAGAACAAGGAATGAAATAAATCCCTCCAAATACTTCCTACATAAAAGATTCAAAAAATGACTTTGACTTTGAAGGCCTGATCTAAAAGTTTGAACTTCTGGTACCAATTTGAGCAGGGTGTTTTCCCGCCACTGTCCACACCATGGGGAGCTTCTCGACAATGCAAGATGCGTTCTTCAAAGCATAACAAAACAGTCAACATTACATAGAGAGCAATCCTTTCCTCCCACTTGACTGTCATTGTACAATTGTAATGACTCCGATTAACAGCAGCATTTCTCTTAGATTTTTTATTCCTTTGAGGTAAATTTAATAAATATCAACT
This sequence comes from Pristis pectinata, assembly GCF_009764475.1. NCBI lineage: Eukaryota > Metazoa > Chordata > Chondrichthyes > Rhinopristiformes > Pristidae > Pristis > Pristis pectinata. The sequence continues at coordinate 4,394,570 of NC_067422.1, forward strand.
CAGTAATGGGAGTAGCACACTTTGTTACCTTAAGCCTATTTTCATCATTTAATTAGATCATGGTCAATCTATTCATCAATTTTATTCACCTGCCTTTGACCACATTCCTTAACAACAGATATCCTGCTTATGCTTGGAAGTTTCAATTCGAGCCCCTGCAAGCGCAAGCATGGAGAACAAAATTTGAGAAAAATGTAGATTGAAGAAAGATGTGATAGTGCAGGAGAGGATGCAGAGGAGATTCACCAGTACGTTGCCTGGGATGGAGCATCTCAGTTATAAGGAGGGAATGGAGAGGATGGGTCTGTTTACCCTGGAGCAGAGGAAGTTAAGACAGGACAAGATTGAGGTATATAAAATTATGAGTGGTAAAGTGCAGAAAACTTGGATATCCATTACTTTTCATATGAAAATTTTTTTTTTAAATTTCATTCCCAATATTTTACCCCAGTCTGAATTCTCCACTAGAGGAAGTAGATTACTTCATTAAATACTCTTATTACAAACAACACACTTAGATCACCCCACTGTATTCAAAACTCAGCCACAAATCTTCAGGTGTACATAAGTCAATCTTCTACATCTCGGTTGCATAATTTGCCCTTTAAGCTACAGGTATCACTCTGATTAATTTACATTGTAAACCCTACAACATACAATTGCACCAAGCTGGACACAGCACTCTAGATCAAGGCTCTGTACAAATGAAGCATCACTTCATGATTTTGTAATGCAACCTAATTTAGAATCATAGAGACAGAGTTGTACAACACAGAAACGGACCCTTACTGACATTTTGGCCCACCTGCACTAATCCCATATGCCCTCATTAGGACCATTTCCACGCTTTGCCAATTGAAATATCTTGTCTAAGTGCTCTTAATCGTAGTAATTGTATTCAATTTCAACAACTCCTCCAGCAGCAAGTTCCAAATATCAACTCTTTATGTAAAAAATCTTATACCTCAGATCCCCTTTAAAGCTCCTTCCTTTCACCTTAAATTTCTGCCCTCTTGTTTTTGATATCCCTATCATGGGGAAAAGTTTTTGACTATCTACCCTATCTGTGCTATTTATAATTTTATACACCTCTATCAGATCACTCCTCAGCTTCCTTCAGTCCAGGGAAAACAAATCTAGCCTATGTAATCTCTTCCCATAACTAAAGTCCTCCAATCCAGGCAACGTCCTGGTGAATCTCCTCTGCACTCTCTCCAGTGCAACCACTTATTTCCTTATTGTATTGCGATCAGAACTGCGCGCAATACTCCAAGTACGGCCTAACCAGTGTTTGTAAAGAAGTGCAACTCTCTCTTCTCTTTTGCATCTTCCCCCCACCCCCCCCCCTCATCATATCTGAAACTTCTATACTCCAGAACATTAAGCAGGCAGTCCTGCCCTTCACTCGACTATGTATCTTGATTGCAATAATCCCATGTGCTGATCCCTGCTTGAAGCTCATCTAATTTATCTGAGAGCCTCCTCACACTAAAATAACTGCAGCTGAGCCTGCCAGTCCTCCCATGCTCTCTATCCTGCCTCTGTCCACTGAACGCTTGGTTTATCCTCTATATCTGAATCAATCTCCCCACCTGCCAAACTGAGTTTTCCAACCTGCTGTCAAATTAGCTTAAACCCTTCCCAGCAGCATGAACAAACCTCCCTGAAAGGATATTGGTCCCCTTCCAGTTGAGGTACAACTCCATCCTTCTTATACAAGTCCCACCTGCCCCGGAAGTAATCTCAGTGATCTGATTACCTAAAGCCGTCCTTCCTGCACCAGCTCTGCAACCATGCATCCATCTGACCTGTCCTAGTTTTACCCTCGCGAGTATGTGGCACAGGGAGTAATGCTGAGATTATGACCCTAGAAGTCCACCTTTTTAACCTTCTGCCTAAATTTACTCTGCAGGACCTCATCCCTCTTTCTACCCTTGTCATTAGCACTAACATGTACTACAACCTCCCGCTTCAAATTGTTCCATACTTGCTCTGAGACATCACTGACCCTGGCACTAGGGAGGCAACAGACTATTCTGGTGCTTCACCTAACTTAGATAAAAGCCAAATAGCTTCTTCAATTACCTTCCTAGAAAGGATTACTCTAATAAGCAGAATTGCTCTAATTGAGAGAGTTCTCTTCAAGAACAATCATAAAACCTCAGCCTTGAATGAAATGTGTGTGTGTGTGCAGCAGCCATGGCTTCCCCTTTCCCCCATTAGCCCTCTGCCCTTCTCCATTTGGCCATTTTGTTTTAATCATTTTTACTCAAAATGTCTTTAATTATGTCCACTGTTACAAGATGTTTTCCTTTTGCTGACATTAATACTCAAACAGTGCTGAAGAACATGAAAGAATATACTAACCAAACCCAGCAAAATGAAGAATTTGAGTAAAATTTCAATGAAAGCTGTTAATAAAGGGCATATACACAAAGAAAAAACATCAAAACCCTACAGGTGTCAGAAATAAATTCAGCAAGGAATAACACAGCCAAGAAAGCACAGAAAAAAAGATGAAGAGCTGTAAAGGAAACAGGAACTCACAAAACAAACATCTGAAAATAAATTTGGCATGTAAATGAAATAAACAATCCAACCAAAAAATGTAACCAAAAGGGAGGAAAATTCAAACCACGTTTGCCAAAATGTTAGATCCGACCAACCACTTCCGAAGAGCTCCAAAGCTGCATGGATTTTGCAGATCACTAATCAACAGACAACATGGCGGTCTGGAAGTTTATTTCAGTTAACACAATGTCCTTTTGTACCCAAGCAGTAGATTAGGATTAAGGTCTGGTTAGCAAAATGAAACTCTACGCTATTGTGAGGCTCCTGAGTAAACATGTACCAGGTATTTCAACCTAGATTCAAAAACAAACCTTCACCATATTGTCAGTCCAACTTAGAGGACTGCAAGAACAGATGATAAACTACGATTTTTTAAAATCATTACCAAGGAATATGGGGAAAATGTTGAACGATAGTTAGGTCATTGATCAGCAGTGATCCTAACGGATGATATAACAGTTTCTAAGGGCAAAACAGCCTATTCATGCTCCACATTTCTGAAAGGTACATGAAATATGCCACAGACCATCAGAGACTTTTCAAATAAACTTCAACCAGCATCCTGCAGACCCAGAGCATAAACAGTTATTGTGCAACAATCTGTATACTGTGTACAGGAGTTGCTAGAAAAGTGGAAGTGCATCCAAAAACAAGGCTCACTAGAATTAGGGCTCTATATATGGAAATAAAGTTTGTGAGACAACACTGTGGAAGTAAAAGGTGTACACCAAGATTTAAAGACCAAACGAAAGCCAGAGGACAGTGCAAACAATTGATAAACAAGATTGAACGGTGAATGTCAGGGCACAAGTAATTCAGGGTTCTGGACCAATTATCCAGAGACACAAGTTCAAATGCCACAAGGGAATCTAGTCTTCAGGAAGTCTGCCACCAGGAGGTTAAACAAGGGCTAGGAGGCCTGCTGTTGATTACCATCTACCACTTCCCTCAGCCGATGAATCACTACACTCCACATGCTAAACAACACTTGCAGGAAACATCAAGTGCACAAGACCACAGAATATATTCTGGATGGAAACTTCATAAGTCATCATCAAGAGTGGCAAAGAAGCATCATCAGTGATCCAGTCTTGAAGGATATAGCCACCAGGCTGGCCCTGGATCTGGTGATAAGAGAACCAAAGCAAGACAAAAACATTCTGAACCCCTTCCTCAACATCTATCATTGTACATGGATATATCCATGACATTGATGACAGATGTGATCTTTCCATAGTCTTTGCAAAGACTAAATCCTGTCTTCAGACTGAGAACACCACCATTGTGTTCTGTGGAACTGTTGCTGTGTCAAGTAGGAGAGATTCAGAACAGATTTATTAACTCAAAGCTGGGCATGCTTAAGGAAATGTAAATCTTAAGCAGGAAGTGGATTGTAGTGCATTCCACTACAATCTATAAACCCATGGTAATAGCATTGAACCAATGTCATCAAGGCAGGATAACAAATATGAATCAATAAGGAACAGACAAGAAATAACCCCAGGTAGCTCTACAATTAATGTGGTAATCTGGTGGAAAGACAACACAGGACTACATGCATGCTAAACAATGAAAGTAGCATGCGACCGGTTGGTTAAAGTAATGCTATTATCAATGGATGAAATCAAAGCTCTGCAATATTTCAAATCCACTTGTGAATAGTGGTAAGCTATTAAACTAACAAGTGGAGGTGGCACCACAAACATCAGTATCCTCAATTATGGTTGAGCAAAACACAAAGCCAGAAGCACCAAGTGGATGATTTATCTTAACTTTCTATGGTCACCACCATCACATAAGATAATCTTCAACCAAATCAATTCACTCCATATATTTTTCTAAAATTCATTTTCAAGATCTGGATGTCATCAGCAAGGTTGCAATTATCATCCGCACTTAATTGTCCTCATGGTGGTGAGCCACCTTCTTGAACTGTTACAGCTCCTCTGGTAAAGATACTGCCACAGTGCTATTGGGAAGAGAATTTTAAGATTTTGATCCAGCAACGATGAAAGACTGGCAATATATTTCAAGACAGGAAGGTGCGTGACTTTAAGGGAATCCCGTGGGTGGCAGAGTTCCCATGCGCCTGCTGCCTTTGCCCATCATAGTGGTAGAGGTCACATGCTGAGGTGGTGTAGCTGGAGTAGCCTAAGAAAGTAACTGCAGTGCATTTTGTATGTGATCCATACAACAACCCTCATGCACCAGTGTTAGAGGGAATGAATGTTTAAGGTGGGTGATGGATTGCCAGTCAAGTGGGCTGCTTTGTCCTGAATGGTGCTGAGGTTATTGAGAGTTGTTGGACCTGCACTCATCAAAGCAAATGGAGAGTATTCTATCATGCTCCTGATTTGTGTCCTGTAGATGATAGAAGGGCCTTTTGGTGTCAGGAGATGAGTTGCTCCTGATAGGATAGCTAGCCTCTTGTAGCCACTGCATTTATGTGACTTATCTAGTTGAGTTTGTGGTCAATGGTGACCCCCCTGGTGAGGACTCAGCAACAGTAATGTAATGGAATGTAATGGGTAGATGGTTAGACACTCCCTTGTTGAAGATGGTAACTAATGAAGCTTCATTTGCTGAGGTGTTTTGAATGGAATTGAATACTTCTGCAATTACCAACATCACTATTTTTAAATTTAAATTGGAAGGAAAGCCATTGATGAAGCAGCTGAGATGGTTGGGCCTAGGACAATTCCCAGGGTTGTGGCTGGGATGATTAACCTCCAACATCCACAGGCACCTCCCTTCATGCAAGGTATAACTCTAGCCATGAGAGAGTCAGAGTCCTCCAGCACAGAAACAGTCACTTTGGCCCACCACGCCCATGCCTCCATTGTACCCATCTACACTAATCTTATTTACTTGCATTGCGTCCGTGGCCTTCTTTGCCTTGGCAAGTCAAGTACATAAATGTCACATGAAAATCCTGTCTTCACCATCACTTCACACACCCTTCTCCAGACTCCAACCACCCCATGTGAAAAAATTCCCTCTAAACTTCCTACCCCTCACCATAAACCTATGCTTTCATCTTTATAGTCCCACCATGAGTAAAAGATCTTTACTATCTACCCCTCCTCATAATTTAATGTACCTCTATCAGGTCCCCCCTCAGCAGTAAACAAATGCAACCGATCCAGTCTCTCCTTATAACTGTAATGCTCCTATTTAAGCGACATCCTGGTGAATTTCCTCTGCACGCTCTCCATCCTTCCTATAGTATGGCAACCAGAAGCACATGATAATCAAAGAGTGGGTTATTGGTGAGTAGGTGCCATTTGATTATTAATGTTGTCCTCCATAATTTGCTGAAGATGAAAAGTAGACTAACTGAGCAGTAATTAGCTAGAATGGATTTCTGCTGTTGTTTGTGAATGGGAATTTTTCAACCTTGTAAGAGATGTGCCAGTGTTGTGACTGTACTGGAACAACTTGGCTAGAGGTGCAGCTAGTTCTGGAGTGCATGTCTTCATTACCACAGCTGGGATGTTGTCTGGTCCTGTGGCCTTTGCTGAATCCATTGTTCTCATGTATATATTGCTATCACATGGAGTAAATTGAATTGCCTGGAGTCTTGCTTCTATGACATTGGAGATCTCAGGAAGAATCATCTGTTTGGAAATTCTGGCTGAACACTGCTCTGAATGCTTCAGCCTTTTCTTTAGCACTCACATGTTGGACACTGCCATTGTTGAGGATAGGAATTTTCTTACATTCTCCTTCTGTTAGCCATTAAATTGTCTGCCACCTTTCGTGACTAGTTGTTGGTCTACAGAACTTTGATCTTATCCATTGGTTGCAAGATTGTTTAGTTCTGTCTGTTGCATGCTGTTTTTGACACTTAGCATGCAAGTAGCCCTGTATTGCAACTTCACTAGGCTGGCATCTGATCATTTTTAGATATGCCTGGTGCTGCTCTCAGCAAGCCTTTCTACACTCCTCATTGAACCAGGGTTCATCCTCTAGCTTGACAACAGAGGTAGAGTGAGGAATTGGGCCAGAAGGTGACAGATTTTGGTAGCATACATCTCTGTTGAGTCCAAAGCACTATACGGATGTCTAGTTTCAAGCTGCCCAATCTGTTTTGAAACAATCCCAGTTAAAAATTGCAGTGTCACACAATGTGGCTTACCAACACCTTCCCAAGAGCAATTAGCGGTAGATGATAAATGCTGGCCTTGCCAGCAATGTCCAATCCCTGAAAAATGAAGAGAATAATCCAAAGGAGATGCCAAGGTAGAAGACTAAACATTTAGTCAAAGGCGTTGGTTTTAAGAAAGAGGGAGAGAAAGAAAGGGAGAAAAAGGGAGAGAAAGAAAGGGAGAAAAGGGAGAGAGAGAAAAAGGGAGAAAACTGTTGAGGAAAGGAATTCTAGAGCTTAAAACTTGTATATGATTCTTGTGCTGCCACCAGTGTAAGATGCTAACACTCTTCAACAGCACTTACCAGATGTATTTGAAGTGTTCAATTTCTTCATATTTAGTCAATTGTTGCTTAATTGGTTATTTAAAATGTAAGTTCACGGTTTCAGAAAATCACCAATTTTGCTTATGGATAAAACTTTAAGATACAAACACCTGAAATGTGAGAGTTTTGAAGTGAGTCTGTGGCTAGTTTTTAAAGATGCAGCACTAAACACAAGACTTCAATTATATTGATAATATTTAGGTCATTTTGAAAGGACTTCTAGTTTAAGACTTCTATGGCTCAAAATAATACAGAATTTCACAGGGAATAAAAAATAACTCTCAGGATCCTACGGAAGTGAGCTCCAATGGACAAATGTACATAGATGAAAAACATAGAGGTATGTTGGAAATATTCAGAAGATCAGACAGCACCTATGGAGAGAGAAACAGAGTTAACTTTTCACTTGAAAGCTTACCTGAATGCTAACCACTTCCCTCTTCATAGATGTTGCTTGTTTTGCTGAGTATTCCCAGCATTTTATATTTATACACATTAACTTTACATAATCTTTTCATTTTATAAGTTAAGGATCTCAGGAAGTGGCATTGCACTGTCACAATTTTCCCCCATAGCAAGCTTGTAACCACAGCTCCCAGTGTGGGCAAGTCTACACAATGAGTTTCAGAATTCCCCTGCATTTAAAGAAAACAGTAAAATATTAGAGATGAAGGAGGTGGTGGTTTTGGAGAGGATGCAGAAGAGATTCACCAGGGTATTGCCTGGATTGGAGCGTATTAGCCAAAAGGAGAGGTTGAACAAACTTGGATTGTTTTCTCTGTAGAATTGGAGGCTGAGTGGTGACTTGATAGAAGTATATAAAATTATGAGATGTATAGATAGGGTAGATAGTCAGGATATCTCCCCCCAATTCCCCCGAGTGAAAAGGCCAAATATTAGAGGGTAAAGGTTTAAAACGAGAGGGGAAAAGTTTAAGGGAGATTTGTAGTGTTTTTTTAAAAACGCATAGAGTTATAAGTACCTGAAATGTGCTACCAGGGGAGGTGGTGGAAGCAGATACGATAGCATTGTTTAAGAGGCATTTAGACAGACACATGAATAGGCAGGGAATAGAGGGATTTGGATCACGTGCAGGCAGATGGAATTAGTTTCATTTGGCATCATGGTTGGTGCAGACATGGTGGGCCAAAGGGCCTATTCTGTGTTGTACTTTTCTATGTTTCTATGAATAAAATAATATATTTTATACACTTGCCAGATTAATTAAAACCTGCATTGCTTTAAATTCATCTTCCCTTACAATTAGGAATAGTGAATTTATATTGGTTGTTGTATCTCCTGCAGGTGGCAGACATGGAAATTAATGGAGACAGGATTCAAAGAGCTTATTGAAAGGTGTTGAAAAGAGTTGCTTTGATTTTGGAAACATTTAACTGGAGACTTAGTTCATCCAGACCTGTCAAGAGGGACAAATTGTAGAGAGGAGCAACAAGCACTGTAAAGACAAAAGAACTTCATGCAATTTTTTCTTACTGTGGATTACATCTGAAGGGATTTAAGTGGGGGAAAAAAAAACAAAAGAGGGCATAAACAAAAACAACCCAGAACTGCTGAGCTGCTTAACAAATGTATTGGAACTGCTTAACAAACTTATCTATATAATTTTCAGTTCTATTCTTAGTAGAAATAAATAAGCGGCTTGTTGCTTTTGGAATGGCCTGAACAAATTGCAGTCAATTCTAAGATGATTTTATTTTGGTCCAAAAGCTGGGAAAAGAGAGAAGAATAATCTCAATTCATTTCTGGAAGTTATATTTAAAATAGACATTGACTGCAAAACCTTTGTTCACAATGGTTTAAAATTGTTTCCAAAATGAATTTCTTGTAATAAAATAATGAACCCAGCAGCAGTTATCTCGATTTCCCATTAAATTTTTTTAGTAATTCATAAAAGCATGAAAGTCTGCAATTTGCCCAGTTTGATTTGAATTAGTCCTGCATCAAAGGTGGTTTACAGCTAAGATATTTGATGAGAATATACTAATTTTGTAGGGAACCATCTATGTGAGGCATTTAGATTGCTTGGAAAGAAAATATCTAATGGCAAAGTAGACTTCATTCTGAATATTAGGCATTGACAATGAAATAATAAGGTCAAAAGGAACAATAGAGAGGATTGTTGTTTTGATTTTATTCTAGCAGTAGCCGTCAGTTTGGCTCATTTACTGATGAAAACACTGTATAATCTCAGTCTTAACTCATCCCTTCAAATTCATCATCAACAAATCAATGACGCTTAGATTAGTTCTTTTACTTTTACCATGGTTGACAAAAGTAAAAATAGAGCTCTTCTATTTTGGGCACTTGTGATTGAACAAAGTTTAGCACATATGAGATACAGAACTCCCTTAAAGTTCTGCCATTCTGTCATACACAGTTAATTGATCTATATTAGCAAAAGTGGAAGCAAAGTGGATTTTAATTCACCAAAAGCACCCCATTAACAAAAAAATCTTATCAATAAGGCTAATCAAGTTACAGGATGAATCTCAAGGACATTTGATTAAAGTTCAAAAGAGTTTATTTTTACCCAAATATGCACTGGCAAGCCCATAGTTAGAACAGTATGTTCATGTCTTCAGCAGCTCTCTGGGCAAATATATTTGCATCACATGGTATGACCAAATCACACAGACCAAGATGATCTTCAATTCAGTTGCAGATCAGCACTGAATATAAAAACAGCAGTACCTTTGTCCTTTATCAAATAGAGAACATTCCTGTATTTATGTCATTAATTCCTCCAGTAACCAAAAATAAGATAGCTGTGCTCACCTACTAAACATCACCATGACAATGGAGCCCAGTGTTTTGACTTGTAAATTAATCAAGAAAAGGTGGCTTTTTCCAAGGTGCTAATCACATTACATCTTGCATTTACATATAGATATTCAAAACATTAACACATGCATGCAGATGACTGCCAAATTATCTGATAAACAATAATTTTTATTGTGGTTGATGTTTAAACCAGAAACTTTCATCAATTGATTTATTCAATTCAATCTTGGACTGTTAAATCTTGAGCATTAAAGCTTAGATTGAGACTCCAGAGCAACAATGACAGAGCGATAAACGGTCAGAGGTGCAACCTTTTGGATGTGACAATGAACTGATCGTGAATGTGACAATGTGAAATCACAAGATCACAAGACAAGGGAGCAGGAGCAGGCCATTCGGCCCATCGAGTCTGCTCCAAGGAAAAGGGAAAAAGAAATGGGGAATGGGGAAAAAAAAACCTATTCTAATCCCAATTTCCAGCCTTATCCCCATTTCCCTTGATACCCTGACTATTTAGATATCTATCTATCTCTTCCTTGAACGCCCCCACTGATCTGGCCTCCACTGCTGTACGTGGCAAGGAGTTCCACAAATTCACCACCCTCTGGCTAAAGGAATATGTTCACTTCTCAAGTAGATGTAAAAGATCCCTAAGCACTACATTGAAGAGCAGGAAAATTATTGCCAGGGTCTAGACAATATTTCTATCAATTAATGATGCTTTTAGATTTTAAAAAATGTGTTAATTGGCATGTTGTTTTTCTGACAGCAGGCAATTCAAAAATTGAATGGTTTGTTTCCTGCATTGCAGGAGTGACGAACCTTCAAAAGGTTGGTTGTAAAGCACAAAAATTGTAAAAGGTACCCTAAAAATGTCTTTTTTTTCCTGAAGGTAACATAGCTCATGTCATGAGATTGCATTAAGTTGTCAAAGAATTTTTTTATATATTGAAGAGTTCTATAGGCTACCAGACAAGAAAGACAGATCATCTCCAAAAAGAACATTTTGATCCCTCATAGACTATTCCTATCTGGATTGTTCTGTATAAACATATTTAAGAGAGGACGGAAATGTGAAGAGCTTGGGAGAAATGTATCTAATTCTTAAAAGACCTAAAATTCTTAAAATACCACTTCCTTCTCAAGGGCAAGTGGGGATAAACAACAAATGTAAATTTTGGCAGCGATTCCTATGTCCTGAGAATTAGTACTTTTAAACTCCAGCAGGAGAAATAAGTTTTCCTTACTCCACAAAAAGCAATTACATTTAATAATAGAAAGTACATGTTATTTTGGATATCCTATCTTCAAAAGCTTGTGGAGTAGGTTCTACAAAGACTGGAAGGAATAATTTGAGCACATAGGAGTAAATTTTTTTTTGATGTGAGAGTAGATAGAGTTGATCAGGGAAATGTAGTCAATGTGGTGTACATGGCAGCCAGAAGACTTTTTGATATGGTGCCACAAAAGAGGCTTATCAGTAAAATCGAAAACAATGCACTGAAGACACATTGATAGTACAGATACGAAGTTGGCCACATAACAGACAAAAATGGTGAAGAGCTTCTTTTCTAAAGGAAATCCTCCAGGGATCAGTATTCTGAACATTCATTTATCTGATCTATATTAATAAGGCATGATTTCTAAACTTGTGGATGACACAAAACCTGACAGTACTGCGAACTGCAAAGAGGATAGTGACTGCAGCAGGATATAAACCGGTTGGTGGAATGGGCAGATGCATGACAGATGAGGTTTAATTCAGAGAAATGTGATGATATATTTGGCAGGAAGTATAAGAAGAGGAAATAAGAACAGAAGACTGTTCTAAAAAGGGTGAAGGAGCAAAGAAACCTGAGGGTATGTGAGCATAGATCATTGAGAGTGGCAGTATAGATCGAGAAAGCAGCTAACAAGGCTTACATAACTTTGGGCTTTATCAATTGAAGCAAAGAGTATAAAAGAAGGCGGCATTTGGCACGCTGGCCTTCATTGAGTACAGGAATTTAGGATGTTATGTTGCAATTGTACGAGGTGTTGGTGAGGCCAGACCTAGAGTACTGTTGTCAGTTTTGGTTACCCTGTTATGGGAAAGATATCATTAAGCTGGAAAGAGTGCAAAGATTTACAAGACTGTTGCCAGGACTTGAGGGCCTGAGTTATAGGGAAAGGTTGGGCAGGCTAGGAGCATATTGGACTGAGGGGTGCTGTTAAAGGTATATCAAATCATGAGAGGCATAAGTAGGATGTATGTACACAGTCTCTCCACCAACCACACCCCCCTCCTTCCCCCCACCCCCCACCCCACCAAGGGAAAGGGAATCAAAAACTAGAGGGCATAGGTTTAAGGCGAGAGAGGAAAGATTTAAAAGGGACCTGAGGGACAACTTCTTCATGCAGAGTGTGGTGCATATATGGAATAAGCTGCCAGAGAAAATGGTTGAGGCAAGTACAACAGCAACATTTAAGAGGCATTTGCATAGGTACTTGGATAAGAAAGGTTTAGAGGCATATGGGCCAAACATGGGCAAATGAGACTAGCTTAAATGGGCACCTTGGTCAGCGTGGACTAATTGAGCTGGTGCCTATTTCCGTGCTGTATTGCTCTACGAATCTAAAAGCAGTGTCATGCTAAATTTTCATAAAACACTGGTCCGGCCTCAACTGAAGTATTGCACTCAGTTCTTGCCTTCACGTTATAGGATGTGAAGGCATAAGATAGACTCCAGAAAAGAATGGTTCCTTTGCTGTTCAGTTACAATAACAGATGAGAGGCTGGGATTGTATGGAGAAGGCTGAGGGAGATTTGCTAGAAGTATATAAAATTATGAGAGGTCTGAATAGTGGCAGGCTGTGCCCTTTAATCTCTCCTTGAATAGCATTCAAAAATAAATCAGCCATGATCAAATAGTGAAGTAGACTCGAAGGGCCGAATGGCTAATTCTGCTGTTATGATCTTACGTTGCTGGGAAATAATAAGAGTCTACAACTAAGGATTGTATCACTGAAAACTCATAATTTTTAGCTGATCAGAGAGAATTAGCATGGGTTCGTCAGTGTTGCTCATCTGACAAACTACACAGATGAAATGTAGGCCACTTGGCCCTTTAAGCCTACTCCACCATTTGATAAGATTATGGCTGTTCTGATCTCAACCTCAACTTTTTGTTCCTATCTACCAACAATAACCTTTCTCCCAATGTGTCGCACAGCACAGCCCTTCAGCTCACCTTGTCCATGCTCACCATCAAGTACCTATTTATACTAAACCTATTTTACAGTACTTGGTCCACAGCCTTCTATGCCTTGATGATTCAAGTGCTCATCTAAATACTTAAATGCTGTGAGGGTACCTGCCCCCACCATCCACTCAGGCAGTGTTTTCCATATTCCAACCACCCTCTGGCTGAAAAAATTCTTCCTCAGATCCTCTCATGCTAAACTAATGCCCTCAAGTTTTACACAACTCTGCTATGGAGAAATGTTTCCTACTCTCTACGATATCTATGCTCTTCAATTTTGTATACCTCTGTCAGGTCCTCCCTCAGCCTTCCTTGCCCCATGGAAAACAAACATACCTATCCAGTCTTTTCTAACTAAAACACTCCATCTCAGGCGATATCATAGTGAATCTCCTCTGCACCCTCTTCAGTGCAATCAAGTCCTTCCTATAGTGTGGTGACAGTATTCCAATTGTACAGTATTCCAATTGTGGCCTAATCAATGTTTTATAAATTTATACCACAACATCCATGTACTTTATGTGCTCTTATATTCCATGCCTCACCCTCTTCACCACCTTATCTACCTAATTAAGTCTCTGTAGACTACATCAACCACACTGCTCTCGTCAATACATTTTGTTACCTTGTCAAAAAATTGAATCAACTTGGTTTGGTAGACACTGCTTATCAAGAATCTATCCATTTTTGTCTTAAATATATTCAAATGCTTCCACCACTCTTTGAAAACCAATCATCCTCTTAAAAGAAAAATTACACCTCATCTCTATATTAAATGTGCAACTGCTTTTTTTTTAAAAACAGTGACCCCCTACATCTGGAAACATCCTCTCCACATCCACTCTGTTAAGACCTCATCAAAATCTTATGTTTCAAATATGTCCCCTCTCACTCTTCTAAACTCTAGCAGCTGCAAGACTGATCCATCCAACTTTTCCTGATTAGACAACCCCCCATTCCAAACATTGACTAAATCTATAAACTGCTTCCAACACACTAAGATCTTTCCTTGTATATGGAGACCGATACTGTACATAGTACTCCAAATGTGGTCTTAACAAGTCCTATATTAATGAAGCACAGCCTCCTTAATGTTGTATTCAATTCCCCTTGCAATAAATGATCACATTCTTTTAACTTCCTTAATTGCTAGCTGTCCTGCATTCTAACCTTTTGCAAATCCTGCACCAGTTCACCAAGATCCCTCAGCATCTCACAACTATGTAATTGCACACCATTTAGATAATATGTTTTTACTTTTTCTGCCAAAATGGACAATTTCATATTTTGCACATTATACTCCATTTTCCAGGTTTTTAACATATCGATAATCTCTTTGTAGCCTCCATGTTCCTCTTCACAACTTAACATCTTTGTGTCATAAGAAACTTTGAAATTCATATTGTCAATGCCTTAATTCAAGTCATCAAAGCTCTGGAGCTGTCGACAGGGGAATTTTTGTGGATGTTACTACTAGAAAGTACCTAATAAAATCTCTCAGAAGAGACTATTAACGTAAGTTGAAGCTCAAAGAATTGAAGGCAAGTTATTGCCCCAAGCAGAAAACTGAATGAGATGCAAGAATCAGATGGAGATACTGGTCAGATGTTCAAACTAGCAGGGTACCACCAGTCCTGCATTAGAGGTAACCATTGTTCATTCTATGTATATAGAATTTGGATAATAGGATAGAAAAGCATGCATTTCAAGTTTGCTAATGATGCTTTTAAGCATTGTTGGTCGAAGCAAAACTGTGACAAATGGATATCGATTTCACTAAATATTTCACATTTTGAACCTGAAGAAAGACATAACTGAATACTTTTCATATAGTAAAAGGGTAGAAGCAACAGGTCCAAAGAGACTTGGGTGAGAAGAGTGTCCATGTACAAAGTTCATTAGAAGGTCATGAAAAGTTAGAGAACATAATCAGAAAGATCAATGGCCTCCACATCTGATGGTCTGGAACACAGAAGTAATGCTACAGTTATACAAAGGTGACTTAGCAAGTGGACAGTATAATGTGGATAAATGTGAAGATATCCATTTTCGTAGGAAAAACAGAAAGGAGCCATATAATTTAAATGGCGTTAGATTGAGAAACATTAACGTACAAAGAGATGTCCTTGTACACCAGTCACTGAAAACAAACATGTAGGTACAGCAAGAAATTAAGAAGAAAAATGGCATGTTGGCCTTCACAGCAAGAGGATTTGAGTATGGGGCAAGGATGTCTTGTTACAGTTATACGTGCGTTGGTGACATCACATTTCGAGTACTCTTGTGCAGTTTTTGCTTTTGCCTCCTTATCTTACAGATATGCTTACCATAAAGGATGTGGAGCAACGGTTCACCGTACTAATTTCTGAGTTGGCATGACTGCCATTCGAGGAGAGATTAGGTTGACTAGTTTTGTATTCAGTGGAGTTTAGAAGAACGAGAGGGAGTCCAATTGAAACAAAATTCTGACAGGGCTAGGCAGACTGAATACGAGGAGAATGTTTCCCCTAATTAGTATGTCCAGAGCAAGGTTCTCAGTCTTAGGATATTGAGTAAAGCATTTAGGGGTGAGATGAAGAGAAAGTTTTTCATTCAGTGGGTGGTGAACCTGTGGAATTTTCTAACACTGAGGGCGATAAAGGCTAGGTTGCTGAATATATTTATGAAAGGGATAAATAAATTTCTAGATGCTAAAGGCCTCAAGGGTTATAAGGAGAGAGTAGGAACATGGTATCAAGACAGATGATCAACCATGATCATACTGAATTGCAGAACAGGATATGTCTGTTCTTATTTTACTGATTCTAAGTTCCAAAGCCAAAATTAGTTAACACCTAGACTACTGAGAGCAATTATGGGCATCATGGCTAGGAAAGTAAATCTTGAATTAATATCTTTGGTTAACAATGTATCAAAATATTAAGGGCCAAAAATAGATACATGGCATTAGGTGAAAAACAAGATGATGCTGGAGGAACTCAGCAGGCCAGGCAGCATCCATGGAGAAAAGCAGGCAGTCAATGTTTCGGATCAGGACCCTTCTTCATGGCTGAAGAAAGGAAAAGGGGAAGCCCAATATATAAGAGGGAAAGCGAGCCGTGATTGGTGGATGAAAGAGGGGAGGCAGGGTGGGCACAGGGTGGTGATAGGTAGATGCAGGTAAGAGATAGTGATAGGCAGGTGCAGGGGAGGAGGGGAGAGCAGATCCCCTGGGTGATGGGTCAACGGTAAGTAGAGAGAGAGAAAAAAAAGGTAGGAAAAAAAGAGGCCAGGAAAGGGAAGAAGCAGCATGGTGGATGGGGGGGGGGGGGGGGGGGGGGGGTGGTTTGTGGGGAAGTGGGTGGGGATTACCTAAAGTGGGAGAATTCAATATTCATGCCATTAGGCCGCGAGGTTCCAAGGTGGAAAACGAGGTGCTGTTCCTCCAATTTACGCTTGGAATTCTACTGGCAGTGGAGGAGGCCGAGGACTGTCATATCAGTGATAGTGTGGGAGGGGGAGTTGAAGTGACTGGCAACGGGGAGAGGCAGGTCGCAGTTATGGACAGAACACAGGTGTTCAGCGAAACGGTCACCCAGTCTGCGTTTGGTCTCACCAACGTAGAGGAGGCCACACTTGGAACACGGAATACAGTAGATGATATTAAGAGAGGTGCAGGTGAAACTCTGCTTCACCTGAAAGGGCTGTTTGGGTCCCTGGATGGAGGTGATGGAGGGGCAGGTGTTGCACCTATGGGTGGGGGGAGTGTAAAGTCCCCGGGATGGGTGTGGGAAGGGTGGGGGGAGGGACAGGAGTGAACTATGGCATCGGGGAGAAAGTGGTCCCTGCGAAAAGCAGGAAAGGGGTTGGGAGGGGAAGTTATGCTTGGTGGTGGGTCCCGTTGGAGATAGTGGAAGTGGCGGAGAATGATATGTTGGATACGTAGGCTGGTGGGATGAAACGTGAGGACGAGGGCGACCTTATCCCTGTTGGGTCTGGAAGGGGTGGGGGTGAGAGTGGAGGTGCGGGAAATGGCAGAGATACGGGTACAAGCCCTCTCGACCACAGTCGGGGGGAAGCCCCGCTTAGAAAAGAAGTTGGACATCTCGGATGTTCTGGAGTGGAAAGCCTCATCATGGGAGCAGATGCTGCAGATGCAGAGAAATTGAGAAAAAGGGATAACATCCTTGCAAGAGACAGGGTGGGAGGAGCTGTAATCAAGGTAGCTGTGTAACATCAGTGGTGGTCCAAGTGTGGCCTCCTCTACATTGGTGAGACCAAACGCAGACTAGGTGAACGTTTCGTAGAACACCTGCATTCCGTCCGTAACCGCAACCTGCATCTCCCTGTTGCCAGTCACTTCAACTCCCCCTCCCACTCCATCCTTGATATGATAGTCCTCGGCCTCCTCCACTGCCAGGAGAATTTCAAGTGCAAACTGAAGGAACAGCACCTCATTTCCCATCTTGGGACCTCACAGCCTAATGGCATGAATATTGAATTCTCCCACTTTAGGTAATCCCCAACCCCTACCCCACAAACCCCCCCATCCACCATGCTTCTTTTCTTCTTCCCTTTCATAGCCTCCTTTTTCCCTACCTTTTTTTCCCTCTCTCTCCTTACCTTTGACCCATCCCCCGGTGGATCTGTTCTCCCCTCCTCCCCCGTATCTGCCTATCACTATCTCTTATCTGCATCTACCTATCACCATCATGCCCACCCCACCTCCCCTCTTTTGCCCACCTATCACTGCTCTGCTTTCCCTCCGAAATATTGAGCTTCCCCTTTTCCTATCTTCAGTCCTGAAGAAGGGTCCTGATCCAAAACATTGACCACCTGCTTTTCTCCACGGATGCTGCCTGGCCTGCTGAGCTCCTCCAGCATCATTGTGCTTTTCAGCTAGACTCCAGAATCTGCAGTCCTTTGTTTCACATGGAATTAGGTCACTGTTCAGCCATCATCCCATCTGTGAAGGAACAGACTCAAAGGAGTAAATAGCCAACTAGTGTTCTCATGTTCCAACCCCCTGTCCAGAAATGCAAATGCAAAATACAGGGAATGCTGTACTCTTAATGCTATCTTTCAAATGGAATATTAAACTAGGCCCTATCAATCTCTCAGGAGAATGTAAAAGATGCTATGGTGTTTTAATGAAGAGCAACAATGATCTCCTGGTGTTTTGACCTATATTTATCCCTCATCCAACAATATTAAAACCATCTGACTATTGTTGATGATACTTTGTGGTGTACAGATTGGCTGATACATTTGCTACATTACAACAGTAACTACACATCAAAAAGAATACACTGCATGGAAAGCAATTTGGGATATTTGAAAGATTCCAATGACAGTTTATAATGCAAGTTCTTGTTTTTCATTGTACTGAACAAATTGAACAACAGAAATTGAAAGAATAATTTCCCCCCTGCCCCCCATTAAAGACATGTGGAATAGATTTAGAGCAAAGGCAGATGATCCTAATTTAACTCATGCCTGAAGAAAATTAAATATTTGCTTATGAGTAGGACCATGTTATAATGCAGACATTAATGATCAGATGCTTTGTACAGCAAGATATCACTGCTTCCTATGATAACATATTTTTTTGTTTAATGATTTTATGAACCTAATTACTGAGTGGTATCTAATGCTATACCAAAAAATATAGCAGTATACTTCTGCAGCTATGCCCAAATCTTTCAACAAAAAAATCCAATTTATTGTTGCATCAATTTTGTTCTGTACACTCGTGTTCATTGGTAACTGAATAACTGTCTCCTCAGACTCATCTTAGTTCAAACTCTCACAGCTGCCTGATGTTAACACACAAAACAATTTTATTTTGTTGTACGTCCCATCCTACAGTGACTTAACTCACCAAAAACTGTGCCACAATACTCATTTAACTATGGTCATATAGTGAAATTAGCCACCTGTTCTGAGTAAAAACTAACCATTTCAATATGAAGAGAAACTTCTGGAAATCCATCAGATTTACCTGAAACAATATTTTTCCTTTATTACCGCAATGGATCTGCAGCATTTTAGCTTTCAATTCATTTTTCCAACATTTAGTGTTTTTCTTCATATAGCTTCGGGCTTTTTACCATGAACGTAAACCACAAGGGCAATCCTCAATAACAAAGTTTTCATTCTTCAGACCTGAACAGTTGCTAAAGTATAATTTCAGCCCAAGACTTAAACCCAAATCCAATTGAATGCTGTCAGTATTTTAGTTTTCAGACTTTACATGGTAAAGTAAATCTTGACACAATACGTGGAATAGAGCTGCCTCCCTTCACCCAAATGCTCATTTGGTCAGCCAACGAGCTCATTTGACATTAATCAAGATATTCATGCTGCAAATCATCTTCCTATGGAAGATGGCCTGTAATGAACGTGCATGCATATAATCACAAGAAATTAGTATTTTCACTATTAATACCAACCAAATTACTAAAAAAAGAGATAATTCTACATTAGCAACTAAGCACCTCCACTTATTCATCTTACAATTGTGTTGATAGCAATAGTTTCTTCATGTAATCTATATACTGATCTTGTTGAACATAAACATAATGTTACCTTGCCATTGTACGTGTGTCTCCGCCTGTAACAAAACCACAAAATAACAGCAATCAGTATTTCAGGAATGCAAGATGTGCAGCTCAGAAGCATGGGGGTAATGATTACCATCTTATTCAGAACAACACCACATATTGTCATCACGTATAAACTTAATGTATTATATTTAATAATCAAAATATCTCTGGCAAGTCCAATAATGGTCACGATAAGAACAGCTATGACCTATTGTGAGAAAATATCGCATGATTCTCAAAGGCAGATTTTGAATTTACAATGTTTCATGGCTCATATTCTTTTGTAAATGAATTCTTCCTTGTTATACATGTTCTCTCCATTTGGTATCATTCAGATGTTTTTGCTAAGAGATCAGGTATGGTAATTCTAACAGTACAATGAGCAATACTCCATGCCTACAAATGCATCATTTACAAAGTGCACTGTAGCAATTGCTGAGGTTCTTCATAGCATCTTCTAAATCTGCAACCTCCACCAAATACAAGGTCATATTCCAAGCATGAGGGAAAGCCATCATCAAGAGTTCAATGCAGTTTGAGTTTGAATCTGGATTTCAACTGGAAATTACAAGATTTCATTAAAAGGGTAAATATCGTTCTAACCAAAAATATCAGGCGGTTACAAACAGTAGACTGCCCAAAGGAGGAATCGGTGCTGGGACCTGTGCTGTTGGTAATCATTGATAATGATTTGCATGTGGATATGGGAGGCATGATCAGCAATTTTGCAGATGACTCAAAGATTGGTGGAATTGTTGTTAGTGTGAAGAGTAGTCTTAGGCTACAGGGTGAGTTGGCAAAGTGGGCTAAGAAATGGCAGATGGATGAAGAATTTTGGGAGTACTAATGAGGCTTGGACAAACACCAGGAATAGTAGGGTCCTAGGGAGCACTGAAGAAGAGACAGACCTTTCTGTGCAAGTCCAACTCTTCTTGAAGGTGGCAGCACAGATAGATAACGTGGCTAAGGCAGCCTATGGGATGTTGGCCTTCTTGAATACAAGATCAGGGGGTTACGCTCCAATTTTATAAAATATTGGTCAGACCTCAGCTGGAATACTGCTTGCAGTTCTGGTTACCACAATAATAGCAAGGATGTGATAGTACTGGAGAAGGTGCAGAGGAGATTCACCAGAATATTGCCTAGGATACAGCATTTCAGTTATGAGAAGAGACTAGGTCTGCTTTCCTTGGAGTGGAGGAGGTGAAGAGGGGACATGACTGAGGCATGTAAAATAATGATGGGTATAGATAGGGTAGACTGCAGGAAACTTCTCCCCATAACAGAGGTCGATAAAACTGGAAGACTTAGATTTACGTTGAGGTAAGAGATTTACAATGGATCTGCATCCGCCCAGAGAGTGGTGAGTATCTGGAATACACTGCCTGAGGGAGTGGTGGAAGCAGTGTCATTGACAGCATTTATAAATGTCCAAACAAGTACTTGAATTGCCTGGGCATAGAGGACTATGGGCCAAGTGCTGGAAGATGGGATTAATGTGGATGGATGCCCACTGATCGGTGTGGACATGGTGGGTTGAATGGCCTGCTTCCATGCTGCATGATTCTGTGTTTCTAAGAACTTCCTTGTGGCGTTGCTGTAATGTGCTTTCTGATAACATCCTACAGAATACACAAAAAGGATGTAAGCACAAGAGCTACTATAATGAAAAACAACAGAGAATAAAACCAATCATGACTTCTGATAAATTGACTACATAGAGTCATAGAGAACTAAAGCACAGAAACACGTCCTTCAGCCCATCTAGTCCATGCTGACCTGATCCTCTTCCAAGTCCCATCTACCTGCACCCAGACCATATCCCTCCAAACCCCTCCCATCCATGTACCTCTCCAAACTTCTCTTAAATGTTACAATTGAACGCGTATCTATCACTTTTGCTGGCAGCTCGTTCCACACTCGCTCCATCCTCTGAGTGAGGGGGTTTCCCCTCAGATTCAACTCAAATATTTCACCTTTCACCCTAAACCTATGACCTCTAGTTCTAGTCTCACCCATTCTTAGGGGGACAAAAGCCTGCATGCATTCACCCTATCTATCCATACCCCTCATAATTTTGTATACCTCTACAAGATCTCCCCACATTTTCCTGCGCTCCAGGGAATAAAGTCCTAACCTATTCAACCCTCCCCCATAACTCAGGTCCTCAAGTCCCAGCAACATCCATGCAAATTTTCTCTGCACTCTTTCAAGCTTATTGATAACTTTCCCGTAGGTAGGTGACCAGACCTGCACACAATACTCCAAATTCGGCCTCACCAATGTCTTATACAACTTCAACTTAACATCCCAACTCTTGTACTCGATGCCCTGATTTATGAAGACCAATGTGCCAAAAGCTCTCTTTACGACCCTATCCAACTGCAATGCTACTTTCAAGGAATTATGGATCTGTATTCCCAGGTCCCTTTGTTCTATCGCACACCTCAGGAGCCCTACCATTCACTGTGTAAGTCTTACCCTGGTTTGTCCTCCCAAAGTGCAGCACCTCACACTTGTCTGCATTAAATTCCATCTGCTATTTTCCAGCCCATTTTCCTACTGGTCAAGATCACACTGCAAGATTTGATAGCCTTCCTCGCTGTCCACTACATCCCCAATCTTTGTGTCATCTGCAAATTTGTTGATCCAGTTTACCACATTATCATCCAAATTATTCACATAGATGATAAACAAAAATGGACCCAGCGCTGATCCCTGCGGCACACCACTAGTCACAGGCCTCCAGTCAGAAAGACAACCATCTACTACCACTCTCTGGCTTCCCCCGCTAAGCCAATGTTGAATCCAATCGACTACTTTATCCTAAATGCCAAGCGAATTGACCTTCTGGAGCAGCCTCCCATGCAGAACTTTGTCAAAGGCCTTGCTAAAGTCCATGTAGACAACATCTACTGCCTTTCCTTCATCAACCTTCTTGGTAACCTCCTCGAAAAACTCCATAAGATTGGTTAGGCATGACCTACCACGCACAAAGCCATGCTGACTATCCCTAATCAGGCCCTGTCTATCCAAATACTTATATATCCTGTCCCTTAGAATACCAAAAATTTACGCACAACTGACGTCAGGCTCACCAGGTTCCCAGCTTATTCTAAGAGCCTTTTGTGAACAACGGAACAACATTGACTATCCTCTAGTCCTCCAACACTTCACCCGCGGCTAAGGATGTTTTAAATATCTCTGCCAGGGCCCCTGCAATTTCTGCACTAGCCTCCCACAAGGTCAGAGGGGACACCTCATCAGGCCCTGGGTATTTATCCACTGTAGCGGTTGCTACCGCGAAATAAAACAAGACGCTAGTCGGAGGATTGTCGAACAAGAACTGGTTTATTTTCCTGCCTTGCGCAGGCCCTTTAAGGGAGACTGTTCCCGCCCAATCCAACTGGCAATGACGTAAGTACTATGTCATCAAGACTTTCCCGCGCGCGGGTTCTCCCCATCGCTAGGGAAAGACGAGGCCCGCCGCCATCTTGGGCCTCGTCGCTCCGACGCCACGCGACCCGACTGCCGAGCCGGTTCGACTGACTAAACGGTGAGTCGCCACACAACCCCCCCCCCCCCCCCAGAACCAGCGATACAGTCCCCAAGGTCCGCGGGCTGTGCCAGCTGCTGCTTAGGGGGCCGGCCTCTGCGTCGCGGCGTTGCAACCTCGACAGGTTGCTGCAGATCCAAATGGGCCGGTTTGAAGCGGTCTGCTGTGAAAACCTGTTCCCTGCCTCCAATGTCCAAAATAAAGGTGGATCTATTATTCCTTATGACTCGGAACGGTCCCTCATATGGTCATTGCAACGGCGCCCGAGGTGTGCCCCTGCGAACAAAAACAAACTTACAGTCCCATAGATCCTTGGGCTGGCAGGACAGGGCTTGACCGTGCCATGAGGTGGGAATCGGGGCCAAGTTGCCAAGCTTCTCGCGCAGTCTTTGTAGGACTGCTGGGGGTTGTTCCCCTTGGTCCCGAAGGGCAGGTATAAAATCCCCGGGGACAACTAGGGACGCCCCGTACACAAGCTCAGCTGACGAAGTGCGGAGGTCTTCTTTGGGGGCAGTGCGTATGCCGAGCAGGACCCAAGGCAGCTCGTCAACCCAGTTAGGACCCTTCAGGCAGGCTATCAAGGCTGATTTCAGATGGCGGTGAAAACGTTCCACCAACCCGTTTGATTGAGGATGGTAGGCCGTGGTGGTGTGCAGCTGCGTCCCTAGCAGGTTCGCTAATGCAGTCCAGAGACTGGAAGTGAATTGGGTGTCTCTGTCTGAAGTAATGTGGGCCGGAACACCAAAACGTGAGACCCAAGTTGTGAGCAGCGCCCGGGCGCAGGAATCAGTTGTGATGTCAGTCAGGGGGGTTGCCTCAGGCCACCTCGTGAACCGGTCCACGATGGTAAGGAGGTACCGGGCTCCTCTTGAAACCGGCAGAGGGCCCATGAGGTCGACGTGTATGTGGTCGAACCTCCTACGGGTAGGCTTGAACTGCTGTGGCGGGACCTTGGTGTGTCGCTGGATTTTTGACGTCTGGCAGTGCGGACAAGTCCTGGCCCACTCACTGACCTGTTTGCACAGGCCATGCCAGACAAACTTGCTGGCGACCAGTCGGACAGTTGATCTGATGGACGGGTGCGCCAACCCATGTACCGAGTCAAAAACGCGTCTCCGCCAGGCTGCAGGGACTATAGGGCTGGGCTGACCAGTCACAACGTCGCAAAGTAGGGTCCGCTGACCTGGACCAACCAAGAAATCTCGGAGCTGCAGGCCCGAGACTGCGGTTCTGTAGCTGGGCAGTTCGTCGTCGGCCTGCTGTGCGTCAGCTAGGGCCATGTAGTCGACACCCAAGGATAGGTTGTGGATGGTTGGTCTGGAAAGTGCATCAGCAACGACATTATCCTTTCCGGAGACATGTTGGATGTCAGTTGTGAATTCGGAAATGTAGGATAAATGTCTCTGCTGACGAGCTGACCAGGGATCGGAGACTTTGGAGAAGGCAAAGGACAAAGGTTTATGATCGGTGAAAGCGGTGAAAGGCCTGCCTTCTAGAAAGTATCAGAAATGCCGGACCGCCAGATACAGTGCTAGAAGCTCTCGATCAAAAGCGCTGTATTTCAGTTCGGGCGGTCTAAGGTGCTTGCTGAAAAATGCCAAGGGTTGCCAGCGGCCTTCGAGTAGCTGTTCCAGTACCCCACCCACCGTGGTGTTGGACGCATCTACCGTGAGGGCGGTTGGGACGTCAGTCCTAGGGTGTACCAGCATCGTGGCGTCTGCCAGGGCGTCTTTGGCCTTAACGAAAGCAGCCGCAGCCTCGTCAGTCCAGGTGATGTCCTTGCCCTTACCAGCCAGCAGCGAGAACAGAGGGCGCATGATACGGGCTGCTGCAGGGATGAACCGATGGTAAAAGTTGACCATCCCAAGGAATTCCTGTAGGCCTTTGACTGTGTCGGGGCGGGCAAAATGGCGGATAGCGTCCACCTTGGCGGGTAGGGGTGTTGCCCCGTCACTGGTGATTTTGTGGCCGAGGAAATCGATAGAGTCGAGTCCGAATTGGCACTTGGACAGGTTGATCGTGAGGCCAAAATTGCAGAGGCGGGAATACAGCTGGCGGAGGTGGGAAAGGTGTTCCTGGCAGTTACGGCTGGCGATCAGTATGTCGTCTAAGTAAACGAACACCAAGTCCAGGTCTCGGCCTACCGCGTCCATCAGCCGCTGGAAGGTCTGCGCGGCGTTCTTAAGGCCGAACGGCATCCGAAGGAATTCGAACAGGCCGAATGGGGTGATAATCGCAGTCTTGGGGATGTCATCTGAATGGACCGGGATTTGGTGGTATCCCCGAATGAGGTCCACTTTGGAAAAGATGCGGGCCCCGTGTAAGTTCGCTGCGAAGTCCTGGATGTGAGGGA
The DNA here is from genome assembly GCF_009764475.1 of Pristis pectinata. Lineage (NCBI taxonomy): Eukaryota > Metazoa > Chordata > Chondrichthyes > Rhinopristiformes > Pristidae > Pristis > Pristis pectinata. The sequence goes on from NC_067422.1 coordinate 4,420,151, forward strand.
TGGGATAGCGGTCCGGGGTGGTGGCGTCATTCAGCCTGCGGTAGTCGCCGCAGGGCCTCCACCCTCCGGTGGCTTTAGGGACCATGTGCAGGGGGGAGGCCCAGGGGTTGTCTGACCTGCGAACAATCCCCAGCTCCTCCATGTGACGGAACTCTTCCTTCGCCAGGCGGAGCTTGTCTGGAGGTAATCATCGTGCTCGGGCATGAAGGGGTGGCCCTGTAGTAATGATGTGGTGTCGTACCCCGTGTTTGGGCCTAGAATTCGTAAACGAAGGTGCCAAAATTGATGGGAATTCGGCTAGGACCTTGGCGAAATCGTCGCCAGAAAGGGAAATGGGAGTCCAGGCGCGGGACTGGTGTGCTGATTTCTCCCAGGGGATAGGTCTGGAAGGTGCTAGAGTGAACTAACCGCTTCCCTCGCAGGTCGACTAACAGGTTGTGGGCCCGAAGGAAATCGGCTCCTAGGAGTGGTCGGGCGACGGTGGCAAGAGTAAAGGTCCAGGTAAAACGGCTGCCGCCGAATTGTAATTGAAGTGTACGGGTGCCGAAAGACCGTATCGTTGTACCGTTGGCGGCATTGAGTAGAGGACCGGGTGGCCTGTTACGAGTGTTGCGGCCGGTCGGGGGCAAAATACTGACCTCTGCTCCAGTATCAACGAGGAAACGCCGTCCAGATTTCTTGTCCTGAATGAATAGGAGGCTCTGTCGGCGGCCAGCCGCCGTAGCCATCAGCGGCGGCTGGCCCTGGCGTTTCCCTGAAACTTGCAGGGTGGGCGGCATTGACGGGCCTCCGCACCCCACCTCTGATGGTAGAAGCACAGCTGGTCACCCGTGTCGTCGTTTGCGTTCCTGGGGTGTGGTTGCTCGGTTGCTGGGGCCGGGCGAGGCGGGCGTTGGGCTTGCAGCCTGGTGATTTGACTGACGGACAAACCGCTCTCGCGCTTTGCCCTCCACAGGACATCTGCCCGGGCGGCCACCTCATGGGGGTTGCTGAAGTCGGCGTCAGCTAACAACAGGTGGATGTCATCAGGGAGCTGTTCGAGGAAGGCCTGTTCGAACATCAGGCATGGCTTGTGTCCCTCGGCCAATGCCAGCATCTCATTCATTAGGGAGGATGGGGATCTGTCCCCCAGGCCGTCCAGATGAAGCAGGCGGGCGGCACGCTCACGACGGGAGAGGCCGAAGGTCCGAATCAAAAGGTCTTTGAAAGCCGGGTACTTATCTTCCTCCGGAGGCGACTGGATGAAGTCTCCAACCTGGGCAGCTGTCTCTTGGTCCAGAGAGCTAACCACATGGTAGTACTTCGTGGAGTCGGAGGTGATCTGCCGAAAGGTGGAATTGTGCTTCGGCCTGGTCAAACCAGACGCTGGGTCGAAGTGTCCAAAAGGTGGGCAGCTTGAGGGCCACTGCGTTGGCTGCTGCACTGTCGGCCATTGCGCGGGTCCAAAATCCGTTTGGACCGTCGGGGTCACCAATGTAGCGGTTGCTACCGCGAAATAAAACAAGACGCTAGTCGGAGGATTGTCGAACAAGAACTGGTTTATTTTCCTGCCTTGCGCGGGCCCTTTAAGAGAGACTGTTCCCGCCCAATCCAGCCAGCAATGACGTAAGTACTACGTCATCAAGACTTTCCCGCGCGCGGGTTCTCCCCGTCGCTCGGGAAAGACGAGGCCCGCCGCCATCTTGGGCCTCGTCGCTCCGACGCCGCTCGACCCGACTGCCGAGCCGGTTCAACCGATTAAACGGTGAGTCGCCACACCACCTTCATTCGCCTCAAGACAGCCGGCACCTCCACTTCCGTAATCCAGATACGGTCCATGACCTCACTACTCTTTTGTCTCAGTTCCACAGTCTCTGTGTTTGTCTCCAGAGTAAATAAGGATGCAAAAAATTAATTTAAGATCTCCTCCATCTCTTTCAGCTCCACACATAGATGACCACACTGATCTTTAAGAGGCCCAATTTTGTCCCTTGCTACCCATTTGCTCTTAACATAGCTATAAAAACTCTTGGGATTCTCTTTCACCTTGTCTGCCAGAGCAACCCCATGTCCTCTTTTTGCCCTCCTGACTTCTCCCCTCTTGCATTTCTTATACTCCTCATTTGATCCTAACTGCCTATACCTGATATGCGCCACCTTCTTTGTTTTTTTTTTACTATGGCCTTAATATCCCTTGATAACCAAGGTCCCCTAAACCTGTTAGCCTTGTCTTTTTTTCTAACAGGAAAATACAGATTCTGTACTCTCAATATTTCATTTTTGAAAGCCTCCCACTTACCAAGCATCTCTTTGCCTGAAAACAGCCTATCCTAATCCATGCCTGCCAGATCCATTAGCCAGTTCACAGATTCATAGAAAGATTGCAGCATGGAGGAGATCAGTCTGCTTGTCAAGTCTGTATTAGTTTTATGCAAGAGAAATCTATCCCAAACCACACCCCAGCAGCGCCCCCACCAAAAGCCCTGCAAATCAGTTATCTTCAGATAACCGCCTTTTGAACAGTACAATCGAACCTGCCTACTTATCAAAGCATTCTAAGCATTGAAAGTCTTTCCTCATGTTACTTTTGGTTCTTTTGCCAGTTACCATCATTGTGTGAGTGTATTCTTGATACCTCTGCTATTGAATACAGTTATTCTCTCTCCACTGTTTATACTCTTCAAGACTTTAAATATCTCTATCAGATTCCCTCAGTCTGCTCTGAAAGAACAACCCCAGCTTCTCCAATAACTATCCTCATAACCGAAGTCCCTCATTCCCAAAATCACTTCCGCATCTCTCAAAAGCCTTTACACCTTTCCTAAATTATGGTGCTCAGAAACACGCAGGTTACTACAGTTGTGGCTAAACCAATTCTTTATAAAGGTTCATTCACTACGACTTCTTTGCTCTTGTACTTATTGTCTTTATTTATAAAGGCTAAGGATCCTACTGCCTTTTGAACCATTATCTCAACCTCCCTTCTTGGACACTTTATAAAATTGTGTTCTATAGTTAATATTGCTTCTCTCATTCTTCTGTTCAAAATTTAACACTTTGCATTTCTGAGCTTTACATTTTATCTGCCATCATTCCACCAGCCTATCTACATCTCCTTAAAACCTATTACTGTTCTGCTTGTGTGCAAATATACTGCTTTGCTTTCTGCGTTACAACAATGACTATATTTTCTCTTCGTTGCTTAATGCTTGCCACTTATTTGGAAACCCTGCTCTGTAAACCCTAGTCCTCATCATTACCGAATTTTAAGAAAAACTAATGTTCTAGAACTCCACCATAGATGTCCCTCAAGTCTAAAAAGCAATCTTTCACTACTATTGTTTTCTATTACCTAGCTAATTTTTTATCCACGTTGCTGCAGCACCTTTTATTCAAGGGGCTTCAATTCTGATGACAGGTCCATCATGCGGTACCTTAACAAATCCTTCTGGAAGTCTAAATATACACATCAACTGCCATCAACCCTTTCTGTTACTTTAAAAAGCTATCAAGTTAGTTAGACATGATTTTCCTTGAACAAATCCACACCGACTTTATCTAATCACTCCACATTTGTCCAAATAACTACTAAGCCTGTCCCTGATTATTATTTCTACCACTTGTCCCACTACCAAAGTTTAATTGACTGGTTTTGGAACAAAGGTCATTTGCAACTTGCTCCCACCCCTGAATGTAGAAATGTTTGGAAGGTTATAGTCAGGGCCTCTATAATTTCTGCCCTTATTTCTCCTAACAACCGAGGCAGCATTCCATGTGGGCAAGGTAATTAATCCACTTTAGTGTAAGCCAACCATTCCAGTACTTTTACCATTAATGTTCATCCATATAGAATCTCAATTACAGCTTTCTTTGCTCAGACTAAAATATTATCGTCCATTGTAAAGTACTCAATATTAGTATCTCAGCCAAGCCCTCAGCCACCATGAATAGATTTCCGTTTTGGCCTTTGATTAGCTCCACCTCTCCTCCTGTTCACATGCACATAAAACATCTTTGGATTCCCTTTAATCTTTATTGTTAGTCTTTTCTCTTGCTCTCACTTTATTTCCTTATTAACTTCACCAATGAACTTTGCAATCAACCTGGTTCTCACCTGTATTAAAGCCAAGTATCTGTCATATACTTTTTTTCTGTTCTAATTTACTCTATAAGTAACTCTTTTTGGTCATCCAGGTGACTGTAGTTTTAGTTTGCCCAAATTTCTCATCCATGGAATATATCTGGACTGTACCTGAAATATTTCCATCTTAAAGGCTACCCATTGTTCAATTACAGTCTTACCTGACACCAAGGAGAACATCTCCACACAAATTTAAAATAGAGCCACAAAATCTTTCACAACCATACTAGCATCAATCATACCAGTGTCCAAGAAGTGCAGGGTAAGCTGCCTCAGTGACTATCGCCTGGTGGCACTCACATCTTCTGTGATGAAGTGCTTTGAGAAGTTGGTCATGGCGAGAAGTAACTTCTGCCTGAGCAAGGACCTGGACCACTGCAATTTGCCTACCGCATGACAGGTTTACAGTGGACGCAATCTCAGTGGCTCTCCACTCAGCTTTGGAGCACCTCAATACCAGCGAGATCAAGGAATTGATTGTGGACTTCAGGAAGGGGAAGTCGGGACAAGACACACCAGTCTTCATTGAGGGGTGGGGGGTGAGCAGCTTCAAGTTCCTGGGCATCAACATCTCAGAGGATCTATCTTGGGCCCAACACATTGATCCAATCATGAAGGAGGTACGTTAATGGCTCTACTTCACCAGGAGTTTGAGGAGATTTGGTATGTCATTAAAGACTCTCGCAAATTTCTACAGATGTACAGTGGAGAGCATTCTGACTGGTTGTATCACTGCCTGGTATGGAGGCTCTAAAGCGCAAGATCAAAAGAGGCTGCAGAGGGTTGTAGACTCAGCCAACTCCATCATGGGCAAAACCCTCCCTGCCATCGAGGACATCATAAGATGGCGCCTCAAAGCGGCAGCATCCATCGTTAAGGACCCTTGCCATCCGGGACATGCCCTCTTCATGTTACTACCATTGGGCAGGAGGTACAGGAGCCTGAAGACCCACACTCAATGTTTTAGGAACAGCTTCTTCCCCTCCACCATCAGATTTCTGAAAGGTCTGTGAACCCACGAACACTACCTCATTATCCCTCTTTTGCACTATTTATTTATTTTTGTAATCTATAGTAATTTTTAATGTCTTGCACTGTACTGGTGCCACAAAACAACAAATTTCACGTTGTCAGTGATAATAAACTAGATTCTGGTTCACGTGAGGGTACAGAGTGGGCTTTAGCTTAAGGTCTCATCTGAAGGGCTGTATCTCTTATAGTCACTCTCCCTCAGTCCTGCAATAGAGTGCCAGTTGAGATTTGTGTGCTCAGCTCTCTGGAGTTGGATTTGAATCTACATCCTTCTAAATCAGAGAGCTGAAAGCTACCCACTAAACCACAAAAAAAATCTCCTATTTGACTTCAAGCTGTTTAACGTACTTTCCCTTATAAAACTACTTGACTTTCCTTCTCTATAACCCTACCCACCTCAGCCTCTATTTAAGTCCCTCTGGTGCACTTTTGTCGCATCTGAAGATGATTTTATCAATGCTTTCTCCCATACATTCATTATCTTCCAATAATTTCAGCTCATCTACTGTCTTGCTGCCTCAACCCTCTCTATTTTCCTACACTTCACTAGTCCAATGAGACCACACATCACTTGAACCCATCAAATATGGCGCAGAGAATTAGCAGGTATGTCTCAAACCATTTCAACTATTGGAATTTCATCTAAAGATGCTTGCACTTCATCACACCCTCCAGGACCTTCCTTAAAACCCGTTCTGGTTTCTTCAATATCATCTGTGTGTTCTCTCTTCATGTGATAGATGAGAAAATGCATTGACAAAATAATAACCTAGGAAGATATCACAGCAAATCTATTAATACCTTCAAGCAGAAACTGGAACTAATAATAATTGGGAGACACTGGATAATTTTCCTTCCCTTACTCAAATATATTCTTCATTTGGAGATGGAAAGCACAGTTATTGAGACTGAAGGTGGCTAACAGCACGAATTATAGAGTGGTACAGCAAAGGAGGCAGTGAGTTGGTCCATTGTGCCCGTGTCAGATCTTTTGAGTTAGCCAACTAGTCAAACTCTCACACCCTTTCCTCATAACCTTGTACATTTATCTCGTCAATGTATTTTTGCAAGTACTTTTTTGCTCATTATTATTAAATCTGCTTCCATCACCCTTCCAGGCAATGTATTTCAGATGATGACACATTCTCACCACTGGTTCTTTTGCCAATGATCTTATTTCTGTGCATTCAAGGTACTTCTCCCTATATGCTCTTATGAAAAATGTTCATGATTTTAAAACACCTCTTAAATCTCCCTGTAACCCAGTTTGAAGAAGAATCAGCCCAGCTTCTCTGGAATCCCATATAGCTTAAGTCCTGCAAAAACTTAAAGGCTGTAACATCCTTTGTAAAGTTAGACAAACTACTATTATGTCCTCCTGAAGCCAATCAAGAATTAACCAGAGGATTTTTTTGATCTTTATAGTTCAATGCTACAGTGATCAACGCTTTAATCCACTGAGCCACAGCCAGAAAATAACACAAATATTTCAAGTTAGTGAGTGGTTTGTTTATTGTTCACATTCAGCATATTTGAGGCACAAGTTCAACACACTGATGGTTTTTATTTGCATTTCCATTTTCAAACAAAAACTTCAGAGCAGGATGAAAGGAAATACCCTAAGTTTGGGAAAATCCAAAAGGTCAGTCTTAATTATGTTACTGTGGTGATGCGTCACACCTTACAGACAAGTGAAATGAGCATGTGCACAGTTTGAAACTTGTTCATTTGAAAAAGAATCCAGTCTCTTGAGGAGAGGCAATTCTTCAAATTAGATTGAACTTTGTTCAAACTTGAAGATATTGAGAGTAACATTTACAAGGAGACAATTTTAAAGCAAGAATCTTGATGTATATATCCAGTCTAAAAGGAAATTTAAAATTAAAGATGCAGGGAGTGATTTGATGAGGACCTGCAGAAGACGACAAATATGTAGCACCAGAGATTGCAATCCCTGTTTTAACATATAGTTTTAAATCCAGAAATGAAAATAAAATAGCCATCCTGAGCCTGCTGTCTGATGAGCAGACTGGCAAAAGCCCCAAGAACAGGTTACCACCAGTGAATCCTGCACAGGGGAAGGTACAAGATTGTCGTTTCTTGTTCATAAAGTAAACCCAGCTGCCATCCTGCATACAAAGTTAGGCAATTAGCGTTTTACTTTTGATATACTTCAAAACACATCTTGCAGCCAAAGTTCCACCTAGTTAGTTACTTACTCTACTTTAACAAAATCATTTGTTTCAGTCACAAATTAAAACAACCTAAAAATCAAGTTCCCAAATATTTTTCCTTCTCCTTTCAAGGTCCACTCAATTCAGATATTTAATTACTCCCTCCAAAGCTCAAAAAATACCGTGACAATTTACATGAAAGTCATTAGCTGCAGGAGATTGAGATTAAAAAAAACATGCAAATGAAATGCATTGGAATTAGATATTGTCTGTAGTATAAATATATGTAGCTACACGTAAGATCCATTTGCTTTTGATAAAATACACAAGTTCTCTGTGCACAAGTTGTGTTAACTTCTCGGGTAATAAATTTTTGCCTTAGCTAATGTTGAACAGAGCTAGTCCTAAATCTGCCATGGTTTGAAGCTTTCTTCAGCCACTCCTTTTCAACATGCTCAAAATAAACTGACCAATACACAGGGGGAGAAAAGCTTTCTCATTTAAACTGCAGCAAAATAAACAATCCAAGCCCACTCTGAAGCCCCAAACACCATCATTCTTTATGGAGATCAAGTGACACATAATAAGGAAATGAAATTGTCAAAGCTTCAGACAAAAACACTCAACTTCAGAATTACAGCTGGAACATTTAAATACACACAATCTTCAAAATGTACTATGCTTTGCAATTTTTAATCACAAAACGTTGACATCACCTTTGTTGATAAAAGGTTATCCTTAAAACAGAAAACATTTCCAACTCAAAATGTAACAAGACCTTTAATTCACCCTTGAACAAAGTAATACAAGCTAGAAAAACACATACTGGGCAAGTTCGCTTCTCTTCAGTGTACAACACAAAATCATTAATGCATTTACATTTTTGTTAAAAACAGAAATGGAAAAAAATCGTGCTCAAAACTCTGAAAGGTTTTTGGGGAGAGAAAATGGGGAAGATCACAATAAAAGCTCTTTGCATTATCATAGAAACATTTCCAATTGAAAAGGTGATGTGCATGTAATTAGTTGGAACGTAGAACAGTACAGCACAGGAACAGGCCCTGTCACCTTAAATGCATGCCCTCTGGTATTAGACATTTCAACCCTGGAGAAAAGATGCTGGCTCTCATAATCTTATAAACCTCTATCAGATCTCCCCTCAGCCTCTGCCGCTCCAGAGAGAACAACCCAAGTTTGTCCAACCTATCCTCATAGCAAATGCCCTCTAATCCAGGCAGCATCTTGGTAAACCTCTTCTGCACCCACTCCAAAACCTGAACATCCTTCCTATAATGGAGCGACCAGAACTGAATGCAATACTCCAGATGCAGCCTGACTAAAGTTTCAGGCTGCATAACTTCCCGACTCTTGAACTCAGTGCCTTGACTAATGAAGGCAAGAATGCCATATGCTGCCTTTACCACCTTATCAACCTGTGTAGCCACTTTCAGGGAGCTATGAACTTGGACCTCAGCATCCCTCTGCTCATCTTGCCATTAACAGTGTACTGTCTCTTTACACTTGATCTCCCAAGGTGCAACACTTCACATTTGGCCAGGTTGAACTCCATCTGCCATTTCTCCGCCCATATCCACAACTGATCTATGTCCCACTATATCCTTTGCCAGTCTTCTACGCTATCCACAACACCACCAATCTTCGTATCATTTGCAAACTTACTAACACACCCATGTACATTTTCATCCAGGTCACTTATACATCACAAACAGCAGAGGTCCCAGTACAGATCCCTGAGGAACACCACTAGTCACAGACCTCCAGCAAGAATAAGTCCTACTGACCACTACCCTCTTGTCTTCTACGGGCAAGCTAGTTCTGAATCCAAATGGCCAATCCACCTTGGATCCCATGCATCTTAATCTTCTGAGTGAGCCTCCCATGAGGGACCTTGTCAAACGCCTTACTAAAATCCATGTAGACAACATCCACAGCTCTACCTTCATCATTCACCCTCGTCAAAAAACTCAATCAAGTTAGTAAGGCATGAATTGTCCTGTACAAATCCAGGCTGACTGGCCCTAATTAGGGTATGGTTTTCCAAATGCTCATAAATCCTGTCCCTTAGAATCCTCTTCAGTAACTTCCCTTCCACTGACGTGAGACTCATTGGTCTATAGTTACCAGGATTATCCTTGTTTCCCTTCTTGAATAATGGAACAACATTAGCTGCTCCCCAATCCTCCAGGACCTCACCTGTGGCTAGAGAGGACACGAAGATATTGGTCAAGGCCCCAGCAATCTCGCCTCTCTCAATAACCTGGGGTATATCCCATCAGGACCTAGGGACTTATCCACTTTAATGCTCTTTAAGAGACCCAACACTACCTCCCCTTTATCTAGAAATGCCCTCGCATATTAGCATGCTCCACACTGATCTCCTTATCCTCCATGTCCTTCTCCTTGGTAAATACCGATGCTAAGTACTCATTAAAGGACCTCACCCACATCCACTGCTTCCAAGCACATGTTCCCTCCTTTGTCCTTGAGTGGTCCTACCTTCTCCCTAGTTATCCTCTTGCTCTTGATGTATGTATAGAATACCTTGGGATTCTCTTTAATCCTACCTGGTGAGGACTTTCCATAGCCCCTCCTGGCTTTCCTAATTCCCTTCTTGAGTTCCTTTCTGGCTTCTTTATAATCCTCAAGTATTCTGTTTGATCCTAGCTTCCTAAACTATACACACTTTTCCTTTTTCTTCTTGACTAAATTCACCACCTCTTTTGACATACAAGGTTCTCTTACCTTGCCATCCTTGTCCTTCCTTCTAACTGGAACATACCTGTCCTGTACTCTGTGCAGTTAGTCTTTAAACACCCACCATATGCCAGATGTGGACTTGCCCAAAATCAGCTGTTCCCAATTAATTCTCTCGAGTTCCTGACTAATGCTCTTGTAATTTGCCCTGCTCCCATTTAATACTCTCCCTCAAGTTCCATGCTTATCCTTATCTATAGCTATCTTAAAACTTGAGGAGTTGTGGTCACTGTTCCCTAACTGTTCTCCCACTGAAAGGTCAGACACCTGGCCAGGCTCGTTACCCAACACCAGGTCCAGTATGGCCCCTCCTCTCGTTAGACTATGTACATATTGATTTAAGAAACCCTCCTGGATGCACCTAACAAATTCTGCCCCATCTAATCCTTTTACACTAAGGAGGTCCCAGTTTATATTAGGGAAGTTGAAGTCCCCCATGACAACAACACCATTAGTTTTACCTTTCCCTAATCTGCTTTCATATCTGTTCCTCAATGTCCCGGTGGCTATGGGAAGGGGGGTGGGGGTGCTGTAGCATAATCCCATCAGAGTGATTGCACCTTTCTTATTTTTGAGTTCTACCCATATAGACTCAGTGGATGAGCCCTCCGATTACATCCCTGATTCATGCAGCTATGACATTGTCCCTGATTTGTGGTGCAACTCCCCTCTCCCCCCCCCCACCTGCCCCCCTACCTTTTATACTAACATGGGTTCAGAAAATCCTAGAGCACTGAGGGCAGCAGCGATCAAAGTGAAAAAGTGAAGCACCTGTACAGTTTGCCCTAGTCTGTACTTTTGGGAATTTCTGCAGCACTTGGCATGAATTACCTTTCAATCCATCCACATACTTTGATAATTAGTGAAGTTATTTGATTGGATGGAAGATGGGTAGATTTACATGCGCCAAGATCAAACAAAGCAGAGGCTCATGACTTGATGGCAGGATACAGTCATGAAGAAAGAAATCTGACTCCAACCTCAAATCGCTCAAATACTAGCCTTTTTCTAGACTTGTCTGAAGGTAAAAAAGTGGTTGATAAACTCTCCAACCAAAAACAGCTGATGAAGTGGGGGTGGGATACATCCAATGCACTGTTCAGAAAGACTTTACAGTAGAACTCCTGTAAATGTTTATATATTGTATAATTTACGGAGCAGCACACTAAAATTCATTATAAAATCTATTAGAACATTCAACGATTGGCCATCAGCAATCATTTTTTTCTAAACAATGAATATTAATTTCTTTAGAATATTTACAAAAAAATGCTACTGAGCTCCAAATATCTTCTACAATTCGTGCAACCTATTACCTGATTAATTTATCACACCATAACTTTTCAGGCAGTAACTTATTATGTTCTCAAAATTAACCTAAAATACACTATTAGTTTCAGTAATATTTTCACATTGAAATAATTAGATGAAGGAATCAGTACTCCGGCATCAAATTGTACAGGTAACAGAATAAAAATAAAAGGAAATAAAAAGTTATGAGAAGAGGTAAAAGTGCACCTGCTCTAAATTTCAATACAAAGCCATAAATTCCATTTAAATTATGTGAAAATTAATGAGTAAACAATCTCTTCAAAATAAATTCTGGATAGCTATTCCAAACTGTGTAGTTGGGATCTTGTTAACAACTTACTGCTAAAATTTAGCTAACCTGATAGTTGACTTGGCAGATTATAAATTTTGTTTTCAAGTTTATAGCCCAGGTAAAATAGATACTGCTTCAGCTAATATATGAAAAACATCATCAGTGAAACAGGATTCTTTGTGCATAATTTGTTAAAATGCTTTGAAATATAAAAAATGACTTAAAAAGTCATTAAAAATGACTTCGTAAAATGTATTTCTGTAATGAGCTGCTATAAGTGCAAAGGTTGCTTTAAAATTCCATGCTGCTTCCCTTCTCCTCCAGTGTACTTGGTCACCTCACTGAGATAAAACGCAATATTTCATTTTAGAATTCAAGTCCAACGATTTCTCAATATTTAATTTTGTGATTTCCTAGCTTTTAAACTCCGAGGGCTCGAACCTGCTGCTGGTGGCAAGCTATGTGTGCTGCCACTTTGCTCATCCAGATCTGCCAGCGTCAACTGATCAACACCAGGTCTGGTAAATGATGTTCAATATTAAGATTCCACAGTTTAAGGAATCTGTCCCCTGAACATGCTACATGAAATCTGTGCAATTGATTATAATCAATTTTACTCCGACAATAAATCAAACTGGAGGATGCACTAATCCTCAGTGATGTATTTGCTGAAGAATGTTCCTGGAGCTTTATAAGAAGAAATAAATGGTCCCAATAGATATGGTGCCAATAGATTTGTGAACAAGTATGTCCACAGCAACCACAGGAAACAATAACCCATTACTCTTTACATTATTCTAAGTTTAGCATTACTTCCAAAATAATATAATTGGAGCTCATGGGGACGAATGGTAAGTGAAAATAGAATGCAGCCTTTTAGTCAGGGCAATAAATGATGGCCACATAAATAAATGAAAAAAATAGAACTGAGTTGAGTGTGGTGTTCCCTGTGTGTTCTCTTATTGACAGTGAAGATTCTGAAAAATATAAAACTAAAGAAATTGAAATTGACAAGAAGCCAGAAAGTGCAATGTGAAAGTATTATAAATGCTGAATTCTTGATCAATAATTCCTATTTTGCACTGAACCAGCCTTCACTGAAGGGAGATAAATTGGAAAAGGATTGGAAACAAAAACAATGATCGCCATAGCTATTGTCTTTACTATGAACACAACTTTAAAAGTAAAGCTAATAAATAGTGACTCATTGGATGCTTTACCCACATTAAATCAACTGTAATCAAAAAGCATTTTGATGAAGAGTCACTGCTCTTAAACACTGGCCATTTCTCTGTGTGGATGCCACCTAACCTGCTGAATATTTCCAGCAGTATCTGTTTTTGCAAGTTTTAATATAATAATAGCTAAGAATGTTTGGAGGTAAAGAAGGGTATGGGGAAAAGAGAGTTGTATTAGAATAAGCAACCAAAATCCAGAAAAAACATCTGAAATATATTCAATAGGTGGAAGTATTCTTTCTCCTTGGTGTTTCACTACCTAATTGAATGCTTTAACTAAGTCAGCATTTAATGTATTCCAGAGGTTTACAGCTCTCGAGTGTGGAAAAAAAAACACCATCTGGCATTTTTCAAAACCTCTAATTGTATCATCTGGTTCTGTGCAAATAACCTTTCATGATTCACTCAGATTCCATTTGGGATATTAGAAATAAGAATCATGTTCCTCCCTTCAATCTTATTTTTTCAAAAAGGATGAAGTCAATTCTCTACACCTCTTCATAGATTATTTGAAGCCCAAAACCATTCTGGTTTTCTACTGAAGCTTTTTCAATGTCTTCACTCACACAAACTGAACAAAACTGGATTCAACATTCCAAGTTTCTTTCATAAACCTTGGGATTGTTTCACTTATTTTCAATACATTTACTGACTGACCCAGAAATTCCATTTCTCATTAAACCCATACCTGCTGGCATTCCTCCATTAATCAATTATTTCATCTTTTTTCATTCTGCCTGTCCTGCTGTTTTTATCTCCCCTTCTCTAGTCATTTCTTTTTATGTTTTGTAATTGCTTATGAATGCCATCTTGGAACAGTTTGTGATTCTCTCCATAACTGTAGTGGTCCATTTGTTCAAGATCTCGTTATAGCAACCTGAGAGACTGAAAATAAATAAATCTGCTAATTCTGGCTAGCACCTGAAAAAAAAATCACGAACTAGCTCAGTTACATCCTTCAGTGAAGAGAACCTACTTGCACATGACTCTACTTGATTCACCCTCTGCATGACCCTTAATGCCCTCTGAAATAAAATTGTTATAGAATAACATAATTAAAAAATAATTGCTACCAAGTAAGTAGACCACAACCTTCTCACAACAACTAGGACAGACAAAAAAAATTACCTGACAAGCTATGGCTCACCTTGGTAAGGATGCAGATCCAAATCTCATTGTACATATTCTACACTGACACTCTGTGTACAGTATTGAGGGAATGTTGTTGATGGTGTCAGCTTTGAATCATTAAGCTGAGGAACCCACCATTTGCCCTCTCAGATACACATAAAATATCCCATGACACCAACTGGAAGAAAAGCACTGGAATTCTCATCTGGTACCCTGACCAATGTTAATCCTTCAACCTAAATCACCTTGATCACATTGCTGTTTGTGGGAACTTGCTGTGTGAGAATTGGTTGCCGTCTTTCTTTAAGTGTGATCATTGTTATGATGAAAAAGTATTTAATTGTCTGAAAGATAATTTGGGACATCCTAAAGAAAGCAAGGGCACTATAGAAATGCAAGTCTTTTTAAACAGAAGTAAATTAGTTCAAAACTTGAAAATCAAATAAAAATCAGATGCTGGACTGAGCAGCGTTTATCACTCTCTGCAGGTTCTGTTGGTCCAGAGCAGAGCAGTTGCCATACCAGGCTGAGATGCAACCCCATCTGGATACTTTCTGTAGCACATCTGTACAGGTTTGAGAGAACCCCCATGGACAAGCTGAATCTTCTCAGATGCCTTTGAAATTACATAGGCTGATGTGCTTTCTTGATCACTGCATCAGTGTGGAGGGACCAGGTGAGGTTGCTGGTGATATGGATGCCTAGGAACTTGAAGCTGTCGACCTTCTCTACAGCAACTCCATTGTTGAGGACAGGGTTGTGCTCACCACCACCCCCCAGCTTTCTTGCGTCAATAACCAGCTCTTTCATCTTGCTACTGTTAAGGGCTAGGTTCTTGTTCTGACACCATGACACAAGGTTTGCGAGCTCTTCCTGTACTCCATCTCATCATTGTTGTTGATCCAGCCTATAACAGTGGCGTCATCTGTGAGTTTGAACATCGAATTGGCGCTGTATTTGGCCACACAGTCATAGGTACACAGGTAGTAGAGCAGAGGACTGAGCATGCAACCCTTGAGGGCAGCAGTGTTGAAGTGTTGGAGACCTTGTAAGTGCTATACACTAATTACCTGCCTTCAAAATAGGTCTTCAAAATATCTACACTTCTGAAGTGAATGGTTTGGCTATAAAATGTTTCAGGATGTCCTGGGGATGGTAAAGGTAATACATAAATATCAGCTTTCTCTTCTAACATCTACTGGCTCTCATATTCTCACAAATAAGGCAAGAGAATACACAATAAATCTAGAGTCACAATTCTACAAAAACAGAGAAAACTGGAGTGCATATCCCACAGATATTTGGTCTGCACCCTATCACAGACATTCTCTCTGCTTTTTCCACTTCTCCATCATTGCAATTTAAAACATGCTTGTCTTCTGACTTTTACAGCTCTGATGAAAAGTTCTTGACCCTAAAATTTGACTCTCTTTCTCTCCCCATTGATGCTGCTTGACCTGCTGAGTGTGTCCAGCTGGTTTTATTTTGGAGTTTCAGTAGTTATTGGATTCAGTATTCACCATGCCTCCATACCGGTTAGTTTCAGATGGAGCACAAAACTCCATTAATTACTTATACATAAAATGTGGCAATGGGGAAAACATTGTGATTGATGACTCGTCAGTACACAGGTCCTTGCATGAGTGTAGGCTCACAAAATTCATGCTTAACAGCACTTGGACAAACTGGTGCAGGTCCCTCAAAAGCACTTCCATCTAAGCACCTTTTTCTGTGTACAAATATATTGAGGTAATTATATTTCAATGGCAATAATTAACACAAAAATGAAATAGACAGGCAAAACAAGGAAAATCAATTGAAGATCAATTTAAAAATAAATTTTATTCTGGCCAAATATCTAAAGTACAAAAAATTCCCTCAATATAGAACACTCGCTCAGTTTCAATATGCAGCCCTGTCAAACAGATTCCAGTTGAAACACACAATAATGATTCCAAACTGAGCCCTAAAGAACAAACACGTCCAGAGGATGATACAAGCTCCTGTAGCATGCTAAAAATACAAGCTTCAGACATACCACAAGAGAGTCCAGTCTGGTTTTCTTGCCTGATCCTAGGCTTGAACACACAATCATCAGTAGTAAGAACGCCACCTGCTGATCTATGCTAGAATAAAGAATTGACACAAAAATAATTCACCAGATAATGAAAGCACTGGTGTGGAGTTGGCAGCTAAATATTAGAAAAGCTGATACTGAAGTCTGAACTAGGAGTTGGAACATGGCTACTGAAATCACTATGAGAGATTTACCCATGCCCACTTGATCTGGTGCAGATTACCTATAAAATTTTAGCAACCAGCCAATGCTCACTGCACTCTACTGGCCTTGGCACTTAACCACAAGCCCCAATCTTGTGTGTAGTTCACACTAGTTCAAACTAGTTTCTGTTGATGAACGCCATGTCTGAACCTTTTAAAGTGGAAGTACTCTGGCTGCAACCAGTGCTATTAGTCATTCTGGATGTATTGCCAATTCATTGGAAGCTGGCAGGAACTGTCATCCTGATTTTCTAGTGCAGCTCTGAAGGCCTTGTTGAATGAAGAAAAAAGTTCTTACCTCAGAGAGAACAGGAAAAACCTTAGTGAGTAAATAGAGATGGCCATTCAAGGTCAATGTAAGGAGTCAACTCCCAAAGACATGGACACAGTGACGCAAGTTTAATCTTCTCACACATGTAGCCATGCATTAATTGTACCACAAGCCTAACTTTCTTCTCTACAGTAAGGTGGGGGCACAGTGGTCAAGATACCCAGTAAGTCAGAACCCTGAACTAACAATCCAGAGACGAGTGTTCAAATCTCATTTGGTAATAATCTGGAATTTGTAAAGAACTTGCCTTTGGAATGATGACAACATAACCCATTGGTTCATAAATGTCCTTCCGGGGAGAAAATCTTCCATCTTTACTTGCTCTGGTCTTTATATGACAGCAAGTAGTTGACACTTAAATCCTCCAAAAATAGCTGAGCAAGTCACTGAATTCAGGTGCAATTAGGAATGGGCAATAAGCACTGGCCTTTCCAGAGATATCCTCACCCTAAAGAAATGAGAAACTATACACTCACCCAGGAGTAATCACTATCAGTCAGGCTAAGACCCAATATTCAAATGTCCCACCACATCCTCTCACATTTACAGCTATTCCAAGCCTCACAATCATATCTCTTACCCATATATTACCAGCTATTCATCCATATGACACACACACAAACAAAAACACACACACATGCACCCCAAATACAGGTCTCCCTCAGTCAGCGAGTATTCATTTGACAAATTTTTGCTAAAGCAAATGAATTTTATTTTATTTAATTTGTCACTCAACAAAGGTTTTGTTTACAACAACAAAGGGTAAGAAACACATTCAGGGAAATTCTTTCAAACACAGGACCATGAAACCTGTAACATTTGATAGTCATTTTGATCATTTTATTAGGGAGGGGTCTGTGAAGCAAACAAACTATTTAAAATGGGAGGAAAGCTCTCTTAAATACCTGTTTTCATCCATCTGGCAACAATGGCCACTGGATGAATGACTTATAAAGGTTTCAGTTTAACAAAATGAGCATCATTTGCTTTTGATTTACTGCATCATTGCTGGGAGGAGATTGACTAGCTTCTGACTTCTCATCCGAGCAACTGGTATCCCATGCTAAGATTAAGGCTC
This sequence comes from Pristis pectinata, assembly GCF_009764475.1. Classification (NCBI taxonomy): domain Eukaryota; kingdom Metazoa; phylum Chordata; class Chondrichthyes; order Rhinopristiformes; family Pristidae; genus Pristis; species Pristis pectinata. Next base: position 4,437,913 of record NC_067422.1, read on the forward strand.
TACTGTACCTCCTGCTATATGAATTTTCATACAACTTAGAGTTCATTCAGAACCTAACCCCTTCATTAACCAGGAGAGACCTGCAAACTCAAATACCAGCTCATTAACATAAGCATCTCTTTCCCATCAATCATGAACAAACTTGCAAAAAAAAATCAATGATGTCTGCAAATAGTTGATATGGAGGAGGAAGAGTGGGTTCTTCCCATTACTAAAAGCAGAATTGTCCATGGGTGCTTAACACACAGCAGTATCTGGATCACTGAGGTCCAATTTTTCAGGCTTGACATTAAATCATCAACTTTTATCGATGCACCATAGAAAGCATCCTATCTGGATGCATCACGGCTTGGTATGGCAACTGTTCTGCCCAGGACCGCAAGAAACTGCAGAGGGTTGTGGTCACAGCCCAGCGCATCACAGGAACCAGCCTCTCCTCCATGGACTGTGTCTGCACTTCCCACTGCCTCGGTAAAGCAGCCAGCATAACCAAAGACCCCACCCACCTGGGTCATTCTCTCTTCTCTCCTCTCCCATCAGGCAGAAGATACAGGAGCCTGAGGGCACATACCACCATGCTCAAGGACAGCTTCTATCCCACTGTGCTAATACTATTGAACGGTTCCCTTATACGATGAGATGGACTCTTAACATCACAATCTACCTTGTTATGACCTTGCACCTTATTGTCTACCTGCACTGCACTTCCTCTGTAGCTGTGACACTTTACTCTGTACTGTTATTGTTTTTACCTGTACTACATCAATGCACTCTGTACTAACTCAATGTAACTGCACTGTGGCATGAATTGATCTGTACGATCGGTATGCAAGACAAGTTTTTCACTGTACCTCGGTACAAATGACAATAGTAAACCAATACCAATACCAAATCAGTATTGCACAAAGGACCAATATCACAATCTCCCTACTCTGCGCACAGTGGAAGACACAATGTGCCCACGTACTGTGCATAGAACTCTAACTACAGCACCCAAACAAGTGCTATGAAGCCCACTTACACTTTGGTAGAATTTTCCAATAATTACTTGATGCAATAAATTGAGCTCACGATTACACAACTACAATCTAGCTTGCACACCATATTCAGCTTATCTGTTTTTCAGAAGTACAAAATATAGAAATAGCTTGCCTTGTTTTGGTTATTAAGATGCTGTTTCTCTTGTTACGAAGACATGATCCAAACCATAAGGGCAGCTCCAAGCAAGGCTGCATTCAGCACTAAAACTTGAGATTAACACATCTATTCACCTGGCTATGAAAATCTATCCTGGAGTTTTAGACGTTTCCCCTAAACACACTGATTTTACCATGATTTCCAAGGATATTTTGCCACAGTGAAATGTTTATTACATCAGCCCTTGCTCAATTTATTTCCCGCTGCAACCTATTGCAAGTTAAAAATAAACAGACACAAACCAATATTTGTTGAAGGAAGCATCTCATTAAATTTTAATAAAATCTGATTATATGTGAAGTAGTTTAAATAGTGGTGTGGCTAATTGTTTAAAAATATAAATAGCAACATATATCATAGCCATTTGTTCTTGTTGATCTTCATATCTAGATTGTCAGGGGGATGGGAACGAGAGCACCAGGTCAGAAAATGGAGGGATTGAGAGGAAGGTAGATGTCAGGGCCAGTAAAAACCGGCAGGAACGAAGTAATAGACCAGATGGGGCAGACAATTTGAAGTGTGCGTATTTGAATGCCAGGAGTATTATGGATAAGGATGATAAACTTAGAGCATGGATCAGTACATGGAACTACGATATTGTGGCCATAACAGAGACTTGTTTGAGAGAGGAACAGGAATGGGTGCTTAATGTTCCAGGGTATCGATGTTTTAGAAAAGATAGAGAGGGAGGTAAAAGAACTGGGGGGGAGGGAGTTGCACTACTAATCAAGGACAATATAGTAGCTACACTCAGAGGGGACATAATGAAGAGCTCGTCCACTGAGTCTATATGGGTAGAACTCAAAAATAAGAAAGATGCAATCACTCTGATGGGATTATGCTACATACCCCCACCCTTGCATAGCCACCAGGACATTGAGAAGCAGATATGAAGGCAGATTACGGAAAGGTGTAAACCTAATAGGGTTGCTGTCGTGGGGGACTTCAACTTCCCTAATATAAACTGGGACCTCCTTAGTGTAAGAGGATTAGATGGGGCAGAATTTGTTAGGTGCATCCAGGAGGGTTTCTTAAATCAATATGTACATAGTCCAACGAGAGGAGGGGCCGTACTGGACCTGGTGTTGGGTAACGAGCCTGACCAGGTGACCGACCTTTCAGTGGGAGAACAGTTAGGGAACAGTGACCACAACTCCTCAAGTTTTAAGATACTGTAGCTATAGATAAAGATAAGTATGGAACTTGCAGGAGAGTGGGAGCAGGACAAATTACAAGAGTATTAGGCAGGAACTAGAGAGAATTGGGAACGGCTGTTTTTGGGTGTCCACATCTGACATTTTCCTAGGGTGAAAATGGCTAATATGAGGGGGCATAATTTTAAGATGATTGGAGGAAAGGAACGTATAAGCAGGATGTCAGGGGTATTTTTTTTTTACACAGAGAGTGGCGGGTGCATGGAAAGCACTGCTGGTTGAGGTTGTGGGGGCAGATACATTAGGGACATTTAAGAGACTCTTAGATAGACACATGAATGATAAAGAAATGGAGCACTATGTGAGAGAGAAGGTTAGATAGATATTAGAGCAGGATAAAATGTCGGCACAACATTGTGGGCTGAAGGGCCTGCACTGTGCTGTAATTTTCTATGTTCTATGAAGGAGGTTAAAAGACATTTAATTCCTAGGTTATGTCCTGTGCCACACACTGGTGAATATAGAAACAGGAGAATAGACTTGATGAATATGTGGCAGGAGAATTGGTGCAGGAGGTAGGGATTTAGATCCCTGATACACCAAGTCTGCTTCTGGGGAAGGTGGGACCTGTGCAAATGGAATAAATTACATCCTGTAGGACTGGAACCAATGTACTCATGGGTGCATTTGCTAATGCTTTTGGGAATGTCTTAAAACTAGAATGGTAGGGAAATGGAAACTTAACTGGGGAGACTGAGAAGGAAATAAGGATAGAAAGGAAAGACAGGAAACAAAAGGACAAAAGCTGAAGGCATAGAGATCAAGAGTGAGAAACAAACAGGACAATAGTGCATCTTGCACTATTGCCCTGTTTGCTTCTAAGTCTTGATCTCTGTGCCTTCAGCTTTTGAAAGACATTGTCCCAATGCATGGAATATTCATAATATGTTAAAATAGTCAATCGTGCAGACAGATGTAAATGGGTACAATATGGCTGCAATTACAGAGGCATGACTGTAGGCTGACCAAGGATGGGAACTTATCATCCAGGCGTGTTCAATATTTAGGAAAGACAACAAAAAAGGGAAAGGAGGCGGGGTAGCATTGTTAGTAAAAAAAAAGGAAATCAATAGCGAGGAAGGATCATGATGTGAAATCTTTATGAGTGAAGCGAAGAAACTCCAAGGGGGTTGTATGCAGATGCCTATACAGTAGTGGTGACGTAGGAGATGGCATTTAATAGAAAATCAAAGATGCAGGCAACAAGGATTCAACTATTGGTATAGGTGACTTTATTCTACATATTGATTGGGCAAAACAAAACAAAAAGATGAAATTCCAGTGATGAGCTTGTGATGGTTTGTTGGACCAATATGCTGAGGAACCAACTAGAAAACAAGCCATCCTAGACTCAGCACTATTAATTAACCCTTTCTCATGATACAATATTATGGTATGGGATCCCTTGGGGAAGATCAACTATAACACAATAGAATTCTTCATTCAAGGTGGAAAGCAAGAGAATTGATTCCGAGACCAGGGTCCTGAATCCAAATAAAGCAAGCCACAAGTTGGCTATGATAGATTGGGGAAACGAACTTCAAGTATTGACAGTGGATAGTAAATGGCTAGCATTCATAGTGTGCATGGATGAATTACATGAATTGTTCATTCTTGTCGAGAGGAAAAATAAAACAGGGAAGTTAGTTTGGCTTACATAAGAAATTAAAAGCAGCATTAGATCCACAGACGACAAATATAAAGTGGATAAAAAAGCAGCAAACCCAAGGATTGGGAGCAAGCTAGCAGAGGATGACAAAAAGAGTCAATTAAAATAGAGTATGAGAATGAGCTCAGAGAGTATATAATAAAAAAAAGTACAAAAACTGATGAGACAAAGACTAGCAAAAACAAATGTAGGTCCCTTACAGTAATTATGGGAATTTGTAATGGGAAACAAAGAAATGACATACCAATTGAATACACAAAAGATTAATTCCTATGCCAGACGCCAGTGAATGTAGGAACAGGAGAATGGAACCAATCAATGCATGGCTGGAGAATTGGTGCAGGAGAGAGGGATTTATAAGATATCTTTATTAGTCACATGTACATTGAAACACACAGTGAAATGCATCCATCATTGGGACCATTGTGGGGAAGGTAGGACCTTCACAAGCAGGACAGGTTACATACAGATGTGACCAGAACCAGCGTAGTCACAGGAGTGTTTGCTAGTCCTGTTGGCAGGATTTATACTGGAGTGGGAAAGGAATGGGAACCTGAGTTGGGAGACAAAGCAGGAGGAAACAGCGATACAAACAAAAAACAGATATAAAAAGAAAGAAAAATTCAGCAAGTCTGTCACAGACATAAGTTGACTGGCTCAGGAGGTATTTTTGACATTAGAATAAGTTGCTACACTGATCAAACATTTACAAATTAGAAAAACTGTTTTCAAATAAGATTCACTTGATCAGCAGGTGACAACTTAAACCGAAAGCTCCCTTGTCTCATTTGCTTGCCGGAACATTATCTCTTTTATTGACCAAATCTGAAACAAGTGACAAAAATGTCAAACTTTACAAAGCATTCAACTAATGCTTGCAAGTTTTTCTCTCCTCAATCTCAATGTGTGTAACATGTTGGTCCCTATCAATAAATGTCAGACCTCACCCTCGAGATTGGAAAGTGTAAAAAACCACCCCCTGAACGCTGAAAATTTTGTTCCACAGTGATCCACTCGATAAGCAATTCAAGCTGTGTGACATCTCATCTCAATTCAAAGACTATATAAAACAGTACAGTAAAATCACGGACTCAGGACCATGCAAACATCAAACGTCTCCACTCTACCAATTATTTTATTTGCCTGGGTTCATTTATTGCCAATTATATTATTTTTTCTGCTGAAAACAATGCCCTCTGCTGTACTACAATTCAAAGACACTGCCCAAAATAGCTAATGATTCAAAATAAACCCTGTCCTGATGCAGGGTTTCAACCTGAAACATCGACAATTCCTTTCGTCCCACAGATGTTGTTTGACCACTGAGTTCCTCCAGCAGATTATTTATTGCTCCAGGTTCTAGCATTTGCAGTCTCATGTCTCTATTCAAAATGAGATATTCAGCATTTGAAAAGCATGAAACTGAAGATGCTGGAAATCTGAAAAAAATACTGGAGCACCTTAGCAGGTTAGGCAACAGTTGTGGAGTGTGAAATTGAGCTAATGTTTCAGAGCAATAGGAATTCACTGTTCATCTCTTTTGCATGAGAGAAACAATAGATCGGATGACCCCTATGCAGAACACCTCCATTCAGTCCAGTGGTGAAATAACAAAAAGGTATGTAAAAAGGGAACTGCAATTATCATGAATGATTTTAATCTGCAAATCCATTGGATCATTCAAACAGGCAACGGTACCATGGTAGAAAACTTTGTGGAATCCAGAGATTGTCTCTTAGAGACGAGCCAACTGTGGATGCTGTTTGACCTGCTGAGTTCTTCCAACAGGTTATTTTTTGCTCCAGATTCCAGCAACTACAGTGTCTCCAAGATTAATAAGAGACTTTGTGGTTAAGGGCCCCCTAGAAAATAGAATTCACGGTATATTTTGAGAGTCCAAAACCAGTCTCTTCATTTTAAACAAGGGCAGTTACAATTTTACGATGGTAGAGCTGTCCAGAGTGGACTGGGCAAACAGGCTAAGGGATAATCAGTGGATAAGCAATCTCAGATATTTAAACAGCTAGTTCATAATGCATAGCAGAAATTTATCCCAGTTAGAAAGAGGGATTCCGTGAGAAAAATGCATCAGCAGTTAACAAAGGAAGTCAAGAAAAAAGGTATTAAATCAAAAACTGGGGTTCACAAAATGGCAAGACCTTGTGGCAAACCAGAGGACTGGGAATTTTTCAGGAACCAGCAGTGAGACAGTTAGGAGGGTGAAAATTATGAGGGGAAACTGGCAAGTAATGTCAAAACAAACAGCAAGATATACATTAAGGAAGAGAGTAGACAGGGCAAGTATGGAACACCTAGTGGGTGAGACATAAGGAATTAATAACAGAAAACAAAGAAACAACAAATCAGTTAATCCAGTGTTTTGAATTAGTGTAAATATCAAAAGGATAACAGGTAAGCTAGTCTCAAGTAGCATAAAAGAACTTGTAACAATTCTTATGAAAAGGAGCGAGATACTAGAAAAACTAATGGGACTAAAGACAAGTCATCGGGACCCGATGGCTTGCACCCAGGGGTTTTAAGGGAAGTGGGTGCAGAGGTATCAAAACTCACCAAGCTTCAGGAGGAAACCAACATATAGAGTCATAGAGCAATACAGCATAGATACAAGCCCAGCCCAACAAGTCCCTACTGACCACACTGTCCACCTAGCTAGCCCTAATTTCCTGCAACAGCCCATATCCCTCCAAGCCCCTCCTCTCTACCTACCTATCCAAGTGCTTCTTAAATGATACTATTGTACCCGCCTCAACCACTTCCTCTGGCAGCTCGTTCCATATACTCACCACCATCTGCATGAAAAAGTTGCCCCTCAGGTCCCCTTTAAATCTTTCCCCTCTCACACCAAATCTATGCCCCTTAGTTTTGGACTCCCCTACCCTGGGAAAAAGACTGTTGCCATCCACCTTATCTATGCCTTTCATTATTTTAAACACTTCTAGAAGATTGCCCCTCATTCTCCTACATTCCAAGGAATTAAGACCTAACCTGGTCAACCTCTCCCTATAACTAAGGCCCTCTAGTCCTGGCAACATCCTCGTAAATCTTTTCTGTACTCTTTCCAGTTTAACCATGTCTTTCCAAAACAGGCTGACCAAAACTATACACATTACTCCAAGTGCGGCCTCACCAACGACATGTACAACCGAAACATAATGTCCCACTTCCTGTACTCAGTGCCCTCAATATTTTACTCCCTTGCTCAAGAAGGGAGGGAGACAAAAAGCAGGAAACTATAAGCCTGTCAGTTGAACGTCTGTGGTTGGCAAGATGCTAGTGTCTATAATCAAGGAAGTAATAGCTTATCATTAGAAAACTTAATTGATTCAAACCAAGTCACATCATTTTATTAATGGTAAATTATGACTGACAAATTTGTTGGAACTCTTCAAAGATGCAACAAGCTGAGACAATAGAGTGACCTGTAGAAGTCATGAGCATGAAGTTCCAGAAGGCCTATATAATGTGCACATAAAGGCTGGTGCACAAAATAACAGCTCATGACATTGGGGAAAGTGTAGTATGCATTGAAGACTTTTTTTGCAGTTCCAGCAGCCAGAGCAGCAGAGGGGAGGAGCCAGCAGCTTTTATTTTAAAATGTTGTTTCTGATTGGCTAAGTACATGGCCGCTCAGCTAATAAAAGGCAGGTAGGGTGAAGCAGAGTGGCCATTATGTGAGTGGGTCAGTGTAAGAGTGGGGAGCTGAGGCTTTGGCTCAAGAGGTGGAGGCCAAGGTGAGGTTCTGTTAAGTTCTCTTTCTTTCTTTATTATTGCACAGGTAGAGCAGTGGGAATGACACCCAGTGCAGTGGTGTGCTCCTCTTGCATGATGTGGGAAGTCAGGGAGACTTCCTATGTCCCTGACGACAACATCTGTGAGAAGAGCATCTGGCTGCACCTCCTTGCAGACCATGTTAGGGAACTGGAGCTGGATGACCTTTGAATCATTTGGGAGACTGAGGGATTAATAGACAGGAGTTACAGGGAAGCAGTCACACCTAAGTTGCAGGAGGCAGATAGCTGGGTGACTGTCAGGAGAGAGAAAGGGAATAAGCAGTCAGTGCAGGATACCCTTGTGGCTGTTCCCCTCAATAACAAGTATATCATTTTACATACTATTTGGGGGGGGGGGGGGGGGAGAGAGAGAATAGGCAAGTGGTAGTGATTAGGGATTCATTGGTTAGGGGAGCAGACAGGAGGTACTGTGGATGAGAACAAGACTCTCAAATGGTATGTGGCCTCCCAGGTGCTCGGATTGAGTCCATAGCATTCTTAAGGGTGGGGGGAGCGGCCAGAGGTCGTGGTGCATGTTGGCACCAATGACATAGGCAGGAAAAGTGATGAGGTCCTGCAAAGTGAATTCAGGGAGTTAGGTGCTAAGTTAAAAGACAGGACCTCCAGGGTGGTGATCTCAGGATTGCTACCTGTGCCATGTGCTAGTGAGGCAAGAAATAGGAAGATAGTGCGGGAGGGAGGGTTTCAGGTTTTCAGATCATTGGGCTCTCTTCCAGGGCAGGTGGGATCTGTACAAATGGGACAGCTTGCATCTGAACTGGAGGGGGACCAATATCCTTGCGGGAAGGTTTGCTAGTGCTGCTTCGGTGGGGGGGGGGGGGGGTTTAAACTAGAGTTGCAGGTGGGTGCAAACCAGAGTGGCAGGACAGCAAGTCCTGGAAACCAGAGTGGCTGTGGGGAAAGTAGATCTTAAGACTACAAGGAAAGATGGAAACCGAAAAGTTAAGTGTGGTGGGACTAATGTTCTGAGTTGCGTCTATTTCTATGCAAGGAGTATTGTAGGTAAAGCAGATGAACTTAGACCATGGATCCATATGTGGAATTATGATGTTGTAGCCATTAGTCAGACTTGGTTGTAGGAGGGGCAGGACTGGCAGCTAAATGTTCTGGGGTTCTGTTTTAGACATGATAGAGGGGAAGCTATTAAAGGGGGAGGGCTGGCATCAGGGAAAAATGTCACGGCAGTGCCCAAAGAGGACATACTGGAGGACTCTACTACTACGGCAACTTGGGTGGAATTGAGGAATTAAAAAAAGGATGACCATGTTAATGGGACTATATTATAGACTTCCCAATAGTCAGCAGGATTTGGAGGAGCAAATTTGTAGAAATAGCAGACAGTTCCAGGAAAAACAAAGTTGTGATAGTAGGTGATTTTAACTTTACACATTAACTGGGACTCCCATACTGTAAAAGCACTGGATGGGATTGAGTTTGTGAAATGTGTTCAGGGAAGTTTCCTTAATCAAAATGTAGAGGTCCCAATTAGAGGGAATGTGATACTGGATCTCCTCTGAGGGAATGAGACAAGGCAGGTGACAGAAGTGAGTGTAGGGGAACACTTTGGATCTAGTGATAATTCCATTAGTTTCAAGATAATTATGGATAAGGATAGGACTGGTTCTTAGGTTAAGATTCTAAACTAGAGGAAGGCCAATTTTGATGGCATCAGAAGGGATCTGGCAGGCATGGATTGGGATGGGTTGTTTTCTGGCAAAGATATGCTTGGTAAGTGGGAGACCTTCAAGAGTGAAATATTGAGAGTACATAATGTATGTTCCTGTTAGGATAAAAGGCTAAGCTAACAGGTTTAGGGAACCTTGGTCATCGAGGGATATTGAGGCCTTGGTAAAGAAGAAGAGGGTGCATATCAGGTATAGGCAGTTAGGATCAAATTAAGTGCTTGAGGAGTATAAGAAATGCAAGAGAACACTTAAGAGAGAAATCAGGAGGGCTAAAAGAGGACATGACATTACTCTGGCAGACAAGGTGAAAGAGAATCCAAAGGGTTTCTATAGCTATATTAAGAGCAAAAGGGTAGTAAGGGACAAAATCGGCCCTCTTGAAGATCAGTGTGGTCATCTATGCATGGAGCCAAAAGAGATGGAGATTTTAAATGGGTTTTTTGTCTGTGTTTGCTCGGGAGACAGACAGAATCTATGGAACTGAGGAAAAGGAGTAGTGAGGTCATGCACCATATCTGGATTACAGAAGAGGAGTTGCTTGCTGTCCTGAGGCAAATTAGAGTGGACAAATCCCCAGGGCTTGAGGTATCCCCTCAGACCTTGTGGGAGGCTGGTGCAGAACTTGCAAGGCCCTGGCAGAGATATTTAAAATGTCCTTCACCACAGATGAGGTGCTGGAGGATAGCTAACATTGTTCTGTTTAAGAAAGGCTCTAAGAATAAATTGGGAAATTATAGGCTGGTGAGGCTGACATCAGTCATGGGTAAATTATAGGAAGATATTCTGAGGGACAGGATGTGTAAGTATTTGGATAGACAGGGCCTGATTAGGGATAGTTAACATGGCTTTGTGCATGACAGGTCATGTCCAACCAATCTAATAGTTTTTCAAGGAGGTTACCAGGAAGGTTGATGAAGGCAAGGCAGTGGACATTGTCTACATAGACTTTAGCCAGGCCTTTGACAAAGTCCCACATGGGAGGCTGCTCCAGAAGGGTAAGTCACTTGGCATTCAGGATGAAATAGTCAATTGGATTCAATGTTGGCTTAGTAGGAAAAGCCAGAGAGTGGTAGTAGATGGTTGTTTCTGATTGCAGGACTGTGATTAGTGGTGTGCCATAGGGATTGGTTGTCCATTGTTTATCATCTACATTAATGTTTTGGATGATAATGTGATAAATGGGATCAGCAAGTTTACAGATGACACCAAGATTAGGGGCGTAGTGGACAGCAAGGAAGACTATCAAAGCTTGCAGTGTGATCTGGACCAGATGGGAAAATGGGCTGAAAAATGGCAGATGGAATTTAATGCAGACGTGAGGTGAGGACAAACCAGGGTAAGACTTCCACAGAATGGTAGGGCACTGAGGTATGTGGTAGAACAAAGGGACCTGGGAATACAGATCCATAATTCCTTGAAAGTGGCACTGCAGGTAGATGGGGTTGTAAAGAGAGCTTTTGGCACATTGACCTTCATAAATCAGGGCAGAGTACAGGAAGTGAGATGTTATGTTGAAGTTGTATAAAACATTGGTGAGGCCAAATTTAGAATATTGTGTGCAGTTCTGGTCACCTATCTACAGGAAAGATATCAATAAGCTTGAAAGGGTGCAGAGAAAATGTACACTATTGTTGCCAGTAACTGAGGACCTGAGTTACAGGGACAAGTTTAATAGGTGAGGACTTTATTCCCTGGAGTGCAGGAGAATGAGGGGAGATCTTATAGAGTATAGATTGGGTGAATGCATGCAGGCTTTCTCCCCTCAGATTGGGTGAGACTAGAACTAGACCTCATACGTTTAGGGTGAAAGATGAAATATTTAAGGGGAATCTGAGGGACAACTTCTTCACTGAGGGTGGTGCGAGTGTGGAATGAGCTGCCAGTGGAAGTGGTAGATGTGGGTTCGATTGTAACATTTAAGAGACGTTTGGATAGGTACATGAGAAGTATGGAGGGCTATGGTCCAGGTGCAGGTAGGTGGGACTAGGCAGAAAACCAAACTGGCATGGACTAGGTGGGCTGAAAGGCCTGTTTCTGTGCTGTAGTGCTGTGACTCTAAGACAGAGTCAGAATAAATAGGCCTTTTTCAGGCTGGATGTGACTAATGGTGTGGGACCCAGGATTGGTTCTTGGCCTTGTGGAGGCATGTTGGGGGACATGTTGAGATACTTTCACAAGTGGGAGGGTCTTGAACAAGGGGACATAGTTGTTTGATAAAAGGGCAGTCAATTAAAACTGAGGTGTGAGGGTATTTTTCCTCCAATAAGTGGTGAATCTCTTGGATTCTCTACCCTGGGAGGGTAGATCATTGGAGGTATTTCAGGAGGAAGTATAAATTTTTGAAAAATTAAGGGTTATGGGGAACTGGCACATAATAAGAAATGAGGCCTGGGGCAGATCAGCCATGATTATATTGAATGGCAGGACAAGCTTGAGGGACCAGGAGACCTACTTCCGTTCCTCCTTGTACAAGTTCAAGGAATAGAATTTAATCTACCACCTAGGCACAGTGCAGCCCTCTAGACTCAATGAATACGAAAATTTCAGATAATTAACCTGTCAGAACTGAACACTTCTGATGCAAGGTCATATAATATTAACTCAGTTTTTCTTTCTCCACGGATGCTAATTAATCTTCTTATAATTCCAGCAATCTCCTGTATTTTGAATTTTCAGTCATTCCTGAGTTTTGCATGCCGTCATGCCATCAATGTTTATCCATTTCTATGGCGTCATTCACCTTCCTCTATTTGTACTCCTCCAGACTGATCAGCTGTGATTAAAAGCAATCATATCCTTCTCTTCACACCAAATGCAACTGTTTCCTGGACAATCTTGGTCTCCCTCCAATCAGTCATTCCCTTTGTTCTCTGTACCCCTTACTGTCTCTGCAAATTGAAATAAACTTGTTTTCTCGCTTTTCCAGCTCTGAAAGGTCACTAACCTGAAATGTTAACTGTTTGTCTCTACAGATGCTGCCTAATCTGCTGAATACCTTTAATTTTCTATTTTTATTTTGGATGTTCTGCGTATTTATATCTTGATAGGAAAGAGTACTGTGGATGTGGAGGCATTGCAAAGGGTGCAGAGGAGATTTACCAGGATGCTGCCTGGATTAGAGAGTATGGATTATGAGGAGAGACTAAAGGAGCTAGGGCTTTATTGGAGAGGAGGAGGATGAGGGGAGACATGATAGAGGTATACAAAATATTAAGAGGAATAGATAGTGGACAGCCAGCACCTCTTTCCCAGGGCACCAATGCTCAATACAAGAAGGCATGGCTTTAAGGTAATGGGTGGGAAGTTCAAAGGAGATGTCAGAGGGAGGTTTTTCACTCAGTGGTTGGTGCATGGAATGCGCTGCCTGGGGTGGTGGTGGAGGCTGATATGTTGGTCAAGTTCAAGAGATTGTTAAATAAGCATATGAAGGAATTTAAGATAGAGGGATATGTGGGAGGAAGGGGTTAGATAGTTTTAGGTGTGGTTTGAAGGTCGGCACAACATGGTGGGCCAAAGGGCCTGTATTATGCTGTATGGTTCTATGGAAATTCTGTCAAGCTTTGTCACTGCAGCAGAGGCTTATCCAGTCACACTATTCTGATAATTTTTTTTTACTTGAAAGCAGTCCAGAACCAGAATCCCCAGTAAACAAGCATGATGCTACTAGGATCAGTGAGGACTGGAACCTTAATCGAGGACCATCTTGTCTGAAGTTGCTGAACAACTTGTGACCAAAGCCCTTGAACCAGTCAGCTGGTTTTCTATGTTCCATATTGACATACATAATAAAAAATTATAATTGTGGCTACAATTATTACTTTGTATAAAGGTACTCTAGTCATGCAGCATGTACAAAACAGACTAGTTTACATCTTGAGTTCTAAACTTGGGCAAAGTATTCATTGAAAATGAACTTGCATTTAAAATTACTTCATTGATGGCAACAACTATGAGTGTAACCAGAACCAATCTAAAGGTTTAATCCTATATTCATTCAACTATTGTCTACAAATGGTTACACATGAAGTCTGTGAGCAAAGGTTAGATGGGTAGCAAGACCAACATGATAACACATACCACAAAATAATTTATATTTTAAAATATAAACACTAACCTGTGGGCACCTTGTGGAAAATCAAAAGATGCATCATCTTTAGAGCTGGTTCTCCAGGAGCTACTGGATTTTGAATCACCTGCACCTAGCTCACCTGCCACCCATTCTGGTATTCCTTCAGCAGTATTTTCAGGTGGCTTTGCAAAACTGGGTTCATCGAAGTAGATTGACTACAATTAATAAAAGGAAATTGACTAAGTGAAACTTCCAGTCCTAAGAGACAGAGATTACAACCTTTTATCTGCCAGTAAATTCCAAACTCTGGGCTAATATCAATCTTCAAATGAATTTCTATGTATCATTTTTTTTCTCTCTTTAAATCTGACAAAATGTTTAATCCTAAAGAGGTTCATAAAACACATTCTCAGTGTCCAAGAGCAGAAACCACTCTTCAATATGGTTTCCTCTGATTTATTTCCAAGTTGCTTGCACTGTTTAATGGTCATTCGATGCACTCAACATTGAAGAATAAGGTGTATAACCTCGAACTGCCCAGGCAGCACATTACAAGACCCAAACCACTGTATAGGAAGCAGAGACTGACATCTCACTCCATTGAAGGATTTCTGATTCAGCATCAAAATTACTGGGCCATGGTCACACAACTTCTGGCAGATGGTACAAAAAGGTAACATATTAATTACAGACTGTTTTGATGGAAGAACCTATAAAGAATGGCATGGTAAACAAATGATGTGGGAGGAGTTATGTGAAAAATATAATTTAATTATTCCAGGACATGAATATAAATTTCCAGAAATCCAGGAGCTAAGGAAAGAAACTGCAAAATCCAGTGGAGGGAGAAATCTGGGTAGTATCCAAATACACCAACTTATTTTTCAACAAACAGAAGCAATGATTTAACCAGACACAGGTTATACTATATATAGATGAACGCATCGGGAAGGCTTCATATTTACAGGTGTGGTATAATCCCTACATATATTGATGCCAAGGCAACTAGAGAAATGTGTCATAGAATATGTTTAATAACATTTGACCCTGGGTACAGCAATATTTTGGTACACAAGTTTTCAGCAAACTGGACAAAATGGAGCAGCTCCAGCAGCAAACTCTTTTTTGAAACCCGGAGTTTTTGAATTTTTGGTCCATTTACACTACAGCAAGGCAGTACAGTCACACAATCAAACAGATCCCACTTGATGCTGTAAATGACATTGGCACACAACCAAATGTGTATATACACTTCACCCCCCAGAACAAAGAAAAGGGCAAAGACCTCATGTTTGAAGTTCAGCCCTGGCTCCAAAAGGGCTTCTTAGTATACTAGACCTACACTCTTTGTAAATTCATTTATAAAATGCACATTAATACCACAGTAAAGGCACCAGTGACATCTCATGAAAATATTACTAACTGCAATAACCTCACAAAAATCATACAGAGAATATATCTTCATAAAGAATGAAATTATTGTATTTTAAGAAATAAATTTTTGATGACCTCTTCATACCATGTAAGAAGGCAGTGTTTTAAGAGATCCAGGTTCTGGCCTCTGTGTGAAAGGCCCTTCAAGGACTCCCCGTCTAAGCATGTGCAGTAGAAGCTTGGCATACAGGTTACGATTTTTCCGTCCCATGACTCCTGCTCCAGCTCCAGATGGATCACACAATTTCTTGATCCACAATGCACATCTCTGCCGCTCTATAACATAAAGACAGAATTTTCAAAAGCCACAATTATTCCCAATAAAGTGTAAACAATAACAGTTGAGATAGTCATGATGTTAAAGCAGTGGGAGAATACACAGGTCAGATCCTCTGCAAGGGCACACGTCCAAGAGAGAAAATGGGTTAAAATATAGACTGATACCTGAACTTCTGGTATATGTTTGGTGGGGACCAGACTCAAACTGGTATTGGCAAGACCTGACCATAAGCAAGCAAGGTGAATATAGATATCAATGGAATTACAAATTAAAGAGTTATAAATATTTTCTTTTTAAACGTACAAGTTAATTCAATGGGTTCTGGCGAAACAAGCAGAGAATATGGCTACTGGATTGACAATCTAAATATCCTTCATAACTTTTAGAAACTAAACAAAATAAAGCACAAAGGCCATTTTTTCCTTCATCTTTGAAAGTCAAATGTTTTATCACTGAAGTCAGTCTTCAGCCAATTCCATGGTATCGAGAAACAGCTGACAGTATTGAACACAGCAAAGTCCACAGGACCAAACAAAATCCCTGCTGCAGTATTGACGAACTATGCTTCAGAACTCATCATGCCTCCAGCTAATTTGTTCTAATACAATGATCACGAAGATATCAAATCTGACAATGTGAATAATTGCTCTGGGACATCCTGTCCACAAATCGCAGACCAATCCAATCAAGGCAATTACAGACCTATCTACTCTCAATCATCTGCAAAGTGATGGAAAATATTCCCGAAAGCATTCCAGTGAGAATGACCCCAGTTGAAATCAACAAGCCCCAGTAAAAGTGAAGTTAATGAGCAAAGTGCAGAATACTACAAGGGTTGAAACCCTACCTCACACAAAGGAAGATGATTGTGGTTTTGGAGGTCAATCAAATTAGCTCCTGGAGTTCTTCAGCTATTTCATTTACGAACTTCCATCATAAGGTTAGAAGTGGGGATGCTCATTGATGATTACATAATGTTCTACTTGTAAATGTTCAGCCAATGAATGACAGCATGTAGCAAGACCAAGACAACACACAGGCATTGACCAAAATATGGCAGATAATATTTGTGCCAACAAAGTGCCAGCTGATAACCATTTCCAATGAGACAGACTTCCAGCAACAGCTCCCCTTGAAGTTCAATGGCATTACTATCACCAAATTACGTACCATTTACATTATTAACCATAAACTCAACTAGATCACCTACATAAATACTTTGGCTGCAACAGCAAGTCAGAGGCTGGCAGTGAGTGATTCGCATCTTATCACCTCAAAATCTTTCCACCAGTTACAAGCCACAAGTCAGAAGCATAATGGAATACTCTGCACATGCCTGGATGAGTTTAGTTACAGGAACACTCAGGGAGCTCAATACCAAACAGGACAAGACAGCCCACTTAATCAGCAACCCACCCACAATCCTAAAGTTTCAGTCCCTTACTACCAAAGCACCACCTTGTGAAGATAATAAGTGCCACCAGGTTAAGATGAGGTGCAAGCAGAAGACATCACCATCAAACTCAAATATGTCACACTAAACATCCAACAAGATTGCAGGTGTTTCCATGTATTAATCAGGAGTGGGGACATCTTCCAGTTTCCTCTGCTCATCTCATCTCATTTCCTCTGCTAAGGATCTCAAGCAGGCTGAGCAGCATCGGGGGGGGGGGGGGGGGGGGGGCTGCGCAGGGTGCTGGTGAGGAATGATCAACGTTTCAGGTTGAAACCCTGCATCAGGATTAAGAGCAGAGAGGGGAGATAGCCAGTATAAAGAGAAACCATAAATGGACCTTACTGATTTGCATGCCTCTTATGCTCAACTGAAACTCGCTAAACTATCAACAAACATCTTTTCTTTAAACTGCTATACTGTACTTTTGAAACATTAGCAAAACATCATCAAGATTATCCAAAGTTATCACTGAGTAGATAGGAAAATTGTTTACTCTCTGTTTTTGTGATTTATAAAGTGTTCACAATCCTCAGTTATGTTCCTGGTTCAAAATTCATGATTAGATACATCATCCATTGCAAAGCAAACAAACATCATAACATTTCTCCTCGATCCAACAATTATTTCATCATTTTTTCTTTGGTTGATTCAAGAGGACATTCACAAAACGAATTTTCATTCAAATTAATGATCTGCGTCAGATTCCTGATTTGCCAGCAATTCAAATCATCATGCAGCTGGAGAAGAAATCTTAATGCAACAAACAGACTAAAGAAACAGTTGTTTTTTTACCTCACATCTCACTTATTTTAGCGTGCAGTGCTCATTGGTGGATAAATCTTAAGTCAGATCCATTTATATCAGCAATTTGAGGCAAGTGGAAATTAATATGAATGCTGCTTTCAACTTTTCATGCAAGCAACAAGCCTTTACGATAAGCAAACCCCCAGCAAGGTTTGGATAACTCTTCTGTAAAATAACTCGGAAATATGTGGAATAAGCACATCGGGAGCGAGAGGCAAGTGAGCGGAAGCAGCCGAGGAGTTCCGAGCAGATAAGTTTTTTCTTCTAACGGTTCGGGGATAGCGGGGAGTAACTGCGCAGGTGCGTGACGTCAGTCGGTAGCATGCGAGCTGTTTAAAAAGACTGCCAAAACTAGCGGGCAGCGTCAGAGCGGGCAGTGGAGTGAGAGGGAGCAGAGTGTTTTGGGCTTTGGCTTAACGGGCTTCTGCGTAAAGGGGCGAGGCGGGTGAGTAGCTGGTACGTAAAGGTAAAGTTTACCTGTTACCTCTTATAAGTTTTTAAGTAGGAAAAAACTAGGTAGGGAAAGAATTAGTTCAGATGGAGAACATGGTGGTGTGCTGCAGCTGCTTGATGTGGGAGCTCGTGGACCTTGCTGTGGTGCACAATGACCACGTCTGCAGTAAGTGCTTGAGGCTGGAGGAACTTCAGCTCAGAATTAATGAGCTGGAGTTGCAACTTCAAACACTGCGAAGCATCAGGGAGGGAGACAGTTATGTAGATACTGTACATCGGGAGACAGTCACCCCCCTTTAGAGCAGGTACTTCTGGGGTCCAGGAAGTAGATAGAAGGGTGACTGTCAAGGGAGAGAAAAGGAAAAAGAAAACAAACAGGCAGATAGTGCAGAGGACCCCGGAGACTGTTCCCCTCAATAACAGGTTTTCCGCTTTGGAAACTGTTGAGGGGTATGACCTGCAGGGATCAAGCAGCAGAAGCAAGGTCTCTAGCACTGGGACCGGTCCTGCTGCTCAGAAGGGAAGGGAGGAGAAGAGGAAGGCAGTAGTGATAGGGGACTTGATAGTCAGGGAAACAGATAGGAGGTTCTGTGGCAGTGAGCATGAATCCCGGATGGTATGTTGCTTCCCAGGTGCCAAGGTCTGGTATGTCTCTGATCGGGTCCACAGAGACATACCAAAAGCCAAAAGTCGTGGTTCATGTTGGTACCAACGACATAGGTAGGAGGGATGAGGTCCTGAAAAGTGAGTTTAGGGAGCTAGGCAGAAGGCTGAAAAACAGGACCTCAAGGGTAGCAATCTCAGGATTGCTGCCAGTGCCATGCGATAGTGAAGGTAGGAATAGGAGGAGATGGCAGATAAATGCGTGGTTAAGAAGTTGGTATAGGAGGGAAGGTTTTAGATTTTTGAATCACTGGGATCTCTTCTGGGGAAGGTGGGACCTGTACAGAGAGGACAGGTTACACCTGAACCTGAGGGGGGCTAATATCCTTGCAGCCAGGTTTGCTAGGGTGGTTTGCAAGGGTTTAAACTAGTTTGCGAGGGGGATGGGAACCAGAGGGGTAAGGTCAGAGGAAGAAGGGGATGGGGAAAAGTCAGATCTAACAGGTAGAGAGGCTTTGAGGAAGGAGAAGCAGAGTACAGGTTATAAAAGTAGAAAGGTGGATGGGCTAAAGTGCATTTACTTAAATGCAAGAAGTATCAGGAATAAGGGTGATGAACTGAGAGCTTGAATAAGTACATGGGACTATGATATTGTGGCTATTACAAAGACATGGCTGATACCAGGGCAGTAATGGATACTGAATATTCCTGGTTTTCAGTGTTTTAAAAGGGATAGGGAGGGGGGGAGAAGAGGAAGAGGGGTGGTGATACTGGTCAGGGACACTATTACAGCTGCAGAAAGGGTGGATAATGTAGAAAGATCCTCTCTAGAGTCAGTATGGGTGAAAGTTAGGAACAAGAAAGGAGCAGTTACTCTACTGGGAGTATTCTATAGACCCCCCCGGTAGCAGCAAGGATACTGAGGAGCAGACTGGGAAGCAGATTTTGGAAAGATGCAAAAATAACAGGGTTGTTATCATGGGAGACTTCAATTTCCCAAATATTGATTGGCACCTGCTTAGTGCCAAAGGTTTAGATGGGGCAGAGTTTGTTAAATGTGTCCAGGACAGATTCCTGTCACAGTATGTTGACAGGCCGACTAGGGGGAATGCCATATTAGATCTAGTTTTAGGTAATGAACCAGGTCAGGTGATAGATCTCTCGGAGGGTGAGCATTTGGGGGACAGCGACCACTGCTCCATAACCTTTAGCATTGTCATGGACAGGGATAGGAGCAAAGAGGAGGGGAAGATATTTAATTGGGGAAAGGCGAATTATGAGGTTATAAGGCGAGAACTAGAGAGTGTAAATTGGGATGACATTTTTGAAGGGAAATGTACTATGGAGATGTGGTTGATGTTCAGAGATCTTTTGCAGGATGTTAGGGATAAATTTGTCCTGGTGAGGCAGAGAAGGAACGGCAGGGTGAAGGAACCACGGGTGACAAGAGAGGTGGAACAACTAGTTAGGAAGAAAAAGGCAGCGTACATAAGGTGTAAGCAGCAAGGATCAGATAGGGCTCATAAGGAATATAGAGTATCAAGGAAGGAACTTAAGAAGGGGCTGAGGAGCGCAAGAAGGGGGCATGAAAAGGCTTTGGGGAGTAGGGTTAAGGAGAATCCCAAGGCTTTTTTCTCGTACGTGAAGAGCAGAAGGATGGCTAGAGTAAAGATAGGTCTGTTTATAGACAAAGGTGGGAAGATGTGCCTGGAAGCTGTGGAAGTGGTTGAGGTTCTCAATGAATATTTCTCTTCAGTATTCACCGAGGAAAGGGGTCTTGATGACGCTGAGGACAGTGTTGGTGAGGGTAATGTTCTAGAGCATGTAGATATCAAGAGAGAGGATGTGTTGGAGCTGTTACAAAATATTAGGACAGATAAGTCCCTGGGGCCTGATGGAATATTCCCCAGGCTGCTTCGTGAGGCAAGGGAGGAGATTGCTGAACTGTTGGTTAGGATCTTTGAGTCCTCGTTGTCTATGGGAATGGTACCAGAGGACTGGACGATGGCAAATGTTGTCCCCTTATTCAAAAAAGATAGTAGAGATAGTCCAGGGAATTACAGAGCAGTGAGCCTTACGTCTGTGGTGGGTAAGCTGTTAGAAAGGATTCTAAGAGATAGGATCTATGAGCATTTAGAGAATCATGGACTAATTAGGGACAGCCAGCATGGCTTTGTGAAGGGAAGATCTTGCCTCACAAGCCTGATAGGGTTCTTTGAGGAGGTGACCAGGAAGATTGATGAGGGTAGTGCAGTAGATGTGGTCTACATAGATTTTAGTAAGGCGTTTGACAAGGTTCCACATGGTAGGCTTCTTCAGAAGGTCAGAGACCAAGGGATCCAGGGAGGCTTGGCCGTGTGGATTCAGAATTGGCTTGCCTGTAGAAAGCAGAGGGTTGTGGTGGAGGGAGTGCATTCGGATTGGAGGGCTGTGACTAGTGGTGTCCCACAGGGATCGGTTCTGGGACCTCTACTTTTTGTGATATTTATTAATGACTTAGATGAGGGGGTGTAAGGGTGGGTTAGCAAGTTTGCAGACGACACAAAGATCGGTGGTGTTGTGGATAGTGTGGAGGACTGTCGAAGCTTACAGAAGGATATTGATAGGATTCAGAGCTGGACTGACAAGTGGCAGATGGAATTCAATCCGGAGAAGTGTGAGGTGGTACACTTTGGAAGGACAAACTCCAAGGCGGAGTACAAGGTTAATGGCAGGATTCTGGGCAGTGTGGAGGAGCAGAGGGATCTGGGGGTTCATATACACAGATCACTGAAAGTTGCCTCACAGGTGGATAGGATAGTTAAGAAAGCTTATGGGATGTTAGCATTCATAAGTCGTGGGATCGAGTTTAAGAGCCGCAAAGTAATGATGCAGCTTTACAAAACTCTGGTTAGACCACACCTAAGAGTACTGTGTCCAATTCTGGTCGCCTCATTATAGGAAGGATGTGGAGGAGATTTACCAGGATGCTGCCTGGATTAGAAAGTATGGATTATGAGGAGAGACTAAAGGAGCTAGGGCTTTATTCATTGGAGAGGAAGGGGATGAGAGGAGACATGATAGAGGTACACAAAATATTAAGAGGAATAGATAGAGTGGACAGCCAGCACCTCTTTCCCAGGGCACCAATGCTCAATACAAGAGGGCATGGCTTTAAGGTAAGGGGTGGGAAATTCAAGGGAGATGTCAGAGGGAGGTTTTTCACCCAGAGAGTGGTTGGTGCATGGAATGTGCTGCCTGAGGTGGTGGTGGAGGCTGATACGTTGGTCAAGTTCAAGAGATTGTTAGATAAGCATATGGAGGAATTTAAAAGAGAGGGATATGTGGGAGGAAGGGGTTAGATAGTCTTAGGTGTGGTTTGAAGGTCAGCATAACATGGTGGGCCGAAGGGCCAGTATTGTGCTGTATTGTTCTATGGTTTAAGCACTGCAAACATGCTACTATTGAATAAGTGACAGCAGAAAGAAACTAGGAGGTATTTACGCTAGTCTAGATCTTCTAACATTGCAATCCTGAACCATCAATGCTCCTGGACCAGAAATTCAAACTACAGCTGAATTCAGATTTCATTAGCAGAATTCTAAAGCTCAAGATATTAAAACAGAATGAAATTCTTCACAGAAAATAAAACTCAAACCTTGATATTATTCAGAGAAGAGAGAAATTACCAATATGTGAAATGGTTCTGAAATAATCTTTGAGAACTTTATAAATCATCATTACCTTACCTGACTTATGTACAAGCTTCAGAACAAATGGTTTCATGTCAACTAAAAAGTGGTCAAATTCTGAATCCAGCTTGTCCCAGGTTTCCTCCTGATTGGCCATCATGCTTTGTCAGTACATCTATTCACAGCAACCTGATCCAACAGAAAACAAAGCATTCAGTAGAGCAGATTTTAAAAATCAAACAACTGCAGAGGCTGGAAATCTGAAATAAAAATAGAAAATACTGGAAACACTTATCAGGTCAGGCAACATGTAAAAGAGAAACAGAGTTAACATTTCAGGTCAAAGTTCTGAAAAAGGGCCGTCGACCTAAAACAATATTTCTCTTTCCATAGATGTTGCATGACTTGCTGTGTGACTTCAGCATTTTCAGATTTTCAAAGGGTTAAGATTCCACCAGAAAGGCCAGATCTTACGAAGGATCCATCCCTACAACTTAGAATTTTTTTTTCATGTTTTGTGCTAACATTTGTTGTGCAATGTTCAGACACTTAAGAGGCAAAGAGTAGGGAAAACTGAGATCCCAGAAACTTTGGCACACCTAAAAACAACAACTCACAGAAGTTACAAAACAACTAACCCTTTCAAAACCAACGGTAATTCACTGATGAGCAATAATCACAATGTTTTCTTGTTTCTAACAAGTGGCAATCTTATAACCCAATGACATTCAACCTGAAACTAGGACTAGAATTTAACCTGTAATGCATAATATTCAGTGCCACTCTGCAGCTAATACCACTTTTAATTGGCCCAGTTCCATCTTCCTCTCCAATCTGGTCTGGACTATGGCTGTATGATAGTCTTGAATCAGAAGCCTCAGTCAGAACCTATATGCACCTCGACACTGCAGGTCAAAACGAGCTAGCACCAATCAACCTAAACCAACCTGGAACATGTACAAGGAAGCAAGCTCAGAATTTGATTTACATCTCACTTACAGCATTGCCCTAAATTTAGTATTAACATTTATAAACCACCCCATTGGGCTCAAACTAAAGAATTTTTTTTCAGTGAATAATCCAAATTATAATTCAGATAAACTTTTAGCTTAATTTCATTAATTTCACATGCCAGGGACACAAATCTCACCCACCACCATTACCTTGCACCATCCAAATCCCTGCATGAACAGGTCAATATATTTACACTTACAATGTTAAGTTTAAGCTGACCCCTGCCAACTTGTGTTCAGTTACCTCCAAAAATAAAAACATGTAAGTCAATTATAATAAAGAACATATATTCACAATAATTTACAAACAATCCAGGTTTCTTGCCTTCCTGAGCCTTTTCCATAGCATCTCTTTGTTCTATTTCCATTTACTCTGCATCTTCCAGTAGACTTTGTTATCAATCCAATGTTAGTTTCTTTGGATACTTTTGAAGAACCTAGCACACCCAGTGGATTCATTGCATTCTACCCAAATCATGGGCTTTACCTCTGTACTCCCTGGACTTCACTGTACACTCGTATTCTTGTACAGCTCCTCCATGTACGTATATACTCAGTTGTTCTCATTCTTGTACTGCTTCTGTCCATTGCTTCCCCTTTAAAGCTAGCAGACCTTATCTCTGCTTTCCTGCTGGAAACCTTTGCTTTGGCCTTTGCCAAAACTGCTTCAAGGCAATTCTGCCATGCACATTTGCTCTAGTTTAACTTAAACAGCCAACAGTTCTCCCCCATCAAAGCGCATTCCAACATTCATTTCCATCTCTCCAAACTCAACAGATTCCAGAAGGATCTTTCGGAGAAATATCATTCTAACATCCAAAAGGAATGCTCCCATTTGTCTGATATAGTGAGATCACTGCTTGCTCGTAGTTCCAAATTGAATTTCCTTGTACAGATTCCTCTCCTGCTTCCCTTTCATGTTCCAACCTTTCGGCCTTGTCTGTGCTGACACTGTGTTCTTGCGTTTTACTGCCATAAAACGCAAACATTCCTTTCAAATGTTCTTTTGGTTGAAGGATAAACTCCCCAACATCGTATCAGAACCAGTTCAGGCACAATCAGCTACCAGCCTTCTTTCCTAAAAGAAGGTTCCTGGTGCCTTTTTGAGATCACTGAACCTTTTCCAAAGTCCAAATTCATCAGGAAGTATTAGAAAGCTTAGACCACCATTTGCACTTTCCCTTGGAACTTGTTCCTTTAACTGGAATACCACTGGTAACTGTCTCTTTGTTGTCCATTCAAGCAATTGTTCTGAAGAACTGACCCATTATTCTTGCTGGTTCTGCAAGAGCTTGCCCATCACTTGCTACATCTATTTGACTTTGCTGTCGTTTAACTAGCATCAACGCTGATGCACACCTTTCATACAATCACATTCTGAGTACTGACTCATGGTTTTGCTTATGATCCATCTCAGGCACTTCCCATCTTTGCTTGTACCATTGGTTTGCTTGCATCTTCCTACCTTACTCCCTTTACAAAAACAAAGCAAATAATTCTGGAGGAAATGACCGGTCTGGTTGCTCCTTATATTTATTTTCTTTCCCCACTGAGCTTAGACAAAATGATAGCCCAAAGTGGACTGGTCTGGTCCTTGCCCAACATTGTCTGTCTCTGGGTATAGTCCACTGCCAATTGACAGCAACAGGTCTTCCTTATTACCATGGACCAAAGTGCACCTCACATCTCCTGGCATTTACTACACTTCTGAGTATGTGCACAATAGAAGTTCGGTTTGTCCCCTTTGACACTCACCAACTTTTATCGATGCACCATAGAAAGCATCCTATCTGGATGCATCATGGCTTGGTACGGCAACTGCTCTACCCAGGCCACAAGAAACTGCAGAGTTGTGGACACAACCCAGCGCGTCACAGACTCCAGCCTCCCCTCCTTGGACTCTGTCTTTACCTCTCACTGCCTTGGTGAAGCAGCCAGCATAATCAAAGACCCCACCCACCCGGGTCATTCTCTCTTCTCTCCTCTTCCATCGGGTAGAAGATACAGGAGCCTGAGGGCACGTACCACCAGACTTAAGGACAGCTTCTACCCCACTGTGATAAGACTATTGAACGGTTCCCTTATACAATGAGATGGACTATGACCTCACGATCTTCCTTGTTGTGACCTTGCACCTTATTGCACTGCACTTTCTCTGTAGCTGTGACACTTTACTCTGTACTGTTATTGTTTTTACCTGTACTACATCAATGCACTCTGTACTAACTCAATGTAACTGCCCTATAATGAATTGACCTGTACGATCGGTATGCAAGACAGGTTTTTTCACTGTACCTCGGTACAAGTGACAATAATAAACCAATACCAATAGACATTACTTTCATTAGCAGGACTTATCCAAAATTATGCCTGCAGATGCCTTGACCATTACGAAGTGGTTTATTAAAATGCCATGACCTTTTATTTAACTGTTGTGAACACACTTCAATCTTTAATCATGTCAGCACCTCCGGCACTGATACAATTCAACCTGCATTCCGTTAGATCATCACTAGCTTAAATGGTATTCTAAAGGCTTCTCTGGGTGTGTTCAGTGGATGCCTTTCCTTGCCTCTGAGCAAACCATGGACAGCAATCAGCAATCAACCACATTCTGTTCACTTCAGTAAACTGGTACCAGCTGTCTAATTTAGTTAGCATTATAACAGCATGCTGCTTTAAGTAAGTAGACAGAAGCTGCACAATTTTCCTGACATTAATATCATTTGCCATCATATGACCCAGATGAGACTCCCCTTAGCTTCCACATGAAAATATCCTCACGGAGAAGTCACAGCTGATGTCACCTTTACTGTCTCTATAACTTTGCCCAGTAAACTTACATCTGCACTTTGGGTTGATGAAAACACCATCACATTTTAATGCCATTTTCACTAAATCTCATTGCCTCCTTAAAAGTACCTTTGTCAAAAGGTTTGGCCTGTATTTCTTGATGACTTAACCCACACGTACTAATATGTCCTTCAATGCTCTGTCCAAGGATATTCAGTAATTACTACCATCTTAGATACTGAGACTGAAAATGTAATCCCAAATTCCATTATTTTGGCACCTGATTACAGGTTCTGTACATGTAATTGAAATTTTGCACAATATTGTGATGAACTGTTCTTCAAACTACACTACAATTTCATTAAATAGGACATCTATTGTGCTTTGGTATTCAACAAATTTGCTCACGTTGCTCAAACACCAGAGCTTGCCTG
This sequence comes from Pristis pectinata, assembly GCF_009764475.1. Taxonomy (NCBI): domain Eukaryota; kingdom Metazoa; phylum Chordata; class Chondrichthyes; order Rhinopristiformes; family Pristidae; genus Pristis; species Pristis pectinata. The sequence continues at coordinate 4,464,500 of NC_067422.1, forward strand.
TACTAAGAGTACACTCAAGGATCACTGTACCCAGGGTAAATGCAGCCCACTGCCTCTGCCATGTTATTAGCCTTGAAGAACATATCCAAACTTTCCAAACAAATACCAAATGCCTCTTGCACTTTATTATACTTTACAAGTTTTCCAATATATTCCATGTCTTATTTCTGCCATCTCTTCTAGAGCTCCCTTTGTGCTGATGTTTATTTTATTTTGGTTTTGAGGAATGCCTACTTCCCATATGCTGAAACTTTTACATAGTCCAGTTTCATGACCAATGCAGTGTATTGTAGTTTCTTCTGAACTGGTCAAGAGCCAAGTGCCACTTTTAATTACTTACTTGGAAACAGAGCACAATACAAAATACAACTATTTACTGCGGCACTTGGACTTCAACAGAAGCTGCAGGCATGGCACATCGGTTTTTCCATGACTAACTACATAGCATAGTCCCTAAAGTGATAACAACCCCATCCTTAAAATAAACATTATCCTCTCAACTATTAAACACACCCATTTATATCTCAGTTCCCTCTGTCAGCCTAACTCCAACCTCCAACTTGGGCCCCGACTCCTCTGAACCAGAGTCACAGAGACTCACAGGTAATCCAGAAGGTTTGCCAACCAATGGAGATGAGTCAGCTCTGCCTGTTGTGAAGTTTTCACATAAAGCAAGTTGAAAGTGGCATCACTGTCAATTCAAAATGTTCTTTTGAGCACATAATTTAAGAGAATACAGGGGGCACGCAGCAATGTCAAGAGATTTTTCCAGAGCAAAAGAGAAATCTTCTACCTTTTTAATTAACATAGAAGATGCAATGACAATTCTTTAAGCCAGGAACTGGTCCCTGATATCTTTGCCAGTAATTAAACTTCAAACAGTATCACTCAAACAGATTATCTGGTCATTTGTTTATGTTGGTCTGGAAGCCACATTTCCTATGCAAAATCATTTTTTCTTTGGCTGAATTCTTGGTGAAATTAGTGCAAGGAATAGGTATTTTTTGATAAGGCTAAAGGTGGCTTATGTGGGGAATGACATATTGACGCTTTATAAATAAGGGGTGAGACACTTTGTGGAAGGAAGTTTCCTTCCACAGTGAAAGATCCAAAATGCTTGTGAACTCATTTATCAGTAGATATGTCACCATAATTAACAACAAGAAAAAAATTATTTTTAATTCCCAGGTGATCATGATAATATTAGTAACCATTCCTTGTTCTCAAAACACAACATACAAACCAAAACAAAGGTTTCTGTATCTACCAATTAAAACAATTAACTGAAATAGGATGCTGTTTTAGTTCCCACCCCATCCCTGAACCACGGAACCATATTTGATTTCACCTTTCTTCAAGCTCTCTGGACCATACTAGGCCCTGACAGAACAGAAACATGTGCTCAGACTTCTACCCAGCCTTCAACAGTTAATTTAATGATGACTACAACACTGAAATATTCTTGCACAAATCAATTATCAAATGCTAAATTGCCCATAGTTTGCACATTTTAATTTGTATGACAACACAATAGATTTAAAGATTTACGCTGGTGGCCATTCTTTCATGAAAACTATCCAATCTCCTTTCCCCCATTTTAGCATCTTTTTACACTTCTTAAGTACTGAGCAAATTCCATGTTAAATAATGTTGCGCGCCGCAAGATTGTTAAATTTTCAAACTTTTGGTGCTCATCTTATGTCATCTCCCTTGCTTGTATTTTGTCCTTATATTTGTTTTAATTAAAGCTCATATCCAGGAAACAAATTTGGGAGACAGCTTTATGATAGCTGCACAGTGACAACATGCAAAACACACTTCTAATAGAACCAGACAGGATTCACGTGACTATCCTTAGGAGCTTTCTGTTAGTTAGCTCCAACTCTGGGCAAAAGCAAAGAGACCACCACATTAATAAAGGAAATTAATTAATGAACTTAGACAGAAGATGTTTTATATCTAGCTGAACCACTGCACTTTTAACAGCATTGATATCTCTGAGACTTTAAAAACAGAGGATCAGATTCCACCACCAGAGAGCAGCAGCAAGTTGCAGACATTACAAGCTCTTTCCAGTGACTGCAATGGGATTTTTCCATTTCTTAGTGTAAACAAAAGAATAATTTAAGCTACCTATACTTTTTAAATAGCAATACATCCTTGCTCCAGCTGAATTGCTATCTTATGTACACCACTACAATGAAATGGAGAAGCAATCAGAAATGATGCGCTACCAATTTTTTGCATCTTGGACATTTGATAGTTTTGTGCTGGCTTTAAATTCCAGCAGCAGTTCCAAAAACATCTGTGAACTCTTGCAGATCATGTGATGCAAAACAAACACTGTACTGACAAATCCCCTTGAAAATTACTCCAGAGAGAATCTGCTCTTTTAATGTGTACTCTTGAATGTAGAAAAGCCTCCCAACGTACTGAACAGTAATCCAAAAAAAGCCACAACAAGCCAAAGAACAGGAATGACTTAAAACTTATAGATATGGACAACAGTTTTGTATGAGCTGAGCCTTCCAGCCAGTGCAGGGCGTGAGGCTGGCTTGGAGAGAGAATCAAAATTGTCACATCAGCAAATGACAAATGTAGGAGCAAAAACATGCAGTCAATCTGTGTTGAAAACAACCAATTGTGGGAAGACCAGGTCACATAGAATACTAAGCTTTGCTTCAGTCTAGACTAAAGTTGGAACTTGGACCAATGCCAAAAATGGCTAAGATGAAGTAGTTTTAGCATATCCAAAGCTGAAATTGTGATTAGCAGTCTAACAAAACAGAGGCAGTGAAGGTTAAGGAACACAACGATCCCAAAGTAGGAACAGAATTTCTGAGTCATCTAACTCCAGAATTCAAGAGACCATTTTACACTTTCTATCATTGTGGAGTAGAATTCCACTGGGACATCAAAAGGTATATCGAGAAAAATGGTCAGCAATAATTTCGAACCTCCTGGATATTTTGCTCTTAAAATACTCAAATTCAGCAGCTGAGAGCCAGGCTCTGTACATGCATGGCAAGTCATACTAAATTTGTAACATAAAGCACACAACACAAATTGGTAGTCATTTTTCTTTACAAAAAAATCCCCAAATACCTTCGTATTGTAATTTGTTAGCCATAAAGGGCTCACCAAGGAAGTGAAATACTTTAGAAGTCCCAAACTAGTCTTTTTTCCCTAATCAGTTGTCAAATGTGCAGATGCTGGTTTCAGATTGGCAAGTCACTAAAACCAAAACAGAAATTGCTTAACTGACAATGAACCACTTGGACTTTTTTTTAGAAACAAAAGCGGTTATCTTTGGCCTCAGTCGTCTACATTCGGAAAAGCGCTTCTACAAAATATAAAAAGATAATGTTTATTGGCTATTTTAATTCCAATTTTAACATATTATTCCCACCCCCATCCCTATTGCCTACAGAAATTAGTTCAAAGTCCAAAAAACTCTTGAACAGATCTCTCATAAACTAAGGATGAACTCTTAATCTCCTATCTACCTCATTGTGGCCCTTGCACTTTATTTGTTTACTTGCACTGCACTTTCATGTAGCTCCAACATTATATTCTGCATTCTGTTTTTCTTTTTACTATCTTGATATAGTAATGTATGGCTTGATCTGACTGGATGGCACAAAAACAAAAATGTTTCACTGTATCTCGGTCCATGTGACATTTTCTCTCTCTTAACTTGCATTAATGATGTTATGTTTATTTTGTTGTGCAAGTTATATATAATTAATGTTAATTTAAGTTTATGTTAACTTATGTTTGTCATGTTCATAATGTACTCTGCTGCAAAGAGCTAATTTTCATGGCATTTATATCAAGTATGTATGCCTATGACAATAAATTTGAACCTGAACTTAAATTGCTGGGAACTTTACAGCTGAGTCAGACTGGATTCAACCTTCCTGGATTCTAAGGGAATCAACTGATATTAGGATTGGGTGAGAAATTGGAGCTGAGGTAGAAGATTCCTTTATGAATGGCAGGGGTGGCTTATGAGACTGTATGTTCTGCTCAACTAGAAAAAAAATCTTATTTCCATGGTATAATATTGAAAGAATCTAAATACTACATACACCAACAAGATCAGATCACATTGCCAAGTATAGTCAGAGGAAACAGAAAAGTTTGAAATAATCTCAGCATCCAGCACAGACCAACAACAACAAAAAAAACTTGAGTCACTATCTTAAATTTTATGATATTAGCTTAATTTTTGAAAGAATCAGCAATAAGCAGACTTTACTGGGAATCCTCGGAGATAGGTATGGTACTTTTCTCCTAACCCTGGTAAGAACTATGATCAGTATCAATATAGATAACTCAATGTTTCAGGAACAGCTTCTTCCCCTCCGCCACCAAATTTCTGAAAAGTCCATGAACACTACCTCATTATTCCTCTTTTGCCCTATTTATTTATTTTTGTAACTTACCATAATTTTTATGCCTTTATGTCTTGCTCTGTACTGTTGCCACAAAACAACAAATTTCACGATATATGTCAGTGATAATAAACCTGATTCTGTTCATAAACCAAAAGCCCTACACTGCTAAAGCAGACCAGATCTTTATAACTTTCATAGTTGACAGATGGATCTTCATGTACCAGAGATTGATAGAAAAAAATAAGGCTTCTTCAGTGGCACCGATGATCTTGAATTCTTTCCCCAACCTCCAAACTAAAGTGGGGGTTGGAGTCAGGGCCATAGATAAATTTTGCTTTCCAAGTATTTCCTCTCCAGTTACATCCTCCTCTGCATGTTTTCACATTGTTTCACAGATTGATTCAGTTTTCAGAGCACTCTGTATTTACCAACAAGCAAACAACAAAGTTATGAATGCCAAATCATTGAACCCACCAAGTGGATAAAAATACTCTATAGAAAAACAAGTTTAATTGTTTATAAATACTGACCAACTAGGAGAATACCATATAGTTACAGCGCAGTTTTTTTTTCTGTGGAGCAACTTTCAGGGGGATTTGGCAATACAGTGTTCGTTCTGTATCACATGATCAGCAAGAGCACATTTATTTTTAGAACAGTTAGGAGTACAAAGTCAGCACAGAAATCTCAGAAGTCCAAATGCAGAGAAAGAAAAAGCTTGGTGACTATTGTGACTTTGAACTGTCATCTCACTTGACTAATCAATGCAGACTGACAAAGATTAAACTTAATCGACAAAAACTGATTTAGAAAAAGTGCTATTTACAATAGGTTAAGATTATCAGCAAAATGAAAATCAAGATACATGTTGCTACAGTATATTCCAATCAAAATCATGGGACATCAAAAGTAAAATTAAACCAATAATCATGTACACAAGAAATAGGAGTGAGCCTCCTCCACCATTTAATAAGATCATGGCTGATCTTTTATCTCAGTGTCACTTCCTGCATTAAATCCTAATCCTGTGATTCCTTTAATATTTAAAAATTAAGTTCCCAAGACAATTAAACAAAAGCAAAGTAAAAAAAAAACTCACATCCTCAGGATGATGTATTAATGATGCAAAATACCATCTGATGGAATGAAAGGTGCATATTACCTTCATGAACACCCAGGCAGATGTAAATACATAAGGCTAAAGATACACCAAGTAGGAGGGAAGAGATGAGAAAAGAAATTAGTATATATACGAGTAAATTCAAATTAAAATAAACTGCAAGATCACCAATCTGTAGGAATTACTTGTTTGACTAATACCTTGTCATAGGGTATAGGAGCATTGTATGGAAACTGATCTGGTGACAAGTTTAAATTCCACCAGTTCAGAACTTCAAGTAACATAAATTTATCCAAATCTGGGGAAAAAAAAGGCGTTCATGCCCCTCACTTCATGGACAATGATGAGTAGGTAGACTGCTCCTGGTGATGTACACTGAAACAAGTATTAACTGCTGCTGAAAGATAATGAAGTCAATGAATGATACTATGGCCTGCACAAAACTTGATTGTCTTCCAGAGTGCAGGACATTGTTCACAACCCTATATTATGCACTCCAAAGCTTGGTTCAGCTGGCCCCAAGGCTACATAGGGAAGGCTGGAATCTGTAAAAAGCTCTCAGATGAATTACTCACAGAATGCATGTGAAAGGCAAGGTGATCTCATTATGTTATAATGAAAATCTTGTTAACAAATGAAATGATATGCCCTGTACTTGGCAGATTTCATTCTGTGAAAGACATTAATGAACCAGAATGGCATTTTGCCAAAATATGGTAGGTTCTTGTTGAACTTTTGTCCCCACATATCGTATTTAACAAATATTTGGGGATTCGTGTCTAAATTAAAACTGCCATTCCACAGGCTAGTTTTACCAGGGCTGCTCGATGCCATACTCAGTCAAAGGCTGCCTTGACATTAAGGGCGAGCATTATTAACCTACCTCTGGAATTTGGCTTCTTAGTCCACATTTGGACTGCAGATTGATTGGGTGGTATTTAGCCACAAAGACATAGAGTCATCAGCACAGAAACAGGCCCTTCAGTCCAACTGGTCCACGCCGACGAAGATTCATCTAAGCTAGTCCCATATGCCCACATTTGGCCCACATCCCTCTAAACTTTTCCTATCCATGTACCTGTTCAAGTCCCTTTCAAATGTTGTTAATGTACCTGCCTCAACCATTTCCTCTGGCAGTTCATTCCATATACTGACCACTTTCTGGGTGAAAAGTTGCCCCTCAGGTTCCTATTAAATCTCTCCCCTTTCACCTTAAACCTATGCCCTCTAGTTCTTGATTCCCTAACCCTGGGAAAAAAGACCGTGCACATTGACCTTATCTATGCCCCTCATGATTTTATACACCTCTATAAGATAACCCCTCATTCTCCTATGCTCCAATGAAAAAAAATCTCAACCTGCTCAACCTCTCTCCATAACTCAGTCCCTCGAGTCCTGGCAACATTCTCATAAATCTCCTCTGCACTCTTTCTAGTTTAATGGCATCTTTCCTATAGCAAGATGACCAAAACTGAACACAATATTCCAAATGCGGCCTCACCAACATCTTGTACAACTGCAACGTAACATCCCAACTATACTCAATGCCATGACTGATGAAGGCCAGTGGACCAAAAGCCTTCTTCACCACCCTGTCTACCTGTGATGCCACTCTCAGGGAACCATGTACCTTGTACTCTTAAGTCCCTCTCTTCTACAATACTCCCCAGTGCCCTAACGTTGACTGTGAATGTCCTACCCTGATTTGTCTTCTCAAAATGCAACATCTCGCAATTATCTGAATTAAACTCCATTTGCCATTCCTGGTCTGCACACTCTCCAAGGCAGTCCCCAAATTCACTAATGACTTTCAGAATGTCATGATGCATACCAAACTGCCTCCAAGGAAATTATCTTTATTGGGATCAAGAATGTATGGCTGGAGGTGACTGCAGAAATCAGCAGTATGAGTAAAGTTTCCCTACTCCTGGACTGACAACCCCGACCAGCAAGAAGGACAAGGGCAGGAAAAGCATGGAAATCATGTCTGGAAAAAAACTACCATCTGGAAGTTGCCCTGCAAGCCATACACCATCCTGACTTAGAAATATTATCACCATTCATTCAACATTGCTGGGAGAAAATCCTGGAACACTCTCCCTAACAGCATTGTGGGCTTACCCATACCTCAAGGACTGCAGCGGTTCAAGAAGGCAGCCACCAGCACAGACTATCCACTAGTCTCATGGAAATTAGGTTTTGTTCAAGGAGAATGCAGACATGACATCACCTGATGTAAAAACCTTAATTTCCTGAGACACCGATCAGAGAAATAGTACCTCTCTGTGCTGGGTAGAGCCTCCTACAAGATGCACCTGATAAGATCTATTTTGTGCAGCTACAGATGAATCAGGAGGTGCCTACTGTTCCTGAAGATGCCCAGCCCATTTCTCTTGCTGTTTCCACAGTGTTACGCCATGAGCAGCATCAATCCTGGGTAGAAACATGTCAACTACAGCAAATAGCTTAATAAGACAATTCTCCTCAAAACTTACAAGTTCTCTGTGAAAGATGACAATGTCTGCGAAAGGCTTTTCTTTTCCAAGAGCTCAAAAGAGCACCTGTGTTTACATCATTTGCTCCCCATTTAATGCAACTCTGCTTTTGCCAAGATTAGAGATCTTGTGAAATGTACACGTCACGAATTTCAAAACCTAAACTTGCTCGTGACAAACAATTAAAATGTAAAGATTACCAACCTGCCGCTCTCCATCTTCCGCTAACCACTCCCCCGCACCACCAAGCAATGTCTTACCTTCAATTGTCCAGCTTCTGCTTGGATATAATCTTAACTATTTGATTTTATACAGAACACCTGGAGCATTGGATGTCCTTACCACCTTTGGTCATTACCTCCCTTGTCCAAAAGATGTGTTTGGCCTGCTCCTCTCCTCTACACATTTTCCCTTGGCGAGAACAGACACAAATGAATTCAGAATTCCACACATGCAAACATTGAGCCTACGTCTGTGCTGTCAGACTTCTTATCCAACATACAGAACAGAACCAATGGCCTACATCTGTCCTCATGCATGGTGAAACCCAAAGCCAAACCTCGCAGTCCACATGACATCTTTGTCCACCAACAGCATTCCTGTAATCTTTTTCCTGAAGGGTATCATGACTACAAGATATACCCAGACAAGTAGCAATACCCCAGATGTGGTCTCCCTGAGGCTCAATGTAATTGGACCAAATACTTGAACTCCACTTGCAATAAAGGCCAACATACTATTTTCTGGCTCAATTGTTGCTGTACCTGTACATTAACTTTCAGTGATTTGTGTACAAGGACATCCAGATCCCTCTAAATGCTAACAAGTCCCATCTCTCACCATTTATAAAGCCATTTTATTCATTTTACCTACCAAAATGAATAAAGTTACATCTTACACATTATATTCCTTCTGTTATGTCCTCATCCATTCAATTAAACTGTCTGCATCCTCTTCACAACCCACATTACCTATCAGCAAACTTGTATACATTGCACTTGATCTCCTTTATTCAAATCATTGCAATAGTGACACTCAGGGGGCCCCCAGTACCAATACCTGTAGCACTCCACTAGTCACAGCCTAACAACCAGAAAATGACCAGTTTATTTCTTGGATTTGCCTGTTGACCAATCCTCAATCCACACAAGTACATTTTTCCCAAAACTGTGCACTCTGATCTTACTAATTAACCTCTTGTTGAAGCCTTTCGAAATAGATGGTTCTCACTCATCTATTCTGCTAGTTACAACCTCAAAAACTAACAGATCTGTCAAACATCATTTCCCTTTCATTAAGCCATGTTGATTCTATTCCTATTATTCTTTGCTAAATTACCTATTATCACTTCCTTAATTGATTCCAGGATTTTCCCTGCTGCTGGTGTCAGGCTAATTGTTCACAAGTTCTCTCTCCTTCCCACCTTAAATAGTTTTAAACTTAAACATTTTAACTTAATGTTCTTAATCTTAAACGTTTGCAACCTTCCGATCGGCAGGAGCTATTCTAGAATCAATGGAATTTTTAGAGATGACAACCAGCGTATCCTCCACCTTCTTCTCAGGCAATCCCTCGTGATCAAGGATAACTTGCTTCTCCTCTGATTCTGTGGGTTCTAATTGACAAAGCCAATGTGGGAACCATAGACTGTTCTACAGATAAGGCAAGAGATTCCTGAGAGGATGGGCAATTTTCTTACACTTCTGATGCTCCAGAATCATGCATTCAGGCTCTCAGTGACATCCCAAATGCTTCTTTTTCATTTTGAGTGGTCAGGAAGCAGGAATTCTCAGGACTCCATTAGGGATGCTGCATTTTCCCAAGGAAGTTTTGAGAATGTCCTTGAATTACTTCCCATTTCTGCATGCTGCCTACTAACCTTTTCCTATGTCAAAGCTGTGTTTTAGGAGTCTAGTGTGAATGATGTGGTCTACCTATCCGAGTCAAATGAATGAAATTAGGGGGTCAATGCTCAAGATGTTGGCTGGGAGAGGACGATAATGTTGATTCACTTATCCTTCTAGTGGAAAAATTTTGCAGAGATATATAGTTAAGGTATCAGAAACAGTCAGGAAAATGGCACAGCTGCCATAGGTTTTGTGTGGGGTTCGATATCATGATCTTCAAACATCTTCTTCCTCAGATGACCAAAGGCTATGCTGGCACTCCGAAGGCAAGAGTGAATTTTGTCATCAATGTCCACCTTTACTGAAAGAAATGGTCAATGTTTTCCAGGATCTCATCATGAATCCTTGTTGGAGGGCAGTACTGTACAACAAGAGTACATTGATAGAAGACACTATGTCTTGCTGATGTTGAATGCAAGGCCCATCCTCTCGTATGCTTGAGCCACTGAGTCTGTATGTTGCAGCTTGACTACAGAAGATAGGTTGCACTTGGTTCAAAAATGTAGGCACCATAGGTTAAGCAATTTCTTATTCATCCTGCAGAAAAGCTCCATTCCACTAGAAAGCTTGTCTTCAGTTATCTCCTTCAAAACCCTAGAGTACATTTGATCAGGTCTTGGGTATTTATTACCTCAGTTCCATTAATTTCTACAATACTACTTTTTTTTTAACTAATCCTAATGTCTTTGAGCGCCTCCTTTACTCTAGACCTGTTGTTTTCCTACTATTTTCAGGTTTCCTGTATCTTCTCCAGTGAAGACAGTCACAAACTACTTGCTTAATTTCTCTGCTATTTCTTTATTCCCCCAATATAATGTCCGTTATCTCATCCTGTAAACAAGTGGACAATGACCGGTACCCACTGTCCGATTTCCACCTACCCGCTGACCAAAGGCCTCAGAGGCTCAAGGAGTCACTAAGATCCGCTGCTGCGGGAGAGGCCGAGACCGATAGAGCGGTGCGCCGACGGCTCCCCCCGCCACCAGGGGAAGAGGCCCGGCTCCCCCCTGCCCCCGTCCCGTCGCCACGGTGACAGCTCGAGCCCAAACCGCCGCTCAAAACCGGCGCCAACGTTCAAACCTCCGCCCGCTCGCGCCGCCGTCGCCGCATGATGATGTACTTCCACCAACCGCCGCCCCGGTCGCCATGGAGACCAGCGACTCCCCGCCGATCCCATGACGGCAAACGTTGGCGGCGCCACACGCAAGATGTAGGTGAGAGCATCAAAGTAGAGACTCCCAGTGAAGTAGTGTGAGAAAATAATAAGTAGAGAAAGGACTCGTAATGGCCAGAATATCTGCTGTCTTGGTGAGTTTAATTGAGGGGTGAAACAAGATGGTTAGGTCGTTTCGGATTGAGACCTTTCAAATCATCTTGGGGCTTTGGAGAGGGTGCAGAAGAGGTTCAGCAGGATGCTGCCTGGATTAGAGGGTGTGTCTGTAAGGAGAGGTTGGACAAACTAGGGTTGTTTTCTCTGGAGCGGCAGAGGTTGAGGGGACACATGATAGATAAGATATCTTTATTAGTCACAGGTACATCGAAACACACAGTGAAATGCATCTTTTGCGTAGAGTGTTCTGGGGGCAGCCCGCAAGTGTCGCCACGCTTCCAGCACCAACATAGCATGCCCGCAACTTCCTAACCCGTACGTCTTTGGAATGTGGGAGGAAACCGGAGCACCCGGAGGAAACCCACGCAGACATGGGGAGAACGTACAAACTCCTTATAGACAGCAGCTGGATTTGAACCCGGGTCGCCGGCGCTATAAAGCATTACGCTAACCGCTACACTACCGTGCCTGCTACATGTTTATAAAATTGTTAAAATTGTTAATATAAAAAGTTTATAAAATTGTGAGAGGTATAGACACGGTAGACCATAGAACACTACAGCACAGAAAACAGGCCATTCGGCCCTTCTAGTCTGTGCCAAAACTTTATACCGCTAGTCCCATTGACCTACACCCAGTCCATAACCCTCTAGACCTCTCCCATCCATGTATCTATCCAATTTATTCTTAAAACTTAAGAGTGAACCCGCATTTACCACATCAGATGGCAGCTCGTTCCACACTCCCACCACTCTGAGTGAAGAAATTCCCCCTAATGTTCCCCCTAAACCTTTCACCCTAAAGCCATGTCCTCTCGTACTTATCTCTCCTAATCTAGGTGGAAAGAGCCTACTCGCGTTTACTGTGTCTATACCCCTCATAATTTTGTAAACCTCTATCAAATCTCCCCTCATCCTTCTATGCTCCAAGGAATAAAGTCCTAACCTGTTCAATCTTTCCCTGTAACTCAACAGGAAACCAGTATTATTTTCCCTGGGTCAAAATGTCTAATACTCGAGGGCATGTGTCTAAGGTGAGAGGGGAAAAGTTCAAAGGAGATGTGCGGGACTTTTTTTATGCAGAGTGATGGTGGTGGAGGCACATACAATAGAGGTGTTTAAAAGGCTCTTGGTTAGACGCATGAGTATGCAGAGAATTGAGGGATGGGCCACATGCAGGCATAAGGGATTAGTTTAACTAGGCATCATTAGCTTAATTTGTTCAGCACAGCATTGTGGACCAAAGGACTCGTTCCTGTGCCGTACTGTTCTATGACACTGTGGAGAATTCCTGCTTCCTTCTTCAAAATGGTCCCATGGTGTTTTTTACATCCAGAGTCATGTAGAGTACTGGTTTACAGTTTCATGGAATGACTTTCTAAACCTGACATCTTTCCTAAAGTGTAGTACCCAGAATAAACAACAATTGAGGCCTCAACAATTTTATTACTTTAGCAACTTCATAGCTTTGAAATAATTCTACTATTAATAGAACAAACTCTTTCAAAGGCTCTCTTGACATGTCAATTCTCGGTACTTGTCTCAGTACATGAAAATTAAACCATTTAGTTTATGTTGCCTCTCCTCAGTTAATATTATTGGTCTGGACTCTTCCAGATTTTGCAAGTTTGCACACACAGACAGAGACATCCTTGTTTCCTCAAAAGCCTAATCTTCTTGTATAATTCTGGATAGTTTCAGCAGCTCTTCAACTTCTAATCCTTACAAATTCTTCTCTTCCTCTGCAAGTGTGGGGCTGCTCTTATGTAACAGCTTTCCTACCCAAACTTTTTCTCTTGCTGATTTTCTTTTGCAAATCTCAGGCACCTACCTCGTACTTTCCAAATTTGTCCTGGAGCTTGTATTTCACAAAAATTACTGGGGGTCCAAGAACTTCCAGATGAAAATTGTGTTTGGTCACTTTTATCCTTGCATCCTCAGAGGTTGGCTGGTGTGACATTTGCTACCTACCTTCATTCACTTACAGCCATGAACATGTGTGATGTAGGAGGGGTGAACATTTCCTTGATTTCTGTATATTTGTTTAATAGTTGCTGCATTTTCTTAAGTCTCAATTAAACAAATTGTAATATAAAAATTATATTAAGTCTTAATATAAGACTTGTTATTAAAAAGAACTTTTAAAAGCCTAAGATGAAAAATGCATTTTAACCAAATGTACAGAGTTGACTACAACTGATGACTAATATAGTCACATTTAGTCTTGGCCACCATGGCCAATTTGCAACCACGCTAACATCCTACAATTTTAGCGTTGCTGTAAATTTTCCAATGCACAGCGGGATTTATCATAAGGGAATGCATAGATACAAGTTAAATCACAGATTCAAGTATGAAAAAAACATTTCCATTGTTTGCAAAGCTCTGTTGGGTCCTGTTCATCAGGTACAACTCACAACAGGTTTACTTTGCTTACCAAGCCTCCATATTTTTCTTCAAATTGTTAAAGATAGGATGGAAGTTGTTGTTTGGCTGCAGAAGAGCTTTAAGATGGACGAACTGTAAAATTCCCAAATATAACTGATAAAATGTTGATTCCTTGGTGGATACTTGCAGAAAAACGATCTTCCTTTTCTTGAGCCTTAAGTTATAATCAATACTTGAAAATGGACTTCAGGCTATGTTTCTATTCCTACACAGAAGAGCTTAAGAAGTTTTGCATCTGGTAGTTGATTGGAAACACCAAAACCATAGCAAGTGTCTTTGCAAAAATTAAAAGGATTAATACTGTATGAGAATGACCGAATGAATTGGTGTGGGTTGGAGCCATGCAAAAATGGGATAATTATTGAAGTAAATAATTGTTCAAGGTAATGGAGAAGAGACCAGAGGATTGAGAATGGATAGAGCTTTCAATGAGTTAATGCAGGCATAATGGCCAAATACCATTCACTCTGTCATTCCCTGATTTTAAATCTGGGATCACTATCCATTATGGCAATGGTATTCTATAGAAAGACCTGTTCCTTAGTTTTGAATTGACCCAGTCTCGATCAGTTCCATTTGTGGAAGTTTGGCATATAATGATGTTTGAGGAGCCTTACCCATTTGTTTCTTATCTCTAAAATTAATTATTCCAATGAATTCCCGATCACACTCCCATCTTTTATCCACTATAAACTTAAGTTCATTAAATATCCTGCTGTCCTTATCCTACCTCAATTTTGATCTCTGATGACTTGCATTATTTGAAATCTGCCAATGTCTCAATTTTTAAATTGTCATTTTCAAATCCTGTCCTTCCTTATTTCACCCTCTACCATACCTCTTAAGTCCCTGTTTATCTCTTGCACATCCTCTATTTAAATCACTCCACCATTTATGGCCATATTTTCATCTACCTGGGCACTGGGTGAGGTCTTGAATTCATTTCCTCAACCTAGAAGAAGGAGATCGTAAAACACAAAGGTAGTTGAATCCCCAGGGCTTGATGAAGTGTATCCTAGGACATTGTAGGAAGCAAGGGAAGAAATTGCGGGCCCCCTTCTGGAGATATTTGTATTGTTGATAGCAATGGGTGGGATGCCAGAAGATTGGAGGGTGGCTAATGCTGTGCCTTTATTTAAGAAAGGCTGCAAGGAAAAGCCTGGAAACTACAGACCGGTGAGCCTAATGTCAGTGGTGAGTAAGTTGTTGGAGGGAATTCTGAGGGACCGGATGTGGAAAAGCAAGGATTAATTAGGGATAGTCAGCGTGGCTTTGTGCATGAGAAATCATGTCTCACAAATTTGGTTGAGTTTTCTGAAAAGGTGACCAAGAAGATAGATAAGGGAAGCGTAGTAGATGTTGTCTACATGCACTTTAGCAAGGCCTTTGACAAGCTAGTCCAGAAAGTTAGATCACATGGGATCCAGGACGAGCTAGCCAATTGGATACAAAATTAGCTTGATGGTAGGAGACAAAGGGTGGTGGTGAAAGATTGTTTTTCAGACTAGAGATCTGTGACCAGTGGGGTGCCGCAGGGGTCGGTGCTGGGTCCACTGTTGTTCATCATTGATATTAACAATTCAGATGATAATATAGGTGGCATGGTTATTAAGTTTGCAGATGACACTAAAATTGGTGGTGTGCTGGACAGTGAAGGAGGTTATCTAAGATTACAATGTGGGCCGAGGAATGACAGATGCAGTTTAATTCAGATAAATGCAAGGTGTTGCATTTTAGTAAGACAAACCTGAACAGTACTTGCACGGTAAATGGTAGGGCATCAGGGAGTGTTGTAGAATAGAGACTTGGGGTGCAGGTACATATTTCTTTGAAAGTGGCAACACAGGTAGACAGAGTGGTGAAGAAAGTGTTTGGCACGCTTGCCTTCACCAGTCATGTTACAGCTTTTTAAGACATTGGTAAGGCCACATTTGAAATACTGCATACAGTTTTGGTTGCCCTGCTATAGGAAGGATGGCCTAAATTTTGCTTTTGTAAATGATATTTCATTCTTTTGTGACCATCATGAGCAAGCCCGCCATTTATTACCCTTGAAGATTATAGTGAACAGTCTTGAATGATGCAGTTCTTCCGGTGAAGGAGCTCCCACAATGCTGTTGGATAGGGAGTTCCAAGATTTAGACCTACTCGTGTTCAAGGAATAGCAATATCTTTCCAAGTCGTGAATGACTTGAAGAGGAACCCCCAGGTGATGGAGTTCCCATGTGCCTACTTGTCCTTCTTGGTGTTAGAGGCCACAGGTTTGGTAAGTGCTATCAGAGCAGTCTAGACAGAGATTGATAGATTTTTGGATACTAAGGGAAATTAAGGGATAAGGGGTTAATGCACAAATGTGGTGGTGGTGGTGGCATCTGTTAGTCTCGCGAGACCATGGATCTGCGCATGGAAAGTCTTGCTTCAGTCGTTAGTGGTAGAGCAGCATCTGTTGTGACTGTAGAGGCCTACACGGGACTGACAGTCTCGGCTGCAGTGACTGCACTTGAAGGCGCTGTCCTCCTGTGTTGCTTTGGTGCTGTTTTACCAGCGAGTGCGCTTTTCTTCAGCAGCTAGCCTCGGCTTCTCTTCTCCTCGTTTCAGACCTCTGTGTAGTTCCAGCCTCCAGCGAGAGCGATTGCTTGCAATTTCTTCCCACCTCTTGACATTCATGTTCAGTGACTTCATATCTCTCTTGCAGACATCTTCGAAGTGAAGATGGGGCCATCCTTGTGTTCTCTTGCCGGAGGCCAACTCCCCGTACAGCAGGTCTTTCGGGATCCTCCCGTCTAGCATGCGATGTACGTGGCCCAGCCAGCGGAGACGGCATTGTTGAAGCAGGGTATCTGAGTGTGGGTCAGGACCTCGTTGTTGGTGACTCTGTCAGTCCACTTGATGTCCAGGATGCGTCTCAGGCTACGAAGGTGGAAGGCATTAAGGCGCCGCTTCTGTCTGGAGTAGAAGCTACAGGTCTCTCTGCCGTAAAGCAGCGTGCTGAGGACGCAGGCCCTGTAGACTGCAACCTTGGTGCATGTTGTCAGCTTACTGTTCTCCCAGACTCGCATGTTAAGGCTGCTTGTCCGAACTGTCTGTTGATCTCGGAGTCTAGGGAGAGACTATCCGTGATGGTGGAGCCAAGATATGTGAACTCGTGGACTACCTCCAGCTTGTAGTTGTTGATGGTAATGGCAGGGGGGTGCTCAACACCTTGATCCAAAACGTTCTTCTTCTTCAGGCTGATGGCCAACCTAAAATCCCGGCAGGCTCTTGAGAAGCTGTCCATGAGGCTTTGCAGTTGCTCTTCAGAGTGTGTTGCCAGTGCCGCGTTGTCTGCAAACAACATGTCCCTGATGAGTACTTCGCGAACCTTGGTTTTCGCCCTTAGCTGGGACAGACTGAAGAGACTCCCGTCCGATCTGGTGTGGAGGTAGACACCATCTGTTGATGTTCCAAAGGCATGCTTCAGCGTGACTGCGATGCAGGGTGGGGGCAAGTACACAGCCCTGCTTCACACCGCTGCGGATGTTGAAGGCCTCCGAAGAAGAGCCATCAAACTGAACGACGCCGTTCATATCTGTGTGGAATGACTGAACTATCCTGAGGAGCCTCGAGGGACAACCAATCCTGGTGAGGATTCTGAACAGGCCGTCTCTGCTCACAAGGTCGAAGGTCTTCGTGAGGTCAATGAAAGCAACGTAGATCAGTTGTCTTTGCTCTCTGCATTTCTCTTGTAGCTGTCGAAGGGAGAAGATCATGTCGATTGTAGAGTGTTCTGACCTGAAGCCACACTGAGATTCGGGATATACCCTTTCAGCGATTTTCTGCAGTCTGTTCAGGACCACATGGACGAAAACTTTCCCAATGATGCTCAGCAAAGAGATCCCCCTGTCGTTGTTACAGTCACTTCTGTCCCCTTTATTCTTATATAGGGTGACAATGCTGCAGTCTCTCATGTCCTGTGGCAGTATGCTCTCTTTCCAGCACTGGCAGAGTAGCTCGTGCAGGTGGTTTGTTAGGACACCCTTTGCGCACTTGATGGCCTCTGGTGGAATGCCGTCCAATCCAGGTGCCTTCCCAGTGGGCAGGCTGTTGATGGCTTTACTCAGCTCTTCGGCAGTCGGCAGTGCATCCAGTTCCTCCATGATAGGCAGGCATTCCACGGCATCTAGCACGCTGTCCGAGATGCTGTTTTCCCTGGAGTAGAGTTCAGAGTAATGCTCCACCCATCTCTCCATCTGCTTGCCTTTGTCTTTGATGGTCTCGCCTGTTTTGGTTTTCAGTGGTACTGACTTGCTCTGGGTTGGACCATTGGCTTTCTTGATCCCCTCATACATTCCAAGGATGTTGCCTGTGTCAAATGATGACTGGATGCTTTCGCAGAGTTGTAGCCAGTAGTCATTTGCACAACATCTGGCTGTTTTCTGAGCCCTGCTTCTTGCTGTCCTTAGCGCTTACATTGTTGCCTGGGTGGGGTGGCGTTTGTGCTCTAGTAGTGCAACACGCTTTGCCTCGATGACAGTGGTGAGCTTACTTGAGCTCACTTCGAACCAGTCCTGTGTTTTGCCCCGTTTCTTCCCAAAGGCCTTGAGTGCAGTGCTGTGGATAGTATCCCTGAGAGATTCCCATCTCTGCCGAGCATCCCCTTCTGGTGGGTCCGCAAGGAGAGCGTCCTCCAGTGATTTGATGAACTCCGCCGCTTTGTCTGGGCGTTGGGTCTTACTAGCGTCGATGTGCTGCTTGCCTGGAGGCTTGGCATGGTGCATCTTCTTTGGCTGAAGTCTGATCTTGCAGCAAACCAGAGAGTGGTCCGTGCGCGAGTCATGAGCATGTTTCTCAGGTGGCGGTGTTTTGTGATTATCAGGTCTAGCTGATGCCAATGTTTCGAGCGGGCATGTCTCCAAGACACTTTATGCTGAGTTTTGGTCTGGAAGTAGGTGTTAGTGACACACAATTCGTGGAGCATGCAAAGCTCGAGCAGTCGTTGCCCTTTATTGTTCACGTTGCCAAACCCATACCGCCCCAGGCAGCTAGGCCAGGAGTCGTGGTCGGTGCCCACTCTGGCATTGAAGTTACCAAGTAGCAGCAACTGTTCCTAACTTGGGATTTCCTGTATTGTCATTGAGAGCTGATCGTAGAACTCATCCTTTGCGTCTTGTGTAGAGTAGAGGATTGGGGCATAGACGCTGACGAGGTTGACAGGCCCATCGGATGTGTGGAGTCGTAGTGAGAAAATCTGCTCTGTCCCTTTCTCGCTAGGCTCCACCATCTTCAGCAGCGAGTTCTTCACTGCAAAGCCGACACCATGCTCTCTGGTCTCATCTGAGCCCTTGCCCTGCCAGAAGAAGGTATAGTCTCTCTCACGTAGGGTTCCCAATCCTGCGAGACATGTCTCTTGGAGCATTGTGATGTCCACTTGGAGTCTCAGCAGTTCGTTGTTAATCACTGCTGTCTTGCATGAGTCGCTGATCTCCCGAAGGTCATCTGATATACCAGTGGTCATGGTCTGTACATTCCAGCCTCCTAGTCTGAGTGCTGGCTTCTTTTTTTGTCGTCTTGTTGTGCCTGCTGCAGTGTTTGCAGTCCGCAGTTCGGGATACTTGTATCCCTAAGCCCCACACCCCCAGTGGAGCAGGTGGACTGTGGTGGGACAGTACCTAATTGGCTGGGGGCTGCCCAGCTTAAGGCGGGCAGTAGCTGTCCAGTGAGACGTGATGGTCTCTCCCTCTGTTGAAAGCAACCCCTGGCGCCTTGCTCTACGCCAATCGAGCGCAGGCTTATAACCGGTAATCTGCTGCTTTCCGTGTTGTGCCGTTGCGGTGAGGCAACGCTGAAGTGCCCTCTCCAGGGTGCAGGCCTGGGCAAGGTTGTATGGAAGACCGGCAGTTGCCCATGCAGTAGGTCTCCCCTCTCCATGCCACCAACGTTGTCCAAGGGAAAGGCAAAAAGGCAATACAGCTTGGCACCAGTGTCATCGCAGGTGTTGCCAGAACGAGGTTGAAGACAACGTTGAACTGCTTTACGGACTCCAGCTCCAGATTTGTCCTCAGGGTTTACTCCCGTAGCCTTTCCCATGAGTGGGTATGACCGCAAGGCAGCAGAGGTTTGAAATCAGAGTTTTCCCTCTCTTAGATGGAATTCCTTCCCAAGCTGACGAGTTCCATCTACCCAACATCCATCCGCCGGAGTGAGACCGCACCAGCTGTCCCCCTGTAATGGACGCCGGCCGCTGCACCTAGTCCAATCGATGAATCACTTTTTATATATAAAAAGATGCTAAAAAAAAGATACTGTGTAAAAATGTGTAAAGAAAAAAAAATGTGGTACTGTGGTAAATGATCAGCCATGAAAGGCAGAGCAGGCACAAGGAACCAAATTGCTTACTCCTATTTCTTTTGTTCTTATGGAACTGCAGTTCACTTTGTACTTGGCACACACTGTGGCTACAGTACACTGGTTCTGGAGTGGTTGAATGTTTAGAGTGGTGGAGTGACAACCCAGTCCTTTGCTCTATCCTGCATGGTGTAGAGATTTTTGAGTGCTGTGGTTATTATGCAGTGAAAGCAGATTCTTGAATGTGAGAGGAAAGTGTCTGTTCACAATAGAAACTAGCAAGATTAATCCAAGGGAATGTCTAAGATGGAACTGAAATTTGAAAACAGGATCTCATTTGGTTATGATCCCCACAATGGAATAAATTGCCTTTATACTCTAGTAATCTCATGCAGGAAGAAAAGCCATATGTCAAGGTGCTCGAGGACCATAAGTATATTGGAAGGATAAAGCAAAATCTTAAAAAGATTTCTGTTTCCCTTTCCTTCACCAGGTTTAAACAAGCTAATCATAATCAAGCACCCGCCATAATGATGAAAAACATAGATTAGTGAAAACAGTGCATTGATCCAAGGAACACAGATCCATCATTACATGTCAAAGAAACCAAGATTTGGAGTTCAATTTACATAGATTTTAATAGTTGTAATGATTTCACATGTCAACCAAACTATAATTTATGCTGCAGTGTCATTCCCAAGGAATGTATTTAAATGTGGATTTTGGTGACAAACAAGTCGCAAATAAAAATACCAAACACTGATATTTACCACTGTTTCAGTATATGACAGCTGAAGTGATCTCTGATAGGAAAATCATCCATAATCTGTCCAAAAAAAGATTAGTTGCTGCACCCACAATCTTACGAGTATTATGTAACCAATTGTGATATAAGTGAACTTTGAATCACTGGTGGAATCATATATCCCTTGTAAATGATACTTGGCTGATGGCAGTGGTTGCAGAGCACCTGCTTTAACATTGTTTTATCTCTGATGGAAGTGATTTGGCTCTAACCTGGTAGGTTAAATATGAGGGTTCTGCAAAGAAATGAAGAAGGTAATTGAGTTCATAACAATTAGATTACATTTTTATTTCTTCAGCAACATCCCGAGAAGACGCACTTCTCCACCTGTCACTCCATAGCTGTCTTGCCAGATCTGTCTCTGCCAACTAGTTCATTGCAAATTCTATGTCTGCATGCATTCTTTTGTCCTTTTTGAAATTATCCATATAAACGTGTTCAACTCTTAATATACCAGCCCACCTCCCTATTCCATGGCATTAAAATGGGAGCTTGTGCAAGGCATGCAGGCATAAATTATCTCCTGCTTTGGTTAAAGCTACACATAGCTATAACACTGTGTGAATGATCCCACAGAATATTAATGAACATAAGGCACTTGAAATTCTGAAGAGCTTGCTCCACCACCAGGAGAGCAGAACTTGTAGGAGCCTGAAGTTGAAGACTGTGGAACCTTTTCCAAATGTTGGAGACAGGTGTGTGTAATAAAATTCGTAGCCCAAAATTTCATTTAATCCTGGGTGAGCAGAGACAGGTTACACCTCAAGATGTATGAGGTGAATTCCACCGGATTTCCTTATACTCTTTTTCTTCTGCCACTCTCCAAAGGGGAGCCCCAAGTTCTCTGGGCTTGTTATCTTGGAAAGTTGTGGATTCTGGCAGTGGTTCTGGCATTAATAAGACATTGGTGTAATGTCATAACTGAGACTCACTGAGAATCCTTCTATGAGTTCAGAAGGCTATGCTAACCTTTTGGCCCATCTATGCTAATCCAATTTGCCAGTATTAGGCCTGTATCCTTCTCTGCCTTGCCTATTCAAATGCCTGTCTCTTAAACATAATGATTGTATCTGATTCTACCCCCTCCTCTAGCAGTGAGCTCCAGATATCAATCACCCTCTGTGTGAAAGAAACTTTCAACAATTATATCACAAGCAACAAGTGTCCCAGCACCGATCCCTGCAGTACACCACTGGTCACAGACATCCAATCAGAAAATCAGCGTCCACCACTACCCTCTGCCAACTATCACCAAGCTAATTTTGGATCCAATTAGCCAGCTTGCTTTGGATCCCATGTGCCTTAACCTTCTGAACCAGCCTACCATGCGGAACCTTGTCAAATGCCTTACTAAAGTCCATATTGATAAAAGATCTACCTGCCTTTATCAATCTTCTTCGTTACCTTGTCAAAAAAATCGAATTAGTGAGATAGCATTTCCCTTGCGCAGAGCCATTGCTGACTATCCCTTGATCAGTCCCAGCCTTTCCAAATGTACATAGATTCTCTCCCTTCGAATTTTCTCCAATAATTTCTCTACCGTTGATGTATTGCTCACTGGCCTGTAGTTATCTGGTTTATCCCTGTTGCCCTTTTTGGATAAAGAAACAACATTTGCTATCCTCCAATTTTCTGATATCTCATCTGTGGCTAATGAAGAAGCAAAAATCTCTGTCAGGACCCCAGCTGTCTCCTTCTTTGTTTCTCATAGCATCCTGAGATAGATCTCATCCGACCCTAGGAATTTATCAATGCTTATGCATTCCAGAACATCTAACACCACCCCCTTCTAAAGACTAAAATGCTCCAGACTATCTACTTGCATCTCCCTGAACTCAGGATCTTCAACATCCTTCTGCTTGGTGAATGCAGATGAGAAGTATTCATCAAGGACCTCATCCACATAAAGCTTACCATTTTGGTCCAAAGTGGACCCACTCTTTCCCTGGCTACCCCCTTGCTCCTTATTTACTTAAAGAATGTCTTGGGACTCTCCTTGATCTTACTTGCCAATATTTCATGGCCCTTCTATGCTCTCCTAATTTCTTTCTTAAGTTCTCTCCTACAGCTATATTCCTCAACAGACTCCCTCGATTCCAGTTACCTATACCTGTTGTATGTTTCTTTTTATCTCCCTGATCAAAACTTCAAAGTCACTTGTCATCAAATATTCTCTAATCATACCATCTTTACCTTTTATTCTTACTGGAACATGGTACAAACTCTTAAAAGAATCTCACTTGTCAAACGTAATTTTACCCACAAGCATCTGCTCCCAATATTATTTTCCCAGATCCTCTCTCATGCTATTGAAATCAGTCTTCCCCCAATTTAGGACCTTAACTTGAGGACCAATATTATCCCTTTCCACAACTCCTGAAACTTACAAAATTATGGTTACTGTTCTCAGAGTGTTCCACAACCTGCCCAGTTTCATTTCCTGTGCCTCCTTTGGTTTCTACAGGCTTCTATACTCAACAATTGAGCAACTACAGCCCTCTGAGATTGACAATTCAAAGACTGACAACCATTTGAATGAAGAAATCTAAGTTTTAAACCCCATTCTGAAACTGTGCCCCCAATTCGAGATCCTCAGCCTCTCATCATCTACCCAGTCAATCCCTCTAAGAATCCTGTTTCCTTCACCTCTCATTTCCAGTGAGTATCCAATCAGACCTTCCTCAACGACCTTTCCTCTCATGAGGAGAGGAGTAAAATAACCCAGAAGTAATGTAATTGTTAACAGCAAATGTAGCTGTATAAAACTTTGGTTAGGCCACATTTGGAGGATAGTGTGCAGTTCTGGTCACAGCATTACAGGAAGGATGTGGAGGCTTTGGAGAGGGTGCAGAATAGGTTCACCAAGATATTGCCGGGATTAGAGAACAATAGCTACAACAAGAGTTTGAGAAAACTCCAGATTGTTTTCTCTGGATTGTCACAGGCTCATTGGAGACCTGATGAAAATTTATAAAATAATGAGAGACATTGATAGGGTAGACAGTCAACCAAAACGTGAGATCCACGTTGTGAGCAGTGCCCGGGCACAAGAATCAGTCGTGATGTCGGACAGAGGGGTCGTCTCTGTCCACCTCATGAACTGGCCCACGATGGTAAGGAAGTACCGGGCTCCTCTTGAAACTGGCAGAGGACCAACGAGGTCGACATGGAGTTTGATGAGAGGGGAATAGTTTAAAGGAGATTTAAGAGGCAATATTTTCTTTTTACACAGAGAGTGGTAGATGCTTGGAAGGTGCTGCCAGGGCTGGTGGTGGAAGCAGATCTCATAACAATGTTTAAGAGGCATGTAGACAGGCATGTGAACAGGCAGGGAATGAATGGATATAGACCGCGCAGACAGATGGGATTAGTTTAAATTGGCATCTTGGTCAGCAGGGATATTGTGGGCCAGTTCCTGTGCTGTACTGTTCTATGTTCTATGTCCTATCATCTTAATTTGAAGTACCTAGGCACATCTCTTTGGTTTGGCAAATCAAGGCACATTACCAGGTACAGCAGACCTACCCTGACTTGCTGAAACGCATTAGAGAGTCCAAAGAAGCCATGAATTGATAAATTAAAATAATAGTACATAGAACAGTACAGGAACAGGCCTTTGGCCCACAATATCTGTGCCGACCACGATGCTATAACCCCATCAGAAGAGACTTTAAACTAGTCTCTTCTTGGCAGGGGGAGGGGAACCAGAGTGTAAGGTCAGATGATGGGGTAGTTGGTGTAAGGGTAGATGCAATGTACAGAGAGACTGTGAGGAAGCATAGGCAATGGATAGGGTGTAAATGCAATCAGTTGGATGGACTAAAATGTGTTTACTTTAATGTGAGAAGTATTAAAAATAAGGGTGATGACCTTAGAGCATGGAGAAGTACATGGAATTATGATGTTGTGGCCATTACAGAGACTTGGCTGTCACAAGGGCAGGATTGACTGCTTGATGTTCCATGGTTTAGATGTTTCAAAGGGATAGGGAGGGAGGTAAAAGAAGGTGGGGGAGTGGCTTTGTTAATCAGGGAAAGTAACTCACAGTTGCAGAAAGGGAGGACATCATGGAGGGATCGTCCACTGAGTCAGTGTGGGTGGAAATCAGAAACAGGAAGGGAGCAATCACTCTATTGGGAGTATTCTATAGGCCCACCGATAGCCACCGGGGCACTGAGGAGCAGATAAATAGGCAGATTTTGGAAAGGTATAAAAATAACAGGGTTATTTTCATGGGTGACTTCAACTTCCCTAATATTGATTGGCACCTCCTTAGTGCAAAAGATTTAGATGGGGCAGATTTTGTTCGGTGTGTCTAGGAAGGATTCCTGACACAGTATGTGGACAGACTGACGAGAGGAAAGGCCATACTGGATCTAGTACTAGGCAACGAACCTGGTCAGGTGACAGACCTCTTGGTGGGCGAGCATTTCGGAGATAGTGACCACAACTCCCTGACCTTTAGCATAGCCATGGACAAGGATAGGAGCAGACGATATGGGTAAGTTTTTAATTGGGGGACGGCTAATTATGATGGTATTAGGCAGGAACTTGGGGGCATAAATTGGGAACAGATGTTCTCAGGAAAAGGCACAGCAGAAATGTGGAGGTTGTTTAGGGAACACTTGCATGGAGCTCTGGATAGGTTTGTCCCACTGAGGCAGGGAAAGGATGGTGGGTGAAGGAACCATAGTTGACAGAGAGGTGGAACGTTTAGTCAGGAGGAAGAAGGAAGCATACTTAAGGTTTAGGAAGCAAACATCAGGCAGGGCTCTTGAGAGTTATAAGGTAGCCAGAAAGGAGCTTAAGAAAGGACAGAGGAGTTAGAAGGGGACATGAGAAGGCCTTGGTGAGTAGGATTAAGGAAAACCCCAAGGCATTCCACACATACATGAAGAACAGGAGGTTGACTAGAGTGAGAGTAAGACCACTCAGGGATAAAGGAGGAAACGTGCATGGAGGTGGAGGAGGAGGTAGGGGAGGTCCTTAATGAATACTTTGTTTCAGTGCTCACCAAGGGAGAGGGAATTTAACAAATGTGAGGTCAACGTAGAACAGGCTAATGTGCTGGAGCATGTCAAGGTTAAGAAAGAGGCAGTGTTGGAACTTCTGAAAAACATTAGGTTAGATAAGTCCCCGTGACCGGATGGGATATACCCCAGGTTATTGTGGGAAGTGAGGGAAGAGATTGCTGGGGCATTGATGATGATCTTTGCATCCTCCTTGGCTACAGGAGTGGCACCAGAGGATAATCCTGGGAATTATTGACCAGTGAGTCTTGCATCAGTGGTGGGCAAACTATTGGAGACGATTCTTAGGACAGGATTTATGAGCATTTGGAGAAGCATATTCTTATTAGGGATAGTCAATATGGCTTTGTGAGGGGTGGGTCATGCCTCACAAGCCTAATTGAGTTTTTTGAGGAGGTAACAAAACAAATTAATGAAAGTAGAGCAGTGGATGTGGTGTATATGGATTTTAGTAAAGCTTTTTGATAAGGTTCCCCATGGTAGGCTCATCCAGAAAGTCATGAGGCACGGGATGCATGGAGACTTGGCTGTGTGGGTTTGGGATTGGCTTGCCCACTGAAGGCAGAGGGTGGTAGGAGATGGAAAGTATTCCGACTGGATGTCGGTGACTAGTGCGGTTCTGCAGGGACCTGTTCTGGGACCCCTGCTCTTTATGATTCTTATAACTGACTTGGATGAGGAAGTGGAGGGATGGGTTAGTAAGTTTGCAGATGACATGAAGGTTGGAAGTGTTGTGGATAGTGTAGAAGGTTGTCAAAGGTTACAACGGGATATAGCCAGGATGCAGAGTTGGCCGGAGAAGTGGCGGATGGAGTTCAATCCAGAAAAGTGTGAAGTGGTACACTTTGGAAGATCGGACTTGAAGGCAGAGTACAATGTTAATGGCAGGATTCTTAGTTGTGTGGAGGAACAGAGGGATTCTTGGGGTCCAAGTCCATAGATCCCTCAAAGTTGCCTTGCAGGTTGATAGGGTGGTTAAGAAGGCCTATAATGTGCTGGCCTTCATTGGTCAGGGGATTGAGGTCAAGAGCCACAAGGTAATGTTGCTCTATAAAACTCTGGTTAGACCACACTTGGAGTACTGGTCACCTCATTGTTGGAAGGATGTGAAAGCTTCAGAGTGGGTGCAGAGGAAATTTACCAGGATTAGAGAACATGTCTTTTGAGGAAAGATTGAGTGAGCTTGGGCTTTTCTGTTTGAATCAACGGAGGATGAGAGACAACTTGATAGAGGTGTATAAGATTATGAGAAACAAAGATAAAGTGGACAGCCAGTACCTTTTTCCCAGGGTGGCAATGGCCAATACCAGAGGACATCAGTTTAAGGTAAGTGGAGGAAAGTTTAGCGGAGATGTCAGAAGTATTTTTTTTACACAGAGAATGATGGGTGTCTGGAACATACTGCCAGGGGTGGTGGTGGTGGAGGCTGAAATAATAGGGACATTTAAGAGACTCTTAGATAGGGACATGATGTAAGAAAAATGGAGGGTTATGGGCCCTGTTGGAGGGAAGGGTTAGATTGATCGTGGAATAGCTTTGTATAGGTTGGCACAACATCGTGGGCCAAGGGGCCCGTACTGTGCTGTACTGTTCTATGTTCTATTTTCTGAGATAGATAGGACTACAGCATTCAAGAAGGTGGTTCACCACAATCTTTGCGGGGCCATCTAGAAATGGTCGGCAAAAGTTGGCCATGCCAACAATCCATGAGGAAAATAATGTCATTTACTGTGGAGAAACCAATGGGAGCAAATATAATGGTTATCCACTGAACCAGGGTGTAAATGGTGCAGTACTGGGGTGCAATCCTTGTGTTCCACAGACATCTGCACAGACTAGATCTGAGACCTTCATGCAAACATTTAAATCAATGAAATATAATTGAACTGTCATAAAATAAAGCATGAGAAATTTTCATACTTCTTTATACCTAAAATCACTCTCACCTTGATAGCATGAAGGAATTTGAAGTCTGCTGTCAATGCACTGAGTCAGGACTGGGTATCCACATTTTCTTTGTTTGTCGTAGCAGTAAAAAGCCACTCTTTCTCTGTGCAGTATTCTCTTATCTGGGAGATTTTCTGACCAGATTTTTTTCCCATTGTAGAATATACGACCCCTTATAGATATAGTGCAAGGAGCTAGAAAATAAAAGCACATCTTACTGACAAATTTTGTTTCAGATGTATTACTGATGAGTTCATTGTTAGCCATCTAATTCAATCATGATATCACAGGGAAAAGAAAAATTGGAACATAATATCTGACTCCTGCCCATCACATCAATCTAACTATCACCATGTTATCATTTTGATGGCCTGTATTTGTGTTCACTAGGAATTTGGGGTTATAATATCAAAATAACAAGAGCAATTTGCATTTATATGTCACATTTAACTTAGGAAGTGTCCGAAGGCACTTCACAGAACTGCCATCGAACAAAGTTTGACACTGGGCCAAGTAAGCATATGTTAGGACAAGATGAGCAAAAGGTTGGTCAAAAGGATTTATGAAGTCTCTTTTAAAGGAAGAGAGAGACTGGTTGGGGGAGAGAGAGAGAGATTTTGGTGGAAATTTGCAAATCATAGAGCCTTAGCAGCTATGGGCGAACACATAAAATTGGAATAGAGAACCACTGGCTAACCACAGTATGAACTGATGCAGTTCCTGATTTCTGCGTATGTAATGCTGCCCCACTCATTTGAATGGATGTTGTCTCCTTCACTAACAAGGTAAGTAGAGGTATTCTGTTTTTTACTTTATTTCAACTAATATTATTGTTCTTATTTAATTTACTTAATGTGGTTTTCAAATTACTTTTCAAAATTTTTTTAAAGTTATTTATGTTTTTCAATTATGCATATGACATTTGTTGTGTGTGTATATATATATTATATATATATATATATATATATGTACACACACACACACACACACACACACACACACACACACACACACACACACACACACACACTTATATATAGACATGTTATATGATATTTGCATTTAGAAACAGTGGGAAAGACCTTTGAAAGCACGAGTTGTCAGAAGGCCACCAGATGGTTCACAAGCAGGGCCTTGGTTTCCACCACTCATGGACCAGTGCTTTTTTTGTGGATGGGCCATGACAGCAACACCAAGGGATGTTAGGAGCCATGTGGCCATAGAAAGTAAGTACAATTATGAAGTTAATGTGAGGACAAACATGAGGCAGCTCCCCCAGTGTTAAGGTAGACAAAGGGAAGCTATTCATATTAATGGATGGTTCAAAGACCAGGAGACACAGACTTGAAACTTACGACAGAATATACAAGGGCAATACATAGAGAAACTTCATTACACAGAGTGCCATTATGTTCATTGCTCTAAGGGGAACTAGACACAAAATCAATCGGTGTCTTCAGAAGGGAACTAGATAGGTATTTGGGAGAGAATAGTTGGCAGGACTTTGTGGAAAAAACAGAGGATGCTACTGATGAGATTGTTCTACTCATAGCTGTACTCAGTGAGCACAGAGGTGATGGGTGAATGGAGTGTGACACAGGTTAGGTTGTGGAGCTCAGAATTTTGTATGAGTGGAGAGAGGAAGATGGGAGACTAGTTCAGAAAATTTTGGAATGGTCAAGTGCAGATAGAACACAGACGTAGAACAGTACAGCACAAGAACAGTCCCTTTGATCCACGATGTCTGTGCCGAACATGATGCTGAATTAAATTAAATCTCTTCCACCTGTACATGATCCATATCCCTCCATTCCCTGCATATTCATGTGTCTATCTAACAGCCTCTTAAATTCTGTTATCATATCTGCTTCCACCACTACCTCTGACAGCCCATTCCAGGCACCTACGCATCTCCTTTATACTTTCCCCCTCTCACCTTAAATGCATGGATGAGGATTTCAGTAGTAGATAGACTGAGGCTGTCTGTTGGTGAAAATTTTACAGAGGCATGAGTTGTTGGTGTTGGGGCATCACAGATACTTTTCAATTCATAATTTGGAATTTAAAAATACATAGTAATGATTAGCACAAAACTACTGGATTGTGGAAAAAATCTATTTACTTCACTGATGTTTTTTAGTGGAGGAAATCTACCATCCTTAATCAGTCTGGCCTCCATACGACTCCAAGCCCACCAATGTGGTTGACTCTTAAATGCCCTCTGAACTGGCCTCGCAAGCCAAGCATTTTAAGGGTATTAGGGATGGGCAATGAATGCTGGAGTTGCCGTTGATGCCCAGATCCCAAAAAATGAATTAAAAAAATTTGGCAGGTTATCACTCGGTCATATCAAGATTGTGAACAATCTGATGAGCCTCTGAAAACTTCCAAGAGATGGAATCAGTGTTTAGGAAGTGGGATTTGTAATGGAATCAGAATCAATGATGTTGTTCTTCCTAATACTTAATATGAAGAAATTTCTGCTCTTCCAACTGTTAGTTCCATGAAGGATGTTACAAGCTCGAGATCTCAAAACAACATTTTATAATGCAGACATTGGGGTGGTTGTAAATTTGTCAGTAGCATCATTCATACTGGAAGCGATTTGGAAAAAATAAACTATACAGAAATATAGACCTTGGCAACCCTATCTAGCCAGGATCAAAAATGCTATATTGTTTATTACTTCAGATTGGCAACTACAGTAATGAGTGTTGCATTTGGTTGAATTGTGTGTACACTTTAAGACATCTGGATTTGGATTGGGCCTTACCATGCTTGTCCCTTTAAGGCCAGGATAACTTGCTTTGTACTTATGTATGTGTCCTCTGTTCTTGAACAGAGTTTGTTGCTTCTTCCTCAAACAGATCAATGGTATATTTGAGATTTTTATATTTACTGTAACGGTTGGATTGGGTGTTGAAAAAATGATGTCCTCAGGTTCTGATTGCATTCTGATTGGCCATGGTTAGATTAAGTTTGGATCAGGTTTTAATTTTATATCTGAGAAGACATTTACATCATTGTAATTGCAGGACAGAAGGTATATTAGTTTAAATACATTTTTTCTTACAGTCAAAAATGCTCTGTTGTCACCTCAACATCCTGAGACATAATGAATTTTATATGTGTATTATAGACAATTAACTTGATTCTAGCTTTCTGTTCCACCATCATTTTAAGCTTCTCTCACCTTGACAGCTGGGTATCTCAGTCCATCGCGCTGTCTTCTGGCATGTTACTTCCCTTGGACCATCCAGGACATAATTTGGAATGCAGCCATACTCAACAGACTCTCCAAAATTATATTTGTTTTTAAAGGCAAATACCATAAATCCATTCACTATTTTTGGTGGAGGTGGGCATTTCACTTCTATGGTACAAAAAATAGCTTGTAACATGACTTGAATTTGTTAGACTTTATGATATTACTAGTGTTTGTCATTATACAAAAGCTCTGGCCGTATTTCCTTTTTGGTATCTGACACAATTGTTGGTCATACCCTGTGCACCGGTTTATGCGGTATAGCAGTCTGCCAGAGATGCCTGGGTCATATAACAGGTAGGAAATTTATAAACGTATACTGGCGTTAAACCAATGCCATTGTACCTTTTGCATTGCTGTGTGATGCCACACCATTTCTTAATCTCTCCTATTGAACTAGTTATCAACAGTTGCTAGACTGTGTATATAAATAAATTAGCTGGAAGTGAATAGCCAACAACCTACTGGTGCAGGAGAAGGCCATTCAGCTGCCTAAAGCCTGCCCCACCTTTCAGCAAGCTCGTGACTGATCTTTTATCTTAAAACCATTTTCCTGCTATATCCATATTCTTTGATTCCCCTAATATCCAGAAATCAATCGATCCCTGTTTTGAGTGTATTCAATGACTGAGCCTCCACAGCAGTGGGAAAGATTTCCCAAGATTCGCCACCCTCTAAGTGAGGAAACTTCTCCTCGTTTCAGTCCTAAATGGCCTACCACTAATTTTGAGACTCCTGGTTCTAGGCTCCTTAGGGAAAACATCCTATTCACATCTGCCCCGTTGAGCTCTCTAAGAGTTTGGTACATCTCATTCTTATCAACTCTAGAGAATGGTTTACTCAATTTCACCTTGTATGGTGGACCTGCTATTTCAGGAAGCATTCCATTGAATCTTTGTAATGCTTCCTTTATCGAATGTATACCTTTTTTTAGGTAAGGACACCAAAGCCCCATATTAACTGGAGCAATAAATCCTTACTCGTCTACTCAAAGCATCTTGCAATAAAAGCCAACATATCACTTGCTTTCCTAATTACCTGCTGCACCAGTGTGTTAGCCTTTAGTGATTATGTACAAGGACACTCAGGTCCTTTAAACATCAACATTATACAATTTTCCACCATTTAAAAAATGTGAAATTCTTTTATTTTTTTTTTGGACCATTCTTTTATCTTCTCAACAGTTGGCATTGGTTTGTACCATGGCTTTAGGATTGGTCCTCATTAATCTTATTGAGACCCTCACACATTGGATGTCCCTCTGTTAAAGTACATATTTCACATTATAGTCCATAAACTGAGTGGGCCTTGTCAATAGATGTTGCCTGTTACTAACCAAGATGTGCTCATTGTGGTTCAATTTGAAATATTGCTGAAGTACGTTATAACACCATCTGTGAGGCCTTTTCCTTGGATCAAACCATTGGCATATCCTAATTCTGGAATAAATTGTCCACTATATATGAAATATAGATTAAATATTAAACCCCATTTGCCTGTCAGAGAATGGTGAATTGATTCTTCTTAAAACTTGAAAAATATTAATCAATCTTGATCCCTTCCTTAGATACTTTTGCTAAAGGTTCTCTCACACAGACCCTTCGAAAACCCTCATGTAAGGAGAGGGCTGAGTTTCTGTTAATGAAAATGGGCATCATTATTGATACAATAGAGACAATTTGATAAAACAGAAAGGCAACCTGCTGGGATTGGATTTTGACTCCTTTTCCCTTATCACATAATGTTACCTGGAGATGTTAAATTACTATTACGACAATACATGATTGTGTGTCAAGATACACTCCCTCCCCCTTAAAGCTGTGTTGTGAATATACAGCAGTGCTAATTTTTTAATATAAAAATACTAATTCAACTTGGACCCTGTTGATTGTTAAATGTTGCCAGTTTTCTTGCTCCAGTTTGTAATCAATTTGTTAAATTTGATATCTTGGAATAAAATGTGGGGGGAAAGAACTCTAACTGTTAATATTCCCAGTCTCCCCCCTCCCTCACCTGCCTATCAACCCCCTCACCTGGATCCACGTATCACCCGCCAGCTCTCGCTCCACCCTTTCCCCCCACCTCTTTATACTGGCTATGCCCCCTTCCCTTCTTTCTAGCCCTGATAAGGGGTCTCAACCCAAAACATCGACTATCCATTTCCCTCCATGGATGTCGCCTAACCTGCTGAGTTCCTCCAGCTCCTTGTATGTTGCTCTTAACTGTTAAGAAGTAGTCAGAATATCAGCAATAAAACAATCCCATAATATAAATCTCTAGTCATTTGTATTACATTCCAGATGAGTTACATTCTGGATTTTTTTAATAATCCATGTTTTAGAGCAACGTGGAGAGTCATAGAGTCATGCAGCACGGAAGCAGGCCCTTTTGCCCAACTGGTCCATGAAGACCAAGATGCCCATAAAAGCTAGTCCCATTTGCCTGCGTTTGGCCCACATCCTGTTAAGCATTTCCTATCTATGCACCTGTCCAAGTGTCTTTGAGGATGGAGAACTCTGCCATAATATTTAGTCGTCAGACATACTTGCCTTTACATTGAGGTGCATTTGACCATTTTCCATTGGCTTGGCAGAAGCCCGTTTCATTTCCAATCAAAGCCAGGCCTTGCATGCATTCATACGTAATCACGTCACCAAAGACAGAAATGTTATTGGGCCGGTGTGTTGGATGAAATTTGACTTTCCCATTTATTGGTACAGTTGGGGGTGAACATTGCACGGCTGTGGAAGAAACAAAAGAGAGTTAAGCATCATTTGCATTGAGAGTACAAAGAGTGAACACTGCCTGCCAAAACTGGTCCAAGGCTACACTCATTAGTCTGAATTATTAGATTAATTTTCCTTGCCGGGTATCTTGGAAGTCTGCCCGGCTACTAGTTTCATATAACATCCTACAATTCTGACATTATCACTTTACAGCCAGTCTAAATATTCTTTTCCTTTATTGCCTGCTTCACGGAATATCATTTGCTGGTTTAAAGGTTGGACACTTGAACTTCTCCCATTATTTTGCTAATGTTGTCCCTGATTTGGATGCTAATTAGGATGGTGGAGGTGGGATGAGAGCTGACGTGATTTGGGAGTTAACTTTCTCTCAGTCTTTGCCTAGTCAAACTTGTATTGCTCCTGTGCCCATCACCTTTATTCCTCTCTTGAATCTTGCTAAAATATGGTTTTGTGTGTGCTCCAAGAAATTTGCAATTGTGGTTTTTACCACAATTGATAATAATTTATCCAACCAGCTCTTCTTGAAGACAGAATGTTGGCTGGTTCTTACATCTGCATTCACGTATACCATGTACCATATAGCAGGAAACAATGAAGGTGCAACACCTCATTGTTTGCCCCAAATTTTCCACTCAGCTAGATGTCACCAACAAATTAAGATAAGATATCTTTATTAGTCACATGTACATTGAAACACAGTGAAATGCATCTTTTGCATACCGTGTTCTGGGGGCAACCCGCAAGTGTCGCCAAGCTTCTGGCGCCAACATAGCATGACTACAACTTCCTAACCCATACATCTTGGGAATGTGGGAGGAAGCCGGAGCACCCGGAGGAAACCCATGCAGACACAGTGAGAACATACAAACTCCTTGCAGACAGTGGCCGGAACTGAACCCGGGTTGCTGGCGCTGTAATAGCGTTACATTACACTACTGTGCCCGCCCATGTTCTGATCTGTACACAGGTGGATTTGATGTACTTCAGGTATTAGCTCCACTCCCTCACATTGTTGATCTTTTTATTTGTTCCTAGGATGTTCTCCCAATTATATCTTAAGTTGTGTTATGATATATCTTTTAAAATGAATTGCAAAAGACAGGTTATTTTTACAAAAAAATCTTATATTTGCTCGTTATGGTGCTGGGGAGGGGTGGTGACAGCAGCATCTTTGTGAAAAGTGTATTTGATACATTGAGCTGGATTTTAAGACTCATAAAAAGTGGATTGGTTGTGGTCGGATTATTGGTTGTGGTCAGATCAACTCTAATTCCAGCCCACTAATTCTGGTTTTAATAATGATAGTATAGAGCAGTGAACTAATCAGCTCCCAGGGGACAGGTTAGCATTTTAAATGTTTTCATGCGAACTGCCTCACATTTAAGTTGTTTTCAAGTTTAACTTTAGGCTGCTGGGTTTCCGATCCATAGGAAACAAAACTGGATATTTTCCGCAGGAAGATAAATCTTCTCACAGCATGTTGGTAGGCTGGGATGAGCAGGAATTATTCTCTATCCATCCCGCCCATCCTGCAAATGTACCTTTCCCCCGATAAAATAAATTCCCCTATCCAATCGAACAAAGATTCTAAGCAGAGATGGGACACACACCCGAGGTCAGTGCACCCTCAGATTGGACACCTATCTTATGGTTGGAATTGGGACCGTACATTGCCCCAGGAGTGAAATGCTCCCATCCCCTCACTGCTAACCAATCAAACAATCTGTACAAGAATCAATAACCACAATTGCCATCCTCAATCCACCACGACCATTCCTACCTCCCCCTAACCCAAGCCCATCTGGAGTTGTGGACCTAGTCCTGCTGATTAGTTCCATCTGGGAGACAAGCCTGCAAATGCTGTGGAGTGAAACTCCCAAGCCTGCAGGCAACCTGGATTCTCGGCCTTCCGTCCAAAACGTCACCACGCACAACCCTGGACCCAACTTCACCCCCTACCATATGATCTATCCTCACTCTTGTTAAAATCCAAGTCACTGTTTGCAAATAAATTCCAAATATATCCCAGAAACTAATGGTCCAGTAATGGTCCATTGCCTTCATCCACAGAAAAAGACCTATATTCAACTCTTCTGTAAATTATTGTTCTCTATTGCTCTCTATTGCTCATGAGTTGTAGACAAGATGTACTTTTTCTCTGCCTTTAGTAAAATGATTAAACTCACTTTTTAACATGAATACTAAATGCTTACGTTCACAGAATTGTTGCTGATCACTCCAAGTCCCATCAGCCTGGCAGGTGCTGTTCATTTTTCCTCTAAGAATGAACCTGAGCAAGTAAAATTAGGATTACCAACTGTTAAACAGGGCAGAGGAAACAATAGGTATTCTGTAATTCACCATGAAGTTTCTGCAAATTGACATGAGTGTGTCAGAATATTAATTGTGGCGTACTGGGATACACTCACTTCTGAGTCAAATGATTTGTAGTTCAAGTCACATTCCAGAGACTTTAAAACAAAATTCTGAGCCAATTCTGCAATGCAGTTGTGAGGGAATATTACAGTTTCAGAGATGATGTGTTTTCGATGAGGTATCAAACCCAGATCCAGTACTCTAAAAGATCTTATTGTATTATTCAGGATGTGAGCAACAGAGTACTCTGTGGTGTTCTAGGTAATGTTTATCCTCCACCAACATCACTAAAAGCACAATAATCTGGTCATTATCACTTTGTTACTTATGGGATCATAGTATTTACAAATTATCATAAATCCTCCATTATAGCTGTGACTCCACTTCAAAAAAATATTTCTTTAGCTTTGAAGTGCTTTGATTGTGAAAGAACTTTATAAATATAAGTTATTTTTTTAATTAAACATGTCACATAGTAACATCTGTGTGTTGTAATTCACTTACATTGAATAAATGTAGCCTAATTTAAAAATACTCTAAAAATCAGAGTAAAATAATAAATCAGTGATAATAAATCTGATTCTGATACTCAGGTGTGACAATAACATTTAGTGCTTTCAATCCAAGGATGAATTTCTCACAGGTGGTACTAAATGTGTAAAGAAGCCCAGCCATTCCTATGATGGGGCGATAGAAACAGGATGAACAATTGTATCATCAAGCCCATGTTTGCATGCTTCCTAGTAAGAAGGTAGGGAGAAACACAGGAGCTATACTCCCTGTCAATCAGAGTTTGTATGTGACCCAGCAAAATTTTTTTAAAAACTAGAAAATAATTTCAAGAAAAGAGACAGGCACACATAAGGGACACAAAGAGCTATAAAGCAGGGTTAATACCTCATTAGTTTTGTTCTGATATATTTGTCTTGTCGATATACACATTTATGTAGCTCCAAATGGAACTTCACAAATTCTTTTCTTTTTTCTTTTTCAATCTTTTTATTAGTTTTCAAATCAATACAGATTAATATTTCAATGTTTATTAATGTAATACAAAGAGATCAGGAGAACAATCATGACATCGATAATCATAAAGAACAATAAAGCATAAAAAAATCTGTAGATCCAATGACCTATTAGTGAATGAATATAATATAAAAGAAAAAGATTTATTATAAAATATACAATAAAGAAAAAAATCCCCAAAACAATAAGAAAAATTATAAACAATATATCAAACCAAACTAAGCTAAAGAAAAAAAATTCAAAAACAGAAAAAAAAACTGGACTAAAATTTCTCAATAGAAACAGAGCAATATTATGTCATAACTCCATTCCTCTAAGTCAAAAGGTTATTATAAGGGGATCTATATCACGTGAAAATATTGAATAAATGGACTCCAAACTTCCTCAAATTTAAGCAAAGGATCAACAGTACCACTCCTAATTTTTTCCAAGTTTAAACATTATATAGTTTGAGAGAACCATTGAAAAGTAGTAGGGGGTATTGGATCCTTCCATTTAAGCAAAATGGATCGTTTGGCCATTAATGTAACAAAGGCAATCATACGGTTAGCGGAGGCAGATAGATGGCCAGATTCTATCCTTGGTAAACCAAAAATTGCAGTGATAGGATGAAGTTGTAAATCAATCTTCAATACATTTGAAATAATGTTAAAAATATCTTTCCAATATTTTTCCAAAAGAGGATAGGACCAAAACATATGT
This sequence comes from Pristis pectinata, assembly GCF_009764475.1. Classification (NCBI taxonomy): domain Eukaryota; kingdom Metazoa; phylum Chordata; class Chondrichthyes; order Rhinopristiformes; family Pristidae; genus Pristis; species Pristis pectinata. Next base: position 4,502,421 of record NC_067422.1, read on the forward strand.
GTTAAAGAAGCCACATTCGATTTACATCTGTCACATATAGGATTTATATGTTGATAAAAATGAGCTAGCTTATCTTTCGACATATGGGTCCTGTGAACTACCTTAAACTGTATCAAAGAATGTCTGGCACACATTGAAGATGTATTAACTAAATGAAGAATTTTCTTCCAAGTCTCTGTAGGTATAGATGTCTGGAGTTCACTTTCCCATTCATTCTTAATTTTGTCCAGTGGTTCTGAACGAATTTTCATAATTAAATCATAAATTATTGCTATCAAGTCCTTCTGACAAGGATTAAAACCAAAAAATTTTTCCGTAATTTCAGTTTTTTAAGGTGTGGGAAAAGAGGGTGTAGTAGCTTTTAAAAAATTTCTAATTTTCAAATATCAAAAAAAGTGTGATCTAGGCAAATTGTATTTGTTAGACAATTGTTCAAAAGATGAAAAACAGTTATCAATGAATAAATCACGAAAACATACTATTCCCTTCCTTTTCCATATGGAAAAAGCTGAGTCAACTCTGGATGGATGAAAGAAAAAATTAGATTGATTGGGACTTGATAGATTAAATATATTCAATCCAAAAAATTTACAAAATTGAAACCATATTCATATTGTATGTTTAACAATTGGGTTGATCATATGTTTACTTAATTTGGTAAGTGCAAAAGGGAGTGGAGCTCCTAAAATAGAAACTAATGAAAATTCAAGTACTGATTGGGACTCAAGGTGTACCCATTTGGGGCGTTGAATTACATCTGAACCTTGTATCCAAAAATTTAAATATCTAATATTGATTGCTCAATAATATAATCTAAAGTTAGGCAAGGCCATAGCACCATCCTTTTTTAGTTTTTGTAAATATTTCTTACTTAGCCTTGGGTTTTTATTCTGCCAAATATATGAAAGAATTTTAGAATCAATAGTGTCAAAAAAAGGATTTCGGAACAAAAGTTGGAATCGCTTGAAATAAATATAAAAATTTTGGTAAAATATTCATCTTAACTGCATTAATTCAGCCTACCAATGATAGAGACAGTGGGGACCATTTCGTAAATAATTGTTTAACATGGTCAATTAAAGGCAGTAGATTAGCTTTAAATAAGTCCTTATGTCTCTTAGTAATTTTAACACCTAAATACATAAAATAGTCAGTTACCAATCTAAAAGGTAATTGGCTATAAATTGGGATTTGCATATTTAATGGAAAAAGTTCATTCTTGTTAAAATTTAATCTATAGACAGTAAAAACACTAAACTGATCTAATAGTGATAGTACTGCGGGGATAGATTCCTCCAGATTAGAAATATAAAGTAACAGGTCATCTGCGTAAAGAGGTATCTTATGAATCTTCTGTCCACAAGTAATACCACATATATTTGAAGAATCCCGAATGCAATAGCCAAAGGTTCTAAAGCAATATCAAATAATAAAGGGCTTAGGAACTTCACAAATTCTTATGACTAGACTTGTTTGTCTTTCCATAAACCTTCCAAAACCCTGCTGCCCCAATCAGAGTCACGTTCCATGTTGCTGAACCATGCTGTTTCTTGGTTAATCAACTCTTCTAAAATTATTTTCCTTGCTTTCAAATCCCTACTTGGCTTTGTCTCTCCCAACCTCTGTAATCTCCTCTAACCCGACTACTTCTCAGAAACATCTGTTCCTCTATTTCTGATCACTTGACAATCCTGAAATGTAATTGCTCCACCATTAAGAGCAACCAAGGCAAACAGCAGGTTTTTGAATTCTCTCCCTGAACATGTCCGTCTCATTACTCATTCTTCCTTTAAAACCTGTTCCTTTGATCAATCTTATGAATGTGAGACCAAATATCTCCTCATATGACACAGGGTAAAATTATGTTGATAACCCCCTGTGAATGCATTGGGGTGTTTTGCTACATTAAAGGCACTTTAAAATTGCAAGTTTTTGCTGTTATTCAGTGAAAATTTGCTTTTCAACATACAGTCACTGGCCCACAAGCAAGTCTACATTATAAACTGAGATGGCCTCAAACTAAACTTAAATTGAGCCAAGTACATCCTGTCATGAATCACCCTAGCCCAAGTTTCATTCCCCATCATATTTTGCACATTACATTTGTATTGCATCATCAGCTTGCACAGCTCATTGTAATGTCTTTTTGAGAAAAAGGATCAAAAGGCTGCAACTTGCAATCTTCATAAATAACTTACAATAAAAATCCTCTTCACAATAGAGGGCAAATGGTATATGAATAGAGTGTGTTTGAACTTCCAGAAGGTATCCAATAAGGTGCCATGTAAAAGGCTAGTGAATAAGATAAGAGCTCCTGGTGTTGGAGGAAGTGTGCTAACACAGATTAAAGACCGGTTTTGGAATTAAAGACAGATTAAAGACGGAGTGTTGGAATAAGTCGGTCTTTTCCGACTGGAAAGGCATAGCCAGTGGAATGTCCTAAGGATCAGACCTTGGTCCTTTTATTGCTATCTATTTTAATGATTTGGAGGATGTGGCAAGGTTTAAAGTATCCCATTGGCTGATGCAACAAAAATGAGTGGGAGGGTATGCTATGATGAGGATATTTGGGCTATGAAATAAGCAGTCAAGTTTTAACGCTGTTAAAGGGCAGCAAACCACGGTATCAATTGTTAACATCAAAAATGTCCCAATTTTGTAATTTTTATTATGACCCTATTTTCAGCATTATTGTTGTATGAATCACCCATTTAGGCCATCAAATGTTTCCCTATGAAATAAATCCCAGTATTACTCCCACCTAAATCACAAGGTTCTACTGATCAGTAGAATGCATTCAAAATAACATGAACATTAAATAACATTAGATACTGATATGATGTAGGTTGGAACAGGGTCTTGTGGGTAATCTCATTAGTAAGAAATTCTTCAGAGAGATTTATTTTGCCTCGTTAGTCCTTTCAATGTTTTCCTCTATATTGCACAAAACCAATTTGATTTCTAAAATGTGTGGGCTGTAGGAAATACTTGATGTATTTCTAAAAACATGGATTTGCTAATTATATTGTCAGTATAAACATTGCACATAGAAAACAGATAATTGGGGAATATCTGTGCTTACATAAAAAATAAACTAACTGCTGCAGATCTGGGGATCAACTGTCCTGTCAGTGGAACCCAGGAAGGTTCATTCCCCATGCCCTAATGTCAAGAAGGAGGGTGACAGCCCTATAAGGCAAGACATGGAAATGGGCTGCAGTATGACTTTGCAGTCTTCTTGCCTCATTTGTGTAAATCATGGCTCAATAGATAGCACCCTAGCATCTGAATTGGGAACTTAGACAAGAAAACTGAGAAGAAAAGTTGAGGTTTACACTTCAGGACAGTACTGAGAGAATGTTGCACTGATGAAGGTATTGAAGATGAACTTTAAAGATCCTGTGATCACTTATCTCCAGTTTCCTGGTCAATTTTTATCAACAGTAAATATTTTTAAAACATATTATGTGATCCTAGTCACTTTGCTGTATTTGGGACCTTGCTGGGTGCAACAGTGACTACATGTTAAATGTACATCATTAGCTGTCCTGAGCTTCAGTGCTTGGGTCTGGATATGAAGACAGTGGTCTAGGCTTACAAAAATGTGAGTGGCCTTGATGTTTCTCCTGTGCCTGGAGATGCTTCATATGTTTGAGCCATTAACTTTGGAGCTGGTTCCTGAACAGCAACCATAAGGTTCTAAAGCTAGCAACCAGCTAATAATTTGACAAGAGGTGGACTTAGACCCAGCATACAACTGAAATGTGCTAATGAACTGAGAGCCAACCACATTTGTACAGTCAATGGGCTTTCATACTTTGGATTACACTCTGTTTCATCCAGTGCCAGGACAATGGATTTGGGGTAGAGTTGAGGTGTTGGGAAAGAGAAATATGAAAATTGATCTTGTAACTGTGCGAACCAGATACTTAACAGTACAGGTCATTCATATCTAATATGCTCCATTCTAATAGGATTGGTGAGTTTTGGGCACTGGGACTCCATATGTTGTTCAACAATAGCATCACTGCAAAATGCTTTTGCTATCACTGTTGCTCGTTCTAAATATGATGCAGGAGGGAATCTCCATTCTTTTTGCTTTACGTATTCCTGCAACTGCAGGGATAATGCAGCACTTCTAAATCAAGAAATGATAGAAAATAAAAGGGATCAAACAGATAATGAGGCACATAAAGCTACCTCGGAAAACGTCCCCCAGATTGGCCAAATATCAAACATTAAGTGCATTTATTACACATGCTGGGTGTTGCCATGGAAGTTGTTGGTAGTAGGATTGCAGAACAGGTCAGACTGATACCCTGGATTCCCTTCTTTCCTGTCCTCTCACAGAAGCAATGCTCCACTAGGAGAATTCGGCACAATAGAATTGTGGGAGAAATTAGGGTTATTTCTTTTAATATCTCAGCAGAGAACCTGCACACATACTATGGGTGAAAATAGTCCCTCTGTGCTACGGACTTCAAAAAGCTGTCTGGCAGGTGAGTAGTATGCAACATACAAATAGCTCTCCAGACATCTATGTATAACCTTTAGATTAATGTGCCAATCAGCAGACTGCTGGAGGTATATAAATCTAAATGCTCTTATTCAAAATATTAAAGTCATGGCTCATACACCTTTGATTTATTTCCAAATATATGCTGTTTGTCTTCAACTTAATGAACTCTGCAAATCTCATTGTTGAACATTGTAAACATCAAAAAAGAATTTGGTCTGGGGGTTCTTAATGTCTTGCTGAAAAGACCAAGACCAGCAACCAGTTTGTTCATTAGAGATTCAAATCTGGAATCCAATGATCTTGTAATGTCATGGGGCATGTGCTTTGTATAGTAATTTTGAAAATGTTATGTATAAATAGGGACCTTGAGCATTACCTTTCTGAAATTGCATTTCAGTCATTTATGAAATTGTCACATAGTTATAAATAGAATTGAATGAAATAGCTATACATTAACTTGTGCTTTTCTATTACATATTGATTGAAGTTGCCTTCTTGTTTGCCTACTCACTGACTCACAGTTTCATCAATGGAATAGCTAGTGCTAAAAATAGGGAGAAAAGGCCATTTCATCAATAAAATTCAGGGGTGTAGACTCAGGAGACGAATCTTTTCATCAGTCTGAAAAAGGATGAGATGAATGAACAGTTGCAATTTAATAAATGTCCAATTGTTAGTTCAGGAATGAGTCATTTGATGCAACTTTTTAGAGAAGCTGTGAGACTGCACTAAATGTCAGAAATGGATGCCCAGATTTGAGGTCCTAATCTAAATCATGATTTTAGTTTCTTTTTACTAGTAGTATCTATTCTAAACAGAAAGACGTCAACGATTTTATGCAAAGTACATGACATGGGTTAGAGGTTAACTTGCAGAGAGAATGATCCAGAAGAAAAAGAACATTGTTAAAATTACAGTTCTTTTAACCAAGTGGTTATAGGTGACTTAATTGATGGGAAGGTCCTAGTTCCCTTAGCAGAGAGGTCAGTAACTGGGGACATAGATTTAAGAGCATAAGAACGTAATAAATAAGAGGAGTGGTCTTCAGTTCAGGAAATAAATAGGAGTGGCCTTCAGTTCTCCAAGCCTGCTCTGCTATTCAGTGTGATTATGACTGATTTTCTGCTCATCATCCACTGATTCCTTTAATATCCAGAAATCTATTGACCTCTGCTTCGAGTGTAATCAATGACTGAGGCTTCACAGCATTTTGAGGCAGATAATTCCAAAGATTTATCACCCTCTGAGTGAAGAATTGTCTCCTCAGCTCAGTCCTAAACGACCGACCACTTACCACTAGTCACAGCCAAACTGGGAAAGACCCCATTATTCCTTCTCTTTTTTCCTGCGAACCAATGTTCAGTCCATGCAAGTGTAGTACCCTGATTCCGTGTGAACAAGTTCACCAACTCTTTGATTACTCTTATTCCTTCTCTTTTTTCCTGCGAATCAATGTTCAGTCCATGCAAGTGTAGTACCCTGATTCCGTGTGAACAAGTTCACCAACTCTTTGATTACTCTAAAGCTTTCTGAAAATCCTAATACACCACATGCACTGATTTCCCCCTCATCAACTCTACTAGACACATCCTCAAAGAACTCCAATAGATGAATCAAACATGATTTCTTTCTCATAAATCTGCATTGATGTTGTTCAATCAGATTGTTATTTTCTAAGTGTTTTCTTATCACATCCTTTAAGATACCAGCATTTTCCCAACTGCTGATGTCAGTCCAGCAGCTTGGTGACAGCGAAAGTGGCATTGTTCAGTCTGAAACCTATTTAAACGAAGGGAACTATGAAGAAATGAGGGGCTTATTGGTTATGATATGAAAACAGAAAATGCTGGAAAAGGGATGGCATCCTTTCAGGAGACAGAGTAGAAGGAGGTGTAGTCAAGGTAACTGTGAACATTGAATTTATCAACTTCAAGTAACCTACACCTCCTGTGCTCCTTTTCTATGCTGTTTTTCCAACATTTTCTGTTCTTATCACAGATTTAAACCATCTGCATTTTTTTTTAATTTTGATGATTGGAAAACCACATTAAAGTATGACAGTATTAAAATAAATACTGGGCAGTCATTAAAATAAATATTACTTGAGTTGCAAAATGATACATATCTTTAGGGCACAAGAACACATCCAACCATGGATTTCAGGAGAAATTATAGATAGTATTAAAGTCCAAGGAAAAAGCTTGTAACATTGTCAGTAAAGGTTGTAAACCTGAGGATTGGGAGTGTTTTAGAATTCAGCAAAGGTTGACCAAGAAATTGATTTAGAAAATGGAATATGAGATTAAACTAGCAAGAAACATTAAAAAAAAACTATAAAGTGATAGATAATGGAAGGATTAGGGGAAGTTGACTTTCCATTACATCCAAAGAGTACAAAAAAAGTCTGGTTCTCACTGCCCGAAAAGGTGGTAAAGGCAGAATCTGTCGTCATGTTTTAAAAATAACTTGATGTGTAGTATAAGGTTGCAAAAGAAACACTAGGAAATGAGATTAAACTCAAAAGCCTTTGGTTGGCCATTGTGGACTCTATGAGCTGAATAGATTAGGAAGATTCTATGATTATCATTAAATTGTTATGCATTCTCTGCATAGTACCTACCCTTCATTGCAATGGTAGTAAACCTGTTTCCCAAGCTTGAACTCCGTTGCATGCATTTCTCCATTTTCCAGCATTTTTGGAACTGGACAAGACCTTGCTTTTAGGGGAAGAAAATACATAGCTCTGAATTATTTAACAATCTTTTCATTTTATAAAACCAACCAATCTGGTTGTTGAACTCTTACAGGATAATTGATTCCTGGATATGAGTTTAATTCTGCAATTCAGTTAAGCTGCCCTAACAATGAAATGTTTTGATCTACAGATTTGTTGAAACCATGTGTACTGATATACAATGAATTATCTCCTAACTTACTGACTTCAAGGGTTATGAAGGTGACTTTAAAGATTAGGTTAAGGTGCCTTGTTGGAGACCATGAATCTGTCAGATTGTCCTAAAAGTCCATCTAGTTACTAATGTCCTCAGGGAAAGAAATCTGCAATCCTAAATTGACACTTTTCTACATGTAACTCCAGATCCACCAATGTAGCCAAGTCTGGAGCCACATATACGTGGTCTTAACCTTTTCCTCTGTTCAGGGGTAGTTAGGGATAGACAATAAATGTGACTATTAACAATATTGGCTGCATCCCATGAACCAGAAATAACTTGACCATAAATTATTTTTTTCTTCATTGTCTGGTATACTTTATGTATGATGTATATATATTCATGTTCTGTGTGTTGTCTGAACCTATGGGCCTTTCATGCTGCTGCAAGCAAGTTTTTCATTGTACCTGTAACTTACTGTACTTGTGCATATGACAATAAACTTGACTTGAATTATTCTGTTTAGATTATCTTTTAATTGTATGTTTATTCCTCTATCATTTATTGCTTTAATACTTCATGAATCTTGCTCACTAATTTGCTTACTTCCCTTGGTTTTGTCCACTGGTTTTTCAAAACTGTGTTCCTTTGTTTAGCCACCTCCTGTTTTATTTTTGTCATCCCACTTTCAATCTCACTTCCTCACACAAATATATTCACATTTTTCTTTCCTTCCAAGCTGTTTGATCTTCTACCATTCTGGCAGCATGTGCTTCTCTATATTCTTTACATGACATCTAGGAAAGACCCTATCATTCAGGTTTAACATCTGTGGCAATGGAATGTGGGCTTTAGCCACGGCAAGTGGTAGTATAGTGTTAGCAATCTATTGGCCTTGACGAATGATTTGGAGATTTAGATTCCACAACAGGGAATTTAAATCCAGTTAATAAAATAAGAAGTTTGTAATCATAATAGAAACCATGAAACTACAGAACTTCTGGACTGTTCTTAACACCTATCTCATTAACTAATGTTCTTTAGCCAGTTGTGAGTGCAGGGCCACAGCACTCTCAGTGGTTGACTCTTATTTGCTCCCTGAAATTGCTAAGGGCAGTTTGGGAAGCTCATATCTAATGAATAAATGAAGAAAAAAAGATTAGTTACTTCTCTCATTGTTGTATCTCTGGTTACCACATTATACATGCATTCAACTCTCTCTCTTGGGGCAATTATTGTTTTATGTTACCAAGCCCTTCCTTATACATGGTTCTGTTCCCACAAGTCTTTGTTATGGGATAACTCATTATTTGTTCAGGCTGGTTCATTCGGGAACAGTTCATTCCTGCTCCTTATCCTGTTTGGATGGGGAGTCACCTGCTTCGAGTCTTTTGCCTGCCATCGTGTTCTGTGGTTGAGTGGTACCCACAGTTAGGACGGGTGTTCCTGAAACCTCTCTGCTATGTTTTGGTGAATCTTCAGGCCATTCTTCAAAGCTCAATAACTTTGACTTTGGAACTGTAGACACTGTCTGCAGATGTATTTGACCTGATTCTCCAGGCATGTTGGCATCCTGCAAGATTCACCCAAATGCGTCACTTCGAAAATTGAAGCTAAATACTGCAGATGCTGGAAACCTAAGGTAAATGATGTGAATAATCAGCATGTTAAAGGTTTCTGTGAAGAGAGAGAAAAACAAGTTGATGAACTTTGATCAGAACTGGAACAAGTTAGAGATACAAATGTCCAGGTGAGGGAAGAGGAGGAGAAAACACAAAGGAAGTTTTGTGATAGTGTGGAGGGCAAGAAATGAAATGGTAAAAGGAATGATGATGCAAAGTAGCAGTGGGTTTAGTGGGTGAAGAAAGAACAAAAGTTTGGTCTAGGCAAGGTGTAAACAGCAGCAGCAGAACCCTTTTACATGCCAGTGTTTTTGTCTTCCTTTTCCTTAACTGGGGCATACTCTCTGCCATGGTTGACAGGGTTCTGAACCGATTCATTTCTATTTCTGTACTCCTCACCCCTTCCTCCCAACCAGAACAGGGATAGGCTTCCTTGATCTTCACCTTCCATTCCACTTGCTTCCACATTGAATGATTCCTCCATAGATTCCACCACTGGACACATTGTCTCTTCCTCTCCCCTTTCAGCATACTGAAGGGACTGTTCTGTTTCACTTATTGTTCCCCTTCTCACAGCCCTTTCCCGTGTAACCACAATAGATGCAACAGCTGCACTTTGACCTCTTCCATTCACCCCATCCAGAGACCCAAAGAGTCCATCCCTGATTGTTCCTGAACTGAGGAAGTGGTTAAGCAGCAACTCACTTGCACTGCCAATTTAATGTATTGCATGCTGTGCTTACAATGTGGTCTCCTCTGTGCAGGGGAAACCAAACACCGATTGGGTAGCTGCTTTGCAGAACATATCTGTTCAGTGTGCAAGGATGATGGTGAGCTTCCTGTCACCTGTCACTTTAATTCTCAGTCCCACTCTAACCTCTCTGTCTCTGGCTTCCTACATTGTTCCAGTGATGCTCAATGTCAGCCTGGGAAACAGCACACATCTTCTGTTTCAGCATGTTGCAGCCCTCAATATTAAATATTACATTTAACAATTTCAGGTATCCATCCTTTCTTGTCTCTGCACAGATGCAGCTGTACCTTTCAGTTTCATTTTGTTTCTTATTTTCTTTCCTGTACCTAATTGCTGGTTTTTAAAGTAATTATCACTTGGTCAGCGCCCTATCACAGTATTGTCTCTGTTCTCTCAGGTACCCCACCCTCCCCCGGGAACTTAAATCACAGTTGTTTTTACACTTTTCCAGTTCTGATGAAGGGTCCTTGACGTCAAATGTCAACTCTGCTTTTCTTCCCATTGATACTGTTTGGCTTGCTGAGTGTTTCCAGCATTTATTGCTTTTGTTTCGGATTTCCAGCATCTGCCACATTTTATTATTGTTACCCAACCACCCTCCAACCCCCACCACTGCCCAAGAAATGGGCATGGTGGTCAGTGTTGAGTCCAGAAGGCTGTGAAGCACTTTACTGAAAGATGAGGTGCTGTCCCTCAAGCTTCAGCAAAGAAGAAGCTGCCTGACCTCAGAAAGAATTGCAGTTGTAGAATAAATTGTTCACAGTTTAGTTTTTTTTGTGCACTTACGTTCACAGTGAAGTTTGGGCCTGTTCCAAATACCAGCCTTTGGACAGACAAGCTTGTTGTAGCCATGTCCTGCATACCCGGGGTTACAGGAATATACCACTTCTTCACCAGGTTCATAGACTTTCTTTCCATTCACAACGTGTGCATTGTTGAGCTCTGGTGGTCCGCCACATGCTACAGAGAAGGAGGGAATCATCATGATTTTCTCTGTAATATATTTATTTCTTTTCCATACATTTTCTCCCTTTCAAGTTGCCCTTCCCACTCCCTCCTACCCCACATCATACATCACTAACTAAAAGGAAACAGGAGAATGCAATAAGGGAAGACCATTCTGCACATTCGAGCCCATTCACCTGACACTACATTAAAAGCTTGGATTCTTCCAACTGATTTATTCTGATGATTGAATAAGACTACCAATAACAGTAAAAAAGTGGTACTTGAAAATTCAGCAGATCAACCAATTTGTCATTCACCAGGGTCTCCCAATTCAATGTTCCTAATCAATAATCCTGTCTCCACAAGCACAACTCACCCCACCATGGAGTACACAGATACGCGCGCACACACTATGTAAACACTTGAGTCTGACTGGCTCACCAAGTGATCCCTTGAATTCACAGCTTATCTACTTTGTACAATGCACGATTCCCTTCCCTCAGGACAATGTTGCAAGGTTGTAAAATCTTAAATTTATTGATTCATGGAATCATTGCAACATAGAACAAGGCCATTTGGCCCATTGAGATTATGTTGGCTCTTTGTCGAACAATCCAGTCGGTCTCATTCCTACCTTTCTCCTCATATCTCCAGAAATCTTTTACCTTCGAATATTTGTCCAGTTGTTTTATTTATTTTCCCCAGTGAGAATAATCACAGCTTCTCCATTCTATGTGCATAATGGTAATCTCTCATCCTTGAATGGATTCTAATGAATGTTTTCTGCGAATTATGTGCTGACATTCTGGATTGAGGCTGTACACAGAATTCTCTGATGCAGAAGCACTACAACTCAGCAATTAAATGAAGCAAACTTTGGGTCCTTCTCTGTACCGTTCAACAATGACCAGTTGCACTCCATCAGATAAATGGAAGCCTGTCAGACATCTAAAACTCTGCAAGTTGATACCCCATCAGATCATCATTTTATGGCACCAAGCCAGGAAGTACTTTGTCCATATCTGGGACCTTCCTTGAATGGGAAAGGTCCTCAGTTCCAAGCACTGGGTGCCCTGTCCAATTCTTCTGTCAGGAACATTCAAATGATAATTCAACCCCCACACATAACTGACCCACCCCTGAACTCACAGTATAGAAAGCTGGCATACCCTGTATCCACATAACTGTTGGGGAGATGTTACAAAAACAGCCTGAGATAAGAGAGCACTCCAAAGGCACAATAAATGGCCCATCATTTAAGACCAAAAGAGATGATATGTCTTCACTTGGAGAGTTGTGAACCTTTAGAATTCTCTACCCCAAAGGGCTGTAGATGCTCAGTCATTGAACAAAGGGCGAGGATGAAAGAATTTTGAACATTTTGGTGATCTGATGATATGGAGATCAGGCAGCAAAGTGGAGTTGAGGGTGAGAAATATTAATTAATTGAGTCAAGGGACTGAATATCTTGTTTCTGCTCCTATTTCTTATGGAATCAGATGAATGGTGAAAGGCTTACTAAATGGCCTCTTGCTAGCTATTTATTCTATTATATCACTTCCCATTTTCCTCAGCTTCTTTTCCTTGTTAGTTATTTCTTTCCCAGGATGATTTTTTTCTCTCTCTAGTCCATGTTATTTCTTCCCCTTACATCTGTTTCCCTGTTTATTTATCTCTCTCTCTCCTCATGCCCTCCCTTTTCATTTTGGATGCATTTTCTTCCATGAAATAAATGTCTTGTTTCTCACTGTTTCCAGTTCCAGTTCTTTACATTGCATGAGGTTTAAGCAGTAAAGTAAATTAAAGATGAAATCAAGAGGCCAGTACTCTAGGTCAGTAAAGCTGTTTTCGGTTGCACAGATCTATATTCTGTGGGATTTTGTTGAACTTCATCTGTATTTTGAAATACCGTCCCAGCAGAGATTAATTTACAAACAGTAGAAAATGTGCTACAATTTGACCTATTACATTTCTAACATTTACCAATAAATGTCACAAGAGCAGTGACCTTTCCTGAAGTTCTCCTAGTGTGCCTTGAAATATGCTTCTGATGAATACTGTGAAATGTGAAGGCAGTTAGGCAGTGTTGGTGTGGCCATTCCTTCCAGCAGCAATCACTACCCTGTGATTGCCCCCATTTAAATTCGTTGAAATAGCACAAGAGAGAACATGAAGGAGGTTTACAAGGGTGTTCCTAGTGGAGGTCTGCTCGCAGAAGGAACTTCAAGCTCAGGAGATGTCCCTCGTCCATCATTTACGGGCAAATGCCATTGCCCGACCATGCTATGCAAGCGTGGCGACACTTGTGGGCTGACCCCAACACATTCTCAGATTGTGTTGGTTGTTAACGCAAAAAGACGCATTTTACTATGTGTTTTGATGTACATGTGACTAATAAATAAATATATTATTATATTACCCCGGTGAAGCTGATGCCTAACATGCATGTCTCAAGCCTGGAACTGTTCCCTGCTGAATATCACATCCTGTACTGATGTTCAGGCCACCTTGAAACAGATGCTTAAGACACTGGGCAATATTTCCCCATTTACCTGCTTGCTTAGTGCCACACAGTTCCTCTAACTTGAAATTAACACCTCAAGATCACCCTCCAATCCCAGGTTGTCCCACTTGTGCTCTCTGGTTGAGTATCTGTCCAACACAGCCATCACCCACTTGCACCAAGCCAAACTGACCTGGTAAAGAACTGAGCTGGCCCAGCATGACACAACCCAACCAGAACACAAATGGTTTTGTGGAATATATAGCCAACCCAAATGAACCGAACACATATATTGTATATTGTCCAGAATGAGGAAAGATTCAATCAATGTGCTTCAAATTTAGAGAAGACCAGATAGGGTGAACAGGAAGGGCAATTCATTTTGCAAAGGGATCAATAATTAGGCAGGATAGATTTCAGGTTGTAGGTGCAACTGAGGGAAGTTTTTTCACCCAGGAGGGTCCGTAACACACTATCTGAAAGGATGGTGGAGAAGAAACTCTCACCACATTTAAATGGTACCTTGACAAGCACTGGACATTGTGAAATCCATAAGGACACACAAAACCAAGAGTGGGATTAGTCTTTTTTGGCCAGTATGGATGTAATGAACTCTCGGTTCTCCTTACTTGCTGTATGTTCATATGACTCTATGAAAGAAAATTCTCAAACACATTTTTACAGTACAAGAATAGCTGCAGCCCCGTAATAGGCATTAGATTCCTATTAGACAATATATAGGCCCATCTCAGTATTAAAACTAAGTGCAGGATGCACCTAATGATTTAAGATATGAATTCTGTCCATTGGACAAGTACAGTTGCGATAAAGAAATATTTCCTTAAATAAATTTAAGGTTAATTTTCTTTTACTCTGATTTCCTGCTGTCATTAGTTGGACTTCACAGCTTTTCTGACGTGTTACAAAATGCTGCTGCTATCATCCTGTCATCCTACAAGATTCCTCCTGTCCAGTCAGTTAACTGGTTGAGGATTAGGTGACAAAGCAAGGATGATGAGCAAGTCAGTAGGATGTGACTACTGTGGTTCTGCAACTTTTCTCTGTATTTATTAACAAATTAATGTCCAGAATGGGAAGACAGGACATTGTAAACAGATGGAAGCATTAAGTTATGAGGAGATTAAGTGGGCAAAATTGTGACAAATGGATTTCAGTGCAGGTAAGTGTGAACTCTTCCACTTTAGACAAACACAGTTAGATCTGGGTATTTTGTAAATGTTGAAAAGCTAGAAACAATGGAGTCTTGGAGTCCATGTACATCAATCATTGAAATGTCATGTAACAGGATCAGAAAATAATCATGAAAAAGAACATTATGTTTAGAATCTCTTCATCTCTTTGAATGGCAGAACAGGCTTGAGGGACAGAATTTCTCCTCCTCTTCTTATGATCCAAAGGGTCTTTGTGTGGTTTGTTATTTTTTATTTGCCCAAAAATTCATAAGATGTAATCTGTGGAGTGAGCTATGCCAAATGGTTAAAGTGAAGCTGGTTGAGCTGGTCAGAATATGAGCCATACACACCAAGATAGTTTAATCCTAAATTTGTACTGAATTTATTTTAACTCTGGATAGCAGCATTGGGGATCATTATAATTAGCCTCAGTACCCTTGGATTGTGGCAACCTCGATCACTATCCAGCCAACACCATGGTATGGTGCTTTTTTAAATTCATTCACAGGCTGGGTCTGTTGCTGGCATTCCTTCCTGCCCTTGGAGTGAGTTTGGTGGGCATTTCAGAGGGCAGTAAAGAATCATTCAAATTGTTATGGCAGGTACATTTCCTTTCCAAAAGGACATTTGTGGGCTGGTTGGCTTTTCATATCTATGCTAGTTGCATGGTCAGCACCATTAGGACAATCTTTTTATTGTAAATAATTTAGATAATTTAATTTTCTGGCTGCCTTTGTAGGATTTGAATTGATGGCTCTAGATCTTTTACCCAGACCTGTGGATTGCTAGTCAGGTAACACAGTCCCAATGTGGTTATAAATTCTAATGTAGAGATTAGGTGAAGACCAGAGTTTGGCAGACTCTGCTACTCTATGATGTGGACAATTAGCCTAAATGATAGTTATTACCTAGACTTGGATTTGTTTAAAATCAGTCCAGTCAGGTGTCTGGTTCCAGGGAACCCACAATCCAGATATCATTCAGTGTCTTGAGAAGTATGGATGGGGTGGGTTGGGATGGTGATGTAAAGAGAAATTGATGGAGGAGTGGTCAACATATATATGTGGCTCATGTGCATTTGATGTTATGTGTAACTGTTGAAAATTGGGGATGGGAAGCAATTTCACGTAGTTACCTTTTGCAATACTGTATGTGCCTTACTTCAGATCAATTGAGAATCAACTGCCACAAAGAAAGACATCTTTTCTTGATGGTCTAAGTCTGTGAGTTGTTGTTGTAACCCACAGTACAGTGTCATAGAGTCATTAGAGTTATACAGCACAGAAACAGGCCCTTTGGCCCAACTCATCCATGCTGACCAGTGTGTCTATCCAAGCACAGTCATTTGCCTGCATTTGGCCCATAACCCTCTAAACCTTTCTTATCCATGTATCTGTCCAAATGTCTTTTAAAAGTTGTAATTGTACCTGCCTGTAATTGTACCTACAGCTTGTTCCATACACCCACCATGATCTGCGTGAAGAGGTTTCCCCCCAGGTTCCCTTTAAATCTTTCCTCTCTCATCTTAAACCTACGGCCTCTAGTTTTAGATTCCCCTACCCTGGGAAAAAGACTGTGACTATCCACCTTATCTGTGCCCCTCATGATTCTATATACTTCTACAAATTCATCCCTCAGCCTCCTACACTCCAAGGAAAAATGTCCCAGCCTATCTAGCCTCTCCTTATAATTCAAGCCCTCCAGTTCCAGTAACATCCTCATGAACTTTTTCTGCACCCTTTCCAGCTTAATGATGTCCAATACTCTACGCTAGCAACGAGGATGCTACTCGTTCATACTACGGGTTCAAATTGCTAGAGAGGAGATCTGCAACTACAAGAAAGTGCCAGCAAAATGGAAGCATGAACCCCTCAAGTGCTAAAGTGATAAATACCATATATGGCTCAGGACAAGAGGGCTGAATTGTCATAAAGAGCGTACATTGGGAACGTTGATAAGTATGACGAGTGCAGGAGGTGTTCAGTGTTGATCTTGAATGATTAGGTATGTTCTTCAAAGGCAGAAAAGTTGCAGAAGTTACAATGAGTATTCTAATGAACAAATTACGATGATCATGAGTGAAAGGAGGCCACTCTAGGAGTAGAAGTGGGTTCAGACACGTACAAGACACGAGCTAACATGGCATGATGTAGTACTGTTGCTGCTCCACATAATGAAAGAATCAAAAAAATTAAAATCACACTTCAATCCTGCACTGTCTGAAATATTTCAGAGCTCCTAATATAATCAGATCCTAGAGGAGACAATCAGTGATTATATTGGAGACACAAGAGATGATTACATTGTAAGTTTGAGAACTTAGCAACATATTAAAACTTTGCAATGTTCCTGGCCAAACAGTAGGAGACAATAAGGTGTGGATTAACTGCAGATCGAATACAGGCCAAATTCCTTAATACTGCAAGTTGTGTTTTTAAAAAGGCAAGTAGAATTGCCATTGTAATAGAATGGGAAGGCAGACTCATGAGGAGAAGTTGAACAGGTTAGGCTTATATCTGCTGGAGATCATAAGACTGAGAGGGACAACTAGGTAAAATGCTGAGGTGTCTTGACAGGATGGATATGGTGAGGATGTTTCCTCTTATGGGAGGATCTAGAACTGGAGACCTCTGTTTAAAAATAAGGGGTCACATTTCAAGACAGACATGTCATTTTTTTCTTTCATATGTCTGAATCTCTCAAAATGCAGCATAGTCTTACAATATTTTTAATGCTGAGTCACATAGATTCTTGATAAGCAAGGCGTGGGGGTGGGGGGAGGTTACCTTGAAGGGCTGAGTGGCCAATTCAGCTCTTAATTTGTATATTTGTAAAATGACACTGAATAATGTAAAAGAGATTGGTCTAGCTCAAAATGCAGATACAAGAGCATTGTTCAATTTTATGGGGACAATTCTGGCAGTGTTAACTGTGACTTCTCCATTGGAACCTGAGAACCAGGGACTGTCTCGGCAAGAAACCAGCAAACACAAGGGAAGCCCTGCCAGGAATGACAAGGATTGGTATTGGTATTGGTTTATTATTGTCACTTTTACCGAGGTACAGTGAAAAACTTGCCTTGCAAACCGATCGTACAGGTCAATTCATTACACAGTGCAGTTACACTGAGTTAGTACAGAGTGCATAGATGTAGTACAGGTGAAAACAATTACAGTACAGAGTAAAGTGTCACAGCTACAGAGAAAGTGCAGTGCAATAAGGTGCAAGGTTACAACAAAGTAGATCGTGAGGTCATAGTCCATTCATTGTATAAGGGAACTGTTCAATAGTCTTATCACAGTGGGGTAGAAGCTGTCCTTAAGTCTGGTGGTACGTGCCCTCAGGAAACCATGCAGCTTTGGTTTGTCCACTCAGAATGGCCTGTTGGTATAACTGCAACAAGGTGGATATCTTGAACAAGTTTGCAAAAACAGAATATCTTGCAGGCAGAGAAGCAAATATGCAAAGAAAACCCAAGGGCTGCCTTGAATACAAATGAAGACATGGAAGAGTGCATTTTCTTCATGCCACAGAATTTGTTATATGGTATATTGCAGAAAGGGCTGCAATCTTATATCCAAGTAACGCAAAACTTCAGCAACTCATGAAGCAAATTGAGTCATGTGGTACACCACAGTGTGGCTTATCTCCCAGATGTTCCAAGCAGGATGTGAAACAATCTAAAACATTTTATGATAACCCATACTGTTGACATGACGAATGCATTTGACAAAACAATGGAAATGCAAATGTACAACTGCTTAAACCTTCCTGGGTTTCCTTGGATAGAACATCCACAATGATGGGGAAAAAATGGAAGACAACATGATCCCCAATTCCTACAATTCCTCCTTGTTCACTGTATCATCCAACCTATCATCCAACCTGTACATCTTGCAAGGAGCAATTTGAAATATGAGAAAGTTACCAAAATAGTCCAAGTAATTGTCAATTTCTTTAACTTGGGAGAAGTAATCAAAAGTTCAAAAGAATTCATCCACAACTTGAAATGAGCAATGGATGTAGGGTTAAATGTACCATGAGGATCTGCAAACTCTTAACAAGAGTTAAGAGTTGCACTCCAAGAGAAGGGCAAAATTGAATCTGATTTTACTTAGTTTTCAAGTTCCAGAATGTTAAAGTTTCTGCAAAGCGACTTAATGTCAAGCAACATTCTTATGTTTTTTTTTATATATATAAGGTGGAATATTAGTAATACAAATGAGTCTATAAAAACTGATTATCTTGAGGCTCTCAAACTTATGAATATTATCACATTCAGATCCTAGAGTTGGACTTCAAGGTCCAAAGGGTTTGGCCACTCCTGCCATAGCTGGTCACAGGGAAGAAAACTTGCAAGGAGATAAATAGTCAGTACATTGTGACAAATATTGATACTGCAGCAGTTGCATGAGATAGCTACAGGCACAAGATTAGTATGCAGAAGAGGTAAGGTGCACCATTGCTCAAGATGACTAGAGGGCATAGGTTTAAATTAGAGGACAATGGTTTAAAGTGAGAGGGGAAAGATTTAAAGGAGACCTGAGGGGCAACTTTTTCATGCACAGGGTTATGAGTATATGGAGCGAGCTGCCAGAGGAAGTGGTAGTGGTGGGTACAATTTGGAGAGGTACATGGAAAGGAAAGTTTTAGAGGGATATGGGTCTAATGCAGGCAAATGGGACTAGCTCAATTAGGCAACTTGATCTGCACGGACGAGCTTGGCCAAACGGCCTGCTTCTGTGCTGTATTGCTGACTCTATGACTATTCAAAGAAAGGATGTGGCTGTAGGAGTGTTGCATGGTGTGGAGACAATGAGAAGTAGACAAAGGCAGACAAAACAGAAAGCATGGAAACTACTGTAGAACTTGAAGAACAAGTAGCAGTGAGCACTGCAGCAGCACTTGAGGGAAGGACAGCCCTGACATTGAAAACTGTAGACCAGTCTATGACTTGAAGAAGTAGTTAATGGTCTACATAGACCAATGATTTCCCAAAAGTATATAAGAACTGATAGTTGTGGATATCTGATATCCATTGTGAATCTGGGGAAGGGGACAAGGTTGAAAGAGTTAAAGAAAGTATTAGGCTGGATTATGCCCACCCCTTGCAGTCACTGCCTGCACTAGCCCCTAAATTATAGAGACAACTACTAAACTATTGTGGTTGTACGCTCCTAAGGTCCTGCTGGTATTACCACCACAGCACCTCAGTGAGGTGAAGCAGGTCACAAACAACAAGTGGTGGAAAGTAAAGCATACACAGAGACCATTCTATGGCCTTGGGCTATCAGAGAGCCTGTTCACTGTTTTCAAATGTCTCTGATTATCTATTATCTCTAACAGAGTTATTTGGAAAAAAATAATAGAACAAATTAAAAATTATTAAAATTAATGAAAAATGTTTTTAAAAATGTTAATTTAGAAATACGAGTTTGCTACTAATTAATTAAAACAAATATATATTGAAAGAAAGAAAAATAAACAATATAGTTATTTGAACTAATCTTTTAAATGAAGGTCAATGACCCTATTCAAATACAAAATATATCAGGCCTTGTGGCTCAGCAACTTGCAGAATGCCCTTGGATTCAACAGTGAATCCAGCAGCAGAGCGAAAGGTCAGAAGCTCCTGCATCAAACCTCCAGTGCATTTCTAACAGTGGACAGGCACAGATATCTAAAATATTCTGCTGGGCATATTGTATCCAGCTGCCACATTCAGTTCCTTTGAGGATTTTCTTCTGCAACAAAGGACTTGCAATCGCAGTTGCATGTATTGAAGGCATATGGCATACTTGCCTTCATAGATTGGGCATACAGTATAAGAGTTGGGATAGTCCTGATGCAGGGTTTCGACCTGAAATGTTGACAATTCCTTTCCTCCCACAGATGCTGCTCAACCCACTGAAATGCATCAGCAGATTGTTTATTGCTCCAGATTCCAGCATCTGCAGGCTCTTGGACCTCCGTAAGAGTTGGCATGTTTTGTTGAAAGTTTACAAAACACTGGTTAGGCTGCACTTGGAGCATTGTAAGCAGTTCCGGTTGCCACACTATAGGAAGGATGTGGTTGCACTGGAGAGAGTGCAGAGATGATTCACCAGGATGTTGCCTGGGTTGAAGGATCAAGTCAAGTCGAGTTGAGTTTATTGTCATACACACAAGTACGGTGAGGTACAGGTAAAACTTCCTTGCAGCAACATCACAGGCACGTAGATTCAGACAACACACAGAACATAAATTATACATAACTTATACAAGACAGTGAAGAAAAGGACAGTGCAAAACAAGACATAAGTGCACAAAACACAATCAGAGACAAGTACATGGTAGTGAATTTTGGGGAGAGATTGGATGAGCTGGGTTTGTTTTCCCTGAATCAAAGGAGGCTGAGTGGTGACTCATATAAAATTATAAGAGGCATAGATAGGGTAAATTGTCAGAATCTTTTTCCCATGGTAGGGTATCAAAAACATGAGGGCATAGATTTAAGGTGACAGGAAGGAGCTTTAAAGAGGGTTTTAGGGGAAAGTTTTTTACACAGAAAATGGTTGATATCTGGAACTCAGTGCCAGAGGAGATGGTGGAATCAGACAGTCTCAATGTTCAAGAGACATTTAGACAGGCACTTAAGTATATAAGGCATAAAAGGATATGGATGTAGTGCAGGTAAATGAGATTAGGAAATTACCTACAGGAAAGGTACCAATAAGCTTGAAAGAGTGCAGAGAAGATTTACAAGGATGTTGCCGGGACTTGAGAACCTGAGTTATGGGGAAAGGTGGAATAGGTTAAGACTTTAATCCCTGGATCGCAGGAGAATGAGGGGAGATCTTATAGAGTTATAAAAAAAAATGAGGGGTATAGATAGGGTGAATGCATGCAGGCTTTTTCCCGAAGGTTGGGGGGAGACTAGAACTAGAGGACATAGGTTTAGGGTGAAAGTTAAAATATTTAAGGGAAATCTGAGGGGAAACATTCTCTCAGAGGGTGGTGCGAGTGTGGAACGAGGTGGCAGTGGAAGTGGTAGATGTGGGTTCAATTGTAACATTTAAGAGAAGTTTGGATAGCTACTTGGATGGAATGGGGTTGGAGGGATATGGTCTGGGTGCAGGTAAATGGGACGAAGCAGAAGATCAGGTCGGCATGGACTAGATGGGCCGTAGGGCCTGTTTCTGTGCTGTAGTGCTCCATGACTCCAGTATAGATGGGCAAGAAGGTTAGCAAGGACATGATGGGCTGAAGGGCACATTTCTGTGCTGTACAACTCCATGACAATGACTCTATGACAAACTTGTTTTGTGGCACCTTATCAAACATCTTTTATATATGACAACAAACATCACATTTCTCTCCTAGATTCTCTCTGTTACTTCATCAAAAAACTCCAAGTTAGTTGGAATAATTTTGCCTTTAATAAATCCAAACTAGATTTCTCAAACCAATCTATATTTATCCAATTGACAGCTAGATCTCTCCTGATTACCGTTTTTACAACTTGCCCCACCACTGAGGTTAAGTTGACTGGTCTGTGGTTACTGGCTTTAGTCCTACACCCTTTTTTGAACAGCATTGTAATAGTTGCAGTATTATAGTCCTTGGCACCTCCCCTGGATCTACAGACTCCTGGATGATAAGGGCCAGGGTCTCTGCAATTTCCTTCTTTACTTCCCAAACAACCTGGGATGTATTCCATCTGGACCAGGGGATTTATCTACCTTTGGTGCAGTTATCTCGCCTAATGCCTCCCTTTTATCAATTTTTAGCCCATCCTGAATCTCAATTACACCTTCCTTTGATGAGACTCCAGCAGCATCCTCTTTCCTGGTGAAGACTGAAGTACTCACTCAGTACCTCAACCATGGCTTCTGCCTCAATGAGTACATTTCCTTCCAGCTGCACCTTTCACCTTGCAACCCTTTTCTTGTTTACATATCTCTAGAATACTTCTGGAGTCTCTGTAATGCCTCCTACCTGTTTTTCCTCATGCTCCCTTCTTGCCTCTTTTGATACATTTTTCACTTCCCTTTGGAACACCTCAGAGAATCACGAAAGCTGAGATACCCTCAGATGTGTTACTGCATATATGTGTGACCACAAGTTCTAGAATGTGGTTCATGGTTGTCACGTTAAAGTCACTAGTGTGCTCAAGTTATGAGCATATGTTCAAGTATTTGCCTATAGCTGATCTTTACTTTTAAAAACAAAGAAGTATGATATTTATGACTCTTGTATATTACCTCATACGTATATTTGTTAATTTAAGGTTGGTGGAGTCACTGTCACTTTTAGAAGTGTGTTACATAGGTAACTATTGTGACACTCCATGTATCATGCCTCACTTCCTTTGGAGAGATGACTGCCACAAATAAAGATGAGCAGAGTTGTCCAAGAGGACATCTAACCTGTGACTCACTGATAGCTTGCAGCAGTAATATGCACTGGTCGCAATTGTCCAGGGAGTGTGCCCAATTCAACCCCGCATTGCACTCTGCACCACTTGGCATTCATCGATTGAGGGGGGGGGGGGGGGGGGGGGGGGTCACATGACCACCTTACGCTCACTGACAAAGTCACTTCCCTTGTTTCACAGGCGATTGATATGGAAACCCTTGATGATGTCTCTTAGCTGTGTCCTTAGCCTCACACCTGTTGTCCACCCCAAAATAAGACACAGCTGAGAAATGTCATCAGGGTTTCTTGGTCAATAATCTGGGAGGAAGCAGGAGTTTGAAAATTTGAAAACATCCTTTAAAGCTCTGGAAAATACTACAGTCAGGTTCTGTTTTGTCCAAAATACCTCTGCTGTGTTGACTAATATTTTGGAAAAACAATTACATGGGTAATATTCAACAAATTAACTGCACCTATCACCCACCACACCATCAACACTCCCCAACCCTGAAAGATCCAGACTGAGCCAAAGATCTCAGAAATCACCGACTCTCACTCAGCCAGATGTCTCCTGCGGTTCATTTTCCAGTGGGGTCAAGAATTCTCGGCAAAGCTTGATTGCTAAATGACAAGAGGCTGTCTGTTAATGCAGGAGTTGGGAGATTCTATCATCCCCCCCACCCCAACCAGCCCGATGTGTTTCCCTGACGCTCTAAGTCTCAGTGAGCTTGTGATATTCTCCACAGTACAGCACCAGGAAAATCAAATACACCAAAGGAAAAGTTTCATTAAAACTTTGCATTTCACAATCACCTACCTGCTGAAACGTATTTACAAACACACAGTTGATAAACCAATGCGAAGAGGAAATATATAGTAACCATCTTCTGTTTTTTCAAAAGGTGATTTGCAGAGGACAGAGACAAATAAACCACTGTGCTTTGGAAGCCTGATATATACATTTTGCTGATACTCTATTAACCAACCTCGGGTTACTGACCGTGGGAATGCCAAAAGTCAAATTTTCCTTTTTTTTTAAGAAAACATTGTGAAACATTTCTGGCCAAGTTATTTCCTAATCAGGACATTCCTGGGCTAAACAATGTAGCCTCTGGATTAACTGGGGGCAAAAGCCACTCGATTAGAGGAAACAACTATATCCCCCTGGTAATATGTGTTAAATTATTTTATAATTATAGAGTAACAGAAGACATTCTCTTGCAATTTATTAATAGTTATGAACTATCCCAAAGCATGAAAGAAAGACTTGCATTTCTATAGTACCTTTCACCTCCTATTTCTGCTCTTTCTGAAATTTTTCAGGGGACTTCCACATACCTGGGGATTGTCAACCTTCCAGGATTGTTTTGGAGATGCCAGGAATTTAAGTTTAATTTCCAGAAAAATCATGGAGATAAATTCAAGGGAAATTTTAAGAAAATGGTGCTTTTGTGTCATTTCATTCAATACTTTTGTTCATTAGTGACTGAAAATCTTGAAGCAGGAAAAAAAGTATATTTGACTGACAGTCAAGGGTCATTTGAATTAAGCAACAAGCTGCTTGCTTTCCAATTCACGTAGGTAACGGTTCCTGTTACAATTGACATGTGGATATGGGAATGAGCAGTTGGACTTTGAGAGGGCATGTGATAAAGTCTCCAGAAATACATCAGAGCAGAGTTGGTAACAACACACTCACCTCACAAGGTATCTGCCATTGGCAAGGAGTAAGGGAAGGGGAGTTCCTGCATCGCTCTTTACTGCTGAAGAAGCACTGATGAAATGTTCCTAATCACAGAGATCATATATCCAGTGTTCGTCTGATTTGCTAGATCTAATAAATCTATTTGCTTGAGAGTTGGAGTTAAGGGAATAATTATTTTAGCCTGACAGAACTTGGGTGGGTGTAAAATATTCCGACTGACTTGAACAGTGCTGGAGGCAAAATGTGAATCCTGTTAAGTCCCAGCATGAAAACCATTATATTTGGGACTGGGGCTAAAGCTGGGCCCACTCAACAGGGTCAGAAGGTGGTAGGATACAGATTCCAGACCATGACTTTCAGGCTTTTAAACAAGAAGGGAATGGAGAAAGAAAATCAATATACTAAAAATGAAATGCCTTCATTAAAGGGATAAATTTGAAGTTCAGACAGCTTTATTCACACGGGCAGATTTAGAATGGCTTTGTTGAATGTTAATCATATGAGTTCTGTGAATCAGACAAATTGACAAACTTGCTTAGGCCTCCGACTTGTTGTTACAGAGTGAGAACCTTCAGCAGGGCAGAAGACACACAAACTGTACCATGTGATGTAACTTCGAAATTTTAACATCTTTCCCTCCATTTCCCACCAGCCAGTTTACGTTAAAATCAGGGTTAGTAAAGTGCCTCGATGTTTCAGTCATCACAGTCAGGGTTTGCAGTCAATGCCAAGGATTGACACAGTTTGTTCTCCTCACTCCCCACAGAACTTTTCCTGGCTGCTCAGAATAGATATCCTTCCTCCAACCTCCACAGGAGATCCGCCAAAATGGGTGAATGGGTCAAGATGCAGCAATGCTCTTCAATCCGAGTGAAGAGTATTCACTGAGGCCTGCAGGGTCCAAACCAGGTAGTAGTGAAATACAAATGAATTAAGAGATAATAGAAAAACACAAATATATTATTATCCATTGCTAAAATCTCCACTACTTACTGACTTCAGAAGAAAGTATTATATCACACTGCCACAAACACACAGTCCTGAATGCACCTGTCTTCAGTGGGAAAATGGTGGGCAAATCCTTCAATTTCATAGCTTGAAATGGCAGACAGGCTTTGGGGAGTTAGGAGGTGAGTTACTAGCTGCAGGGTTCCCAGCCTCTGACCTGCTCTTGGAACCACATTGTGGGTATAGCTACTCCAGTACAGTTTCTGGTCAGTGGTAACACCCAGGATATTGATAGTTGTGCACTTGTGCTCTGCAGATGTTGCTATTAAATTTTCTGATTTCTGCCTGTGTCTTATTAGCCTCATTCTTATGCTGTCATAAAATACAGGGCACAATATTCACAATATAAAATATGCACAGCATATGTGCATTGGCTGAGATACACATGGATCTTAGCCTGCAACCCCATTGTGGGAACACCTCCAATGATGGCAGCAGTTCAGACAACAGGATCGTCACCACAACCTCACCAGGGTCAGGGATGGACAATAACTGCCAACCTTGCAAGTGATAACCAAGACCTGAGAACCACTTCTGTTCTTCATGGTGTGACTGGAATCCAGCAGCAAAGGAGACTCCCCTCTCTGGCAACCTGATGCCCAACTCCATCTCTGAAACTGGCTATAGAGGTTGGAAGCCCTGACTTAATCTTGAGTATCTTTTACAATTATGCGAATGGAAAGGGAAGTTTAAATGATATGCAACCAGAAGCTCAGGATGGCCATTGTGAACAGAGCACAGACTTTTCACAAAATGAAGGCCACATCATGAGTACCAAATCCAATAAACAAGGCTGGAGGAAGTGCATGTGAATCTCTGCCTCACCTGGGAGTGGTGTTTCGGTCCCGGGATGGTGGTGAGGGACGAGGTGAAGGGACGAGTGTTGCATCTCCTACAGTTGCATGGGAAAGTGCCAGAGGATGGGGAGGGATGGGTGGGGAGGGTTGAGCAGACTGGGGAGTCATGGAGAGAGTGGTCTCTGTGGAAATCAGGAAGAATTAAGGAGGGGAAGGTGTGACTGCTGGTGGGATCACGTTGCAGCTGGCGGAAATGTCGAAGAATGATATGTTGGGTGTGGAGGCTAGTGGGGTGAAAGGTGAGGGTCAAGGGAATTCTCCGTTCTGTCTAGGGGGGGGAGGGGTGAGAGCAGATGTCCAGGAAATGGAGGAAGTGTGAGTGAGGACTTCATCAACCACAGTCGAGGGGAAAGCATGTTTCCTGAAAAAGGAGGACATTTCAGAAGTCCTAAAGTGGAAAGAAAGCCTCACCTTGAGAATAGACGCAGGTGAGATGGAGGAACTGAGAAAAGGCGATGGCATCCTTATAGGAGTAGGGGTGGAAGGGGGTGTAGTTGAGGCAGCTGTGAGAGTCTGTGTG
Organism: Pristis pectinata; assembly: GCF_009764475.1. Classification (NCBI taxonomy): domain Eukaryota; kingdom Metazoa; phylum Chordata; class Chondrichthyes; order Rhinopristiformes; family Pristidae; genus Pristis; species Pristis pectinata. The sequence goes on from NC_067422.1 coordinate 4,529,338, forward strand.
TTTATAGCAGATAGTGGTGAATAGTTTGTCTCCTGAGGTGGAGACAGAGATCCAGAAAGCAAGCAAAGTGTCAGAAATGGTCCAAGTGAATTTGTGGGCAGAGTAGATGTTGGTGGCAAAGGTGAGTTCCTCAAAAGTGCAGGAAGCAGCACCAATGCACTTGGCAATGTAGCAGAGAAAGAGTTGGGGAGGGGTTCCAGAATAGGTTTGGAACAAGGACTCTACCCACAAATTCACTTCCACATAGCCAACAAAAAGACAGACACAGCTGGGGCCCATGTGTGTGCCTATGCTATACCTTTGATTTATAGAAAGTCAAAGTTTTTTTTTCCTTGTCTGTTTCCACCTATCACCCACCAGCCTCTGTCTCAAATATTCTCCCCCTCCCATCCCCCACCTTATCTGATTCCACCTATCATGTACCAGCCTGTCTCACCCCTCCCTATCTTTTCTCACCACTCTCAGTCCTGCTGCAGGGTCACGACCTGAAACGCTGACCATCCCTTTGGCTCCACAGACACTGCTTGACCCATTGAGTTCTTCCTGCAGTTTATTCTATGCTCTCTTTTGACGAAGGGATGCCTGTTAATTGACAAGCAGTCCTTTTGCTGTATAACAGACAAGGGCAATAAAGTGTACAGTTACTATCTGATGATGAACTGGCAGGTGACAGATTTAATTATAATCTGTGGTAATTATCCATATTTTCCTTCTACATGTTTGGAGTGCAAAATCATTGGTGGGGATGGTGGGAGGGAACGGGTTGAAAATTATTTACTGTTGATCACTTCTGGTAACAGCCTGATTTTTCATAACGATGTTGTAATTTAACTCAAAGCAAATAATGTAGAGAAATGATCAATTTTATCAAGTTCACCTTGTCAATGTGCTAAAGATAAGGAGGAATTATTTTTAACCCTTTAACTGCTGCCATGAGAGCATTGGTTGTGGTGCCTGTAAGTTATTTCGTGTGGCTGCTTTCATAGTCAAATAAACAGACTTAGATCTATAAATAAAGCATCCTTTATTAACTTCCATCTACACTCTTGTGTATGAATATAACAATATATTAAGAGCCTTACCATGTAATACAAGCATATTCTTAAAATTACACTACATGGATGCTGCTTCCCCGGAAAATGAAATAAACTGTACAGTCGATTAAAAATAGAAAATGCTGAACTATAAGACCATGAGAAATAGGAGCACAAGGAGGTCATTCAACCCCTTGAGTCCCCTCCACCAAGCAATAAGATCATGGCTGATCCAACGTTCCTCAAGTCCAGTTTCCTGCCCTCTTCCCATAACCCTCGATTCCCTTACTGATTAAATAACTATCTCAGCTTTGAATATCTTCAAGGATTCAGCCTGTGCGGTTTTCTAGGGCTGGGAATTCCAAAGAGTCACAACCCTTTGAAAGAAGAGATTCTTCTTCATTTCAGTCTTAAATGGGCGTCCTCTAGTTCTGAGAACTGTGGTCCTGGACTCTGCCATAACCAGTTACATCCTCGCAGCCTCTACCCCGACGAGTCTCCCAAGAAATATTCAGCAAGACAGGCAGCAATGGTGGGGAGAGGAATAGAGCTAACATGTCAGGTCAATGATCTTTCAACAGTACTGTCAAGAGTTAGAAATCACATGTGTTTTAAGATTGCAGAGAATGGGGAAGGGTGGAAAGAATAAAGAGAATGTTTGTGATAGAATGGAGATCAAAAGAGACAGAATGATGCAAATGGTGATAATGCCAGCTGAGAGAAGGCAATGAAAGCTTGTTGATCACAGATGACCTGCCCAGGGGAGATGTATGTACAAATGGATAAATAAAACAGAGGAGAAAGCAACAAAAGGTAAAACAAAACAAGCTGGATCTGTGATATACATTTGGGAGAAGCAAAACTGTGCTGACACTGGGAATATGAAATAAAGAAACAAAAAAAGCTAAAAATATGCAGGTAATCAGGCAGCATCTATGGAGAGAGAAACCATTAACATTTCACATTGATGACCTATTGTCAGAACAACCCAGTTCTGATATAAACTGGAAAGAATGATTACCTGAAATTGTTGAATATAATGTTAAGACTGAAGGCTGCAATATGCCAAGTCAGAAGGTGAGAGGTTGTTCCTCAAGATGGATACAGTGAATTCACTCACAAGATATTTCTACTGTGGTTGATTCTTAAAGTTCTCCATCTTTGTGCCTCTGCTTTCACATTGCTTTGCATCCAATGCCCACATTTACTGTCAATAATTGGACTTTTCCTCTTTCCTGTTATGACCTTTGACATCACTAAGTTGTCTCCTCTGATTTTGCCTTTCTGGATCTTCTCCAAGACTTTCAACTCCCATGACTCTATTTTCAGACTATTCTGTTGCATTCTAGCTATACTGTATTGAGCTGACATTGTTAAGTCCATGCCTGCTATAACATCCTTCAGAGGATCTTCAGAGCTTAAAAACTGCTGCTGTGTTGCAACACAGTCAAAGCATCCAACTCAATCTGTACTTGATTGTCCATTCTGTAACCCTGTCAGGACTGAGCTCTTACCCAGAACCTGTGCAGCTTCATATTCTCTGCCTATTCAACTGCGGCAAGTAATGCAGCAATGCCAGCAGCTGCCACACCTGTGTGACTTATCACTGCACTCTGAACTATACTATTTAGCTTAAATAAGAATGCATTACAACATTGTTAGTGTCTTGAGAATTGTTTGTAACAAAGCAAAATAAGATAATACATAAATGGAAAATCATAACATTTCTTTCTAAAGTTACATACCTAGAGCCTTTTCCCTTTGACAACCTTGTTGGTGGGGGTGGGGGGGAGGTTGACTATGTTGTAGTGTCTTCTGTGTGACTGCTGGAAGGCTGCTCCTGTTTACTTTGAGTCAGTTCTGCTGATCTGTGAAAAGTTTATACAGTACTTAATTGCTCTTGAGAACCTGATGGTGAGGTTTGAACTGGTTGGGTATAACTAAGCGGATTGTTAGTCCATTTCACAGGCAATTTTAACTCAGACTGATACTGGCATTTTAATCCAGGTTTAGTGAACCCAGACAAATGAAGGAGTAATCTGGGATGGCTGGCTATGTTACACAGTTGAGCATATTGGTAGGGAGGTTGTTGTGTGAGATGAATTGGTGGCATTGTGAAAGGGTGAACACCCAGGAGCCTTCCCATGTGGCAGAGATCAGACCTCAAGGTGGATCAGGCTGACACTACGCAGCAGCAGAAGGACATTGAGTGACCTCTGCCTGTGCCTCTGAGGCAGCTGTCTCCTGAACCAGTAGCTGCTGTCAATGAACCGTAACAAAGAAGACCACAATTGAGGTTGTGATCTCCTAGCTCTGCACAACTACATATGACAGCATAGAGGTGGACTCCGCCACACTCCTTGTCATCTCCTGCAGACCAGCCTGACCATGCACAGACCATCTTGTTGTCTATCCACACTGGCCTGGTCCGGTAAACATCCCAGTCACAGTCCTCATCTGAGTCCTCTGGAGCCATGCAAATGCTTCCGGCAAGCCCCTGATCAGATTCACCACACCTCGTTCCAGACTGCAACCCACTGGTACCAGGGGTACTTCCCTGTGATCAAGTCTTTCTAACCTATTTTGCTGAAACCTCATTGTGTTAATCTCTGAAGTGGTGCTGTGGGGTGTCAGGTGCAATGATGCATGGAGCCGTTCATTGTCATCATCAATCCTTCCTCCTCTGGTCCCTCCTCTTTTCCCTCCTGCTCCTCCATCTCCTCCAAGAATTCACTGTGCTCTCAGAAAATTATAGAGTGCTCTCCCTCTCCCTTTCCATCTCCATCTCCCTCTCCCTCTCTTTCTCTCTCTCCCCCTCCTTCTCCTGTACCCTCCCTCCTTCATGGCAGCCATCGTGTGCGTTGCCGTTGTTTGGTAGCCATGGGGCTGTTCAGCAAAGTGTTGTCCCTGTGTACATTCCTATCACTCACTACACTTAAAGCTTCTCTCTGTACATAATCTCCCCTACTGCTGTTTCAAACTTGTTTTCCACCAATTTAATGATTTTTTTGAAGGGAACCCCATTTAGTGCTAAAGGTGTATGCAGTGAGGATTTAGCGCAAAGATAAGTGAAATCCATTTTCTCAGCATTTGTATCTGTGCTGGAAACTCTCTTCACTGTACATTTAAGGGATGAGGCTGTCACTGTTTAACCCACCCTTTATTGCCCATCACTAATAACATAGTAGTGTTCGGAGCCAACAGCATTGCCATGGACTGTCCTAAACCAGATAGGTTTTCACAATATTCCACTAGCTTTCTCAGATTTATTGAAGTACTTTGCATTTATCATAGTGAAATGTTCAAATAGCCCAGGCTTTTAGATCCTAGTGCAGTAATTTAACAGCTCTGTTATAATATCCTGTTCACTGTTCATATCCATCCTGCGTTCCTGGTTTCTTTGCTCTGTTGTTCCTTTTGTTTATGATCTGTTTACTGTCATGGATGCAGCACTTAACCTTGGGAAGGTAGCCACAGTAACCAGATTAACTGGGTGTTTGTGTGAACCTTACAATAAGTAAGTAACATCTGACTTCAGTATGACAGGAATTCACAGAACATAGAATGTAGAACATTACAGCACAGTACAGGCCCTTCGGCCCACGATGTTGTGCCAACATTTTATCCTGCTCTAATATCTATCTAACCCTTCCCTCCCACATAGCCCTCCATTTCTCTATCATTCATGGGGCTATCTAAGAGTCTCTTGAATGTTCCTAATGTATCTGCCCCCACAACCTCTGCCAGCAGTGCATTTCACGCACTCACCACTCTCTGTGTAAAAAAACTTACCTCTGACATCCCCCTTACACCTTCCTCCAGTCACCTTAAAATTATGCCCCCTCGTGTTAGCCATTTTCACCCTGTGAAATTCATAAAGAGATTGATTAATTGTGTAACTGATCACCCACCAAAACAATGTTACGCTTGGGATCTTGATAACACTGAATCAGTATTAGAATATAAAACCAAAGAACTCTGTGTGAACAGAAATGAGTGGCCCTACCCATAATACCTGTACGTTGCTTCCTTAATTAGAAATAACAGAGGCAACACAGAGAGTATGGGTTCTAGTTATTCATTAAATGAATAAAGTGGGTATTGTTGGCACAATCAGCAATTGTTGCTTATACTTAATTGCTCCTGAGAACATGATGGTGAGGCTTGAACTGGTTGGGTATAATTGAGTGGTTTGTTAGTCCGTTTCAGAGACAATTATAACCAGGGCTGATACTGACATTTTAATCCAGGTTTATTTAACTCAATTTAAATTTACCAGCTGCCACAGTGGGATTAGAGCTCATACCTCGAAATCATTACCACATGCTGGGAGCATTTGTCCAGTTAATCAACCACCCTGCTCCTCTAAATAAAAACTGAAAAACAGGACATTGAGTAACTGAGTTGGGATGTTATGTTGCAGTTGTACAAGATGTTGGTGAGGCCACATTTGGAATATTGTGTTCAATTTTGGTCACCCTGCTATAGGAAAGATGGCATTAAACTGGAAAGAGTGCAGAGGAGATTAACAAGGATGTTGCCGGGACTCAACGGGGTGAGCTATGGAGAGAGGTTGAGAAGGTTAGGACTTTATTCATTAGAGCGTAGGAGAATGAAGGATGAGTTTATAGAGGTGTATAAAATCATGAGGGGCATAGATAGGCTGAATGTGCACAGTCTTTTCCCCAGGGTTGGGGAATCAAGAACTAGAGGGCATAGGTTTAAGTTGAGAGGGGAGAGATTTAATAGGAACCTGAGGGGCAACTTTTTCACCCAGAGAGTGGTCAGTATATGCAATGAGCTGCAGAGGAAGTGATTGAGGCTGGTATATTAACAACATTGAAAAGGTATTCGGACAGGTACACGGTTAGGAAAGGTTTAGAGATATCTGGGTCAAATGGGGGCAAATGGGACTCGCTTAATGAGAATTTTGGTCAGCATGGACCAGTTGGGCAGAAGGGCCGGTTTCCATGGTGTGTGACTCTATGACTCTATGACGCTAAAATGCTGGAAACAGTGTTTCAGGTTGAAACAAAGAGAGGTTAGGATGGTCAGCTGCTTAAGCCTGCTTCTATGGAGGGAAATGGACGGTCAATGCTTTGGGTCAAGACCCTTCATCTGGATTGGAACGTACCCAAACAGAAAATGAAGTATTCTTCCTCAAGCCTACGTTTGGCCTCTTTGGATCAATATAAGAACCCTGGTCTCACCCTATCAGCGATATTTCCTTTGACCTATCCATCTCGCTTCTACCCACTCTACAGCTTAAAACTTGTCATCTCTCTTCAGCAACACACAAGATGCTGGAAGAACCTTGAACCTTACACAGAAGCCCAGTGTAAACAGCAGGCCTTGAGAGCAGTATGGTGCGATGCACATATGCACAAAGCTGGGTGAATCCTCAGTACCCTTGCTGCAGTATGCAGGCAAGGCTTGTATTTGCATGTGCTCAGGTGCTGAGTTCCAAGTCATTGTTCACTCATTCACTGAAGTGTATCAGAGGAGGAGCCTAACACTTAACATCTGCAAGGCAAACATCCTCTACCAACCATTCCTCACTGTAAACATTAGATTCATAGAATAATAGAGTCATAGAGCACTACAGCACCGAAACAGGCCCTTTGGCCCATCTAGTCCATGCTGATCTGATCTGCCTACTGCCTCAGTTACCTGCATCCGGACCATATCCCTCCAAAGCCCTCCCATCCATGTGCCTATCCAAACCTCTCTTTAATGTTACAGTTGAAACCGCATCTACCAGTTCCTCTGGCAGCTGGTTCCACACTCGTACCACCCTCTGAGTGAAGAAGTTCCCCCTCAGGTTCCCCTTATATATTTCATCTTTCCCCCTAAACCTCTGTCCTCTAGTTCTAGTCTCACCCAACCTGAGAGGAAAAAGCCTGCATGCATTCACCCTATCTATACCCCTCATAATTTTATATACCTCTACAAGATCTCCCCTTATTCTCCTGTGCTCCAGGGAAAAAGTCCTAACCTATTCAACCTTTCCCTATAACTCATGCCCAAAAGTCCCAGGAACATCCTTGAAAATTTTCTCTTCACCCTTTCAAGCTTATTGATATCTTTCCTGTAGGTAGGTCACCAGAGCTGCACACAATACTCCAAATTTGGCCTCACCAAAGTCTTCTACATCCCAACTCCTGTACTCAATGCCCTGATTTATGAAGGCCAAAGTGCCAAAAGCTCTCTTTACGACCCTATCTACCTGTGAAACCACTTTCAAGGAATTATGGATCTGTATTCCCAGGTCCCTCTGTTCTACCGCACACCTCAGAGCCCTACCATTCACCGTGTAAGTCTTACCCTGGTTTGTCCTCCCAAAGTGCAGCAGCACACACTTGTCTGCATTAAATTCCATCTGCCATTTTTCAACCCATTTTCCAAGCTGGTCAAGGTCATGCTACAAGCTTTGATAGCCTTCCTCGCTGTCCACTACGCCCCCAATCTTGGTGTCATTCGCAAATTTGCTGATCTAGTTTACCGCATTATCATCTAAATCATAAATGTAGATGATAAACAACAACGGACCCAGCACCGATCCCTGCGGCACACCACTAGTCACAGGCCTCCAATCAGAGAGACAACCATCTACTACCACTCCTTGGCTTCTCCCGGTAAGCCACATTGCCCTCTGACTAAAAGGTTCATGGTGAGACTTAGGTCAATAAATATAGACCTCTTCCTGTACCTCAGGAGCCAACTGTCAGCGAAAGCAGACTTCAGATGATGAAATTCACCACGACTTTCAATGGGCCAGCACAGACTTTGATGGTTATACTCAGTTGGCTCCATTGGGCAGGCTACATCAGTCATATGCCTTTCATCAGACTTCTGAAACAGACACTTTCTTCTGAGCTCAGTCATGGCGAGAGCTTACCAGGTGGACACAGGAAATGATTCAAGGTTGTGCTCAAAGCCTCCATGAAAACATGCAACAGCTTCACTGACTCTTGGGAATCCCTGGCCCATGAACACTCAAAATGGAGAAGGAGCATTCAGGATGCTGCTGAGAACCCCGTGTCCATGCATCAGGAGCACACAGTGTAAATGGCAGGACGAGTGCACCACTCACTACTCAGCTGCCCGCCCCATTGGGAACCTCCTGCCCCATCTGCGAAAGAGACTATGGTTTCCACATTGGCCTCATCAGTCACCTGAGATCCCACAGAACCAGAGTGGCAGCAAGTCATCTTTGATCCTGAGGGACTGTGTAAGAAGAAGAGGACTTGAGTGTAATGTGAATGTGATGTGTGCCTCTGAGTCTGGTGGGAGTGTGCAGGTATAGTTCTGCGAGGGTTGGTGCTATTTCATACACCGAGATGTGACCAGCCTGTTTGGACTGCCTTAGCACAACAAATGTCTGTGGTGTGCTTATCCATTGGTTCTGTTGAGTAATATTCTGGCTGACGGATCGGACTGTGGGATAAAGCAGTAAATGCAGACTCCCCTTTTCTCAGCCAAAATGAAACAGGGGTCAGATTCTTTTGTGTTGTCAGTTACAGACTATCCGATTATGTGGAGAAGGCAGAGGAGTTGAAACAACATTTGGTTCTTTTAACTTCAACCAATAAGATCCCGAGGTTCTTCAAAAACATCCTTGGTACCCCTCAGTTGTGTTTGTCAGACAACTTAGTCTCTACGTGTTTGACGATTGGCCACCCTACAGGTTTGGTTGCAGCTAGTTGAAATGCCTGCCAGTTCCAAGCCAAAACTCTCAACAATCCATCAGCAGCAATAAATCAGACGATAGTTGGAGAACTCGTTGAGGAACAGCAGGCTCTCGGTCCCAGAATGAAGCACCAGATTAATGCTCAATTTCATTAATCCCTGCTTTTATTCTGCAAACTCACTTTTAAACTTCTGGTTTGGAGGTGATTGGAATGGCCCCAATTCCCCTGGCCCCTGAGTGTAACTTCTCAAACCTCTCATCACAAGCATCACTGTTTAAGTTTTCAGATTTTTTTAAAAACTCACACATACCCCTTTAACCTGTTGACATCAGAACTTATTGGAACAAAAATCACAAGTTCAGACACCTCCTCGGGAATGCTCCCCACAACTCCTCAACTCTTCAGCCCACCACCCAGTGTCAACAATAAGCCGAAAGCAAGAGTGCAGATTTAGCCATAAATCAATGTGCGTACAGCGAGGACTGCAGTATTATCCATGATTGTGTGAGTGCACAACACAAAGCTGAATGTTCACCACAAGTGCAGTAGGGGGTGGGGTATAAACTGTGAGTGCATGCAGCACAATAGGGAGTAGGTATTAACTGTGAGTTTATGTGAACACAGCATTAGCCGTGAATGTGTGTGTCGAGCAGGGATTGGGGTTTTAGTCATTATTGTGTGTATACTACACTGAGTGCAGTGTTAGGTGTAAGTGTGTGTGTGTGTGTGTCAACAAAGAGTGGTGCATTAGCTGTGAGTGTGTCTGCAGAGCAGGAAGTTGGGTAATTGGTTTATTATTGTCACATATACTGAGGTACAGTGAAAAACTTTGTTTTTCCTGCTATCCATACAGATCACTTCAAAACATAAGTACATTGAGGAAGTACAAAAGGAAAAGCAATAACAGAATGCAGAATATCATGTTACGGTTACAGATACAGGTATTAAACTTACATCAGGATAGCGTCAGATTGACAATCCTACTCACTTCCTTGGGTCACTCACATGAAACCCATTTAATTTTAACCATATATAAATCACCAGCTACTGACATTTTCAGTCAGTTTATTAATAATCTTGAGTTTGTTCCAAAATGCTAACGAACCAATCAATGTTGTCTTTTGTGAAAATGCAGAGAATTTGCGTGTTTTGACAGCATAATTCAATGGAAATGATTTTATAGCCTTTATAAGTCCTGGAAACTCAACCACAATTGTAAACAGAGAATTTCATAATTTTCTGCTTGCCATCTTGTTAATAATTATCTCTGCACCAGACCGAGCCTTCTTTCTCCAGGCTCGTGCATGAATCACGGGTCCCAGATCTGGCAGCAGTCAAATTGTGCAAAGCCTTTGTTTGGAAACTCAGCAAGTTAGGGGTGGTGCTCCTTTTAGGTGTTCGCTGGTCAGCTGCTCTGTGTTACAACAAAGGGTTTGGGATATGAAACTTGAAGGTGGAGTGTGTTGTCAGCAGTTACATAATATATTAAGATAATCAGAGATTCTGTGCAGGGCTGAGAGCAGGACCCATGGAGGTGTGTGCGAGAGACTGTGTTTAATTTTAAGAATGACATGCATCAAAGCAGATCAGTTTTACATCAACCGTGGGTCTGAGGGTTTCATTATTGTCTCTGTGGTCAGAAAGTTGTTGATTTCAAACCCACCCCAAAGACAAGCTCAAAGATTTTGACTGGCACTCTTTGCACTGTTGGATGAGATGTTAGAGTGAAGTCTGGTTTGTTCTCTCAAGCTGAAAGATAACATGATAATATTTTGAGGAAGAGCAGGAGAGGCACTCTGGCCAACATTTTTTCTTCAAACAACGTAAGAGAAACAGACTCTCTGGTCATTATCACTCTGCTGCCTGTGTTGTGCAAATTGGTTGCTGTGTTTCCAACACTCCAACAGTGACGCCAGTTCAAATCTACTAAATTAGCTGTAGGATGATTTCAGATGAACTGAACAGGGTCACGAAAGGCTCCTCATAAATGCAAGTCTTAATTTCTTTCAAAATAAATTACTGTCACTTGTTTCGAGGACCACCTGGCTGGCATGTATGAAACCTTATGTGATATCTCCCCACAATCCTCAACCAGAAGGCTTCTAAAATATAACGTCAACAAATGTTCTATCATTTCAGAAACACAGTACCATCAGAATTACAAGTCAGGGCACACATAAGACAAGATAACAGAAGATAAGATATCTTTACACATTTAATTTTCAACAAACAATATTTTTAATACTTACAGGGCATATCCGCAGTGACCTTAATGGATCCAGCATGATATTGCTGTTTTATTTCAGGTTTTAGAATTAGACAGCTGCTGGAAAAACTGAGCAGGTCTGGCAGCATCTGTGACAGAGAAACAGAGTTAACATTTCAGTTCTGATGAAGGGTCATTGACTTGAAACATTAACGTTGTTTCTCTGTCACAGATGCTGCCTGACCTGCTCAGTTTTCCCAGCAGCTGTCTAATTCTAAAACTTGAAATAAAACAGCACTATCACACTGGATCCATTAAGGTCACCGTGGATATGATTTGGAATGCACATTAAGCTTGAGTTGTTCCAGGTGAATCGACTCCCAGAGCACAGGTGGGAAGGTGTTCTGTGGCTCAGAGTGAGGAAGGGTTTGACCCTCCCAAGAAGAGTCTGTGAAAAGATCTGTTGTATTGTGTGAGATTAGCTTCTTCCCTGGGAATTATTTGAGTAAGGAGAAAGACTTCAATCACATGACCCAAGCTTGCGACTTCAGGGCAGGCTGGAAAGAAACATTCAAGCACTGACTTAAATGCAGGGTCCAGGATTAAGAAGTTTGCAGATGATGCAAAAATTAGCACCGCAGGGTTGATTGAAAGGAAGAATACAATGGGTTAGTTTGGTGGGCAGAAAACGAGGGATCCAATCCAGAACAGTGTGAAGTAAATTGGTTTATTTTTGTCACATGTACCGAGGTACAGTGGAAAACTTTTGCATGCCATCCATACAGTTCATTTCATTACAACAGTGCACTGAGGTAGGACAAGGGAAAACAATAACAGAATGCAGAATAAAGTGTTACAGTTACAGAGAAAGTGCAGTGCAGTAAGGTGCAAGGCCATAACAAGGTAGATTGTGAGGTCAAGAGTCCATTTTATCATTCTAGGGGACCATTCAATAGTCTTATAACAGCGGGGCAGAAGCTGTCCTTGAGCCCAGTGGTACATGCTTTCAGGCTTTTGTATCTTCTACCTGATGGGAGAGGGGAGAAGAGAGAATATCCAGGGTGGGTGGGTCTTTGATTATGCTGACTGCTTTACCGAGGCAGCGTCTTGGAGTCCATGGAGGGGAGGCTGGTTTCCGTGATGTGCTGAGCTGTGTCCGCAACTCTCTGCAGTTTCTTGCGGTCACAGCCATACAAAGTTGTGATGCATCCAGATAGTGAAAATCTGGATAATGAAAAGTGATACATATCAGGAAGGTAAATAAGACAAGGGAGTACCTAATAAATGGTAGAATAGAGGTACTAAGAACAATCATCCACAGACCGCTGAAGATAATACATTTAAGAAGGCCTACAGCAATCTTTTTTTTATTAACCAAGGTGTGGAATACAAGAGAAGGCACACTCGCTGGAATTGCATAAGCCATTACGTGGCAGCACAGAGGTACAGGTAGTAGATTGAACCAGTGATCCAGGTTCAATCCTAACCTCGGTGCTGTTTGTGTGATGTTTGCACATTCTCGCTGAGACCATGTGAATTGTCCTCCAGCTGCTCCAGTTTCCTCCCACATCCCAAAGACAAGCAGGTTGGTCGGTTAATTGGCTGATGTAAATTGCCCCTAGTGCTTGGGAGAGTAGTAGAGTCTGGGGAGAGTTGATGGGAATAGAGTCATATAATTGTACAGCAGGAAAACAGGCCGATCAGCCCAACCTGTCCACTCAGACCAGTGGGCACCCATCTGTATTCATCCCATCTCAAAGCACTTGGTCCATAGCCCTCTATGGCTAAGCAATTCAAGTGCTCATCTAGGCACTCCTGAAATGCTGTCAGTGACCCAGCGTCAACCACGCTCTCAGGCAGTGCATTCCAGGTACTCACCACTCTGTGGGGAGAATAAAGTAGGATTAGTGTAAGTAGGTGCTTGATGGTCTCAATGCGCTAAAGAGCCTGTTTCTGTGCTGTATGACAATAATAAAACCAATAGTTCTGGTCACCATACTATGGTGAGCAGAGTGATAAGGATGTTACTTTGACTGGAGAATTTTAGCTATGAATGGTTACTCTCGGGTTTTTTTTGATAACAAGATTGGTATTGGTATTGGTTAGAAATGTAATCAAGAAATAATGATATTACAAGAAGCTGGGGTGTGTGAACAGGAAGAATCAATTTCCCTTCACAGAGAGGCTGGTAACTGGGTCGCATTGATTTAAGGTAATAGAAAGACTAGAGGTGAAACCAACACAAAAGTCCACCACATAGAGTGTGACAATTCAAAGAAGTGATTCACCACCATCTCAAGGACAGCTAAATATAGGCAGAGATTACTAGCCTTGTCGGTGATGCTTACATCCTGTGAATCAACAACAAAATTTAGAGAGCGTGCACACATAGTCAAGTCATGAGGCTGAATCAAGTCGTAATGCTGGCTTTAGATAAAGCATCACTTGGGTTCCTTTCTCTGGCCTCAGGGTTAGGAAGTAGTTGGTTTGAGACTCTCCCAAGGCCATACACTGTTATGACCAATGTCTCTCATCCAGGCAACATGCTCTCCTCTGCACCCTCTCCAAAGCCTCCACATCCTTCTTGTAATGCGGCGACCAGAACTGCACACAGTGCTCCAAGTGTGGTCTAACCAAAGTTTTACACGGCTGCAACATGACTTTTCAACTTTCACATTCAGTGCCCCAAGCAATGACAGAAGTATGCTACCCGCCTTCTTTACCATTCTGTCTACTTGTGTTGCCTTTTTCAGGGAGGTTTGGACTTGCACCCCAAGATCTCTCTGTATATCAATGCTGTACATCAGAAAAGGGTCCTGCCATTTATTGTGATGGACGAAGGTACAAAATGTGGCCTTTAGGAGGGAACTGGACAACTATATGGTGGAAGAAAATTTGTAAAATTACAAAGAAAGGATCAATAGCTGGATTTAGAGACTTGTTCTGGAGCAAGACTCTAAATCTACCTATTGGCCCTTTCTCTACAACCCTACCTCATTTTCTGCTGCATTCCTTCGATAAACATTATCCTGCATTTCAAAAGCATCTTTAATCTAGTGAAAATTATTAATTTTAACCATGCCTCAAGGGTGAGGGAAGCAAGACAGGGACAACAACAACTTGCATTACTGTAACCCTTTTAAAATAGCAATCCTTCATTCCATCTCCTGCCCCCCCTTTCACCCCCACCCAAAATGCTTCACAGAAGCATGATCCCACACAGGAACTGTTAGGATAAGTGACTATAATCTTGGTGAAGCCGTGAGGTTTTAACGAAAACATTAAATGGGGAGAGAAGTGGAAAGTTCCAGAACATTAGGGAGGGAATTCTGAGTCTTGCAACTGAAGGCACAGCTGCTAATGAGGGAGTGATTAAAATCAGGGATGATTAAGAGGCCAGAAGAGGAGGAGGGCAGATATCAGGGAAGGTTTGTTGGCTGGAGGAGGTTAGGGAGATTGGCGAGGGTGGGTGACAACGTGGAGGGACTTTAATCTCAAGAATCAGGATTTAAAACCAGCACCCTGATTGGACCATGAGCTGGTGAAAGCTAGTGAACGATGAGTGCGCAGTGTAGAGGGAGCAGAGGTTTGAATGATCCCACGTTACCATAAAGTGAATGTGGGAGCTGGTCAGAAGAACAGTGAAATAATCCAGTTCAAAAGCCACACTAGAATGTGGACTTTCACCTGGAGTGGGAAGCAGAGTGTGGAAAGGAGAGATCAGAATTATCTTCTCCAAGATTGTAGGAAACTGGACATTCGGAGAGTTTGTATGATTCCATGTACAGAGCCTTTAACTGAACGATTGTCCAATGGCTGGGAACCTGAACCAATACTGACCACTTCTGATGAAACGTCATCGACCTGAAACATTAGTTCTGTTTCTCTCTCCTTAGGTGCTGTGCAACTTGCCGAGTGTTACCAGCATTTTCTGTTTCATTTCTGATTTCCAGCATCTGCAGTATTTTGCTTTAGCATCTCTGTCCCATTACCTCAATGCTGATGAGGGAATCGACTGTCTTCTCTGTGGATTATACTGTTTCTCATGTCTGCAGAGGAATGTAATTTTCAAATGGCTGTTGACATTTATTTAGATCAAGAATGCTCCAGATATTTGCTCATATCTGCATTTGAGAATTATGTTGAGATCATCATCAAACACAGTCCTTGCTTAATTGAAGAAAAGGATGTTTGAAGATCCAGATTGCAGATCTGGCACAAAACTCATGGTCTACCGGGCAGCAGTGATCCCTGCCTTCCTATATACTTTAGAGACTTGAACTACCTTCTGCCTACTCCTCAATGCACTTGAAAGATATCACCAATGCTTCCTTCACAAAAATCCTCCAACTCACTGAAAGGTTAAGCTGTTCAACATCAGTGTCCTTGCCAGAACTGAAGCCCTAAGTACATTCAGTTGGCACTATTGCACAAAGCATGTCATTCGTACTCCTGATACCAGACCCTATACAGCTTCAGAATAAAGGGACGTATCTTTAAAACTGAGATGAGAGGGTGGAGAATTTCTGGAATTTGTTGCCACAGAGGGCTGTGGAGGCCAAGTCATTGGGTTTACTTAAGGCAGAGATTGATAGGTTCTTGATTGGTAAAGGAGTTAAGGGTTACAGGGAGTAGGTGGGAGAAAAAAATCAGCCATGATTGAATGGTGAAGCAGACTCGATGGGCTGAATGGCCTAATTAGGCTCCTATGTCTTCTGAAACAAGAAGAGATCACCAGAAGGACATAAGGAAAAATTCAAGGATCTTCTCAGAGCCTCCTTGAAAAGCTTCAACATCCCCATTGACTTCTGGGAATCCCTGGCCCATGACTCCTCAGAGTGGGTGATTCTGAGAACTTCCAGCACCACACCACTAAGTAACCACCCACCCACTCCATCAGGCATCTCCTGCCCCACCTGTGGCAACGTCTGCAGTTCCACATTGGCCTCACCAGTCACCTCAGAGCCCACAGAACTGGAATGGAGGCAAGTCAACCCCAATCCCAAGGGACCACTTAAGAGAAGAGAAGAGAAGACAATGAAGCTGATGCCTTGACAGTAAGTGAAAATCAAAAAGCTGCAGAAAATACAAAATAAATACTAAAAGTGCTGGAAATACTCACAGGTCCAGTGAGAGAAACAGAGTTACCATTTCAGGTCAATGGATCTTCATCAAAACCAAAATGCTAGGCTCTGATTCTCTCTCCATAGATGCTGCTTGACCTGTTGAGTATCTCCAGCAGTTCGATTGTTTATTCTATGACACTACGTGATTGCCGATGGCTGTGTGATTCCCACACTCCTTTAATCACATGCATTGCAAAGTAGAAAGCCCTTTCCTTTATTAAAGAACGGTTATCAGTCTGCTATTAGAATCTGTGGCCAGAATAGCAGTCAGGATGAAGGAATGAATCAAACAAGCAGTGTTCCCACTTCTCCAGTTCCATGACTCTCCAAGAGCACTCTGTTCTTCTGACTGACCTCCGCTCACTTCGTCCCATCCTTTGGAGCACTTCTGCAGCCTCTAGAGCCCCAACTCTGGAGTTCCTCTCTCTATCCCTCCTCTTTAAAATACATCATAAAATGTACCCCCGTCATAACTTTGTCACCCATCCTAATTGTTTGTTAATAAGTACAGAAAATACTGGAAACACTCTGCCAAGCCCCTGGGTATTGAACTTTGGAATATGATAGTTTAGCTGTTGAGTTGGTGTGGAAACACAGCAATCTGGTTGGAAGTTTGCGGTCAGGACACCAGCCAAGATAAGCACTAATGATCTGTCTCTGTGCACAGGTATTCACATTACACACATAACGTGTTAAGATCCCAGTTTCATTGAGGTCACCACATGCATCTCACTTATGGACGTAAGCAAACACTTGTAACGTTTGGTTTGCTGGAATGGCCACACCAATATTTAATTCAGAAGAACCAACCTGGATTATTGACCCAGTAATTTCAGTTTCAATAGTTTGCAAGAAAGCATAAAATGGGAAAAGGCCATTCACCCATCAAGTCCACCCTGTACCTGGCCTGATCAATCTCTGAAGGGAATTTTCTCTGTAAATCGTCTCACCTCTGTACTCACATCTTCCCTTTGTTCTCCTTCCAGCAGCAGTTCAATTACAGTCTTTAACTCTGCCCTGAATCTGAACTGCAGAATCCTCAAGCAATGAGCTGTAATTGCCACGTTATTCAAACATTCTGCATTAAACCTGAGTTTATCAATGGCAGGGAGCGCTGATGCTACACACACTGTAATTACTAAAGCCTCTTATTAGAAATAATTTCCATGCTCCAAGGGGAATCCTGTTAAACTCAGTAAAATGGCCCAAAGCCAAGTACGATTAGCCCTTGATAGGCAGTGCTCCCAGCCTCCTGACGCTGATAATCCAGTTTGACTGCATGCTGTAAGGCCAATCTCTCCAGTCTTGCTCCCTGCTTTCAGTGTGTCCTGTCGATATTCTTCTGAAAAACAATAAAAATCCGGCTGAACCAAAGCTCCTTTTAGGTGAACTGCTTCTTTGCCACAAACCTTCCATGATTTCTGCTGCTGTGGGACACCATGGGAGAGGTTCTGTGTTAAAGGGCTTGGATGGGAGGTAGTTGTTATTTGAGTGGCTGGGATAAGAGAGTGGGTGGTTGTTGCTTTAAAGCTATCACATTTTTAAGGCTTGTGTCATCTGACTAACTGCACTCTGTGTTTCATCAGTCTGCTGTAGAACATTCCAGAAGCAGTCTATGTGAGGAAAGTGCCACAGTAGGAGATACTGAGTGGCTCTCTTGTGAATAAAGGATCATTGCTGTTAGTTTCAATTTCTGACTATTTTCCCATATTTTGTAGATTAACTAAGGGAGATACTGTGATAAGATGATCCTTGACCTTCTTGTTCGTTATATGAGCAACTGCTACAGTGGAGGTAAGCGTAGCCCTTCTTAGCAGCATTACAAAGGTGTGAAATTACTCTCACAGTTCCATTATCGCCAGTGACAATATTATTGTGATTCCCAACACTGGTCAATCCCATCACATGCGCAGAGCGATGCCAACCAAAGAGCTCGAGAAAAAGTCAGTATGGGCTGCAATCAACACAGCCTGAAGAATAACAAACAGACTGCTGGAGGAACTTAGTGGGTCAGGCAGCATCTGTGGAGGGAAAAGGACAGTTGACGTTTTGGGTCTCAGTTTTGTTTATTGCTCCAGATTCCAGTATCTGCAGCCTCGTGTGTCTCCACAGCCTGAAGAATGTTGAATTGCACAGTCAAATATAAGATGAGTTTGGGGACGTTATGTCCAGGGCACAGACTTCACCTTGAGGACTGCAGCCAGTTCTGGTCGCCAGAAAACAACAGAGACTTTGAAATGTCTGAAGCAGCAGCAAGGAGAGCACCTAGAAAGAATCAGGTATTTGCTGTGTGTTTTCTACAGGTCATCAGACTAATTGCAGTTCCTCCATTCATGAGAATGCTCAGACTGAGAGGCACCTAGACAGTGCAATGGTCTCCAACTGGCAACAAGGCACATTTGGATGTGACTTCTGCAAAATTCAGTTAGTGGAAGGCACAGGGACTTGACAATGTCTGATGAAGGGTCTTAGATCTGAAACATTATCTCTGTTTCTCTCTCCACAATACTGCCTGAGCTGCTGACAATTTGCAGCATTTTTTGTTTTTACATCTGTTTTATCTCCCTGGGAGCAGTCCTTCACACTTGTTTCTATTGCACACCACTCATATATTTTGTGCAATACCTTGCCCTGATTCCACCGTGCCTCCTGGATTGGTGTTGTATGCAAATCCAACCACCACCTCTTGGCTCTGAGATCCTGAAGCCAGCTATTTCAGGGACAGCAGTGGTCCCCATTTTCTGCTCACCACCTTTCACCTCCTGGCCAGACCAGCAGACATCTCTGGCTGGTGGCAGCTACTCTCACAGCCCTGCTAGCAAAATCCTAGAGCCTCAAAAGCTTCACCTGCATTGATATTGAGGTGCTGATGCTATTGGTGAACATCTTGTGTTGTCAATGAGGCTCTGTATCTAGTCCAACACTTTATCTGGGAACTATCAACCCTCAGAGGGGGAATGTTTGTGATAGAACTTGGACAAAGGACAAAAACTTTGCTAACAATAGAAAACTAGGAGGGAAATTTAGCTGTGAACATGACACAGTGAGCCATCCTCCGTAGCATTTTTTAAATGCAAAATACATTGACTTCAATGGAAGCCAATTTCACAGTGGAGTAGGATACAATATGAGTTTAGTCCTACCAACCTTGGTTGAACTTCTAGACATATCTATGATTCCAGTCCCACTCCTATGTAGTTGACTATTAACTGTCCTCAGCTGTTTTAAGCCCTTACTGTGGCACCAAGAGGAAAGTCCATTGACCTATTCTTAGGTCAGCCAGGCAGACGCAATAAGCAGTCCTGATGCAGGATTTCGACCTGAAGATGCTGCTCAACCTGCTGACTTCCTCCAGCAGATTGTTTGTTGCATCCTGGAAATGGCTACCTTTCCAATGGAGCATCCATCCTGAAAGTAGGAAGGAGCAGGCAACATCAGGAGCTTTAGTTATTCCTGTTGACTCCCAGTCCACATACCAGTGATAATAACTGCTGTCACAAACTGTTGAGTGCACAATGGAGACCCCAGTTTCCTGACTGCATGTGAAGAGGATTTTTTCTCTTCTGGAAGAACCTTGAAATAGTGGTCACTGTTTAACATTAGGGCTCATTCCCTTTAGACCAAGGTGAGGTGAAATTCCTTTTCTAGAGGGTCATGAACTCTCTTCCTCAAAGGCCAGTGGAATCTATGAAGCAGATTCTTGATTAGCAAGGGGATGATAGGTAGCCACAAGGAGCCAAGTGGTCTACTGCTCCTCATTCATATCTTCTTATCTTCCTGTGCAAGTGGTAGTGGTGGCTTTACATGTCGAGATGTTTACATGGCAGTGAGAGAAGTGGAGTTGTCACTGGTGTTTGGATGATGGCATGGGTAACTCTCAGCCTGGTGAATTTTGCGATGATGATGGTGAGGGTTCTTCCTGTAACTGTTTCTGGGTGGCTGATGACTGAGGCTTAAAGGGACTTAGTGGAAATCTGAAAAGTTCTCTTCTCGTACGTTTGATATCTTGTGTATCATTAGCAATTATGCAGCCACATCTTGTGCTGCACCACATGCTGTCTTTTAAGATAGCTATTCCTTTCTCAATGTAGAAGAGTCTCTAAAAGCCATTTCACTGTGAGCTGTTTTGGTAGTGGTGATGCTACTGGCTTCTTGCTTCTCCTCTGCCAACATTTTAACAGATCCTTGTTTGTAAGCTCTTCACCAGGTGATTCCAATAACTTTTCCACATCATCCTGTTCTACTTCATCAAACCCACCCTCAAATGCTAACTTGTCAATGCTTTCTTGGACATTTTTCAGGTTTGTAAACCCATGGGGTCATGCACACATTCTGGCCATAATTTCATCTGATGCTATTCCTTGTTGCATGGGTTATGACATCCCAAAAGCCACTGTTGTAACCTATGGTACTTCTTCCAGATTTCCTGAATGGTAAGTTTGTCATTGCTGCTCATCTCATGCTGGTTCATGGGTTGTAACAATGAAGTGGTTTAGGGGACAGAAAAGCTATCTGGATGTTGTCAGCCATATCCTTGATGTTATTCAGACATCCAGGGGCACCTAGGGAGAGTGAGCAAGGCTCTGTGATCCAGGTGACTCCTCGCACAATATCACTTCATGAAGGGAGAGAGAAATGTCAAATATAGACTTGGAAGAGCAATGCCAGTTTTGTTAGATCACCTCACTGCTGGAAGGTTGGCCTTTGAGGATCTCTTTAAAGCCCTCATGTTCTTTAGTTGTTGATTAAGAGAAGCTTAAGCTTGCAGTCACCCGTGGACTTCAAGAACAATAAGCCGATCTTTGGTTGCCTTGAAGCCTGGAACAATTTTCTCTTCCTCTGAGGTAAACATGTATTGGGGCATCCTTTTCCAACAGACCCCCATCTCATCCACATTGAACTAGTGTTTAGGAAAGAAGTTACCTTTTTCACATTGCAGCTTTTGAGAAAATGTCCTGCCACTCTGGTATCTGCACTTGCTGTTTCCCTGCATTGAATATTTCACACTTTTTGAAATGTTCAAACCAGCAATGGCTGTCCCTGTATCAGCAGAAGATCTTTCAGAAGGTCCATTCCTCTCTTTTTGATCTTTCCAGTCTTGTCAAAACCTAACAGTCTCACTTTCTCCTGGGCTATCATTAAACCCAGGGGGACCTGCTATTGATTGTGAGCTCCTAACCATGTTTTACCCTTTTTCCATTCTCTTAATTATAACAACTCTATCCCATATGACACGTGATGCACTTCCGCGAGTAACTTTTTGAGCACCAACTTTTACTTTGTGTGGTTTGTTCAGGATTGTTTGTGTTGTTGACACTGCAAGATTTAATGAATATCAAACCTTTTTCACTTCTATTAGTTATATCCAGCTTCGTATTAGTGCTTGTGGCTTGTTGTGATTCCTTAGAGAAGATTCAATCCTTAGAGCTGCTGAGACGTTTGAAGCCATCTCAAAGGATGCACAGAATAAACCGTGATGAATCCTAACAAGAATAGAGCACAGTGGCCTTGATGATCTCAACAAAGATGAAACAGATTGCGAGAAAGTACGAAATGCAATGTGGGCAGAGATTGGCATGGCTTTCGTGATAGTGAAAACAGCCAGGATTTACAGTCTGGCCATGACTGCCTCTGACTTGTGCCTTATAGATAGCAGAAACACTTTGGGGGGCAGTTAAGAGTCAAGTACATTACTGTGGGTCTGGAGTCACATGGAAGCCACACTAGATGAGGGATCCAGATGAGTGAAACAGATGGATTTTTGCAGCCAGCTGATATTTTTATGGCCATCATTATTAAGCCCTTATTTTTAAATTCCAGATTAGTAACTGAATTTAAATTCCATAGTTGCCCGGGTGGGATTCGAACACCTACTTTCTTGGGTTGCTAATTGGGTAACTCAACACAACCACATCATTAAAGTATTTGCCTTGCCCGGGGCATCCATAATGTGTATGATGAATTTTAAAAAATGATGAAGAATCTTCAACATGAAATATTACCTCCGTTGCTCTTTCCACAGATACTGCCTCATCTGCTAAATGTTTCCAGCATTTTCTGTTATTATTGCTCACTTACACTTTGACTTTCCATGGTTTATGTGCAAATTCACTCAGCTTCTTCTGAATACAACTGTTTACTCTTCCTTCTGCTTTTATTTCTCTTGCAGTTCTTCATACTGTACTCCACTTGCCAGCTCCTGGCCTTCTGTTCAGTTACTAATGCCAGCTCTATACATCCTGCTCCTAACTCACTTTCCCACCTGGTTTTATACCACCAACAAACTTGGATAAATTACACCGGCTTTTTCATCTAATTCACTGTTGTGCATTGTAAATAGCTGGTTCAAACATAAATCCTTTTAACGTCCTACTTTTTGTAAACCTGACAACTAGAAAACGACCCATTTATTCCAACTCTGTGTTCAAGTTGAAGTCCATAGTAAAACTCTGACAATCCATCTTCTGACTATTTGGAAATCCTGATGTTAGCATCTGGCTCACCAGGCGATGTATTCTGTGTTTCCTTCAATCTCATCAGGGTCCCAGTTCCCACGCTCCCTTTAACCTCGTTGAGTTCACCGGAAAATTTATTATAATACTATGTAACATTTAAAAAATGTGATATAAAAGGATGTGGAGGAATTTAAAATAGAGGGATATGTGGGGGGAAGGGGTTAGATCATTTTTAGTTTTTAGGTAAGGCTTTAAAGTTCGGCACAACATTGTGGGCCGAAGGGCCTGTATTGTGCTGTACTTTCTATGATTCTATGATATTAATGGGAATCACATCCAATAGTCCAGAAAATCTGCCAGTCTAGTACACCGAAGTTCCAACTGTGCTGGATTATTGGAGTTTTATTATATAATTATCCTGGTCTTGTGTAACAACTCAAATCTTGTTAAAAATTCTGGAATGGTATCTTAATGAATTCCTTCTGAAAATTTAAACATACTGCATTCACTGGACCCCTTCATCTACCTTGCTCATTTTACCTTCAAAAAACAATTTGCTTTATCAAGCACAATTGCCCATTCAGAATGAAATGTTTTTTTTAAGTGCCTTGCTACCAGGTCCCACATAATAGGTACGGCTTTTGCTGACAGTGATGTTCAGCTCACTTTTTCTATATTTCTACTGGATTACTCTAATTTTCTATTCTTTGTACATAGAAAATTAGAGTAAACCAGCAGAAATATAGAAAGAGATTGTAAGTCCTTCCGTAAGGAACCGAGAAGTAAAAGAGGAATGAAAGTAAATATGGGTCCCTTAGGATCAGGAACAGCAGAAATTATACTGAGGAAATGGTTGAGGCATTGACAAGTACTATGTACGTTCCTTCACAATAGGAAATCAAACAGAAAGACCAAGTTGTGGATTAAGATTCTGAGGAGAGCATGGATCTGAAAGTGATTAATTTCTGTAAAGAGATACATTGGAGCAACAAACTATGAGTCAATAAGTTCCTCAACTCAAATCACCCATTATCTGCACATTTCTCCCCCCACCCCACCCCTTCCTGGACTCCCTGTGGACAAGATCCATTTTAGATCTCTGGATGAAATTGATGACAGCTTGGGTGACAAGAGGACAGAGCAGAAGCAGAGTTTGGGTTACTGTCCACAACATCACAGAGGGTACCCCACTATCAAGATGGTGTGTCGTTCCCATATTCCCACCTTGCTTAATCACTCCAGCCAGTTCTGCTGCATGTTCCAGCTACTCCGAAACAGCCCTAAATGTGAAAGGCACAAAGCATCAGTGGGACCGTGTGCCAAAGAACATAGTCTTGCTTTTGCTGCGATTGACTCTGTCAATTGGATCGGAAGAACTTGTAGGCCTCTGAGGCAAACATTGAAGTTTTCTGGCTCTTTACTGCTTATACGTCCACCCAGTTCCACATCCACCCCATGAACTTTGGAATTGGAATTGATTTTGTCACGAACCAGCAACAAAAGAAACACACTGAGCATGATTCAGTGTTAAAAACTATTTTATTAATCACTACTTATGATAATACGTAAAATAAAAGTAAAAATGTTAGTATGTTAGAATTCAAAAATGTTAAACTTTGAACGTTAACCCCAAAACTAAACTCGTCGTGTGTGTGTGTGTGTGGCAAAGTCCAAAACTCCCAGTTCCGGAATTGTTCTTAAAGTTCAGTTCCGCAAGTCATAAGGTGAAACATGAGCAAGGGCTTCTTCAACAACCACTGTTGTCTGAAGATAAGACGTAGACGTAGAGAAACATAGAGAGGGAGTAAATACGAAATCCAAATGTTCCACGATGGAACCCAAACGACACTTAAGTGTTTACTCGGTAGTGACTTCCTCACCCCGAAAAGCATCCGAATCGTGGTCGTCCACACACAAATACCTGTTTCCTTCTACAGGTCAGCAACAAAGTGAACTCCACTGGATTACTTCCAACTTCCATACATGGATTTCAGTGGCAGACACAGTTATTGTTTCTCATCCATCGATAGAGAAAACTAGCAGGCTGGTGTCTCTCTCTCTCTCTTCTTCTTCTGACTTCTCCAACAACGTCATTACGTCCTTTATCTTCTATTGACGTAAGCACGCCCCACACACACATACACACACACTCTCTATCTTAAAGGGACTTTCACTGAGTCCGTAACAGTTTATTATTGTCACTTGTACCAAGGTACAGTGAAAAACTTATCTTGCATACCATTCATACAGATCAATTTTATTACACAGTGCATTGAGGTAAAACAATACAGAATGCAGACTAAAGTGCAGCGACAGAGAAAGTGCAGTGCAGGTAGACAATAAGGTGCAAGGTCATAATGAGGTAGATTGTGAGGTCAAGAGTCCATCTTATTGACCTTGAGCCTGGTAGTACGTGCTTTTAGGCTTTTGTATCTTCTGCCTGATGGGACGGGGTAGAAGAGAGAATGTCTGGGGTGGGTGGGGTCTTTGATTATGCTGGCTGCTTTACCGAGGCAGCGAGAAGTGTAGAAAGAGTCCATGGAGGGGAGGCTGGTTTCCGTGATGTGCTGAGCTGTGTCCACAACTCTCTGCAGTTTCTTGCGGTTCTAGAGAGAGCAGTTGCCATACCAAACTGTGATGCATCCAGATAGGATGCTTTCTACGGTGCATTGATAAAAATTGGTGAGGGTTGATGGGGATATGCCAAATTTCTTTAGCCTCCTGAGGAAGTAGAGGCGCTGGTGAGCTTTTTGACTGTGGCATCTACATGATTGAACCAGGACAGGCTATTGGTGATGTTCACTCCTGGGAACTTGAAGCTCTTAACCCTCTTGACCTCAGCACTGTTGATGTAGACAGGAGCATGTGCACCACCCCTCCCCCCCCTCTCCTGAAGTCAATGACCAGCTCTTTTGTTTTGCTGACATTGAGGGAAAGGTTGTTCTCATGACACCATGACACTAAGCTCTCGATCATCATCTTGTACTCCGACTCATCTTTATTTGATGATGATATCAAATCATCATCACAAGTCACTACGGTGGCATCATCTGAAAAATTGTAGCAGGAGCAATTTATGTAGTGCTTTACTGGAGTTGATGCAATCCCCTCTGACTTTCTTTCACTATCCAAGCACCTCTGAGGATGAAGAACCTCTTGATGGAGACCCAAGAGACTGCAGATGCTGGAATCTGGAGGAACAAACAGTCTATTGGAGGAACTGAGCGGGTCAAGCAGCATCTTGGGGGGAAAGGAATTTTCGACATTTTGGGTAATATTGACATGCCGACAATTCCTTTCCCTCCACGGATGCTGCTCAACCTGCTGAGTTCTTCCAGCAGATTGTTTGCTGCTCAAGAACCCCTTGATTGCTTCCTAACAGTGCATCTGTATTGTCAACAAGGGCAGTCATGAACAGCAGCACTGGCTGGTGTTGAGCTGGTGGCTGGCTCCATGCTGGGACCAGCATGTGGTGCTGAGCATCTCACTGGCTCAACCTGGCACCTATGAGGTGTTGAATAGTGAGCTAATCACATGGGGGCTAGGGGTTCGGTGCTAATTTGGTATCAGGGCAGGGGGTGTTAGCCAGCTGCAGGTGTGGCATAGCTGTAGCACTGTCTCCGAGCTGCGGCCAGGAGGCAGTGTTGAGCCGCAGCCCCTTTCCTCCGCGGTGGGGCCAGGGGGCGGTGTTGAGCCGTAGTCCCTTTCCTCCGCGCTGGGGCCAGGGGGCGGTGTTGAGCCGCAGCCCCTTTCCTCCGCGCTGGGGCCAGGGGGCGGTGTTGAGCCGCAGCCCCTTTTCTCCGCGCTGGGGCCAGGGGGCAGTGTTGAGCCGCAGCCCCTTTTCTCCACGCTGGGGCCAGGGGGCGGTGTTGAGCCGCTCGGTGGTGGGACCCGGGTTCTGACGCTTCGCTGCGGTGGTTCCCGGGCGGAGCTCCGGGGCAGCGATAAAGAGCGAGGGTTCAGCCCTGTTATCCTCTTAGTCAGCCTGGCCGTGTCCGTCCTGCTGCATGGGCTCCTCTGCCGCGCAGTAGGCGGTGGGCTGGGCAGACGTGCGGTGACCATTGCGCGCTGAGGTCGGGCTGGGATTATGGCTGATTCGGAGAGCGGCGAGAGCGGCGGCAGCGAGCCAGGCAACCGGTTCGCTCGGCAGGGCGCCCTGCGCCAGAAGAACGTGTGCGAGGTGAAGAACCACAAGTTCATCGCCCGCTTCTTCAAGCAGCCCACCTTCTGCAGCCACTGCACCGACTTCATCTGGTGAGGGGTGGGGGAGCTGGGAGGGGACGCTTCTTGGACCCCAAACTCTTTCCTTTTTTCCCCCTCGCCAAACTTTCACCAAACTCCGTGAACTTTGTGCAAACTTTGCCCCACCCCACACCCCCACCCACTGGCTCTCGGTGATAGCTTCACCCCTGCTGTTTCTTGGTCATGTTTTGTCCATGTTGTGCTGTTTACTGTTTGGGTTCTTGGCCCTCCGTGATTTTTTTTTGCTAAATATTGCGCTGCTTTGTTTCCTCCCCCCCCCCCCCCAACTAATGTTTTTGTTTTGTTTTGCAGGGGCTTTGGGAAGCAAGGATTCCAGTGTCAAGGTATGTGGCTGTTCCTGTGCTGAGGACAGTGGGGCGCGGGCGCTCTGGCGTTGGGTGTTTTTGCAAAACTTAAAAAAAACATTGGCAGCGATTGGGAACCAGAAAGCGGGAAAGTAGCTGGGTGTAACTGGCGACGAAACAAAAAGAGGGAAGTCTTTCAGCTTGTGGAGCTCGGAGCCTGCCCATTTAGTTTCCGTTTGAACCTGAAGGTAATGTGCCATTCCTTCTCGGCACTGCCTTTGTCTGAATGAGGAAGTCCTGGCGAAATGTTTCTAATCACACAGCTTTGCTGCTAATTGCGGTTGATTAATGCGTTAGTTGGGGTCTGTGACTTATTCCTGTGAGTGCAGAGTGTTAATGTGTAACAATGCCAGTGTGGTCTCTCTGCCTCTTTTGCAGTTGTAGACTTCATCTGTGACAGCGGCGCAGAGAGCAGAATAATAAAAGAAAATAAATTGCTCTGAGATGCTTTTAGAAAAGAGAATGAATTGAAATCGTCTAGGTTGCATTAATTCTGCAGTGCCCTCAAGTAAACTTTCATTGTTAGCAGTGCACAATTGTCACAGACCTCACAAGCCCATCCTGTGGGTACAACTCATCTGTTGATGCTAGTTTAACAAAAATAACCAAGTTCCGACCTCCCTTCTTGTGGCTGCTGATCTGAAGTCTGATGTATTCTTCCCCCCCCCCCCCCCACGCCCTGTCTATTTCAGTTTTTGATTCTCCAGCTAATTATGTGCCAGAAATCGAAAGCTTGAGTGCTTCAGATTGGTTTTAGGTGTTCTTTTGCACCTCTGCATTTGAATGGGAGTGTCATTCTGTCAAGAAAATGCCAGTGGTTTAGTTCTTTATTTAAACCTTGGAAATAACTGAATGCAGTGTTAAGGTTTTTATTTTAAAGATGGAAGTTTTTGTTTGGGTGAGTGCCCTGTTTTGTTCGTTCTACAATGCGCTATTGTTGACAGCACTATTTTCCATCACTGAATCATCTGACTAGTCTTGCTGTGCAGTTTGAGAACTCCAAAAATGTGCCTCTCAGTTTGGTCTTTGCTGAAGATCTTCCTACGGATTTGAGGAATGCACTTTCTAAGCAAAAATAGGGATTGAATTGTAATTTCTTGGGTTTGTGATCCTGGCAGCCTTGTAACCTGCTCATCAGCTGTTGTTATTGTACAATAACGCTCTTTGAGCGTGTGATTGTTTTGTACTCTGGTTTAAGGTTGTCATTTTCTGGTGGTTTTTATCCCTGGCTGCAGTGTTGTTCAGAAGCAACACTTGATGACAATAGAGTGTTGAGTGTTCCAGTTATAACTCAAAGTGAAGCTTCCAGCTGAAGTGGAGATTTGATTACGTGACGGGGGACAGTACTCTTGCTGAGGCTGCCTCTCTGGTTTGTTTGGGGTGCTTAATATGTTTTTTTTTTGCCTGACGTTTTGGACAGTTTTCGCCTGTCTTGTCTGTTCCATGCCACTTGGGGTGGGAACAGCTACCCAGAGTGGGACAGAGACTATTCACTGAGCTGGTGTCAGATGTGGAGCACCTTGAATAAACATCTGCTACCTTAAGCAAGTTAAACCCATTGGTTTGAGGTTTCCTGGTGGAGACATGAAGGCATAAAAATTACTATGTTACAAGAATAAATAAATGGTGCAAAAGAGGAAGAACGAGGTAGTGTTCATGGACCATTCAGAAATCTGATGGCAGAGGGGAAGAAGCTGTTCCTGAATCATTGAGTCTTCAGGCTCCTGTACCTCTTCCCTGATGGTAGTAACGTGAAGAGGGTATGTCCCAGGTCCATGTTGCCAGCTTGTTAGTGCCACAGGCAAGTGATGTCAGACTGGTTTATGAACATCAAATGGAAACGTTAAAAATGAGATGGATGGAATTCCCAGTGGAAATCTTTCGGAATTCTCTGCCTAGAGGGATGTGGATGCTTGGTTGTTGAATGCATTAAAGTTTAGGATTGATTTGATTTTAGACATGGAAGAAAGTGGATTAGCCATGGTCATGTGATTGGATGGGGTCAGCTCGAGGGGCTGAATAATTTACTCCTCCTGTTTCTGAGAGCACTGTGGGTTAGAGAAGGTTCTCTCACCCTGTTGTAACTTAGAGTGCCTCTCATTACATTTGGATGCAGTTCTGCATGGGTACAGGTTCCAAACTCTGATCCAAGTTTGAGTATTTATAATGTTTTCCTTGACTGACCTTACTGTTGCTGTGGAAATGACTTCGAATATGACATTGATCTGTTTGAGGGCAAGAGACTGAATATTGGCCAATGACATACACTGTAATACTTGTACAAATAACCTCCACCTGGAACAAAGGTGGAGACTGTGCTGACAGATCTGACCGGAACCCTGATGTTTTATCAGAATATAGACTGACCCAATCCTAACCTGAGGCTAGAGGTAAAGTTACTTTGAGCTTGGATCAAGCCTGCTGTTATCAAAGTACAATGACAACTATGTCTTGCCTCTTTCTGGCTGTGCAGGTGGGAATGTTTGGGATACTTTCTCCTTGTACATGAGAGAGCAATGGGGTCCCTACGCAGTGGGCTTTGATTTGAGCTTGGGATTTATTTGCTGCATTGACCCAAGGAGAGTGCTGCTCTTGGCAGTGCTTGACTCTGTTCCATGTGATGAGACTCTCAGCCTCTCGATCAGAATTCAGCACAGACTCTCTGATCTGCAAGTTGCCTTTGTCTCCTCATATCCAACTCCATAAAGTTCTGCCTCCGACTGTTGTTTTTAAGCATTGCCTGAAGCTCTCACCTGTTCTTGGGTACTGTCTCAGAACCTTGGTTCAGGGTGACCCTGGGTCTGGACTGACTTAGTCCAAACTCTCTCTTGACTGGGAATGTGATTTTGTTTCCAGTATCAAACAGGATGATTCTGAAGCATAGATTTCCTAATTTGGTATTTTAATGCTGGTGGTCACTCACTTAGCATTGAGGCAGGTGTGTGGTTCTGTTGTTAGCGGAGTTGTATTCTGATTTGGTGAAGTTAACTAAGGAATATACATTGGCTGGGACACCAAGGGAAATCTCCTGTGCCCTCCTCCAATGGAATACCACGGGATCTTTCATGCCCACCCAACAATAGGTGGGACCTTGGATTGGGATCTTGTATGAAAGATGGTGGCCTTTACAATGTTCTCCTCCTTTGGTATGGCAGTAGATTGTTGTTAGATCTCGAATGGGTCTTGAACCCAGAACTTGCTGAACACAAGGCTATGGTTTGAAAACTGACAGCCCTCTCCCAGAGTGAGTGACATCCCACTGATTCCCTGCCCCTGTATGGCTCTCGCTGGGAGAGAGCAGTGGGGGCAAAATCTGCAGCTGGTTTGCAATGGAAGGTTTTATTTTACTCCTGTCTGACAACAAGAGTAACTGAAATTGTTAATGATCCTGACCAGCTGTCAGGTTCCCCAGTGCTGCTCGTGAACTTCCCCTTTTTAAGGATTATGTCCTGTTTTTAAGGATTATCCCACTCATTTTGGAGGAGAGTGCCTCAGCAGGAAGACGCTCTGAGCTAACTGGTCCAGCTGCAGACCTGTACTAATTTCCACTGCCCCTTCCACCAACACCTGTGCACCCCCCAAGTGGTTTGAGATGCCTGGTCTTTTTAAAATCTGTTTCCAGTCTGTATCCTGGTATGAAGGTTGTATCAGCTTTCAAACAGAATTTAAGATAATTTTGTGAGGCAGTAATAACCATTGTCAGTCCCCATGTACAAGCAGCTTTTATATAATCAGTCTTCAACTGTCCTGCTGTATTGCCATTTTAAAGCTATTAATAATAAGTAAAAGGCTCTTGCGATATAATGCTTGTTCTCTTGGGTACTGTGTGATTTATAAAAATAAGTAAAATCCTCGCTGGCCTCTTGTCTTGTCCCAGCCATGATACCTCGCCCACTCTTTGCTTGGATTCTTTGAGTTTTCTTTCGACTTTCATCAGCAAGTCACTTTGCTTCCCTTTGGCAACATGTCAACTGCTAGCACAATTCCAAAATAATTCGTCTCAATTTGAAGCCTTTCAGATCGCTCCCACTCACTGTCATCGTTAAATCTTGATCAGCTCAGTTGCAAGCCTACATTTCTCAAGCTTCACCTGCAGGCCTGTCTATTAACTAATGCACTTTAATTTGGGATTTATCCAGTGTCCTCACCCCAAACATTTCTGTTCTTGTCTCAATGTCCTATGTGAGGAGAACTGAGTTAGATTTATTTAAGCTGCTCTGTGAATCCGCCTTTGATTAAAGTCTTTGATCACCTGCTTGGTGCTGTCTGTGCGGCTCAGTGGTGGTTCTTGAATGTCAATGCTCCCAAAGTTGCTGTAAAAGTGGGAATTATTTCCAATCCTGTCCATGCCTGTTGGTGGGAATTGTCTTCACCCAACCAATCAGCAATCCATCCACATGCCAGGATTGGTGATTGTTCCTGGGATCTCTCTAGTTCATTGTGTGTGTTTTTGGGGGTGGGGGGAGGTGACAGGAAAGGTGGGGCTTGCAGGGAATGTGATGGACCAAGGTACCAGATGCACCAACCACCCTTCTCCCGGGGTGAAATGGTAGAAATTTTTTATTGCACTGTTGGAGGCAGCTTCATCTGTTTGTGCTCAAATTGAGCCATATTTATCCTGTGCTTGAAGGCTAGAAGCTGTCTCCCATACTCTGTGTCACTGAGAGTGATTCTGTTCTCCTGACCAGTAAATGTCAATATCTCTCTGTGGGACAACTTCCAGCCAAGTGGCTGGAACATTAGGCTTCAGAGCAGCAGTTCCTCCATTCAGTCGAGAGAGGAGATCAGTTAAACCTTGGACGCAAAGTGTAACCTGATGGTCCTTTGGTCGGGACTCCTTTCTCCCACAACTGAAATATCTTTCTTTGAAAATCAAAATAACTGCAGATGCCAGAAATCTAAACTATAAACAGAAGGTGTTTAAAAATACACTCAGCAGGTCAGGCAGCATCTGTGGAGAATGTGCACAGAGAAAGTGTCCCAGACTTGAAACATTAACTGTTGCTCTTTCCTGATCTGAGTGTTTCAAGTATTTTCTGAAACCCTTGTTTTCTTTCCTCTTTTTCCAGCACCCATTCAAATGGAGGTATTTCCCCAATGTCCTCTTTCCCCACCCATTCAACTCTCGTTCTGTTTTGTCAGTTCCTTCAGTGTGCCATGTTTGGGTGGGAGGGGCAGATGGGAAAGAGCCGGCTGTTTGTGGCCCAGACAACTGCCGGTGGGAGTTGCAATGTTCTGGTGTTGTTTCCCCTAGTGGAGCCAAGTCTACAGTTGCAACAGATGATAGGTTAGCTGTTGCTAAGGAAGAGGAGGAGGCCAAAAGTGCATCAACTATTCCAGCTGTGGTCTGACTGAGGGCAGGAATAATCTTAGGATCCTGTTTCTGCACTATGGCTGAGGACTTGCCTCACTGCTATTTGTGGCAGTGTTACCAACTCTGAAGTTATAAACTCCCTGCCCTGTTGTTAATTGGGTCCTGCCACTGGGTTCTTCGTGGCAACATTTTGCATTGATGCTGACTATTGCAGCTCCCCCTTGGAATGGTACCTGGCACAGTGCCAAGGTCTTCAGGTTTCTCTGGCTGTAGGGTGATAGGAAAGGAGGTTACAGCCGCTCGAGCCTGCCCTGCTGCGTAATGTGATCCCAGCTGATCTCCACCCCAGCCCATCCACCTGCCTTGGTCCTGTGTCTTTTCCCCTTGGCTGACAAATCTGCGGGCTTTCATTCATGATAATGCTCACTGCTCTTTGTGGGAGGGGGTCCCACCCACTGAGTGAAGAATTGTTTCCGAAGCGCTCCTGAGTGGCCTGCCTCTGTGGGAAGGGAGGTGTTCACACTCTTCTGGGCTGTCGCATGTTCGACCAACATTTAACACCCCTCCTGCAAGCCCAGCCCAGGCTGCCAATCCCCTCTCTTCAAACAATGTCTTGGAGATGGGGGCTTCTTGACCCTGTGTCTTTTAATTGTTCCTCTTCTCAGTGGTCCCCCTGGGATTGAGGCTTCTGAGGGTTTGGAGGTGGCTGGGAAATGTAGATCCCTTCAAGAGGGGCAGGTGGTCCACAACCAGTTGGAAGGAGCAGCCTGCTGGGAGATCTTTCTCCTCCCAACCCTCTTTTTTTTTCGCCCCCCTCCCTTCATGTAAAGCATGACACAAATGTTGGAACTGTTGGCCACGGGCAGTGTCTAGTCCCTGTCTGTGTCCACCTGGATACATTCTCTTTTTTTTTCCACCCAGTCCTGTACCCCATGGTTTCATGGATCATTCACCACTGACAGCAAACCAGACCAGTTTTGATCTTTTTTTTACATTTGACTCTTTTTGTTCTTGAATTTTTCTTTGTGGCAGAATGAATTTATTGAAATGAAACCTCTAGCCTCTTCAAGACTTCTGTCAAATCCCTTCCCAATCATTCTGCTTTCTCCTGTGGCTCCCCACCAACCGCGCCCCCCCCCCCCCCCCCCCA
This sequence comes from Pristis pectinata, assembly GCF_009764475.1. Lineage (NCBI taxonomy): Eukaryota > Metazoa > Chordata > Chondrichthyes > Rhinopristiformes > Pristidae > Pristis > Pristis pectinata. The sequence goes on from NC_067422.1 coordinate 4,562,921, forward strand.
CCCCACAGCCTGATTTAGACCCATGACCTTTCACCCATAACCTGGCTCTGGCTGCAGCCTGAAGCCCAGAGCTTCACCCCAGCTGCTGCAGGTAGTCTTTGAATGGACTCTCTCCTGGCTGCAGCACCTGGACAGAATGCATGGCTGTACTTATTTGCCTTTGAACACTAGGCATTTGCAAGCTGTTCAGCTGAACCTCTTGACCCTCTTCCTGTTTGCTGCTTTGAACTTGTATCCATTCAGTAATCTGCTTCTCTCTGTCAAATCTCACTTCTCCAAATTAAATTGCATCTGGTTGCAGCCCAGGGTTTACTCTTTTGTGAATCACTGTTCAGTGACATCTGCAGATGTCAAATCCCTTGCGCGTGCTTCCATCATGCAGATCAGTTTAATAACGTTACATAAAGTGTCCCAGCCCCAGATCTGGACACCACCCAAAGACCTGTGTCCAAGGCCACCATTTGTTCTCATCACCCACCATGGCTGTAGTAACATTGGCCTGGTGGTCTGGCCAATATTGATCAATGTTACTGGAAGAGATGATTCTGGTCATTGTCCCATTCCTGTCTGGGATCATGCTCGGATTGGTTGTCAGGTTTGGCACATTGCCGCAGTCGCTATGCTTTAGAATTATTTCATTGGCTCTGGAGTGCTTCAGGATGTCCTGAGATATAATTGCTGGTCTTCCCTCTTAACAGAGGGACTGTTGCTCTGTGGGACACTCGAAGTCTCTTATTTCACTTGCATTGCCTTTATAAAAATTTAAGGTGTCTTGCCCTGTCTTGTACCTGTTTCCATGGTCCAAAAAAACATGCAGTAGACGGAAGGTGAAGGCTTGTTTTGATGTAGTATTTATTCATGTGCTGCTTGTCACTGCATCCCCACATTGCTGATATAATTGATTGTTGGCTCATTAATTTGAGAATCTGCAATATGTCAATGGGTAATTTGTCAGTGATTGCTCGTTATGCTAGTCCACTTGCTGTGATGTTACAGTGGATCTGGCAATGAATCAGAATGATGCCTGTTGATCTTAGTTTTGCTCTGTCCTGTTCTGGCACCACTGCGTGTGTTTTTCTGTCACTTTAAGGAGCTCAATGCAAAGTGATTACAGGTACACAAGTGCCAGGGCAATAGACTGTGCAAGAAGGTTAGGGAAGCAAATGTTTGGTAATTGGTTTACTGTTGTATATACCAAGATACAGTGGAAAAACTTTGTTTTGCGTGTCATCCATACAGATCATTCCCAAAAACATAAGTGCATCAAGGTAATTCAAAGGGAAAAGCGATAACAAAATGCAGAATGTAGTGTTACAGTTACCTTTACAGAGCAAATGTAGTGCAGGTGGACAAATAAGGTGCAAGGTCTGTGACAAGGTAGACTGAGAGATCAAAAGTTCATCTTTATTGTACAAGAGGTCCATTCAAGAGTCTTGTAACAGGGTCTTGATGTTGACCATTGATATCTGTGACAACAAAAACCAAGACTTGTATTTCTGTAGTGCCTTTCACATCCTCTGCGTCCCACAGTGCTTTGCAGCCAATTAAGAATGTTCTTGAGTGTACTCACCATTCAAGGAAATGACCATATTTTTTCACAGCAGTCTTGTTTGTTGATAAAGGATAAATATTCTTAAACTCTCTTTTATGGAGTTCTTCAGAATGGTTCCACGTGATCAGAGGCAGCACCACTGACAGCAGCACTCCCTCCAGTACTGCACAGTCTAGGTCAGCCTGGAGCGGGACTTCAGTGTCAATCTCTTGCCTCCAAATGAGGAAGTTGCCCAGTGAGCTGCTGCCAACACTGTGCAGCACTGTTTCTGACTGAATCTGAGAGGTTTCATTTGAAGGTCTGGCTTGTGGTTGTGGGTCTGTCATGATTTTTATCTGCTTAGGAAGCAAAACTTATTTTTTTTTAAGCTCTATCAGTGATTCTGAGAGATGCCACTTTGGGCAATCGGATATTAACCCTTTCCTTGCCATCTGAGACATCTCCTGTCAGAATCCAACCAGTGGGGTCTGCAGTGACCTTGGGTCACAGGACTGACATTGGGGTGGTTGGTTTCTCTGACCAGATGCTGCTGTGTCCACATCGACATGCGTTTAAGCTGTTACCCAGGAATTTTCACCACTTGCTATATTAAAAGATGTAACTTCAGCACAACACCCTCAACTGGATAATTGGCTGCACAGTGAGTGTGGTGCTCACTACAAGGGGCATGGTGATTGCCTGTCCTGAACTTCAGTCAAAAGAAAGGTTAATTGGATGACCTGGGCTAGCCATAAGATGAGCTGATTGCTCTGACCTTCACAGAACAACCACTTGCATTTGTATAGCACCTTTTTTCATGAAGTAAGACCCTCCCAGCGGCATCACTGCAGATGGAGAGCAAATTACATTGGCTCTGCTTTGATTTTAGATGTTTTTGATGTTACTTTTAAAGCAGCAAGTTGTTAACGAGGTGACTTGCCTTATCTGCAATGGAGGTAATGAGCTTGTAAAGTAATGGGCCGAGTGACTTCAGTCGTGTAATATTGCACTAATCTGTTCTTTTTCCACTTTGCGCATCTTAAGCCACTAAACCAAGGATCACTGGTGGATTAATAATGGATCAAACATATTTAAAGAGAGAAACACTTAAAAGCTGCAGCAACACCTGTATATCTGTCTGACTTTCAGTCTCTCTGTCAGAGTTTTCAACTCTTGCCCCCTCTCCCTTCACATGCGCTTGTCTCTGGCCTGCCGTCTTTTCTCTCGGATGCTTTAGACCAGACTTTCTGTAAACCTGTTTAATAATCTGGGGTTCCTGCCAATGTTGGGGAAGGTGTAAGAGGTCCCACCCACTTTGTTCTATCTAATTATGGCCCTGGGTCTGTGTTCGAGATCTTTAGGTGTGACTTGTAGTTTGGGAGGGTGATGGAATGGCTTGGGGTTCCAGGCAGTGAGAGGCTGTCACCTTGATTAAAATTCTGGGAGTGTTGATCCTGGAAAACTTTCCTTTTGGCAGGGTGGGGCTTTGGGAGTATTGAGCAAAGGATGAATTCCACCCCAGGCCATCATGGAAATTGGGGAGCAGAATTAGTCTGCGAGAGGTAAGGGCAAGGGTATCTTTGGAATTCCTGGCCACAGTGAGCTGTGGGTGCTCGGTTATTTGAGAATTGAGGGAAGTGATTAGTAGCTTGAGTCCAAAGGGAATTGAGAAATATGGGGATCACATGGGATTGTGGAGATGAAGTTGACGATCAGACTGACCTAATTGGGCTCCTATTCCTTATTTTTGCGACTGCATTCTCTGTGGTGAGGGTTAGATGGAGCACAGACTCTTGGAAGGTGGTGTTGGGTGTGAAGGCTCAGATTTCTAAAGGGAGCCCTGGCTCAGCAGTGAAGGCAAGGTCCCCTTTCCTGTAAGAGGAACAAGTAACGTTGAAGGCAGTCCAAAGGATATTCACCATTCTAATTCCTGGGGTGAGAGGATTGTTCCACCAAGAAAGGCTGGACAGTTTGGCTTTGTATTCCTTGGAGTTTAGAAGAATGAAGGGTGACCTTGTGCAAATATACAAGATCCTAGAGACTTGACAAAGTAGATGAGACGTTTTCAACATGATGTGTCATATACAAGGGGACATAATTACAAAATAAGGGGTCAGACAAAATAAGTGTGGAGAAATTTCTTCCTCTGCCTCTGAGGGTGGTGGGGGGCCAGATAATTAGATGGGTTTGAGGTGGAGATAAATATCTATTTGGAAGATTGAGTGTTTTGGGGAACTGTCACAGTGGAGACCAGCAGAGATCAGCCACGACCATAATTTTCTCGTGTTGAGAGGATGTGGCTGAATGTGTGTACCCTGTGCCTGGGAGAGCAACCAAGTGCAAGGATGTGTGAATCTGTGCTTCCGACCTTGTGTATTAGCCATAGCTCTCAGGTTTTGTGGCAGCCATGTTGAAGACTTGCCCTGGACTTGTGTGTTGGAAAGAACACAATCACCCACGAATCCCCTCAGCAAACTGGAGGGCAGAACTCCAGGCAGACACTCCTGTGCTTTAATAGGGGGTGCTGTACGGATGGAGAAGAAATGTCTCTGTCCCCTGGCCATCCTTTTGAAGAGGAGGAGTAGTGGGGAGAAGTTCTCACCACTGACTGCTTCAATGTTCTACCTTGTGATCAAGATCACAAGCTGATGATCTGCTTATTATCACATTGTTTGTGGGGGCTTGGTGTGCACAAAATCACTGTTTCATTACTTATATTAGACCAGTGAACACACTTCAGAGGTGCCTCCAGCTGGATCTGGGAGATCCTTTGACAGTGAAAGCACTCCAAAATTACTAATGAAATGAGGGAACACCTACAGAGTGATTGGTCTGGGGAGCATGGCCGGGTGTGGTGATGGATGCAGATTCCTTTGTCATGTTCAAAAGGGGGAGAACAAGTGTCTGAGGGGAAATAATTTTCAGGGCTGTGGGGAGAGGGCAGGGTATGAGGGCAGCTGCATTGCTCTGCACATGAGCCAGTATGTGGTGTAAACATCGATGAAAGATTTCACTGAAATCATTGTCTCACTACTGTCCTGTGTCCTGCATGAACTTTTTTTTTGCTCTTGTGCTGAAATCCCACGCAGCACAGGAATCATTCAGCCAGTGTCCCCAGCCCTTTGATCGAATTTCCCCTGTCATTTATGGAGGTGATGGGAACTCTTGATATCTGCCTGTGTTGTACCTCCCTTGTCAGGGAGATTCACCGTCACTCTGAAACTTCCTCTCCTTGCAGACTGTAGTTTGCCCTCCGACAGTGACATTCCCAGGATCAGAATCTGCTTGTCCACTGACTGCCTGATCTTGCAACTTCCTAGCTGGATTCTGAGGACTTCTAAAGCATTAACCCCCCCCCCCCCCCCCCCACACACACACACACCCCATGGCGCCACTCCTCTTCAACAAAAGAAACACTTGTAAAGTTAACTCCCAAAAATTAAAAAATCTTGTACATTTGTTTAGTCTGTAATTATACATATTGTTGTGTGGCTTCTTTGTTTCACAGATGTGTGCTGGGATATTGAAGCAGTATTTTAATATTTCAGCCTATCCTCATCCCACAAGAGGGGAGGGGGCCCTTTCTGTGCAGACTCTGCTGTTTGTTGATGGCAGTAATTTGCTGAGGTTCTTCCTTGCAGGGTGAAACTGATTGTGGTGACCCAAGCATTGCTATTGCCTTTAAACAATAGGAGACTGGTTGATTTTTGCCTCCCACAGTGCCTTGAAGTTCAGAGCTTTTCTTGAGCCTGTCTTTCTTGGGTGTGCATACTCCACACATTCCGGGTACTCTTCGATCTTCTGCATCTTGCTAGGGCAGGGTTTAACCATTTAACTTGCTTGGGGTATGTCTTCAGCAAGTTGCTTTGAAGGGTTAATGTGGTTCTATGCCACCTTTTACATTCTTCAGATAGGCAACTTTTGTGTGTGCTTGAATATAGATGGTCCCTTTTCAAACTGGAGTCTAATTTGAAATGTTTTTCCCTTCATCTTCTGCCTCTGGCTAGGCTTTCAAGTAGTTTGTGTAAAACTTACTGATTACCAGATCTTGCACTGTCCTCCTTGGGAAATGGCCGTGTGATGTAAGTGGTTGAGTTCAGGCAACCAAGAGTTCAGACTAGTTGGATAATATCATACCATTTTGCATGTTTTTTTTAAACACTTCTGATGAATTTTTGGTTGGTTTCTGTAGAAGGTCGTTGTGAACTGAAGCTGTTCAGTGGTGTGCAGTGTTGCTGCTTGGATGGTCTTTTCAAAAAAAAAATTAATTGAATCATTTGATCAAGGAGCAGATTGCAGATGTGAAGTTAATTGGATGGATTATGCAATCTGCACTCTGTGGTTAAAACTGAGCTGCCTTCCATAGCCAGCTCCGGTCCCCGAGTATACTGGCCCATTAGCTGCTCTGAGAGTGTACAGACCCAGAGGGTGGCCTGTGGGCTGGGAAGAAAGGTGTTTGCATTCTGTGATCTTGCTTTCCACCTTTATCAGAGGAGAGTTGCTCAAATGTGCTGTTTCTCTAATTATCAGCACATTTGGGAGTGGGGGAGGAAGCTGGGGAAGAAAGAGTTGATTCTAGAAATATTGATGTGATGAATGATGGGATTGCAATAGTTTAAGTGCTTTGCATATGGTTTGAAAGCTGTATTTGATATAGTCGGTGCTTTCACAGGTAGGGTTGGCATGTTCTAGAAGATCTCCCAAGCATTAGTGTGGGGACACCGGTTACATGTGTGTGCTGTTCTGCCTGCTGCTGTTAGCTTGGCTGTGGATAATAGGTGCTATTGGTGGTCATGTGACCACTTGCTAGGGTAAATATGAACCTGTTTCCAGTGCCCCAACTTGCATCATGTCCCCTACATCCATTGCTCCTGTACTCATTGGCTCTCTGTTAAAGATCGCCTCTCTTAAATTCTCAACCAAACTCCCCCATAGCCTTCCCCTCCGTGATTCTCGCTCTCTCACATCCTCTATTCCTGTCCTCCAAGGGCAGAAGTTCCACAGGTGTGCATCCCACTGGGTGCAAACGTTCTTCGTCTCGTCTTCAGTGCGGTCCCCCTCGTGCTGGCCTTCCAGCCAGAGGAAGCAGCCTCTGGGCACTTACCCTGGCATTCCTGCCTGAGCAGGAATTTGAAGGGAGCAGTGGTTTGATGGGGTGAGGGTTGTAATAATAACTGATGCCCTTGGATTGCACAACAAGCTGTCCAGATATTTGTGGCTGCCCATGTGTCAGGCAGTTTGATGTGTCCACAGCAGCACTGAGTACTCTGGTAACCATCTGCTGCTTTGCCAGATGTGAAAATTTAAAGCCTGTGGATTTTCCATCTGTTAACTGCAGAAGTGAGCTTTCATTAAAGTGGCCTGCAGTTCAGACCTCTAGATTCCGTGCTGGTGTTTGAGGTGTGAGCTACCGTCAGCAGTTGTGATCTGATTCTTTGAAATCGCATCTAATGAGCCATGGACCAAAATAGCAGTCCATGGGTTTGTGGTGTGTGCCCTGAGCTGTGCTTTGAATGGCTTGAGGGGCTGTGACTGACCCCTCCCTCCCACTCAAGACCCTTGAGTGGGCAAGAACTGTTGGGGATGGGCACTAAACTTTAGCCTTGCCAGTGTCGCCTGTGTCCTCCGATCTCTGCAGCAGCAGGACTCTGGGGGAAGGGCTGGTTTTCCTGAAAACAGTCCTGGTGCTCATGGTGATAGAACCCCGGAGGCCCTTAATACAGCGGGCCAGTCTGAGAGTTGTGGTGGGCAACAGTTGGATATGGCTGGTTACCCTGGTAGTTAGTGTAACGCCTTCTCCCTGTTGTGAGCCAGGAGGAACAATTGTCCCTTTCTTCTGCCCCAGCCTCACTGAGCAATGTCACCAGCTCTTGCTCCACTTGCACCTTGTCCTCACTCAGTTGAATATGATTAATCAGTAGCTGCATTGAGGGCTGTGACTGACTGGGGGATGGGTGGCAGAGACTGGGGGATGGGTGACGGCGACTGGGTCACCAGCTGCTGAAAGCAGCAAGAACCACTCAGGAAGTCTCCATGTTGCCAGAAGTGAAGATTGTTGCAGGCAATGGTTTGCTCTGTAAAGAGGTGGTGGTTTCTCACTGCTGCCCTGTGTGTGACTTCCCATTGGCTTGGGTTGACTGTGAAGTTTCTCGGATGTTTGTTCAGTTATTGGAGGGGCTGAGTGAGAATCACCAGCAACAAACAAGGTGCTGGAGGAACTTGGTGGGTCAGGTGGCATCTGTGGAGGGAACAGGACAGTCAGCATTTCTGGTCGAGACCCTTAATCAGTCCAGATGAAAGATCTTGACCTAAAACATCAGCTGTCTATTTCCCTCCACAGATGCTGCCTGATCCACTGAGTTCCTCCAGCATGTTTGTTATTCCAGCATCTGCAGTCCCTTGTGTCTCCAGAGTGAAAATTACTGGCAGCTCTTCTCCCTGTTTGTCCTCTTCACAGTTTGTAAAATGTTCTAAAGTAATTTTTTTTTAAAAGATGCTCCTGTTTCAGATATTGGTCAGTTCCAGGCTTCTACCATTATAGTACCACTCCTGGTCTCCCGTGAGTTTGGTTACCAGCCCGAACTTTGATGGGGTCTGTTGGTCCATTCCACCAACTTCACCCAAGTTTGAACAATGGCTACACTTTAGAATACTTCATTAGCTGCAGAGCACTTCAGGATGTTCTGGGGATGTGAACGTGTGCTGTGGAAAGACTCATTTAACATGCTGGTGTGCAGGTTTCATCTTGGACTGATTCACTGTATCCTCCTCATTCATGGGAATCCCCAGCTTTTATCATAGGACCACTCGGGGACCATGCCTCATTCTCTCCCTGAATGTCGTTACCCCTCTTTCCTCTTGGAAGCTCCTTGAAGGCATCTGTGTCAGTCAAGCCTTTGGTCCTCTCCAGACTTGATGTCTCCTCTTCTGAGATGGCTCCTGTGAAGTGCTCTGAAGTTTTTTGCTTTTCAGTGATATGAAAGCAACAGCTTGTTGCTGCAGTGATGTTGGACGTGAGGTCCTTCACCAGCGTTGAGATCTTCAAACCCACTTTGCTCAGTTGGTCAAAGGCTAGGCTGCTGCACTGAAGGTGATGGTGATCAAGATTTAAAAGCTGATATAAAATACATGATCTACAAGGCAGCAGTGATCACCTTGCCTTGGACTACATGCAGCAAGGCACTGGAGAGATAACATCAGCAGTATCTCTGTAAGATGCTCCAAATCCACTTGCCTGATAAGTGACCAGACCTCAGTGACCTCTCCAGCATGGAGGTCCTACACTCTTGGTTCCAATAGGCAGGTCGCTTTGTTCAGATGTCTGATACCAGATCCCCAAAACAGAGCTCTGTCATGGGTAGAGATTACCAGGTAGACAGAAGAGGAGATTCAAAGACGTCCTCAAAGCCTCCATGAGCAAATGCAACATCCTCGCTGGTTCCTTGGACTGTTTGGTGGAGAAGGAACTCTGGATGTCCATGCATTGGGAAAGGCCAGTGTGAATAGTGGAGGGAGTGCACCACCTTAAACTGTTACCTGCCTGTTCTGTCAGGCACCTCCGGGGCAACTTGTGTTAGAGTCTGTGGTTCCAGCATTGGCCTCATCAGTCACCTCTGAACCCACGGGATTGGAGGTTACCTGCTTCCACTTTGATCCTGAGGGTTCTGCCAAGGTCGATGATGGTGCTGGACAGTGGATGAAAAGTCGGTATTGAACAATGTTAATGCTGTGACTTGTGGTGCTTGCATGTGGCAGTAACTGCTGTAATACGAAAATCAGTCAGCAGATATCACATCCTTATAACCTGGTGATTTGATGATGATGGCACTGGTTGGCATAGAAACATTTCTGACTAGAATTTATCAGCATTTGTGATGTGATAGAGTTGGGGGTAAAGCTTGTCCCAGACTGGGCATTGATGCTGGTGATTGAATTGTTCACTCAGCTTTGTGTAAAATGTGACTTTGCCAGGGTCTATTTCAGGGCTCTTGCAGAAGTTTGACTGTCTAAAGCACAGCCTTTAGATCTGTTGGGAAGTCTTGATACTAGTTGGATCTTGACTGACCTGCAGGGTCTGTTTCATATGTGAATCGTGCACTTCTGGTGGTCTCGGGTCTGCACCTGAAATCTTGCTGGTTGGAGGTTATGGCTCTGAGAGGCAGGGTTAGTAGATTAGTTCGTGTTCCCACACAGTGGTGCTTCCAAAATGATTCGGGGAAGCCTTGTAGGTAGGCTGACTTTGTGTGTCTGGGTGAGGACTGGGTGGCAGAGTCCTGTTCTCTGTAATATCCCACAAGTGGTGGAGTGTTTCTTACAGATGGATTTAAGAAAAGATTTGTAACACAACTTTATCTTAAACTTTAAGATTGTGGGTTGGATCAAATGGAGAAATCCTGGTCTTGATTTAATGAAAAGCATATGGAGGCAGAAGCAGTGGAGTTTTTTTTCTTTCAAAAAAAAACTTGTTGGATTGTTCCCAGCACTAAGCAGTTATTTGGATGGTCCGAGGCTCCTTGCAGATCTGGGAAACCTGAACCCAACCTCTCAGATGAGAATGGAAGAAGTAGTGGGAAAGAGAGAGATGTTTCTGAGGCAGAGAGTGTTTCCAGAACTGGAGGCTGTGCAAATAGGCAGTTTCTAATAAATGAGCCACTACCTGATTCTGAGAAACTGCACCATTCAGGGTGGTGGGAGGGGAGAATGTGGAATTCACTCCTGTAGTGGAGTTGTGGCCAATAGGTTGGATGTGTTTGAGGGGGAACAAAATGAAGGAGTGGAGTTCGAGGGAGTAGGAGGGGCTTGTATGAAGTGTAGCAATTACCTGAGGGCTGCACTACCTGTTTCAGTGCTGGAAGCACTTCAATAGAATGCAGCGACCAATTTGGAAGATGGCACTGTCTCCACCCTCCCCAGGACTTTCTCAGGATGTGTTTGGTGTTAGCCGCTGGATACCTGACAAAGAAGCTTTACAAAGAGCCTACAAGGGCTGGTTCTGTGTGCTCACGATCAACTTGGTACTGACTCCAGAAAACATTCCTGGAATTGGAAATGAGGAGCCGAGAGATGGTTTGGTGATCCCAGTGCTGTCGTGCTGCTGGTTCCCAGTGGACTAACTAAAGCAGCTCTAATCTTTTTTGGGGGGTGGACCCACAGTGAAATCCTCGAATCTGTCGTTACTCAGCCAGACTCTAACCAGTCCTGGTAAACTTGTTGAGCTTGTTTTTTGGGATTTCACTGGGAGCACTGTTGCCTTGAGCTTGTCGGTGCTTGAGTGTGTGTGTGTGTCTGAGTATTTGAAAGCACTTTCTGGCACACTGCACTAGACTGATTCCTTTCTAGAGGGAAGGCCCTGGGGAGTGTTGTAGAACAGAGGGATTTAGGAGTACAAGTGCATGGTTCCCGGTAAGTGGCGTCACAGGTAGACAGGGTGGTGAAGGTGGCTTGTGGCATGCTAGCCTTCAGTTCAAGGCATTGAGTATAGAAGTTGGGATGTTATGTTGCAGTTGTACAAGACAGTGAGGCTGCACTTGGAGTATTGTGTGCAGCTTTGGTCACCCTGCTATAGGAAAGATGCTATTAAGTTGGAAAGATGCTATTAAGTTGGAAAGAGTGCAGAGGAGATTTACAAGGATGTTGCCAGGGCTTGAGGGACTGAGTTATGGAGAGAGGTTGAGCAGGTTAGGACTTCCTTCATTGTAGGAGAATGAAGGGTGATCTTAGAGGTGTATAAAATTGAGGGGCATGGATGGGCTAAATGTACAGTCTTTTTCCCAGTTTTGGGGAATCAAGAACAAGAGGGTATAAGTTTAAGGTGAGGAGAGAGGTTTAATAGGAACCTGAGGGGCAACTTTTTCCACCCAGAGAGTGGTCAGTATGTGGAATGAGCTGTCAGAGGAAGTGGTTGAGGCAGGTACATTAACAACGTTTAAAAGCTACGTGGACAGGTACATGGGAAAGGTTTAGAGTGATATGGGCCAAACACAGGCAAATTGGGCTAGCTTGGATGGAAATCTTGGTCAGCACGAACCAGTTGGACTGAAGGGCCTTTTTCTGTGCTGTACGCCTCTAAAGTCTCGCGTCTCCTGGGGACCTGAGTGCTGGAGCGCTTCCTACCCCACCATTCACAGAGCTATGGAATAAGAGGGCATGAGTCCAATACAAAGCATTCATTTTACTCCTGTTCCTCTGCCTTTTGCTTTAACTGTTCTCTTTGCCCAATTTTAACATCTACTTCCATCCTTTGAGTGGTTGCTTGGGATTGAAGGTGACTTGCTTCCACACTGATTCTGAGAAGACTGAAGACTATTTGGGATCCAAATGTGTTAGGGGTGTCTGCAGGGGTGGGTGGGTTGTTTGTAGGATGGTGCACTCCCGCTTATGGAGGGGCTTCTGTGTGCTCCTGGTATGTGGACTGGAGGTTCTTGAAATGCTGCTGCTCTACTTTGAGTGGTCCTGGATCAGGGATTCCCACAAGTCTAGGATACATTTCTTCAAGGAGTATTTGAACACATCCTGGAATCTGCACAGTAGACTCTTTCCATGAGGGAACTTGGAATAAAGTGTCCATTTCAGGAATTGTGTGTTGGGCAGACTATTGTTGATCACCAGTCCAGTGGAGCCAATAGGGTGTAACTGGGACCTCAGTACTGGGAGAGAGTGCTGATGTTGGTTTGTGATTCTACCAGCTGAAGTTGGAGGATTTTGCAGAGGCGTTGGTTTTTTCCAGTGCCTTGATGCCTACTCAAGGTAGTCCAGCTCTAAGAAGCATACAAGAGGTGTTGCCCAGCAGACCACTCATTCTGTGCCAGCTCTGAGATCATAATCATAAATAGCTTTTCCCTCATTCGGCTCACCCAATAGTTTATATCGTGCTTGCAAATGTAAGCTGGAGAGTAACTTCTGTAGGCAGCTGAATTTGAGAAGGGTGTTCCATAATCCCTTCCAATCGATGGAGTTAACGGCTTTGAGGTTGAAAAAGGCCATGTACAGTCCGCCATCCTATCTGGAAAGTATTCCATGTCCCAATTGCTTGATTGGTACTAAGATTTTCCTCAGTTGCCACTGGTTCCTTGTCCATGTTAAATCTGGGCCCTCGATTTCTCTTCATTTACTCGGGGAAATCCATGATTATAAACTTTTCTTTCAAATTTTCCTGCTGTAAGGATGGCTCCAGCTTCTCTAATCTATCCAGGAACATTAATTCCTCCTCCCCTGAACTGTCCCACTAAACCTCTCCTGTACTTGCTCCAGAGCACCCAGATTGGACTCCAGATTCCAGCTGCCCTGACCTGATGTTTAGGATAAGCCAACCTCCATTACTGTTTATAAGGCTCAGGATAACAAATTTTTAAATTAACTGTTTGTCATTTCCATTGATTTGTGGGCATGCAGCCCAAGTCTCTGTCCTGCACAGTTTGCATTTACCCTTTGGTTGAATTGGGTGGAGCTGATGTGAACTTGCCCCTTATGGTTAAGGGCATTGAGGGGCTGAATGGCCTTGTGTTCATTTGGTCACCTTGTCTTTGGAATTTTTCTGTGTGCTGAGGGAGGAGTGGGCAAGGCCAGAGGAAGAATTGGGAAGAGCTAAGTCAAAGCCTGCCTTCCTTGTGAATGGGAAGGACTGGAGGCCGTGTTTCTTTGTCTGTGACCTTCAATATTATGCTTCAAGCTCGCTGTCCGGTTCCATTCAAAAGCGTGAAACCACACAGAGTATTGAATTCCTGACAGCATGTTGATGTGTTCCAAGTCCCTCCAGCTATTGAACAAGATGCAGATGTCTGAAGAACAGTGTGGGGTTTTCATTGCTGTTTCCTTGTGGTTTTGAACTGCTTCCTCGCTAACGGTCAGCACCAGATCTAAATGCTTTCCTCCAGTGAGCTGCTTGCTCGCTGTTCCTGTTGAGTTGGGTTGATAACGGTGGCTCCTAAACACTGAGCCAGTGTGTTTGCAGCATGTGACCCCACCTCTTGTCTGCTTTGTAGGGAGATGATAGTAGTCACCAGGCAGAAGGTGAGGAACAACTGGGTGCTGTTTCCCTGTAGGGAGGAGGACCTGGAGAAAAACGGCTTGTTCCACTGCGCAGTCTGGGGATATTCGGCCCATTTTATCCATGCTTTAATCCTATTTCCTTGCTGTTGGTCCACAGCTCCACAGATATTCGTGATACTGGCTGTTCCATTTTTCATCCTGGTGGAACTAAAATGGCCTTGCACTGAGTGACAATCTTCTCAGATCCCCTCTAATCCCTCTACCAATCTTTGCCTCCTTGATACTGATATTTAAAGGAAATGTATGTTCACCATTTGCCCTGTCTAGACCCCTCATCATTTTATACACCTGTAAACTTGCTTCTCTGCATCCTCCTCTTCAAATGGTAGAATTATCTTATAAGAAAATAAGAGCAGGAGTAGGCAACTTGGCCCCTCAAGCCTGACTTGTCATTCAGTACAATCATGGCCAGTCTACCCCAGGCTATCTCTCCTGTGTCAGTTTGCTATAGCCCTTAACTCCCTGATCTTTCAAAAATGTATCTGCTTCCTCTTTTATGTACCCCAATGATTTGGCCTCCACAACTCTCCTGGGGCAGAAAATTCCAGAGATTCACCACCCACTATGAGAAGCTCAACCAGTTTCTCCTGAGCTACCCGTTTCCAGTCCTTGCAACCTCTTGGCAAATTAAGAGAGCCAGCTCACGAGCTGCTTGGGCTTTACTGCCATCTGGTTGTGAAGCTTCAGTGATGTAACAGGAGACTGCCTTTGACACCTCTGCTTAGGGGAGGGTTAAGTAAAAGGAAGAAGATGCCTTTTTCATTTCATGGAGTGTTTTCCTGCTCTGATCTTTCAACATATCCTCTCTACACCACTGACTTTCCTCATTTCCCAGTAATGTGGTGTGCTCAGATTTTTGAGCTTGGAGCATTTGGGGGTGGGGTGGGAAATCCTCCTGGGATAGGCAGGAGGAAAGCTGTGGTGGTCCTGGTGTCAGCATCAACCTGTCCCACTGTGTCCCAAGGGCTAAGAGTACAATTGATAAAGGACAAAACATGAAGTCCTTTGAGGGTAGCCATTCTGTGATCACTGGGGCTCTGGTTATCTGATAAGCTGATGGAATTTAATTTTTGCTAAATGCCTTTGAGCAAACTAGGGTAATGATTCAGAGAAAGGAGTCTGAATCCCACTGGGGAAATTTAAATTTAGTTAAATAAACATGGAAGGGAAAGCAAGTAACAATTTTTGCCAGCCTTAAATTCCCACCTGCTTCACTAATCCTTGGAGAAAATCTGCTGATGTTGCCAGGTTTGTCCTGTGTGTCACCAAGTCCCCAGCAGTCAGCCGGTCACTAATTCACTCGCAGACTTGTACAGTAGGCATGGTGTATTCCTCAGCAGGACTTGTGAATGATACTGGGAACCCAGGTGTCGATTCCTGCAGCTTACCCTTGGGTGTTGATCCAAGCATTTTTAAAGAGCTTAATTGGTCCTTATCTGTGCATTAACTGCAGCTGCTGGGCATTTACGTCCCATGACCTAACATCATTCAGTCATAATTCATTCCCATCTGAAGTCTTGCACGAGGCATTCCAGCTTTGTGTTGGCTCTTGATTTGGGTGCACGTTTGAATAATTTGTTTCCTGGTCACATTATCCATGTCTGCTGTCACTTCTCAAAACTAGGATGTCATTCTCTGCCCCCCACCACCACCATCCCTGTGATGTTATAGCTGCTTGTTCAACCCTGACCGACAGATCTAATGCTGTGGTTGGGTAGCTCTCTTCACTTCTCAATCCTCTTCTGATTTCTGTTCTTTGGTTCGAATATTTCCATTTTCTGTTCATGGCTCTTTTCCCTGCTCTAGTCTCACATGTTCTCAGCAATGTCAGACCCCACTTCCTCCCAGTACTTGCACCCTCCCTTCCCCTCCTTCAAAACCCAACTCTTTGATTGGGCAGCAGTGCATCAGTCTGGCTCTGCGATGACTTGAAGCTGTTGTTGATTCCTTTTGTCCCTGAAAGGTGAGGTACAGAGGGATATGAGGCTTGGTCGGCATGGACAAGTTGGGCAGTAGGGCCTGTTTCCTTGCTGTTTTACTCTGACTGCAATAAATACCATTAACAGGAGCTCCCTGTGGGGAGAGAATTTGGCTGAGCTTGGCACCACTCTTGTGTCAAGGTTGTGGGTCCGGATACAGTCTAGTGACGAGCACAAATCTCTCTGCTGACTCTCTGGTGTGGAACAACAGCAATGGTGAGATGTTCACTGGTGCTTGTTGGCTCACCTGGGAGGATGCAACAGAACCCACCATACTGAGAAGAGTGGGGGAATTCTCCCTAAGGTGCTGGGGTCAATATTAACCTCGTGGCTGGTATGGGAGATTGCTGTGCATAGTTTGGCTGCTCTGCTACTTTATGGCAGAGACACACTTGGAAAGTGTTTTTGGATACCCTAAAAGGAATGTGGAAGGCACCATGGAAATGCCAAGACTTCTCGTTTCGGTGTGGTTTACATTGCGGCTCAAAACTGCACCCTTCTGAGCTCTTAAATCCACACATTACATCTGTACAAGCCATTCTTCCAGATGTGTAATCATGGCAACTTTCTGGTTTTTCTGCCCTGTTATTAACCTTAATTGAAGCAGACTGCTTTGCTTGCTGGAGACGGGGACAACTTGCACTTGGGATTGTGTGTATATGTAATGGATACTAAACAAGGTCATTAGCATCTGTTCAATTAATCTGCTCTGGGAGAAGGGTTCTCTGGCAGGCTGTTAGATGGTTTGTTCTACGTGGTGCAGCCTGAGCTGTGCCAAGATTTCATTGTCTGATCGCTATGAGGGCAGTGACTGACGGAACAGTCCGAGCTGACTGCACACTTGCTCAGTCCTCTCTCTGGGCCTGAGCTTGGGGGGGGGGGGGGGGGGGGGGGGGGGGGGGGGGGAAGAGCCTTTTAAATGATGTAGGGCTGAATGGTGGGAGATTTTACAGTCCTTCGTTTCCCTGCTTTTGTGATGCTGTTTTCAAGCCTGTGCGTTGTGCTGTGGGGAGGGGGGGGGTGGAAAGAGATTTAATACACCTGAATTGGAGGAGGTGCCAAGACTGGGACTGGCCTTTGAAGGGACAGAGTGTGACCCAGTACAATGGGGTATAGACAAGTTTGCTTACTCCAACTGTTTCCCACCCATTGGTGAACTGGCCTCTGGTTTATTGTCAAGTGGGAGTACTGGACACTGGTCCCCCTCTCTCTCCTCTCCCTTGCCCTGCAAAAAAACCCCCCCCTTCCCATCCATTGATGGGACAGTCAT
This sequence comes from Pristis pectinata, assembly GCF_009764475.1. Classification (NCBI taxonomy): domain Eukaryota; kingdom Metazoa; phylum Chordata; class Chondrichthyes; order Rhinopristiformes; family Pristidae; genus Pristis; species Pristis pectinata. Next base: position 4,579,749 of record NC_067422.1, read on the forward strand.
TGTGTATTCAATGAGTGCAGCTCATAGGCCGTTCACCCAGTTTGGGTGCCAGCTGAGGCGGGCTGCTGTGCTCTCTGAAGGGATGTGCCTTATTTTCAGCAGGTTTACATGGCCAAGAAGGTTAGATTGTTCCCACAATTCAGCAAAAAGTCCACAAGTAAGCACTGCAGCAAGATTGTGGCTTGTACCAATTATTTCGTTCTTGGAACTCAAGGGCCTGTGCTGCTTCTGAGTTACTTCTGTCAAAAATACGTCTGACATTAGCTGTTTGTCTCTTATTTCTGTTCTTCTATTGTTGTCTGTCGTCTGTTCAGCTGAACCTTGCTGTGGGGCAGGGGACCAGGAGGTGGAGGCTACCTTGTGTGACCATTGGGGCACCTTGAGTGGGTGTCCATGGGGCAGGCTGTAATGTGTTCCACACTGGGTTACACCCTATCCTACCACCAATGTATACTGTTCTCGGAGCACCCCATCTATAATTGTCTCAGATTTGGTGTGCAGCATTCTTCTGAAAAGTGTTTTAATATTTGTTGTTTTGTCTGTGCCTGTGGTGAAAGATGTTCTCACCCTTGTATCTCACAGGAAGTCTTGTGTTCTGCCATTGTTGTCTGATTCGGGTGATGTGAGCAAGGAAGTTGAAAGTTATCATTTGATATGCGAGAACACAAGAAATAAGAGGATGAGTATGAGGCCATTGTGCCCTTCAAGCCTGATGCACTCCCTGTATCATGGCTGATCCCTTGTCATGGGTCTGCTTTCCTGCCCTATTCCCACTCCCTCAATCCCTTCATGTCCCAGAATGATGGAACCCCTCCAACTCAACAGCAGCTCCCCAGGTAGAAGACTTCAAAGACTTGGTTGTAGAGATATCTCCTTGTCTTGGTCTGGTATCATAACCCATGAGGGCTGTAAGTCATACAGGCCCCTCTGCCCAGCCACTGAGAGTCAGAAGCCCTCCCCAGGATTTCTGTGGGCACTGCAATGCTGCTATTGCCGGCCTCTGTGGCCACAGCTGGAAGTGTCTGAATGGTGATGGCTGGCTTGTTGGCCTCCAATAACATCCAATGAGATTTTGGTTAAATTTATAATGGTTTCACTCAATAAAATTGGGATTAAGGCTTGGCAGTGTAACTGTTTATGCAATGAGATTTTGATTTAATTTTTTGGTCATTCCATGTGACGGAGGCTAACTGGAGTCTGTGTGACGATGTCTCCCTGATTGTTTTCAGTTCTGTTACTTTGGCAGCCTGGTCATTCTTTTCTATGTTCCCCCCTTTAAAGCGCTTGGCCATCTGCCCCAGATTTCTAGTTAGCTGCTGAACCCTGGATGTGATGAAGACTTGGACCAGCACTGAGCCATATCCTTCTGGAGATAAGGTGGGATGGATGTGGGACAACAGTTGCAGAAGGAAGGCACATGGAGCAGTTGGGAAAAAAAGCTGCGTTTAGGCAGCACCTTCCCCATCCCTTTTTTGGATGTCCCAAATTGCTTCATGGACAACTAAATGCTTTTAAAACCTGAGCCCATTTGTGCATGACAGTCTTCCACAAATGGCACTCTGTTCAGAAATGTGAATCAGGGGTCAATTATTGCCCACTGGAAATTGATTCTTTGAATCATGTCCTGGGATCCTTACATCTAACTGCAACAATGAAAGGTGGCCCTTCGGACAATGTTGCACTCCCTCCGCACTGCACAGGCCTGGCTGTCCTGAAGTAGCATTGAACACACAGCTCTCCAACTCTTCGTCTTCCTTATTGTCAAATTTACACTTATAGAACATATAGTTATTCACAAAATAAGTTTTTAAAAAAAATTAAATTCTAATCAGAGCACAGCTGGACTTGCATTGTTCCTGATCTTCAGTTGAGCCTCTAAACAAATGGATTTGGATACCTCCAAGGGGAGGGGGTACCTACAGTGGATTTGAATCCCACAGTGCTGCTGAAGGCTTGCAGAATGAGTGATAGAGAGGGAGTGACCAAGGACTCTACACTCGTGGTTTGTGCTGAGAGGTCTGAGTGACATTCTTTCATTTGGCAGCATTTTTCCATTGAGCAGCTGTATCCAGGCATTTAGTTCCATTTCCTTGACAACGCAGCTGAATAAAAAATTGAGCAACTTCCAAGAGGTTTATAGAAAGGAGCAACACGTCACAGGGGAGGTGGTGTGGCCCATCAGCTGAGGGGCACATCCTTCAGTGCTGTTGGCTAAAGTCCCTGGCTGGATCATTTTGGGGAGGGAAGAGGAGAATGAGGGTTGGGCATGACGTATAGGCCTCAAGTCCTGGATAGGGTGGATGTGGAGAGGATGTTCCCACAGTGGGAGAGTCTAGGATCAGCGGGCACAGCCTCAGGACAGAAGGATGTCCCTTTTAGAACAGAGGTGAGGAGGAATTTCTTCAGTCAGAGGGTGATGAACCTGTGGAATTTGTTGCCACAGACGACTGTGGAGGCCAAGTCATTGGGCATATTTAAAGTGGAGGTTGATAGGTTCTTGATTAGTAAGTTTGTCAAAGGTTACAGGGAAAAGGCGGGAGAATGGGTTTGAGAGGGAAAACTAAGTCCACCACGATTGAGTCTGCTCCACTATTCAATGGGCTGAATGGCCTTATTCTGCTCCAATGTCTTAATGGGGTGAAGTAAATGGAGCCACACATTCATCATGTGCTTTTCACCTGAGATCTTTACACTAACTAGATCCCAATACAAGCACATGTAACCTATGATGTAAAGGTGAGGATGTGTTTGGAACAATCAGGTCAGGACCTGTTGGTGGGATCAGGTCTCCAGCCTCCTGGACAACAAGTCTTTGGATCCTAGAGTGCAGTGGGCCATCATGTCTCTGCACCAAGCACTGCTGCTCGCTCCCCCCTCCTACTTCATTTTTCCTCCCTGACCCAACTGTTGAAAATTCTTTTGCAAAGTATTGGATTCCATGTTCATGGGCTCCTTCCAGCTCCTTGGCTATTTAAGGCCAGCCTGGTATCCTCCTGACTTTTTCCTCCTCCTCTTCCTTTTGGCATGGTCTAATTTGGCTCTTTCCTTCATGTTAGTTGGTGTCCTCTATAGGCCTTGTATCTTCACTTTGTTCCCCAGACCCAACGAGCCTGTAACTAGTATTAATAAAAACTAGTGAGATGTTTGTCCCTTCATTTTTTTTTGTGAAGGCCTCTGTGACACACTAGCTGATGTATGTTGTGTTTACAGATGGGGAGATGGAGTCTGTAGGGCGGAGACTGAGTGCTGCATAGCAGTGTAGAGCAATGCTGTGATTGCCTGCAATGGGAGCTTTGATGTTTGAGGTCAGCGCACAAGATGTGTGAGTGTTCTGAGGGACCCCGTAAATCTGATCTGTCTCTGTCCATCAGTCATCAACGTTCAAACTTTAAAGGGGTTTCCAACCGGGGAAAGTCCAGGCTGAGAGTTAACTGAGCTGGAAAGAAATCTTACAGTGACAGCACCTGGTGACATGAGCCGTGCAGGAGGTATCTGCTTGTGTTTGACGGAGTGGGTTGTGTGTTGACAAATTGCCATATCTTTGCAGATTTTGTGGCTTCCAACCCTTTTCGCTAAATTACGTTGCAGGAAGATTTTGATTAATCTGCCCTGATCCTGTGGTTTCCCCCACGTCAGAAAGAGAAGCTTAATGGAGAGTGCTTGTAGTAAGCACAGCCTGTCCTGTAAATACACTGGCCATGCTGCCAACAGTGCCATTAATTGATTTTGTTAAAAATATTGTTTCACTAGTATTCAATCCTGTGCCCTTGTCCCTTCCTGTGCTGTTTAATGTTGACTTCCTTGAGGCTTCTGTAAGGCTCTTGAGACGGCTTTGGCCAGTAGTCCCGACCTTTGTGGTCAGAGGATAGGGAGCGATGCTGAGCAATGAGTAGGTTAGGGAGCAAGTACTGGTCTCTGTGCCCAGGAAGGTTTGCAGGGGTACAGCAAGGCAAACGTTTTCTCATTTACCTCCCTCTTCCGCCCACCTTTTTAAAGGAGGTAAATCAGTTTTCCCCAGTATCGTGCTCAATGCTTCCCACCCTTCAACACTTAAGGTCACTGGTCTTTATTGCTTATGTGGGATCTCTTGGTGCAGAAATTGGCTGCTCTCTTTCCTCCGTTACAGCCATGATTACATTTCAAACAAAAGTTTGACTGACAGCAGACAGCTGGAGTGTCTTCATCAGCAGAGCGCTACACTGTCACATTCTCTGGATGGGTTTTAACACCGTCACCAACAATGCCCACTTCAGTGTTAATTATACAGAAGTGCCCTGGGACCTCCTGCCATGAATGGCACCAGAAATGAAAGCATTGTGTTTTGGGGGGAACCAGTAATGAGTCAACCTCTGGCCCTTGCCTCCTTGGTAATGGGCCATTCACTGGGCTGTGGTCTGAGTGGTCCTGCTCCAGGCTGGGGACAGAGTTGTGAAACAGCCTAGTGGCTGAGAATACTTGAATCAAAGGGTTTTGATGGAATGATTTGGAGCAAGGGGATTGAGAGGTGAGGTTCGGGGACGTGTCTTCAAGTTGGGGAGTCCTGGTCGTTGGGAATGAGTGACAGCAAAAAAGTCAGCTGGCCCAACCTGTCCCATGTTACTGATACATGACACTGCCTGCCTGTGGAAGAGACAAAGGCAGATAAATGGCCTGACTTAGAAGGGGAAAGAGAACAGGAAGATTCCCCACCAACCCCTTTTGGTTCCCTAGATGAAAGTTTTACATTTCCTTTGTGCATTTCACTTCCCTTTTTCGGACATCCCAAGGTGCTTTATCACCAGTGCAGTCGGTACTGTTGTAAGGCAGGAAACAGCAGCCAATTTGTGCACAGTAAGATCCTTTGGACGACACTGTGACTTGGCAGATGCTGGACATCCCCAAAACTGGTTCGGTGCTAAATATTGTCCAGGGTATGGGGATGGACTCCCTTTGCAGAATTGTCTGTGATCTTCTGCACCTTCTTGGTCAGAGCGCTCCCACCATTAATTAATTCTGCCAGCTAGGAGGGGGCAGTAAAGTAATTTTGCCCCACGGGGGTAAAAGTCCAACGACTGTTTACAGGGACTGGAGAATCGACACTTGCTGCCTGAGCAGCAGCTTGTTCCACAGGCCTACGATTCTCCAAAAGTGGAACTAAGTTGTTAACATTTGGTCTAGCTTTTCTTGCTGTAATTTGAGCCAGTTCTTTCTCCCGTCTGTTTGAAAATCCATAATATCCAGTTGCGTGTTACGCTTCATATTTGCTTACAACAGCGAGTCCACTTGGCCCATTGAGATGATGCCAAGTTTTGAAGTATTCCCCTCAATCCCATTCCTCCATTTATTCACCTGAACCGACCCACAGTAGTTTGTGAACTCACCTGCACATCTTGGGGATGTGGGGGTGGGGGCAGGAACGCTTGGAATATAAAAACTGCACATAGTCAAATGTGTGTAAAGGATTTTGCTGGTATTGTTTTGAATTGGAGCAGGGAGGTGATGTGCTGTTCTTTGTGGATTTCTTACTTGTATTATTGAGTTATCATTGGCTGCTTATCTGCCTGTTGCAATTTCTGGGAGCTTGCTGTGCATAGGTTGACTGCCAAGTTTCCTGCATTATTAATATGACCAGAATTTTAAGCCATTTCATTGTAGGTAAAACACCTTTTTGGATATGAAAGGACTGTGCTACATAAAGAGTGTTGTTTGTATTCCTTAGCTAGTTTCTAAGAAGTTAAACCAAACCAGTCAGGCCTGTCCAACTGTTAAGAGCCTTGGGGGAGATTTCTCTCAATGATATATGCAGAGTCCTGTTCACTGGAAATTGGAAAGAGTTCCTCAAACAATTGCGTGGGTGTGCATGATGGAATTTTAGTTATTCATACACTCCTGGCAAGGCCAATATCTGTGCGTGCATATTGTGCTGCATTTTATATTCTCTTAGGACTAAGGACAAAATAAAGATGGTGGACATTACGCACGTTTCATGTTTGTATTTGACAGACTCAAAGACTTATTAATGACTATTTAATGGTGTCAGACTGAGCTTTTAGATATGAGCTCTGCTTAGCTGATATTTAACATATTCCATTCACACTTGTTCTAATAAAAATGCAGTTGTTATCATTGCCTTGTTAAAATTTTCAGATTTACTACAGAACATTTATATGTAGTCATTATCAGGTGAAAGCCATTTAAATGTGTGACATCAGTTTTCCTTTGTATATATTCCTTGAGCAAATGGTCTTTGTTTTTTAAACACACTGGTTCTCGCCCTTCTGTACAACAGTGGGAGGACATGATTTGTGTACTTTCCTCATTTAGCTTTGGGCCATTGCATCAAGCTTCAGTGTGTCCCTTGGCACCTAGTCCTGGACCTTAATGTGCCAGTTTGCAATATTCAGTCATGAACAGCTCCTCTCACTATGAGATTTTCTTTATTAGCCACATGTACATCGCAACACACAGTGAAATGCATCTTTTACATAGTGTTCTGGGGGCAGCCCGCAAGTGTCACTACACTTCTGGCGCCAACATAGCACACCCACAACTTCCTAACCTGTATGTCTTTGGAATGTGGGAGGAAACTGGAGCACCCGGAGGAAACCCATGCAGACACGGAGAGAACATACAAACTCCTTACTGACAGTGACTGGAATTGAACCTGGGTTGCTGGCACTGTAATAACATTACACTAATGCTACACTACCGTGTCTGCCCTAGGTGTTTTCGAGAGACTAAAATGGCTTTTGTAGAGTTGATAAATTTCCACTAGCAGTCGGTGTTTGTGTGTCACTGGGAGCAATCTGTAGAGCACAGAGTCCTGTGTTCAGGGTGAACCTCAACAAAGACCACTGCATCTCCTCCCAAACCTCCTTGGTCAATGCACATCCCAGGTGGCGATGGATGACAGTTTCTCGGACCACGGTGGTGGCACTGAGGCTGAAGGAAGGGTCTGACAGGGAGGCCCTTCTAATTGTCGGCCAAACATGGTCTTGGAGCCTGAATGCTCTGGTGGTGAGATGTTCCACCAGGTGACTTAGACTGTCTGTTCAGGGAACCATCTGACAGGATCCACTGTCTACCGCACTGTAGATCAGGCAGTCTCTGTAGGTCATTGGCTGACTGATGTGATTGGAGGTGTTCTGCGCAAACTTTTCTACAATGGGCATGTAGGGTGTGTGACATTTCCAACTGAGGAATGTTCTGTAAAAACAGGTTGTACCCATTCTGGTGAGGTACAACAGGTGTTTGTTTCTAACCATCAACTCCCTTGGATTCTACCACTCACTGACATGCTAGTGGCAACTTGTAGTGGCCAATCAACCTGTCAATAAGCAAGTCTTTGGGAGGAAGTTGGGGAACCAACACAGTCGCAGGGAGAATATACAGACTCCACACAGGCAGCACTGGAGGTCAAGTTTGAACCTTGCTCCCTGGAGCTGTGAGGCAGCAGCTCTACCGGCTGCACATCTGTGTTATCTAAAGCATTCAGATCAGCAAGAACCTTGCTGTACACACAGTGGAGTTGTGCATTCTAGTGAGGGTGCATGGGCCCTACTACCCCTTGCCCTAGGCCAGGCCCATGTCCACCATGGACAGCAGTGGATTGGTAAGGTGGTCGCCAGGATTTTAGTTTCAAGTATTAAAGAAGAATGTTCCCAAAATTGTAAATTAAACATTGAAATATAAATGGGCCATCTATTGGAAGAGTGGATTGGTGGCCTCTTGCCTTTTGAGAATGGTCTGGATTCACCAGTGCTTGCAACTCATTACCAGGAAGTTGATTTTTTTTTGGTGGTGTGGAGACTTTATTTATAATGAGAACAGGAACGAAGACTTTAAAATTTTATTATTTCTTGCGGAGTCATCTTGGATTACCTTATTTGCTTGATCAGCTGACTTTCTGTGGAGTTGTACGTTGCTTTGCTAGTACCACAGTGCAGGTGGAGGGGAGGATCATATGCAGCCTGACGTTTATAACCATCACGCCTGTGGACATGAAGGAGCTGCTGTGTCCAAGTGTAAGATTTTCAACCTATTGCAGGCTACATTGTAAGTGTCAGATATTCGGTAGTGTAGTGGTTAGCATAATGCTCAATTCCTGCTGCTGTCTGTAAAGAGTTTGTATTTTCTCCCTGTGTCTGCATGGGTTTCTTCCCACGTTCTAAAGACGTACAGGTTAGGAAGTTGTGGGCATGCTATGTTGGCACCGGAAGCGTGGCGACACTTGCGGGCTGCCCCCAGAACACTCTCCGCAAAAGATGCATTTCACTGTGTTTCGATGTACGTGACTAATAAGTATCTTGCCTTATCTTCCTGTTGATGGTCTGCCAGCTCTGCGAAGCAGTGATGAATCCAGACCCCTTCTCGATGGCGAGTGGCCACAAACCCACCCTTCCAAAAATTTTAAAGGTGGCCTGTTTATATGCTAATGTGTAATTTGCAATTTCAGGAGCATCCCTTAATATTTGAAACTAAACCTGAGCATCTTCTAGCACTTGGACAGGCCGAGAGCCTCCTCTGCCTCCTCCCTCACCTCCATGGACATGCACACCTGGCTCCCTCTGACCTCCTTGCACTTCCTCCAAACACTACTCTCCCCTTCCAAGGATGATCCAGGAGGATTGGCAGCCCCTTCCTGGGAGGTGCCAATGAGAGGCGGAAGTGTACAAATTTGCTTCATGTGTGAAAAGAAACTGGTGTGGTTACAAGCTGCCCTTTCTCTGATTTCTTTACTGATGTGGAAAGAGTGTGAGGTTGGTGAGCCACCTCTGCTCTGTAAATGTAGATTTTGCACATTCCTTCCTGACAGAAGGCTCCCTCTGTAGCAGCAAGCTGTCTTTGGCAGGCTATAAATAGGCCCTAACTTGTGGATGGCTGTGCTGCTGCTGAGAGCTTCAGGCAAACCAGTAATTTTTTTTCTATTTTCCCTTTCATCTAAGCACAACCTTTCACTCTGTCATCGAGTGTTACTGCATTATTATCCCAACAGTGCTGCATATCAGCCCAGGGCAGCGAGTGGGGCAGGAGAAACACAAAAGCAGTGACTGATTCTGTACTTTCTAAAGAAATAAGTACTGTCCGAGTTAAAACCTGTAGGCCTGACTCGTTCCACTCTGATCTCCCCACACCATCAGTACCACATCCCTGCCCAGAGACCTGGGCATGAACTCCACTGGCACTGCCAGTGCTGCTCAGAGGGTGCAGCACCACCAGAGGGGCTTGCTGCCTGATGGGACACCTCTTGAGTGGAAGTAAGGGAATGGGACTTCTCATCGCTGTGGTGGGAGCCAGCAGATGCCAGCCTCTGTGTTGAAGCTGCAAAAAGGTCTCCGAAGTGACGTGGTTTGGGATGTCCCGAGGTCGGGGAAGGTGCTGATGTGTGGGGCTGGAGGTGCACTGACTCCTGGGCTGACCAGCTTCTCCAGATGAGGTTCTGAATAGACTTCCTCTGAAATTTGTTTGCCTCTACCACCTTCGAATGAAAATGAAACTCTATTCAAGGCCACCTTGCAGTACCCTGAGGGAGGAGCATTCCCTCCTGCAGATCTTGGTCTTCTGGATTCCAGGTGTGGCTCTGAGGGAGCAGTAGGATGTGGCGTAGAGGTGACATGATTCCTCAGAGGGGTTTACCTTACCTCCCCAGTGCAGCCTGTTACTGAGAACCACGCTGTTCTTGCTGCAGTACTTGCTGACACAGTGGAATCAGCATGAGTAGTTCCTGGGCAAATAAGCAGTAAAATCTGCAGTGACAGGGGAAATGTTGCTGAGTTCTTGAAGGGAAAAGTTATTTTTCTTTTTCATGTTGTGTTGGTATGAAGTTAGTGGTGGAAAAGCTGATTGAATCTCTGAGAGTTGAGATGTTTTGCACTCAAGCTGCTTTGGAGCAGAAGGTCCCCATCATGCTTTTCCCCAAAAGAAGGAGCTGCAGGGAGCCAGTTCTTCAATGAGGAAGTAAGCAATATGTGTAATCACTCAGCAGAGTAACTTCAACAGAAGTAAGTATGTGTGTGTTTAAATAGTCAAAGTTTTGTTCGTTGCTGGAATACTTGCACAATGTTGAAGTCTCAGCTGCACTGAGGATGTGTAATTGAAAGAAACTTGCAATGGAAGCTCCCACCAGCTCTGTTCCAATGAATGTTGGCTGAGGAGTAAACGCTGGTGGGGACAGAACTCCCATGCCCCTCTACATCATTACCATGGGGGTTATTTTTTCTCTCTACCTGAGAACGCAGATGGTGGGGGGCAGCTTCATCCAAAGGTTAGCATCTCCGAGGGTGCAGCACCCCCCCGGAGGTGTCAGTCTAGTCCTTGCTGGGTGTGATTTGTGCCTCTCATTTCCCAATAGAGGGTGGTGACTGCCGCTTGTCATTGCAGGTTCAAGTTTATTGTTCTCATGGGCATACACAGGGTATAAATGCTGTGAAAATTAGTTTTTTGCAGGAGCAGCACAGTCTGTTACAAGATGAGGACTTGTGTATAATTTACACGAGGTAAGGTGAGCGGGGCAAGTTTTTTTTTAATGCAGTGGTGGGTGCCTGGAATGTGCTGCCAGGGGTGGTGGTGGAGGCAGATACAATAGGGGTCTTCAAGAGGCTCTTTGATCAGCACATGAATGTGCAGGAAATGGAGGGATATGGACATTGTGTAGGCTGAGGTAGTGTTAGGGTTTTTCAGGTCAGTTCAGGAGGCTGATGGCAGTGGGGCAGAAGCTGCTGTTAAACCTTGGGGTGTGGGTCTTTGGGCTCCTGTGCCACACTGGGTTGCCCTGTTGCTGGGGGCTCAGCTTGGAGGCCTGTTGTCTGAACAGGCTCAGTAACAAAGCAATGTGAAGTGCCCTGGTGTCTCGGTGTAGCCCACCTCTGCTATTGGTTGTTCTCCACACCCTCAGGTAGGCACGGTAATGTAGCAGTTAGCGTAACGCTATTACAGCACCAGTGACCTGGGTTCAATTCCCGCAGCTGTCTGTAAGGAGTTTGTATGTTCTCCCCGTGTTTGCGTGAGTTTCCTCTGGGTGCTTTGGTTTCCTCTCACATTCCAAAGACATACGGGTTAGGAAGTTGTGGGCATGCTATGTTGCGCCAGAAGAGTGGCGACACTTGCAGGCTGCCCCCAGAACACTCTACGCAAAAGATGCATTTCACTGTGTGTTTCAATGTACATGTAACCAATAAAGATCTTATCTGTGGGTGTGAGCTGTGTCTGCCCCTCTCTGTGGGACTGTGGACTGACCACTGCTGGTGGTTTGTGTCCCAATAGTTACTCAGTCACGTGTACACATAAGAACAACAGCCACAATATACTTCTCATTTGTATTTCTTTATGACATAGAATGAGGCCATTTGGCCCACTGAATCTATGCTGGCTCTTGGGGAAAATCCCATTTTATCCCACCTGTGTCCCATAACCCAGTCTTTCACATATTGCCATTGACACCTCTTTTTCCCTACCACCCATCTAAACTGGCCAATTAACCTACTAATTAACACATCTTTGGGACATGTGTGGAAACTGGAGCACCTGGGGGAAACCCACAGGGTCACAAGGAGAACATGCAAACTCCACATGGTAAACATCCAAGGCAACTGGAGGTGTGAGGCAGCAGCACTACCTGCAGCACCACCTATCAAGCAATTGGATTCGTGTCCCACCCCTGGGAGTTGAACAGAGAAACCTGCTGCTGTCTCTCACCACCACAGGCTGCGTCACAATAGATTGATGGCTGAGACAGTGGGTCGGTGTTTCATTCTGAGTCTGATGGTTGTGGGTTTAATCCCCTCCAGGGATGAGCACAAAATTCCACATCACGGACGGAGCGCTGCACTGTTGGAGGGGCTGCCTTTCGGAACGGGTAGTAAACCAAGGCTCTGGGTGGGCCAGGGAGCTCTTGTGGCACCATTTTGGGGAACACTGGATCTTCCCCTCAGCACTGGCCAATATCTCCTCCATAATCAACATCAGAAATAAATGTTACCTGGACTTTTTCTTTTTGTGGAAGCTTGCTGTGCACAACTTGGATGTCTCATTGCAACTGGGACAGCCAACTGTATTACCTTTCAGACACCAGAACATCCTGAGGCTGTGAAAGGCACTATAGAAATGAAAGTATTCCTGCCTGTCTTCCACAGTGCAGTAAACATAGCAAATAAGTTCCAATCTCACTGTGTTCTGCTTCTGATAATTTAGAAAAACATTTAATAATTTGAGATCTTAAGCTGAGCTCAAAGCTCTAGTGGACCGAAAGAATGGAGAATTTTATTCTGAGCTGTGTTCGTTTAACTTGGCTTCCAGTTACAAAGTCCCAGGTGTAAGTGGACAAATGGGTGGAAGTTGGAACTGCAGTGGGAATGCAAATGAATCATTGGGTAATTGAAAATTTAAGAGCAGTGAGGTGTAATTATAACCATCATCTTTTAATGGGTGAAGTGTCCCAGGGTGTGTTAAGTTATCAAAGCAGTGCTTTGTTCTGAGCCATGGGAGGTGATGTTGGGCAGTCGACCATTGGCTGGGGTGAGCGATGTGTGGGAGGTTGATGGGGGTGAGGAACGTGTGCGGGGAGAATCTGAGAAGGGAATCTGTTGAGTGAGTTTTGTTGCTCATTGGACCTCTGTCTGTTAGCACTGCTCTTATCTTGCAGGCAGTCTCTTGATGTGGGTGAACATGATTAATAGGTAAATTATCTTGCAAAAACATTTGTATTAGGTCATTAAACTTGCACAAAACAGAAAATATAGACATAGATCAGCAGAATGAGGTGAAATTACAGCCAGTTTTGTTTGTTTTTCTCCTTAATGGAGAGTTATTTTTGTAAATATTCACCAAGAGCAGAACAGTGGGTGTAGTAGCAGCCTGATGTAAACTACTGGACAGAGGGGTACCCTGAGATAAAGATGAAATTTTGCTGAAGAGCTATTACTTTGGGGAAAGATGCCCTCTGATCTGTCTGGAACTCACTGGTGTTTCGGGCAAGGTGTCGTCTGTCACTAGATGTTACAGACGGAGGTGTTGTCAGGTCAAGAACCATATTCTGAAGCTGGCTGCAGCTGCTGCAGAGGTTCCGAAGGGCCACTGTTTAAGCCCCTCCTGGAATCAGTGTTAAAGCCACAAACTGTTTGCTCAAGGGTTACAAATAACTGATGTTGTGTTAAGGTTACGTAATTGGAATAACATCTCTTGTGTTTAAAATGCTGGCTTGAATGTTCTGAAAACGTTGTAAGTAAAATATTTTTGATACTTTCTGGAGTTCTGAAATCAACAGTGTTGAAAATGCTCAGCAGGTCAGGCAGCGTCTGTGGGGAGAGAAACTGTGTTAACAGCCCTTCATCAGAACTGGAGTTGTGGTCTATTAATCCATACACTGAGCTCATATCCTAGCAGCTGGGAATCTAGATTTAAAGTAAATCTGGAATTTAAAAAAGTAATAATCTGTAAAATTGACAGATTGTTGTAAAAGCACACATCTGGTCTACTCTGTCTAACTGTTGCTGGTTTGTGTGGAATTGTTGTTGTTGCCAAACTCATTTCACATTGGTCCTTTCAGTTGGAGCTGACCTTCACTGGAGTTCAGAAATGAAAGGGCACTTCTTAATCCAGCTCTGCATCCTGCTCCCCTGACATCCTAACAGTCACTGTAGCAAATATTTCAGTTGTCTGGCAGGGAGTAAATTGGAAACTTCATCTGACATTGGTTCTCTTCCAACATGAACAGCTTGCATTTGATACAGCATCTCAGGCACTTCATGAGGGTGGACTGAGTAACAGTGGTAGGTGTTAAAGGACTGGAGAGAGGCTTAGGATGGGAATGCCATAGCTTGATGCCTGGGCAGGTGAAGTCACAGCTGCCAGTGGTGGAGTAATGGAGAGCAGGAGGCTTATGTGGACTTGTAGTCCTGATGTGAAGTGGATTCAATGGTTGGAAGGATAAGTAATGCCTTTTGCCTGAACCTTGAAAGGGTTCTCATCTGCCGGATGGGGTGTTACTTTCTCTTGTATTTTGTAACAACACAGTAGGAATCCATTTGGCTCATCAAGTCGATGCTGGCTCTCAGTACACCCATCAGTTGTCAACTTTGCCGGTTCCCCACTCTCTCGCATACTCCAATCAACTCCACCCACCACACTCGTGGCAATGTACAGAGGCTTGAAGCTAAATTCTATTTTTACACAAGCTAAATTCTACAAACCCACACACCTTTTGGGATGTTGGAGCAAATGGAGTACCCGGAGGAAACAAGTGGTCACAGGGAGAACATGCAGACTCCCCACAGGTGGGAGCCACATTTTGGAATTGAAGCTGAGTGGCTGGGCTCTGAGCTGGCCGCACTAACTGCAGTACCACCTTGCTACCCGAAGGCTGACAGGTCATCATCTGTCCCCTGGGACTGACCTGTGGAAGTTGTGCTGGTGCCAAACATGTGTTGCTTGACTGCAGAGGTGATGCCTTGAGTCCATGATAAGTTGAGGTGGTCTTTTATGGGGGGTGTTGGAGGGTTTGATGTGGCTGAGGTGCATCTCCTGGACTGTTTGAGAAAGATGGAAGTGTTCATTTCCAGGTTTGAAGGTGGGAACAGACCTTGCATTTGTTTGACCTGTTGTCTGCATCCCACTGTTAGTTGCTGGTGGTTCAGGATGTGCTTAAATTTGACCTTGTGGCATGGAGATGGGCTGGTGTGGCTGGAGACAGAACTCCAGGTACACACTCCCAGCTGGTACTTCAGTTTATATTGAGGAAGAGCAGTGTGGATGACACTGCACTCCACACTTGTGAAGACTATGGTAGCCATGGAAAATCTCCCTGCTCTATTTGGAGCCTGTGAAGATGAGTCCCCCCCCCCCATCCCCCCAGCTCCCCAAAGTTTAGGGTGGCCATTACTGCTGAGCTATAATCAGATTTGTGCATTTGGCCTGTGCTAGCTCTGTGAATGTCTCCTCGTTTAACCTGCTCCCTGTTCTTTCCCCACAGCCCTGGAGATGCTTTCCCTTAAGCATTTTGTGTAATTTTATTTCTGGAAGTTCCAAAAGAATTATTTTCAGCTGCCCATTCAAGCAATGTGGTCCAGTTTACTGGATTTTCAAAAAAATGTGCTTTTGCCAATTATTTTAAATCTTTGTCCTGTGGTTGCTGACTGTCTGACCTTTTGGAAGGAGTTTCTTCTTTATCGCAGCTAATAAAACTCACTGATTATAGAGCAATGCTGTTCAATCCTTTCCTCTGTCTGTCAGTCCAAGGTTCCTCAGTAGCAGAAACCGCTCATCCCTGGAATCCTTCTGATGGCTCTGACACACTTCAACCACAGTCTGTCAATTCTCTTAACTAGTCATTTGCTGTAGGGAAGGGCTTGACTACATAGCAAATCAAGCAGCCTTTGTATTCCAGGAGAAATGAACTTCATGGTCAGTCAAACTTGCTGTGGAAGGTTGGGCAGAATTAGAATGGGGTTGGTGAAGAAGGTTGCATTTCTGTGGCACTGTCTGGACCTCTTCCCAGAGAACTTCTCCGTCAGTAGTCCACTTTGTCTCTGGTGTAGTTGCTGCTCTGGTTGCAGCATCACTTTGAAGTAAACTGTACTGTGGTTATGAAGTAATTATGTTTGTTCTTTTAATTAAAAAATGACAAGTAAAAGATGTCACTGAAACAGGAAGCAGATTTTACTTGAAGGCAAAAGAGACTGTAAATGTTGGAATCTGAATCAAAAACAGAACGCTGGAAGAACTCAGCAGGTCAACTAGTATCCATTAGAGGCAAAAGGTGTACGTTGACATTCAGGACTGAGGAAAGAGTGCTTGTATGTAGCAGTACAGGGGGACAGGTGGGAGGTGATAGATGGAGCCAGAAGGGGAGGGGATGGGAAAGATGAACAAAAGGAAGAGAAAGCTAGGTGGACAAGTGAGTGTGTGGGAGGAGAGCACTGGGAGTGTGAGTTACAGGAAATTGGAAAATCCAGTGTTCATACCATTGGGTTGGAAGCTCCCCAAGCAAATTTCCAATTTGCATTTGGCATAAGAACATGACAGTGGAGAAGGCAGAGGACAGACGGAGAGGGGAGTTGAAATGAATTAACCCTCACCAACTTTTATTGATGCACCATAGAAAGCATCCTATCTGGATGCATCATGGCTTGGTACGGCAACTGCTCTGCCCAGGACTGCAAGAAACTGCAGAGAGCTGTGGACACAGCCCAGTGCATCACGGACACCAGCCTCCCTTCCTTAGACTCTGTCTTTACCTCTCTCTGCCTTGGCAAAGCAGCCAGCATAATCAAAGACCCCACTCACCCGGGTCATTCTCTCCTCTTCCATCAGGTAAAAGATACAGGAGCTTGAGGGGCACGTACTGTACCACCAGGCTTAAGGTCAGTTTCTACCCCATTGTGATAAGACTATTGAATCCCTATGCAATGAGATGGACTCCTGACCTCTCAATCTACCTTGTTGTGACCTTGCACCTTATTGTCTACCTGCACTGCACTTCCTCTGTAGCTGTGACACTACTCCATACTGCTATTGTTTTTACCTGTACTACCTCAATGCACTCTGTACTAACTCAATGTAATTGCACTGCGTAATGAATTGACCTGTACAATCGGTATGCAAGACAAGTTTTTCACTGTACCTCAGTACAAGTGACAATAATAAACCAATTCCAAGATGGCCGTTGTGGACAGAGAGCAGGTGCTCTGCAGAATAGTCGCCCAGTCTACACTTGGTCTCGTCCATGTAGAGGAGGCCATGTCACGAGCACTGAATGCAGTAGATCAGGTTGGAAGAGAAGCAGGTGAACCTGCCTCACTTGGAAAGGCTGTTTAGGTCCCTGGATGGTGGTGAGGGAGGAGGTGAAGGGACGGGTTTTGCACCTTTTTAGATTGCAGGGGAAAGTTTTTCAATTACACAGTTCTTTTAATGGGTTAAACTGTCAGAAGTGTTGGTGGGATGTGGCACCCTGTCTGTAGGGCAGTTGACCAGAGGTTGCTCAAATTGATGGATTTTAACTGTTGTGGAGAGAGGTGGGTTTGGGGAGAATTCCTGAGGTTGGGAAGCAGGAATCTGAAGGCTTGGATACCAATGGGACCAGAACTGGGGGTGTGCAGAGATCTTGGAACAGTAATGTGCTGGAGGAGCATTCCAAGGTCATGAGGAATTTGAAAGAATTGTAAAGTGAAGATATTGATTAAAATTCCTGATTCATTTCCGATGTGAATGTTGGTCCTTGGAGAAGAGGATGGTACAAGTTGGGATGTGAGCAGCAAATTGGAAAGTGATCTGTTGTTTGTCCTGCGTTTTAGTTAAGTAATGAGCTCTTCAACGATGTAAAGTTGCTGAAAATTTGAAAGGAAAAACAATGTTGGAAATACTCAGCAGGTCAGGCAGCATCTGTGGAGAAAGGAACAGGATTAATGTCTTTGGATCAATGACCTTTTCATGTACCTTTTTTTTAAATTAAGCAAACTGGAGTGATGAGCATTTCTTTCAGACTGGGCAGTCGCGCACACTCAATGGTTCCCTCTCTGCCAAGGTCTCTGTCCCATATTCTCTCCCCCGCCACTCAGTGCCCCTCCTTCACACTCCCTTGGGCATTCCTCAAAAGGATGCAAGTATGTTGGTTTTTGCAAGTTGTGGGATGGCTGAGCAGATTGGAGCAGGGCCTTCTCGCTGCTTGTCTCATTTTTGTGCTCTGATTAAGATTTGCTGGTCCCATGCTGTGTAAAACAGAGTTCTAGCTGTCAGCTGTAATGGTTTTGATGACACTGTTAAGACTATCCACAGTTACCAAGGACACATGTCCAAGTATAAATCAGAATTTGAAATTGGCCGGTGCTGTGCTGGTAAATGCCTGACTGTGTTGAAAAGCAAGAGCTACCTCCTGCCCTGTCGGTCACTGTGGGGGTGTGACGCAAGGAGACGGGAACCGGTTCAGATCCTGGTGTGAGAGATTGCAGGGTTCGGTAAATGGTAACCGATTCCTCAGACCATTGTCTAATTAGGGGGAGGTTTTGGGATGATGCAGCGCTTGACTTTTTAAAGTGGCGTGTGTGATGGAGTGGTTGTTGGCATAATTCATGGAGCTGGCCACAGCAAAATAACCACTTTGCTCAGCCTGGAGAGGGGCGAGGTGGTGAAACTTCTGAGGACCGCTCAGTCATTCAAACCATGGAGCCTTTGCCAGCCTTCCCCTGGTCCATTCCCACCCTCCCTCTCCCCATTCTCTTACTTCTGACAAATGCATTATTTCTTTTAATGGAATTCACTATCACTGTTTTAATGGTGGTTTGGGCAGAGAACCATGTAGTGCACGAGTAGCCCTTCGCCTCTGCTCAATGTCCAAGGGCAACATCTTGCACTGTAAACAATACTGCATCTTCTCCCCCCACCACCACCACCTAGGTACTGGGAGGTGGAGTTCAAACTTCCCCAATCGTTTTTCATCAGTGTGGCTCTGTGTATAGGTGACTCTCTATCAGTGGTCGATTGACTGGATGTCACTGAGGCTTGGGGACTCTCACTGACACTGGGCATCGAGTTTCAAATGTTACTCCAGGGACCTGAGCACAAAAATATAAGCTGCTCTCCAGCACAGTAATGGGGTTGGAGGTTGCTGCAGTGTGGGAGGTGGGTGCTGAGGACTGGCAGAGGGTCACTTCTGTGCTTCACGCTGCCCACAGTGACACCCTGTGGAACGTGCTGAGCCCTGGGCTGCTGGTCTTGGCTCCGTGAGTTTGGCAGGCTCACCAACCCCTGCTTTGACCTAGTTGTTTTCGGTTCAAGCTGTGCTGAGATCCTGCAGCACTGGAGCCATGAGGAGCTTAGAACCCATTTAATCAAATGGATAATGTGATTTCTTAATGAGTGGTATTAACTAAAGCTCACTGCATGCTGGTGGAGGCGTGATGGTGTAAATGTAAAATGCCAGCTCTGCCTGCAGGTACCTTATCCCTAATCTCCCTCCACTCAGTGATATATTTGGAAATCCATTTGGCAGAGGTTTCAATTTAACATTGGATTGGTTGGAAGATGATGTTGAAATGCTTTGTTTTCTGTTTCCACTCTACCTTGTTTCCAGACTTGATCTCTCCTCCACATAGCCCTGTACCCGCTGTTTTCCCCCACCCCATCCCCTGGGACCGAGAATGATTTTCTTCCAGTCCCATAGAGTCTCGGGTGGTTGATGAGGCCTTAGGAGGTTAAAGAAATTTGGTTTGTCCCCTTTGACTCTCACCAACTTTTACCGATGCACCATAGAAAGCATCCTATCCAGATGTATCACGGCTTGGTACGGCAACTGCTCTGCGCAGGACCGCAATAAACTGCAGTGAGTTGTGGACACAGCCCAGCACGTTACAGACACCAGCCTCCCCTCCTTGGACTCTGTCTTTACCTCTTGTCTTGGCGTAGCAGCCAGCATAATCAAAGACCCCTCCCACCCAGGACATTCTCTCTCCTCTCCTCTTCCATCGGGTAGAAGATAAAGGAGCCTGAGAGCACGTACCACCAGACTTGAGGACAGCTTCTACCCCACTGTGATAAGACTATTGAATGGTTCCCTTATACAATGAGATGGACTCTTAACCTCACAATCTACCTTGTTGTGACCTTAAACCTCAATGCATTCTGTACTAACTCAATGTAACTGCACTGTGTAATGAATTGACCTGTATAATTGGTTTGTAAGACAAGCTTTTCATTGTATCTCTGTACAAGTGACAATAATCCAATACCAATGTGGGACTCTCGGACTCCCCACAGGTGGAGTGGGGGTGTTTGAAGAGGCAGGTGGCTGTGTATTTGGGAGATGGGTACACTCCTGTGTGCTCCAGACACCTGGACTCAAGGTTCTCTGCCATCCTGAATGCTGCTTCTCTGGTTCTGGGCCAGGGGTTGCCACAAGGCCAAGGGATGTTGGACTTCTCCACCAAAGAGGTTTTGAGAAGATCCTTTGAAAGGTCGCATTGGACTGCTGCTCGTTTTGGTGGCTTCCAATCCAAGAATGCCATATGTTTGAATTTGTTTAGCTCCTGGTCCTCCTCGACCTCTTGCCCATCAAGTCCCGTTTCTTTTGTAACTTTGTAGGTAGGTTACTCCATCCTTCCTGACAATGGTCACGGCAGTGGTGACAAATGCAGGACTTGCCCTGTCCTTATCCAATGGGGTGAACCTGAGGCAGGAATTCCACCTTGGGACCAGATTCCTGAAACGTGGTGGGTGCCTGGGGAGGTTTCTCCCTTGGCAGGGATTACAGGCATTGGCAGTGCTTCATCTTGTCCTCCCTCCCTCCTTGCACCATGACTTAGTGCCACCTTGTGCCTCTCCACCTGTAACTGCTGCATCTTGTGCACTGCCAAAGGAGAGGGAGCAGTGACTGACCTGGCTCCCTGCGAGCTGATATTCCCACACAGGAGGCTGTCGACTACGATTCCCAACAAATCAGGAAATCCTGGAGCTGAGAGCGATGTGTTGGTCTTTTTCCTGGTTTCTTGTTTTTTTTTGCATACACTTTGAATTCTCTGCAGTTTACACTCACTTGCTCTCACCCACTGTGTCTCTATGTGCCTACATCTGTCTACTAAGAGGGATTGCAGTTCATACAGTGCCGGTGGTTGAAGAATTCCTGGCTGTGTTGCTGTAAGAAGAATCCTTTGTGGAATCGCTCTGGCCAGGATGTCTGGATCTCACTGCTATTGGATCTGGCAGGAAAAGCAGAGGAAACAATCAAGTTAATAACCAGTGCCAGGGATTCTTTGAGGAAGGATATGTTTTATCCCCTGGGGTTGCTTCAGAGACTTTTACTGCCCATCAACTTCATAATAATCACACGATAGGTAACTATAGTAACTCAAGTGTTGTAGAATCAGATGTACAGCACAGAAATGGGCCCACCACATCCATGCTGACCTTTTTGCCCACCTACACTAATCCCATTTGCCTGCATTAGGTCCATATTCTTCTCTGCTTTGCCTATTCAAATACCTGACTAAATATCTCACAAGTGTAGTGATTGTACCTGACTCTACCTCGGGCAGTGAGTTTCAGATATCAATCACTTTGTGTAAATGAAAATAAAACGTTCCTACCGTGGGGGAAAAGATTTTGACTATCTAACCTATCTATGCCTCTTATAATTTTATATAACTCTATCAGGTCAGTTGAATCTCCTCTTCACTCGCCAGCACAACCACATCCTTCCCATCGTGTGATGACCAGAGCTGCTGCTCAGTACTCTGTGCAGTCTAACCAGTGTTTTGTAAATCTGCAACAAATGTCCCAACTCTGGTATTGTATGCTCCAATCTGAAGGCAAGAATGTCTTATGCAACCTTTATCACCCTATCCTGTGCTGCCACTTTCAGGGAAGGATGGACTTGAACCCCAAGGTTCCCCTCTCCAACATTCCTTAGGTCCCTACCATTTACTGCACATGTCCTTCCCCTATTTGACTTCCCAAAATGCATCACCTCCCACTTGTTGGGATTAACTTCCATCTGTCAGTGCTCTGCCTGGCTTTCCATCTGATTTTATATCCTGCTGTAGCCTTAGACCTTCCTCACTATTCACAACACCTCCAACTTTTATGTCATCTATATACTTGCCCACTACACCAACCTGCATCATCCCTGATGCAGGATTTCAACCTGAAATCTCGATTTCTTCCATTCCCCCCACCCCCACAGATGCTGGTCAACCCACCGAGACCCTGCAGCAGATTTTGTCCTTCTGTTATTCCAAGATCCCCAAACCTGACGTGGAGTTTTTGAGAAATGCAGCAAAGAACAAGGTCTTCGGTCCACTGAGTCTGTGATGGCCACCAGCCACCATTTGCACTAATCCCATTCTCCCTGCATTCTATCAACGCCCCCCCACCCCAGATTCTACCATTCACCCATGCACTAGGTCAATTTGCAGTAGCCAATTAACCTGCCGACCCACAACATCTTGGGGATATGGGATGAAGCCAGAGGAAACCCATACAGTCACAGAGAAAACATGTAACCACCATGCAGACTGAGCCCGAGGACCGGATTGAACCCAGTCTCCTGTACTGTGAAGCAGTGGCTCTACCAGCAGCACCAATGTGCTGTTGTGTTGTGGTCTGACCAGCAGATTGAATTGGAAATTTGGATGTGGTGAGCTTCTGTAATCATTATACATGTGTGTTTTCAATCATGCAGCTAAACCTTATTGATTATTTCCAGCAATTCCCTTCATGAGTTGAGGCATTGAATAAACAAGTTGGGAGCTGAGTTGATGGATAGGATGGGGCAGGGGCTGGTTGGAGAGCAGGACCAGAGTGGAATTGAGGTCTTGGAGGAGGGAGGAGTACAATAGTCCTGTACAAGGTGTTGAGGCTGGTGCCCAGACGCTAGGACTGATCTACGGACCAGTGTGGGGAAACACATCACTGCAGCAAAGGAACATAAATGTAATTAGATTTGGAATTAACAAGCCAGTTTTTGTAAGAGTCTATGAACAGTTTATAACAGTTAGTGATTGAGAATACCCTTTTTATTCATTTTTTTTTGGAACCTGAGCATTGCTGGAAAAGACAGCATTCGTTCCCATCCCTGGTTGTTCTCCAGGGTGGCAAACCACTGCCTTAAACTAAAGAGTTTCTGGTGAAGGCATTTGCAGAGTGCTGTTGGGAAGGAAGTTGCAGGAATTGGACTTTACGTTGAACGAATTATGTTTGACTTCCAGGTCAGTGTAGTGTGTGACCTGGAGGAGTGAGCTCCCCAAGCACCTGTTACCCATGTTCTTTAAGATGGTGGGTGGTCTGTCGCAAACGTCAGTGAATTTCCTCTCAACTAATGTCACAAAGAATCTAATTATCTTTCGTATCTGGGCAGCCTTTGCTGCGATTAGTAAATGAACACAGAGCCCCACAGGGCAGATATTCTCCCAGTCTAGCTGGGCTGTTGAACTTGGTGATGTGTGTGTGGTGCATTTCTTTGTAAGGTGACTGTCAGTGTTCAATACGTTAACTGCAAGATCAGTTCCAGATTCCTTCCACTCCACTAATCCCATGCTGGGCCACGTGGGAATCCAGCCAGTACAGATTAGTGGCGCAGGAGCCGAGAGTGAGGTTACTTGTCTCTTCACTGGAACATGGACCCAGGTGTCTTCGACTGGAGCAGGCTGACCATGTCTCTGCTTCTCTGTGTGGAGGTTGGGGGCTAGTGGACAAGCCTGAGCAGCCACTCTCAATGATGGCAGCATCTCTTCCTGTCGATGCTCCGCTTGACCCTGACAACACTGTAGGCAGAGGTGGAGGCCATTCTTCCCCTCTAGGCTTTGATGCCATTCAATGATATCATGTCTGATCTGTGACCTACATCCATGCACCCTTTGCCCCTTGCCCTGAATGTATCTGCTGATGAAAAATCTCTTTGGTCTCCGGATCCAGTGGCCATTGACCTAACATTTGCTCCTGTGGTGGAGAGTTCCCACTTTGCTTGTTTTTCTCCACCTCCTGTCACCGAGTGGAACATCGCTCCTGTCCTCGGATGTCACGAGCCTATCGGTCCCAACAAAAGAACTATTGAAGGAAGCGTGACGGCCAGTCTGTTCACATCGAGTTCCCACAAACAGCAGTGCTTAATCTCTTGGTGGTAATGTTGATCTGAGAAGTAAATGTTGATCAAATGACATGAGGGCTCCTCTGTACTGGGCAGAGTTGTACAGCACAAAGGGCCCTTCCACCCACCACATTGATGGTGACCATTCTCATCAACACTAATCCCATTTGCCCACATCAGGTGTGTATCCTTAAGTGTTGCCAATTTAGTGGCCTGTCTAAATGCCTCATAAATGGAATGATGGTATCTGTTTCCACAACCTCTGGCAGTATGTTCTAGATATCAACCACACCATGGCAGGCATTGTAGTGGAGCAGTTAACGTAATGCTATTACAGCGCCAGCGACCCGGGTTCACTTCCCGCCGCTGTCCGTAACGAGTTTGTATGTTCTCCCCGTGTCTGCATGGGTTTGCTCCGGTTTCCTCCCACATTCAAAGATGTACAGGTTAGGAGGTTGTGGGCATGCTATGTTGGTGCCGGAAGCGTGGCGATACTTACAGGCTTCCCCCCCCCCCCCCCCCCCCGAATACTAAACAAAAAAATGCACTTCACTGTGTGTTTCGATGTACATGTGTCTAATAAAGAAATCTTACTCTAAATCCCCCTTCAAAACTCCTTCCTCTCAACTTAAACCCATGACCTCTTGTTTTTGACACCCCTATCAAGGGGAAAAGATTGTGACTGTCTGTCTCTGTTTTCTAGTTTTGTCCCAGAGACACCCGATTCTAATTGTCCTCATCTTGGGCTGCCCAGCCAGTGGCCGTTAGTTTCTCCATAACCAGCAGAACAGTCCCCTTTGCCACCTGAGCACAGTTTCCCCCCAGTAACCCTCCACCCTCCCCACACACTCTTAGCTCGGGTGAGAACTCGCAGGGTAAATGTCAGCTCAGTTCATCCACTTCGACTGTTTCCTTTGGGGTGCTGAGGGGTGTGGAATGTTTCAGATCAGTCAGTTTTTTAAAAAGAATGATCAGCTACAGTCAGTTGTTCTGTCCCTTTCACTCCCTCCCCAACACTCCTGGTGACAGTGCTCCACTCCCGACCCCTGAGGCTGAGCAGTCTCAGACCCAAGGCAGTCCAATTGTCCCAAGGACTGTGAAGAACGGCTGCATTAACCAGGCCTGCAGCCCTTCCTTGCAGAATGAGCTCCTCCATAGCCTGGGTTGTTGATGATCACAAAGTGGATTCAATTAAAGTCAATTGGGAGCAGGGACTGTGGCTGCCAATGGCCTGCTGGTGAAATGATGGGGAGGGAATGTGATCTGAACTCTTGCTATAGTGACTGGCCTGTTTCAGATAGTGAACAGCAAAGAGGGAGAGACTTGGGCAGGGACTCTGCCCTCCTCTGACCTATTTGGCAGGTTTTCCCACCCATGCCAGTGCCCATTCCCTATGGAACCTCTATGGGGCAGGCTCTGCTTTGAATCCTCTGCAGTGCTACAGATCTCTGGCCCAGTCTCTATCTCTGAGGCACAAAGGGAGGCAGCTGCCTGCAAGCTCATCAGGTCAGCAGAGTGAGCAAGGCTGTGGCAGAGAATGTGGAGTGTGAAGCTCGTCTTGTGTGCTGGCACAGACGGTTATTCTGTGTGTGTTTCAGAAAGGTGTTGGCTTGTTTCTGTAACTCTCGAGGATTAGTGAAATCTGGACTGTTTGTTTGTTGTGAGAAGCATTAGCTGACTCACCTGGCACTCAATGGTAGGCTAAATAAGTACTTACCTGGTATCTGTCACAAATCCCTGCGCATCTGTACAACATCAACACTGCTCTGGTCAACACCTTGGCACAGAGCAGTGATGGATCTGTGTTCTGTAGGCATCTGACCAGGGATCCTGCCCTCTCCAACCACTGTGGGAGGACAAACATCTCTGCCGTAACATTGTCATCATTTCTGGACTGGACCGGACCTGTCTCCTTGCTGTCCATGTGTATGTGACCAGAACTTGTTTCCAACCGTCACCATTCTGTTTGCCCACCACTGCTGTTATTGTCGACCCACAGGGTCTCTGCATGCCTGCAGTCTAAGTACCTATCCAGATATTCTGATCCCTCCTTCCCTATTTCTGGAAACTCCTCCCAGCCAACATTTTCCTTCTTTCTCCCATTGGCATCCATGCCTTTTGGCCTCTGTGCAACTCTGTGGCCACAGCAGCAGATTTCCAGTTTACCACCTGTTGCTGACTATTGTGTTTGCTTAAAGAATTGTCTGTGTCCAACTGACTTCACCTGGGACCACATTGGGGATGGATCACTGGACTCTGTGGAGCAAGCAGACACCACCCATGGGTGGTTGGGAATGGGGGGAAAGAGTCCCTGGGCACCACAAGGGTGGAGAGCAACTGAGCCCCACAGGGGTGGGGGGAGTGATAGAGAAATTGAAAGCCCCATAATGGAGCAGCAAGTATTCAGGGTTGAGGAACATTTGCTGGACATAAGGTAACTTTGAGGACCCGTAAGTAAGAAGAGTGTTGTCTACACATCCCTCTCCAAGTCTCTCTCCATCCTGATCAGGATGGTCATCGCTAGTCTTTCATCGTCACTGGGTCTAAATCTTGGAACTCAACCCCCAGGATGTTGCCTGGATTGGAGGATTTCAGTCATGGGGAGAGATTGGACAGTTTTGTTTTCCCTGGAGTGAAGGAGGCTGAGAGGTGACCTTGAAGAGGCAAAGGGTAGATAGTCAAAATCATCTTCTTATGCTGGGGTATCACAATCTAGAGGGCATAGGTTTAAGGTGAGAGGAAGGAATTTTAAAGGGGATCTGAAGGACAAGTTTTTTTACACAAGGAGTGGTTGATATCTGGAATTTGCTGCATGGAATAGGATACAGTTGCTACATACAAGTCATTTAGACAGGCACTTAAATAAGCACAGAGGAGGTTATGGTACTGATGTGGGCAAATGGGATTAGTGCAAAAAGGTTGGTATGGACAAGATGGGCTGAAGGGCCTTTTCTGTGGATGGACAATAAATGCTGGCCTGGCCAGAGATGTGAACCCTCTCAGAATAATGGAAAGAAATGATCCCTGCAAGTTCCTGCTGACTCTTGCTGTCAAGCCAACTTTTCAGGGTTAGTGGTTTATTTATAGAGCTACAGATGGTAAGTTTGGGGAACAATAGTGAGTCTGTTACTCTCTCAAAGCCAGGATGACAGCATTGGAAGTTCCATCCCTCATCTCAGGTGCTGCTTCATCGATATTTCGAGGTTTCTGGAGTCTGCATGGTACGGAATAGAAACAGCCACCCAGCCACTCCATGGATTATTTCTCTCCCACCTCCTCTTGGCACCCCCCCCCCCCCCCCCCCCCGCACTCAATCTTAATCCTTTCTGGCTGTTTGTCTCCCTTTTGCTCTGTGACCTGTGAGAGCCCCCCCCCCCCCCCCCCAGTTCTGAAGACCTGGAGTTCCTGAGGAGCTGAGACCCATGGGTATGGGAATAGGAAGTGTCGCCTGGAGTTGATGAGTCTGCATGGTACAGAATAGAAACAGCCACCCAGCCGCTCCATGGATTATTTCTCTCCCACCTCCTCTTGGCCCCCCCCCCCGCACTCAATCTTTTCTGGCTGTTTGTCTCCCTTTTGCTCTGTGACTTGTGAGAGCACCGCCCCCCCCCCCCCCCCCCCCCCCAGTTCTGAAGACCTGGAGTTCCTGAGGAGCTGAGACCCATGGGTGTGGGAATAGGAAGTGTCGCCTGGAGTTGGTGAGAGTCTGGCAGCTGGAACAGATTCCAGGGCGAGGTGGCTTCAGTGACCAGGGAAGCTCTCCATCCCAAAGGAATGTGTGCTGCGGTAGGTTCGGATTGAACATCCAACAGTGGCTTCCCAGTTTCTGGATCACTGCTCATGTGGCACCCCCCCCCCCCCCCCCCCCCCCCCGGTCACAACCACCCATTGCTGCCTAGATTAGCCCCTCCCTCACATTGCCTGGAGATGGACATACAGAGAGATGTCCTGGGTCTGGGTGGAGTGTGCGAGTGATTTTTGAACCAATGGACTCTCTGGCTGCCTTGACCTTAGCCCAAGTTTGGAAGGCTGACCTTGCTGGGATCAGTTCACTGGCCAGGCATCCGGGGAACTGCTGAGGCTCTGCTTTTGTGTAGATTTCTTGGTTTGTTAAGAGCTGGTCGTGCTTCAGGGACGTTGGGCTGGTCCTGTCCCACCTGTTGCCTTCTGCTTCCTGGGTCCACTTCTGCTCGCCTCCAGCTGTAGTCACTTCAGCTGAGTC
Organism: Pristis pectinata; assembly: GCF_009764475.1. NCBI lineage: Eukaryota > Metazoa > Chordata > Chondrichthyes > Rhinopristiformes > Pristidae > Pristis > Pristis pectinata. The sequence continues at coordinate 4,607,516 of NC_067422.1, forward strand.
TCCATCTCCAGCCTGTTTCCAAATTGTCCTGGGATTTTCTCCTTTTTTGTGGAATATTAACATGGATGCTTGTTAACTCAAAGGCAGATTTGCCAATTGCATAACAGTCCATATATAATCTGCTCTAGCAGAGCCTGTTGTTGCCAAGTCTTCAGAATGAGTAAATTGAATTGCAATTAAACATGTTGGTTCGGTGCTTACACTCCTGGCAAATGCAAATGACTCTGGCTCAAAATTGTAGTTTTAATATAATCCTTTCAGAGACAGATTACATTAGTGTGACAGTGAGCTGTGTTGTGTAGCTCTATGTTGGAAGATGGGTGTAATTTTGGGGATAGGGTCATTGCTCACTGAGGGTCAGTGTGTTTATTATGTAGTTATAATAAAGAACTACAGTTCCTAGTAGGCGATGCAAGGGATTGCATAGGGGAATGGGAAGTGGCTGTAAAAAGAAGGAAAGCAAGCCAGTCTGGTGTTGGTTGATAAAATGTTCAGATGTTAAACCCACGCGAAGTTTGTCTCTTGATGAAGAACAAACATAACATGGTGTCAGAAGTTGGAGTGGGGTCTGAACAGGGAGAGTAGATGAATACTGTGTGCAATTGAGAAAGAGACTCAGTGAATACGAAACAAAAATGCTGTAATAAGACGGAGAAAAAGTTGGCCGGCGTGGCGAGGGAGCATTGTTCCTGAAGTTCAGCAGTCACCAGATTTGCCAAGAGGGATTCAGGTGAGAGGCCGAGAGTTCCTACTATGGATAAGCTAAGACCTCCCACGCCTATGCAGTTTACTGGCAATCTAACCGATAATTGGAAATGCTTCAAACTGTGATTCAACATATATTTAGATGCTAGTGGAGCGGGAGGGAAAGGTGAAAAATTGAAAGTGTCTATTTTTCTGCATGTGATTGGCGAAGATGCTTTGGACATGTATAATAGCTTTCAAATTGATGAGACAACTTTTGAGTTGGCACTTTGGAAAAAATTTGAGGAGTACTTTATCCCAAGTAAAAACATCACATTTGAGAGACGATTTTTTTTCCTGTGACCAGAAACAAGGTGTTAGCTTTGACCAATACTTAGCTGAGCTTCACACACTGAGTAAGTTTTGTGAATTTGGAGATTTGAGAAACTCACTAGTTAAAGACAGAATAGTTTATGGAATTGCAGATAATGGACTCAGAGAAAGACTGTTGCATGAAAAAGATTTGACCCTGGAAAAGGCGGTGCATATGTGTAGGTCAGCAGAAGCCACACGAGCACAAGCTAAGGAGCTGCACAGGGCAGACACAATAGTGCATGCTGTGAAAACAGAGAAGCAACACACAAGGCATTTCCGAAAGCAAAGGGGAAGGCTCAAACAACAAATGCAGCAGATGTGGAAGTAGACACATTCCAAAGATGTGTCCTGCTTATGGGAAGTCTTGCAATAGCTGTGGGAAGAAGAATCACTTTGCAAGGTGCTGCAAAGCTGGGGCTAACGAGAAAGGTACACACAGTTGATGAGGAAATGGAGAAATTCTTTGTGGATTCTGTACAGGCGGTGGCTGCTGGTAAAACAGAATGGATTGTTCCAGTAACTGTGAATGAGACAGTAATTCCATTCAAGCTTGACACTGGAGCTCGGGTGAATCTGTTATCCATAGATGATTATAAGACTCTCACAGTAAAGAGTAAGATTTACCTTGTGAAGTTAAAAGTGACAGGCTACACTGGAGAGAAAGTTCCAGGAAAAGGGGGATGTCTGGTGACCTTTAAGCACAAGGGGCAGCACTTAAAATCACAGCTACTGATTGTACAAAAGAGAGTACAGCCAATATTAGGTCTGAGTGCATGTGAAAAGCTCAACCTAGTGAAAAGTTTTCATAGCAGCTTCACATACCAAAGATGACCACACAACACTCATAGAGTACGCAGATGTTTTTGAGGGGCTTGGATGCTTACCTGGTATTCACACAGATAAGGCAGTTGCTCCTGTTGGTCCATGCATGCAGGAAAGTTCCGTTTCAACTTTAGAGATAAACTTAAACAAGAACTAGCACACATGGAACGGATGAATGTCATACAGAAAATTGAAGAACCAACAGATTGGGTGAGTTCACTGGTCATTGTGCAAAAGAAAAATAGAGCATTGCGGACATGTCTAGACCAAAGCCATCAAGAGACCATTTTAAATTGCCAACACAGGAGGAGATCATGTCTGGTTTTCAGGTGCCAAATGGTTTAGCAAGCTCAACGCATTGTCTGGGTTTTGGCAGATGAAGCTTGATGAGGCAAGTTCGAGACTGTGTACTTTTAACACACCACAGGGAAGATATCACTATCTTCAGCTGCCATATGGGATCCTGTCTGCACCAGAAGTCTACCATAAAACCATCTACATGATTTTTGAGGGCATACCTGGTGTCGAGACCGTGATGGATGACATTGTCTGGGGGTCCACCAAGGAGGAACATGATACTCGACTGAGACAAGTGCTTGATGTGACAAGGAATGTCAATTTGAAATTAAATAAAGAAATGAGTTTGGTGTTATGACATCTATGAAGATCAGCGTCTTATCTGAAGAGGGAGTGAAGCCTGACCCAAGAAAGACTTCAGCCATTGAAAACATGGAGAGGCCCCAAAACACGGAGGTGAGATGTTTCTCGGGATGGTGACTTTCCTGGCTAAGTTCATCCCTTGACTGTCAAGTGTCAACACCACTTGGGTCACTCCTTGAGCAACAAAATGAATGGATTTGGTCTCATGAGCAAGAAGAGTGTTTCCAGATGTTGAAAAGGGTCCTAACTGAAGAGCTCGTGCTGAAGATTTATGACCCAGAAAGGTGTTGTATCAGGATATCAGCTGATGCATCCCAGCACGGCCCTGGATCAGTACTACTGCAGCAGCATGATGGCACATGGCAACCTGTGGCCTGTGCATCAAGGGCTTTAACAAGTGCGCAAGCCAACTATGCACAGATAAAGAGCTTCTCGCCAGTCCATATGCATGTGAAAGGTTCCATCAGTACACCTATGGGCAAGCTACTGAAGTGGAGACAGACCATAAACTGTTGGTCTCAATTATGTCCAAACCACTGAATGACTGTCCCATGATAATACAGCACATGTTGATAAGGCTGCAGAAATATGATGTGAAGATGATCTACGCACTGGGAAAATACGTATGTTTGCTGCTGATCTGCTGTCTCCGGCAGTTGACAAGACAGAAAAGAAAGACCAACAGGTTAATGCAGATATACAGGCCTATGTTGACACGACTGTCACCTCTCTTCCAGTATCTCTGAACGGAACAGAACAGATTAGGAAAGCAGCAGAGGCAGCTGAAACAATGAAAGTACTCAATGATACAATACAGAAAAGATGGCCAGCAGCAAAGGATGACTGTCCAATGTGTATTTGGGATTATTGGGCACGCAGAGCTGAACTGTCAGTAGTGAAAGATATGGTCTTCAAAGGGAACAGGTTTGTGATTCCAGTGTAACTACGCAAGGAGATGCTCTAGAAGATACACAAAGGTTATCTTGGGGAGGAAAAACGTAAATGTAGAGCACGTGAAGTGACGTACTGGCCAAGAATGAACCAAGACATCAGCTGGACCACTGCTTCATGTGAAATATGCCTTGCCTACAGACCAAAGCAGAACCACTTACACCACACCCTGTACCAGACAGGCCATATTTCAAAGTTGGAGTGGATTTGTTTGACTAATGGGAAGAGCCATATTGTTATAACAGACTATTTTTCCAATTACCCAGAGGTTGCAACACTGCAATCAATGTCCAGCAAAGCAATTATCACGTTCCTGAAAGCTGTGTTTGAGAGGCATGGAGTTCCATGTGAAGTAGTATCAGACAATTGTCCACAATTTTCAAACTGTGAATTTGAATCCTTTGCCAATGTTTGGGGGTTTTGACATATAACCTCAAACCAACATCACCCACAATTTAATGGCACAGCAGAGAGTTCAGTTAAGGTGGTGAAGGGCCTCATGAAGAAAGTGCAAGATAGACGAGAGGATTTCCACAGAAGTCTAATGATTTATGGAAGTGTGCCACTGCAGAACAGCCTTTCACCAGCCCAAATGCTGATGGGTTGACCCATACGCACTAGCCTTCCAATACATGAAAACCTGTTGACACCTGAAGGAGTACACAAGGTCAAACAGGCTAAAGAGGAAGGGAAAGAAAAACAGAATCACGACAAGACAGCGAAAAGCCCACCAGTCCTGAAGCCTGGGGATCAAGTGCGAATCAGAGATCATGATCCTGGCACATGGTCCATGCAAGGAGTTGTGCAAGAGGAAGTAAATCCACATTCATACCAGATCCAGACGGAGCGAGGGACACCTCTGAGGAGGAATCGCATGGATCTACGACCACAAGCTCCAACCCATGGCTGTCCCCTGTCCCCTGTCAGTACGCCAAAGGGGCCAGCATATGGAGAAAATGAACATGTGGACCAGAGTTCCCAGGAAAACACCAATAGTAATGCAGCAAATGAAAGCAACACACCTGCAAAAACAAGTACCAGACCAAAGAGGACCATTAAACCACAGACTGATTGAAAGCTGCTGAGTGGACAAGGGTTCTTGGCAGGTTTATAAGGACAAAGTATTTGTTTGTTTGTCTTTAAAGTGGGAAGATGTGTTATTATGTAGTTATAATAAAGAACTACACTTCCCAGTAGGCAATGCAAGGGGATCACATGGGGGAACAGGAAGTGGCTGTAAAAAGCGAGGGGAAAGCAAGCCAGTCTGGTGTTGGTTAATAAAATGTTCAGATGTTGAACCCACACGAAGTTTGCCTCTTGATGAAGAACAAACCTAACAGTCAAGGACACTGCAATGGAGCATTTGCACCATTCTGCTCACTGGTCCCATGGGGAGTTGCATATTGGCTGGCCCATGTGTGGGCGATGAAGGGAGCATGTAATGAGGGGGTTTGTCCCTTGAAGAGGGATTGAGGGGTCTAGTCTCTGGATTGAACCCTTTAGTCTCTGGAGGAGTGTTCTCATTAGGACAAGATTCTGCAAGGGATTGAAGGGCAGATGCTGGGAAGCTGCTCCCTCAGGGAGGAGGTGATACAACCAGTGTGATACTCGTGGGATAGGGGGTCAACCATTTGGAATTGGAATGGAGAGAGTACTTTGCACTGGGGGTTGTGAATCTTTCTTCTCTACTCCAAATGCTTGGGTACAGAGCATGTTCAAGTCTGAGATCAGAGTTTTGGGCTGTAAGGGAAGGAAAGGATGTGGGTTTGGACAGGAATGTGGAGTTAAGCTGGATGTTGATCGGAGGAGCAGGCCTGGGCTGTGTGATTCGATCTACCCCACTTCTGAGGGGCGAGAGCAGCAGGTGACGTGTTTGCTTTACCTTGGTAACCGAAGTCCTAGCCTGCAATGTATTGAACAGTGTTTGGCTAGTTCTCATCAGAAAGATCTTTGGCTATTGGATAATAATCATGTCTCTCTCCTTCTCTTCACCCACTGCCCCAACCTCCAATCCATATGGGTTGACAGGTCTTGATCCTGTGGTGGGAGTGTCCAAGGTGACTGGAGACCAGGCTCCACTGCATGGGTATCAACAGAATAAGGAGACAACATCCATGGAGAAGGCAATCAGTCTGCAGTGATAGAGGGGCTGAGGGATCGTAAGGAATGTGTAGTTATAACACCAAAAACTGGCACACAGGTTACCATGGACTTTTGGTTAACGAGGGCAAAATAGAAAGTGCTAGAGATACTCAGGAGGTCAGGCAGCATCTGTGGAGAGAGAAAACAATGACCTTTTGCCAGAACTAGAGTAAAGCTCATTTCCCAGGGATTTTTTTTTTCTGAACTGCTTCAGATTGTGAATACTCAGGGATGGAAGCTTCTGTGGACATTTCAGCAAACTAAAAATAATGCCATTGTTCGATTAACTTGCTAGTCACCATTCGAAATGCCAGTTTATAAATATACGCAGGAGATTGCTGCAATGAAAAGCCACGATATAATGACACCATCTTGGCTTCATTTTCTTCCCTTGACTGGCTTGTGCATGTTAATTATGTGCTGTTTATTTCAGAGACGTGTCTTTGCTGTGACAGCTGAATGGTGGCCCTTCACTGGGGTTGAGCGCTGTTTACATAGCCTGGTGTCTCTTGAGGTGAAAGCTTGTCCAAGGATGAAACATTAATCATGAAAGACTTCAGATAAAAATAACAGTTTCTAAATCTCGTACAAAAATCACATCTGCAGAGATTTGCAAGCTGCAGTCTCTGTTGTTTGAACTGTGTACGTAACAGAGCAATGTGGGCAGTTTAATATTCTTCAAGTTCTTAACTGAGATGTATTTAAAATTCTGTCTTTTTAAGAAAGAGCCTTGAAGCTTTGAACATGAATCTAAAGGCCTGTGTGGAAATTCTGGCTGGTGAGGCAGTGTAGGAAGAGCAGACACAGAGATAGAAAGGGAGTCAGTGAATCTTGTACAGATACTGAGACGCACATGATCAGATGAAACTGAAAGCTTTTTAAAGTCTACTGGTATTTTAGAACATTTAGGATTAATGTGCCCAGAGGGGGAACTGCACAGCATCCTGGTTTGATTTACTTGATGGGGCATCGAGGAAGACATCCATTTGGCTGTACAGTTCTGGCTTCTGTATAAGCAAGATTTCAGGTTGAGAGGTTGCTGATGGTGGTGTAGATTGTTGACGAATTACCACACTGGCCTTAAGATTCATGCTCATGGCTTCAAAAGTTCTCCCTGCTCTTGGTGTAATGGGGTTGCATTTTACACAGGACAGCAGGTTGTGTCTGAAAATGAGAGAAAGAGCTCAAAACTTGGAGGAAATCTGTTTTCACCTTCAAAATATAAACGCAACCTGTATTTCCCCAGCTGCTTTCATTTTCTGTTAATATCTTGAGCTCCTGGCAGTCAGCAAAGTGCTTCTGAAGTGGGGTCAAAGTTTTGATGTGGGAAATGGAGTGGCCAGTTGGTGCACACAATCTCCCACAAAGAACAAATCTAGTTTAGTGATGTTAATTGAAGGATAACTTTTGGCCAGGGGACTATCTTACAGAAGTGTCAAAGGAGCCTTTTGCCCCAAAAGCAAAAATCTGCAATGCTGCAAGTCTGGGAACAAAAGTTGAAAATGCAGCTTGGGCAGTGTCAGTGGAGGGGGAAACAGTTAATTGGCCTGTTTTTCTCTCCACAGATGCTGCCTGAGCTGCTGAGTAAATGAAGCATTTTCTGTTTTTATTTCAGTTTTTTATTTCTGCCCCTGGAAAGGGTGGTTCCTCAGACACTGCTGCACTCCCTCAGTGCTGTGTGCATCAGGCAGGAATGATGCACCTTGTGCAAATTCTACAAGGGCAGAGGGAGCATATCCAACACATTCACTTGCTTTAAGACCAGCTATTTCATTCATTTTTGCACTAAGACCCTTGGAACATAAAACAGTACAGCAAAGGAACAGGCCCTTTGGCCTACAATGTTGTGCCAAACCAAACTAATCCCTTCTGCCTACACAATGTCCATATTCCTACCATTTCCCTCACATCCATGGGCCTATTTAAGAGCTCCTTGAATGCACCTATCCCATTTGCCTTCACCCCCACTCCAGGCAGTGCATTCGAGGCACCCACCACTCTGTTTAATTAAAAAAAAAACTTGCCCCGCACATCTCCTTTTGAACTTGCCCCCATCACCTTAAATGCATGCTCTCTGGTATTAGACATTTCAACCCTCGGGGGGAAAAAGATACTGGCTCTTCACTATCTACGTCTCTCATAATCTTATAAACCTCTATCAGATCTCCCCTCAGCCTTCACTACTCCAGAGAGAACAACCCAAGTTTGTCCAACCTGTCCTCATAGCACATGCCCTCTAAGCCAGGCAGCATCTTGATAAGCCTCATCTGCACTCTCTCCAAAGCCTGAACATCCTTCCTATAATGGGGCGACCAGAACTGAATGCAATCCTCCAGATGCAGCCTGACTAAAGTTTTATAAAGCTACAGCATAACTTCCTGACTCTTGAACTCAGTGCCTTGACTAATGAAGGCAAGCATGCCATATGCACCTTATCAACCTGTGTAGCCACGTTCAGGGAGCTATGAACTTGGACCCCAACATCTCTCTGCTCATCAACACTGTTATGGGTCTTGCCATTAACAGTGTCTCTTTACACTTGATCTCCCAAGGTGCAACACTTCACATTTGGCCAGGTTGAACTCCATCTGCCATTTCTCCACACATATCTGTGACTGATTTATATCCCACTATATCCTTTGCCAGTCTTCTATGCTATCCACAACACCACCAATCATCTGCAAACTTACTAACCCACCCACGTACATTTTCATCCAGGTCATTTATGTATATCACAAACAGCAGAGGTCCCAGTATGGATCCCTGAGGAACACCACTAGTCAAGACCTCCAGCTGGAATAAGTCCCATCAACCACTACCCTCTGTCTTCCACGGGCAAGCCAGTTCTGAATCCAATCAGCCAATTCACCTTGGATCCCATGCATGTTAATCTTCTGGGTGAGCCTACCATGAGGGACCTTGTCACATGCCTTACTGGAATCCATTTAGACAACATCTGCAGTTTCATCAATCACCCTTGTCACCTTGTCAAAAAACTCAATCAAGTTAGTAAGGCATGACTTGCCCTGTACAAAGCCATGCTGACTGTCCCTAATTAGGCTATGGTTTTCCAAATGCTCATAAATCCTATCCCTTAGAATCTTCTCTTGTAACTTCCCTACCACTGATTTGAGACTCACTGGTCTATAGTTACCAGGATTATCCCTGTTTCCCTTCTTGAATAATGGAACAGCATTAGCTACTCGCCAGTCCTCCAGGATCTCTCCTGTGGCTGGTGAGCTGGCCATAGGAAAATGTGGGTGGTTGGGGAAGGAGGTCCAGGTGGCTCATGTGGTTGACATAATGTGTGTCACACTTGATAAAACCCTTTCACTGTTTCCATCGGGGTTGGCTGCACACTAGAACAAGAGATGGCATTTTGTGGGAGTGGCAGTGCACCAGTTGTCTGCCTTTTGCGGTATTACAACACTGACTGGAGTTGAGTCCTTCGGTTGTGAGGTCCCTTGAAACCTCCTGAGTGGTTGGTGGTGTTGGCTGCTTCACTCTTGACCCTTTCCCTGTCTCATCTTCAAGCCCAAGAAATGGCTGTTTGATCTCCTGTGAAATAAAAATTAACACCACAATCTGCTGCAATTCAGTGGGTGTTGTCTCACGCATCAGTCTGGGTGCACAGACTGTAGATTACGGAATATTAACCAGCACCGGAGATTTTCCTATATTTGCATAAGCTTCTGTTGCAGTTGTGCCTGAGCTGTGCTGCTGGATTTCATTGAGATGCCAATCTCTGCAGCTCCTGTTTCTTTGATATTTTAGCCCCGTCAGAAGGGGCCTTGGTGTAACGTCTCGCCCAAACCTGAGCACTGCGTTGGTCTGGAGCTGAAACGTGTCCACACAGGCAGTGGATCCACTTGGCCTCCTGGAAGGGAGTGAGGGGGAGCCTGGGGCGATTGGGAACTGACCGGAGAACAGACTACGCTGGGACTGTTCAATGGGTCGAACAGCATCTGAAGGGAGAAGCTGTGTTGGTGTGCACCAACCTATGACTTGCGCTCCTGGCACATTGCTCTGTTGCTGGGTGATTTAAACAACACAGCCTGTAAACAAGTCCTCTGGCACTGCAGTCTCTGCAGTTCTTAGCCCTCTTGTTTTTAGGCAGACATTTCCAGCTGGAGACATTCAAGGGAAGCTCACGGCCTCGTTAATTCTCTCGCACTATTCTAACCACTTCCCACGCATGGTCCCCTGGTTGTACCATGTAAGATTAAGGAGGCTCTGTCTTCACTGGGTTCTGGTGTCTGTGTCCGTCCCCGTCCCATCCGTTCCCACCACCTCCGGTATCCTGCAGAATCAGTGAATGAATAATATCAATTCCTTCACTCCCAATGTAAGAATAATTCATGTCTAATCAATTTCATGCCAAATAAATTGGCCATAACTTCTAAGTCACAGATGGAGATGAATCGGCGGAGATGAACTCGAGGTGGGAGGACATTGTTCACTGGAGGCTGCAAGAGTTGTATCACCGTCTAATCTGGTGGTGTGAAGGACTGTGTTGCTGCAACCTCCCCTCTGCGGCTCTGCAGGTGGTGGAGGGGGCAGGGAGAAGAGGTGGTGTATGGAGACGCCAGTGAAACCTCTCATAGGTAGCACTCGTACAAACCTGGAAACCCGCAGTCAAAACCAAGTGCTGGGAATACTCAGCAGGTCAGGCAGCATCTGTGAAGGGAGAAACTGTTCACATTGACCCTATGTCAGGTGAAAGAACTAGAAGATGCTGGAGGAACTCAGCAGGCCAGGCAGCATCTGTGGAGAAAAGCAGATGGTCAACATTTTGGGTCAGGACACTTCTTCAGGACTGAAGATAGGAAAAGGGGAACCCCAATATATCAGGAGGAGGGGTGGAACCAGAGCAGTGATAGGTGGACAAAAGAGGGGAGGTGGGGTGGGCACAAGGTGGTGATAGGTAGATGCAGGTAAGAGATAGTGATAGGCAGGTGCTGGGGAGGAGGGGAGAGCAGATTCACTTGTGGATGGGTCAAAGGTATGAAGGCAGGTGCCCCATGGAGGGAGGGGGAAAATAAGTGAGGAGAGAAAGGAGGCTAGGACAAGGAAGAGAAGAGATCTGGTGGGGGGTGCGGGGGCTGTGTTTTTGTTTACTTAGATGGGAGAATTTGATGTTCATGCCGTTAGGCTGTAAGGTCCCAAGATGGAAAATGAGGTGCTGTTTCTCCAGTTTGTGCTTGGACTTCTGGTGGTGGAGGAGGCCGAGGACTGACATATCCGTGATTTTGGGGGGAGGGGGGCATGTTGGAGTGACAACGGGAAGATGAAGATTGCGGTTACAGATGGAGTGCAGGTGTTCTATGAAATGGTCACCCAATCTATGTTTAGTCTTGCCAGTGTAGAGGAGGCCACACTTTGAGCACTGAATGCAGTAGATGATATAAGGGGAGGTGCAGGTAAACCTCTGCCTCACCTGAAAGGACTGTTTGGGTCCCTGGATGGAGGTGGTGTAGGGACAGGTGTTGCACCAATGGTGGAGGCAGTGGAGAGTCCCCGGGGTGGGAGCAGGATGGGGAGGGGTGAACTAGGGAGTCACGGAGAGAGTGGTCCCTGTGAAAGGCAGAAAGGGGTGGGGAGGGGAAGATGCGCTTGGTGGCGGGGTCCCATTGGAGGTGGTGGAGAATGACGTGTTGGTTACGTAGGCTGGTGGGATGAAACGTGAGGACAAGGGCGACCCTATCCCTGTTGGGTCTGGGAGGGGCAGGGGTGAGAGCAGAGGTGCAGGAAATGGCAGATGCGGGTGTGAGCTCTCTTGACTGTAGTAGGGGGAAGCCCTGGTTAGTAAAAAAAAAAGTTGGACATCTTGGATGTCCTGGAGTGGAAAGCTGCCGCCTCATGGGAGCAGGTGCAGCGGAGGCGGAGAAGTTGAGAGAAGAGGATAAGTGTCCCTATGTTCGGACTGTGTGGTGCCTGAGAGGATCTGCTGGAGAACAAAGGGCAATAAGAATGTTTACTGGGATTGGGGCGATTAGACAGCAGGAGCCCTGCAAGGTAACCGGGGACAGGGAGGTGATGCAACACGAGGTGGGGATGGGAATGACGGGGGAGCAATGGGTGGGTTGGGACATGGAGGGGAAGGCTGCAGCAACTTTAAGGCAGTGTCAGTGGTGGGTGAATGGGGAGCTCTTGTGGTTCAGGAACTTGGTTCAAGTCAGACGTCTTGCTGCAGGACGGTGAGAGTGCTGCACTGTCAGAGGTGCAGTCTTGTGGTTGAGACTTTAACCAAGGCCCTGACTGCCCCCTTAGTGCACTATTTTGAAGATGAGTGGAGATGAGCTTGGGGTCTGCTCAAGGTTAGTCTCAATTAATAAATCTGAATGTGGGAAGCATCTGGTCAGGCAGCATCAGAAGGGGAGAGGGACAGAGTTGGTCTTTTCGATGCCAACTGATGAAAGGATGTCAAGTGTTTACTCCTGGCTCTGCAGATGCTGCCTGACCTGCTTGTCTGCTGTATTTTGTTTCTGATTTCCAGCATCTACAGCACTTTGCTTTTTCAATAACCCCATAGTTACTGAGCTGTGGAATGGGGGTAGAAGCAGGTGGAGGGCTGGAGCGGAGACGGGAAGGAGGAGTGGCTGGGCTGTGTGCCTGGTTGGGAGAGCCAGGCTGCATGCTGAGAGGGGAGGGGGTCGGTGGGGAAGGGATGAGGGAGGAGAGCTGGGCTCTGTGCCAAATGACTGCCACATTTCTTGCATGGCAGTGGTACCACACTACTGTAGTTGTTTAGAAAGTGCCTGGTGTCCTGGCCAACATTCACCCTGGCACGGTGTTGCTGAAGCAGATTGTCAGATGGTAGTGGGCCCAAATGAAGTGCTGAGTGCAGACTCTGTTAGAGGCTGTTTCTTCCCTGCCCTGCACTGTCGGTGAGGGAGCAGGGCAGTCCTCCTGGCCTGGCAGCTGAGCTTACTGCAGGGAGCCTGGGAATGGCTCGTTCAGCAGCACCAGAGCCAGCTGGCGTTGCCTGCCTTGCTGTCCTTGGACCTGGAGAGCTGTAGAGCAGGAATGGAAGAACGTTAGCCAGTAGGGTTTGATTTCAGCCAAGGCGATCTTCCTGCAGCCTGGAGCAGTATCTTGTCTTCAGCTCAGGGCGATTGGTTGCAAATGGCTTCATAATTAGAGGTTTTGATGGCAGGAAAATTGGCCATGTGTTGGTGTGATGTAGATCAGGCAATCCCCTTCAGCTGGAGGAGTTGCCAGCAGTGGGATCTTCCCCGTGGATTTGTAGTCGGGCTCCAGAGCACCTGCATTACTTCTGCTATCCGTCCCCATGGGCCTCGGTAGAACACCACTGGGATGGAGTCTGCACCTTGGGCCTGACTCCATGGACCTGTGTGACAAGATAATTAACCATGTTGTGATGTTGGTACAATTTTAAAGTACCCAGGCAGAAAGCAGGGGTAGGGAGAGGGTTTGTACAATCTAGGTGATGGGAATGACTGTAACCCATCAGTGGGTCTGCTGTCTGGGGTCTCTTTAGGCAGCTGTGGGAGAGGAAGCCAGGAGCTCGACCGCCGTTTGTATCAGACCTTGGGTCACAGAGCATGTGCCTGAATTCTGATGTTTGCCTCCAACACAAGGGATCCAGTGCAGGTGCTGTAGTTAAGTAGCCCTCTCCTGTCTGGGAGTTAGATCCTTCCTCCTGCATCTCCAGACTAACATTGAACGAGCGACCAATGTTGCTGTAAAATAGATGAGTGGGGTGGTTACCTCTCTGCTCTCTGTGGAACTTACTGTGCAGAAATTGGCTGCTGCATCTCGCACTTTAATGGACCTACTGCTGACATCTTTTTAAAAAAAAGGTAAATGGTTCTTTAACTGGTTGTAAAGTGTATTTGGATGCCTTTAAGGAGCTATACAAATGCAGGAGATTTTTTTTCACTCTTGCGCTCTCTCTCCTTCCCAGTACCACCCTCTTGTTGAACCGTGACATTTAGAATTTTCCATCCCAGAGGGATGGGAATGTTTGTGGGCTAGACTGGTGAATTTCTTTGACTTGTCGGAGATTGAGAAGGTGAGAAATGATCTCCTGTCTTCGTCCCCCTCCCCCCTCCTGCTTCCACGGGCTTTCCCCTCCCACCCCTTCCCCCATCCGGTTCTGGTACCATCTGCCAATGACCTCCCTGACACCACCCCCCCCGATGGTTCCTATTCTCACCTCCTTTGCACATCAGAGTCCAGCACTTGGGAGCTCCCTGTGTTTCTGCTGATCTCCCTCCAGCAGCTGTCTCCACCTTCACCTCCCCTCCTTGCTCCATCTGCCTCCCAACAACAACATACACAGTGCTGGAGGAACTCAGCAGGTCTGGCAGCATCTATGGAGGGAAATAAACAGTTGACGTTTCAGGTCGAGACTCATTCTTTTTTTCTTTTTCAATCTTTTTATTAGTTTTCAAATTAATACAGATTAATATATCAATGTTTATACATGTAATACAAAGAGATCAGGAGAACAATCATGACATGGATAATCATAAAGAACAACTAAGTATATAAAAAAAAGTCTCTAGATCCAATGATGTGTTAGTGAATGAATATAATATAAAAGAAAAAGAATTATTATAAAATATAAAAAAAGAAAAAGAAACCCAAAACAATAAGAAAAATTATAAACAGTATATCAAACCAAACTAAGCTAAAGGAAAAAAAAAATTCAAAATAAAACCAAAAAAACTGGACTAAAATTTCTCAATAGAAACAGAGCAATATTATGTCATCAACTCCGTTCCTCTAAATTGAGAGGTTATTATAAGGGGATCTATATCATGTGAAAATATTGAATAAATGGATTCCAAACTTCCTCAAATTTAAGCGAAGGATCAACAGTACCACTCCTAATTTTTTCCAAGTTTAAACATGATATAGTTTGAGATAACTATTGAAAAGTAGTAGGGGGTATTGGATCCTGAGACTCATTCTTTTAGTTCTTTGTCTTCCTCCATCTATCCTTCACCAACCACTGTCTCCCAACTCCCCTTTCTCCCCACCCCTCACACCTTTTTCCTTAACCAAACTACCTGTCCTCTTGCACCCCTCCCCAGTCAACCAATCACCTCTGAGTCCTGTCTCGCCACTCCCCCTCTCCTCTTCATACCAGCAATCTCCCCTCTCCACTCTGTTCTGATGCAGGGTTTCAACCCAAAACATCAACAATTCCTCTCCTCCCACAGATGCTGCCTGACCTGCTGAGTTCCCCCAGCAGATTGTTTGTTGCTCTAGGTTCCAGCGTCTGCAGTCTCTTATGTACGAGATGTTGGTGAGGTTGCATTTGGAATATTGTGTTTTGGTCATCCTGCTTACAAGAAAAATGGCATTAAGCTGGAAAGAGTGCAGAAGGGATTTAAGAGGATGTTGCTGGGACTTGAGGAACTGAGTTATTGGAGAGGCTGAGCAGGCTGGGACCATTTTCATTGGAGCATAGGAGAATGAGGGGTAATCTTGTAGAAGAGTATAAAATCATGAGAGGCATAGATGGGGTGGATGCACACAGTCTTTTTCCCAGGGTTGGGGAATCAAGAACTAGAGAGCATAGGTTTAAGGTGAGAGGGGAGAGATTTAATAGGAACCTGAAGGGCAACTTTTTCTCCCAGAGGGTGGTCCACATATGGAAAGAACTGCCAGAGGAAGTGATTGAAGCATATACATAACGACTTTTAATGGCAGTGGGACAGGGAGGCTGGGGTTTGGCTGTGGTCCCACTCTGTCACAGGGGATCCCTGTGAAGGCAGCACCAGGCTCTATTCTGGGAGTGCTGCAGGGATTGTGAATCCCTGGACGAGGCAGCTCCTTGAAGTGGGTGTGGATGTGTGAGGGATTGGTGTGTGCGGTACATGTGTATCGGGCAGGGTGTGGGTAATCGGTGATGGACAGTCCCATGTGCTCTCTGACTGTTCTGTGGTATTATACCAGGATGGAACTTTATAAATCTGCCCTCTAACCCAAGCCGTAGTCTCCCGCAGCAACAACATCAATCACCCCTGTTGCATGGCATTCAGGAGCTTGGGAGCAAGAGGTTCAGGTGCAAACAACAGCAACCAGCAATTATACTGTTAATGTGGTCAAGGGTTGAGGGTTTTGTGCATGGCGCTTAGTCACAACAAAGTGAAACCACAAAGCCAAAGAATGTTAAGCTGTGTCTCTGTGCTTTTGCATGCTTTCACTCGAAGGCTGTTCGTGCCTGGATTGCACGGAGACTGGGTCTCTCTGCGGACTTTATCTTGTCCTGCTCTGTTAATCCCCCTGTTGATTTAGTTGAATGAGACGAAGTAATTGATGTCAAATGCAGCTTGGCTTTGTGTGGTTTACTGGCTGTGGGGAGTTCTGCTGACAGGCTATTAGCCCTTCAGTTTAGCTGCCATCCTGGCTGTCAGGGTCAGAGCAGGTTCTTATCCATCTTCCTGCAGAGGTGAAACCTATTGCTTGCTCCTTTTATTCCCGATTGGTTTCTGTCCTTGGATCAAGGTTGTAGGCAGAACTGTGCAGGCAATGGGTAAACCTACTCTTGGAACATCAGTGATTGTCCTTGTCAATCTGAATCTTTCTGCAGAACAGTCAGAGATTTAATCCTCCCTGTGGATGATATTTGTGTTAGCTCGGGATATAGGAACTGGAGGAAGGCATTCAGCCCCTGAGGCTTGTTCTGCATTAGAGTTACAGTTAGAGATGCAAGTCTGTACCGAGATTCCGTGAAATTACTTCAGTTGCTCCAACACTTAGACATAGGAGAGATCGCACTTGTAGTATTGTGTACAGTTTTGGTCTCCCTGTTGTAGGGAAGACATCATTAAACTGGTAAGAGTACAGAGAAAGTTTACGAGGATGCTGCCAGCACTTGGGCCTGAGCTACAGGGAGAGGTTGGGCAGGCCAGGACTTCATTCCTTGGAGTGTAGGAGGCTGAGGGGTGACCTTTGTAGATGTGTATAAAATCATGAGGGACGTGGACAGAATGAATGCATGCAGTCTTTTTTCCCCAGGGAAAAGGAACTAAAAACTAGGGGAAAGATTTAAAAGGGACCTGAGAGAGGACAACTTCAAGTGGGGGTGGGGGTCGGGGTCGTATATGGAATGAACTGCCAGAGGAGTTGTTGTGACAGGTAAAATAACATTTAATAGGCATTTGGACAGGTACATGGATAGGAAAGGTTAAGAGGGATGTGGGACTACTGATAAAACCGATCTCTGTGATAATTGCCTCAACTGCTACCTGTGACTAGACTTCCAAATTTGGAATTGGCTGATTATTGTCACATGTACTGAGGTACAGTGGAAAAACTTATCTTGCATACCGTTCGTACAAATCAATTCATTACACAGTGCATTGAGGTAGGATAAGGTTAAATAATAACAGAATGCAGAATAAAGTGTGACAGCTACAGAGAAAGTACGGTGCAGGTAGACAATAAGGTGCAAGGTCATAACGAGGTAGACTGTGAGTTCAAGAGTTCATCTTGTGGGACTAGGAAACCATTCAATAGTCTCAACAGATGTTTTATTTGAATGCAGACACCCTTCAGGGTAGGTTATGTTGCCCACTCCCAAGTGCCTGTGAGAAGATGGTGGTGAGCCACAGCCTTGAACTGCTGGAGCTCTCTGGTGAAGGTACTTGGGCAGCGCTGCTGGAGCGGGAGTTCTAGGGTTTAGATCAGTGGTGAGGGGTTAGCAATATAATTCTGTGTCAGTGTAATGTGTGACTGGAGGGGACCCAGGTGGTTGGGGGTGTCACGGTGCATCTGGGTCCTTATCCTCGATGGAGGTTGTAGATTTGGGAGGTGCTGTGTGGGAAGCCAAGGTGACTAATTGCTGTTCATTTGGTTCCAAACTGTAGCCACAGTGTGCCAATGGTGCAGGAATGAATGTTTTGGGGGAGTGGTTGGGGTCCCAGTTAGATGGCCTGTGTTCTGATTTTTGAGTTTTTTGAGTTGGAAATGTACTCCCGAGGCAAGTGGAGAGTATTCCATCGTACTCCTGTCTGGTGTCCTGTAGATGGTGGAATGGCTGCGGGAAATCGAGTGGTGAGTTGCTCACTAAATCTTTGGAGTCATCTAGCCTGGTCAGCTGGGAGGTCACTTCAGTGAACCTCCTCAAGGCAGGGTTTTGGTCTGACTGAGGACTGAGCAGGAAAGTGGAGATGTCGGGATTGGAGTGGTCACTAACTCATTGAATGGTGGGGTAGACTCGGGCTATCCAGTTCACTGCTGCTTCTCCTGCTCCTGTTCCTGCATAAATCTGTCTCCTCGGGCTGTTTGACTGGGCTGTGCTTTCAGGACACCGTCACATCGCAGTTTGGGGTTGGCCTTTGTTCTACAATTGTTCACTGAATCTCTTTCTGTGTGGGCCTGAATTACTGAGCAGTTGGTTGACACCATTGGTTGAGATTTTGTTTTGTGGAAGTGTTGATAAGTGGGGCCCCTCTGTTGTTAGTTTAAGGGGGATGAAACTTTGCTTGTCAGCAAGGTTGGCAGAAGGAAGGACTTGCTGTAGGAAGTGAGTTGGCCTCTGGCTCCCTGTCACGTCTAACCCTTCCAACTTCAGCGGCACTGAGGCAACATTTGGCATTGAGTCACCTGCCCAGAACAATCAGAGCCATAAACACCTAATAGTCGCTTGACAGATCGAAAGAGGGAGTGACCAGAGATTAACACACACAGCGCTGAAGGAACTCAGCAGGTTGATGATCATTGTTGGTAGAATCTCGGATGGCAACGAGGAGACGTACTGGAGTGAGAGAGATCAGCTGGTTGAGTGGTGTTGCAACAACAACCTCGCACTCAACATCAGCAAGGCCAAGAAACTGATTGTGGACTTCAGGAAGGGGAAGTAGGGAGAACACACACCAGTCCTCATTTGGCGGGTCAGGGGTGGAAAGGATGAGCAGCTTCAAGTTCCTGGGTGTCAACGTCTCAGAATCTAGATCATCTAGATTCCAGCATCTGCAGTCCTTTGTTTCTCAGAGAATCTATCCTAGGCCCAACACATTGATGCAATCACGAAGAAGGCATGCCAGCAGCTCTACTTCATTAGGAGTTCAAGGAGATTTGGTATGTCACCAAAGACTCTTGCAAATTTCTATAGATGTACAGTGGAAAGCGTAGTATGGAGCCTCCACTGCACAGGATCGCGAGGGTTATAGACTCAGCCAACTCCATCACAGACACAACCCTCCCCGCCATTGAGGACGTCTTCAAGAGGCAGTGCCTCAAGAAGGCAGCTTCTATCATTAAGGACCCTCACCACCCGGGACGTGCCCTCTTCTTACTACCATTAGGGAGGAGGTACAGGAGCCTGAAGACCCACACTCAATGATTCAGGGACAGCTTCTTCCCCTCTGCCATCAGATTTTTGAACAATCTATGAACCCATAAACACTACCTCATTATTCCTTTTTTTCTTGCACTACTTATTTCTGTAATTTATAGATTTTTATACCTTTGCACTGTACTACTGCTGCTGCAAAACAACAAGTTTCATGTCATATGTCAGTGATAATAAATCTGAGGTCAGGCAGCATCTATGGAGGGAAATGGACAGTCGACGATTTGGGTCGAGACCCTTCATCTAGGTCTAGAGTTTGAACAGAGGTGACGCGTCTGGATCTGACGGCACCGCTGGCTTGTGTTGTTTATTGGCTGGAGACAAGATCATTCAAAGATCCCTCAGTAACTATGATCCCATGTGATGTCTGCTCCTCTGGGCATTAACAAGCTGTCAGTTTGATGCCGTTTTCTTCAATCTTGTATTCTGCAGACTGCTTTGTTCAACTGCTTGTTGTGATGCACTTGCTCTGTGAACAACCTCTTATTTATATTCAGAGCTCACTGGTGTCAGGAGCAAACAGCATGTGTTGGTTTACATGGGTGTTCAAAACCAGGGAGTGCTGGCAGTATTCAGAATGCATTTCTTCTTCTGCCCTCTCAAGATTTAATCTCGTCCATTGTTGTTTGGCCTTTGCTTTTATTGAGAGGACTGGGTTCCTTTGTGTGGACTGAATGGTTCAATTATCAGCCCTGTTTCAACCTGCAGGTTGAAAACAAACTTGTTGAAATCAATTGAATCAGTCAGCTGTTCTGTCCCTGCCCAGGACTATCATTTAAGAAGCATTTGGATAAGTACATGGAGGGGCAGGGTCTAGAGGGATATGGGATGAATGCAGGAAATTGGGACTAGATGGGTGGACACAGTGGTCAGCATGGGCTGGTTGGGCCAAAGGGCCTGTATTGCTCTATAACTGGGACTTTCACCTGCATGGTTTGGTGTGTACCTTCGCCCCAAATGTCAGCTGCTTTATCAATGACTTTCCATCCAAGGTTAGAAGTGAGTTCACTGGTGATTGAATGGTGTTCAATTCCATTTGCAACTCCTGGACAACTGAAGCAGTTCGTGGTTGTGTGCAGTGAGACATGGACCATATTCAGGCACAGGCTGGTAAGTGGCAAGAACCATAGAACGCCAGGCAATGGCCGCCTCCAACAAGAGAGAGTCGGCTGTAAGAACGGGGTGCAGGATTAATCTGTTGATTCCTTGAGCCTGCTCCACCATTCAGAAAGATCACAGATGTTCCAGCCTTGGCCTCGGCACTATATTCCTGCCTGCCCCTCATACCTTGTAGTTCAAATGTCTGTGAATCTTCACCTTGAATATTTCAATGACTCACCATTCATGACTCTCTTGGGTAGTTGATTCCAGAGTTCACAACCCTCAGAGAGAAGAAATTCCTGCTTTTCTCTGTCTAAAAGCAAAATAGGCAATCCCTTAAAACATGTCTCCTTGTTCTAGATAACCCCCACCAGGGGAAAGATCCTCTCAATCCCCCATCATCGTATGTTTTGCACTATGGTCACCTCTAATTCTAAATTGCAATGAGTATAGGGCCAACCTACTCAATCTCTCTTCATCCATTAACCCCTTTACCCCAAGAATCGGCGAGTGAACCTTTCCTGAACCACCTCCAATGCAACTATATCCTCCTCGGATATGGAAGCCAAAACTACAAAGTTCTTCAAGGTGTGGTCTCACCGGTGCCCAATAAAATTGCATCAAAACTTTACGAATTTTATACTCCTTTCCTCTTGCTATAAAGATAAGTGTTCCATTAGCTTTCTCAATCACTTGCTGTAGCTGCAAGCTAACTTTTGTGTTTCATGTACGAGAATCCTCTGATCTATTGGGCTGGAACATTTGGTAGTCTCACTGTAGTTAAATACTAATTTATTGTTCATTTTTCTTCCCACAGTGGATAACCTCTTACTTTCCCCCCCACACGATACGCCACTTGCCACTCACCCAACCTATCTGCATAGTTTACAATTTGCCTGGACCATGAGAGTAGGTGTGGCCCAGACCAAAGGACCCAATTCCATTGTGTATTATCCCATGACTCTGTAACAAAATTATGGGATGCGTACGATGCAGGTGGCGGTCACTTGGCCCATCACATCTGTGTTAGTCGAGGGAACTTTCCAGCACAATCCCACCTGCTAGCCCTGGGTCCATGGTCCTGCAGGTCACAGCTCTTTGAGCACTGTTTGAATGCGATGAGGGATTTTGCTCTCCCATCCCTCGGGCAGTGAGTTCCAAACCCCTGCCACCTTCTGGGTAAAACTTTTTCCTTCATCTGCCCTCTAAATCCTTCAAACAATTTAACTGTGTTTCAGGATTGTGATCCCTTCATGAATTTGTCTCGTAACTTTGAGCAGCTAAATTAAGTTTCTCCTTGGTTTATATTCCAAAGAAAACAATCATAGATTATCCAACAAAAAAAGAGTCTGCAGATGTTGGAATCTGGAGCAACACGCACAAAAAGTGCTGGAGGAACTCGGCAGGTCAAGCAGCATCTATGGAGGGAAATGAACAGTCGATGTTTTGGGCCCCAGAAAGTTAAGACCAAAAAAACTGCAGATGTTGGAAATCTGAAATAAAATACAGAAGATGTTAGAAACACTGGGCAGGTGAGGAAGCATCTGTGGAGAGAGAAGCCGTTAACAGTTTGGGTCAAAGACTCCTCATCGGTACAGGAAAAGAGAAGCATGTTGGTTTCAGGTTGTGGAGAAGGTGATGGGAGGGACAGATAGGGCAATGGGAGTACCCACGATAGGGTGAGACAGTGGGGGTAAATAGTTGTCAGAGTGTTCATGGTAGTTAGAGTGTGATAATGTGTAAATTGGTTTATTACTGTCATGTGTACTGAGGTACAGTGGAAAAACTGTTTTGCATGTCATCCATACAGATCATTTCATCACGTCAGAACATTGAGGTAGTACAAGGGAAAACAATAACAGAACGCAGAATAAAGTGTTACAATTACAGGGGGTGCAGTGCAGGCAGACTATAAGGTGTGAGGTCAAGAGTCCATCTTGTACTAGGCAACCGTTCAATAGTCTTATAACAGTGGGATAGAAGCTGTCCTTGAGGCTGGTGGTATGTGCTTTCAGGCTTTTGTATCTTCTGCCCAATGGGAGGGGGAGCAGAGAGAATGGTCTTCGATTATGTTGGCTGCTTTACCGAGGCCGCAAAGTAATACAGAGGAAGGGGTGCAAGATGCTGCAAAACACAGGGCTGTGGGACATGTCCAGCACGTCGAGGGTGCAGTTAAGGATTGCGAGGGTGTGGGATTAAACATTGGGTTCAGAGGCATGGCAGTGGGCAAACTGCTGCCTGTCCCTTTGAAGCTGGCTGCTTATATTGGCCCAGGACCTGGTGGCGTGTGCTGTCCATCTCAGTGAGAGGACCAGATCTGGCTTGGGAATTTGCAGCCCAGGAGCAGGTTGACATTGAGAGGCACTAGCTCAAACCCTCCACTGTTGGGGAGGGGAAGGGAGAAATGGAGAAGTTTCTGCTCTCAGATAGCTAGCTGATGGTGATCTATAGGCAAAACCACAATTTGCATTGATACAGCAACTTGAAAGCAGCAGCTGGTTTTCCTGGAAGCATTGACACGAGGATTGATATTGAGCCAGTTGGGAGAGTTTGGGGTAGTGAATTAAAGCTTGGCAACAGTGTACGTTTTGAGGAACATCTCAGGGGGGAGAGAGCTGCTTCCAGAACCTGCAGCGTAAGGCATGGCCACTTATTGTAGATTGGTGGAAAATGGAGGCAGGTGGGAGGATGGGAGGTTAAAGAGACGGGTGATAGAGCGACTCACTCCCACTGGAGGTGTTGGCAGACTAGTTGGTGTAGGTTGGCAAGTACAAGCAATGGATGGGGGTGATCAGTGGACAAGGGGGGAGTGGGAGAGGGGCTGATGTTGCTGAGTGATGGGTGGTGACAGAGTGACTGCAGGATTAGTGCCCATTCCTTGTTCCAGGGGATGAAACAGCCAAGGCCAAGTTCGGGCCCAGTCCAGTGTTGGAATGAACACTTGTGTCTCTTACAGAGACTGCTCCCTCCCACTGATGTTCCGGTGACCAATCTCCCACCACCATGTTCTTGGGAGTCACCATTGACTGGCAGTCAGCTTGTGGAGTGGGATTTAATTATAGCCTCTCCCCACATTGCTCCTCTTCCATTCATTGAGGGGAGAGTGGGTTCCTGTTACTTCTGAATGTGCAGAGGAGGTGTCGCGCGGTTGGGGGATTTCGAATGGAGGGATGTTGTCTGTCGGTGGGGTGTGGGTCACTTCTACCCAAGAGGTAGTGGAATTTCTCCAGTTAGAGGGCTGTGATAGTTCAAGCATTGTTCAGTTATTCCACACTAAGGAAATCGAGGAGATGGGCAGGAAAGTGGGCTGAGATACGTGACTGGTTGCGGTTTTACTAAATAGTGGAGCACCCTCCAGCTTCATATGCTCCCTCACTCTGTCACGCACGCTCTCTTCACCCACAACCCACTGGTGGGATGTTGCTGGGTACTCTGGAGCTGGTGAACTCTGCTCTCTCAGTTCTCCCATCTTTATGGGATTTGCTGTCTGTGCCTAACCTGATGCTTGCTTGGAGGCTGGCAGTGTCTGGGACCTGTTGGTACCACCAGACCTCCCATGGTACTTTGAATCAAACTGTGAGCCAAATTGCACCTAAGTTTGAGACAGATGAGATGCATCAGATGCTGCCTGTCAGCAGATGGGAAGTGGATGAGTTCAGAGGAGCTTGTACTGAATTTAATGAATCAGATTAGGGCTTCAGTAACATATCTGATCTTTCTGTGCCTCTGTGGGGAAAGTCTCCACAATCACATTGTTGTCCACCTTCAGTTCAGCTCCCTCTTCCATATTGGCCCTTGGCACCCTGGCTTGTTTTCTTGGCTAGTTCTGGGAGGCCCTGATGCAGATCTCTTACAAGGTGGGAGGCAACTGGTGTAGTGGTTGGGATCTCAGTAGAGGATCTGTACCTTGGCTTGGCCTGAAATCAGGTTGGACTGGGTGTTCTGTTGTGTGGCTCTGTTCCACCAGAAGCTGCTTTGGGGCAGGTGAAGCAAATAGATGCATGTCTTTATGAATAGCAGAGGGCAGGAAAGTCTAGCATTTCTGCATTTCTCGTCATGGTATGATGTACAAAGCCCTTTGCAGCCAATCCAAGGACTGGTGGAAGGACAGTCATTGTTGTAACATAAGAAATGCAGCAGTCACAGTGTACAGCAAGCTCCCACAACAACAGTATGGTGACGAGCAAAAAAAACAAGCTGCTGGAGGAACTTGGTGGGTCAGGTAGTATCTGTGGAGGCAAAGGGATGGTTGACGTTTCAGGTCGAGACCCTGCATCAGGACTGAGAGTGTAGAGGGGAGATGGCCAGTATAAAGAGGTGGGGGGGAGGGGTGAGGCAGGAGCTGGCAAGCAACAAGGTGGATCCAGGTGAGGGAGAGGGTGATGGGCATATAGGTGGGGGAGGGAGGGGATGGAGAGAGTGACAGAGGCTGGGAGGGGATTGGTGGAGAGAGCAAAGGGCTGCAGGTGATGGAAACCTGATGAGAAAGGAAGGCAGTGAGTGGAACCAGATGAGGGAGGGATGGTGGGCAGGTGGGAACAGTATGTGGGGGGGGGGGGGGGGGGGAATAGGGTACAGAGTGTGGTTGTGACCTGCTGGCTTGGGAGACTGATGGAAGAGCTGTGAAGTTGAACCAATTTGTCAGCTCTTCCCAAAGACCAGGAGCAGACAGGAGTCTGGGCCACCATGTTGGTCCACCCCATCCCTGTCTCCCCCCACCCTGAAGTCGGCAGTGGGTCGGAGTAAATCCTCCTGCGTTCCATTCTGCCAGAATGTGGAGCTGACAAGAATTCCATTGGTGTGCCTGAAAATAACTTTGGTGTTGAGAGGCATTGTTGACTGTAAGCAGGATAATAAAACAGCTGTGTTTCCTTCCAAAGTGGCCAATCAAGGGAAGGAGTTGTACTTGTAAATGGTTTAGGGCTGTGTAACATGGTGCGACTGTGTTTGCTGAGCTCTATTTGATCTGGAAACATGAGCACTCTCTGTCATCGGCCAGCTGCCGGCAGCACCCAGGAACTGCCCTTGCTGTGGATCGTTGCCCACTGACCCCTGCTGGCCTTGGGCTTCGAACTTCAAGCATTCATAGGTCAGAGGCTGTGGGGTTTAAACCATCTTTCTGTCTTGAAGGCTATCTTGACGTTCCAATGCTGTCCTTTTAAAAGCTGCTGTCTGCACTTATCTTGGGCTGCCACAACCTCTCGCACGTTGCTGCCTCCTCTCCAGCCCAGCTCTCCGCCATTCCACCAAACAGAGAACATAGAACACTACAGCACGGTACAGGCCCTTTGGTCCATGATGTTGTGCTGACATTTTATCCTGCTCTAAGATCTATCTAACCCTTCCCTCCCCTTGCCCCCTATTTTTCTATCATTCATGTAATGTGTGGGTTTGCCTCAGAAGTAGAAGCTTGCTGGCCTGGCTGACTAATTCATTGCTAATCGCATCCTGAGGCTTCAGATACTGAGGATTGTGAAATCTCTGGCTGCTGGGTGTTCACCGGGAGCTTTGTCCAGCTTCAGTGCTCTCATTGTGTCACTCTGTACTGCAGCAGTCTAAGTCCTGTCATGGTCGAGGAGCCTCAACCCCCTTCCCTCCCCTTCCTCAGTACAGGAGCTGAAACTCTCTTCTTCCCCTTCATGTCACTCTGTCTCACTGATGTCAGTGTCTAAACATCCACCCCAGCCCCTCCCCATGCAGTGAGTATCTGAGCTCCCCACCCTCCTCTCCCCTGGCACAACACTACACATACCTGTCTAGCTGTATGGTGCTGTGGGATGTTCTACAAAATGAAAACCCTGTGAAATCCAAGTGTATGTGTGTCTTTTTTTTATCATAAATGATGAGATGGTTTTTTTAAATTAATCTTCTTCAAATAAAGTCCAGTAAATTTGATTCATTCCATCTCATTGATCTTTGTGAATAAATCTAGTTCTGCCTCATTACACAAGTCTCTGGATTCTTTCGCTACTTCCCCATCATTTGTGCTTAGGGCACTATTTAAAAGTTCCCTTTCCCTGACGGCTGTGAGTCTGCAGGTGTTGAAGCTTGGCTCTGTGCGTGCACTGGGCTGGGAGGGAGGCTGCTGGTCTGTGCATGATCTGCTCTCTGTCGAGCAGTTCACAGCCTGCTGGAGATGCATCATTAAAAGCCTGCTGTTAAATGCAATCTCTGTTCCTTTGAATTGCATTCCTGTTCACTTTAGCTTTTCCTGGAATTAATATGAAATTCAGACAAGTTAATTTATCACCTGAATAATTTAAGAGCAGGAATCTGGTTTCATCTGCTTGGAATGGGACACTATTGCGAAGTGTTACGCTATTATTATAAGGAATGACTTTAATATATCCAAGCTGCCTTGTACCTCCACTGGTTATTGCCTGTGGATGGGACAGCCATTGAGTAATTCTGGCTGTTTCTGCCTCCCAATTGCATGTACTGGTTATTGTTGGAAGGAGAAAACCCTGTTAACCACCATGGAGAGAATTGGTATGTTCCAGTATGCAGGGTTATTGCCTGTCTGGGCATCAGAATGCCATGGAGTTGACCGCCAGCGTGGCTTAGTGATCCCTGTACCCAGGACACAAGGAGATGGGTTCTCGTCTCACTGCTGCAGGTGCTATATATTGGCACTCTGTCATCACACTGGTCTACGCAGTGGAAGGGCCACGTCTTCCTGTGTAATAATGAGGCAACTGCAATATTTAGAGTCAAAAAAATCAATAACATTCGGAAAGCCATTTGGTCCATCAGCTTGGTGCTGGCTCGCTGTAGATTGACCCTATTCCCCAGCTCTTTCTCTGGAGCCTGATTTATTTTTTCCCATCAAGTCTCCAGTTCCTCCTCGAAAGTGCTGATTGAGTCTGCCTCCACTGCCCTTTCCAACAGTTCCAGAGCACTGACTGCTTGTAAATCTTTGTCCTCTGGCCTCCTGACTGAATGTTGCGTGGACTGAGATAAGTAGCCTGGGGGGACCCTGCAGTGTTCTCCCATCAAACCATATTATTGGGTGGGGGGTAGGTGATGACAGCTTCCTGTGCAGGGTCAGCGCCTGAAGAAAATCCAGGTGCCCTTCCCAGTTCCTGGGAAATGAGCAACAGCATCTTCAGCCACCTCCAGGCCTGTGGCTGTTGCATCGCGCTATGCGTGGAATGTCAAACCTTTCGCTGTAATTCCTGGAGTTATACAGCACAGAAACGGGCCCTTCAGCTCACTGAGTCGATGCTGACATTGAGCACCCATTTACAGTGATCCCCTTTTATTAGAACATAGAACAGTACAGCACAGAACAGGCCCTTTGGCCCACAACGTTGTGCCGACATAGCTATTCCATCCTACCTATAGAATGCCTATATCCCTCTATTTTCCCTCATTCATGTGCCCATCCAAGTCCCTCTTAAATGCCCCCAATGAATTTGCTTCCACCACCCTATCAGGCAACAAATTCCAGACATCCACCACTCATCCACTTAAAAAAAAACGTACCCCTCACGTCTGTTCTGGATCTATCCCCCTCACCTTAAATGCATACCCTCTGGTATTGGATCGCTCAATAATGGGAAAAAGATATTGCTTGCCCACCCTATCTATGCCCTTCATAATTTTATACACTTCCAACAGATCACCCCTCAGCCTCTGCCGCTCCAGAGAAAAGAGCCCAAGTTTGTCCAGCCTCTCCTGATGGCACATGCCCTCTAATCCAGGCAGCATCCTTGTAAAACTCTTCTGCACCCTCTCTAAAGCCTCGCCATCCTTCCAAGAGTGAGGTGACCAGAATTGCACGCAATGCTCTAAATGCGGCCTAACCACATTCTTATTCTTCTTACGTTCCCATCAATTCCCCCAGATTTGACTGTCACCTATACACTGAGGGGCTATTTACTGTCACCAATTAACCCATCCTTCTGCCCATCTTTGGGGCGTGGGAAGAAACCAAGGCACCTCGGGGGAAACCCACACAGTCACAGGTAGAATGTACAAACTTCACACATTCTGGGATTCAGGATTGACCCCCGGATGCAGGAACTGTGAGGCAACAGCTCTGCTGGCTGCGCCTTTGTGTGGCCCTTTGTGTTTCAGAGAGCAACAAAGTTGGAAACGGTCCTGCATTGTGTTACCCTGAAAATTTTCCAGAAGTTTGGATATGTAACATGAAGAACAAGTATAGAGATTTGTCCTGTGCTGATGGTGCTGGCTGTGTGGTGCTGCAGGAACTGGGAGTTGTACCCTGTCCTGTAGTTGACTTCTGCCTGGTGTTTGTCTTGGCCTGTGATAGAGGGTGATGATTGGGATTCCAAAACCATGAAATGGTCCCTGCATAAACCTTTCGCATCAGTGAGTACCCTGTCAAGTTCAGCAAAATACTAACAAAGTCTGATTGTGCAACATCAAAGTTAATCCCGATTCACACAATGGTTAACAGAAAGATCTCCTGGGGGCACAACAGAACCTGGTGTCCTAATCCCCACCTCAGCCTCTGGGCAAGTATTTCTTGACTGGGTTTTGTAGTGTGGGATCTGAGCCTCATCATCTACTGTCCATCTCACGCAATGCTTGTCACACCATCTTCTGTCCTTCACTGTATTTTACTGTTCCATTCTCCCTTATTTCTCATAGCTTCCCCCAAAATGCACCTCCACTGCTGGCAGCAGTGAGTTCCAATCCTTGGGTCTGGGTAAGGTTTTGCCTCTGTTCCCCTTGGATTTGTTTCCCTACTGAGACTTGTTCTATTTGGTCCATCTTAGTTGAAGGTCACGGTGATTGTGCTATCCCCAGGTTTCGAATGGCTGCAGAAAAGGATGTGAGGTAAAAATAGTCTATTGGAGAAGTTCCATTTGCACTGGGCTGAGAACCGATCTGGCCATAGTTCGAATCAAAGTTTGGCAGGCAAAACGGTTATTGAACAAAAGGAGGTCTTTAAGGTGAAGATGTTTTAGTAACAAAGGACAGTAGCCCAGCCAGTCAGCTCCAAATGGAAAGATACCTGGTACCTAGCTGCTACAAGTAACACCAAAGGGATCACACTCCTCTGCTGTGGTGGCCTTCCAGGTTGATGCACTGATATAATCTGCAACAACCCACTGGAAGCTCACAGCACAGAAACATTAACATTAACTACAGACTAATCAATTGAACCTCGGTGATGGGCCAAGTTGTCCTGATCATTGTTCCTACAAATTTAGCTCTCATTTGGACAAATGTAGGTTGATTAGTGAAATTCAGTATTGATTTCTGAAAGGCCAAATTATGTTCAACTAACTAGGAGTTTTTTGATTCGCATACAATGACCATAGAGTTGTACAACAACAAAACACTCCCTTCGGCCCAGCTCGTCCATGCTGACCAAGGTGTCTACCTGAGCTAATCCCATTTTCCTGCGCTTGGCCCATATCTCTCTAAACCTTTCCTATCACGTACCTTTCCAAATGGTTTTTAAACATTGTTGTCATACACCCACCACTCTCTGTGGAGGAAAAAAAGTTTTTCCTTGGGTCCCCTTTAGATCTTTTCACCTTCACCTTAAACCTATGCCCCCTAGTTTTAGACTCCCCTACCCTGGGAGAAACTGTGACTATTTACCCTATCTACGCCCCTCATTGTTTTAATAAACGTCTCTGTAAGGTCACCCTTCAGCCTCCTTCGCTCCAGGGAAAACAGTCCCAGCCTATCCAATCTCCTTATAGCTCGAGCCCTCCAGTCTGGTTATTATTGCACTTTGTGTTCAAGAGGCATTTAGACAAGCACTTAAACAGGCAAGGCAATGAAGGCTTTGGTCCTAATGTGAGCAAATGAGATTAGTATAGATGGGCAAAAGGTCAGTGTGGCCCTGTAGGTCTTTTTCGGTGTTGTACATCTCTGTACAACAGAGAGGGTCCATGGGGCAGTGATTATTTTGTGTATTGACTTTCAAAACCCATTTGATAGGATGCCACATAATATTGGTATTGGTTTATTGTTGTCACTTGTACAGAGGTACAGTGAAAAACTTGTCTTGCATACCAATCATACAGGTCAATTCATTACACAGTGCAGTTACATTGAGTTAGTACAGAGTGCATTGAGGTAGTACAGGTAAAAACAATAACAGTACAGAGTAAAGTGTCACAGCTACAGAGGAAGTGCAGTGCAATAATGTGCAAGGTCACAACAAGGTAGATCGTGAGGTCAGAGTCCATCTCATCGTCTAAGGGAACCATTCAATAGTCTTATCACAGTGGGGTAGAAGCTGTCCTTGAGCCTGGTGGTACGTGCCCTCAGGCTCCTGTATCTTCTACCTGATGGGAGAAGAGAGAATGACCCGGGTAGGTGGGGTCTCTGATTATAGGCTCATCAATAACGCTGAGTCCATAGAATAAGATAAGATCTTTATTAGTCACATGTACATCGAAACACACAGTGAAATACATCTTTTTTTTTGTGTAGTGATTTTGGGGGGCAGCCCGCAAGTGTCGCCACGCTTCCGGCGCCAACATAGCATGCCCATAACTTCCTAACCTGTATGTCTTTGGAATGTGGGAGGAAACCGGAGCACCCGGAGGAAACCCACACAGACACGGGGAGAACGTACACACTCCTTACAGACAGTGGCTGGATTTGAACCCGGGTTGCTGGCGCTGTAAAGCATTATGCTAACCACTATGCTACCGTGCCTGCCACTATTTGGGTAGGGAATTGGCTCAATAGCAAGAAACACTCAGTGAAGGGTTGTTTATTGCACTGGTGGGGTGACATTTCACAGGGCTCCATACTGGGATCATTGCTTTTTAACAAATTAATGATTTGGACTTGGGTGTCCAGGGCACCAGGGCATTTCGGTATCAAATATTGAATGATGCAAAACTTGGAGATGTAGTGGACCTTGGGGAGTCTTGCAGGAGATGTAGACGGGCTGGTGGAATGGGCAAGTGAAATTTAATGCTGAGAAATGCAATGTGTTATAAGAATGAGAATAGGCAATATAAACTAGAGGCACAATTTTAAAAGAGTCCAAGAACACAGATCTTGGAGTAAATTTGTAGTTTGTTCAGGTAGCAGATCAGGTTGTGAAGTTGGTGAATGAAAAGCTTATAAGATCCTAGGCTTTACGAACAAAGAATTGGGGTACAAGAGCAAGGAAGTTATGATGTAAAACATTGGTCCATGACAACTGGTTTAGGAAGGGGCACATCTCTGTAAGAAAGTCTAATGTTTTAGAGAGGCTGCAGAAGAGACTTACTGGAATGATTCCAAGGATGAGACAGATTGGAGAAGATGGGATTGTTCTCATTGGAGTACTGGAAGTTACAAAGAAATCTGATACAGGTATTTAAACCATGAAGGCTCGAGATTGGAGGGGTTCAGAACCAGGGACATGGGCTGCAGGTGACTGGCAAAAGAACCACAGGTTGGAGGAGGAAAATCTTTTTTACACATTGGTGGTCAGGGACGGGAATGCATGGATGAGGTTGTACTGGAAGTGGATTGTGGTCTTCAAAAGTAAGCTGGATAAGTAGGTGACAGAAAAGAATTTGCAGGAGAGTGGGATGAGCTGAATAACTCTCATTTTGGACATGATGGGCCAAATGGCCTCCCTCCCATGCTGTAACTGTTCTGTGACTCTGGGGCCCATGGAAACCTCACTCCATCCCCATGTTGTGTGGACATCATTCAGGAGCTGCACCTTGGTCAAGGCTGAGCTGGAGACAAATCCTGTACCTATTTACAGCTCATTTGGTGGAACAGTGCCTGTCCCACCTTGCTCCAGGTTCTGTCTCTCCCTAGTACTTGTCAATGTATCCTCTCAGAGTGAGGTGCTCAGTTTTTATCCAACTCTCATACCCTCTCTCCATACTACACCAAAAAATTCTTTGTCAAAAAACTTCTAAACTTAGTTTCAGCAAGGAAATTCCCTTCTTATCAGTGGGGAGAGAGGAAGTGTTTTTGTAACCTCCCCTTCATTTTTTTAGTTCATTTCCTAAGTTTATGTCATCTTCACTGCCTTGTCAGTCAACAGAAGTAATCTCGTGGCACTTATGTTAATTTGTGATAAACTGATCTTGAAGGGCACATTTTGGTCTCCTCTTAACTTAACCACTTCAGCCCAGGGTGCTGGAAAAACTTCCATCGTTCACAACCTTGGGTCATCCCAAACACTTCCCAGCCTGTGTGGTACCTGTAGAAGTGACGCAGGAACTACCGGGTAAATTACCCTCGGCAGGCAAAAATTAAACAGAAAATGCTGGAAATGCTCTAGGACAGGCCACAAGTAGCAGTTTGGTAATGACCAGATAACCATTTCTCCAGCATTGAGAAAGAAGTACTGATCCAGGCACTAGAGAGCTCCCTACTGTTCCTTTGGAGGTATGGAGTCACTTTTCAAATCTTCTTATCACGGAGGCCAACGAATCATTGAACAGCGCCAGCAGAGACCAGCTCAGGACTTCCTGTTCTTCCTGCGATCAGGTCTTTGAGCCTGGACACAGTCCAGCTTGGTGTGTCCTGACAGAGGAGTGGAGTTGGAGGAATGCTGGGGCTGGTGCAACATCTGGTGCTAATGTACACCTGCACTGTTGAATGCCAAATTCTGTTCCTCCGTTGTTGAGACTGTTGTTTAGCTATCATTAGCAAACAGTCCAATTTAAGTTTTGTGTTGCTGAGATTGCAAATTCCTCAGCTGTCGGATGTGCTTTGAGGTGGGAGAGCGGGGTGAGATCCTGATGAGTATTTCTCCCTGTCCCGTGACCTTGTGCGCCTTGTAAGTTATGGAGCTGCGCACTGTTGCACACGGCGTTTGATGATCCAACCACACAGGAGACACCGTGCCCTCAAGGTAACGGGAGTGAGGTCACAGGAGTTCAGATGGTACTTTGGGCAAGGACCTTGCTCCAGCTGTAGTGTGTTAGAAAGGTCCAAAATTACTGAAACTCTGGTATGTCCAGGAACAGTGTATCTACACCTTTCTGAAAGAGCTGGTGATGTGTGAATGGTGGTCAGATGTGAGGTGTTTAATACATTCATCCTTTAAAGGGTCCAGAGCATCAGTGACAGAACTCCCAGTCTATGGTCCCATTACGAGCTCTTTCCTTACCCCCTACCCTCCACCCCAGGCTCCCAGAGCCATGACCTCCATTCTGACTGGGATCTTCTACACACTTCCTGTTGTGATGATGCTAAAGGTCTTACGATGCTTTCAGCTCTTGAGAGAGAGAGTTCTGGAATACCCACCTCCTGTCTCTCTCTGTCTGTCTCTTAATGTTGTCCTTTTGATTTCTTGACAGAACAATTTCCTTTATGTCTCAGTCAAATTTAGTTTAAGAACAGGTGTGTGTGTGTCTTGGGATGCCTTACTATGATGCTGAAGATGTTCCATTATTAGCTTGTTGTGTAGTTTTAGTCAGAGTGATCTTTTCTACTGAGGAAAATGATGAGTGGTGAGATTGGAGTGTGTTCACCCACCAGCAGAAAGATAAAAAGAGATAACTGAATTGTTGTGATAAAAATAGCAAAGCACTAAATAATAAGGGCAGGAGCAGTTGTGTAGCCATTAGCATAACATTATTATAGCGCCAGCGACCCAGGTTTAATTCTGGCCGCTGTCTGTAAGGAGTTTGCATGTTCTCCCTGTGCCTGTGTGGGTTTCCTCTGGGTGCTCCGGTTTCCTCCCACATTCCAAAGACGTACGGGTTAGGAAGTTGTGGGCATGCTATGTTGGCACCGGAAGCGTGGCAACACTTGCAAGCTGCCCCCAGAACACTCTACGCAAAAGATGCATGTTTCAATGTACATGTGACTAATAAAGGTATCTTAGAAAATATTTAGTAGGTCGGGCAGCATCTGTGGAGAGAGGAGTAGTGTTAATGTTTCTGTGCTGTGAGCTTCCAGTGGGTTGTTGCAGATTATATCAGTGCATCAACCTGGAAGGCCACCACAGCAGAGGAGTGTGATCCCTTTGGTGTTACTTGTAGCAGCTAGGTGTCAGGTATCTTTCCATTTGGAGCTGACTGGCTGGGCTACTGTCCTTTGGCCTGTTCATGGAGCATAGTGTGAACCATCTGAATGGTCCTGTGGGGCAATATTGTTATCCTTGGCTGCCCGCTGTGGAAATGTAATGAATGGATTGGTAGGAGTTCCAGATTTACACACCTTTAGTGTGGAGTGCTTCCCGACACCACACCCGAACACTTGGCTCTCATGAAGCTCCTGATTTGGATCCCCCATGTTCTGGTTTCTACCCAACTGCACTTTCAAGTTCTTCCATCATAAATTCTTCATTAGATCATCCTTCAATGCTGGCTCCCTCAGGAGCTGAACTTCATAATCGAATTTGTATCGAGATATCCTTCTGGGGAGCCGTGTTGGGTTGAAGGGTGATGCTGAATATTTGGTTGTAGCAAGTAGAGGTTCATTTCACACATCTGTTTGGGATTTCAGGTGAATATGTTTTAATAATTGCAGCGAACCCTGTTTCCATCTCCAGTGTGTGAAGAGGTGGTGGTGATGTCAGCAAAGTGCAGGGGCTTCTCAATTGATGAATTGTAATTAATGAAGCTAATGTTCAGAATGGTGAAATTTTAATGAGGTGTGGGTACGTTCGGCTCCGAGCCCTGCGTATTCCAGTCCTGCTTTACGGAGGCTGAGTCATCACTGAACGTTTATCATCATCTCTTTCACCAATTTGCACTGATCAGCTGTTGGATTAGCTGGGTGCTTTAAAGCAAATACAGAGGCTAATTTAAAACTCTGAAATTCAGCAGCCATCTCACTTCTTAATGCTGTAATTTGTGTCTTAAAGCAGCCTAATCTTATTTCAGTCTTTGATTGATTCATTCATGCGATCCAATTAGTGAGATGTGAGATGGATGGATGTTTGATATCGGGGATGCTGTGCATCGGTACCAGGCCTCCTCCTTCACAACTTGGTGGCAGGGCCAGTGTGACTGCATTTAAATGGCTTTTTTTTGGTGGGGGGGGTGGTGGGGGGAATGTTAATTGGAGATTGTAATTGATAGTCCATGAAGGACATCTTGCTGGAGATAGAACATACTTTCTCTTCTGTCTTTATTAAATAAAGGAACATTAGCTATCCTCCAGTTTTCTGGCACCTCATCTGTGGCTAATGCATTTGCAAAAAATTCTCTGGCAGGACCCCTTGCTTCCCATAGCAACCTGGGATAGATCTCGTCCGGCCCTGGGAATTTATCAACCATTATGCTCCCATGACATCAAAAACCCCTGCTTCTTAATACCGACCTGTTCCAGATTATTCATGTACACATTATCCTCCATGTCCTTCCTCTTGGTGCATGCAGATGAGAAGTATTCATTTAGAAGCTGGCCCACATTCACTGGCTCTACACAAGAGGACCCACTCTTTCCCCGACTACCCTCTTGTACCTGATATCACAAGATCACAAGACAAGGGAACAGAAGCAGGCCATTCGGCCCATCGAGTCTGCTCCAAGGAAAGGGAAAATAGAAATGAGAAATGGGGAATGGGGGAAAGAAAAAAAAAACTATTCTAATCCCAATTTCCGGCCTTATCCCCATATCCCTTGATATCCTGACTATTTAGATATCTATCTATCTCCTCCTTGAACGCCCCCACTGATCTGGCCTCCACTGCTGTACGTGGCAAGGATTTCCACAAATTCACCACCCTCTGGCTAAAGAAATTTTTCCTCATCTCTGTTTTGAAACTGTACCCTCTAATTCTAAGATTGTACCCTCTGGTCCTGGACTCACCCATATACTTATTGAATGTCTTGGAATTCTCCTTACTCTGACTTGCCAAGGATATGTCATGGCCCTTTTTTGCCCTCCTAATTTAAGTTCTTTCCTACACACTATCTTCATCAAGAGACTCCCTCAATCCCAGTTGCCAATACCTGCCATATGTTTCCTTTATTTTCCCAATTAAACCTTCAATATCCTTTGTCACCCAAGGTTCCTTAATCTTACCATCTTTTTCTTTCACTCTTATTGGAACGTGCTGGCCCTGAACTCTTACTCTCTTTTAAAAGACTCCTGCTTGAAGGTTGGTGTTCTGCTCCCAATCTACTTTCGGCAGGATCTGTCTTACACAATTGAAATCAGACTCCCCCCAATTCAAAACCGTAACTTGAAGACCAACCTGATTCCAGTCCCTAACTTGAAACTGTTCCCAATGTGTTCCCCCACCGATACTTCTACTACATGCTCAGTTTCATTTCCTAAGACAAGATTGAGTACTGCTCTGTTGCTGGTAGGGCCCTCTACATCCTGTCCCAAAAACTTTCTTGGATGCGCTTCCACGTCATCTAAGTCCCTTGCATTAAGGCAATCACAGTCAATATAGGGAATGTTAAAATCGCCCACTACTATAACCCTGCTGCTCTTACACCTCTCTGTGGTTTGCTTACATTTTTTTAATTCCCACTGACCATTGGGAAGACTAGAACATGACCCCAGCAAAGTGATCAAAACCTCCCTTATTCCTAAATTCTACCATATGGCCTCTTGGACCATCCCTCCAGGGTATCCTCTTTAAGTACTGCCATTACGTTCTCCCTAGTCAGTAGTGCAATTCCCCCCTCCTCTTTTGTATTCCCCATG
The DNA here is from genome assembly GCF_009764475.1 of Pristis pectinata. Lineage (NCBI taxonomy): Eukaryota > Metazoa > Chordata > Chondrichthyes > Rhinopristiformes > Pristidae > Pristis > Pristis pectinata. The sequence goes on from NC_067422.1 coordinate 4,644,153, forward strand.
ATTCTTTCCATGGTTCCGTGATTCTTTCCCAATTCACCCCAGCTCCCTTCCCAATCATCTCCCACAATCCATGGTTTTCTCCATATGCCTCTGATCTTCTCATTCCATCATTCTTCTCCCCACTGTTCCCTGTATTTAGCCACCCCTCCTTTCTATGGCAGGAGATTGCGGAGGTACGTTTGCACACTCGTTCATGTCTAACTCCGGTGTCCGTAGTTGTGACCATTGAGGACTCGATCATCGGGTGTTATAATGTATCTGAGAATACTTTGAAATGGAAAAATGAAATACAAACTAAAAGTAAACAGATGGAGGTACAAAAACTGGAGTGGAGTTTCTGCTTTCAACACCATCAGGAAATTATATAACAAAGAGCACTCAAAATTATACTGTCTTATGATTGTTTAAGGTTCTGGCACAAAATATTTGCAAAGAGATGTGTGTAACGCAAGCCATTTGACTCTGTTCTCCTTTAAGGACCTTGGGCTAAATAGAGTCGTACAGGATGCAAACAGGCCCACCATGCCTGTACTGGTCATCAAGTACCTATCGACACTAACCCCATTTTCCAGCACTCACAATGTGGTGGTGCCTCAGATGCTCATCTAAATATTACTTAAATGCTGTGAGGGGACCCTGCTCAGGAAATGCTTTCCAGATTTCAAATTCTTCCTCCCAATCCTCTCTAAGCCTCCAACTCCATGCCTTAAACCTGTGCCCTCTAGTCTTAAGGGGAAGAATTTTCTCACTACCCATCCTATCCATGTCCCTCATACTTCTGTGTATCTCAGCTAGGTCACCCTTCACCCTCGTCTGCCGCAAGGTAAGCCCAGCCTACCCACTCCTGAGGACTCGGGAAGCTGCGGATGTTGGAATCTGGAGTAAATAAACTGCTGGAGGAACTCTTGATGCAGGGTCTCGTCCTGAAACGTCGACCATCCTTCTGCCTCCACCCATGCTGCCTGACCCGCTGAGTTCCTCCAGCAGTTTGTTTTCTCTCCACTCTCCTCAATGGAAGCCCATTTGTTGTCCCAGGAATAGTTGAGCTGGGTGGGTATTGCAGTAGGACACTAATGACTGTTTGGATCATCTGTTTTCAGCCCCTTGCCCCCTCCCTGCTGCCTTGGTCTTGAGCAGTAATGAAAGGGCGTGACCTGGAACTGAGGTCAGGACAAGGTGTGGTGGCAGAGGGAGAGGAGGGCCAGAGGCTGAGGATTGGGACCTGGGGCCCAGGCTGCTGAAGAAGTCGGTGGCTGGGAGGCCACGAATGAGGACCAGCAGCTGAGCGGGGCCAGGACTCTGCGACCAGGATTGCAGTTGGGAGAAGCAGTCAGTGTGAGCACTGGTGTGGCTGTGGTCAGAGCCGGGAAAGGTGGGAGTCGGGAGAAACTTCAACAAAGATCGGGGTGGGGGGGTGACTAGGTACGATGGATATGAGCATCTTGTCATTGAGGACCTTGCAGTCATTCAGGATTGGGGAATCATAGAAAGATACAGCACAGAAACAGGCCCTTCAGTCCACCGAGTCTGTGCTGATCATCAATCAGCCATTTACACCAATCCTACACTAATCCCATTTTATTCTTCCCACATTCCCACCAACTCCCCCCCAGATTCCTCCACTCACTACACACTAGGGCCAATTCACAGCAGCCCATCAACCAACCAGCCTACAGGACATTGGGATGTGGGAGGAAACCGGAGCGCCGGGGGGGTGGGGGGGGAGCCAAATGGTCACATGGAGAACCTGCAAACTCCACACAGACAGCACTTGAGGTCAGGATTGAACCCGTGTCTCTGGCACTTTGAGGCAGTGACTTAACCAGCTACACCACTGTGCCGCCACAGTCTTTATTGATGCCTCAGGCAGGGGTAATCAGCGGGTCGGGGAAAGAACAGTTGTAAGGGAAGAATTAAGTGGTCAGTGCCTGGGATTTGGTTCAGGGTGAGAAAGGGCTGTGCCCTGTGGGATCTTACCTTGTAGGGGTCCCGGGTTAGTAAAAATCTGTGGTCTCAGCAATGTCCAGTGATGATCACTCACAAGCCAACATGTTCCTAGAGTCTTGTATAAGGGCTGGTTGTTTAAAACTAGGGTACATTGGAATCGCTTCTCGCAGAGGGCGCTGGACCTCGGGGGTTCTCTGCCCCACAGAACTCTGGAGGCTGGATCAATAGAAGTATTTTAAAGTGGAAGAAGATAAACATTTGGTAGATCAGAATTGAGGGCTGCCGAGATCTGGCATCGATGAGGAGCTGAGGCCTGGGGTAGATCAGCTGGGATCGTGTTGAGTGGTGGGACAGGGTGGAGGGGCCGAGTGGCCTACTCCCGCTGCAGTTTACTTGTGTCCTCCTGTGACAGTGTAAGCGATCGCTGCACAGGAACTGATGTTGTCCGGCATACGCTGGATGTGGAAGTCACACAAGGCAGAGAGAGGTGGCTGGTGAACTTCCCAGAGTGACAAAAAATGACCTAGAAATGGTGGTTTGGGAGCTTCACACCCGCTAACATTAATTTTCAATTGCATCACAAGACAAAGGAGCAGAAGTAGGCCATTCAGCCCATCGACTCTGCTCCGCCACCTCACCATGAGCTAAACTATTCCCTCATCTAGCCCCAATTCCCAGCCTTTTCCCATATCCTTTGATACCTTGACTAATTAGATACCTATCAATCTCCTCTTTAAACACCACCAGTGATCGGGCCTCCACAGCTGTATGTGGCAATGAATTCCATAAATCCACGACCCTCTGGCTAAAGAAATTTCTCCTATGTTGAACAAATGTGTGTTTTGCATTTCTTGCCCAAGGCCTGCTCCAACCTTCCAGGGAGTGGATTGGGAATGAGGAGGGGTCTCTGTTTGTTACCACAGGACCCTCCTACCTCTGAGGCTGGACTGAAGCTGTCGTTGCTCTCTGCTGGCTATAACAGCGTTGTGTAGCACTCTGTCTTGGGGCCAGTCTTACAATAAAGGCACCACCACATTTAAACCTGTCAGTCAAGGAGTGACTGATGTTTGATTGGAATCTTTAATCCTTCAGTTGTGGATATCTTGTGTGCTTCAAACTTTCCTTGTCTGCAGGCTTTTCACTTTCCCTGACACCTGAATCAAATCCACAATCCCCATTGCACCACAGGTTCTGTTGTTCGGCTCTATGCCACAGCAGTAGTTGGCATTACAAAGACTGCATCATATCTTTGGTTTTGAAGCCTGAGCAAGACCACTCAGCAGTGAGTGAACAATGATAGCAGACGTAATAATATGTTTAGAGTAATTAAATTTACAGCAGCTCCTTGTGCAGTGAAAATTAATGCTTATCTCCTGAAGCTGGAGCTTTCTTCTATGAGGTGAGCTATTCAGGCTTTTATATAGTGCCAACAGCAACAGCCTGCATTTATGTAACGCCATTTGGCAGAATCTGCTAAGATGGTTCACAGGCCCATTATGAAACAAAACTTGACTTGCTCACATAGGAATAGATGCGCAAATGCTTGGTCAACCAGAGAGGTTTTAAGGAGGAAATGCCAGAGCTCAGAGCCCAGGCAGCTGAAGACACGGAGACCATGGATGGAGTGGATAAAGCCAGTCACTCCACCTTTGTAGGAAGGCTGAGCCTTGGGTGGCTGCAGAAGGGTGCAGGGCAATGCTGGGTAACTTGTGTCTGAAGCAAAATATTGCAGATGGTGGAAATCTGAAATAAAAACTGAATGCTGAAATCCTCAGCAAGTGGTGCAGTGGCTGTGGAGAGAAAACAGTTCATGGTTCAGGTTAAATTTTTTTTATGTTCATTGATCTCTGTCTTGAGTATTTGCCAAGTGCAGAGAACATGCCAGAAATTCACACACCCCTGACTACAGGTACAGCAAGGTACAGTAATTAGTACTGGTTTATCATTGTCACGTGTACTGAGATACAGCGCAAAGGTTTGATTACATCCCATCCCTATATCGAGATAGTGCAAGGGAAAACAATAACAGAAAACAGAATATAGTGTTACAGGTAAAGTGCAATGTGGGTAGTCAAGTCAGGTGCAAGGGCTGTGACAAGGTAGATTGAAAGATCAGGGTTTCGTCTTTAGCATATAAGAAGTTCCTTCAAGAGTCTTATAACAGCAGGATAGAAGCCTGTTGGTACTTGTTCTCAAGCTTTTGTATCTTCTGCCCAATCGTAGTGGGGAGAAGAGAGAATGACTCATGTGGGTGGGGTCTCTGATTATGTTGGCTGCTTTCCCGAGGCAGTGGGAAGTGCAGACAGAGTTAATGGAGGGAAGACTGGTTTGTGTGATGGACTGGGCTGTGTTTACAACTCTCTGCAATTTCTTGTGGTCTTGGACACAGTAGTTGCCCTCCCGCTGTTGGGTTGAAGGGCCTGTTTCTCTGCTGGGCAACTCTGGCACGAAAGAAATCTCTCCTTATCTCTGTTTAAAATGGCTGACCCTTTTCTCTGAGGCTGTGCTCCTGTTTTTGGGCTGACCTGGGAACACGCTTGCTACCTCTGCCTTTCTGCATGGGTTCTAGCAGCTTCAGCGTGAGGAGGTGGGAGTGGGCCACAGCTTCCATGTAGATGACCACTTGCTGCATCCAGTCAGCTGAAAGAGTACCAATGAGCTGTCTCGTAGCTTCTTGAGCTCGGTTATGGCTCCTGCCTAGGCATTGCTTCACCCGTTGTGGTCCGAAAGGTGTCCAGAGCCCAGGTCTGAGCAGTGGTGGGAGGAACTGGAGCCACACTTCAAGCAGTCTGCTGCGTGTTGGGACGTCATTTCCACCCAGCCCAGTAAAGAACCCCGGGGTGTGTGATGAGCAGCAATAAATGTGACCTAGGTAACACCGAGCAGCTGGGCTTTGGTGCAGTCTGCTGCTGATGGATTTAGCCCGAGTTGATGTTTCAGCACTGAGGAGGAACAGTTAGCAACTTTGTGTGTTTATGGAGCTGACTGTCAGATGATAGGTTGCAAGCCTTGTCTAACGGTTTCGAGCTTTCACTGAGTTGGTGGGAAGCGGTATAAAAGTCGTTCCGTGCTGTAATAAAGCAAAGACAAACAGAACCAAGGAGCGTACGACAAGCACTTCATTTTTCTTTTGCTAGCGGGAGTGAGGGATACAGAGAAAGAGTAAACAGTGTAACCCGAGCTCTGTACTGATACTCACTCAAAGATTCCAATGCCAGGGTCCCCTTTTATACTTAAAACAAAGAAGCCTACATGCTAAGTTTCACATACCAAGCTATACTAACGACTATTTTTTCTTAATTATAATGATTTACTCCTTCCTTCATTATCTGTTATGTTTTCTTATCTTTAAGTACTTTGTAACCCAGCAGCAGTTCATCATGTTACAATCTGAAGTCACAGACAGCTCCAGGCTCCAAGGATAACCACTTATCGCAAAGACTTGCAGAGAGGAATACTCCTAATTACTTTGATTTACACAAGGCACCTGGGTACATCATGCATCTCCACTATAGTCAGCTGTGGTTAAGCCATAGCAAGCTGAACAACATTAACCCTTACGTTCTCCGTTACTTTTACAGCGGGGACTTGAGAATCAGATCCTGGAAATCTGAAACAAAAACAGAGAAGGCTGGAAACACTCAGCAGCTCGGGCAGCGTGTGTGGGAAGAGAAATGGCATCAACGTTTCAGGTCATTGAGCTGAGACTTGATTTCAGCTTGCCTCCTTCCCACATCCCAAAAACATGCAGTTGCTTAATTGACGCTGTAAATTGCCCCTCGTGTCGGTGAGAGGTCAAATGTTGGGGGTGCATAAACTAGGATTAGTGTAGCATTAATGTAGCTGGTTGCCTGATGGTTGGTACGGACATGATGGGCCAAATGGCCTGTTTTGTGTGGTGTGAATCTACAACTCAAACACTTACGAAAGCTTGATGTGTATATTTTACAGGACAAAAGTAAAACAGAAAATGCTGGAAATACCCAGCAAGTCAGGCAGCATCTGTGGAGAGAAGAACAACTGACATTTCAGTTGAATGATCTTTCATTAGAACTTACAGTTCCACAATGCTTTCCATCAGGTTATGACACACCCAAGTTTACACTTAGCCAGTGCAGCATCCAAGTTGCACACAGCAAGATCCAATAGATAACAGTGAGGTAATCAACAGGCGATCTGTTTTAATGATGTTCTTCAGAAGGTAAGTATTGTCCAGGACAGTAGGGTAACTTCCCTGCTCTTTGAATGAGTGCTTTGGGATCTTCCGTTCCATCTGACCGTAGTTGGGGCCTTGTTTAATGCTACATCCAGAAGACAGCCCTCTATCAGTGCATCACCGCACCAGTACTGCAGGGAAACATCCACCCTTCTCTCCACCAAGGGGTGTTCATTCCACGTGGGTGTTGCCAGTGGACACCCCGTTATTGGAGGAACATTAAAACCATGCAGAGTAATTTCATGAGGATGAAGTCCTAAACCAGGCTTTGCTATTTCTTGTTAAAGAAGGTCAGGGACATAGTTGAACCATTCACAGTTCTGGATGGGTTTAATGGGTAAATAGTGGGAAATAATTTGCACTTGCTAACCCGATTAATTTAATAGAGAGGTTTAGATGGATCTTTTCATGTGGAGGGCCATTAAAATGCAGAACCATTACCACAAGTGTCTGTGGAAGTTCAATTGCTCGCTGTGGTTAAGAGGGAATTAAGAGAAATGTTTGTGGGATGGAACAGGGAAATGGGATTGGAGTTGATGTGAGCACCCACTGACACGGTGACTAAAGAACTGTGATTGGCACACAGCAACTGAACCAATGCTTTGGAACTCATTTCTTCACTGTCAGCCGAGAGTACATTACATTGATTTCATTGAGGTTGTTCAAAACTGTCTAGTGGCAGTGCTCATGCTTTCATTAATTGGAAGGATGTTTTGGTGCCAGAAGGATTTTTTTTATGGGGTTAGGTGGAAAAAGATGGAGTGTGTACACAAATATGGGCCTCATGGTCCTATCGGCCCCTTTCTGAGCTCTAAATACTCTGAGGCAGTGTCCCTACAGTGTACAGTGTCCTGTACAATGTTCAAGGAGCCTAGAGAACCACACTCAATGATTCAGCACCAGTTTTTTCCCCACCACCATCAGATTTCTGAATGGTCCATGAACACTACCTGATTATTCCTTTTTTTTTTGCACTATTTATTTATTTTTGTAATTTATAGTAATTTTATGTCTTGCACTGTACTGCTGCCACAAAACAACAAATTCCATGTCATATGTCAGTGATAGTAATTCTGATTCTGTGGAAAGAGAAACCAAGTTACTGTTTAAGGTCAAAGACCCCTTGACAGAAAGTGTGGTTAGTTTTAAGATCAGAATCAAGTTTATTATCACTGACTTGTATGTTGTGAGATTTGTTGTTCTGCGGCAGCAATCCAGTGCAAAGACATAAAAATGACAAGGAATTGCAAAATAAATAAATAGTCCACGGTGGGGAGGGTTGTGCCCGTGATGGAGCTGGCTGAGTCTACAACCCTCTGCAGCCTCTTGCAATCCTGTGCATTGGACCCTCATTAGTTGCAGAGAGGGATGGATTGGACTAAGTGAATATCTCTTAGAGGATAAAGCCAGGGATTCCCGGGTGATCCCTATGATTACAAAGGTTAGTAGATTACTGAGGGAAGTCCGAGAGAGAGAGAGAAAGGGACAAAGGAACGTATAAAGCTGTGGGTCAGGGCTGGTGCTAAAACCTGAAGCAAAAGGAGAATGCTTAAAATGAGCATCAGATCAGGTAGTGTCGATGGAGAGATAAAAACTGAGTAAATGTTACAGATAGGACCTTGCAGCAGAACCAGGCACTTCTGATACAAACTGGAAAAGTGAGGTGCTTGAAATTGTTGGAATTGGTTTATTATTGTCGTACGTACCAAGGGACAGTGGGAAACTTGTCTTGCATAGCGATCGTACAGATCAATTCATTACAGAGTGCATTGAGGTAGTACAGGGTAAAACAGTAACAGAAAGCAGAATAAAGTGTAACAACTGTAGAGAAAGTGCAGTGCAGGCAGACAATAAGGTGCGAGGTCATAACGAGGTAGATTGTGAGGTCAAGAGTCCATTCTTTCGTACTAGGAGACCATTCAATAGTTTTATAACTCTGGGATAGAAGCTGTCCTTGACCCTGGTGGTACGTGCTTTCAGGCTTTTGTGTCTTCTACTTGATGGGAGAGGGGAGAAGAGAGAATGTCCGGGGTGGGGTGGGGTCTTTGAATTGGCTGCAACCTGAGGCTGCAACTTGGTTCAATGGAAGGTGAGGTGTTCCTCAAGCTCACTTTGGGCTTTCCTGGACCAGTGAAAGGGGCTAGCGTAGGAGTGGGATGGAAAATTAAAGTGACAGGTAACCGGGTGACTCAGTGGCACAACTGGTAAAGCTGCTGCCTCACAGCGCCAGTGACCTGGGTTCAATCCTGGCCTCGGTTTTGCACGTTCTTCCTCTGACTGTGTAAGTTTCCCCTGGGTGCGGGCCTGTCGGTTAATTGGCTATGTAAGTTGTCCCTAGTGTGTAGGTGAGTGGTAGAACCTGAGGGGAGTTGATGAGAATGTGGGGAAAATATAAATGCGATTGATGTAAATAGATGGGAGCTGGGTTAGCACAGACTGGGTGGGCTGAAGGGCCTGTTCCCATGCTGTATTTCTCTGTAACTCTACGGAAGCTCAGGATTACCTTTGAATGGGAGGTGGTCAGCAAAGCAGTGATCCAGTGTGTGTTTGATTTCTCGGATATAGAGAAGACGTAGTGAGCATTGAACGCAACAGACTAGCTTGAAAGAAAATGTTCGGGTTCAGGGGTAAAGTTTTAAAATAATTGGCAGAAGAATTCGAGAGGAGATGAAACAAATGTTCACCACAAATTGGTAGAGGTCTGGAATTCGTTGCCTGAAAGGGTGGTACAGCCAGAAACTCTCAGCATGCTTGCCTGAAGAGCCAAGACCTGCAAGGCTATGAACCTGGAGGTGGGATTAGGCTGGGAGCACTTTTTTAAATGACAGACACAGTAGGTTGGCCTGTATCGTAAGTGTCCTACGATTCTGTGGTCGGGGTAAAATAATTCAATAATTTGCAGAGCTGGTTGGTCGGGGGGTGGAGGGAAAGAGAGAATGGGACTGAGGGAATTGAAGACATGAGACTGCAGATGCTGGAATCTGGAGAAAAACACACCCAAAGTGCTGGAGGAACTCGGCAAGTCAAGCAGCATCTGTGGGGGGAAAGGAATTGTCGACTGAAGGAATTCCTGTACCAGGAGTGAGCATGGACTCTGGGCTGAATGGTGTAATGATTCTGGGGTCTGGGATGATTGGCAGAGGATGGGAACAGACAGGGTCAGAGCAGCAAGAACCGAGATGTCTCCTTGTGTTTCAGTTTGAGCCCCTGTGGGCTGACAGTTGTACTTATTGAGGCCGGAACACCAGGCGATGAAGGTGTGAATTACATCCCGCACGGACTTGGTCAGGGCCATGGCTGGAGGTAGAATATTCCTCCTGGAGTAAATTATCCTCCGTTGGATCTCCCTGTGTTGTTTCATCCCTTTGCTTCCCTGAAATTGGGAAGTTCACGATACGTTACTCATAAGTGGAGGAAATTTGCCAGTGGCCCAGGCAAACTCAGTCCCAGTCACTGCTGTCCCATGGGGCGATGGTGCTGTGGGTCAGCTTTTGGACCAGTGATGCACTCACACCTTGAAGTCTGATCGAATTACTTCTTGTTTATCTGTGGCTGATGACATTGTGGTCCCAAAACTATAAAAGATTGGCAATCCCAGCAGGTCTGGTGATATCTGTGGAGAGTGCAGATAAGTTATTCAGGTCAGTGACTTTAATCAGAACTGGAAAAAAATTAAAAAATAAGCTTTTACAATTAAAAGTTAACAATTAAAAATAAATTTAAGATACAGAATAGGTGGGAAATTGGTGGGGTGGGAGAGTGGAGGAGAGGAAAGTGGGAAAGACCTCCTGCTCTTCACCCAAACCAAGAGAGATTGGATGACCTAAAGGGATGGGTGATCTTGAGCTGAGATGGACGGTATGTTGGTTGTCTGCAGGCGGTGATTGAGACAAACCTTCACATGGCCAAGAATTGGTGGTGAGGTGGCAGGTCCCCGAGTCACTGCTGGGCTGGGGTTGAGGTTGGATCAAACTCACTTCCAGAGACAATAGACACAGCTTTTTTTTATATAAGATAAGATTTCTTTATCAGTCACATGTACATCGAAACACACAGTGAAATGCATCTTTTGCATAGAGTGTTCTGGGGGCAGCCTGCAAGTGTCACCACGCTTCCGGCGCCAACATAGCATACCCACAACTTCCTAACCCGTACGTCTTTGGGATGTGGGAGGAAACCGGAGCACCCAGAGGAAACCCACGCAGACACTGGGAGAACGTACAAACTCCTTACAGACAGTGGCTGGAATTGAACCCAGGTCTCTGGCGTTGTAAAGCGTTATGCTAACTGCTGCGCTACCGTGCCTTGAACCTTGACCTTTCCTCTGCTCTTCCTCTGACCCGGGCTGGGATTCGCTGCTCCACAAGAGGCTCTGTCTTCTCTCCCAGGTACCCATTCATCCTGCCTGGGCTGTTGGGGGAGGGGTTGTGACAGGTCAGGTTGGAAGAGTTGGGGCTGGTGGGGAAGAGCTGCAGGGTCTCAGCAGAGGGTGATCCGAGTCTGGGCCAAATCCGGACTGCCGCTCCAGAAAGATTTTGCTGTTGCGATTGTTGTTTGGTGGGGAGCAGTTTGTGAGAGAGTTCTAATGGCCATCTCCCTTTGCTTCTCTCCCCTTCAGTTTGCTGCTTCGTGGTACACAAGAGGTGTCATGAATTTGTTACCTTCTCCTGCCCTGGAGCAGATAAAGGACCCGACACTGACGTGAGTACAAGGCTTTCGTGGTCAGGGCCTGACCCCCACGATCATCACTTTCTTAACTGTGGGTATCTCTGTTGCTGGGAGTATCCTGTTGTTTGCACACTGGGGTTAATATTGATGTCTTCTCTGGAGAAACTTCATGTGTCGTGGGTTCTTCACCTGAAGCTTGCTTTGTTGAAGGGGCCATGTTGTTGCCAGCCTGCAGTTGGTGGTGTGCAGCTAACTCAGTTTCATTAGGGACCTTCCTGTTCCCCTCCCCTCGGAGATCTCTATGGCAGTATTCCTCAGCTTCTTGAAAGTCGAGTTTATTGCCTTCTGCACAAGTCCATGTACGCACAGGTGCAATGGCAAACTTACTTACAGCAGCATCACAGACACAAAGCTCCTGCATTGAATCAGAATCAGATTTATTAGATATCTTTATTAGTCACATGTACATTGAAACACACGGTGAAATGCATCTTTGGCGTGGAGTGTTCTGAGGGCAGCCCGCAAGTGTCGCCATGCTTCCGGTGCCAACATAGCATGCCCACAACTTCCTAACCTGTACATCTTTGGCATGTGGGAGGAAACCAGAGCACCCGGAGGAAACCCACACAGACATGGGGAGAACGTACAAGCTCCTTACAGACAGTGGCCGGAATTGAACCTGGGTCACTGGCACTGTAATAGCGTTACACTAATCACTACACTACTGTGCCTGCCAACTTGTATGACATGAAATTTGTTGTTTTGCAGTGGCAGTGTAGTGCAAAGACATAAAATTACTAAAAATTACAAAAATAAATAGTGCAAAACAAAAGGAATAACAAGGTAGTGTTCAAAAATTTGGGTCACTCAGAGTTGGTCCTGTGGCCAGTTAGGGGAGGGGTGTTTGGTGGTGAGGGTCAGGGTCATGGTCGGGGAGGGGTGCTGATGGGGGAGCGGTGGTGGACCGGGTAAGTGAGGGGTAGATGCATCTACTTCTGGGCAGCTCAGGGAGAACGGTTTGAGTTCTTCTGCATTTATTCTTCCTGCTGAAAACAGACATTTTAATGATGATCTTTAACAACTTGTGAAACATTCCTTGTGCCAAATACTTTCCAGGAAGCATTATTATCTTTACAGGATGGTAATCTAACTTGCCCATAAATCTAAATCTCTGCACCTCTGTTCTTCCTCCAACACATCTCTGGCTTCCAAAACAGCTGTGAATCTGTCAGTCTCTGGCCACTGTTCATGCTTAACAAGAGGTTATTGATACCTCGTATCTTGTGAACAAAAAGCCCAGGGACCAGACGTTCGCTCGATGTACAATGAACTCCACTCCTTCTCCCTGGGACAAGCAGACTCAGTGCTGCTATAGCCTTGACTTTCTCTGCTGATTCTCCGCCGAGGTTATGGCCCCTCACAGGCAAATAGGACTGGCTCAGGTGGGCAACTCGGTTGGCATGGACGAGTTGGGCCAAAGGGCCTGTTTCTAGTTTGTATAACTCTATGACTGTATGACTCCATACCCTCCCACCGAGGGAGGTGGACTGCCTCCTGTACCCTCCCACCAAGGGTGGGGGGGTGTGGGCTCCCTCCTGTACCCCCCACACTGAGGGGGGTGGGCTCCCTCCCCCTAACCTCCCACCGAGGCATGGGTGGGCATCCTTCCTGCATGCTCACACTGAGAGGTCAGGACTCTCCTCTTTCTCGTCCCTTGGTGGGAGGGAACCCACCCCTGTTGGTGGGAGGGTATGGAGTCACATAGTCATGGAGTTATACAGCATGGAAACAGGCCCTTCGGCCCAACTCATCCATGCCAACCAAGGTGCCTACCTGAGCTAGTCCCATTTGGCCCTTATCCCTCTAAACCTTTCCTATCCATGAATCTGTCCAAATCTCTTTTAACCATTGCAATTGTACCTCCCTCTACCACCTGCCTGTGACAGCTTGTTCCATACACCCACCACCCTCTGTGTGGAAAAAGTTGCCCCACAGGTCCCTTTCTAAATTTCATGCCTCTCGTCTATGTCCTCTAGTTAGACACTCCCTGATCTTGGGAAAAAGACTGTGACCATTCACGTTATCTGTGCGCCTCGTGATTTTAAACACCCTTATCAGCCTCTTAGGTTCCAGAGGAAAAAGCCTCAGCCTCTCCTTATAACTCAAGGCAATATTCTTGTAAGTTTTTCTACGCCCTTTCCAGCTTAATGACCTCCTTCCTATAGCTGGGCGACCAGAACTGCACATAGTACTCCAAATGTGGTCTCACCAACAACTTGTACAGTTGTAACATGAAGTCCCAACTCCTGTACTCAGTGCCCTGATCGATGAAGGCAAGTGTACCAAACACCTTCATCATCACCCTATCTACCTGTGTTGCCACTTTCCGAGAACTATGTACCTATGCCCCTAGGTGTGTGTGTCTCTCTCTCTTTCTCTCTCTCTCTCTTTCTCTCTCTCTCTCTTTCTCTCTCTCTCTCTTTCTCTTTCTCTCTCTCTCTCTTTCTCTCTCTTCCTCTCTCTCTCTCTCTCTCTCTCTTTCTCTCTCTTTCTCTCTCTTTCTCTCTTTCTCTCTTTCTCTCTCTCTCTCTCTCTTTCTCTCTCTCTTTCTCTCTCTTTCTCTTTCTCTCTCTCTCTTTCTCTCTCTTTCTCTCTCTCTCTTTCTCTCTCTCTCTCTTTCTCTCTCTCTCTCTCTTTCTCTCTCTCTCTTTCTCTTTCTCTCTCTCTCTCTCTTTCTCCCCCTCTCGAGGGCCCTGCCATTGACTGTAAGTCCTGCCCAGAATTGACTTACCAAACTGCAATACCTCACATTTGTCTGAGTTAAATGCAGAAGGTGCCCACCACTCTCGGTGTGACGTTAGAGGGGAGCCCACCATTCTTCAATTGGCTCAAGGGGTCCTTGTAGCTAGTGAGTATGTGGCTGTTCAAGGGCTGATCTGGTGCCAATGAGTGGCTCCTGGGCCAGGCCAGCCAACAGTTTTGCCCACGTCCTTTCAGTCCATTTTCTGTCTTCAGTCATCCTGGTTAAAAAGGGTTTCTTTTCGGGAGACGAATGAGAAAATGAATTGGGTGCCCCAATCAGGAGGACATTAGTAACACACTGAAACATCGACTAGAGTAATCATTGGGTTACTGAGCTGCCTCCTGTTCCCTTCTCTCTTTGTGTCGCTTTAGATCTGTTGTCCAACTCGGGCACGGCAAACACCCCCAGTACTCTCCAGGGTGTACACAGGTCTGTGGGGGGAGTGTTTTCCAGTTGGTTATTGCATACAGACTGCTTTGCTGTGCAAACCATTCATCTGAGAAGTGAATTGAATTGTCCCCCGACATGTACCTTTGTCACTGGAGGTGACGACTGTAACCTGGCGGTTTGTGTGCCTGGAACTATCAAAGGGAAATGATGGAAGTGCCCCTCTGATGCTAAAATGCAAAATGGAAGAGTGGTGTTGAGGCAAGGTGTGCAGGGGAGTTTTGTTGTTTGTGGGCACTGGGCAGACTCTGAAATTTGGAAACTTTCCAGGATGCAGGATGCGTTTTCTGTGCAGGAATAGATTTTCAGATTCTACACATTGTGTTAGTTCCTGTTTATAAACATTTTAATGAAATAATTCCAAGTAACTTGCTGTACTGACTTTAGAGGCTCTTAGATAAATGCACACTGGGAAAACCACCCAAAACTTGTAGATCTGTTAAGAATTTAGTGGTTTGTCTGTTTTGTACGTACCATGAGTTCTGCTTGGACACCAGCCTGACTCCCTTCCAAACGTTTTATCCTGTTTAGGAGGAATGTACTTTAATTTTGCATTTGCAACTTGTTTGTATAATTCTTGTACATTTAAAATATTGTGGTAAGTCCTGAATAGATCTGATTAAATACTGGTAAAACCCAACTAATTTCTAATGGGGCAGAAATCTGCTACTGTCTTCCATTCTGGGCTGTGTATGACACCAGATCAACCAATGAGGCCAACCCTTAACTGCCTCTAAGGTTCAGGGGCAATTACACCTGCCTGGTTTCTGCCAACATTGACATCCCTTTCAAACCACACAGCACTTGCTTTACACGTGAATGTGGCCATTTTGCACTCTGTGTGATTGTTACAGTGTGAAGTGGCTCAGGAATTTTGACTTAAAGCTGCCATATTTAGAGATGCATCGTAACTTCTTGACTCCTACACTCAATACCCCTCTTAACATAGAACAGTACAGCACAATACAGGCCCTTCGGCCCACAATGTTGTGCCAACCTTTAAACCTCATCTAAGACTATCTAACCCCTTCCTCCCATATATCCCTCTATTTTTAATTCCTCCATATGCTTATCTAGTAATCTCTTGAATTTGACCAATGTACCTGCCTCCACCACTGTCCCAGGCAGCGCATTCCATGCCCCAACCATTCTCTGGGTAAAAAACCTTCCTCTGATATCTCCCTTGAACTTCCCACCCATTACTTTAAAGCCATGCCCTCTTGTATTGAGCATTGGTGCCCTGGGAAAGAGGCGCTGGCTGTCCACTCTTAATATTCCTCTTAATATTTTGTACACCTCTATCATGTAGGCCGCATTTAGAGTATTGCGTGCATTTCTGGTCACCTTACTATAGGAAGGATGTCGAGGCTTTAGAGAGGGTGCAGAGGAGGTTTACCAGGATGCTGCCTGGATTAGAGGGCATGTGCTATCAGGAGTGGCTGGACAAACTTGGCCTCTTTTCTCTGGAGCAGCGGAGGCTGAGGGGTGATCTGTTGGATGTGTATAAAATTTGAGGGGAATAGATAGGGTGGACAAGCAATATCTTTTTCCCATTATTGAGCGATCCAGTACCAGAGGGCATGCATTTAAGGTGAGAGGGGTTGGATTCAGAACAGACAAGAAGGGTGCATTTTTTTATTGAGAGAGTGGTGGATGTCTGGAATTCGTTGCCTGATAGGGTGGTGGAGGCAAATTCATTGGGGGCTTTTAAGATGGGCTTGGATGAGCACATGAATGAGAGGAAAATAGAGGGATATAGGCATTCTGTAGGTAGGAGGGAATAGCTATGTTGGCACAACATTGTGGGCCGAAGGACCTGTTCTGTGCTGTACTGTTCTATGTTGTTCTATATGATTGCAGTTGTTGTTGAATTCCAACACCTGATGAGTTGAAACCATTGACCGATTCCTTCCACCCCACTCCCTGCCCTTGCACCCACTGCCTCCCTGCTAGTCCAAAGGCACTTGTTATGGTGACCCTATCATTACCTGGATTGGTTGGCATTATTTACTGGAGAGCCTTGAAGGATTGCACTGATTAAGAAAACAGTATCTAGGCTTGTGCTGGCATTAAAAATACTTCAAGATGCAGAGTAAGTGGGTGGTGGGGATGGAAGGGAGGTGAGGAAAATGGGGATGGCTTCCTGCTGTCCACCCAAACCGGGAGAGATCGGATAACTGAAGGGACTTCTACTAAAATTGAAAGTGGAGGGGTGATCTTCAGGTGAAGTGGGTTGGGACTTGGGCATCAGCCAGAGTGTTGAACTTGAAAGCTTTCCAGGATGCAACAGTGTGCCCTTTGTGCATGAATACACCTGCTCAGGGCCTGCATTGGTAATTGGTTTTGGTTTATTGTTATCACGTGTACTGAGCTACAGTGAAAAGCTTTTGCTTGTGTGCCATCCAGACACATCATTCTATACGTTGGTACGTTGAGGTAGTGCAAAAGGGGACAAAAAACAATGCAGAATGCAGTGTTACAGTTGCAGAGAAAGTGCAGGTAGACAAAGTGCGAGGCCATGACAAGGTTGATTGTGAGATTAATTGTTCATTGTTATCATACAGGAGGTCCATTCAAGAGTCTGGTAACAGTGGGATAGAAGCTGTCCTTGAGCTTGGTGTGGATGTTCTCAAGCTTCTGTATCTTCTGCCTGATAGAAGGGGGGAGAAAAGAGAGAACGACTGGGATGGGCACGGGTTCTTGTGTTCTCAGAATCCACACGTTGTGTTACTTCCTGTTCATGCACATTCTATAAAATGGAGAGCACCACACAGAAAAAGTGCAGGAGGAACTCAGCAGGTCAGGCAGCATCTATGGAGAGAAATAAACAGTCAACGTTTTGGGTTGAGATCCTTCATCAGGACTGGAAAGGAAGAGGGCAGAATGCAGGGTCTTGACC
This sequence comes from Pristis pectinata, assembly GCF_009764475.1. NCBI lineage: Eukaryota > Metazoa > Chordata > Chondrichthyes > Rhinopristiformes > Pristidae > Pristis > Pristis pectinata. The sequence goes on from NC_067422.1 coordinate 4,661,133, forward strand.
TAAAACATTGGTGGTTTATTTCTCTCCATAGATGCTGCCTGACCTCCTGAGTTCCTCCAGCATTTTGTGTGTGTTGCTCCAGATTCCAGCATCTGCAGAATATCTTGTGTCTCTATAAAATGGAGAGGTTAGCTGGTGAAAGGGATGGTGCTGCGAGGGGGATGGGAGAAGGGAAGAACGAAGAGACTGCTCTCGCGGAGGTGTAAATGGCTGTGGTCTGCGCTACATTTCAATTCCACATCTGTCAGGTGGTACCTCAAACAAGCAAGTGTTTCAAATACATTCAGTTTCATCCTTAATCCAATTTATTGTGCAGGTAGGGAAGGAAGCATGGTGAATGGCAGGAGGAGGGCTGTTTTTTTTTTGAGGATGTAGCTACTTCAGAAAGGACGTGGGGAAGGGAATTCCAGTGAGGGTGATGTAAACATGGCTGAATGACGGCCCTATGTCCTGAAGTCCCCTCTGTCTCTTTCTCCTTTTCTTTCACCTTCTTCTCCCCCTACTTCTACTCCTCCTCCTCCTCCTCTGTCCCTGCCTCTCAATCAATTTCACCAAAACCCATTACCTAAGATAAGATTTCTTTATTGGTCACGTGCATTGAAACACACAGTGAAGTGCATCTTTTGCGTAGAGTGTTCTGGGGGCAGCCTGCAGGTGTCACCACACTTCCGGCGCCAACATAGCATGCCCACAACTTCCTAACCCATACGTCTTTGGAATGTGGGAGGAAACCGGAGCACCCGGAGGAAACCCACGCAGACACGGGGAGAACGTACAAACTCCTTACAGACAGCAGCAGGAATTGAATCCAGGTCGCTGGCGCTGTAATAGCGTTGCACTAACTGCTACACTGCCGTTATACCACTGCTATTTGGGATCTGGTTGTGTGAAAACTAGAAACTTCACTATCGCAGTGATGACACTTAGAAAAGCATCTCATTGGCTGTTGAGCACCTGAAATTATGAGCAAAGCTCGATAAATAGGGTAGGATTGCATAGTGATTTAGTTACTGCTCTAGTAGTAACTCTGGGCTCATGGGCTGACTCCTCCAATCCCACCACAGTGCCTTGGAGATTTAAATTCAGCACATTAAATAAATCCAGAATTTAAATGCTATTTTCATCAATGGTGACCAACTAATGTACTGTATTCTCAGTAGAACCCACCTGCTGCACTAATGACCTTCAGAGATGGAACCCTTGCCACATCTGGCTTGTCTGTGACTCCAGACTCAGCAACCTCATTGACTCTTAGCTGCCTCCTCAATTTGGGGAGAATTTGTAATAAAGAATAAACACTTTCATTGTTTGTACCGTTCACATCTCGAGACAAGCAAGTAAAAGGTGCAAGATTTTCTTTGTCTCTTTTTGTGGCTTTGTGTTGCATTTTATCTGAAGACACTGAAGCTCTTTTGAATATGTTCCCATTTTAAAGACACAAGCTAAGTGCAAGTTGTTGTTGATCTCAGGACTGTCACCTGTAAAGAAGCACAGATAATAATTGCCCAAGATAACAGGCTTCTCAAAGCACAATGAGCATGATTACTAGTTTTCAGACATACTAATGATAAAGGCCTCTTCCAAAAATGGTGATCGAAATGAGCTCTGCTAAATTGTGAACATTTAAAATTCATTAGCCATGCTTCCAGTTCCTGTTGCTTTGGTGTTAGATGGGCGTTTCAATACCAATCACAGGTGAAGGATGTTGAGATCAATGTTTCTTTTAATCTTTCTATCCTCACTGAGGGGAATTAGAATTCTTCTTAATTCATTCTTGGGATGTAGACGGGTCATAGAGTCGTACACCGCGGAAACAGACCCTTTGGCCCACTGAGTTCGTGCTGACCATCAAGCACCCATTTTCACTAATCCTGCACTATTCCTGTTAGGCCCAGCATTTATTGCCTGATCCTAGTTGCCCTTCAGGTGGCAGTGAGCGGCTGGAATCCATATGATGAAGTGACACCCAGTGTGATTGTGCTTGGACACAACAGTTTGATGCAACCTATTTATTTTTCAATATTCTGGGCAAGTGGCAGTTTCCAGTTTTTCAAGTTCTCGCCTTTTGTTTCGAACCCTTCCATGGCCTCGCTCTTCCCGTTGTCTGCACCTTCCTGCAAGCCTCCACGATGTCTGTGCTCTTCCAAAACAGCTCTCAATCCTCAGTCTCCATCAGCCACCCCTTCAGCTGCTCTAAGCTTTCATCTCTGTGGAGTTGCTTCCGGAAACCTGTCTGCCTTTATACCGCTCCTAAGAATGTCCTAAAAGGTACCTTTTTGATGTAGTTTTTGATCTGAAAACTCATTCATGTGAGGAGTTGAAGGTTGTTATCCTTGCAAACTATCAACATAGCATTGACCACTACTTCCTCTAACTTACTGGGACTCTGAACCTGCTGCTCCCCACTCACCAAGAACCAACCCCTAACATTGTCATCAAAATTGCTGACTAGAGCAGTGTTGTCATAGTTTAGTTGACCTCTGTCTCAGGGAAGGGACAAGTGAGAGCTGTGCCAGTGAAACTGAGGGTAGGGTGGAAACTGGCAGCAAAGGTGATCAAATAGTCCAGTTCTGTATGAGAGCAGGAAGCAGCAGCAGGGCAGTCATTAGTGTGCCGGGAAAGAGCGCTGAGGGAGGAGGCTGTGTAGGACGGAAACGAGGACTCTTCCACGTATCCTAGTCTCGGTCCTAGTCCGGCTTCCTCCCTCAATTCTTTTCCAGGTCCGGTAATGGCACTTGTACACACCTGGAAAATGTCACCAACTCTGCTGCCAATTTCCATCCTGCTCCTACTTTCACATGAACCATCTCTGACCCTTCCTTTGTTTTTCCCAATTGGTCTATCTCCATCTCACAGGACAGATGAAGGACCAATATTCAGCCCCACAGGATCCTACAGATATTTGAGTGCCCCTCCCACCAGGCTTCTGGTTAGGACTCCTTTCCATTCCCGCACTTGCTCCAGCTCCATTGTATCTGTTCAGACAACTGGCTTTCCCCACCATTTCTTCTGAAATAAATTCCTTTGTCTTTAAACATGGTTTCCCCTCTAGTGTAGTTGACGGGGCTGTCAACCATGTCTGTTCTATTTCCCACACTTCTGCTGTCACCCAGAACAAGACACGTGGTTCACCCTCTCCTCGCCCCACATTCACATTCAACAAATCATCATTGATAATTTTTCTTACCTTCAACAAGATGCCACAACCAGACACATGAGCATTCTGACGGGGCCATTCCCACCACACCTCTGTGGACCACTCCTCCATCCCCACCAACCACTCCAGTTGTCACTCCGCTTTCCTAAGCAACCACAGAAGGTGCAACATCTGTCCTTTTTGTTTTAACCTCGTTCCTTCCCACCATCCAGTGGCCCAAACAGACCTTCCAGTAGCACTTAACAATTACCAATTTGTATGGTCTGCTCAACATTGAAGAAACCAAATATAGATTGGGTGCCTGCCACATTAATTCTCCATTCCACTCCCACCCTGACCCGTCTCTTTGTCCTCCCACGCTGTTTCACTGAAGCATGAGGCACAGCATCTCGTCTTCCACCCAGAAACGTTGCAGCCTTTGGGATTTGATATTGAGTTCAGCAATTTCAGATAACCATTATTTCCTGTTTGTGTCAGAGCTGAGCAGTTCTTGTGCGAGGTCACCAATCTGTAACTTTAAGTCTGTTTCTCAGCCTCCACAGATGCAACCTGACCTGCTGAGTATTTATAGCATTTTTGTTTCAGATTTCCGGCAACTGCAATGTTCTGCACTTCACAGTTGTAGCACCGTCTGTGCATTTGCCCTCTTCTGCCCTTCCTTGTCACTCTCTATTTGTACTTTCTCCACAGAGATCAACCATGATGCAGAGGTATGAACTGCACCAAAAGCATTTATATATTGAGTTCAGTTGGTCCATGCCCTATTGCATGCCTCCCGTTCTCTCCCTTCCTCCCGCACCTCCTCTGCGACGTAAACCACACCTGTCTACTCACTTTCCCACCTCTGATGAAGGGTCGTTGACCTGAATCATTAATTCTGTTCCTCTCCCCAGACGTGCCAATATTTTCTGTTTTTATTTTGGATTTCCAGTGTCTGCAGGTTGCTGGATTGTTGGGACTGATGTGGGAGTTGGGGTGGGAGGTGGATTTTGCCCCTCTTTACCTGCTGTGCTGTTTTGTTTGCACAAAGCCTCCCCACCTCCATCTCCCCCCAAAGCCCTTACTCTGCGTTTAGGGGCTGCCTCTCTGAGATGTGGCACGGCAGTTAGCACTGCAGCCTTGGGTTACTGTCTGTGTGGAGTTTGCACATTCTCCCTGTAACCATGTGGGTTTCTTTTCCCTGTGCTCTGGTTTCCATCCGCATGCCAGGGAAGTGTGGGTTGATAGACTAATTATCCCTGGTGTAGGTGGGTGGCAGGAGAATGGGGTGGGGGGGGGGAGTGGGCGCGGTGGGAAAATTGGGATTGGTGTAGGATATTAATCTGAATGGGTGCTTAATGTTTAGTGTGGGACCTGAAGGGCCTGTTTCTGCCCTCTACAGCTCTGTGACTCTGTGATGGCTACTGCTCCTGTCAATCAATATTGGCAAAGGCTGTGGATCATTGCAAGGCTTAGACAGCAGGCTCTGTCTGGGATCTCTCAGACAGGCTGGGAGGTGAGGAGGAGACATGACAATGTCTCCGTGTACCTAGGGAGGAGGACTCTGGTCAATTCTGATTCCTTTGCACTGAGTCAACACTTGACATTTACTGTACCAACACGGAAGAGGCTCAAATTTATTTTCTTAATTCATTCCAAATTACTGATCAGTGTTCAGGACTGCAGAATAAAGACAAACTTTCACTTCTACAGCACCAGCGTGACGTCAACATCTCAGAAACTTCACAGCCGACGAGTTATGTTTTGAAGTTTGGCCACTGTTGGAGGTGTCACAGCAACAGATTCCCACAAATGCAGTATAACTTGAACCAAATAACCTGCTTTTGGTGATTTTGTTTGTGAGGAAAAAGTATTTATAAAAATCTTGTTTGTTTTGGATAGTGCAGAAGGATCTTTTATTCCCTTATTACTTGGATATTTTTCTTGGGACTTTAAAGGCCACTTGGTCCATTGAATCTTTGTCAGTTTAGAGCAATCTCATCAATCCCGTTCCCCCACTTACTGCCCTGTAACCCTTTTTCTCTCAGGTGCCCATTAACACTTCCCTGATTCTCCTCCAAGTCACCACACAAGGGGCAACTGACAGTGGCTGATTACAGTAACTGTGACACAACTGCACCACAAAGTCTCGTTCTGCTGTCTACGTTTGCCTGAAAGGTTGTTCGGGCTTCACTGCTGGGTAGGTGGAAAGTTTAAGGAACTATTGAGAGTGACTTTAAAGGGGAGGCAGCAGGAGTAAATAAGCTGCATTCCTTTGGTACGTTGCAGTGTCAGGAGCTCTGCAAATGATTTTGGTGGTTAGTGGTGAGTGCTTTTGTGTAATTAAACCAAAACCTGCAGCCGACCATGAGGTGATCAGTTAATCTGATGGTGTTGGCTGAGAGATGAATGTTGGCCAGGACAATGGAGAGACTTCCCTGGTCCTTGGAGTGCTGCTGCCAGGGCTGAAGGAATCCCAACCACACGTTTGCTCTAACACAACTGCTGTGTATTTCAGAGACATGGCCAGACAGTTCAAGCTACTGGACACACCACCGGACTGGGGAAATGCTGCACTGTCAGAGGTGCCATGTTTTAGATGACTCTTCGAATCAAGACCTTAACTGCCCTTACAGGAGGGTGTTGAAGATCTCTGGTATCCTGGCCCATATTTATCCCTCAGTTAGCTTCATTAACAATAATTTCCCCAGACTTCATCATGTTGAAGTTTGTGGGATCTTACTGTGCTCATGTTGGCAGCTGAGTTTCCACGCTGCCACGGTCTGAGTATTACACTGGTTATCACCTTTGGGACTCCCTGAGGTCGTGGAAGTTGACTGAAAACATTTTACTCATGAGGAAAATGGTATTGTCTTGAAAGGATTACCTCCAGAATTTCTTTCCTATTCAGTTTTGGAAACTGGTTGTCTCTAGCAAGGGCAGCATTTATTGCCCAACCCTAATTGTCTTCAAGAAAGTGTTGGTGAGCTGCCGCCTTGGACGTCTGTAGTCCTTCCAGTGCTGATACTCCCACAGCTGGTGGGCTGTGAATTCCAGGATTTCCACCCAGCGAAGATTGAAAGAGCTGCGATATATTCTCAAGTCAGAATGGTGTGTGGCTTGGAGAGGAACCTGCAGAAGGTTGTATACCCATGTGCCTGCTGTCCTTATCCTTCATGTTGGTAGAGTTGGCAGGTTTGGGAGATGCCTGGGCAGTAACTGCAGTGTAGTTGGTAAATGGTACACACTGCAGCCACTGTGTGCTGGGGACGTGTTGGGTGGTTGATGGGGTGTCAGTCAAGTGCGCTGCTTTGTTCTGGATGGTGTCGAGGTGCTGCAGAGTTGTTGGTGCTGCACTTGTCTAGGTTAGTTTTACTGTTACTTATTAATAACTTGGTGCTGCAGTGACTGGTTTTCTCTGGGGAACAGGTGGTGACACAATAACATTGACCTTGGTTTGGCAGCCCACGGGAAGACGGAAGTTTGCCAGCAGCAATTTCCTGCAATTTCTAACAACTTCCTCAGAAGTGAATCCAACTGTTTATTGATGTCCAGAGAGGTTGGCCAGAGAAGCTTTGTGTCTGTGAGACGAAGACAGCAGAAGCCTTTCCCGACACTGCATGGGCTTCCCCAGTGGCAGTAAGATGGAGAGGGGCTGGGATGGCAGCTCCCTTTTGCTTCACAGCTTCTGGAAAGACTAGTAGAATTTTCTCTTTCCAGAGCTCCTTGCAGAACAGCCCTGTGTGTTTAACAGCCAGGAGTTTCTGCTGTAATGTAGGAAGTGTGCAGAGCAGCACACTCTAGCACCAAGTAATGGAATAAGGACCAATAGTTTCACCTTCGTGCTGATAGCTGAGGGAAACTCATTGGCCCAGGACACGGAGTGCCAGATAGTAATGGGTGCGGTGCTGAGGGATGGTGGAAATCATTCGCCTACTCTTGGTCACCAGGATTTTGTTAATAATTGTGACCTGCTGTGCCAGGTTGTGTGTGTTCTTCACTGAACTGAAAGACCAAGCATCAGTTGCAATGCCCTGTTACTGCTTAACTCAGCGCAGTGTGAAATCAACCCCAGTACGTTCCTTGCCTGCAGTTATACAGACATGCCTAGGTCATACATGCAGTTACATGTGCTCCCATGTATCTGTATGTGGGGCCCCGTCTGGGCCTTGCAGTCACTGGCGGAGCCCCGTCTGGGACCTGGTGGGTTATTTTATTACCCTGCAATCATTCCCATTGGTGTCTGATCACAAACTCAGCCCTACACTGGATGACATGTTGGTCAGTTAATTCTACTGACTTAGAAGTGTGAAGGATGAAGGAAACCGGCTGCTTTTTTGTGAATGTTTGAGCACTCTGACGCACCTTTGTTGAGGTGGTCATTGACGTGAGGCCATTGTGTATGTGACTGTGTCACAGTCAGACTGGGGGTGAAGTGGGAGTATTGCCCACTCAGAGGTTCCTTGTTGGTTTGCTCCTGATCCTGGGAAGTTGTTACAACAGGAATTTACAGAGTCTGATGGTTATCCCACTGGGAAGAAAGGGAAATGAATCTGCCACAGAGTGTCTTAACACTTGGAGGGGTCGATGGGATGAGCCTTTTCTTGGCGGGTCCCTGTGTGTTGACCCCTGCCCTCACGGTGCAAGCGGCCAGCTGGACACAGGAGAATGAGCATATGGAGGGAACTGAGAGAACCGTGTTAGCACTGCGCTCTGATCTGTTCTTATACCAAGTTAAGTGTGCGCACGATGCTTTGTTTCCAACAACATGGCCTCTCCCCACTGTCATAAAGTGAAATATCACTAAAGATAAACACTTTCTTTTCTCTGCGCATCCGGGGCTGTGGCTCATCCTAAAAGTGCATTGTGCTCACAAACCCAAACCAAACACTTCAAAGCTGAGTGAGCACTCTGTTGATATGAGCTTTGCCCTGGAAACTTGTTAAGAGAGATTTGCATTAATATAACACATTTCACAACCTCATGAATTCATAAAGGAAGTTGAAGTGACGCTTGTTCTTTTGAAGTATGGATTTGTTGTAATGAAGAAAACATGGCAACCAATTGTCACACATGGCAACCAATTGTCACACATGCCAGTGGTGCACTGGTTGAGGCTCCACTGCCCTGAGGTACATTGGTCGATGTAGAACTGCCCTTTGTCACACTAAGATCAGAATTGCACTGATCTCTGTAATGTTACCCTGAACCACACTGTCCACAGTTACTGATCTCTGTAGTGTTACCCTAAACCACACTGGCTCAGGGTTACATTACAGAGATCAGTGTAACTGTGGACAGTGTGGTTCAGAGTAACATTACAGAGATCAGTCAATTACACTGGCCTGTAAAGCACTGCTGTTTGTCACACTGCCCTTTGTCACACTGCCCTAAATTGACCTGTCGTATTCTGTCACTCTCCTCTGCAATCTGACAGTGAGGGACTGATTAACTGTGGGGCTTTCACAGCTGAGTTTGATCCAGTTGTTACCAGACACCCAAAGGCACACAGTTTCCAGCAGTGTGTTCAGGGGGTATTCATTGGAATGTGAGAGGCCCCACTCCTCACAGACCATTGAGTGTGCTGTTGGAGGGACTTGTGTTGTATTCATTCAATGACGGGCACGTTTTGTTAAAGAGCAGGTTAGCAGAATGGAATGTAGTTAAACACAAAATTCCCAGCTCTTGTACTGGGCTGCCACTGAGGAAGCGCTGCATTGTCTCCCAAGTGAGTTAATCCAAGGCTGGATCTGCTCCCTCAGTTGGATGCAAATCATCCCATGCCATACTGTGTCCTGCCCATTTATCTCTGTCAACACAATTAAAACAGATTATCTCTTCATTATCACATTATTGTTTATGAGATCTTGCTGTATACAAATTGGCCTCAAGAGTACTTCATTGGTTGTAAAGCACTTTGTCCTGAAGGGGATGTGAAAAAGCATTATAGAAATAAAAAATCTAATAGGTCTATGTATAATCTGTCATGTTAAGGATTGATCTCTCTTGCCAAACACCATGTTTAATTAATGCTTGACGTGATATTTTGCAGCAGCAAGTGTGAACATTAAAAATAACATTCTAAGATGTAAGCATTTTCCACTCCAACGTATACAGAGCTGCTTGAGGCTATCCAGCTTCCTGCAGGATGGGATGAGCTCTCTGTGACACCAGAGGTCTTGGTGTTACCTTTATGACTGAGTTGGAAGGCAGTGGGATTAACACTGACTCCTGAGGCACCGGTTCAGAATCCGGAGCTGAGGGAGCACTGCACTGTCAGCAGGTCATCTTCCAAACGAGACATTAAATTGGGACCCTCAGACAGGATGTATGAAGAGGTATCTAGGGGTCCATATTCCACAGATTCTGGAATGTTGCCTCATGGGTGGATAGGGTAGTTAAGAAAGCTTATGAGATGTTAGCTTTCATGAGTCGAGGGATCGAGTATAAGAGCCGCAAGGTAATGATGCAGCTCTATAAAACTCTGGTTAGATCACACTTAGAGTACCGTGTTCAGTTCTGGTCGCCTCATTATAGGAAGGATATGGAAGCGTTGGAAAGGGTGCAGAGGAAATTTACTAGGATGCTGCCTGGTTTAGAGAGTATGCATTATGAGGAGAGACTAAGGGAGCTAGGGCTTTACTCTTTAGAGAGAAGGAGGATGCAAGGAGACATGATGGAGGTGTACAAAATATTGAGAGGAATAGATAGAGTGGACAGCCAGCACCTCTTTCCCAGGGCACCAATGCTCAGTACAAGAGGGCATGGCTTTAAAGTAATGGGTGGGAAGTTCAAGGGAGATATCAGAGGGAGGTTTTTTTACCCAGAGAGTGGTTGGGGCATGGAATGTGCTGCCTGGGACAGTGGTGGAGGCAGGTACATTGGTCAAATTCAAGAGATTGCTAGATAAGCATATGGAGGAATTTAAAATAGAGGAATATGTGGGAGGAAGGAGTTAAATAGTCTTGGCGAGGCTTAAAGGTCAGCACAACATTGTGGGCTGAAGCGCCTGTATTGCGCTGTACTGTTCTATGTTCTGAATCCCTTCCTACTACCACTGTTGAGAGTGGGGAGAATCCACCTCTGTTAGGTATTTCTCTTGTAATACAACAAAACAGACCATCTGGACATTAGCTAATTACTATTTCTGGGAGCTTGCTGTGCTTCTCTCAGGTAGTCTCTGGGGTTGGGGATGACTTGCTTCCACTCCAGTTTGGTGGGTTATGAGGCGACTGACAAGGCCCACGTGGGGTCTGCAGACCCTGTCACTGGTAGAGGTGGGTAAGTCGTGGTGGTGTGTTCTGGACCTTGGTGCACACCCAATGAATGGACACCGGCTTCACGGTGCCATCCCCAATGCTCTTCCGCTGTGAGTGGTCAGGGCCCAGAGATTCCCACAAACTGGGGAGGTTGCACTTTTTCAAAAAGTTTGAGAATGTCTCTGAATCTTTCCCTCTGTCCACTTGGTGGTCTCCTCTGTGTCTGCTCCAGGTGTCTGGTGTTACACAAATGGACAAGGTGGTCTAGCCAGCTGAGTGTGATTAGATCCTTGGTGGTGAGAACGTTGGCGTGGGAGTGGATGCTGACGTTGATTCACTTGTGTTTCTGGTGGATTTGAGACATTTTGTGGCAACAGTAATGGTGATATCTCCCCAGTGCTTTGAGGGCCAGTTGCAGATGCTTGTGGAGGCACATGTTCTGAGGCTCTTGGTCACATTTAACTTGTTCACTGAAGCATTTGCAAGAATGGGTCTCACACTAAACATCTGCTTAACAAAGACCATCTACCAGCTAGTCCCATTGCACAACGCTGTCCCCTGACGATAAAGGTTCACCACAAAATGCAGAGCCAACTCTCAATGGAGGCAAGCGCAGATGATGAAATTCACCATCACTTTTAATTTGATTGTACAGCCTTTGGTGGCCTCGAGGTGCTTGAAGGTAAAACTCAACACAGGAGAGTTCATACTGTACATAGTGGGCAGCATCACCCCTGCCCTGCTGTACACTGGAGATGTGGATTCTGATTCTAGTGTTGCAATAGTGCCAACACCTCAGAAGCTCTTCAGAGATGTTTATTGCCTTAGGAATCCTGTGGCTGTGTGCAGCACAATGGAAGGAGAGAAGTTAAATCCGCCTTGAGGCATCACAACATAGGAACAAAAGACTGGAATTCTTGTACCTCTGTATCTGGAGGAGAGATTCTGGTTAACTTGGCAGGTGTTGCCATTTGTAACAAAACTCCAGATCTATTCACGGAAACTGTAATTATGTGCAGTAAAATTCCACAACATGACTGTAATTTTAACTCTTTGCATAGTGTCATGAGCTGAGGTATCTGTAAATAGGAAGTGATTCATTGAAAATAACTGCACTGTCATTTACCAGGCTTCAGCAGGCGAACTGCACAGGAATTGTTGGTTCGACCTGCAGTAATGTCAGACAATCGCTGGTGATCAACCTGACTGTCACACAGCTGTATTGATCAGTGAATTAAAGGGAGAGTGTGGCCAGGGGACATTAACATCTGTGGAGCTCTGTCAGCCCAGAGAACTGTGGGGAGGGGAAGCAGAAGATCTGCCATGAACCATGCAGCCATTGCAATACCTGTAATACTGGCCTGTGCGCTCCAGTCCAGCTGTTGCACTGCCCATAACACTGGCCTGTGCACTCCAGTCCAGCTGTTGCACTGCCCGTAACACTGGCCTGTGCACTCCAGTCTGACTGTTACACTGCCTGTAACATGTGGCAAAGTGCATTTGGGGAAGTCCCCAGTGGCCATACAGCACTGATCCACAGCCCAGGCTGTCCAGTTTGAGTGCCTTTGGCTCGAAGTTTCTACAGCAAAGATTGTGATGATTGCTGCCTGTGAAATGGGTTTCCAGAGAAGAGAAACTGACCTTTAACCGTGTGACATTTCCTCAATGCCTGCACTGTGCGAGAGGAATTGCTGCTCAGTGACTTTGGTGGCTGTGGTTTTTCAGGAGCTGAGCAGGAGGAATGTGCTGCCGAACTATGTGTGACAGCCGCATACGGCTGGCCCGGGAGACTAGCACACTGTTTCATTTCCTCCTCACTCCGGGTTACTTGCTGCTTGTAATGTTTGTCTAATCGTGCCCAAGAAAGCCATCCAGAATCATAATTTCACTTCTCCCACACTGCCCCCGAGGGGCAGTCTGACAAAATCCCTGCACAGGCTGTTTCCTTCTGAGGGAAGGAGGCGACCATCGTTAAAAGGATTATTAAATGTTTTTATGTTAATGACCTTTGGCATGCCCAACTGCTGTACCCTTTAGCGTCAAATCAGAGGGTGGAACAGCACAGGAGGCCATTCAGCCCATTGTGTCTACACCAGCTCTTTGAAATGCAGTGCAGTCAGTCCTTCTCCCCTGCACTTTAAAAATCAAAGCAAAATGCAGATGCTGGAAATCTAAAACAAAAACAGAAAACATCAGAAATACTTACCAGGTCAGGCTGCATCTGTGGGAAGAGAAATGGGAGTCAAAGTTTCAGATGTTCAGACGAAGCGTCTCTAACCTGAAGCGCTGACTGTTTCTCTTCCAGCAGATATGTTCTGACCTGCTGAGTATCCCCTTGCAGCAAGTATTCATCCTGCTGCAGAGTCTGTCTCCATCACACGCCAGTTCAGAAAACCTATCACCTCCTAGTGCCCACCCCACCTCCCCTCTTTTGTCCACCTATCACTGCTTTGCTCCCCCCCCCGCCCCCCCCCATATATTGGGCTTCCCCTTTTCCTACCTTCAGTCCTGAAGAAGGGTCCTGACCTGAAATGTTGACCATCTGTTTTCCTCCACGGATGCTGCCTGGCCTGCTGAGTTCCTCCAGCATCATCGTATTTTTTTTCCATCGAGTTCTAACCACCCACCATGTAACATTATTTTACTCTCTGGTTTTCCTGCCAATCACTGTAGAACAAATATCTCTCCTGCTTGTCGACTCATCAGCCACTGGACACCACTTTTAAGATAAGATCTTTATTACTCACATGTACATTGACAACATAGTGAAATGCATCTTTGCGTGGAATGTTCTGGGAGCAGCCCACAAGTGTCACCACGTTTCCAGCGCCAACATAGCATGCCCACAACTTCCTAACCCGTACGTCTTTGGAATGTGGGAGGAAACCGGAGCATCCGGAGGAAACCCACACAGACATGGGGAGAACATACAAACTCCTTACAGACAGCGGCGGGAATTGAACCCGGGTCACTGGTGCTGTAATAGTGTTACGCTAACCGCTACACTACCGTGCCTGCTGTCTGAACCTTTAAACGCCTCCATCACATCTCTTGGTCCTCTCTGCACCCATTTCTTCACACCAATCTCTGCAACCCATCTTGTTCTTCCATTCATCAGCACCCCGAAGATCGAGCAGCTCCTCCGGTGTTCACTCTGCTTTGTAAGATGCATTTGTGTTTACATCTATAGATCAGAATTAAGACTTGGTTTAGTCTCATGGTTGGAGTTTTTAGTTTCTTTTTACTTATGGAAGCATTTAAAAGCATTCTCAGGATGCTTGCCGCTGAAGCTTTGGTTCAGTTGCTGAAAGGTGAGTTGTTCGTACATTACATTGTAAAGTGGTTTCCCAGACTGTTGTGGGAAAGTGTTGAGACAGAATGAAAACATTTGGCAAGTAGTAGATGGTGAAAAGCCATCCCTTCTGTGGGCTGTGTTCTTAGCAGCATCGGTTCAGTCAAAATGAACTGTCAGTAGCAGGTTTGTGAGAAATTGAGGATAAAAAATCTCAAACTTTCCTCTCCAAGTGGTGAAAGTCGAGATGTGAAAACAACAGCAAGGTGACAGCAACTTGCAGGGAAAGACGGCCACACCAGGCTTCGAACAGATGAATCATCGTCAGTCAGTCAGCACATGGAACAGATCTTGCTGTGCGATGGGACTTGTGCAGCACCATGAGCTCTGGTGCGCAGGATGGCAGGCTGGCTGATTCTGAGAGGGAGAGAGAAATCTTGGATTGAAAGGATCAGCAGGAGTCTGGCCTGAAGCAGGTTGAAAGCAGGTGCTGTTCGGGAGCAAACTAGGTAGGTGTTGGAGAAGCAGTGGAGCCAATAAACTTGGCTCAGGGCCAAGGCTGTGGGCAGACTGGTTCAATGTGAGACACTTGCAGGGGAGGGGAACAGAGTGAATGGTAAGGGGGGAAGAAAGGTTTTCCTCCTGCTAAGCAAGAAGAAATTGCAGCTTATCTGGGATGCAGTATGATGGTAGCTGACTGAGCAATAACACAATTCACCACCCTGCTGCCTGAAGGTGTGTTTACCCGATGTAAACTTGTGTTCATCTGTGGAAACGAGATGAAAGCTGGAAGTTCCAGAGCTGATTTATTTTTCCAGCAGGAAATGAGGTTGGAGTCTGGTCTGTGAAGCTTCGTGGAAGGGAACAGTCTCTCACTCTCGAGAATCACACTTCTCAACTTCACTCTGTATTTAAATTTGGATTGTTTTCCTTGTAATCAGACTTTAGTTTGCCATTTGTTTTTCTATTATTGGCGAAATAACCCAGTTGAAGTGTGGCAGGACGAGAGGAAGCAGCCACCAACCTTCATGTTCGGGGAATGTAATATGAACAAAAGAAATGGGAGCAGGAGTGGGACATTCGGCTCGGCTCTGCCAGATATGGTCACGGCTAATCATCTACCTCTGCCAGTTTCCTGCGCTCTCCCCATGAAGTAGTTACATAGTGCCTTCAGTGCAGTGAAACTTCCCACAGGGACAAATAAGGAGATAATAGGGCAGATGACCAAAGGCTTGATCAAAGAGGTAGATTCCACACTGTGGTAAAGAGTGAATGAGAGGGAGCTGCAGAGTTTTGGGCTGGAGCTCCACAACTCATTGGCACGGGTTTGCAACAGGCCTGAGCTGCTGGCTTGTGATTTACACATGGGCTCATGAATTCAGATCTGGATGGTGTCTGACTTTTTTATTTCAAAAATAAGCTTTATAAATTTTTTTAAAAATTTTATTTACAGTGTAGTAACAGGACCTTCCGGCCCAACGAGTCTGCACGGCCCATTTTAAACCCAAATTAACCTACCCGTACATCTTTCATAATAAAAAAATACAAAAGTATAAACACACTGCAAAGCTCTTTGCATTCTTAATTTAGTCAATACATTCAGTAGTGTCAGCACATTATTTTTGTATGTAGCACCATTGCCCCTGGGGTGATGCACCCTTCCATTGTTTGAGGGGCTTCTCCACTGGACTCGACCCCTCCATGTCCAGTAGCGGAAGGAGCCCAGAGACTGTGGTCCTCCCCCACAGAGTCTTTGCATTGGCTGCACCAAGCTTCAGTGTGTCCATCAGCACATACCCCAGCAGCCTGGAATGTCCCAGTCGGCACTGTTCCCTTACAGACATCTTGCACTGAGAGGAGGTGTTGGCGATCGGCAGCCAGGCCTCCCCTACTCCTGGGCTTCCCAGATTCTTCACTGCTCTATATGGGAAGGGTTACTTGGTTTGGAAAGGCGAACATGGCCTGGCCTTGAATTTTGACTTTGACTTTCCTTGTTTTAGAAGAAATAATCAGTTCTTTTATTTCCTTGGGTGGCTCATATTCACCTCCTGGAGGTGAGCTTCATGGGACACTTTACTGAGGGAAAGGTGCAGTGTGAAAGGCAAGTTAATGCAAGTGCCTCATCTTGAACAGTCCAGCATGAAAAGAAGGTATTTGAAAGTGGAACGAAAGACTTGATTTTCTATAGTGTTTTCCACTTCCCTTTTAGAACATCAAAGTACTTTTACACAGGAAATGTGACAGCCAATTTGCACACAGCAAGCTCCCACAAAGATAACCTTGGAAAAATTGATTGCAGCATTATTCAAAACACTGGGTAAGCCTCCCCTTTCTTCTTCATGAGAGTCCCATGGGATCTTTCTCATCTACCTAAGAGAGGAGAGGGAGCCTTGGTTTAACATGGCTGTACCGAGCTTCAGTGCATCCTTCAGTACGTACCTCAGCATCTTTGACAGTTGGGGGTGGGGGTTGTGTGCTTGTGTCTCCCACAAACTACCCTAGACTAATGGCGTTAATTCCTGTGAGGCAGCCTGATGAGCAACTCTCTGTATAAGGATCCAACCTCGCCTCCTCAGATAAAGCAGGGAGAGGTAACAGGTGGCAGCCTTCTCAGTTACACCCAGGTAGAATTAATATAAGTTTTTAAATTGTGGTGCTGGGTGTAATAATAAAGAGCGGGTGCTCCATTCCTGCTGGTAACAACCCTCCAGTGTGGTTGGTGGTGGAGCCAGCCAGTAATCTGATGCACTGTTTGCTGATAGGCTTGTACAACTTAAACTAATTCAGCATAAAACTCTTCGGTTTAATCAGTCAGGTGGCTTTGGAAGGGAAGCTCAGTCTCTGGGGATTTAAGCAAGGTTTTCAGGGACAGTTCAACCCTAAAATG
Organism: Pristis pectinata; assembly: GCF_009764475.1. NCBI lineage: Eukaryota > Metazoa > Chordata > Chondrichthyes > Rhinopristiformes > Pristidae > Pristis > Pristis pectinata. The sequence goes on from NC_067422.1 coordinate 4,677,707, forward strand.
AGGTTGGCCTGGGGCATCATTTGGGAATGTTAGTTTAGCTTGCCCTCTGAGGCACTGTCCCTAACCAGCAACGTGTGCAGCCATGATGCACTGCTCTGGGAGGCTGTGAGGTGGAGACTGATCCCATCCCAACCCATCCGCCTACCCAGGGATTACACTGAAATTACCTGACACTGAGTCAAGATTGGAGAATTCTATATTTTTAAAAAATAATGACATTAATTTGCTGCTGTTGCGTCAGTCCCTCTGCTTGTGACTTCTTTAGTACAGAGACTTTCTATACACACACTTATCCTTACCCGTTTGTTTTCGGGGATTCTGTGCTGAAAGCTTAGGTTCTGATTTTGATGATAGAATTGGTCTTAGCAGCCATGAAGGAAAGGCAAAGTTTCCATTTCTCCTGAACATATGATGAACATTGGAAACACACAAGAGACTGCAGATGCTGGAATCTGGAGCAAAACGTAAACTGCTGGACAAACTCAGCAGGTCAGGCAGCATCTGTGGAAACAAAAAGGGACGTGTTGATGTTTCTGGTTGAGACTTTGCATCAGAACCGGGGGTGGGAAGAGGAAAGATGGCTTGTATGTAGAAGTGCAAGGGAGGGGTGTAGATGATGGGTGGAACCAGGTGGGGGAGGAATGGAATTGGTGAACAAAGGGAGAGAGAGGACCTGGGAGGACTGGTGACAGTGGGTTACCTGAAGTAATTCAATGTTTTAACCATTCGATTGTGAGCTGTGGTGAATATCGCTGGGGAAATCTGTGTATGTGCACATGTTCATTACAAATAATTAGGAGAATGCTAAGACTTCATTTTGGGTACAGTGCACTTTCACAAAGGGGGGAAGTGAATTATATCAAAGAGATCTAAAAGTTCTAAAGCTCTGTTCCTCTGCTCAATGCAAAACAACACCACAAATCTGACAGAATGAAATAATTTGCATTTACATAGCACTTTTCATGATCTTGCATTGTCTCAAAGTGATTGTTGGCCAATTAGGTGTCCTGGCTGGGCTGTGTTCGGAGGACAGAGTAAACTGGTTAAGCTGTAACTTGGAGCACAGTGTATCCAGGGCACTGTGACTTGGTCATATTTTAGTTTGAAGAATTATGTCCTGGTCTGATTGTACCTTGAGCACAGTGTTCTGGTTAGATTGTAGTAGTTTGAAGCACATAGTCCTGATCAGACTGTACCTGGGACACAATGTCTTGATCAGGTTGTAGTTCTAAGCATTGTGTGCTGGTTGGGCTGTAGTGTGGAGCGTGGTGTGCTGGTTGGGCTGTAGTGTGGAGCGTGGTGTGCTGGTTGGGCTGTAGTGTGGAGCGTGGTGTGCTGGTTGGGCTGTAGTGTGGAGCGTGGTGTGCTGGTTGGGCTGTAGTGTGGAGCGTGGTGTGCTGGTTGGGCTGTAGTGTGGAGCGTGGTGTGCTGGTTGGGCTGTAGTGTGGAGCGTGGTGTGCTAGCTGGATTGCACCTTTAGCACTTTGTCCCAGCAACTGAACCTGGAGCATCCAAGTTCTGATCAGATTGTGCAGCATTCTGTCCTGGTCAGAATGTGGCTTGAAGGTCGTCTCCTCAACAACTGATTAACTGCTGAGTTCTTCCAGCACTTTCTGTTTTTGTTTCTTAGGTTCAGAAGTCTTGATTATGAGGGAAGAATTAATTGTTGTCCCTGGGTTACTATTACAAGTGAGGTAGTAAGTACTCTGGAATTGGTCAGGTTGTAGACAGGGTTCCTAGTTCAGTGGCATCTGGCATCGAGTGGCTCGTGTCCAGAGGCTGCTCCTGCAGCGCTCAACCAATTCTCCAAAGAGAACGCAGCAGTCGTTTGTGAAATGACCGAAGCTACAAATGGGGAGGTTTAGGATCCATCAGAATGGACCCACTGAATGAATGTAGAACATAGAACAGTACAGCACAGGAACAGGCTCTTCGGTGTTATGTCAAACTAATTAAACTAGTAATTAAACGCCTAACTAAACTAATCCCTTCTGCCTGCACATTCGTGTGCCTATCTAAGAGCCTCTTAAGCTCCATATTTGCCTCCACCACTACCCCTGGCTGTAGTTTGGGGCGTTGTGTACATTCTAGGCACCTACCACTCTCTGTGAGTGTATATATATTAAAAAAAAACTTGCCCCGCACATCTCCTTTGAACTTGCCCCCTCTCACCTTAAATGTATGCCCTCTAGTTTTAGACATTTTGACCCTGGGAAAAAGATGCCGGCTGTCTATCTATGCCTGGTGAGAAAGAGGAGTCTTTGACCTCTCCATATATTTGAGCCAGTGAGGAGGGTGGGCCCCGCATCTCAAGGATGTACAGCCCTTGGGACTTGAAAGCCATACAGCACCAACAGGCAGACACGAGTGGGCTTCCAGTGGGAAGATTGACCACTGATGTAAGGTGCTAAAGGGTTCCAGCCACTGAAGGATGATGCCTTGGTGTCAGTCAGAAGGCCCTGGAGATTGGAGACACTGGGGGTAAAAATAGGCTAGTCACAGATTGTGACTTTGTTGAGTGGCATATTGCAACTTAATGAATCTTTAGCTGAGTATGGAACAATTAACACACATCATCTGTTAAAGCCCTCAGGAGAAAGCAGCAGATGGGCATCATCAACAAAATGTGCCATAACCCCCATACTCCCATTCTCTGTGTAACAGCCATACAGCTAATGTGCCACCAGAGGAGCGTTCAGTGAGAGAGAGGCTTTATCGACTCTGGTGGCACATTAGCCATATGGACCAAGAACGGTCCTTGTTGAGACCCTCCATGGACCACGCCACTGCCACTATTAGTACAATGGGGGGTATGTAATGCTTCCTTCCCCATTCTGCTTGTTCTTCAGATATAGCTCAGTTGGTTGTGGTCTCATCTCTGGGGCAGAAGGTTGCAGGTTCAAGTCCCACTCCAGAGACTTGAGCACCAAAGCCCTGGCTGATACCATTGCAGGACCAAGGAGGGTGTGGTGGGGATTAATATTTAGGATTAAATGTTAAACCAAAACGAGTGTAAAATGTCCCATGGCCGATGTTTTGAAGGGAAGCAGAGAAATTCTGTATGCAAATTGGCAGCTGTGTTCATCATATTTGAACATTGACCACTTTTCTGAAGTATTCAATTGGCTGGAAAGCATTTTAGCAGACTCCGAGGTGGTGGAGGATGCTTTAGAGATGTATTTCCGCAGGTGCTGGGTGTCCTTTGGTGCTTCAGTGGCCATTCTTCATGTGGCAGCCTCCTCGGGTGTGCCTGTTAGCACAGGACTTGCTGATCCTGATGACAATTCCTGGGTCAAGGAGATGTAGTGTAGAAAGTTCCTGAGTTTATTGTCAGTCTTTTGGTTATTGAGGTACTTGTGAATGCGAAGTTGCCCTTCAATTTTGATGTCCCACAGTTAAAAAGAGAAGGCGGTTGGATGGAGCTTTTGCTCACCTGCAGGTTGGTGGCTCTTGGGAGAGCAGTTTCCCTATCGGAGCTGAGGGCTGTTACTGCACGCAACATCTGTCCGGCTGCAGTAACACATTAATCTGAAGGTTTTCATATGCCAACTTGCATATGATGCTTTGCTTCGTGTATTGCCCAAGGGTTACAGAATAAATACATTAATGCTTTGTTGGGCATCCCTGCACTCCTCCTCTGTTGGCCTAACTCACTACATCTGCAGGTAATCATTGCTCCAAGATTCTGAGTCTCCAAATGTAACTGTTTCTCAATTATTTCTTACTGACAGAAGGCAGAAATAAAGGAGGGACCCATTGCTGGCTGCTGAATATAATCCAAATCAATCCATTTGACTGAATCTCTCCTCTGCCCTAGCTACTGCTTCTCTCTCTCCTTCACTCTACCAGTTCCTTCCCTCTCTCCCACCCCACTCCCCAAAACTCTCTCTACTTCCCCTTCCTTTGTGACAGGTATACCAGTATTTTAATAAGTTTCAAAATAATTCTGTGTGGTGATGTACAGACAAAATGGTCTTGGATTATTTGCAGAGCTGCTTAGCCTTAACGTTCCCTGGTGATACCAGTATACCTCCAATTAGGGTCTGCACTAGGAAAATAAGAAATAGATAAAACTGAAGGCTCTGTGTCTGAATGCACACAGATTAGTAACAAGACAGATGAATTCATGGCACCAATGGAAATAGATGGGTGTCATTTCATAATCTTTACAGAGATGTGATTGCAAAGTGACCAAGGTTAGAAATTAAATATTCCAGGATACTAAACTTTCAGAAGAGATGGGCAAAGTGGAAAAGGAAGAGTAGCCGTGATGATAAAGAATGGGGGATAAAAAGCAGAAGAGGGAAAGGACCTTGGGTCGAAAAATCAAAGAATAGAATCTGTTTAGGTGGAACTACGAAACAGCATGGTTCATTAAATGTTGCTGAAGGTTCCCAAACAGTGATGGTGATGTAGGACTCAGGACCTGATGACCTGCATCCCAAGTGATTGACAAAGGTGGCTATGAAGATGATGGACACACTGGTTGTCATCTTCCAGAATTCCATCGATTGTAGAAAGGTTCCCACAGTTTGCAAGTAGCAAATGAAACCTCAATATATGAGAAAGGAGGGAGATATAAAACAGCCTGAGGGAACATTTTAGAATCTATTATTAAGGAGGTGGCTCTAAGGCACAAAAATAATAACAGGACTGGGTAGAGTTAGCATGGATTAATGAAAGAGAAATCATGTTTGACAAATCTGTTAGTTTTTGAGGTTGTAACTAGCAGAATAAATAAGGGCAAACCAGTTGATGTGTATTTGGATTTTCAGAGGCCTTTGATTAGATAGATTATTGAACAAGATTTAAGCACATGGATTGATAACATAGTGGTGTGGACTGAGGACTGGTTAACTGACAGAAAACAGAGTGGGAATAAATGGGTCATTTTGATTTAGGAGACTGGTTGAGTGCTGGGGTACCAGTGACTGAGTACCAAGTATAATATATCCAAGTTTGCTAATGATACAAAACAGGGTGTGAGTGTGGGTTATGCAAAGGAGATAGATTGACCAAGTTACTGGGAGAGGACATGGCAGATGGAAAGTAACGTGGCAAAATATGATATCATCCACTTCGGTAGAGGACATAGAAAAGCGGTTATTTTTTTTGTGTTGAAGGGAAAGAAAGGTGTTGATGTTCAGAGGGAGCTGGGTGTCCTTGTGAAGGAATCATTCCTGGTTAATAGCCAGCAATCTGGAAGGCCAATAATTCATTGGTCTTTATTGGAAGGTGATTTGATTACAAGAGTAAAGGTGTCTTACTGCAATTGTACATGGCCCTGCCTGGTAAGATGACATGTGGAATATTGTGTAGGGACCTAGGGTGTCCTTGCAATGGAGGGGGAGCAATGAAAATTCACCAGATTGATCCTGGGATGGTGGAGGGGGCAGCTCTGTCCTATGTGGGCAGATTAAGCAGACTGGGCTCGACCTCACTAGAAGTTAGAAAATGCAAAATGATCTTGTTGATATCTCCTCCGACTGGGCTGTACAGAAGCAGCAGTAACAGTCTCAGACCAAGGGGTCATCCATTCAAGACTCAGGTGGAAAGAAATTTCTTCACCCAGAGGGTACAGACTTCTGGAATTCTAAACCCAAGAGACCTCTGGGGGCTTTGTCACTGAGTAAGTTCAAGGTTGATAGGTTTTTGGATATTAAAAGAATTGAGCAATATTGGGTTAGTGCAGGAAAGTGGGGCTGAGGTTACAGCTTAGCCTTGATGTTATTGAACAGTGGAGCGGGCTGCAGGGTCGAATGGCTGGCTGTTGTTTCTATTTCTCGTGCTCTTCTGTTCTAATTTCCTCACGAGGAAGCTCGATCTTCGGACTAAGCTCTGCTTTCAACCTTCCTCCCGCCATGCACCTGTTTCACAGGCATGGCCGTGTTCCAACCATTGCAAGAGACTTGTTAAAAAAGTGGCCTGAATGATTTTACTCAAAGCTCATTCGTCACTGTCATTCCTTAATGCCGTCACTTAGATTTTCCTGTTGTTGTTCAGTTTCCTGTGTCAGAGTGACCAGCTCTACAGAACTGGACCAGTTGGCAATCGATTGTTCCACTTGGTTTGCAAAACCCCCTAACTGAGAACATGGTGAGAACGAGGAGATTTGTTTCAGTGGCGTCTGCAGCGTCGAAGCAAGTCGCCCCCGTCCCTCCCCCATCTGATCACCACCATCCCCAAACTGACTCTCCCCTCCTCCACATTCTGAACTCCTCCATGACCTCTCCCCGAGCCACCCCCCCCCCCAATCATCCCCCTGCCACTTCCCTTCCCCCATCCCCCAGCTCCAACAACAGTCAACGACCGGGGTCACTAACAAATCCAGCGGGGAGTTTCGGAGAAACTTCTTTCTGCAGAGGTTTGTCAGAACGTGGAACTCAATGGAGGGGGATGCAGAGGAGAAGGGAAAGGGGGACGATTTGGGGGGTTAATTGAAGCAGGTGGGAGGAGGCCTGTGTGGAGCATAGATTTCAGCATGGACCCTTTGGGTTGAGTAGCTTGTCCCCTGCGCTGCAAGATTGACTTGAGATACCACTGACCCACAGCTCAGCAGAAGCTGGTGCAAGTGATGTGCTGCAGCTAATCACAGTGAACTTGGCAGTGCTCAGCCCCAAGGCAATGCCTCCAGCTGCTGATCGATCTCGGTGAGTCACATCTAGTTACCCTTCCAATCCTTGTGCCTTGCTTTAACATTTTTATGTTCTAAGCAAACAACAACCGTCCATTAATTAAAGCGGACAAGCTTTGAGCCTCTGACAGGTGAAACACATCGGCACTGAGAGTCAAGAAGCGTAGGAGAAGGCAGCTGATCTTTAGAGCTGTCCAATTAGTCCCAATCCCTGCTCCTTCACCAGACTCCTGCAGTTTTTTTCGCCATCAAGTATTTATCGAGTTTCCTGGTGAAATTTGCTACAGAATTTACTTTTGTTGTCCATTCAGGCTGGGCACTCCTTACCGTGAGTTACTTGTATAGAGCAGGCCATTTACTCTTTCTTCAACTTGGTATTGTTGGTGATCTGGTAGTTAAGGGGCAGTGATCACTATATAATAGCATTTTACATAGAAACTGTGTTTTCCTTCATTCTGAATCTCGGATCTTAAATCTGATTATTGCAACAATGAAGACATGGTGGAGTTGGTTATGACAGAACATTTACAAGGATGTTGCCAGGACTAGAGGGCCTGAGTTACAGGGAGAGGTTGGCCAGGCTCGGTCTTTATTCCTTAGAACGTAGGAGAATGAGGTACAATCTTACAGAAATGCTTAAAATTGTGGGAGGCGTAGATAATGTGGATGGTAACAGTCTTTTCCCCAGAGTTGGGGTCCAGAACTAGGGGGCACAGGATTAGGGTGAGGGGGAAAGATTTAAGATGGGCAAGTCTTTCCACGCAGAGGGTTTGGAATTGGATTATTATTGTCACTTGTACCGAGGTACAGTGAAAAGCTTGTCTTGCATACCGTTTGTACAGATCAATTCATTACACAGTGCATTGAGGTAGTACAAGGGAAAAACAATGCAGGATAAAGTTTTACAATTACAGAGAAAGTGCACTGCAGGCAGACAATAAGGTACAAGGTCATAACGAGGTAGATTGTGAGGTCAGGAGTCCATCTTATCGTACTAGGGAACTGTTCAATAGTCTTATAACAGTGGGATAGAAGCCGACCTTAAGCCTGGTGGTATGTGCTTTCAGGCTTCTGTATCTTCTGCCTAATGGGAGGGGGGAGAAGAGAGAATGTTCGGGTTGGGTGGGGTCTTTGATTATGCTGGCTGCTTTACCAAGGCAGCGAGAAGTATAGACAGTCCATGTAAGGGAGGCTGGTTTCCATGATGTGTCCACAACTCTCTGAAGTTTCTTGTGGTCACGGGCAAGCAGAACAGTTGCCGTACCAAGCCGTGATGCATCTGGATAGGATCCTTTCTGTGGTGCATTGATAAAAGTTGGTGAGTGTTAAAGGGGACATGCCAAATTTCTTCAGCCACCTGAGGAAGTAGAGGCCTTGGTGAGCTTTCTTGGCCACGGCATCTACGTGGTTGGACCAGGACAGGCTATTGGTGATGTTCACTCCTCGGAACTTGAAGCTCTCAACCCTCTAGACCTCAGCACCATTGATGTAGACAGGAGCAAGTGCACTGCTTCCCTTCCTGAAGTCAATGACCAGCTCTTTCGTTTTGCTGACTTGAGGGAAAGGTTGTCGTCATGATACCATGTCACCAAGCTCTCTATCTCCTTACTATACACTGACTCATCATTATTTGAGATACTGCCCACTAAGGTGATCTCATCTGCAAACTTGTAGATGGAGTTAGAGCAGAATCTGCCCATGAATGTATAGGGAGTGGAGTAGGGGGCTGAGGACACAGCCCTGTAGGACAGCAGTGTTGAGAATAATCGTGGCGGAGGTTTTGCTGCCTATCCTTACTGATTGCGGTCTGTTGGTCAGAAAGTCAAGGATCCAGCTGCAAAGGGAGATGTTGAGTCTCGGGTATCGGAGTTTGGTAATGAATTTGCTTGGAATTGTAGTACTGAAGGCAGAGCTGTAGTCAATAAACAATAGTCTAATGTAGGTAGGTAGAGAAAGTGGTGAGTATGTGGAATGAGCTGCCAGAGGAAGTGGTTGAGGCAGATACAATAGTATCATTTAAGAAGCACTTGGATGGGTACATGGAGGAGTGGGGCCTGGAGGGATATGGGCCGAATGCAGGAAATTGGGACTAGCTGGGTGGGCACTGAGGTCGGCATGGACTGGTTGGGCTGAAGGGCCTGTGTCCGTGCTGTTTTGCTCCATGACTCTAGATTGGAAGATTATATTAAAAGGTGACAGTAAACGAGCAGTGACTAACGATTAAAATTTTCAAGTAACATGCACTCCTTTAATGCCAAAAAATCCAACGGGGAAAGTGGTTCAGCCATGCCACTCAGGAGAAGCTAAAGATAATATCAGATCAGAGGGAAAAGTGTGTAATGTTGCTCAAAAAAGTAATCTTAAGGATTAAGGAATATCAGAATTCAGGAAAAGAGGATGAAGCAAATGACCAGGAGAGGGAGAGTAGAATACAAGAGTCGGCTTGTGAGAAACACAAATCAATAAGATAGAAAGGAAAAGGTTAGCATAACGTGGGTTCCTTAAAAACTGAGGGATGATATATTGAGGAACAAGGAAATAACAGAAGTTGAACAAACATTTTGTGCCTGACGTCATGGGAGAGGAAACAGAATTAAAAGAGGATAAAAGGTCCAGAACAAATGGGTTTAAATAAATTACCTTCAGTAAAGATCCAGAATTGGAGAAATTTAGTGGGACAGAAAGCTGATAACTTCCCAGGAGCTGACAACCTTCCTCCCAAGGCTTTGAAAGAGGTGGAAAGAGGAGAGAGTGATACACTGTTTGTCATCTTCCAAAATTCCATGGACTTCAGAAAAGTTCTTGCAGACTGGAGGGTGGCAAATGTAATCCTACTATATAGGAGATGGGGAGGGAAAAAACGTGGGACAACAGACCAATTAACCTGGTGTCAGTAATGGAGAAAATGCCAGAGTCCATTCTTAAGGAAATGATATGGGGCACTTGGAAACCAGTAATAGGATTGGACAAAGCTGTGTGGATTCTCAGAAGGGAAATCATGTTTGACAAGTCTGTTAAAGTTCTGTCGAAGTAATTTGCGGAATCAGAGTGAACCAATTGGTGTGGACTCTCAGAGGGCCTTCAGTTGGTGCTGCATGTGGTTTGTAAACAAGATTAGAAGACGCAGTATTGGAAGTGATCAGAAGGTGGATCAGAAGCAGGCAGAGTCCAATTTGGCCCGTCATGGCTACTCTATCAATCATTATGTTCAGGACCAAGCTTTTAACCCAAGACTTCTTCCTAGCATTAACCTGAAATGCTGGGACTGTCTTAATAATCGAGAATTATCCATCTCTGTCTTGAGTCTACAATGGAGCCATCACAGCCCTCATGGGTAGTAAGTTCCAGATCCCTTTCAGTAATGTCTTATCTCTGTCCTGATTGGGAGACCTTATTGTGAGATTGAGAGCCCCGATGCTGTACATTCCAGCGACGAGAAAGAGCGACTCTATATCTACCCTGTCAGGCCCCTTAAGAATTTTGTACATTTCAATGAGATAACCTCTGTTTCTTCTGAATTCAAGAGCATTTGGGCCCATCCTGCATATCCTTCCCTCATCTGACAAACCTGCCATCGTGGGAACCAAAATGGTGAACCTTCACTGCACTTCCATATCATGACTATATCCTTCCTGAGGTGGGAAGACTAGACCTCAGTATCTTAGATATGGCCTCACCAGGAGCAAGACATCTGGTTCTTGTGTTATCTTTTGCTCAAATGTCCCCTGATGTAACTTGGTACCAGTATTAAGCATTGAGAAGATGCAGTGATTGCTGCAGATATTGGGTGATGTTTCATTCTCTTATGGACAAAACTATGCAGGTTGTGAAAAGCCTGACTATAATAGAAGAAAACATTATCTACTGCTTTGCAGAGGGATAATATCAACTACTCTCTACTACTCTTAATAGGATGCAGGGGGTTGTCATGTATTATTCAGATTTTTAATCTCATAATTTTTGACTGCTTGGGTCTCAGTCTCTTTCACTTGGCGTTGGAAGCTGTTGTGGAGTAGACTAAGCTTTGCATTGAAGCATGAAATCCTGCATTGTCGGGGATGGATTGAGCACTGAGCAGCGATTCAGCCCATTTCGTCTGTGCCAGGTTTTAGGAAGAGCTGTCCTCCCACCCACCTGATGTTTCCCCACACAGATGACAAATTGTTCCTTTTCAAATGCTTATCCAACTATCTTGTGAAACTTGCTGCCCAGTCTGCTTCCATTCTTCTTTCAGGCTGCACAGTTCGGTTTATCATAGCTCATTGCATGAAAACATTTCTCCTCTCCTCTGATTCTTTCATGAGTTATAAATCTGTATCATCACAGGATTATGAGCCAGAGTTCTGGACTTTTGATGAGAGGAAGGCGTTCAAATCTCACCTATGCAGTTGGGAAATTTAAATTCAAATAATTAAATAAAATGTGGTTACTGATCTACTTGTGGAAACAGGTTCTCCCTCTTTATCAAAACCCATCCAAATTCTAAACACCATTATTTAATCTCTTTGTAACCTTCTCTGTTTAAGAAGCTAGTCTCTCCCCTAAACTGAAGCCACACCTCCCTGATTTCATTCCAGAAATTCCTTAGCTCACCTCCGAATTTCCTGAAGTATGACTCATCCTCCAGGCAGGTTCTGGCTGTGAATTTCTAAGGGTGTTGCAGTGTAAAGATGTGTAATAACATTAAAAGAAAATATTTATTCCAGAGAAATAGATGTAGGTGACGGTGCCAGCGTTTACTGTCCATCCGTCCTTGCCCTTGAACCAAGAATGCAATTAGGAGTCAACCGCAAAGTAGCCCTGGAATTGCTTTTTGTCCGGACTGGGAAAGGATTACCTTCCCTGGAGAATGGTATTGAATCTGATGCTATTTTTAAATGACACTACAATCGTTCTAGTATTTTCAGCAAGATTATCTTTTTTCAATATTGCACATTTCATTTAATTATTTGAATTTAAATATCCCAACTGCAAAGGTGGGATTTGAATGCCTTCCTCTGATCAAAGGTCCTGAACTCTTGCTCATAATCCTGTAATTTAACTACTATGTTTATTAATCATGTCACTGGCGAGACCAGCATTTATTGCCCATCCCTAACTGCCCTTTAAACTGTGAAGCTTGACTATGCATCAGCCACATTTCTCTGGTAAAGTGAGAATGACAGATTTTGTACCTGGAATGGGCGGTGGCAAGGTTGGACTTGCTTTGGCTTGCATCTGCTGTAGGTTAAGAGTGAAAGGGGACTTGAATGAAATGTGAGATCCTAAGAGGATGTGACAGGGTGGATGTGGAGAGAATGTTTCATCTTGTGGGAGAATAGATGTTTTAAAATAAGCAGTCCCTCATTTAAAACAGGAGGTCAAATGTTTCCTTTTGAGGGCTGTGAGTCTTTGGAGCTCTTTTCCTCAAAGGACATTGGAAGCAAAGCCTCTGAATATTTTTAAGGCAGAGGTGGATAGATGCTTGGTAAACAAGAGGCTGTGGTTATATGGGAAAGCAGGTCATGATCTTATTAAACGCCAGGGCAGACTCGAGGCTGAATGCCTACTTTTGCTCCTAATCCTGATAGACATCAGTAAACCAATAGTCATAGAGTCATACAACATGGAAACAGGCCCTTTGGCCCAAATCGTCCATGCCGACTGTGTTGCCCAGTGAGCTAGTCCCATCTGCCTGTGTTTGGCCCATAGCCCTCTAAACCTCTGCTATCCATGTACTTATCTACATGGCTTTTAAATGTTGCTAAAATGCCTGCCTCAACCACTATTTCTGGCAGCTCATTTCAAATACACACCACCCTTTGTGTGAAGAAGCTGCCCTGATGTCCCTTTTAAATCTCTCGTTGCCTTGTTTTTAGCACTTGCTCCCTGGGAAAAAGACTTTGTGCTTTCACCCTGTCTATGTCCCTCATGATCTTGTATACCTCCAACAGGTCACCCCTCAATCTCCCACGTTTCAGGGAATAAAGTGCTAGTCTACGCAACCTCTCCTTGTAATCAGAGGTTTTTTTACTCCAATCTGGTAGTTTCATGGTTAATATTGCTCTCTTTTTATTCCAGACTCATTTAATGAAGTGAATTTAAATTCCCCAGCTGCCATGCTGCTATTTGTTGGGATCAGTTCAGGCACCTGGATTGCTTGCCCAGTAATTTAAACATCTTACCATCAAAGCTGATTGTATTTGGGTCTTTGTGTTTGGGTGCATTTGTATTCCATCAAGAGATGATTCCCTGTGGGACCTTTGTACCCTGTAGTCAACCTTAATATCACAGTATCTTCCTGTTGGAGCCTCAGACACCCCAACCTGACACCAGGTGTGTTGGAGCCAGAATGAGGATTTGATTACAAAGTGGTGAGCTTTAGTATCTCTGTGTTTAAGCACTTGTTCCAGTCAGTGCTTCATGCCAACTGGTGACAGTTGCAGAGGCAGCAACCTGGGATTATACAGTGATTCACGAGAGCCAGTTTGACACAGCTTTAGAATCGGCACTCGGGAGCTTGTTGACTTTTGGTATATCCTTGTGTTCTAGCTGGTCTTTGTTTCTTTTCTCCATCCTGCACTTCTCTCCATCCTGCACTTCTCTCATTCAAACTCTGTCACTCCCCCACATCACCAGGCAGTGATTAGCAGAGAATACCCTCACGTTCTTCTCCCTTTTTCTATCTCTTTCCTTGAGCAGAATCTCTCTTCTCTCATTCTTTCGTTTTTCCCCCTCTCAGACTCCCTCTTCTCCATGAGCAGTGAACTGGAGCAGACAATTTGCTTTCTCTGTTCCCCAAATCAGTGGTTTTGTCACCACTACCTCAGGACACTCACGATGAGACACACCAGAGACGGAATTCAAGGATTCCTGGTCTTTACAGTTCAAGTAACCACTGCTGAATTTGAATGACAGTTTGTACTCATTAATGTCTGTTCACCCAGCCACTACCTCGGGCATTGTTAGGCTCTGACCACCAATCTTGTCTCATCTTGAAAGTTGTATTTCCCTGTGGAGTGCGTGAAGGAAAACATGAAACAGCAATTCAGTGTCATCCGAGGCTCTGGGTATCAGTGCAGTGAGCAGCAACTCTAGAGTGTGCATTTTATGGATTACCTCAATTACTAGACCAATTTATTTTGAATGTTGAGCAACTAGTTGATCTATAGAGGGATTGTGGTGTGTTGGTTCATGGAATGCATTAAGCAAACCATGAACATCAAACAATTTAGAGGGCAATCCATTTGGCCTTTCTGAGAAAGGAGTACAGTTGTGTCTCTATTTTGCAGGAGTTTGTTGAGACCATGCTTGAAGTTTGCACTCTCCATCCTGATGAAAGGATGTATCTGACAATGTTTGTGCAGTCTGGATTCACTGGCTTCTGGGACAATGGGGTTGGCCATTGGGGGGGAAGATTGTTAAGTTAATCTGTACCCACTGGAATGAGAAATACTCAGTGAGACACAGGATTGTGAAAGGGATAACAAGGTGGATGCTGAAAAGTTGTTTCCACTCTGGAGAGACCAGAACTGAGGGCGGTGGCCTCAGAGGTGATATTTGGGTCTGAAATAAGGAAAAATATCTTCAATCAGAGGACGGTGCTCCAGAGAGCTGTGGATACTCAGTGATTTACACTCAGGGCTGACACTATAGATAATTGGGCACTCGGAGTCTGGAGATAGGGAGCTGCAGGAAAGGAGATGAGGTCGGGGATCAGCCGTGATCTCGTTAAATGGAGGAGCAAGGTTGAGGGGGGCCAAATGTCCTCCCATTTCCTGTGTTATAACAGAGCACCTATATTGGAATGCTCTTTCCTATGGCTATTTGTATGCTGGCCTGTATCAGAAGAAAAATGTACAGGAAGGAGTGTATTAGTGAGCACCATGAGAGACTGGATGGTGACATTTAAAGGCACCTTGGCTGACTTTGACAGGCATTGTGCTGTCAAAGACCATCATGGCTTTCTGGGGCCCATACACCATCTGAGGCGTGCTTGCTGCTCAGAGCCTGCTCTGCTTCGCCGGATCTCGCTGGGTGTGGAGCTTGTCAGCACTCTGCCTCTGGAGAAAGTAAGTGTGGACGGCAGTGGTTGTGGGTGCTGAGTCCAGGCAGCGGGCTGATATTTCACTGTCAGTGAAGCTGGCAGCAGGAGGATGAGGGGAGGGAGTTTGCGGAGGTGTGATTTTTGAGCCGTCTCCTCTCTTTGGGGATGGGAGAGATAACAAGTGTCCCAGGTTCAGAGAGAGAATTCCAGAGTGTGGGGGAGTGACAGCTGTCAGATAGATAGCTAATACTGGCAGTGACTAAAGTGACAGACAGTGAGAAGGAGTCAGGTACTTGCACTCTTTCTGCCCTGAATTATTCAGTGGTATCGGTTACTTTTTCATTTGCTTTAAATAATTCACAGACTCATTACAAAGGACCAGTTGTTAAACAGTAAATGACTTTTGTACTGTTATTAAACCAAGGCAATGATCCAACACCTTGTCCAAACACATTTGACTGATAATCAGCAGACCCCAAACAATAACAACATGTGTATAATAGAACATAGAACAGTACGGCACAGGAACAGGCCCTTCGGCCTACCATGTTGTGCCGAACTAATTAAACTAGTAATTAAATGCATAACTAACCTAATTCCTTCTGCCTGCACAACGTCCATATCCCTCCATTCCCTGCACATTGATGATTGATGTGCCTCCACCCCCCCCACCCCCCCCCCCCCAGGCAGCGCAGTCCAGCACCCACCACTCTCTGTGTCAAAACAAAACTTGCCCTGCACGTCCCTTTTGAACTTGCCCCACCACCCCCCCCCCCCCCCCCACCACCTTAAATGCGTGCCCTCTGGTATTAGACATTTTGACCCTGGGGAAAAAGAAAAAGATAAGAAGATGCCGGATAATGAAGCAAAATATCCCAGGGTGCTTCACAAGAGTGTCCTCAGACAAAATTTGATTGCAACATCCAGTAAGATATTTGCAGAAGTGACAACAAACTTGTTTTGCGCAGTTTTGAGGAATGAGAGGTAGGGAGGCAGTTCCATAGCTGGGACCCCCTGCAGCTGACAACGATGGAGCAATGGGATGTGGAGCTCTGAACAGAGCAGAATTGGAGGAAACAGTAACCATTAAGTTACTGGAGTAGTTTGGACTACTAGTTTAGAGATTTGAGTTCAAATTCTGTCATGGTAGTGGGAGAATTTAAATTTAAGTAATTAAATAAATCTGGAGTAAAACTAATTCTGTAGTGGTGACCATGAAACCACCAGATTGTTGTCATAATCCACCTGGTTCATTAACACCCTTCGCAGAAGGAAATCTGACATCATTACCCAGTCTGACCGCAGACCCATCAAAGTGGCTCACTCTTACCTGCCCTATAAAATGCTGCCTTTGCCAGCTGCATACACATCTTACCAACAAATAAACAAGTAATAAAATGTCTATTGCTGAGCTTCCAATCCCACTGAACGCGCGTGTAGAGTTGGCACTGACCCAATGATAGCACTTGAACCTTCTGTCCTCTGGCAGGGGATCTTAGAGTGGTCTTACTCTGGAGTGATAGCAGGAAGCACCCCTTCACTGAAAGGCCAAAGTTTAATTGAAAGCGTCAAAGCTGAAATTGATAGAACTTTCTTTGCTGACGGTATTGAGGATTCAAGGCAAGTCAATTGACATCAGCTCTGTCCTAACTAATGGCCTTCTCAGAGGATTATCAAAGCCTTTGGCTATAAAAAGAGGCATGTGGCCCTCCTTGTTCATACAGGCTAATCCCATTTTCTGGCCTTTGGACCATTACTTAGTTTCCTGAATATCAGATGAACCTTCAAGCAGGTTTCAGGTGCACCTCCGTCGTCCCTTTGGACTGAGTTCCATCCCCACCACCCTCATCTTCCTCTGTCTCTTCTGCCGGTTACCTTAAATCTCTGTCCCTTATTTCCAAAGATGCCTAACTTAATTCTGCCTTATCTGCATCAGTTGTACTTCCTATCCTCTGACTCCTGGTGTGAGGGATGGGTATTGAATTTCAAAGGGAGAATCAGAAAGACAGTTTATTTGTGCCTTCAACTCTCCCACTGAGATTATTTTCATGATCACAGCTACACTTGGCTGCTCTCGATACCACATCTGTGGTCAGACCGCGTGTGAGGGTGGGCATTGACTGCCAGCTGACTATGTAACTGTAGGGGCATCACAAGCCAACCATCATCACTAAAGTTCTACACATTTTCATTGACTGTGAGGGGTCATGAGTATTGAGGAACTGAGGCCGTAGCTGATGAATCTCTGCCCTCAGTTTCTAGAGGCTAAATGTGGGCCCAGCATTGATTCTAAACCCCACCTCCAGGATAATTCCATCTCGCTGATGAAACTGCTGCTGGAGTTTGGCAGGTTGATGTGAGCTGTAGCTTAATGGTTTGAGTTTTTACAGAAATCCACAGTGTGAGCTACGGCTGTGACGTTGGTTCGGAATGACTTATAAACCATCTCTTGTTCATCTATGGACCTCTGTGTTCATGTGAAATGATCCAGAGCAGGGAATGAGCAATAATTCAGTCAGCAGTGTTTCTTCATTTCTAATTTACTTTTCCATGTCTCCAAACCCCACTGTAATGGTTGGTAGATTGAAGCCCAGGGCTGCTCGAGCTCCTGCAGTCTGTACGCACTGAGCCACTGACCACGCAAATTCGGAGCTTGGTTTGTAATGACACATTGCTCATTCATTGTCAGGGTGTGGCGTAGCTTTTGGTTGGCTCAAAAAAAAGGTCAAAGGACTGGAGAAAATAGAAGCTCCAGGACCTGTGCTGCCCCAGCCAATGCTGTGTGTATGAGTGACAGAGACAACTCAGCCTTCCAAGCCCACACAGTAAACTCAAATTGCACCAAATCCATCAATACATCTTGGAGGCCACAATGTGACAAGTTTTAAGCAAGCTCTTTCACCCAGTTTTTTGGAAAAGGCACAGCTGTGCAGGAATGTGGAGAATGGAGAAGCTGAGGGTGACTGTCACAGCTGGTGCTGAAGGCCCACACCATCGAATTCATGCGCTGGAATGAGGCTGGGGATTGAGCACAAAATTCAATCTGCTGCATTTAGTACTCAGGCTCGTTGCTGGAGGGACAAAGGAAATCCTTAGATTGCTGCTGAGACAGGACATGGAGACTGTAATCCACCAGCGATTATGGAGGATTTTGGAACTGTGTTCTTAAACACTGAAGAAAGACTAATGTCAGACACCACCACTGGTAACATCAGATATGGCTGGTATGGTGTAACCTCTGGTACTGAAATCCTTAGAATGACGGGAGTGTGAATTGTCATTAGCATGGAGCCAGTCCTTGATTCCTCATTGGGCTTTCTGGACTGTTGTAAATTGTGCTCCACAAACAATAGCCTGCCCATGTGGGATTCAACATGAATGGATTAATCACTGTTACCTTATTATGATGAAAGGTCATTAACTCTTTCTCTCTACAGAGGCTATGGACTTGCTGAGTATTTCCAGTATTTTCTGTTTGTGCTTTCAGATTTCCAATATCTGCAGTGTTTGGCATTTTGATCACTGTTACCTCAGTCGCGATTGGGATGTAGTCAGAACTTTAGTGCTTCTTAACAACAGGCCATGCATTGGAACTTCATCGCAAACCACTGACCTTGTATTCTGCACTATTCAATAGTGTCTATGTGTGTTTGAGTGCATATTTTGGCTTTTATTTGTTTAAGACAAGAAATTAAAACAACTTTTCACGTCTCAGTTTTTTGGTTCTCCAAGCTCCTGCCCAGCTGCACCTTTTCCAAAAACTGGTTGATGGAGTGTGCTTAACTCTTGTCATGTTCTGACTTCCAAGTTGCGTCCATGGATCTGGTGCAATGAGGTTACTGTGTCGGTCTTGGATCACTGACACTGCACGTACACAGCCCAAGTTCCCTCCCAGAGATGTGAGCATTTTATGTAGTGCAGTGCTGAGGGAGTGCTGCACTGTTAAGTAAGACAATAAACAGCCTTATCTGCCCTCAGATGGATGTAACAACTATGGCTGGGGTGTTGACCATACTGTCCTGACCAATATTGATCCCTCAATTACCATCACTTGGAACAGATTATCCAGTTACTATCCAGGGAGTTTGCTGTGCACAAATTGGTGTTCTGCAATCTTGACTTTGTCTTTAACAGTACTGGCAATGCTGAAAGGCAGCGAGACGCACTTCATTGGCCATGCTGTTCTATGTCCCTCTGCACCTTTGTGACCAATGGCACCAGAAGATGAGGCTAGTGGGACGGGAGAGAAGTGTGAAGGCACCATGACACCAGGGCTGCTGCAGCTGTCCCTTGTGCTCCCAGACTGCTGACGACTGCTCCCTCAGCCTCTGTCCACACATGCTGTTTGTCAGACCTACCTCAACGCATGAGCTGCACAGATCCCTATAGAACATCAAGGGCTGCACTTTTTAAATGCAATTTTACTTTTTTTTTGTGGACACCACACAGGGAGCCCAAATGTGAAATGACTCTTAAGGTGATCGATCCCAATCACACGGAGACATTTTTTTAAAATGAGATCTAACACAAGAAGGGTATTCAACTCTTACAGCCTGCTCCACCACATTCAATTGGATTCTGACTGATCCGTTCCTTAGACTCCATCTCTGTCATTGAAAATCTATTGATTGGTCTTGAAAGCATGCAATGTAGATGGTAATTTATAAACATTACTCTGTACATTTAAACTTGGACGCAGGGTCAGACGTGGGAGGGAGCATCATCTATGAGATGTGGAGGACAAAGGTTAGAGCAGAGAGTGGAAACCATTGGGCCAGGAAGCTCGTGTGAGTACTAACTGTTCTGACACTTTGGTGATGTGTAACAAAGAGGTGTGAAATGTTTTAAGTGTGACCACTCAAACAGTGAAGAGCACTGTGTAGCACAGTAACGGATGTTTGCCCATCCCTTCTGGGACGAGAGAATGTTGGTGCAGTAGTGTGGTGGTTCAGTTGCCGGACTGGTGAACCAGAGATTTGGAATTCAGTTATCACTGGTCCTTCACCATAACTGGTGTAAAACCAGGAACTCCCTCCTGTTGGGAGAGGTTCTGCGAGAGCACTTTCACCAGGACTGCAGCCCTATTCAAGAGACAGCTTGCACTACCTTCTCAAGCAGTCAGAGATGGGTAATAATTTCTGGCCTAGCCTGCAATGCCCAGATTCCAAAAAGTGAAAGATACCCACCCAAGTAGTTGGGGAAATTAAAATTTAGTTAATTATGTAATCAGCAATAAAAAGCTGGTGGCCAGGAACCAGTCAGGGAAAGAAATCTGACATCCTTACCTAGTCCGTGACTCCAGACACTGAGCAATGAGGTTTACTGACATTCAGTGTAACAGCAGTTGGGGATGGCTAATCAAGACTGACATTCCAGTGGCCCTTCATAATGAAACATTCACAGGAGTGACCAGCACATCAGTGAGAAATACAGTGGGCTAGAGCTTGCCAGGAAAGGTAGGCAGGGAAACACCACCATTTACCCTGACAGGTCCCAGCAAGTTCAGCATTTCTGCAAGAATGTGAAAGTTCCGAAGTTGCTGGCTGGGGTTTGCTGATGATTTTGTGGTTCTGCTCCATTGCTTGACATTTCATGGCAATGGAGCATAGACTTGGTGAAATTCCATGGCATTTACACTGGGGAATTTGCTCTTGGATCCTGCACTAAGCACGACCTGGCACAGGATCCAATCCTTTCCACATCCAAGAAGAAGGAAAGAATTTGTAATACTTTAACTATTTGTTTGCTTTGGTGTTTTTAATTATTAAGGAGTTTTTAAATGCTTATTGTGACCCGGGTGCAATTCCAGCCGCTGTCTGTAAGGAGTTTGTACGTTCTCCCTGTGTCTGTGTGGGTTTCCTCCGGGTGCTCTGGTTTCCTCCCACATTCCAAAGACGTATGGGTTAGGAAGTTGTGGGCATGCTATGTTGGTGCCGGAAGCATGGCGACACTTGCGGGCTGCCCCCAGAACACTCTACGCAAAAGATGCATTTCACTGTGTGTTTTGATGTACATGTGACTAATAAAGAAATCTTATAATAAAAATTGAGATTTTTTAAAGTATTTTTAAATAACTTTTGATATTTAGTAGTTTATGAATGCTTCTGAATGTCAGAGCCATACAGCAGAAAAGCTTTCTCCAAATGGGAGCAGCTTTGTGACTAGGAAGAGGGCAACATCTGTCCACTGAAGAGCAGCTTTTGTTCTAGTGCAGAAATAGATGTTGATACTTCCTTGAAGGGATCAACAGATCAAACATTAAATGATTGTAAATATCTCAAAATTGCTTTGGATGGTTTTCCCACTTATGAAAGTGAACTCTGAAATTACTCACAGTATCTGGCAAGGCCCACAGTATGAGTTGTCATGTTATAACCCAGGCAGCATTACTTAATCCTTAAACACAAGAAAATCTCCCTGCTTTATAATGCCAGGGACAATCAGTAGCACTGAAAGACTCTACCTCTAAAGAGTTTTGCTACTTGTCGAAGGTTTCCTTGGCTTTTCTTGGGGCAGGACTTTCTCTGGGCTCCAACACCACCTGATTTTGTCATGTGACATCTTACTGCTACTTGGCCTTAATTGGCTGCAGGGGGCTTTGATCTGTTAAGTTCTTCAGGAATGCACACAAGGTAAATTTAGAAGAGATGTATATCACAATGGTGAGTGCAGGCAGTGGGCCACACTGCAAAATCTGCACTTGTTAGTCACAAAGCCTGTGTGTCTGGAGCATCAGGCAGAAGATACAGGAGCCTGAGGGTACATACCACCAGGCTCAAAGACAGCTTCTATCCCACTGTGATAAGACTATTGAACAGTTCCCTTATATGATGAGGTGGACTCTTGACCTCACAATCTACCTTGTTATGACCTTGCACCTTATTGTCTACCTGCACTGCAGTTTCTCTGTAGCTGTGACACTTCACTCTGTACTGTTTTTGTTTTTACCTGTACTACATCAATGCACTCTGTACTAACTCAATGTATCTGCACTGTGTCATGAATTGATCTGTACGAACAGTATGCAAGACAAGTTTTTCACTGTACCTCGGTACAAGTGACAATAATAAACCAATACCATTCATAACCTAAATACTTCACAAAGTGGATTGCAGCCAGTGAAGTTCTTTACAAGTATGGTCACTGCTGAGGAACCATGGCAGAGGTCCATAGTATGATAAGGTCTGGATAATGTATTTTTGTCATGTAGACTCAGCGATAAACTTCGGCCAGGGCACTGGGGAGACCTCCTCTGATCTTCCTGGAAATAGTGGAACCCTCTGCACCAACCTAAGAAGGCAGTCAGGAGCTCTGTTATGACGCTGATGGAGGAAGGGAGTATTTGGGGGGAGGGATGGGGTTCAGATCATTGGGTTGCCTTGCCCTGATTGGTGACAAGTTGTTTGAGTGTTGTTGGTGCTGCACTCATTGGGGCAACTGGAGAGTGTGAACGGATTGAGTGTACAGTAGCCAAATTTTCTTATGAGTTAGCAGCTTGTGAGGAGGACCCAAAGATGCCACAAATGGATATAGATGGGTTAAGTGAATGGGTAAGAATTTTGAAGATGATGTATAGTACAGGGAAATGTGAAGTTATCTACTTTGGAAGGAAGAATGAAAATGCAAATTATTATTTAAGTGGAGTGAGACAACAAGCTGTTGTGCAAAGGGATCCAGGGTGGGAGGTGGGTGCTAGTGCGTGAAACACAAGTTAGCATGCAGGTCAGCAAGTAATTAGGAAGGTAATTGGAATGTTGGCCTTTGTAGCAAGGGAGATGGAGTTTTGATGCAACTTTACAGGGAATGATGAGATCACACCTGGACTACTGCATGCATTTTTGGTCTCCATAATTAGAGAGTGGATTCCTGGGGTGAAGGAGCAGATGTATATGTTGGGCCTATACTCAGGCTCTGGAAGAATGAGAGGTAACCTTATTGAAACATGTTACGTTCTGGGGTTGATTGACAAGGTAGATGATTGAAAAGATGTTCTCCTTGTGGGAATATCTAGCACTAGAGAACATAGTTTCAGAATAGGAGGTTGCCCATTTCAGACATGATGAGGAGGAATTTCTTCTCTGAGGATCCTCTTCCCAAGAGAGCTGTGGAGGGTGGAATCATTGATTATATTCAAGGGAGAGACTGAAACTACGAGGGAGTTGAGGGCTTTAGGGAGAGAGAGAGAAGGTGGTCTGAGACCAAGACTGGATCAGATAATACCTGACTGAATGGTGGATCAGGCTCGGAAGTGGAAGGGGGGTGGAGAGGGGCTGACTGGCTGGCTTACTCCTGCTTCAGATTCTTGTGTCATCATGCTCCTGATGTGTCTTGTAGAAGGTGGAAAGGATTAGAGGTGTTCGGAGGTTATCCGGCCTCTGATGTGCTCTTGAAGGCAAAATATTCGTGTGTCTGGCCCAGTTGTGCTTCAGGTTAATGGTGCCCTCAATTCCACTCCCCTAACCCCTGCGTGCGCATACACACACACACGGCAGGCCAGGCAGCATCTATGAAGAGAAAATCAATACAATCCATAGTTAATGTTTCAGAGAAAAAGTGATTTGTCAGAACTGGGAAACAGAGAGGAGACTTCAGCTTTAAGATGCATGGAAGGTGGAGAAGGATGGATGGAACAGAGGGAATATCTTTGACAGGGTGAAGACAGGATTGCACTGGGGATAAATTTAAAGAGGGTTTTCGGGGAAAGTTTTTTTACACAGAAAATGGTTGATATCTAGAACTCTTGTGCCAGAGGAGATGGTGGAATCAGACACAGTCTCAATGTTCAAGAGACATTTAGACAGGCAGTTAAGTATGCAAGGCATAAAAGGATATGAACGTAGTGCAGGTAACTGAGATTAGGAAATTACCTACAGGAAAGATACCAATGAGGTTGAAAGAGTGCAGAGAAAATTTACAAGGATGTTGCCAGGACTTGAGGACCTGAGTTCTGGGGGAAAGGTTGAATAGGTTAGGACTTTATTCCCTGGAGCGCAGGAGAATGAGGGGAGATCTTACAGAGATATACAAACTTATGAGGGGTATAGGTAGGGTGAATGCATGCAGGCTTTTCCCCGAAGGTTGGGGGAGACTAGAACTAGAGGACATAGGTTCAGGGTGATAGGTAAAATAATTAAGGGAAATCTGAGGGGAAATTTCTTCACAGAGGGTGGTGCGAGTGTGGAATGAGGTGCCAGTGGAAGTGGTAGATGTGGGTTCAATGTAACATTTAAGAGAAGTTTGGATAGCTACATGGATGGGAGGGGATTGGAGGGATATGGTCTGGGTGCAGGTAAATGGGATGAGACAGAAGATCAGGTCAGCATGGACTAGATGGGCTGTGGGGCCTGTTTCTGTGCTGTAGCGCTCTATGAATAAGTGATTGATGAAAGCATCTGATTTAAGATTAGTGAGGAAAGTTGGTCAGAGAGAAAGCAATCAAAGGGACATGCGAAAACTCTGAAATGCACGTCAGACATTCGGGAAGTGCCCTGCAGCTCAGGCTGTGTCAATGGAGAGGGAAAACCTGAGTCGGTGTTACAGATAGATGAAACACAGCAGAACTGGCAAAATACAGAAAGGGAGTTGGCTAAAGTTGTCCCAATCCCACTGATTTATCTGTCTGTGGCCTCCAGCACAATCTAATGAGACCCAATGTAAACTTGAAGAACAGCAGCCCATCTTCTGTCTGGGCACGCTGTGACTTTCCAGACTCAATATCGAATTTCGGTAACTCCACAGATGCTGCCTGACCTGCTGAGTGTTTCCAGCATTTTCTGATATTGGTGGATACTGAGCCTTTGCTCATCAAGAGTAGGTGGCTGGACTGTCTCGTGGTACTGGTCATAACCAGCCACTTCTGTGTGCAAGTGTTTCTTGCCATTTATGAGCTAATACCTGAATGTTGTAAAAATCTTGCTGCTTGTAAGTGCGCACTGTTTCATAGAACATAGAACAGTATGGCAAAATACAGGCCCTTCAGCCCATAATCTTGTGCTGACCTTTAAACCTCACCTAAGACTATCTAACCCCTTCCTCCCACATATCCCTCTATTTTAAATTCCTCCATATGCTTATCTAGTAAGCTCTTGAATTTGACCAATGTACCTGCCTCCACCACCGCCCCAGGCAGCACACTCCATGCCCCAACCACTCTCTGAGTAAAAAAAAAACCTCCCTCTGATATCTCCCTTGAACTTCCCACCCATTACTTTAAAGCCATACCCTCTTGTATTGAGCATTGGTGCCCTGGGAAAGAGGCGCTGGCTGTCCACTCTATCTATTCCTCTTAATATTTTGTACACCTCTATCATGTTTCCTCGTATCCTCCTTCTCTCCAAAGAATAAAGTCCTAGCTCCCTTAGTCTCTCCTCATAATGCATACTCTCTCAACCAGGCAGCACCCTGGTAAATCTCCTCTACACCCTTTCCAATGCTTCCACATCCTTCCTATAATGAGGCAACCAGAGCTGGACACAGTACTCTAAATGTGGTCTAACCAGAGTTTTATGGAGCTGCATCATTATCTCGTGGCTCTTAAACTTGATCCCTCGATTTATGAAAGCTAATACCCCATAAGCTTTCTTATTTGCCATGTGGTTATGAACCTATCTGAACATTGTTCAATCATTAGCAAACATCCTCACTTCTGACTTAGTGATGGAAGGAAGATGTTTGGGCCAAGCACACTTATCCTGAAGAACTCCTGCGGTGATATCCTGGGACTCGGAGGATTGACCACAACAACTATAGCTATTTTCCTTTGTGGGAGGTATGACCCCAAACACCAGAGTGTTTTCCCCATTCACTTGAGGGTTATCTATGGGCTTTGAGCCATGCTCAGACAAATGTTCTCTTGTTGTCACTCTCACCTTGCCTCTACAGTATAGCATTTTGGTCCATGAGTGGTTCTGGTGGAACCCAAACTGGGCATTGGTGAGCAGGTCGCAGGTGAGAAACTTCATTGATGATTGAGGGTAGACTGATTCGGGCATAATTAGGGGGATTAGCTTTGTTCTGCTCTTTGTAAACTGGTCATTATATGTGCAATTTTCCTCTTTGTTGGGTAGGTAGCACTCGGTGACTGTACCAGAACAACTGTGCCTGAGGCACAACTAGTTCTGGAGCACAGAACTTCAGTACTGCAGCTGGAACGTGGGTGTTTCCTGTTTTCTTAACTTCTATCTCTTTTTTAAGCTTCCTTGAAATCCTACCCGAACATCATCTGATTAACAACAGCAACATTTACATTGTGCTGTCAGTGTAGCAAAACATCAGAAGGAGCTTTGCAGAAGTGAAATCAAATTAAAAATTGACCTGGAATAATGGATTGGAAGTTTAATTAGGGGGAGCTTTTAAGAGGGTCTTCAGGGAGGAGAGTGTGGTAGAGGTGGCGGGGTTTCTGGAGGGAGTTTCAGAGCCTGTGGCCTCGGTGTCTGGAGGCACAGCATCAGCAGTGGACTGGTTAAATGTCAGGCAGGTTTTATCCAAGAATGCTGCCTTTGGGTATGTCACAGTTTTTGTCGTTGGTTGGCCATTTGCCCTACAGCTGAGTTTGCAGTCTCTCTGTACTCTAATTCTTCCAAGTGTAATATGGGTGATACAGTGATGTTATACTGTCTTCCACTGGTGGTGTCTTGGTTTACAACCATGGGAAAGATCGAGGTGTTACCATGGCAATGAGTCCTTGTTTAGTTTATGCCAGTTTGGTACCATCAGTAGCTCAACTGATTTGTCGTGTAGTTGCTCTGACAGGTGTATGTGGCAGGACTGTTACCATAGTGAATATGACCAGGGCGATGGGATTGTGTAAGGTTCCTTCTCACATTTCATCACACCATCTGACAGGTTATCATGAGATTAAATCATGCTGCTGGATTGCATTGCTTCTCACTACCTCCTCTTATATGCTGATGCTGGCAGTTCCTTGATCGTCTTGCTCTGCACCAAGATCCTTCATCCTTCATTTTGCTCCATCTTCCAGATCAGCCTTAAAACCTGCTTTCTTGTTGCCCTTTTTATCTAGACTGTCTGCCATATCTAACCCTCACGCTCTCAAGTACTCTGAGAAGGCTTTCCGGAAGAAAGGGATGTGTAGCAATGGAAGAATCTCTCACCGGTTCTGCAGACCACTCTGAACTCTGTCCAGAATCCTGATTGTTTTAAACTTAGAGCCAGGCCATTTAGGTGTAAAATCAGGTGGATCGTTCCACATATGGACTGGTAGAAATCTGGATCCCTCTCCCCAAACACTACCGGGGCAGAGAATCAATTTACATTTTCAAAACAGAGTTTGATAGATTTTCTTTGGGGAGTGTTGAAAGACGCACAATGAGGAAGATTCAAGGGTCTGAACTGTCTGTCTGTAACTGTGTTCACAGATAGAGGAGCTTATGGGTCAGTGTGCATTAGGTGACCGGATTCTGCTGATGTACCCAAGGATCCCAGGAATGGTGAATCCTTGAATCCCGCTCTTGGGTGGGAGGAAGTTTCCGTATCTGCCGCGTTCCACCCCTGGGCCAAGATTGGGAGGTTACAGCTTTCTGACCCAGTGTTCCAGCATTTGTTGCAGTGGTGGGTGTGTGAGGTATCAGTCATTCCACAGACCTTGAAGGGACAGATTGTAACTTTGCAAACTTAGAGGGCTCGTACACTACTTCCTGAAATATTTTAATTGTCACTCCACGGGCCATGATGTGACTGGGCTACAGGGACTCTTTAAACCCCAGAATTGGATGGGAAACATGGGGGAACTGCCAAGATGTTTTCTGCTGCTCAGAATGCAGCCATGCTTGTTGGACTTTCATCTTGACATCACAGAGAAAATAATGGAACTCTAAATGTGGAAGAAAACAAGGAGCAAGTAGAGACAGTAAATCACTTCGGTCTCTGTTCCAAAGGCTTCTGTAAATCTTCAGAATTCACAGCATCAGGTGCAAGGACTGGAATTTACACTGTTGTTATGTTA
The DNA here is from genome assembly GCF_009764475.1 of Pristis pectinata. NCBI lineage: Eukaryota > Metazoa > Chordata > Chondrichthyes > Rhinopristiformes > Pristidae > Pristis > Pristis pectinata. The sequence continues at coordinate 4,705,331 of NC_067422.1, forward strand.
ATATTTTCATTTAATTTACCATTGCACCAGCAGAATAATGAGGGAATTAACACTGACAGCTCAAATTTTTTTTGCCATCAATAATAGGTTGTAACCATGGCAACTCAGTGACAGGGTGAAAGGCATGTAAGACGAAGTACAACCCCAAAGCAGAGCCCAATTACTTTGAGTCACACAGCTTTATCACAATCTGGAACACATCTGATGCTTGTATAAGACACTGATGGCTTACGTGACAGAGGTTTAATGGGTTTTGGAGAAATCTTGGTGTGTTTAGTGCATGGCCATTAACTGATTTAAAGCCCCACCATCTCAGAGTGAGCCTCGGGATAGTGTTGTCCTTTTTTTAATGTAATTACATGTGATTTCCCCTTTCAACTTTCTCTAGAGCTGTTGGCTGGGAAACTGTAACACAGCAGCAGCCAGTCTCCACTTTCAGCCTGATCAGACAGTATTCAATACACAGAGATCAAAGGTAAAACCCTGTAGACAACATACTGAAAGCAAAACTACCATCAGTGCCTGTTTACAACACATAAGGTGATACAGCAAAGGTATTATTCATCACACTGGGAGCAAAGCTACAGTCAGAGATTGTGTATACAACATACACTCAGAGCAAAGCTACAGTCAGAGATTGTGTGTATAACATACACTCAGAGCAAAGCTACAGTCAAACCTGCTCTAGAATACATCAGATGCAAAACCACAATGAAAGCAAAGCAGCACATCATGTAATAAACTAGTTAACAATTATACAAAACATCACAACCATCTGACACAGAATATTCTGTTTGATTGAAATTTTCTGTAGTTCAATTGGACTGTGTATTTGGATCAAAAAAAAGATGCAGGAGAAACTCAGTGGTTCAGGCAGCATCTACGAAGGGAAATGGACAGTCAGTGTTTCGGGTTGAGACCCTCTCTCTGGACTTAAAGATAAAATGGTGAAGGGAAGGAGCAAGAGCTAGGAAGTGATCGGTGGATCCCGGTGAGGAGGGGGTGACAGGCAGATGGAGGAAGGGAGAGTAGAAATCGTGACAGAAGCTGGGAGGTGATAGGTGGAGGTGACAAAGGGCTAACGATGATAGAATCTGATAGGGGAGGAAGGTGGAGAATCTCTCCTCTAACTCTCAGTCCAGATGAAGTGTTTCGACCCGAAATGTCGACTCTCCATTTCCCTCCACAGATGCTGCCCAATTCCTCCAGCATCTTGTTTTTCGCTCCAGATTCCAGCATCTGCAGACTCTTGTGTCTCCAGTGTATCTGGATCAATTGGGGAGTCAATCCTGACCAACAGAAGAGCACCAGACTGATTCTTGAGATAGTGGGGACTACCATGTTTGAGAAATTGTTGACTATCTTTGTAATCACAGGAGTTTAGAAGAAAAAGAGACCTCATTGCAACTTAAATTCTAGGCTAGATAGACTGATGTGGGGAGCACACTTGTCCTGACTGGGTTATCTACAAAGGGAGGTCACAGTCTCAGGTTACTGGGCAAGAGACATAGGACTGAAATGAGGAGAAATATCTTCATGATGGTGTTGAACCATTGGAATTTGCTACCACAGAGGTGTGTAGAGACCAAGTCTCTGAATGTATTAAGGGAAATAGGTGAATTTCTAGACACACAAGGTATTAAGGAGAATGAGGAGAGAGTAAGAATTTGGTAATTTAAAATGGAGGATCAGCCATGATTGTATTGAATTGAGGAACAGGTTCAAAGGGTCTTTTTCTGATCCTTTTTTTTCCTGGACTGGGAGTGGAATGAGATTTGAACCCATGAAACTTTGTTGCATGGGTCCATTGAGCCTTAGGTGATACCAGTAGAGCTAAGAGTCTACAGCTTTGCAGTGATGTGCAAAAAATGCAATGAAATGTGAATTGGAAGGGACAGGGTTTGCAGTCAGCAATCTATAAGGAAAGGTCTCGGAGACTGACTCTACTGTATTACCTGACCTCGCTGTTAACAGTGGCTTACTTTGTGATGCTTCATAGTGGTGGCAACATGAATGAATTTGATTTATTTTGTTAACAGTCTAAATCAAGTTCTTAATCTAAATCCAGCTATTCCACATTTTGAACAGCTTCTTGCCAACTGATCATGTAAATGAGGTAACAATTTGACTCAGTCTTGGGACAGATGGTATTTATAATGAAGATCTGTTCATTCCTAGAGATATTTATTCCAAAACCTCAACATTTAGTTCCTGTGGAATCTCTGATTATCCTATCACCTGTGTCATTTCCCTTTTTCGGTGTTCCTCTCTTTGACTTGTTCATTTCAGAAATATTGAACGTTGGAAACTGAATTTCCAACTCACAATACTAGAACAGCAGCACAGCTCTGAAGAACGTCGGGTGTAGCAGCAGGAGTAGGCCGTTCAGCCCCTTGAACTTATTCTGCCATTCAACAAGATCTTGGCTGAGCTTCCATCTCTAACACCATTTTCTTCAACCATCCCCATATTCTTCAGTTCCTTTAATATCTGAGAATCCATTGATCTGTGTTTTGAATGAGCTCCACAACCCTTCAGGGTAGAGAATTCCAAAGATTCACCATTCTCATCTCAGTTCTAAGTGGCCCACCCTTGTTCTGAGACCCTGACTGCTGGTTCTAGACTCAGCCAGGGAAATATTCTCTCTGCTTCCACCCTGTCAAGCCCATTAAGAATTGCACAAGTTTCTACAAGGTCTCCTTCCATTCTTCTGGGCAAGTCTACTCAATCTCTCCTTGTGCAACAGGAGACAGTCAAGTGAATCTCTGCTGCATTCCCTCTATCAAATGTTTACCCTCTTTAAGGTGAGGAGACCAGTACTGTGCACAGTGCCACAGGCACAGTCTCACTGAGGCCCCATATGTTTACTAAGACATCTTAACTCTCGTTCCCAAATCCTTTGCTAATAAAGGCCAACATACAATTTGCCATCCTAATTGTGTCTGGGCCTCCCTGTTGGCTTTTGTGACTTGTTTGCAAGAACACTCGGGTCCATTTGAACATTGACATGTACCAGAGGCCTTGGTCAGCACCTTCACAGCTTCATCAACAGCCCTCCTCTCATAAGGCAGTGACATTCACTGATTGTTGCACATTGTTTAATTCCATTCACAGCCTCTCAGTTGGTGAAGCAGCCAATGCATGCACACAGACAACTTTCAGGGATGGGCTAATAGAGAAACATTTGCATCATTAAAGTGTCAGGCAATGACCATCTCCAAAGAGAGTGTTGACCACCCACCCTTGACGTTTAACAGCATTATCACAACCAGATTCGTTAACCTGAATTCTACAGCCTGCTTCGTCATGTTGGTTTCTTATTGCATGTTCACTAAGCTAACATGTTTTTGATTGTGGCTGTCCCTCTGAATGTGGTCAGCATGGACTGGTTGGGCCGAAGGGCCTGTTTCCATGCTCCATGGCTCTATGGTAGAGCATCACTGAGAGAGCCAGTTGCATTGAGCCAAGTTGGAGGTGAAGTTGTTGGAGCAGATGATATGTGTGGGGTTGGTGCACTTCTTTGTGCCCCTTGCTGGAGGAACATGACGGCTCGAGTTTGCAGCATTATATCCAGAGACGGCACTGTGCTCTCCTTGCTCTGACTACATTATGTGTAGAACAGTCATTTGAGATCGCAGTGTGGAATGTGTGAAGCTGACAAAGATCATTGAGGAAACTTTGAGGACCTTTTTTTTAAAAGAACAGAACCAAATCTCTCTCTTTTTGCTTTTGTTTCTAGGATCCAAGAAGCAAACACAAATTTAAAATCCACACTTATGGGAGTCCTACTTTCTGTGATCACTGTGGCTCGCTGTTATATGGCCTCATTCACCAAGGGATGAAATGTGACAGTAAGTTTTCTGTCGGTGCTTGCTTTACTCCTTGAGAAGAAAGCAGAGTTGTGTAGGATTTAAAATTGAGGCACTTTAGTAGGGAAAATCAAAATATAAGTAACATGTTTAAACATAATTTGGAGACGCACGTGCAGATGTGCACACACAGACAGACATACATTAGCAGGGACAGGATGTGAGAAAAAAATGCACCACAGGTATTTATGTGAAATAGGCAGATATGTGATAAACCAACCCTCACTCTGCTCTTGATGTACAATCTCAGAAAATTAAATCCATCATCAGGCTATGCTGTTGCAGGAATGCCATTTGAAGCTTGGATCATATAAACTTATTAAAAGAATATATATGGATATCTCCAGTTAAGCTGCTCATTACATCTGCCGAGAGTCAGCAGTGAAGTTTCCATTTGTTAGCTTCACTTGTGTAATCTGATGGAAGTGTATACCAACCGGAACCCTCGGATGGTTTTTCACCCACGCTCTTCCAGGATAGATCTGTACCAAACCCAGAGCTCCATTGCCCCAGTTGCGGGTCACTTGTTCTAGCAGAGTCTCTCATTGAATGTTTTCCAAAAGGATGTACCTATTTGGTTACAAGAGGCATCACATTGCAGATCCTGGCAAATGTTCACCTTGAAGCAGGAATTGGAACCATGGATGATTTTCTCCTGATCCTCAAACCAGCCACCTGACAAAGAAGTGCAGATTGTTGGGTTAGTTGGTCGCTGTGTATTGCTCGGAGTGTATAAGTCATTGGTGGAATCTGGAGGGAATGTGGGGAGAGTAAAATAGGATTAGTTTAGGATTGGTATAATTGGGTGGTTGACTCAGTGGGCTGAGGCGCTGATTTCTCTGCCAAATGGCTCTATTACTCTAAGTGTTTAGGTCACTTCTGGTGTAAAATCAGCTCACCTGCTCTATCAAGGGTCTGGAATTGGAATGGTGCTGCTTGCCAAGGCACCGTGCACTTCCTGTTAAATGAATTTTAATTCCCCTTTCCCCTTCACTTCCCACAAACAGGGCAGATTTGTTTTTTCTGAAGACCCCTCCAGTATTTTGGTACAACAAACGTTATGGAATCATACAGCACAGAAATGGGCCCTTCAGCCTGTTGTGTTGAACTAACCCTTGAGTTGTAGTGTTGTAATGGCAGTTTCTGAAATGTGTGTGCCTTTCCTCTCCACAGCCTGCGACCTGAACGTACACAAGAAGTGTGTCATAAATGTACCCAGCATGTGTGGGACTGACCACACAGAGAGGAGGGGCAGGATATTCCTGAAAGTGGAGGTTGCCAATGACAGTCTGCTCCGTGTCACAGGTAAGCCGCCCATGTAAATAGCAGCAGGAACATAATATATATAAACACAGGAGTTGGCCAGTCATTTCTTGGTACATGCTCTGTTTTCAGTATGTGCCTGATCTTTTTACGTTAATGTCATTTTCCTGCATAAAGCTCATATCCCCGATTCCCTAAGTATCCAAAAATCTGTTAGTCTTTGTCTTGAATAGTCAGCGAATGGCTTTCCACGACACCACCTCGAATAGAAAATTCCAAAGATTCACCACCCCCAAATGAAGGCATTTCTTTTCATCTCTATCCTGAGTGACCAATCTCTTGTTCTTGAAGCCATGGCCCAGGTTCTGGACATTTCAGCTGGGTAACCATTAACTCCACGTCGACCTAAACAAGTCCCTTAATAATTTTGTTCATTTTAATGAGATCACATAATTCTTGAAAATTTGCTGATTTCTCTTCTTAATGGCCTGGTTCTGGTTTTAAGATTATACCTTCTTGACCTGGAGAAGATTTTATATCTACCTTGAGAATTATTTCGAGATCTCAAATATCAAATCATTACTTCATTTTTTTCTTTTTCCAATGAAAATGTGATCTATCCTGATAAACAAATCCTTCCAGGTCAATAAAGTTCTTCACTGCCCATTGACATCAACCTGAACCATTCCCGGTCCTGCCCTGTTGTGTGCTTTCCACTATTTTGTCTTTTTGATTACCCACATTATCGGCATAATAAATGATGCTGCAGTGAACGGGGCTGGGTACTTTACACAAGCTGAGATTGACCAATGATGAAACCCTGTGCCGATTTGCCAAAAGACCCTGTATACATCAGCAATCATCTCAAGGTCTACGATCCATGCTGCTCAAATATCCAAACTAAAAGCCAACCGTTCAATGGAATTCACATCATCCCCATACTGAGAGTTTTGAAGCCCAAGTTTGATCACTATCAGGAGCAGGCGGTTTGACAGCACTGTTTAAGGCCAGAGCTTATATCTGGTAAAATGAGAATATAATTAAAACATTATCTGGAACTGAGGCACTGTACCCCAAAACCCTGTGCTCCACTTCTTCGCTGAGTTCAATGCCATCTATTGAGAAAGGCTGCTGATAATGGTGTTGAGGTGTGGCGGTTTGGTTAAAGGTGGTGCATGGCCAAACTTCAGGTCGCATGTCTCAGACAGTGTAGGCCAGATATTTAACTTATGGACACATTTAACGTTGCATGGGACAGAAACAAACCAAAGGAGTGTGTCAACAGGTCAGATCTGAAGTAATTTAGAAGTAGGCTCAGCAAATGGCCTGTTTCCATTGGTAAATTCTACAGGATTACCAAGAACATGCAGCAAAAATGGGTCATTTTGCTCAACCAGCCCATTTCAGCTTTTATGTCCGACTACAGCTTCAGATCCAAGTCTCCCTCAGGAAGGTCCGAGCTTCAGGCTCTGGTTCATGAGTCTACATGTTGATGGGTTGTGACACTCAGCCTCCTAAAGCTGGAGGGAAGAAATGATTGATTCATTTTAGAGGTGTTTGGTAACTGGATCCAGCCTCGGGAAACAAGAGGAATGAACAGGTCATTTTTGGACTAGGAGGCTGTGACCAGTGGGGGTGGTTCTGGGGTCACTGCCGATCCCCCACCTGTTCATGATCCTCGATGACAATGGTGTAGAGGGCCTGAAGGGAAATATAGGCAGGCTAAGTGAATGGAGAAGGATGGAGTAAAATGTGGGGGGAGAAGGTGAATGAGATCATCCTCTTTGGTTATAAAAGCTTTTAAATGGAGAGAGATTAGAAGGTGTTAATGCTCAGAGGGATATGAATCACTAAAAGGGAACATGCAGGTACAGCAAGAAAATAGGAAGCCTATTAGGACTACAGTAAAGACACATTACCACAATTATGTGCGGCCCTCAAGAGACTGCACCTGGAATATTATGTACAGACTTGGTCTCCTTCTCCCTAATGCGAAAGGATTTATTTGTGTAGTGAGGGTTTACCAGATTACTGCCTGGGGTGGGATGGGGGGAAAGATGGGAGGAACCAATTTTGTAAGGAACTGAAAGGGCGAGGGCTGTTTTTCAAACAACTTAGTGAGACATGGAACTTCTTTTGTCTGGACTTGGGAAGGGGTGGGCAATTGGAGAAATCGGTTTTCTTTCTGGAAATGAGGTTGGGGTGACTTTTCTGCGAGGAACTTGGGTGGGAATTGGAGGGAAGGAAGGGGGACAGTTTTAAGTGTGGAACTGGGGAGGAAAGTGAGTTGATGAAGAGGGAAGATGGTTTTCGAACTGAGAAGCTCCACAATACCTACCACTCAACCAGTTCCAAAGAGAGTGGGAAAAATCATGGAAATACCAGCATCCCAATTCACAGAGACTTGGGAAAACGCTTAAAATCATTTCAAATCATGCTGGCTATTCTGGAATCACTCAACATCTGTGCCTTGGGTACAAGCCCACTTTCCATTTGGAAGGAAGTGTGGGATATCCCCAGTGCAGAGACAAATGCCTCATTACAACACAACTGTCTGGCTTCCACCTCCCTCCAAGATGGTAGATGAGTCCCAGTGTAATCCATGGGACATGGACCATGTGTCCACCTGCTGCACGGGAGCCCAAAGTACAACAGTGGTCACAAGTCTCAAACCATGGGAGACGTATGTCAACCATTAAGGTTTTTTTGCAGGAATCTTCTCATTTCTCCACTTGGAATCTCAGAAGGCTGTTGACTGAATGAACAGATCATAGTACAAGGCTTTTTCATGTCATATGAAAGACACAAATCAGAATTGTTACTGCACCAAAGGAGTCTATTTGGCTTGTTGATGGTGGTTTTCCATATAGATATCCCCTCAGTCCCATTCCCCGGCTGTTTTCCTGTAGCTTTGTGAATTATTTTCCCTTGTTGTTATATAATTCACACTTGAAAACCCTGATTGATTCTGCTTCCACCTCATTGATAGACTGTGAGTCACATAGCACGGGAATCAGTCATTTGCCCACCACGTCCGTGCCAACCAGAGGGCACTCACCACGTCCATGCCAACCAGAGGGCACCCACCTGTATTAATCCCATCTTCCAGCATTTGGCCCAGAGGCAGTTCAAGTCTAGACACTTCTTAAGTGCTGTAGCTTAAATGTTGTAAATCATCACCACTCACTGTGTAGAGTGTTTCCTTTCTGTGTCTTTTGGCCATCATTTTGAATTTGTGTTCCCTGATTATCAAACCACTGGGGACAGCTTCTTCCTGTTTGCCCTTTAAAATCTTGGTCAGAAAATTCTCATCATCTGTGGACAGATAAGCAGAGCTAATCTTTGAGGTCAACAGCCTTTCATTAGATAACTTTCTCTCTTCACAAATGCTGCCTGACAATTTCTAGAATTTTGTTTGCTTTTATTTTGGATTGCCAGCATCTGCAGAATTTTGCTATCGTCAGATCTTTCTCAAATCCTGGATTGTTCTCCTGTGACACTCTTCTGCTCCATGGAGAACAATCCCAGTTTCTCCAGTCTAACGTTAAAGCTGAAAGCCCTTAATCTTCAAATTATTTGAGTAAATTTCTTCTGGACAGTTCAGCACTGCATCACTCAGCCTACATTGTCTCCCAGTCTTTTTCTGCCAATATGTTTCACTCGTACTTCCCCATAGTAAAGGATGTAAGGATATTCTGGCAACCACGGTGAGCCCTCACTGATGGGGAAGCTGCAAGAAACGAAAGGTGATAGTCCCTTGGACAAGTATGGATTAGGGAAGAAAAGCCAGCATGGAATTGTTAAAAGCAAATGGTGTTTTGATTAATTTGATTAAACTTTCTGATGAAACAACAGAGGATTGATGAGGACAGTGAATGATGTGTGCATGGGGTTTCCACAGGGGTTGATAAAGCACTGCATTAGCAGCTAGACAGTAACATTGAAGTCCATTAATTAAGAAGCAGTGGCAAAACGGACACATCATTGGTCAAGAGTCAAAGTGAGAGTAATGGTTGTTCTTCAGCTGGAAGTATGCAGTGGTGTTCTGTAAAGGTGAGTCCTGGGACCACTGCTCTTCTTGATGTATATTAATGACTTAAACCTGAATGATTAAGGCACTGTTTGCAGATGGTAGTGTATTAAACAGTCAGCTGGATAATTATCGTGTTCGAAGGGATAGTGCACAGGCTGATGGAATAAGCGGTGGTGTAACAGGTGAAATAGAGAACAAAGTGACAGGTGAAGTAAGTACAAGTGCGACATTTTGGTTGGAGAACATAATGGATATAATGGGAATGATTCTACGGTGGGTGCAGAAACAGGGAGACTTAGGTGTGTAACTGCACAGATCCCTCAAGATGTCAGGACAGATTGAGGAAGATGATATGGTATCCTGGGCCCCATAAAAAGCAGCAGAGTAAAGAAGCTGGGAGGTAATGTTCATCCTCTCTAAAGGACTGGTTCAACCATAACCAGAGTATTATGTCTAATTCTGGGTTCCACGTTATATGAAGGATGAGATGGTACTAGAGAGAAGATGCTGAAAAGATTTACAAGAATGGTTCCAGGGATGAGGAACTTCAGTTCTGCTGGTAGACTGGAGAAGATGAAATTGTTCTCCTTGCAGCAGAGGAATGTTGAGAGGAAATTTATTGGAGGTATTCAAAACCATGAAGGATCTGGACAAAATAAATAACTGTTTTCTTAGGTGGAAGATTGAGAACCAAAGGCCACAAATTATGGTGACTGGCAGAAGGACCACTGGTCACAGGAGGAAAAGTATTGTTGTGTAACAAGTTGCTATGGTCTGGACTGTACTGCCCAAAGAGGTGCCTAAAGTAGTTTTAAACATGGGTTTCAAAAAGGAAATATTAAGTCTCCAGAGAAAAAAAATAATTTGCAGGGCCCAGATGGTGTGCCAGGAACTGGGGCTAGATTTGTCTTTTCTGGAAAGCCAGCAAAGAAATGATGGGCCAGTGGCCTCCTGTGTCATAATGATTCAATGATACTTTAAAGCAGTACCACAAGATATTTTATCTCAACCTGAGGCTTTGGTTTAATAACTCATCCGATGACAAATGCCTCTGACAGTGCACTCACTCTCTGTCATGGACTGAAATGTCAGCTGTGTTTAGAGACTGTGTAAAATCCAGCAGGTACATTTGGGGAAACCAGTGAATGCAGATGCTGGAATCTGAAGCAACAAACAATCTGCTGGAGCAACTCAGCGGGTCAGGTAGCATCTACGGGGGACATTTGTGGCCTTTCGGGGGCAGTGGGAACACAGTCATGGGTAACTTGATTTAAATTTAATTGTACTTGATTAGTGGTGGTTCCTCAATGTGCAGGGTGTACCAGTACAGTCGCCCTTCTGTTAGAAGCGGTCTGAGTCCACATCCATCCAATTACACCAGCTGTATATGAAGGAGAAATAGGAGGGGGGAGCAGTATAGCAGTGTCATCTCTAAAGAATGAAGCTAAATAGACTGGCTCAAGGTTGTGCTCTGCAAGCATTTAATTCTATCTAATTTAATGTTTAGAATGTTAGGCGTGAAAATTAGGAACTGTGAAAGTAGCGCCTTGGAACTGTTTCGTTGTTGAGTGTGTGTTGCCATCCTAATGAGCTGAAAGAAGTCCATACAAGTAGGAAGAACCTGGGATTAGAGACATAAATAGATCAGAAGTGTCTCTGTTGAGTTTATCCTGCTGCCCGTGCATGGAATTTTCTATTTTACAATACCTTAATGAAATATCAATTGATATGTAATGCACCTTCTCTGCCAGCAGAGTTGGGGTGGCCCTGCAGTCCCAGAGCCAAGTGGCTATTTTTATAACTAACTCTGGTCAGCCTGGACAACAGGGATCAGCAGATCATCCCTTTATGGAGGGCACCATGTCCCACCCTACTCCCATCTCCCAGCCTGTGAGCCATTGAGGATTACTGCAGAATGGCTGGAAAACTTTCAAAGCTTTCCTCCCCACTGCCCCCCACCCCATCTTGGTCAGAGCTCATGTGGCTACAGATCCCCTCTTGCAGCTTTTCTCACCCTGACTGCACTCAGCTCAAATCACAATGTCCCCCCCAACCCTGATCCCACACCCTCTGGGTCGTTATTACTTAACTGTGACTTCTCAGTGAGGAGGAAATTGGAAAAGGTTTTTCTTAGATCAGGGAGTTGAAATTGAAGTTCTTAACTGGAATTAACTGTCGGCAGTTGATGCTTTTGAGGATTATGGTGTTAAAATGCAGTCAGAGAAAGCTGGAGAGATTGGACAAACTTGGATTGTTTTCTCTGGAGCGCGGAGGCTGAGGGGAGACGTGAGAGAAGTTTATGAAATTATGAGAAGCACAGATAGGGTAGACAGGGTCTTTTTCCCAGGGTAGAAATGTCAAATACGAGAGCGCATAGCTTTTAGGTGAGAGGAGGAAAGTTTAAAGGAGATTTACAAGGCAAATTGTTTTTACACAAGTGTGGAAGGTGCCTGGATGGAAGCGGGTACAATAACAGCATTAATAGGCATTTGGCCAGGGAATGGAGGGATACGGACCATGTGCAGGCAGATGTGTAGTTTAAATTGGGATTGTGGTCATCACGGACATCGTGGGCCGATGGGCCTGTTCCTGTGCTGTACTGCTCTCTGTTCCAGGAGAAAGTAGAAACGGCACAGCAAGATCTCAACCTCTAGAGGGTACATCAGTGGATCTGAGAAAGCACAAGTTGGATGCTGAGCACGTCCTCCGTGGTTGGGTGAGAAGTGACTAAATGATGCTTGCTGTATTGATTTGGCACTCTGACTCCTGGCCATTTGGTGGACTGATTGTGTTTAAACTGCACCAAATTGTCGATTGTCTCCTGTGTGGTGCTGGTTAATGAGAATGAAAGCAAAACCTGCATTCCTGTGGTCCCTTTCACTTCTGTGCCAGGGTCACTTCTGCAGCCCTTCCGTGCCAGGGTGGCACAGTAGCATAACGGTTAGTGTGACGCTATTACAGCGCCAGCTATCAGGGTTCAATTCCCGCAGCTGTCTGTAAGGAGTTTGTACGTTCTCCCTGTGACTGCGTGGGTTTCCTCCGGGTGCTCCAGTTTCCTCCCACATTCCAAAGATGTACGGGTTAGTAGGTTAACATGGGTGTAACTGGGCGGTGCGGGCTCATTGGGCCAGAGGGACCTGTTACTGTGCTGTATAAATAATAAAAAAAAATAATGCTATGTTCTCCTAAAGATCAACAAACTATTGTTTACAGGATTTGGGAACCAATTTGTGTGCTGCAAGTTCCTGTAAACAGTGCAATGTAGATCAGATCATTAGTTATGGTGATATTGGTTGAAGGATAAATATTCACTAGAATACCGGACAGAATTGTCATGATCTCCTTTGACATAGTTGCATGGATCTTATGCATCCACCTGACAGCACAGGCAGGGAATCAAATTAATGAGTCTAAAGGACAATAGCCCCAACAGTGTGGCAGTCCTTCAGTACTGTACTGAGTGTCAGCCTGGATTATTACGTTCAACATCGTGAAGTAGGATTTGAACCCATGACCTTCTGACAGAGTGAGCAGTGCTACCCAGAGCTAAATCTTGTCCTTCAGGAAAAGAAATCTGCAGGGCTCACCCACTGCAGCCGGACACATCACAAAATGATCGACAGTTACCTTCCACTTGAAATAACCTTCATTTGTATCCAATATTTAAATAAAACAGCAATCAAACCAGACAGGCTACCAAGGCACCAGGTTTGGATATGACAAAGTTACTCTTAATTCAGTTGACTTTGTGAAATCCTTCTCAGAAACATCTGGGCACTGGTGTCTGATTTGGGAGAACTGTCCCATAGTTTGGTCAAGCAACGTGATTGCACTGGAGAGGGTGCAGAAGAGATTCACCTTGATGTTACCTGGGTTGGAGTGTGTCCGTTATGAGGAAAGACTGGATAGGCTGGGTTTGTTTTCCTTGGAGCAGATGAGGCTGAGGGGGGAACCTGACACAGGTACACATAGTTACTAGAGGCATAGATAATAAAAAAAACTTTTCCTCATGACAGAGGCATCTAAGACCAGAGGGCACGTTTAGAGCGAGGAGTAAGCGGTTTAGAGGACATCTGAGGAAGATTTTTTTCCTCCTGTGGATGGTTGCAGTCTGGAACACACTGCCTGAAGAGGTGGTGGAGGGAGGTACTCTGACACATTATAGAAATGCTGGAGGAACTCAGCAGGTCAGGCAGCATCTATGGAGGGAAATGGACAACTGATGTTTCGGCTGAGACCCTTTATCAGGACTGGAGAGGAGGAGGGCAGAAGCCAGAATAAAAGGGGGAGGGGGAGGAGCACAAGCTTGCAGGTGATAGGTGAGGGGGGGAAGGTAGGTGGGTGGGGGATGAGGGGGTGTAAATGGGAATGATGTGAGAAGCTGGGAGGTGATAGATGGAAGAGGCAAAGGGCTGAAGAAGAAGGAATCTGATAGGAGAGGATAGTAGACCATGGAATAAAGGGAAGGAATGGGGCAGGTTGTCAGGGCAGGGGAAAGAGGGGGGGACAGGAAAAGGGAAAATGGGGGGGGGGGGAACAGAGGGGAATGGTTACCGGAAGTTAAAGAAATCTATGTTGATTTTATTAAAGAAAAGCATCTGGATGAGCTGTTGAATCATCAAGGAATGGGAGGCTCTCACCAAGTGCTGGTAAGTGGCATTAGTACAGACAGGTACTTGATGGTACGGCATGAACACGTTAGGTACAAGAACCTGTTTCTGTGCTTTAAGGCTCCATGACTCAACAGCGTGATGTAGTTGAACTCAGCGTTATACGTCGCAGCTCATGGGAGGAGGCTGCTCCAAGAACCTCCCCATCCTCAAGGACATAGAACTGGTGCTAAAGATAAGGCTGAAAAGTTGGAGTATCAAATAACATTTCATCCTGAGATCCCACAGTCAGAGAAGCTAATTTAATTCATTTTTGTGATATCTAAAGACATGGCTTGGAACACTGGAGCAGCTTGGCATCCTCCATCTGTAGTCTGAAAACCTGATCTCCAGTATCTGCTGCACCTCTAGCCAGCCTGTTCCGATATACGTACAGCAAACCTCACAATGTAGGATATTGCTCCTGTTTGTCTTGTCAACAATAAGCAGAACTAATGCAACCCAACAAATTACTGCCCAGTTATCTTACTCTTGGTTATCAGCAATGTGACGAAAGATGTCGGTGACAATGATGCAAGCAGCACTCACTCACCAGTAAACTTCTCCCAATGGTCAGAGTGGGTTGCATCGGAACTACTTGACTCCAGACCTTATTGCCCCCTTGGTATAAGCACAGCTCAAAGAGCTGAATTCCAGAGATAAACTGCCAATGACTGGTCTTGGCAACAAGCCAGCATTCAATTGAGTGTGGCTTCAAGAGGCTCTTGTAAAACTGAAGACAAACGGGAGTCACGGGAACACTCCCTGCTGGCTGGTGTCAGAACTTGTCCAGAGAAATATCGGTGTTAATCAGTGTTCATCAGGGTCCTAAACCCAGCCATCTTCAGCTGCTTGATCAATGAATTTCCTTCCATTATGAGATAAGATTTGGGTTTGCTCACTGATTGCTTGTCATACAAGACCCAGACAACATTAGAGTAAGAACTGTCAAGTGACAGGTAACTTCTTATCCTCTCAAATGCCAGGAAACAACCATCTCCAACAAAAGATCGGGTTGCTACCTCACTTTGACATTTGGGAGCAATCTCTTTGCCATGTCCCTCAAAATCAGCATCCTGAGGGTCACCATATACCAAAAACATCACTGGACGAGACACACAAGTACTGTAGTGACAAGAACAGGTCAGAAGCTGGGTATCCTGCACTGAGCTACTCTTAAGAGCCTTTCCGCCATCTACAAGACAAGCCAGGAATGAGATGGAATACTCTCCATTTCCCTAGAGGAGTGCAGCTCCAGCAAAACTCACAACAAGTGTGATACCTTTCAGGACAAAATAGCCCACTTGACTGACACCCCGTTCACCATCTCAAGCATGAAGTCCCTGTGCCACTGGCATACCATGGCTCCAGCGTGGCTTCTTTGACAGCACCTCCCAAATGAATGGCCGCTGTTGCTTAAAAGAGCAAGGACGACAGCTGAACACCATCTGCAGGTTCCCCTCCCGGTCACACAGTCTTAACTTGGAAATAAGTAGTCATTCCTTTATTTTTGCTGGGTCTAAATTACTGGTACTCCCTATCCAACAACAGTGGGAGTATCTTCACCAGGTGGACTGCAGTGATTCAAGAAAGTGACTCAGCACCACCTTCTGAAGGATATTTATGGATGGGCTGCTTCATTATCAGAAGAATTGCAAATGGATTTGAATACTGTCGTCATCAGCAAACATCCCCACTTCTGACCTTGTAGGGAAGATTATTATCTAAGCAATTGAATCTGATTGGGCCTGGGACATTGCTGTGGGAGTTCCTCAGGGTCATGTCCTAGGGCTGGGATGATTAAAGTAGAATAGAATGATGGACTGGAAAAGTTTCGAGTCTTCAGCTCTGAATAAAAACAAAATATAAAGACAAAATTTTGTGGAGGACTGGACTAGGAAGAGATCTGTTTTCCAAATCAACTGTAGAGTGGTCTTAAACTGATAAAAAGGAAATTCAGAATATGAAGAATAGTAAATGTCTGGCAGGTTATTGAAGGCAAAAGGTTTGAAATCATTCAGTGTGTAATGATACAGGGTGTGCAAGATATACTGAGACTACCAGCCTTGATTTCTAATCTATGTTTGGCCTTGCCCTTCCCTTTTTCTGTAATCATGTCGTAGAATACTGAGAAGTATTAGAACATAGAACATTACAGCACAGTACAGGCCTGTCGGCCCATGATGTTGTGTCAACATTTTATCCCGCTCTAAGATCTAACTAACCCTTCCCTCCCACATAGCCCTCCATTTTTCTATCATTCATGTGTCTATCTAAGAGTCTCTTAAATGTCCCTAATGCATCTGCCTCCTCCACCTCTGCCAGCAGTGTGTTGCACACATCCACCACTCTCTGTGGGGGTGGGGGGGGGGGGGAATAAAAAAAATTGTCTCTGACATCCCCCTATACTTTCCTCCAATCACCTTAAAATTATGCCCCCTCGTGTGATCCATTTTCACCCTGGGAAAAAGTCTCTTACTGTCCACTCGATCTATACCTCTTACCTTGTACACTTCCATCAAGTCACCTCTCATCGTCCTTCTCTCCAAGGAGAAAAGCCCAAGCTCGTTCAATGTATCCTCATAAGAGATAAGATGTATTCTCCAATCCAGGTAGCATCCTGATAAATCTCCTCTGCACCCTCTCTAAAGCTTCCACATCCTTCCTAGAGGCGACCAGAACTGAACACAGTACTCCAAGTGTGGTCTAACCAGAGTTCTATAGAGCTGCAACATTACCTCGCAGCTCTTGAACTCAATACCCTGACTAATGAAGGCCAACACACCATACACCTTCTTAACAACCCTATCAACCTGCGCAGCAACCTTGAGGGATCTATGGACCTGGACAAAGATCATCGACGAAGGCATAGCAATCTCTTCCCTCGCTTCCCGTAATTACCTTGGATATATCCCGTCTAGTCCCGGTGACTCATCTATCCTAATGTTTTTCAAAAGTTCCAGCACATCCTCTTTCCTCACATCAACATGCCCCAGCACATCAGCCTATTGTATACCAGCTTCACAAATGTCAAGGTCTCTCTCACTGGTGAATACTAAAGCAAAGTATTCATTAAGGACCTTCCCTACCTTTTCCGACTCCAGGCACATGTTTCCTCTTTTATCTCTGATTGGTCCTACCCTCACTCTAGTCATCCTCCTATTCTTCACATACGTGTAGAACACTTTGGGGTTTTCCTTAATCCTACTCGCCAAGGCCTTCATGCCCCTTCTAGCTCTCCTAAATCCATTCTTAAGCTCCCTCCTGGCTACCTTGTAACTCTCCAGTGTCCTGTCTGATCCATGCTTTCTAAACCTTGGGTAAGCTTCTTTCTTCCTCTTGACAGATTTTCTATGTCTCTTGTCAACCACGGTTCCTTCACTCTACCATCCTTACCCTGCCTCAATGGGACAAACCTATCCAGAACCCCCTGCAAGTACTCCCTAAACGACCTCCACATTTCTGTTGTGCACTTCCCAAAGAACATCTGTTCCCAATTTACACTCCGAAGTTCCTGCCTAATAGCATCATAATTCCCCCTCCCCCAGTTGAATACTTTCCCATATCATCTGCTCCTATCCCTCTCCAAGGCTATGGTAAAGATCAAGGAGTTATGGTCACTGTCTCCAAAATGCTCTCCCACTGAGAGATGTGAAACCTGATCAGGCTCATTGCCTAGTACCAGGTCCAGTATGGCCTCTCCTCTAGTTGGCCTGTCCACATACTGTGTCAGGAATCCTTCCTGGACACTCCTAACAAACTCAGCCCCATCTATCCCCTTTACACTAAGGAGGTGCCAATCAATATTAGGGAAGTTGAAATCATCCATGTCAACAACCCTGTTATTTTTGCACCTCTCCAAAATCTACCTCCTCATCTGCTCCTCAGTGTCTCTGCTGCTATTGAGGGGTCTGTAGAATACTCCCAATAGAGTGATCGCTCCCTTCCTGTTTCTGACTTCCACCCACACTGACTCCGTAGATGATCCTTCCAGGACGTTCTCCCTTTCTACAGCTGTGATACTGTCCTGATCGGCAAAGGCACTCCCCCACCTCTTTTACCTCTGTCCCTTTTGAAACGTCTAAACCCCGGAATATCCAGCAGCCATTCCTGCCCTTGCGACAGCCAAATCTCTGTAATGGCCACCACGCCATAGTTCCACATACTTACCCATGCTCTAAGTTCATCACCCTTGTTCCTGATACTTCTCACATTAATTAGACACACGTCAGCCCATCCAACTGACTGCAATTTTGTCCTTTCAACTGCCTGTCCTTCCTCACAGTCTTTCTACATACTGCATCTACTTGTGCACTAAGTCCACCAACCTCTGACCTATCACTCGGGTTCCTATCCACCTGCCAACCTAGCTTAAACCCTCCCCAACAGCTCTAGCAAACCTGCCCGCAAGAATATTGGTCCCCCTCCAGTTCAGGTGTAACCCGTCTCTTTTGTACAGGTTGTACCTTCCCCGGAAGAAATCCCAATAACCCACAAATCTGAAACCCTGCCCCCTGCACCAATTCCTCAGCCACGCATTCATCTGCCAAATCAACCTATTTGTTCTCATTTCTCTGTTCCTCGTACTCTAACCTCAGGAATTCCCTTTCTGCCTTCTCAAACCATCCCCTGATAAAGCTGCCCTAATACCATGTGTGCCTGAAGTCACTCTGTTCAATTCCAAGGAACTGCCAATGCAAGTGAGGCTGTCCAATCCAGATTGTTGCTGGACTATATGTTGTTATCCTTAAAGGCTGAAGCCTGAGTGTTGGGAGATGATGTTGTGGGAGGTCGTTGAGTGTGTTCCTGGATTCGCACCCGGTGCTCCTTAGCTACAGAATTCGCAGGGTGGGAGAGGTTCATGATGTAAGTGGGGACACTAGAGATTAAACCAGATTGTAAAGGCTGTACCTGTTTTAAATCTCACCAAGGCTACTTTTGACAGTTTAATGATAACACAGGGCCATGTTAATACACTAACTTTAACATGGCACACCATTAAACGATTACTATAAGGTTTTGAAAAAAATTGGCAGAAGTAAAAAGACAATTGCCCTTGTTTCAAGATCTAAATCCAGTTTTTATAGATAAGGTAATAAAATAAACTTGCACTATTGAAGGTCTCTGGCAAACATCAAAGTAACATTATCCTTTTATCCTTCCTGTCACCATTTTCAGCACTATTTTCCTCCAGTACCATTCAAACTCGTAATGAACTGACAGCAACAAACTATTCTTTCACAGATAGAGTTTAACATTGCCCACGTCAAGTCGCTCGGATGGTCTGGTACATAACTACAAGGCTACTGTTGGCAGTGAGAAGCACAGGACCAGGGAAATGCCACCTTCCACTCCAGCATTCCCTGTCCAAAAACCGCCAGACGTTTGGCTATGGAGTTGGGAAATGATATGACATGAAGAAAAGACAACAAGAGCAGTGCCCACAGCAGTTTCTTTTAGAACATAAGAAACCCAGTGGTAGGTTGTGTATTCTCCAAGCCTGCTCTGCAATTCAGGGAGATTTT
The DNA here is from genome assembly GCF_009764475.1 of Pristis pectinata. Lineage (NCBI taxonomy): Eukaryota > Metazoa > Chordata > Chondrichthyes > Rhinopristiformes > Pristidae > Pristis > Pristis pectinata. The sequence continues at coordinate 4,724,670 of NC_067422.1, forward strand.
GGTTGATTGCCTTAAATCACCCCCACATGCACCAATTCCTTCAATTAATCTCACCCTTGAATATACTCAATCTCCTTCTCCACAGAGAAGAAGAATTCTAAAGATTTTCCAACTCCCTGCTGAAAGTAATTTCTCCTCTTTTCAGTTCTAACTGGCTGACCACTTGTCCTAACTCTGGTTCCAGACTGTCCGGCCTGATATTTGCATCTCAATGTCTCTCTCAGAAAGGACTTGCCTTACATTGCAATTTTCCTGGTCACAGGACCTCCTGATGAAGTGCTTCTGAGGCTTAGTCGCTGTTGTAAAATTAGAAATATTGCAACTAGTTTATGCACAATAAGCCCCATGTAGGGCGAGCTGAATATACTGAAAGTTCATAGATTTTAACAGTGTTACCAAAAAGCCCAAAGGTCTAAGATATCAGATTCAGTTAATCCCAAGAGGGCTGATGGGACATTAGTGTAACATCTCACTTAAAGGTCAGCAGCACCTATAGAGCAAAAAAACTGAGATAACATTTCAAGTCCATGATCTTTCCCAGATTCACTCTTGTGCAAGGACATCAATGAAATCTTAACGATGTTTCCCTCTTCACTGCCTGATCTGCTGAGTACTTTCGAACATTTGGAGCTTTATTTCAGATTGACAGCACCTGCAGGATGTTGCTTGTTTAGCTGAAAAGACTGCTACTCTTAACAGAGCAGCACCCCCTCAGTACTGCAAGCAGCACAGGCCTAGATTTTGTGATTCACTGGAGTGGTATTTGAACCTACAAACTCTTATCCCAGGTGACGGTGCTACCTTCTGAGCCACCACTTTCACTGTGTAATTTTACCATTAAGTTGAGTTGTAATGCTGTCTCAGACTGAGATTGGGAGGAGAACCTTGTGATTTGTTCAATTTGTAAGGCTGATGCCTTGATGCCCTTGAGTTTTGGTACCAGCTTTATGTATAATTGCTTTTCAATTCTTTTGGGAGTTGACTCATGTGCTCCTGTGGAAGTGTGTCCCTGAGTAATGCAGGCTGTGACACTGTGGAGTTTCTGTTGTGTTGTGCTATTAGTTTGGCTCAGTTGGAGGCACACTAATGTCTGAAGGTCATGGATTTGAGTATCTCTTCAGATCTGAGCACATAATCCACGCTGGTTCTGCCATCTGGGCAACATTGGAGGTTAGTTGGGTCAGGGCTTGTCTGCTTCTACTCTGAGTGAATGCAAGCGTAGCATGAGAGACTTTTCCATGGCATGCCAGCTGGAAGAGAAACCACCTCCATCAGAATTGTGCAAGAATCTACACACTGGCCTTGATCTTAATTTAAAGTGTATGCTGTTGCACCCAGCTCTGGGCTGTGTCAACCCCTCTACTGTTCCTGTGCTGTTGGGATGTTTGTTTGACATCCAGTTCTGGATCACCAGCAATTCTTTCCAGTTAAATATTGAGAAGACAGAAGCTGTTGTCTTCAGCCCATGCCACAAGCTTGGTTCCCTCCCAGCCGATTGCACCGTTATCCTTGAACACTGATTGAATCTAGGCTGACCTCATATTTCACCTCTGCATCTTATTAGGCACAGACTTCAAATCCTCTCCTTCTAAGAAGCTGTCAACCTTCATCTGTGCAACATCACCAACCTCAACATGTCTGCTGCTGAAACTATCATCTGTGCCGAGTTTTCCAGTGCTCTCCTGCCTGCCCTCCGGTTTTTGTTCTGAGGCTGCTCAAGCTGTGATCACAGCATCTCAGCTTAAACTGTGGAATCTGACTAGCAAAAGGTAGTTCTTCACTGCTGGAGGGGTTCTTCTCACAGGGTAACCAGCAAATGGAATGGTCTCTGAGCAGAGTGGCAGACATGAAAGCCCTAGAAACATTTAGGAGACAATTTGATGCTACACTTGGGAAGTTGGAGTTGATTTCTAAATGGAGGAGCTGAATGGTCGTCTTCATACTGGAACTTTCTTACTGGATTCCTTCCATCATTTCCCCCTTCGTGACATACCCTCAATTATCTTCTGATGCTCTCCACTTCTCACTGCTCCTTCAAGATATTTGTTGAAATCTCTCCTTTTGACCATTTTACACGGCTCTGATGTCGTTTGATAATGCTCCGGTAAAGCACATTGGGTGTTTTACTACATTAAATGAACTGTGTAAATCCAAATTAGTGTTGGTACACTTAAAGCATTGGTTGTGATGAAAGCAAGACTCTGTCAACGCAGTTCTAATTCTGTTTTGTAATACCAAAGTTCTGTTAATGTGTGTTTATACTAAGCAGAGACACCGCAATTGTCTTGAATCCTGACCAATGGCTGAGTTAGTCCTGGATGTAACAAGCGTGTACTGTAGAACTGTCAGTGGATACACCTGGAGTTTGAGAATGATTGTATACTTTGATTAGATTAAGCTTGGAATATTCCTGATATTAACTGCAGGACCAATCTAAGTCATTGAGTGAGAAGCACTAGGTAGGCTGGTTAACCTGTAGTTGGAACATCGATGTACTATGACATAGTGATATTTGGTGGCCCTGGAGATGATGATATCAGCACATAAGAGTTGCCTGCAACAACAATCTTCTAATGCCAGGGAACATTAAACAAGGAAGGACTTTGCATTTCTACATCACCTTTCACAACTCAGGATGTTCTACTGAAGTGTCGTCACGGCATCGGCTACAGCTTTGCAGGCATCACTCCTGCATCTGAATCAGAAGTTTCCAAATTCAAATTCACAATGATTTAGGTCAAATGGAGGCCCCACCTGCTCTCTCCCATGATGTTAAAAACATCCCATAAGAGATAGAAGGAAGAGGAAGCCATCAGCATCTCAGACCCTGTTCATCCATTCAACAAGATTCAAGCTAATTCTTTGTTTTTACCTCAACCCCACATTCCTGCTTTAATCCCTTACTCTCTTGGTTCCCTTAATATCGAGAAATCTATCAACCACTTCTTCAAATGTACTCAGTGTTTAGCCTCCATAGTCCTCTTGGGTAGAGAATTCCAAACATTCACTACCCTCTGGGCATCCCATTATTTTGAGATTGTGGACATTGGTTGTAGACATCCCAGACGTGGAAAACATTCTCCTTGCATCTGCCCTGTCTTCCAATCTCATTAGTACAACCTGACTATGGGAACCAATCTGATGAACCTTTCTCAGTGGAAGGCCTTCTGAAAACCTGAGTACAGATCTTCCATTGGTTTACCCCAATTGTTCTGCTAATTATAATCTCAACAATTAACATGATTTCACTCTGCCCAGTTCTATTATTATTTTCTAAGCAGCCTGTTACCAAATGCTCAATAATAGGTTTGAGTATTTTCCCAACGACTGCTGATGGTTCCCTGGAATAGTGTCAGACGAGAGCAGGGAAGTTATCCCCAGTGTCCTGGCCAGTGTTGATCACTTAATCAATATCACTAAAAATAGATTACCTGGTCATCATGCTGTGGCTGTTTGTGGGTTCTTATTGCGTGCCAATTGCCATGCTTTGCACATTAAAGCAATGGTGATGGTTCATAGTGACTTCATTGTGTGCAAAGTGCTTTGGGACATCCTGAAATTGCCATGGAAGGCACATTATTAATGCAAGTCTTTTGTTCTTGCTGTAAACAAATAAAGATTCCATCTTCAACACAGCAGCTCCCACAAACAGCAATAGATAATTCTATTTTTAGTCAGTTGAGGGATAATTATTCAGTTCTGAGTTAAACACAACTGCACTGCTTCAAGTTAGTGTTAGTGGGTGGATCCTTTGTATCCACAAGGGCATGCAGGATTATGGCAACACAAGCAAAGGGTTTGAACCTACAATTCAGAAGTGAGAGTGAGACTTACTGAGCACGACTGACTGTGTTAGCTTCAAATGAATTGAATTCTTTCGGTAGAACCAATTGGTGTTTAAAACCAAGAGTGTTTAAGATGGAGACCGAGAGATTGAGAAAGGGAAGAAAAGAGAATTGGAATTGGTTTATTATTATCACATGTACCGAGGTACAGTGAAAAACATGCATACTGTTCATACAGATCTATACATTACACAGTGCATTGAGGTAGTACAAGGTAAAACAATAACAGAATGCAGAGTAAAGTGTAACAACTACAGAGAAAGTGCAGAGCAGGCAGATAATAAGGTGCAAGGTCATAACATGGTAGATTTGTGAGGTCAAGAGTCCATCTTATTGTACTAGGGAACTGTTCAATAGTCTTATACAGCAGGATAGAAGCTGTTCTTGAGCCTGGTGGTACATGCTTTCAGGCTTTTGTATCTTCTGCCCATTGGGAGAGGGGAGAAGAGAGAATGTCCGGGGTGGGTGAGGTCAGAGATGGACCATGTGAAAGTAACAGCAGTGTGGAAATTGGCATCAAATTAATGAAAGTTGAATTGCATGTGAATGCAGGAGTGCAGTTGTTGGTGTCCTGGAGAAAGAGTTCAGGGAGGTGCCCTCGAACAGGATTGAAACAAAGACTTCTCCACGATTCCCACAAGGTATTTACATCATCTAAATGTGCTGGAACTACAAGGTGCTACTGCTCAAGAATGTGGACATGCTAAAATTTACAGCTTGGATGTGGAATAGAAGAGAGAAACATCTGTAGTCACATGTGGAATGAGAGGAGATTGTTATAGTTATCAGTGGTTCCTTCATTCATGTTTCGGCTCCTCAGGTTAGAAGACACCACACTTAGTAGTGAGTGGTCTTCTGGGTTGCAAAATATCAACACAACCACTTACTTCCCCCAAATAAGCATTGGTTGCCCGGGACAGTGGAGTGGGAGAAGATGAATGGGCAGACGTTACATATCCCGCACTTGTGGGGGTTGGTGAACAGGAAACGGCAAAGACAGAGGAGTAAAGTAGGCTGTCACGACTCATCAGTAACTGGCGAATGGAGGGGTCGGTGTGTTTGATAACAGAATCATTGTTTCAGAGTTAACTGTTCGTTTTCTTCTGTGAAAGTTGCAGACTGGTTGTGACAGGCCAGTTATTTCTTTTGAGCACCAAGGACTTAACTGTACTGTAAGTGAGCAAGGCAACAAGGAATAGAATTTATTGAACCATGGTCTGCGAATGGCAAGTGTATAGTTTGGGAGTCATTCCCTGCTTCCTCTGAGCTCTAATCTGTATTGATAACCTCTGGCCGGGTGAGAAATGTCGTCGGCAGAGAAAGGCAAAATGTCACAGACTGGCACAAGCTTCACCTTGTGTAACAAACAAAATAAACGCACCCCACACTGGCATTCATTATTCTGACCCACTGTCCTTCCCCACTCCCCCCTCCCACACGGGCTAACAGTATCACCCTCTCTGCCATGAAGCGTTCCCTTGACAACACTCCTGGCAACTAACAACTAACCTAGTGACAGCAAATGTATGTGCATGTCAGAAGGTGTAAGACAAAACACAGCAACGTGAAGACCAGATCTGTTTCACAGAACTGGAATGGGGAGAGAAAGAAAAATCCTTTTACACAGCGAGTGGTTTGGGTCTGGAATACAGTGCCAAGGCCAGTAGCACAAGCAGATTTAATTGATGCATTCAAAAAGCTGCTCGATGAATTTTCAGACCATAGGAAGAGGGACTAGTCAGAGTGGTCTTATGTAGATCTTGTATGGACTCAATCGGCCAAGTGACCACCTTCTGTATTGTAATCTTTCTGTGAACATTTCTCATCCTTGGATCCAACAGAAACTTGTGGAAACATCATTTACAAGTGAGAATTAAATCCTTGCACCATCAGATGTAGTTATTTCAAATCTTGCTGCAAAGACTTGAGGATAATACAGGCTGACACCTGGAGCAGGTCAAAGGTGCTGTCTGTCGGATGAGAGGTTCTCTCTGGCCTCTCGGTGAACAAGAAAGATCCAGTGACACTGTTGCATAAATGACTCAGGAGAGAATCCCAGGCAGTGGGAGACACGGCTGTCAGTGGTGGGGCATTGGGACTGGACATTGTTGCTGGGGAGTTTCCAGATGGAGCAGTTTAGGGAGTTTGAGGGGGGATGGACATGAATTTAAACAAAAGGGTAAGAAATTTTAATTCTGAGTGACTAGTGAGTGAATGATAAGAGGTGGTAGATATGTGAAACTTCCATGGCCTCCTCCAATGACGGGGGGGGGGTTGGTTGAGTCTAGACACAGATTTGAGGAACAGCACCTTGTATTCTGCCTTGGTAGTCTTCAACCTGACGGCATGAACATCAATTTCTCTAACTTCCAGTAACTACTCCCCTTTGTCCCTTCCCTTTTTTTTCCTGATTCCACTGACCACCATCATCTTATCTCTTACCCCTCCCCCACCCGCTCAATTTGCCACCACCCACACACTCCTCCCACTGGTTCCCCTCCCCATCTCCATCCCTTTATTCCATGGTCCACTGTCCTCTCCTATAAGGTTCCATCTTCATCAGCCCTTTGTCACTTCCACCTATCACCTCCCAGCTTCTTACATCATTCCCACTCTCCTTCCCCCTCACCTGGATCCACCTACCACCTGCCAGCTCTTGCTCCACCCCTGCTCCCTCACCTTTTTATACCAGCTCTCTTCCCTCTTTCTTTCCAGTCCTGATGAAGGGTCTTGGCCTGAAATGTCAACTGTTCATTTCCCTCCTTAGAAGCTGCCTGACCCACTGAGTTCCTCCAGCTCCTTTGTGTATTGCTCCAGATTTCCAGCATTTGCAGTCTCTTGCATCTCCTATGAAAACGTTGGAGGGTGTCGGTGACAAAATGTCAGTGAGCCGGGTTTAGCAATGTGGAAAGGTAGCCAGGTGGATTTAGTGGGCAGCATTCAAATTGCTCTGGCTTAAAGTTTATTTACGGAGCTGTGATCCTGGAGTGTATAGTCCTTTAGTTTCCAAGCATTAGCTTTGATGGGCAGTTTAATGATAATTTGAAGCATAATTGTATTTAAAACAATTATTGGATATCAAAACAACATCTCTGTGAAGAGCCCGAATTGCAGACAGAATCTTTCTGTGGCCAGAGGGGAGCTAATGCATATTGCACTGGAGATGAATGCTGCTTGTTCTTGCTTTTCTATTACACTGCAAATCTACTGTTATGCTTTTTCTTTGCAAGCAGTGTAGCAGGAAGATAATTGGTAATTGCATAGGGAGGAATGTGCACAGGCGGTTTCTGTATTGCTAGCTTGCTGCATCTCGCTGCGCGATTGGAAAACAAAAGCATTACCAGTGACAGCCTTCTGCCAAAAATTCAGCCCACATGGCAGACTGAACCCTTTTAAGCACTAATTTTATTTGGGTATAAGAGTCGATTTTGTGTCCTCGTGGCGTCTGGAGGCCCAGGTACCTAGTATTCCTGGTCCTGGCCACTTACAAGACCTGGGATGCAGAGGCTTGCCTTGAAGTACATGGAGAAATTAAAGCAAGTTTATTCTTCCTTTGTCATATAAATCAGTGTATTGGAAGCTTGTGTAAAGAAACTGCATTTTTATAGCATCTTGCATAACCTCAGGACATCTCAGAGGGGTTTAAGTCTGTGAAGTACTTTGAAACCACTGTCACTGTTGTAGTACAGGCCTCCAATGTTACACAGCAAGATTCCACAAACTGAAATGTGAGAAGGACCAGATGGTCTGCCTTCATGATGTTGGTCAAGGGATAAACATTGGGTCAGGACACAGGAGGAACTTCTGCTCTTCATGGGATCTTCAACACCATTTTGAGGAACAGGCAGGGCCATGGTCTAGCATCTCATCTCCGAGATGGCACCTCCAACAGTGGAACAACCTTTCAGTATTGCATGTGTGGGGCAAATTTTTATTCTGAAGTAGGAAAAAGGGGTGGATTTAAAGAGCAAAGACTCTTGTCAGGACAGGCTGATACTCTGGCTGGGACAGTGGAAAGGCAACGCAGGAGGTGGGAGAGGGGCATTTTTGTGTAATTGGATGATACAATATGGACAGTGAGGGTAGGGGAGCGGGACTTATAGGAAGCTTCCAAAAAGGTTCTGAGGTGGTCTGCTTGGTCTTCCTGTTCTGTTTTGATGTAGAGATCAGATTCTAAGAGTAGTTTATTCATTTCAAGGGTGAGAAAAATCTGGAATGGTCTTCAGGTGAGGGATGGAAAATTGGAAAAACAATAATCCCAATACAATAATCTGGGAAAGTTGAGAACTGAGTTATGAGCATCTCTTGCCCTCAGTTCCCAAGATTAAAATGAGCTTCTGTAAAATGCTGGAGGCTCTCAGTGGGTCAAGCAGTATCTGTGGGGAGAGAAACAGGGTTAACATTCCAGGTCAGGGACTCTTTCGCAGAACAGAAATAGGAAAACAAGCGTGTTGAGTTGGTAGGTGAAGGAGTTGCAACAACAGAGGGAATGCCTGTGATTGGTCTGCCCCCTAAGTTGTCAAGGTAACAATTACTTTAAATACTGGCAGTCAGAGACAAAGAGGGATTAAAAAAAAGAAATTGAAACAAAAAAAAAGGTGCAGCCACATGTGGGGAAAAGTGGTGGTTACCAAAACCCTTTATTTATGTCTCCACACATGTGGCTGTACTCTTCTATTTTAATTTGTTTCTTTTTTCTGTCTAGTTTTGATAAATAGTCCTTGACCCAAAATGTCGACTCTATTTCTTCTCCCCATGGATGCTGTTTGACCTGCTGAGTGCTCCTAGCATTTTCTGTTTTTGTTTCTGATTGTCACTATCGATAGTCTTTTGCTCCAATTAAAATCTGCTTCAACACCAGAGGACCCAGCCTGAAGGAACATTAACCCTCTGCCCCAGTAAAACAGCAGATTAACATCAACATCAAGCCCAACTTCAGTGGGAGAATACCCCAAGTAACACAGAATGGTGTCAGTTGTAGTTCAGTAGGGAGTGTTCTTGCCTCTGAGTCAGGAAGTTGTGGGTTCAAGTTCCGTTAGAGGGACTTGAGCAAAAATCTAGCCTAATTCTACAATGCAACACAGGTTTTGATCTTTCTGACAAGGCATTCATCAAATTTGACCTCAATGTAAAAGGCCCTGTGGATTATTTTGAAGAAGAGCAGAGGAATTCTGATCCCTAGCCAATACTTATCCCTCAAAATTTTTGAAACTAATTAGTTAGTCATTATCAGATTGCTGTTCATGGGAACTGGCTATATGCAAATTGGCAAACCGGTTTCCTGCATAGTGGAGACGTGAGCTGGAATCTGCAGCAAAAACTGAGCTGCTGGAGGAACTCGGCAGGTCAGGCAGCACCTGTGGAAGGAAATGGACAGTCGATGTTTCAGGTCGAAACCCTTTACCTCCAGAAACATCGACTGTCTGTTTCCCTCCACAGATGCTGCCTGACCTGCTGGGTTCCTCCAGCAGCTTGTTTTTTTTCCAGGTTTCCTGCAGAACTTCATTGGACCAACTGACGTTTTCCTGATCAGGTGACCTTAGTTGAACATTATTCATGAACAAACTGTACTCACCGGCTGATCCTGAGGATGCTTCGGATAATTGTGAAGAGGATTGGCTTTTGATTAAATATACACCACACAGCTAAGACAAGCAACACCAAATCCCATGTAATGACTGCTTCCTATCTGACAAAAGCCATTTACTCTGAAGAAACCTTTGATAACATTGTAAATCCCAACAGCTTGTTGTGTCACTACCACTTGATGTCAAGGTCATCCAGCTGCTCCCTTCCCAATGACAGACTCGAATTATTCACAAAGCCTCTCTAGTTTCCCTTCAATTTTCATCTTCATTCTGAGGACATTATTTTCCCTGAAGTCAGAGAGCAGACAGCAGCAAATGGTGTTACCCACAAATAATCAGATCAAGCCCCAAATGAGCTGTAAACTGAACTTTCAAATGGAAATTGAATGGATAGTTAATGCACAAAGAGAAGGCCAAAGGGAATATTCATTTGCAACTGATCTTCCCATTACAATAGAGCATTATCCTATCGGGATATTGATCCATTCCCACATGCTCTGGCCTCTGTATAATTTCTCTGGATTCATCACTGCAGGGATGGTTAATAATAAAAACTTGTACTTCTACAGTGCCTTTCATGACCAACGAATCTTCCAGAGTTCACTTCAGCCATTGAAATATGTATGAACCACAGTGAGTGTGTTAATGTAGTTGGAGCCAATTTGCATACAGCAAGCTCCCACAAGTAACAATGCGATAATGACAAGATAATTGGTTGAGGGATAAATAACTGGCCAGTCCATTCACTTGGGGGAGAGGCAGCACTCCATTAGTCCAGCACTGCAATGTGGATGTTGTGCTCAAGTTTCAAGTGGTTACTTAAATTGACCCTCATGTAGGTGGGTGGCAGGAGGATCAGCGGGTGGGAGAAAGTCGATAGACATCTGAGGTAGGTACAGAATGGGACTGATGGGGTTGCTCTGAGAATTAGCACAGACAATGGACCAAGTGGCAGCCTTCTATGTCACATGAAAACATGAGAAAAGGAGGCACTCTCAGGGTGGCACAGCAGGTAGTATTGCTGCCTCACAACCCCCATGACCCTGATACAATCCTCAAGTCTGGTGCTGTCTGTGTGGAGTTTGCATTCTCCCCGTGACCATGTGGAATTCCCTTGGGTGCTCCACTTTCCTCCCACATCCCAAAGACGTGCAGGTCAGTAGGTTAACCAGCCACTTTATGTTGCTCCTAATGTAATTAGTGGTAGGAGACAGGAATGATGAGATTGATCAGAGCCAGTAGAATATAGGGGAGACAAATGTTGTAATGAGAAACCTACGAATATTGCTGTCTCACAACCAAGGCTAAGATGTTACAGCAAAATCAAAAAAAACAAAATGGGTCCTTTCCAACCTTCCCACTCTGGTCCTCAAGCTTCCTAGGAAATGTTCTTGGGAATACCTGCCTATTTCCTGCTATACAGCATCCATCCCTGTGAGAGCCAGGCCACATAGTCGATTTGATCCATGGGGAGGGATTGTATTGCCAGGATCAAACTGGAATGTGCTATAAGGATCCATGACATGGCCTATTCTACAATCCAACAGCAGTCTGGGAGTCGGTTTTTGGTTGCTTGATCATCCTCTGATTTAAACCAGTCCACTATTGGTGGCAGTGACTTCAACAGTCAATTCCCTAAGCTTGAAAATTCCCTGCATAAGATGTTCATTAAAACTCACCTTTTTGACCAAGCTTTATGTAATCTGGCCTAATGTCAAATTTTGTTTGACACTGCTCGTGAAGCACCTCGGGATGTTTTCGTACATTGAAGGAGTCTATTGCCGTTGTAGCTGGTGTTGCAATAGTGAAGAGATGTTAGCAAGGACTGCCAATACCCCAGGGGTTGAATGTCAGAAATTTCAGTCCATTTCTCTGATGGTGAATTGCTTCACACGAGCCACATTTTCCAGTCCCACAATCTGGCTCATTGCCTTTTAGTTTTAATGTTCGAGCAACAGATCAATCCTTTTGTGAAACCATTCTAGCACAGATATCTCCACCTGGTGGAATCCCAGCAGACTTCTTCTCCTGAATCACCACAGTGATGTCCCAGCACAGATAGTCCCTTGGTGTGTCCCACCATGCTGTGTGCCTTCAGTTTGAGGTGTTACAATGTATGTCTGTAATTGCTCATGAAGTAGATATTTATTGCACGTGGCAATTTCACTTACTTGTGGTTAACACATTTTTAAGATACTCCTGCATCACTTTTCTAAGTTGGACTTCATGAAACTGGTATGATTTAATGTGAACTAGTGCATGTGTGATCTTTAGTGGATTTTTAAAAAAGTTTTGATTGAAGCTGCTCTCTGCAGATCTACTCTACTTTTACTATAATCATTTTACTGTTTTTACCCTGTACTACAGTGCACTGTGCAATGAATTGATCTGCACGAACGGCACGCAAGACAAGTTTTTCGATGTATCTCAGTACAAGAAACAATAATAAACCAATACTGTATGGGAGCTATTTTTCTGGAAGCTTATTTGGAAGTTTGCTTCTTTAAATTTCCAGTTAAGTTTTTTGAACCTATTCAAATTCTCATGAGCTGCTCTTTTAGTAGGAAATCCATGTGTGTTACTGACTTGCCAAGTTCTCCAAGTTTTCCAGACTGCTCTGATATACACAGCATGCACTTGAATTCAGTGCAACAGTGTTTGAATTGCAAGGAACATTGTCAGCTCCTCCTTTGCTTTTCTTCAATGTAAATTCCCATCAAAGCTTTTATTTTCCTGTGATCCAATGTTAAGTCTTTTACTTTTTTTACCCCTGTACACTGATCTTGTGTCCACAATTCCCTCCCTATTTTTCCTTTATTTCCAATGTTACAACAGTGACCACACATCAAACCTGAGGCACTGTGTGGGGAAGGTGCTGTATAAATGGAGTTCTTTCCTGTTTTACACTTTAAGTGAGGTGTGTCCAAGCTTTTTGTATATGTTTCTTGTACATTTAATATTTAAAGTCAGTGTACAACATCAACAATCCATGCTTTGAGGATTAAAGACAGTGGGGCTTCCTGAGCCAAGAATGTCAAAGTATGCCACAGCCAGTGAACCACATTTAACATCTGGAACTGAAGCAGCAAGCTCCTGCTGCAGCAGTGAGATGATGAGATATTTTTTAATGATGCAGGTTGAAGGGTAAATATTGGCCAGAGCACCGGTGAGGAGAGCTGTTTCGAAATAGTGAAATAGAACTTTTGCTTTCATCTGAGGGAAAAGATGGGTCAAAATCAGAATACTTTGACCAGTTGTAATGAGGTCATTAATTTGTAAAGTTAACTTTTTTTCTTCTGCAGCTGCTGCTTGATCTGCTGAGCATTTCCGGCATTTTCTGTTTTTGTTTTAGAGCAAATGGATCTTCAGTTGCCTGTTTTTTTATGAAAGATGGTGCCTCTGACAGGGCAGCACTCACCTTGTTCTGCACAAGAACCTCAGTGCAGATTGTGGTGTTTGAGCCTCTGGAGTGCGGCTTGAACCTGCAGGTTTCTGGAAGTCAGAGTGTTGTCCACAAATCCAAGGCTGGCATCTAATGGCTGGTTTATTTAGAAGCAATAGGGCATAGGTTTAAGGTGAAAGTAAGGAATTTTAAAGGAGAAAGTTGTTTTTAAGTACAGAGAGAGGTTGCTATATGGAATGTGCTGACAGGGGAGCTGGTGGAATCAGATAAAATCACTACATTTAAGAGGCATTCAGACAGACACCTGAAAAGGCAAGGCATAGACCTAATGCTGGCAAATGGAATCAGTGTCGATGGGCAAAAAAGTTGTAATGGATGTGGTGGGGTGAAGGGCCCGTTTCTGTGCTGTACAACTCTATGACTCTCTCAGAGAGCCCCTCTGACACTTGGAAGAACAACAATAGTTGGTGAAATGTTGCTCAGAATGGCAGCTGGATAAATACTTGAAAAACTTACTGGGGTGACAGAAATAGAGTGAGAATAATTGGACAACACTTTTGGGGAGGCATGGTGTGTGGTTTACAATTCTAAAGCAGCTAGTAGACAGTTTCTAAAGTTAGGAGGTATGTACTTGTGGTGGGGAACATTGGGAAGTTATAACTAGGAACGTTTCTCAAATCACACTGTATAGAAATAAAACACAGCCTGTGAACAGACACTGGCATGGGCAGCCCAAAGGTTTCAAGTCTACTGATGTTATCAGGTCTATGTGGTGCATTGCTTGGGGAAATCCCAGCATGAAAGGAACCCGTTATCAACCACGGTCAGCCCCTTCAAGGTTATTGAAGCAAAAACACTGACTTTCTCTCATGTCCTGTTCTCCACTCCCACATGTTACTGCAGCTTCTGCTCCTTGACTAGGTGAGCCTTCAGTTGTTGAAGCTGATCACTGTGGGCCTCGGAACGCTGAGCACTGTGACCTCCATCGCCCCGATATGGAAATGTGCCCCCAGCCACCATTCAGGTCCATCATTATGGAGTCCAATACTCCTACAACTGGTGGCAGAGGGGAATGTCATGCCATAAGGAGTACTGCTTCCCATGGCCCATCTCCAAACAGCCTTGGGCTTCATTCTAAAGGCAGCGCCCAGCTTGTGGAAGCTAAAGATCCATCCCTGCAAAATAACCATGCCCTATCAAAAAGGCACATTTTGGTCCAAATGTATCTCCCCTGTGTCTACAATCAAGAATGTGGTGTTAGATTGCCAAATCACTCAGAGGAATCTCCTTGCATTGGTGAGAAAGAAAGGAAAACAGAACAAGTAGCAAGAGAATGAAAATGATAGGAGCACCAAAGTTGGCCAGAGGTCAAAGACCCAAAAGACAGACTTGTGTTCTAAACAAGGGCCTGGTTATTAAACATGATTCTGTCTTTGCTGTTCACAAAGTCTTACCGATCCATGCTGTGCATCTCTAACTTGTGTTCATATGGCAACCAGAGGCATCTGAGTGCATCAGATACAATGAATCACAGTGGCAGGTGCTGATGTACTGTACAACAACACAGCAAGATCCCACAAGGAGTAATGACCAGTTTTGCTGCATCAATCACGGTGTTCACAGTGCTTTTGGAAAGAGCACCAACTAACCACTCCCCCACCCCCTGGCTCAGAAGAAAGCAGTAAAGCTGGTCTTGCTTGGCCTGCCTGACTTCATCCTTAAAGATTCTGTGCTGTTGGTATGACAAACATTCACTAGGCCGTAAAGATAGGAAGTCCCTTCCTCAGCCTTCCCAGGGCCATATCTCTCTCCTGCATTTAACTGCTCTTTACACCTACTCTTTGATCCAGCATTTGGCTATCAATTGCAATATCTCCTTCTGAGACTCATGCCAGTTTTGATTTGATACGGCTCTGTGAGGAGCCATGGGATGCTTTACCACAGCAAAGCTACCAGATAAGTGCAAGTTGCTGTGGGCAAGGATGAGGAACTAGGGGTTTTGTTTCACACAGGAGGCTTGAGCAGTGCTTGGGACGGCCAATAGCAAAAGGTTGTTGGCAAATCAATAACAAGGAAAACACAGTTCAGAGTTATTGCTAGAAAATGAAACAGGGAAAATAGAAGAACTTTTTCCCCACAAAGATTGGAATGTTTCACAGTAAGGTGTGTGTGGGGGGGGGGGGGGGGGGGGGGGTGGCGGTGGCTGTTGAGCCAGAGATGATAACATCAAATCAATTGAAATGAAATTGGATCTGCTTCTGTAAGGAACAATTAGAGCAATTGGCTTCTAATGACCTCTGCCTAAGTTGTGATCTCCTCAACTAGTCCACACTTGTAACTGTCATTATCAAATTTGTTTCTGTCGACATTTGTAAGCTTATTTCTGTATGGAACTGGTTGTTTAACCTACAGAAGCACACATAGTGGCAGCTAATCTTTCTTTCCCAGTCGCATGT
This sequence comes from Pristis pectinata, assembly GCF_009764475.1. Lineage (NCBI taxonomy): Eukaryota > Metazoa > Chordata > Chondrichthyes > Rhinopristiformes > Pristidae > Pristis > Pristis pectinata. Next base: position 4,739,962 of record NC_067422.1, read on the forward strand.
TATTCTCCACAAATTCTTGGCTGGTGATGGTCACATAGTGCTGAATCTCGCTGATGATTAGCTGCAGGGAAATGCTTGCTCATGAGTAAAGAACGGTCGGTGTGTGATAGAACAAAATAGTGCATTCACTCACCCAACTTCTGTGGAAAGAGAAGTAGACTTAACAATTCATGTCAGTAACTTTTTGCAGAATTGGATGATGAAAGATTATCAGCTGAAATGCTGATCTTCTGTTCCTCCATCCACAGATGGTGCCTTTCGTACTATTTACAACCTTTTTTCCTGCAGTATTTGCTTTTGTTTAAGTGTGAGGATTGAATTCTTGTGTTGTTGAAAGACGTGAAACTGTGATCTGTGCTAGGACCTGCTATGGCACAACCCAGCGCTGAAATGTCAACCAGGCTTCCTATTTGTACTCCGTCTTTGCAGAATATCATCCTTGCTTTGCAAATACTGTGCAGTCTGAGAGACAAGAGCGGTCCCTCAGCTCCCCCACCTGGACATAATTTGTATTGTGACTGAGCAACATTAAAGTACCCATTATTGTATTACCCTTATCACATCCGCTCCTAATCTCCTGATTTAAACTACGAGTTACATCACCACAATTGCTTGGGAGCCTGTTGTCAATTCCCTCCAATGTGTTCTGTCCCTTGCTGTTTCTTTGCTCCACCCAAGCTGTTTCTTCCCCTTGCTGCCCTTATCCCTTGCTTTAAATCATTCATTTTGTAATCACTTCTCTAATTATTTTAGATAGTACCTACTTATTTCCATTTGTGCCATTAATTCACTTGTCTTTTAACAAACGCTGTGTGCATTCAGATAAAGAGCCTTGATTTTATCACTTTACAATTTAGACCTGCTCCAGCTCTGATTGGAGGTGCATGTTGGTTCTGGACAGTGTGTCAGGAACCTGTGTGTCACACTTTTGCTACCCTATCACTTGCCTTTTCTCCAACTTCCTAAATTTCCCCTCACCAGAACTTTCCTCATTTCATTCCCCCTCCTCCCTCAGTACACCACAAATACTCATTCTCAAGCCAATCTGCAGCCCCATTTATTCAGTTGGCTGGTTACTAGTCATAGACCAATTCATGTGGCGCCCCTCCAAGGGAACAACTCACTCCTTCCCCAGTGCTGGTGCCAGGATTCCCAGAAATAGAAACTCATTTCTCCCATGCTGGTCTTTGAGCCAAGCATTTAATTTGTGATATTATTTGCCAATTTACACATGGCTCAGGTAGTTGTCCAAAGATTATCATCTTGGTGGTTCTGTTTTGAATTTGGATCCAAGTTGCTCATATCCTGCAAAAGAGCCATCTCCTTGGTCCCCATAATTAGATCTTTCCCTCTCATACCAAATTGCTCTACAGTCCTTGATCCTGGTATTGGACAGGCAACTTGGTCCTTGGGACTCTCACTTATGGCTGCAGTAAACTCTATCTATCCCCCTAAATATTAATGTCCCTTTAACAATTCATTCCTTTTCAAATCCCTGACTTGAACGGCCCTGTACACTGTGCTGTGGTTGTGGAGTCATACAGCATGCAAGCTGACCCTTCAGCCTACCGTGTCTGTGCTATCAAGTACCTATCTTGACTAATCCCATTTTCCAGAAAGTGGTCTGCAGCCTTCTGTGCCATACTGTTCAAAGTGCTCAACTAAATACTTCAATGTTGTGACCACTTCCCCCTCAGGGAGATTTCACCAACCCTCAGGGTGAACAAAATTTTCCTTCAATCTGCTCTAAATTTCCTACCCTTTACCTCAAATCTACAGTATATCCTCTGTTAAGAGGAAAACTTTGTTATTTTCTTCCCTATCTATTCCTCTCATGACTTTGTATACCGTACTCAGTTTGCCTTCATCCTTCCTCACTCTAAGGAAAGCAAACCCAGCCTATCCTGTCTTTGCTCGTATCTGGACTACTTCATCCCAGCCAATGTCATGGTGATTCATACTGCCTTCAGGGATCCGTGGGCATATCATGGTCACAGTACCAATAAAGCTAGGATATACACAATGAATCATAGTGCCCTACTTCTTAAGGTCCAAACATTAATTGCCATATGTCCAGGGCTTGATAGTTCTCTTAAAGTGCCTCACCTCACATTTTTCAGGTTTACATTCCATCTGTCATTGTTCTGTCCAGCTTACCATCTTATCACTGTCAACACCATCAATTTTTGCGTCATCTTGCAAACTTACTAATCATATCTTCTACATTTATGTCTAGATTGTTAAACAGCTTTGTGTCCCAGCACCTGTCCCTGCGGCACATCATTGGCCACTGCTTCCAATTGCAAACACAACCTTCCACAATCACCCTCTGCCTCTCATCACCTCACCAATTTCAAATCCAGTTTGCCCAATTGCCCTGGATTCCATGGGCTCTAACCTTTTGAACCAGTCTGCCACATGGGACTTTGTCAAATACCTTACTGAAGTCTATATAGACACATCAACTGTAGTTGTCTCATCCACACACTTAGTAACCTCTCAAAAAAAATTCAGTCAGATTAGTCAGACAAGATCTCCTCTTAACAAAGCCATGATAATTATCCTTGATTATTCCCTGCCTCTCCAAGTATAAATTAATCCTGTTCCTCAGAATAATTTTCCAATAATTTCCCTATCACCCATGTTAGACTGGCTTGTCTGTAATGAGCTGACCTTCTTGAATAAAAGTACCATCCTCCAGATACCTGACACTTTCTCTGTGGCCAGAGAAGATTAGAAAGTTTCTGCCAGAGCTGCAGCAATCTCCTTCATTGCCTCCCATCACAGCATGCAACACATCACATCAGGCCCTGGGTATTCCATCTTTACACCCACTTAGGCATCTAATACCTGCTCCTTTTCAATGATAATTTGTTCTAGAAATCCACCAGCCCTCTCCCTCAGTTCTCCAACTACAATGTCCTTCTCCATGGTGTATACATATGAGAAGTATTAATTTAAGATCACGTATGTCCTCCGACTCCATGCACAGATTGCCACTTTGCCCTAAATGGACCCTACTCTTTCTCTAGTTACCCTATTGTAGATTTGCTCATCCACACCAGCTACAAGAGTCTCATAGCTGTTGGATAAGTGTAAGGGCTGAGGATCTTTCAATCCTCATATCTACCTCACTTATAGTCACATCCACCTGGTCATGCTGACTGATCAATTCTGCAGTTCTAAGGGTTGTGACCACCTCCTGGATGAGGTGTCCAGGTAACTTTCCCCCTCTCTGACGCGTCACAGTGTTCAAATCTTGGACTCCAACTCATCAACTCTGAGCTGAAGTACCTCAAGCAAATATTTACTGCATATTTGTTGCCATGGATCCCAATGGTTTTCATCAGCTGCTGCAACACATCACCACCTCAGCCATGCACGCCTTAAAATAATTTATTAACAATTTGTTTCTTGAATTCTGTCACTATTGCTTTAATTCCACAAAAGCCACTTAACTTGCCCAGGTCCTCACTGCAGAGATAATGATGACTGTAATAGCAGCCTTGAAGTGGAAGGGGGCTGTGCTTGAACAATGGATAACAGTGTACAATGTCAGCTGGAGTGAAGTCCAGGAAAGAATGTTAGCTGATCTCTAATTTAGCAGAAATAAGATCAAGGGAGACTGAGGTGGGTCTCACAGATGCAGTGTGGATAGAGCTGGAAGTACAACTAGAGATGGCCATTGGTTAATAGAAGCAGCGGGAAGGGAGAAAGGTTTGCTTATTAGGAAAAGGGGAGGGGAAAAAGCAGCAGAGACAGTGAAATGGATGATCATAGATTAAATAAGTCTTAAAGTGATAGTGGAAGGGATTGAACAAGAGAGGTTGTTTAGAAGAAATTAGATTGTGAAAGAAAGAAGCCAAGGGTATCTTTGTTCTTAAGTATTGTTCAGAAGTATTGTGTGATTTTGGATCCATAGCTTTAATATAGTTCTGCCAGATCTGGTGATGGGTAAACTACTTGAGCAACAGCTCCACATATCTCGAACCCACAGACTTAAGCAAATATTTATCTGTTTCCTTTTTAAATAACTATTCTAGATTTCACTTTTATTTGTGTTTCTAGGACATAAGCAATGGCCAAAGAACCCTTTGTGTAAAATAAGTTCTCGTGGCCTCTCATTTTGTTGATGATCTTGCATTTACCAGTTCTCTGTCCACTGAAGATGAAATGTCATCTGCCAGATGAAAATCAACACAGATAAATGCAGTGTCACATTTCAGTAGTAAGAATGAGGAGAGGTGATATACTGTAAACTATAGGGCACAGTTGTAGGAAGGGCACAAGAACAGAGAAACTTGGGGCATATGTACAGAAATTGGTCTGGGATCTCAGGCTGATAAAAGCTATTAGAGAAGCAAATGGAATCCTGGGCTTCACGAATAGAGCACAAGAGCAAGGAAATCACAATAAACCTTTACAAAATATTGATTGAGCCACAACTGGAGCCCATTTCTACACACCACACTTAGGGAAGGTGGTAATGCTCAGGAAAGGTACAAATGAAATACACTGGTGTGAAGAGTAACAAGTCATGTGCATAGACTGGAAAAGATGGAATTGTTCTCCTTAGAAATGAGGAGGATGAGAGGGAATCTCAGAGTTATTTAAATTCATGAAGTGTCTAGACTGAGGAACTCTTGCCTACTGCAGGGAGCGCCAAGAACCATAAGACACATAATGAAGCTGGATCGCAAAAGATCCAGAAGTGTTTCCTCGGATTGTGTTAAATTGACATTCCCTGCTCTTTCAGCTTTTTAAACACAACTTTGTTTTTCTGTTTTACAGTAAGGGACGCTAAAAATCTAATCCCCATGGATCCAAATGGCCTCTCAGATCCCTATGTTAAACTCAAACTCATCCCTGATCCCAAAAGTGAAAGCAAACAGAAGACGAAGACCATCCGGTCAACCCTCAACCCCACCTGGAATGAATCGTTCACTTTGTGAGTTTGGTATTATTCCTATTTTATAAACAGAGCTCCTTTAGGATTTTTTTCTATAAGAATGCACATCTTGAAGGTAGAAATATGTCCACAGTCAATTTTGCTAAATGTGACTTATTGTAGCAGTTGCATAATGTAACCCACTTTCTAAATTTATTACCCAATAGCACTGTGGGAATACCTTCCTCAGAAGGACTACAGCATTTCAAGGGCACTGGTTCAGAGCCACTCCTCAAGGGCAATTGGGGATGGGAAGTAAAGTGGAGTACCACGTTCAAAGGTAGCTTTTTGAGTATTTAGCAAAGTGACCATGGACAATTTCTATTCTGTTTTAAATTCTTGGTACAATAGGTGGGCTGAAGGGCCTGTTTTTGTGCCGTATGATTGTGACTTTTTTCTCAAAATTTATGTTGATCTGGTTTACACTCTACTCTGCTGAATATGCGACAGTCAGAACCAGGTTTATTATCACTGACGTGTTGTGAAACTTGTTTTGTGGCAGCAGTACAGTACATGATATAAAGACATGAAAATTACTATAAGTTACGAAATAAATAAATAGTGCAAAAGAGGAATAACAAAGTAGTGTTCATGGACCATTCAGAAATCTGATGGCGGAGGGGAAGAAGCTGTTCCTGAATCGTTGAGTGTGGGTCTTCAGGCTCCTGTACCTCCTCCCCGATGATAGTAACGTAAAAAGAGCATGTCATTCCTACCTTCTCAATCAGTCACCTAGGGTTGAGGAGGACTTGCTTCTATTCCAATCCTGCTGTTATTTACTAAGTGCCCTTAAATAATATATTCTAGCATTTTCCCTGCTACTGATGTCAGGCTAGCTGGTCTGTAGTTTGATTCCTCTCACCCTCCATTCTTCAAATATATTGTTACATTTCCTGCTTTCCATTCTTGGAAACCATTCTAGAATGTATGGAATTTTTGAAGACAGCAACTAAACTTCATCATCTCTGTAGCCACCTCTTTCAAAACCATGAGACACACATCATTGGGACCTGGGGATTTATCAGTATTCAATTCCACTAAGTTCTACAATTCCATTCTTTCACTCATGATAATTTCTTAGTTTCTCACTCACTATAGACCTGTTGTTCTCCACTATTTCTGGGAGGTTTTCTGTGTTGTCTTCCATGAGGACAGATACAAAGTTTTTGTTTCACTTCTCTGACATTTCTCTTATTCCTGTTTTACTCTGTAAGGGACCCACATTAATTTTTGTTTATCTTTTCCTTTATACTTATGTATTGTCATCTTTACAAAATAAATATAGTGCAAAAGAGGAATAACAAAGTAGTGTTCATGGACTGTTCAAAAATCTGATGGCAGAGGGGAAGAAGCTGTTCCTGAATCATTGAGTGTGGGTCTTCAGGCTCCTGTACCTCCTCCCCGATGGTAGTAATGTGAAAGGGGCATGTGGTTCCTTTGTATTTTACTTTTCCTTTCTTAATCAGTTTTTGGTTCTCTTTTCAACTCTGAAGTTTTTCCCAACTGTCTTTTGACCAACATTATAAGCCTTTTACTTTGATCTAATACTAATTTTAGTTATCCTTGTTAGTCACAGCTGGACCAATTTTCCTGTTGGGTTTTTGTGTCTTAAAGAGACATATATTTGTTGTAAACAATTCATTAATTCTTTCAATGTTAGATATTGCTCACTTACCACAATAACTTTTAATGTGGTTTCCCAGATGACCATAGAAAACTCATGCATCACACGAGTTGGCTTTGTTTGGATGTAAGATCCTGACTTCAGATTAAAGTTCGATCTTTATATTAAATTCTAACATATGATCACTCTTCCCTAACTGCCATTAACTAAAGCTTGTTAATTAATTCCCCATCATTACACAACATTAAATTTAATATAGTCTCTTCCCTTGTTGATTCTAGCAAATGTGCTTGTATAGACATTATCGATTTGTTTTCCCAGCTGTTCTTGCTAATTTAGTTTGCCCAATATGCAGATTAAAATCCCCACAATTATCATTATTCTTGTTAGTATGCACCTCTAATTTCCTGAGTTATCCTGTGGTCTACATTACCACTGCTTTTTAAAAGCCTACAGACAACTCCCAATGTTTTCTGTCCCTTGCTTTTTCTTAACTCCACCCAACCTGATCCTTCTGCTTGATTTTCTGAGCTAAGATTTTTTTCTTATTGTAGAAAGAATAAAACTATAATCCTTTATTATCTGGGCAACCACTGCTCTTTTTTATCCGCCTATATTTTCTAAAAATTTCCTGGAATATTTAAATCCTAACTTTGGTCACTTTGCAACCACAACCCTGCAATGGCTTTTACATCACGCCCATTTATTTTTATTTGTGCCATTAATTCGTCTATATTGTTATGAGTGCTGAGTGCATTCAAATAAATGGCTTTCAAAGTTATCATTTTACCATTTTCCCTGTTCTGACTCCAATTGGAGTTACAGGCTTTTTGTTTGAATGCACTGCTCCACTACTCACAAGCTCCAGACATTTACTGCAGGTTTGGTTGCAGCCAGCGCGACGCGTGCCCCCTGCACACGGGCTGTGCGTGACGTGTGCCCACGGGCTGTGCGTGACGTGTGCCCCCTGCCCACGGGCCATGCGTGACGCGTGCCCACGGGGCGTGCGTGCCCCCTGCCCATGGGCCGTGCACGACGCATGCCCCCTGCCCACAGACTGTATGAGCAATAAGGGACACCTTTGACACCCCATCTACCACTCAGTCCTGCATTGACACCACCCTGGTGCTAAAGTTTGTCCCAGTGCAAAAAGCACTGCAACAACCAACCTGGACTCTGACAGCACTTCCCAAACCCTCTTCTTTTGCCACCTAAAAGTGCAACAGCAGCAGGAGCAAGGGTGAGCCAACATCTGCAAGATCCCCTTCAGGTTCCACACAAACCAGATGTGGAGTCTGATTGCTGGTCTTGCATTGCTGTGGAACCAAATTTCGGGAACCATCCCATCAAACAGAACTGTGGAAGTTGTTTCACCTCAAGCAACCCAGCAGCTCAAGGCAGCTCTAGACCACCTTCAGGGCAGTAAGGGATGGGCATTAAATCCATTGCCAATGATACCATGCTGGAATTAGAAAAATGATTTTGATCTTGTACTCTAATCTTTTCTACACATTGAGGTGACTGCAGGAAAACTGTGTTACTTGAACCTCTGATTTTGTTTTCTCTGTCCCTGCTGGTAGTCCTTCATGGCTTCAAGGCCTAAAGCAGAATTAGATAAATTCCTTGATTCTGATGCAAACCTATAAGTGTGTTGCATATTTCTCTGACCTAAACTCACTCTAGGACATGAAAAGAATATAAACAATATTGGAGGTGCCTTCCTTCCATTGAACTGTTAATTGCAATTAGACTCTCTGTGCTATCGATATTAACAATCTCCTAAAAAAGGCTAAAAGATAATTAGAACCATAGAACAATATAACACAATACAGGCCTTTCGGCCCACCATGTTGTGCCGACCTTTAAACCACATCTAACCCCTTCCTCCCACATATCCCTCTATTTTAAATTCCTCCATATGCTTATCTAACAATCTCTTGAACTTGACCAATGTATCAGCCTCCACCACCACCCCAGGCAGCGCATTCCATGCACCAACCACTCTCTGGGTGGAAAATCCTCCCTCTGATATCTCCTTTGAACTTCCCACCCATTACCTTAAAGCCATGCCCCCTTGTATTGAGCATTGGTGCCCTGGGAAAGAGGCGCCGGCTGTCCGCTCTATCTATTCCTCATAATATTTTGTACACATCTATCATGTCTCCCCTCATCCTCCTCCTCTCCAATGAGTAAAGCCCTAGCTCCCTTAGTCGCTCCTCATAATCCATACTCTTTAATCCAGGCAGCATCCTGGTAAATCTCCTCTGCACCCTCTCCAATGCCTCCACATCCTTCCTATAATGAGGCGACCAGAACTGGACACAGTACTCTAAGTGTGATCTAACCAGAGTTTTGTAGAGCTGCATCATTACTTCGCGGCTCTTAAACTCGATCCCACGACTTATGAAAGCTAACATCCCATAAACTTTCTTAACTACCCTATCCACCTGTGAGGCAACTTTCAGTGATCTGTGGATATGAACCCCCAGATCCCTCTGCTCCTCCACACTGCCCAGAATCCTGCCATTAACCTTGTACTCCGCCTTGGAGTTTGTCCTTCCAAAGTGTACCACCTCACACTTCTCCGGATTGAACTCCATCTGCCACTTGTCAGCCCAGCTCTGCATCCTATCAATATCCCTCTGTAAGCTTCGACAGCCCTCCACACTATCCACAACACCACCGTTCTTTGTGTCATCTGCAAACTTGCTAACCCACCCTTCCACCCCCTTATCTAAGTCATTAATAAATATCACAAAAAGTAGAGGTCCCAGAACCAATACCTGTGGGACACCACTAGTCACAGCCCTCCAATCCGAATGCACTCCCTCCACCACAACCCTCTGCTTTCTACAGGCAAGCCAATTCTGAATCCACACGGCCAAGCCTCCCTGGATCCCTTGGTCTCTGACCTTCTGAAGAAACCTACCATGTGGAACCTTGCCAAACGCCTTACTAAAATCCACGTAGACCACATCTACTGCACTACCCTCATCAATCTTCCTGGTCACCTCCTCAAAGAACCCTATCAGGCTTGTGAGGCAAGATCTTCCCTTCACAAAGCCATGCTGGCTGTCCCTAATCAGTCCATAATTCTCTAAATGCTCATAGATCTTATCTTTTAGAATCCTTTCTAACAGCTTACCCACCACAGATGTAAGGCTCACTGGTCTGTAATTCCCTGGACTACCCCTACTACCTTTTTTGAATAAGGGGACAACGTTCGCCACCCTCCAAACCTCTGGTACCATTCCCGTGGACAACGAGGACTCAAAGATCCTAGCCAACGGTTCAGCAATCTCCTTACATCTTTATGGTGTCCTGGCTGTCATTTCCCATCAGTGAACCAAATAAACGAAAGTTGTTCATTCATCATGTTGCTGTTCACTAGCTCTTGTACATTGACTTGCTGCATCAGCTCTTCAGTGTTCTCCATCTTGAAGTGCTTGGAGGTATTATAAACTGTTGAAAGTATAGTTTCTGCCCTTGTGATGCAATCACCACACCACCTTCTTGCTGGGATGCTGTAGATGTTGCAGTGAATCTATGGAACCCCTGAAATCCCAATGATTTGTACATCAGCTGCTCTTGAACATTCTCTGTCAGTCAGTCAGAGCAGCACAGTGTGGTTATATTATCACCCAGCTTAACCTTGGTGGCTTGATTCAGCATTATCCCTGGGTTTTTTATGGGTGTGAAATGATGGTAATTGTTATCTCTGTCTCCCTTTCTTGCATCCTCCAGTAAACTGAAGAATAGTGACAAAGATCGACGACTCTCAGTGGAGATCTGGGACTGGGATCGCACCACCAGGAATGACTTTATGGGTTCCTTGTCCTTTGGTGTGTCCGAGCTGATGAAGTCTGGGGCGTCTGGCTGGTACGTGTCCCCCTGAGGCCAATGTGAATTAAACGCTTTGCTCTGGAGGATTAAAGGTGTTGTTGGAGTAGATAAAGGGAAACTGTACTCTGTTGGAGGAGACCAGGACAAAGGCTCATATTCTTAAAACTGGATCCCCACCTTGGTTCAGGGGTGAAGACTGGAAGCCCATAGATGGGGGGAATCTCAAACTCTCTCGCTCCAGAAAGCTGTTGCGGCTGGAGGTCAATTCATGTCAAAACTCAGATTATAGGTTTTATTGGATAAGACATGATTATGGGACTAAGGAGGGTAGAGGGAGTCAAAGTACATTCTGACTAGGATTAGGCGAAGGGGTTGAATGGCTAACTCTTTTTCTATGTTCCCAAAATTGCACAAGATGGAGCTTTAATTCAAGTAAAGTCAAGTCGCGTTTATTGTCATGTGCACAAGTATGGTGAGGTAGAGGTCGAAAGAAAAACTTGCTTGCAGCAGCATCACAGGCATGTAGATTCTAACAGCACACAGAACATGAATAATAAAATTATACAAGACAGTAAAAAAAAACTATGCAAAACAAGACATTAGTGCAAAAACATAATTTAGAAACAAATCCATGGTAGTGCAAGAGGTGGTCTGTCGTGTCCTTAATTTTCACTGGATATATGTAGTCACTGTGCACATCTGGATATCCCAGGATTCTGCTTTTTAAGTGTGCCACACACTGCTCCAAATTCTGCCACCCCTCTGTCTTGTCACATTGATTACCACTGCACAGTATCAGCTCCCTGCTTGAATCCAGTCCCACCTAGCCTCGCTAACTAACACAAACCTGATGGACCCCAACTATATGCATCAGGTTTAGTTTGGGTGAGATACATTAAAAAAATTTTGGGCTGAGATGAAATTGGGTGGGCCCAGCTCTTTGTAAATAAATGCTCTCAGATTTAGTAACGTTGGACAAGATAAGGCTGACAGCCACAATTAGCCTGGAGATTGCTGGGAGCAGACCAGAATTTCCTATTTCTCAAAGCATAACTTTATTGTACGGCCTGGGCTACCTAACCTGGAATGTGACTACATATGTTGGGTTAGGTGGAGTCACCCATGGAAAAAAGTTCAAGTCCTTGGGCTCAGGTTAGGTTCAGAATGGCTCTGGTTAGGTCGGATTTGAGTTGGGTTTTAACTTTATACCCAAGCAGGCCTCTACTGCACCTCACTGTCCACTCACTTTTGTCTTTGCAACTCTCACTTTCTCTGTCAGTTTGTGCTGGCCACTGCTTCCATTGTCATTGTTTATGTAACAGCATAGCTTCATAATTTGGTCTTTTGTGATCTGATGACTGTCGGTCCAGCAGCCTCCTCTTGTATTTTAACTGGCGGCAGTAATCTTACCCTCTGTGCCACTCCCATAGGTTCAAGCTGCTTAGCCAAGAAGAAGGAGAGTACTACAATGTTCCCATAATGGAGGATAACGGGGATTCTGAACTTCACCAGAAATTTGAGGTGAGAGCTACTAAATGTGGATTCCGTTCCCTCACCCGTCAGTGAGTGGGATTCAGTCTGAGATTGTTTTCAGTCTGATTTTTCAGGAATGGTGTTCTGAGATTTCACAAAGGGTCAAGTGTTTTTCAAACAACTAGACACTCGGTGATCACAATTTAATCTCATACATTTGAGGGTGGGGAAGAACGGAGAGGGGTGAGGAAGGGAATGTAAGGAAGAATCAGTGGGCCAGACCATATGTGCCTGAGCCCACCTACATGTACATGTGAGTGTTTGCATGTCAACAGGAGTTTGTGCACATGCCCTTGCGTGAGTCCACATATGTATGTATATTAATGTATATGAGTAGAGCCCAATCTGCAGTCAGTTTGGACTCCCTTACCATTTGGACCAAGACTTCACTCTGTCCAGTCTATATGGAAACTGTTGTCTAGCACTCACCCCAGGTTAAAGAAAATCATGCACAAACTTCTTTCACTCTGCGTCTGGAATTTGGAATCTGGAACATTGGGATCTTCATGGATAACTCCAGGAGCAGCAGACTTGAACATTGCTGTATTCTCATAGCCAAGGAACTTAAAAGCTCTGACACTGACATGTTGGGCAGGAGATAGCCAGCTCAATGAACAAGGCAGTGGGTACACCTTCTTCTGGAAGTGCAAACCCAAAGAGGTATGCAGTCTTTATGGGTTGGGTTTTACCTTCAAGGATAAGAAAACCTGGCCTCTCAGGGGCTCCTTTGGGATCAGCAACATCTCAAGACCCTCCCAATCACTCACATGCAGAACCGGCATACTGCAAGCATCAATGCATGTGTTCCAGCCTCAGAAGTTACAGATCAAAGTGTCTGCAAGTCAGACACAGGCATGTTTACCCTCCACAAAAGCCTTCGTACCCATAACATTTTTCATGGTAAGTAAGATTCCGATCCCAAAGTGGTTGTCGTGGATGGGAGGGGAATGGCAAGAGGCCCTAAACTTGAATGAGGCTCTTCCTGTTCTGAGTTGAAGAGATTAAAGACATCACATTGGATATAATTTAAAAATTTGTATGTGTCACATGAAACATGATGATCATAGCTCTTGAAAGTGCAGCAAGAGTGGTGGTCACATCACAACTGGCACTAGGTGGCTCAGAGTGAGCCAGAGAGGCCAGTGAGCCACTGAGGCCCAGAGGTGTTATGTTAAAGGTATGCTGTATACTGGCTGTACACAAGTACTGTAGATGAATAACAAACAGAAAATGTTAGAATTTGTCAGCAGTTTAGGTATAATCTGCCCTACTGAACGTGTTGATGTGTCACTGCCTTAAAATGCACATGTTGAAATGTTTACTTGTCCCAATATTTACTTTCAGCACATTTGAACTTTGTGTATGACTCTATGATTATTTATGATAGGATTGAAAAAAGGTGAGGCAGATTGGAAGTAACTCAGAAGAACTTCCTGTGTTAAATGGTGGTGATGAAAAAAATACAGCTTCAAAAATCTTGATATAAAAAGCATTTGTCCCGGCAGAATGGAATTGGCTTCAAATTCAGCAGATTATGAAGAAATAGAGATTGAGATTGAGTTGGGACAAAGAATCTTAAAAACAAGGTCCTGATGAAAAATTGGAAGGAGGGAGAGGGCTGAGGGCGAGGTGGCATTGGGAAGGAATGAAGTTACCCCAATGCTTATCATCTTTCAACACTGGGGCAGATTCCCGTTTGCTCCAAAATCACTGGCTGCATGACCCTGTGCTTTGTCTTTGTTCCATGTGACCACCAAGGAAAACTTCTGCTGGGATCCTGGCTTGGGCCCTTTGACTTGGCCCAGAACAGCATGGGAGCTGTCTCAGTACAGGCAGCCACCCACACCCACAGAACAGCTTTGACATCCAGTGAGGGTCCACCCGTACTCAGGGACCGTCAGTGCAACTGGAGCCTCTGAACTTTTGTGGACATCTTTGACATTAAGTAATGCTGAGGACTCATAAAAACATTAAATGTAACAGTACATAAAAATAATTTGTAGCTATTTAAAACCCAACAAGCCAGCTTGTGCACTACAATATCAACTACGGTCAGTAAAACTAACAAGAAATTACAAAAATATGAGTACTTGGTTTACCTACTCCTGAAAGCTGACATCTGTCTGGTGACACTTGGTTTAACCAGACACAGGCAGACTTCCCAACCTGAAAGCTAGGGGCCTGTGGAAGACTGTGTCCCTGTTCCTTTTGTCCATGAAGAGTCCACCTGAGCAGCACAGGTGGCAGGTTGGGAGATGCCACCATCAGTGTAGACCAATGTCAAAGATAGCCAAGTAAGTCCCAGTATTAGTGTTGGCATCTGGGTGGAAAATCTCCTACAGTATGTAGCTTCTGTATTCTTTGTCCAATTCAGCAACACCAATTCCTCATGATTCTTGATGCTTCTTGACTTTCAACAATTAATAACTACTTGGGGATTGTCCTTTCAAAAGAAAGTTAAAATCAAGTTGACCGTATGGTCAGGCACACAGTTACACAAAATTTACAGCTCAGAAACAGGCCATTTGGCCCAAATGGTCCATGTTGATACTTATGGTCCAAGTGAGCTTCTTTCTGTCAGCAATTTAAATGTTTCCTAGAGTCATAGAGCATTACAGCACAGAAACAGGCCCTTCGTCCCATCTAATCCATGCCGGCCTGGTTTTCTGCCTAGTCCTATCTACCTGCACCTGGACCATAGCCCTCCATACCTCTCACGTACCTATCCAAACCTCTTAAATGTTGCAATTGAACCCGCATCCACTACTTCCGCTGGCAGCTCATTCCACACTCGCACCACCCTCTGAGTGAAGTAGTTCTTAAGATTTCCCTTAAATATTCACCTTTCACCCTAAAGCCATGAGCTCTAGTTCTAGTCTCACCCAACCTGAGAGAAAAAAGCCTGCATTCATTCACCCGATCTATACCCCTCATAATTTTGTATACTTCTATGAGATCCCCCCTCATTCTCCTGCACTCCAGGGAATAAAGTCCTCATCTATTTCAACCTTTCCCTATAACTTAGGTCCTCAAGTCATGGCAACATCAGTGTACATTTTCCCTGCACTCTTTCAAGCTTATTTATTTCTTTCCTGTAGGTAGGTGACCAAAACTGCACACAATACTCTAAGTTTGGCCTCACCAACGTCTTATCAACTTCAACATAACATCCCAACTCCTGTACTCACTGCCCTGATTTATGAAGGCTAATGTGCCAAAAGCTCTCTTTACAACCCTATCTACCTGCGATGCCACTTTCAAGGAATTATGGATCTGTATTCCCAGGTCCCTTTGTTCTACTGCACATCTCAGTGTCTTCCCAGTCTGTAAGCCTTACCCTGGTTTATCCTCCCAAAGTGCATCACCTCACACTTGTCTGCATTAAATTCCATCTGCCATTTATCAGCCTATTTTCCCAGCTGGTCCAGATCACGCTGCAAGTTTTGATAGCCTTCCTCGCTGTCCACTACACCCCCACTCTTGGTGTCATCCGCAAATTTGCTTATCCAGTTTACCACATTATCATTATCTTGTTGTTTATCATCTATATTAAATCATTAATATAGATGATAAACAACAACAGACCCAGCACCGATCCCTGCGGCGCATCACTAGTCACAGGCCTCCAATCAGAGACACAACCATCTATTACCACTCTCTGGCTTCTTCCACTAAGCCAACGTTGAATCCAAATGACTACTTCATCTTGAATGCCAAGCGACTTAACCTTCTGGAGCAGCTTCCCATGTGAGACTTTGTCACGTAGTCCACGTAGACAACGTCCACTGCCTTCCCTTCATCAACCTTCTTGGTAACCTCCTCAAAAAACTTTATTAGATTGGTTAGACATAACCGGCCACGCACGAAGCCATGTTGATGATCCCTAATCAGGCCCTGTCTATCCAAATACTTGTATATCCTGTCCCTCAGAATATCTTCCAATAATTTACCCGCGACTGACGTCAGGCTCACCGGCCTATAATTTCCTGCCTTATTCTTAGAGCCTTTCTTAAACAAAGGAACAACACTAGCTATCCTCCAGTCCTCTGGCACTTCACCCGTGGCTAAGGACGTTCTAAGTATCTCTGCCAGGGCTCCTGAAATTTCTGCACTAGCCTCCCACAAGGTCCAAGGGGACACCTCATCAGGCCCTGGGGATTTATCCACCCTAATTTGCCTCAAGACAGCAAGCACCTCCTCTTCTGTAATCTGGATACAGTACTTGACTTCACTACTCTTTTTGCTCAGTTCTATGGACTCTGTGTCTGCCTCCTGAGTAAACACAGATGCAAAAATTCCATTTAAAATCTCCCCCATCTCTTTTGGCTCCATGCATAGGTGACCACATTGATCTTCAAGAGGGCCAATTTTGTCCCTTGCTATCCTTTTGCTCTTAATATAGCTACAGAAACACTTTGGATTCTCTTTCACCTTGTCTGCCAGAGCAACCTCATGTCATCTTGTAGCCCTCCTGATTTCTCTCTTCAGTGTTCTCTTGTGTTTCTTATACTCAAGCGCCTCATTTGATCCAAACTGCCTATACCTGATATGCGCCTCCCTTTCTTTACCAGGGCCTCAATATCCCTCGATAAACAAGGTTCCCTAAACCTGTTAGCCTTGCCTTATATCCTAACAGGATATTACAGATTCTGTATTCTCAATATTTCACTCTTGAAGGCCTCCCACTTACCAAGCATCTCTTTGCTGGAAAACAACCCATCCCAATCCACGCCTGCCAGATCCATTCTTATGCCATCAAAATTGGCCTTCCTTCAGTTTTATCCAGTCTTATCCTTTTCCATAATTATCTCGAAACTAATGGAATTATGATCACTAGATCCAAAGTGTTCCCCGACACTCATTTCTGTCACTTGCCCTGTCTGTCATCACACTCTCTCAAGTTGGGACCTGTACATATTGATAAAGGAAACTTTCCTGAACACATTTGACAAACTCAATCCCATCCTTTGTCCATCCTTATCTAACTTTACCTTGTATGTCGTTTGTCTCAACCACACAGTGAGGAAGAGAATTTGAAATTCTAACCACTGCTGAGGTCAGGAACTTTCTCCTAAATTCTCTGCTAAATTTATCAATGGCTATCCTTTATTCATGTGCTTATTTGTTTTCTTATTTTGGTCTCCTCCACAATGGGGAAATAAATTCTCTATGTCTCCCTATCAAACTACTTTTATAATATAAATGATCTGTCCCCTCAGCCCTCTTCTTTCTAGAATAGAGTCACAAACTGTTCAATATTTTCTGATATTTACAACCTATTTAGCTCCAATCCAAATGCTGAACCCATAATGCAACCCAGTATAACCAGCACAATTGTTATTGGACTAGTGCTCTGTATTATGACATTTTCAGACGGTTACCTTAAGCACTAGCCAGTCAGAAAAAGAGTAAATGCTGTACATCACACAGGACAGGGTGGACTGGGACATCTTCTATTTGAGCTTCCTGCCTTTTTCAAGACGTTGATAGACATTGATTCTCTTTAGTCATTGGGAGAGTTTACAATTCTTGCTTCCTGGCAACAAAATGTAAACAGCTTTGGGTCAATCACCTGTCAGAACCAGGCGGCTGTAGAATAAAGGTAGATGATTCAAAGCTTGCCAATAAAAAAATTTTTATAAGGAACTCCATAAGCCCACTCTATCACCATCCTGTCAGCTGTCTGAATCATTAAAAACTCCCTAGAGTTTCCTGAGTGCACATAATTAAAGATTGCCACTCCAACTATTACCAACAATGTAATGGGGATATCAACAATCCAATAAGCTGGGTCACTGAAACATTTCAAGACCTGTTCTGTTCCCAGTAATGTCCAGACTGCCACACATTTTCTAGCAGGGATCACTGGATAATTCAGGGTAACTGGAGCACTCTTATTTTTCGGCTGAGGTGAATACTCCAACCAGGTGTATGGGAAAAGAGGTGTGAATGGATTGTTTTGTGAACAAGCTAGCAGGGAATTGGCTGCAAGCGTGCATTCAGGTCAATAAATCAATTGGACCAAAAAATGTTTATACTAATTTTTGAAACTGTGGGCATTGCTGCAGCATCTATTGCCCATCCTTATTTGTCTCCTTTATTCAGCTGTTACAATTTGTCCTTTTTACAATTTCTTATTGTAAGTACTGCTGCACTTTTCTATGCAAGTAGAGAGGATTCCATCATTCAGCGTTTACCACAACACTATCACTTGGTCTCTTTATAAACACACACATTTCAAACTTGTGGGGGGGAGGTGGGGAGAAGAAACTTCAATTGCTGGAAATCTGAGATAAAAACATAAACTACTGGAAACATTGAGCAGGTCAGGCAGCATCTGCTGAAAGTGAGATGATTAACATTTCTGATGACAGGTCCTTTGTTGGAAAAGAGTGAAAAGCGTTAGTTTTAAGTTGCAGAGAAGGTTGGGGGAGGGATGCATAGGACAAAGGGAATGTCTGTGATAGTGTGAGGCCAGGATTTACGTGGGGATGAGCTGTACATGAAGTCACCTGCTTCATAGGTTTAAAAACAAGAATGTGAACAAATGAACATAAAAGCTATGAAATGGGCAGTTTGAGAAAGAAAACACAAAGAAATGTGAAAGTTGTGAAATGCAGAGCTTGAAAGAAATGCTCAGCTGACTAAGTGGAGCTGGTGGAGAGAGAAAACTGAGCCAATATTGAAGATGAATGACCTACAACACAACTACCCAGTTCTCATACAGACAGACAATATGAATTACCTGAAGTTGCTGAGTTCAGTATTCATCTGGAAGGCTGCAATGTGTTAGGATGGAAGATGAGGTTCCTCAAGTTTGCATTGGGTCTTGTTATCGCAGTGCAGGAGGCCACAGACAGATAGGTGTGAGCAGGGTGGAGAATTAAAGTGGAACATACCAGGAAGCCTAGGTCCTGGTGCTCAGCAAAGTGGTCACCCAAGCTGTGTTTGGTTTCTCCATTGTAGAGAAGGACACATTGTGAGCACTAAATGCTGTCCATTAGATTGGCAGATCTGTAAATGAATTGCTGCTTCACCTGGAATGACTGTTTGGGTCCCTGGATGGTAGGAAGGGGAGAGTAAAAAGACAGGTGTTCCATCTCATACACTATGCTCCGCTCCCCTCTCCTTTCAGCATTCTGAAGGGACCATTTCCTTAGTGACTCCCTGGTCCACTCTTCCATCTCCACCAACCACTCTCCTTCACACAGCACTTTCCCATGCAGCCACAAAGAAGACTGAAGGGTGATCTGGTTGGGGTATACAAGAGAGATAAGATATCTTTATTAGTCACATGTACATCGAAACACACAGTGAAATGCATCTTTTGCATAGAGTGTTCTGGGGGCAGCCCGCAAGTGTCACCACACTTCTGGCGCCAATGTAGCATGCCCACAGCTTCACTGTCATTATTGGTAGGCTTGGAAGTCCTTTATCAGGAGACTTAGAACATAGAACCATTCTCTGAGTAAAAAACTTAACCCTCACGTCTCTTCTGTCATTAAGGGATGTAGGTAGAGTCGATGGTGAGAAATTTTTCTCCTTAGCAGAGGTGTCAATAACCAATGGGCATCAGGTAAGCGAAGGGGGAAGGCATTTAGAGGGGATTTGACGGTGAATTTTTTTTTCACCCAGAGAGTGGTTGGGGTCTGGAACACTGTCTAAGAGAGTAGTGAAGCCAGGTACTCCCACAATATTTAAGAAATATTTATATGAGCACTTGAATCAGACCAATTACTGGAAAATGGGATTAGTATAGATAGCCACGATGGCTAGCACGGACAGTGTGGGCCAAGGGGCCTGTTTCCGTTGCTATATGACCAGCTGGTCAGTTTTGCTGTATTGTCATCCATCTGTAAAATTGGCTCAGGTGTTCTGTCCCTCCACTAGCTCAGCCTGACCTGCTGGGTATTTCCTTCTGCTCTGCATTCTGCAGCTTTTATGTCTGTTTGTTTATGTTCTCTCTCTAACTTTCCTCATTAACATCAATTGGGCAACTTCATCTTCTGCTTATTCCTATGCAACCCTGGCCTCACCCATCAGAGATATTACTCCTGTCCTGACCTTCTGTGCAATTTAAAATGACCTTGTTTTACTTCTTTCCCAAGTATGATGAAGGGTCTTGGAGCTGAAGTTTGGATTGTCTTTCTTTCCAACAGATGCTGCCTGAACTGCTGAGTGTTTCCAGCAATTTGTGTTTTTATTTTCTTATTTCCAGCATCTGCAGTTATTTTTGATTTTTCAGGCAGTAGAATGTAGTTTTCCAAACCTGAACCAACATACAGGAAAGTTATAAATTATATGTGTTTCACATATTGAATAATTTAAGGAACTTAGAGTGGAAGATACAGGGCGTGTGACATGTTGTATACCATTCACTGTGACAAAAATGAAAACTAACAGAACTGCAGGTACTGGAACAGTCTGCAGTTTTTTAGAAATTTTCATTAACTTGTCGAAATTATTGCTACTTCTCTTCCAGGAATGCCTAACCTTAAAAGTCTCTGCTCTTTCTGTCTCCCTTGCCTTGTTCACCCTCAGTGATTTCTGTTTCCTTTCTTGTCTTTGATAAGATATTGACCAAAACCTGCTTCCGCAGCCACATCTCTTTCCTTATCTCCGGCACTCGTGAAGATCCAGGCTTAAAAGGTCTATGGCCACATGAAGGGTAAGATAGCCTCACAGTACCAGCTGCAGGGGGCTTGAGCATAGACGTGCAGTTCTACTGCTCTCCCTCTGTAAATCTGTCAGCATTTAGAGTGAAAATAAAAAACAATCTAGATATTTATTATCTCCAGCCACATCCTCAATAGCCAAAGTACTTTGCAGTCACTGAATTACTTCTGACATGCAATTACTTCTGTTATGTAGACAATCATGGTAATAAATCTCACCCCAATGAGGTCTTGCAAACAGCAGACCAGCCAGTTAAACTATTTCTCAGTTGAGGAATTGAGGTTGACAAGGACACCAGCACTGTTTGCCATTGCAATACTGTCATTGGTTCTCTTGAGTGAACAGGCAAATAGGTTCAGTTCAATATCATCCCAAAGGGCCAGACTTCTGTCAACTTGCATTTATAAAGTGCCTTTAATATGGTGAAATGTCCCTGGATGCTTTGCAGGAGGGAGTATTGAACAAAGCTTGACACCTTGCCACATATTAGGTCAAGTGTGCAAAAGCTGAGTCAGAGAAGTAAGATTTAAATAGCGTCTTAAAGTAAGGGAGAGAGGCACAGAGATTTCAGGAGAGAATTCCACCAAGCAGGAACTTTGCAGTCAAAGTCACAGACACTAACGCTGAAGTAAGGAAAATTGATGCCCAAGGGTCTGGGGCTGAAGAAATGCAGCAGTTTCAGAGAACTTCCTAACCAATACACTGAAGTGTCAGGCAGACTGGAGCCTGAACCCAAACCCTTCAAAGTGTCGAGAGGCAAGAAAATTATTCAAAGTGGCACTGTTGTTGAAACTATTTGACAATGTACTATGCCAGGGTTTAATTTTGAACTCTTGATCGAATTGAGCAGCATTGTGCTCCTGTAACAAAATGCATACTGAAGGAGGCAGACGAGTCTAACTTGTTTTGTGTTGTCCTTGCAATTGTCTGATACTTCCATGAATTTCTTCTGAGAATATCTCCCAACATCAAGAGGCAATTGTGCTCTTCAGCTAACAGCAAGTGGTAACAGTCCACAGGGCAGCAATAAACCACCGGAGGGCAGCATGAGAACACAAGATTAAATGACAGAAAACATTGGCTTAAACACCAAATATCTAAAGTTCAGGAATGATAAATAGAACATTTTTATTATATCCTTGACTGAAAAAGGTGAATATAGGAACACAGTTCAAACTGATCTATTTGTACCTGACCTTTACATTGATAGCACCCAGTGAATCACATTCAGATACAGTAAGCCACCAGGAAGCCATACCATATGCTGTCCTTTCTTGTAAGAGGACTTGAGTACAAGAGTAAAGATGTCTTATTGCAATTACATAGAGCCCTATTGAGACGACACTTGCAAGACTGTGTACTGGTCTGGTCTTCCAGGAAGCATATACATGAGATAGAGGGAGTGTGACAAAGGTTCACCAGCTTAATTTCCAGAATGAGGAGGTTGCCCAATGAGGATAAATTAAGCACAATGGGTCTATTTTCCTGCATTTAGAAGGATGAGTGGTGACTTCATTAAAACATAAAAATTTCTGATGGGGCTTGATATAATAGATGCAGGTTCACTAACTTGTAATGTTAACTCAGTTTCTCCCTCCACAGATGATGACTGATTTGCTGAGAATTTAGAACCATAGAACACTACAGCACAGAAAACAGGCCATTCGGCCCCTCAAGTCTGTGCTGAAACTTTATTCCGCTAGTCCCATTGACCTGCACTTTATTTTTTATTTTAGATACAGGGATGATGCTTCCCTTCACTGGGGTATCTAAAAATGAGGGCCACCATCTCAAAACAAGGGTTGGCCGTTCAGAATCAAGATGAGAAGAATTTTTTCGCCTAGAGGGTGGTGAAGTTCAGAAATTTTCTACCCAGGAGACTCGATCGCTGGGTATATTCAAGACCAAATCTGATAGATTATGGATATGAAGGGATTCAATGGACGTGGAATTAGAATTAGTGGTGCTGAGGTAAAAGATCAGCTGTGATTGAGTGGTAAAGCAGGTACAAGCGGCCGTATGTTGTGTTCCTGCTTCTGTTGTGATGTCCTTTCAGTGCAGCTATCAGCCTGCACCAACACTTCCTCACCATCCCTCCACCTCCAGGTTGGAGCATGTAGTTTAGTTCTTCATCACCACTTCTGTTGGATATTTCCTGGCAAGTCCTGTTCACCTCAACTGCACAACTTTGGGAACTTGCTGGAGCACAAAGCTAACATTGCTAACTGTGCAGTTGTGCGATTTAACAGAACACTTGGTCATACTTGAAACTTCAGAGGTTTCTTACAGCACTCTGATAGCTGGCTGCTCTTTACAAAATGATTCGCATTCTATACAACCTTCCACTGACCTCCGCTGCCATGTCAATGATGGCTGGAAAATACTCACTATGTGCATCTACCTAGTGCTTTGGTCACCACTACTAGCCACCATCTTAAATCCCTCCTACTCTGACCACTCCAGCCTCATCTGTAACTGTACCATTCAGGATCCTTTCCCCGAAGTCCGAGACCACTACTTCAGTTCCCTCTGCCAAACTTCCCCTTCATATGCACGGTGTCTATACCATAGTGACCATGTACAGGAATTGAGATCATGATAATTCAGAAGCAGAGCACGTGAAATTGCAAGTGTTCTGGTCACTGATGAGCCTTGGTTCTTTGAGTTATTCAGTTGAAACCCCAGGCCGTTGGACCTCGTAGTCCAGTGCAGCGCATCCAGCTTGTGGTTTTGCATCAACTTTTAAAACAAAACCGTGTTCTATTGCATTGCTAGGCAATATTTCAAGAGGTGACAGATTGAATGAGAAGTTCATTGGTGCATCACAAGGGAATTTGTTGTAGATTTTACAGTCAACTGTATGACACATTGTACAGACTAGAATTAAAATATTAGTCATCCAGAACCATCACCTCTGACAGCTATAGAATTTGAGTTGGCTCAGGAACTACTATTTTTCTTCACTCAGTTAAGCTCAGAGATCTGTCAGACTAGAAATTCCAGTGTTAGATAGTGTTACAGTAGAGAGCAATTGAATCTTTTGGTCATGGATCCCCTGCTGCTTTGCACTCTTCCATATTGGAAAGTGCACCACCTGAGACTGACATTATCTGGGGATTTAGTGGAATTCGATGGGCAGAGATGCATCAAGACCTGGGGTTGTGTCATCAAGGTAAGTAAGTGGCTGAGAGGTTTTCAGTTACGACTTCAAGAAGGGACTGGGCCTGGGGTTAGGGCCAATGGCTGGAAGCCAAAGACCAGAGCCTGAGTTTGCCAGAGAAGGTAAATGACCATTTGGGGAAGGAAGGATCAGTCTTAAGAAGGATTGGGGCCTGAGGTTAGGAGTGACGATCATATAAGTGGTTGGATACAATTTGAAGACTGGGCTCTTCATCAGTGCCTTGCTGGTCGAATGGTCTTGTCTTTGGGGCAGAGGCTTAGGGCAAGTCAGATGCAAGAATGGAAGTGTTGGGGTGAGTTCAGTGACCGGCTGGGGCGGGGCCAAACAGATCAAGAGTAAGAGATTCACAAAGGTTCCAATGCAGTGCTGCTTTGTTAAAGCATGGTTGTCTTGGGATTGCCCAACAATGGTGGTTCCTCAGATAGAAATCACGTCAGGCAGAAAAGGGTGAATTATTCTGGGAAGCAGTTGGTGGAGTTTCCATAGAGACATGAAATAAGAACAAAAGAAATAGAAGCAGGAGTAGTCCATCCAGCCCTTCGTACCTGCTACACTACTTAGTAGCTGATCTGAATGATGGCTGACGTTTCACCTCAGCGAGACTTGTGTGCATGAAACCCATATCCCTTCATTCATTTAATATCCAAAAATGTATCAATCTCTGCCTTGAATATACTCAGCAACTGAGGCTCCACAGCACTCTTGGATCGTGAATTCCAAACATTTACAAGAATTTTGTTCTCATTGCAGGCGTCAGTCAAACAAAAAGGCTTAAAATGCATTGGGTCTGAGTCAGAGTCATAGCCCTCCAGCTACCATGTCTGTGTTGACCTTCCTGCCCATCTACACTAATCTCATTTGTCCACATTAGGTCTGTATCCATCTATTCCTTGCCTATTTAAGTGCCTGTCTATGATTGTTTGTGACTGGGTCTGAATAGACTCCAGAGCTTCAATCTGATCAGTTGGTTGTGAAAATATTTAACCTTGCTTATTACATGCTGCTTTCACTGCTCAGTGCACTCATATCAGTACAGTCTTGTGTACATCCTGTGTTCCTCCAGGTACGCTCTTGGTAAACAGCAATGGTAAAATGTCAAGCTAAAAGGCTACAGATAGTGACGAAATCCAGTTCTGTTGTTGAGGATTGGGAAAATTTCAGACATCAGTAAACAGGACCAAAGCAATGATAGATAAAGGGCAAGTAGAATGAGAGTAGGCAGCAACAAAAATAACAGATTGCAAGGATTTCTAGAGATCCTATATTTTTGTAAAAGATAAACTAAAGTTACTGTCAATTACCTCCAGATTGAGACATAAGAAATTGTACTGGGGAAAAGAAAATGACCAAGAAATTAAACAAATATTTTTAACAGAAAGATGTTGATGTTCAGAGGTCTAGTTGTTTTTGTACACTAATCACTCAATGTTAATATGCAGATACAGGAAAGGAATGCGAGCTGTTTTTTGGCAAGACAATTTGATTATAAGAGTAGAACTGGTTCTAATAATATAAACCCTGGTGAGATCACATCGGTATATTACCTGTCCTTCCTTATTAAGGAAGGATATACTTGTGATCGAGGGATTGCAGCAGAGGTTCACCAGATTGATTCCTGGAAATGATTGCTTTGTCACATGGAGAGATTGAGCAGACCTGGCCTGAGTGCAGAAGGTGAAATCATTGAAACATGCAACATTCTTACGGGGCTTGACAGGATTGACAGGTTGATGTTCCTCCTGGCTAAGATGTGTGGAGCCAGTCTCTAAAATAAGGATTGGACATTCAGGACAGAGATGAGAAGAAATGTTCTCACCCAGACAGTGGTGAGTCTTTGCAACTCTGGATGCTCAGTTGCTGAGTATATACAACTCAGAGATTAATAGGTTTTTGGACATTAAATGAATCAGGGGATATGGGTTAGTGCAGGGAAGACACACTAAGGCAAAAGACCAGCCAAAATCTCATTGAAAGACTGAGCAGGCATGAGGGGCTGAATGGCCTCCTCCTCCTTCTGATGATCTCACATCTGCCATGTTCTTGTCCTTGCTCTGCTTCTCCTTGAAGTCTTTTCACATCCTCCTCCACAACCCACATTGCCACCTAATTGTATATCATCAGAGAAAGTGGATATATTCCATGGTCCTATCATTGATATAAACTGTGAACAGCTGGGACCTCAACACCCATCCAAGTGACACCAGCTGAGAGCAGACTCCCAACTCAAACATCTCCCATTTATTCTTGCTCTGTTTCTGTCCATCAACCAATCCTCAATGCCAGTATATTACCCTATTCGCATGTGCTCTAATTTTGTTTAATAACCTCTGAATGTCCAAATGCAACACATTCATTCGTTCCCCTTTTTCTATGAGGCTACTTCAGAATGCAGGTACTTCAATCTATGTTGATGCTGTGGAGTTCTAGTGCCAGTTCCTTCATAATAGATTCTAGCATTTTCCCTACTTTTGAGGCCAGGCTAACTGCTCTGCTCCTTCATCGTTAGACAGTGAGGTTACATTTGTTACTTTCCATTTTATGGGAACCATTCTAGAGTCTGTGGAGTTTTGGCAGATGGCAACCAGTGCATCCGCCATCTCCACCGCCACTTCTTTTAGACCATGGGACGAGGTAATCAGTTCCTGGTGACCTACCAACTTTCAGTCCCATTAATTTCCAAAATGTTTTTATTTCTTTCAGCTCTTCATCCAATTTAGACCCGTTGCTCTCTGCTATTTCCAGGAGATTTTCTTTGTCTTCCATGAAGACAGACAAAATATTTGTTTAATTTCTCTGCTCTTTCCTTAGTGCTCAATCAATCCACCTTAACCTTGGGTAATCTTTTTCTTTTTACTTATGTAGAAAGGATTTTATAGTTTGTGTTTGTTTCTCACCATTACTCTCATTTTTTTTCCCTTTCCTAATCAATTACTTGCTGCTCCCCAGCAAACTGAGACCTAGGAGTTTTTTTTTGTTGGAGTTTCATTCCAGGTAAAATCAATTTTCAATGACATGATGATGAAAAAATGAGCAGCATTATGCTGGGCAATTTGGAGGTCATTCTTTTCTCACTGCAGAGTCTGGCCCAGACCCAGTTCATGTTAGAAACACTGGTGTTGGATACACTGAAGCCCTCGTGCAGGGCTAATGGAAACTTTGATTATATTGGGTATTTAAATACATGACATTTATAAAATGTTTTTATCTTGGAGTTAACTTAAAACTTGCAATTACGTTAACATACTGTTCTTTTAAACACATTGTAATAAGCAGATTTAAACCGATAAAAACACATAAGCTGGACATTCCTTTCCTACATTTTAAATGTTATTAGAACAGCATTGTATGCCACCCTAACTGTCTACTTAAAGTCCCATAAATATTGTTTTTTTTTCCCAAAATTGCATTGTTACACTGCCAGTTTCAGTGTATGCTATCATTTTGATCTGTTGCAGAATCTCACAATGGCCAACACTTAGCCTTGCAGCAGCAGCCTTGGCAGGAAGGGAAAGGATATATACATAATACACGCAATGCTCTTCTAGTTACTAATGAAAGTTGCTGCTTCAAAAATGGCTGCCACAACCTTGGGAAAAGAAAGTGAGAATACTCCTAAAGGTTCAAGGAGACTGGACAGGCTGGTGGAGAACAATAACTGCAGGAGACACGTTCTTTCTGCAAGGCGACCATGCAGATCTTTCAGGGCTCCATCCGAGTCTGGAGGTTGGCAGGAGGTTCCCAGGGAGGCCTCTAAGGTGTAATATTTTCTGGATGAAGGCTGTGAATGCCAGGGCTTTGAGGAAGTGATATAGTAAATGCCTTTACTCTGCCTGTTCCTTCAGTCCTGGAGAATGAAATGGAGAATGAGTTTGGTGACCTCCCCAATGCAGCAATGAACAACAAATCATTGGATCAGTGGCAGCAGCCAGGAATGAACCCAAAGCTTGGAAGCTGATGGTGGTTGGACTTTACCAACCACAGGCAATGCCTCCAGGTGCAAGTGCAAGACTGTAATTGAGGTTGTGGTGAGGATTACCTTGGTGAAGCATAGAATGGTTACAGCACAGAAAAAGCCTATATAGCCCATCATGGCTGTGCCAGCTCTTTACCAGAAAAACTCACTAGTTTCAGCTCCTGATCCCTTCTCCATAGTTTTTTAATGTTTTCCATCATGCTTTATTCGTCTAATTCCCTCGAAGACCACAGTACAACTTGCAACCGCCACATCTGTCAGCAGTGCCTTCCAGATTCCAATTGCATTTAAAAAAAAATTCTCTCCCATTACTCTTAATTCTCTTCCCCTTTATTTTATATCTGAGCTTTAGTCCTTGACTGCTCCACCAACGAGAATAGCCTGCTTCCACTCCCATAACATCTCGCCATCTTTCTCTAAACAGCCCCAGCCTCTCTAAGCTATTCTTGCAACTGCAGTCGTTCATCTGAGGAACCATTATGTTAACTCTTCTGGATCGTCTCTAATGCCTTCACATCTTTCCTATTTTAAGGTGATCAGAATTGAAGATAATATTCCAGTTGAGGCTGGACCAGTGTTTTATAAATGTTCAGCATGACTTCCCAGCTTTTTATAGTCTATGCTTCTACTGAAGTCCAGAACTGCGTATGCTTTATTAACCACTCTTTCAACCTGCTCTGCCATTTTCAATGACTTTGTGCACCCAAATCCTATGTTTTTCTGCTCTTGCATTCCTTTTAGAGCAGCATCCTTTATTCTCTATTGCCTTTCCTCATTCTTTCTACTAAAATTCATCACTTCGGGTTTTTCCGCATTAAACTTCATCTGCACATTCCACATATATATCTTGTTCCTATCCTGTTGCAATTCATCACTATCCACTTCACAGTTCACAATGTTAATAAGTTTGTGCCTTCTGAAAATTTAGATATTGTGGCTTGTACCCTCAAGTCTAGGTTATCAATATAGATTTTAAAAAAAAGTAATAGCCCTAACAATAATCTCTGGGAACATCACCATTCATCTTCCTACACATAGCCTGCATATACATTGCAGCACAGGGAGCACCAACTATAAGCGTTGGTCCCTGTAAACTCTGGGTGATGAGACCTTCTGTGCCTCCTCCCATATTTTCCCCAAAGCTGCCTGTAAGAGAAGTATTAGGTATAGACAAATTTCAATTGGAAATTGTTTTTGAGTGCTGCAAAGTCACAAAGTTCAAAGAAAGACTCAGTATAAAGTGAGCAGTGTATAGAGTAAGCAGTGAAGTTAGGAAACAAGAATTACAGTTTGTTGCAGGCCCTTTAAATGGTACACTTTCTGGGAAGATGAGATTGGTATTAGTTCTGTGATAAAGATAACTATTAATTTTTTCAGACCAGAATCATCACTTTGGTGGCGAATATTGGGCATTGCATTATTGTTGATGGCATTTTGGAGAGTTTTACCCAATAACTATGTTTCTCATGCTGACAAAAATCCAACCCCAAAGTCAGGAAATTGAATTTCCTGCTGGACACTGAGACTTGGAGGTGGATGCAATATTGCTCTGCTGTCGGTTAAACCTATTCTCTAGTACAGAGAACTTTTTTTTTGTGTAGGGAGAGGGAACTTCCAGTCCAATTGTTTGGGGAAATGTTAATCTGTGTCATATTAAGCTGTGCAGATCAATATTCTGGTCTGTGCTAACGAGTCGATCTCCAGCTGTGATTGCACTACCTCTGCCAGACTTGGCTTCAACATTTCGTGATTCAGATGTGGAGAACCAAGCAGGGTTCTCAGCACAGTAGTGTAGCAGTTAGCATAACGCTATTACAGTGCCCGCGACCCGGGTTCAATTCCGTTGCTGTCTGTAAGGAGTTTGTACATTCTCCCCGTGTCTGCGTGGGTTTCCTCCAAGTGCTCCGGTTTCCTCCCACATTCCAAAGACGTACGGGTTAGGAAGTTGTGGGCATGCTATGTTGACGCCGGAAGAGTGGCGACACTTGCGGGCTGCCCCCAGCACATTCTCAGGAACGCAAAAAGACTCATTTCACTGTGTGTTTCAATGTTCATGTGACTAATAAATATCATAACAAAAATATCTCCATATCTTCTTGATCTCTATCTGTTTTCGGTAACTCCCACATTCCAAGTATCCTACTAGCACTAGGTAATGGTGGGACTCGGCAGTGACGGTCTCTACAATACAACAGCCTGCTGACATGATCCCTTCAGGTTCTTGTATGTAAAAGTAATGGAGAGCCTTCTGTTTTGCATGTTCAGTCAAGGTTGGTGCTTTCAGCATAACAGGAAGGAAGCAGAAAATCAAAGGAAGAGGAGATGTCACCAATGTCATCGTACTAACCCTGGAGAAGATAGAAGGATTCCACATGCAGTTTGGAGGATGTGTGAACCCACTGCTTGAACTGTCAGAATCCACTGATGCATTTGCTTCACTATAAGGACTACATTGCAAAGCTTTCCACCAGCCAGTGATATTAAAGCTACTTTCTTCCTTTATGTTCCCAATAGAAAGCCAAACTTGGACCAGCTGGTAAAAAGGTGATCGAGAAGAAACCAAGTTCACCATCGAATAATTTGGACCATGTGAATATATCAGACTTCAACTTCTTAATGGTGTTGGGCAAAGGAAGTTTCGGCAAGGTTTGTATGCACGTGGGGGAAAATAATTTCAAAAGGGAACAATGTTGGTTTCTGTGGATATTAAGGGGAGAATTGTAGCCTACGAATGAAAGAGCCAGCAGGTCCTTGAGGAAGTCATTGCTCTTATAATATCTTGCATTTGTCATGCTATTAACAGTTTAAAAAGTTCCAACATTTCACAGGAATAACATCAGGAAAAACTTCGAATCCAGGAAAGAGGGGAAAGTTTTAATGAGCATCTTAAAACAGCGAGTTGGGGAGAGTTTCAGAGTTTAGGGTCTAACCAACTAAAAGCACCTTCTTTGCTTTTCCTATAAAGTTAACCTTGTAGAAATATGTCCATTCATAGCTCACAATTTGGGTGAAAGTCAGTCATTCAGATAGTTATCATTGATAGGATATGTCAATGGGATAGTTATAAAGTTTAGGAGTGGAGAGGTTAAAGAAGAAAGTCAAAGGCAAAATTGAAATAAAGGCAATGCGGGAATTTCAAAAAATAGCGGGAGATCTTCAGTCCAAATTTCTTCGCACCAAGTAACATTCAGATTATGTATCAGTGCTATTTTTGTACATGCTCTGAAACTTTGTAAAATTTATCAAAAAACATTTTGTTGGATTTATTAATGGTCATAAATTTCTGATTTCAGATATTTTTGGAGTACAATTATTTAGACTGGAGATTTTCTGCTGTATGCATGTTCTCCAGATTTTTTAATCAATGTTTCCTGTATACATTTACTTCCCCTTTACGTGAAAGATCTTTCAAAATCTCAGGATGTCCCAAGTCCCTTTACAGTTAACAAAGGATTTACGGAATACAGTCACTGTCGTGGGGAATTGAGACAGACAATTTGGACACAGCAAGCAACCACAAAGAGCATCATGATCAGTGATATGGTTAAGAAATAAATATTGAAATGGTGCCACAGCATCTTTTTCATCCACCTGAGAGAGTCTACTTGCCTCAGTTTGATGTGTCAGCCAAAGTATGGCATTTCCAACAGTGCAGCACTCCCTGGGTACAGCAGTGGTTTTAACTGAGATTATGTGACCTTATATTTCAACATTGTACATCAATATACTACAGACGTTTGAGTTGCGGGTGATTCTACAGTCACTAAGCTACAATGACATTGCCCAGTCTCTGCCTACTCTACAAGTCTCTGCTTCAAACATCTCAATTAGCTCACAGGGCCTCCCCTACCCCAGTGGGAGAATCAAGTTGCAGTCGTTCCCCAGCATCAGGTTCAGAATAATGTCGGGGCCTTGAGCAAACTGGAAGCTGAAGATTTTCCATCTGCCACCACCACCGCTGATAGAACATGAACATCAAAATGCACAGAGCTATTACGTTTCATTTAGTGCATAACTGGATAAGGCACATAATCATACATTCCTGTTTCCTCAACCCACTCCTTCCAGACATCACTCCTGTCTGAGGGCAAGAATCCCCAACACCTGACATGACCTTCGATGTTGTTGTAGCTGCTGTACTTCACTATTCTGAAGTTTGCTGGCCTACAGCTTGTTGGTGTTCATGGCCAGGTGGGACTCTCAGAAATAAGTTGTATTTTTCAGCAGGAGTTTCAGAGGTCAACAGTGGAGCAAAAGGAACAACAAGAATACAGGGCAGTTTCCCATAAGACATTTTGAATGGTCCAGTAAATTAAATTCTTGACTCCGGTAGTAGCATTCTAGACTTACTTATGATAAAACCCATTTCCAGAAAATACTTCTGAATTCTGGAACTTTTTTTAATATATTAAAAACATTCATGTTTCGATTCAAATACAGAGAAAGGTAAACTGTAAGCTCAAGGTAGGGCTCTCTGGCAGTACCAGAAACCCTGGCAGTGGTGCCACATCTCAAGAGACCTTTCACATACTTTTGTCTAGAACAAAGGAACATACTGTCTACTTCGGCTCTGTTAGGTGTTTATGCAGTTTGGATGAAATTGGCATGGTTCATGGAATAACAGATCGGTAAAGGTTACCCTGCAGTTTCTAGCTAGTTATTTTGAACACTCAAAATGAGGGACCACAGGAAGAAAAGATGGTATTGAGTCTTTCACTAAGTATTTTTAGTGGAGGGGTCATGTATCAGCTGCCTTTGTTTACCTTATGACTGGATGAAGAGAGAAATCCTGACACCATGCCCTTACATCCTGTGACAAATGTTCTCAAGACTTGTTCCTTAGTTTTCCTATTTCCATGATGTGAGCTGACTATAATCTGTGTAGATCATGAATATATTTAATGGAGTGATGAAAATTTTTTCCCATGAACAGACACTAGCACAGGTGCCTAAGATTATAATAGGCTCAGTAATAGCTCAGAGGAATTGTCAGCTGGTTGAAGCTCAAGTGTTGATGGTACCAGCAAGGACATTGGTACCTTCTTGAACAATTCCCATGGCACCTGGAAAATATTGAGACAGGGACAATGCAAATGCACTTTTCATTGTACATGCACTCGACCTGGAAGAATAAATATATTGGGTGCCAGAAACATAAACTACTTTTGTCTCAATATGGCATGCCCCACCTTTAGCAAAATCAAGAGTTTAGCCAAGTGCAAAGATGAAAGTTTGCAATATTATTTTGAAATAGAACAATAAATAAAAGATTGATTTGATGTTTTTGTTAGCAATTTCTTTTTGCAAATCTGTAACCTATTTCAGTGGCCTTTGTATTGATTCACATAGTTCCTTAAGGCATTCAATTATCATCTTCTACAGGTGATGCTATCAGAAAGGAAGGGAACAAATGAGCTTTACGCCATCAAGATCTTAAAGAAAGATGTGGTCATTCAGGATGATGACGTTGAATGTACCATGATTGAAAAGAGAGTCCTGGCCCTGATGGATAAGCCCCATTTCCTAACACAGCTCCACTCTTGTTTTCAAACTATGGTAAGTCAATAGTTCTGGAAAGTTAACATCACAAAAAGAGGTTACCAAGGACTTGTTGCTTAATCACTTCATGCCTATATCTAAAATCTTCAAAAACAAATATTGCAATAGTTCCAGCTTAGAATAAGTTTTTTTTAATGGATGATGGTTTGTTTTGACTTGTACAATTGTATGGGTTAATATTGTTTCAGGTATGGCCTGAGGAAGTCATGAGGATGGTTTTCACTTTTCTTAATCTCCTTGTGCACATTTCTTTATGACATTGTGGCTTTGAGTTTCCCTTTTTAGACTTATGAACATTTACTCACATGTAAAGCAATGGTGATAATAGGTATGGTGCGGTGTCCAGATGTTTCTTCCAATTGATTCATGGTTCCTGCAGCTCCCAGTCATTATTTCACTGAGTCATTCAGATAGTTTCTTCACACCTAATAGAACTGATTTTGTTGTTAGAAATGAGGCCGAAAACAACAATTCAGGCAAGCCTCAACAGGAACAGATTTTATACTATAGGATGAGTCCATATCAGAAAATAAGCTTTAAAATAGGTCATTGGAAGTGAGTAAAAACCATTTGACGTTTTATTTTGCTGACGATCTATAGATCAGCCATCAGTGATGTGGCACAACATGCTGATGTTTTTAAGTTCCTGACATGCTTCCATTCACACCACTAAAACTAAAATGATCAGCAGATCCTTTTGATTCCTTCAGTCTCACATGCTTATCTGGCTTCCCCTTAAATAGGTCTCTGCTTTATACCCCAATGTTTCCACATGTCAATATTTCCTCCTTGATTTATTGGTGAATGCTTTAAGTGGAAACAACATTGTCACAGCTGTGTTTGCAAACCCTTTTGTAATTTTAAAGATTCCTAGTAAGGTAACCAGTAATGATACATATCCACATAAAGGATCCCCATCTCGCATGAAATAATTTTATTTTGCAGAAGCAATGTTGATGGTATCAATTATGTCCCTTGAGGTAGATTATGCCTCAGGAGCATATAGGAAGGCAAGGATCAATATTGATCTTGACCTCTCTTCCCCAGTCAGCCAAAGGCTGTGCTAGTACTCTGAATGCACTGGTGAATTTCATCAATCATGTCTGTTTTCACAGGAAACAGCTCCTGAGATACGGAAATTGTAAACTTTTATTGTTGGGGGGCGGTGTTGTACCACAGGGGCAAGTTGGTACAGGGCATTTGTCTTGTTGGTGTTGAGTATAAGATCCATCCTCTTTCATACTTCATTGTATGAATGGACAATATCTTGGACCTTGATCTTTGAATGTGCACAAATACAAGCATTGTTCATGTACAGCAGCTTGGCACCAAGGCTGGAGTGACCTTGTTCTGGAGTGAAAGCACCATAGGTTGAACCATTTCCCACTAGTTCTGTAGATTAGCTTCACTCCAGCAGGGAGCTTATTGAAGGCAAGTTAACACTTTGTGTCACTAGGTAGGATCATGGCTTGCATGCCATCATGAAGCAAAAGTAGAATGGAGACTAATTTCTGGCATTGGCTAAATTTACAGTAGATGCTCCACAGCCCCAGGTCAAAGGCTTTACAGAGGTTCAAAAGGCCATGCATAAGGCTGATACTGCTGTCTCCATTTCTCCTTAACTTGTTGTGTGGTGAAGGTCATAATA
Source organism: Pristis pectinata (assembly GCF_009764475.1). Classification (NCBI taxonomy): domain Eukaryota; kingdom Metazoa; phylum Chordata; class Chondrichthyes; order Rhinopristiformes; family Pristidae; genus Pristis; species Pristis pectinata. The sequence goes on from NC_067422.1 coordinate 4,774,947, forward strand.
TCATGTCCACTGTGCCTCTAGATGGATGGAATCCAGCAGCTCTTTGGTCAGTGGGAGGAGTGTGTCCGAGGACTGTATTGATGGCAGACAACATGGAAACTGCTCTCTAATTACCACAGACAGCTTTATCTCCTATCTTGATGACAGGCATAATTATAGCATCACTGAGTCTCCTGGTATTTCCTCTTCTACCCAGATGTGGGCAATGAAGTCCTCCAAATCCACTAGAAGAATATGCAAACTAACATCAGGGACCTGTCCCAAGCAGCAGCATCAGAACTGATGCCCTAACTACACTCAGTTGGTTCTGTCAGGCAGGCCATGATTTTTGCACGTCCAACACTAGACTCCCAAAGCGGACACTCTAATCCAAGCTCAGTCATGGGTAGAGACTGCCAAGCAGACCATGGAAAAGATTCAGGGATGTGCTCAAAACCTCCTTGAATGTTGTATCAGTCCCACCGACTCCTGGGAATCCCTTGTCTATGACCATTCAAAGTGGAGAAGCAGCATTCAGGATGGCACAGCACTGAGAACTTTGAGTCCATGCATCAGGCAAACACAGAGCTCAACATAAGCAGCAGAAGAAGTGTCTCATTTCACAAACCATCTAAAAGCCTGTCTCATCACACTCCTCCTGGCCCATCTGTCAGTTGATGATCTCCCTATAGTGTCTGCAGATCCCAGATTCTCCTAATTGACCATCTCAGATCCCACAGAATCAGATTAAGTCAGCCTTGATTCAAAGGGACTGCTAAAGAAGATGATTTGTAAATGATATGAAACAAGATGTCTGGAACAGTAATGCTAAATCTTCTGAAGCAAATTTGTAAATTGGCTTAGATATGATAAAATAATTTTTATGTGCTAGATATGAGATGCAGTATGTTGGGACATGTAATAGTAAATGCGTGCAGCATAAAAGGATCTTCTGTTCAGATGCTTTTGTTCAAATATATGGCCAGGTAATTTAAGGCCACTGCTAATATAATGCAAAGATTATGGATTGAAGCTAAGACCCTCCTGGTCTGTAGATGTGATGTCCACATAGTGTCGGCCATGACCCAATGAGTAGTATTCTTGTCATGTCAAGTCTGAAGCTGGCAGCTCAAGCACCACTCTGGAGAAGTTTTTGTATTCCAGTGTAATGTTAAAGGAATGTCTAGCCAAAGTGGTGTCGTATTTCCAGCATCACAATAACAATTAGACTTTGAAGTTACAGTAAGGCACTACATAAATGCAAATATTTCACTCTTTTTCCTTTGTGGTTAGATTAAAGGGCATGGGTAGAGCTAGAAAAGCAAACTTTGTGGCTGGTTTCAGAACATTGCTAAAAGTACAAAAAAGTTACTTTTGGTACTTATTGACAGTCCTCAGCACATTATCACACTAAATATAATCCTGACAATTGGTTTTGACAAGCCAACTTTGATCTTGGAGATCATGCAGGGAATAATTTATTTGAGGTGGCTTCAAACCAATGTGAAAATTGCATGCTCTGTCCTTTTTAAGCTCTGTTTATACCAGCAACTTATTTTTGATACTTGATATGGGGATGAAAAGAATACAAGAGACAAGCTTTTGAACAGACATCCACAATGCAAGGGGATCTACCATATTTAAACTTGGAAAGAGGACAGATTTCAAACCAAACTAGGCACCACATTTTAAAATAAAGTTTGGGGAGTGTGACAATGGGACTAACAAATTGTTTTTTATATGGTGCCTTTTGCAGTCTTTATAGCCATTAAAACACCTTTGTAGCAAAAACAGAAATTCTGGAAGGACTTGGCCAGTTTAAGCAGCATCTTTTGAAAGAGAAACCAGTGAATGTTTCAAGTCAGCAACTCTTCCTCAGAATTGAGAGTCACTGACCTGCTTGTCTGGCCAAGTTCTTCCAGCTTTTCTGTATTTATTTCAGATTCCAGCATCTGCAGCTTTATTTGTTTTCCACTCTTGCAGTATTGTCAATGTTGCAATATAGGAAAACCAAGCAGCCAGTTTGTGCACAGCAAGCTGCCTCATTCAGCAATGTGACAGCGACTGGGTGATCTGTCTTCTGATGTAGGGGTAAATGTTGACCAGGTCATTGTGGTTAACTCCACTGCTTCTATCCAACGTGTATCATGAAACCTTTTAGATCCACCTGAAAGGACTGACTTGAATTATGATGCTACAAGTTGCGCCAGAGATGAGCACTGATATGTACATAGAGAAAGACAAATTGTTGGTTTCTAATAGTTGCAGAGCAAGATTTTTTTTCATCCCAGTTGAATCCACTGCTGTTTGGAGAAACAGGATTTATAATTTGGATGTCTGCAGTGGGCAATGGCATGTGGGAAAAAGCATCCTTCTTCAACTGGCAGAATAACATGTCTCCAAGAAAATAATTGTGTTCTAGCCATAGAGGTGGCAGACAAAGTAATTTGGTCCAGATCGAAACCTGAAAGAGCATCACAGCAGGAACATATCTCCCGCTGAACATATCTTTCTTTAGTTCACAACAGGTGAAATAAGATAATTCACAGAATAATGAATTATTGCTAACGATGCTATTGTTTTTTCTTGCTCATGTAATAAAAATCCCATCTCTCTCTCTCTCTACTTTGGCTTGAAACATCTTCAGTTCAAAAGTAGGTATACAGTGATGGAGATATATAAAACTATGAGGGGCATAGAAAGGGTAGATAGTAGGAAACTTTTCCCCATAGCACATGTATCTAAAACTAGAGGGCAAGGTAAGGAATAAGACATTTAGAAGGGATCTGAGGAAGAACTTTTTCACCTAGAGGGTGGTTGGAAACTGCTTGAGGGGATGGTGGAGGCAGAGACTCACAACAGTTAAGAAGTATTCAGTTGAGCACTTAAACTGCCAAGGCAAAGTAAGGCTTCAGACCAAGTGCTGTTAAATGGATTAGAATAACTAGCTATTTGATGGTCAGTATGGATGGGCCTATTTCTGTTCTGTATGATTTTGTGACTCTTGGGCTGCTGCTGACTCTGGAACCTGGCAGACTGAAACTTTGACTCACTTCTTACCAGCCGAGCTTCAGACCCCTTACCCCAGCGTTGATTATAGGGTTTCATCAGTAGGTATGATTAGCAAGTTTACAGATGACATGAAAAGTGCTGGTGTTGTTGATAATCAGGAGGATTGTCTTAGGTTGCAGAATGATACTGACTAGCTGGTAAGTTGGTGGAGCAAAATTTCATCTTGATAAGTGCAAGGTGATGCATTTTGGGAGGCCTAATGATGCACCATGAATGACAGGGCCCTTGGGAGTGGTGAGAAACTGAGGGACCTCGATATACAAGGCCATAGATTCATAAAGGTGGTAGCACAAGTAGATAAAGTGGCGAAGAAGGCATGCAGGATGTTGGTCTTCATTAACTGAGGCATAGAATATAAGAACATGGAGGTCATAAAACTTCGGTAGGCCATAGCTGGCCATTTGAGTGCATTTCTGGTTACCACTCTACAGAAAGGGTGTAAATGCACTGGGGAGGATACAGAGATTTACCAGGATATTGCCCAAGATGGAAAGTTTCAGTTTTGAGGAGAGACGGGACAAGCTGAATTTGAGGACTGGATAAATGACAGCACCCTCAATTTTAGGTGACTTTCTTTTGTATCTGATCTCAACAAAATTGATTACTTAAGATAGTGAAATGTGCAAGAATTGCGTTGAGCCAATGTGTCATATACAGTATCTCAATCCAGTGCAAACTTGTTAGAGGAGGTAGTAGCTGAATTAAGTAAAATACTAATCCCTTCATTAGTCTTAAGGAAAACCTAGAGGAGCATGCTTGACACAGAACTCAAATTTTAAAGAAGTGGGTTAGTGAATATTCTTGAACAATGGGGCAGGTTGTTATCATGCTGTGTAGCTGGAGAGGCCTGTGAGCCGTGAGGAAGATTAAGCACCTGACGTAAACAAGATTTCATTTTGTTTTTAGATGCCCATTGAGATATGTGCTAGGTTGACAGCAAGAAAAGCAATATAAAGTAAATGGGCTTGTCAAGCTATTTCTGGTATCCTTGAATTTCAACTCGCTTGCTTTGAAGACAGTATGATGATAAGCATAGAATATTATATATGAGGTACTTTGATGCTAATCTGGGAGACTAGGAGTGACATAAGAAAACTTTAAAGAAGTCCTCACACTGAATTTGTATTCAGTTTGGATCAGATAGGATCTGCATGTGTTTGGTAATGAAGGTAAAAGCTCTGGCAAAGCTTCAGCAAAGCAAGTGGTCCAACATAAAGAATTATTTGTATGCACAGATTAAAATAAAAAGCACACCATGGATAAATGATAGTGTACGTTGTTAGTGCTCTGTACTACCCATTGAAGATGGGGTGTGAATTGGAAATCTTTCTAAAGGCTAATACTGGTCATAATGATAGATAAACAATTCAGGAGCATTATGCATAAATGTCTTGCCAGGCTAAAGAATATTTGCCTCAATCTTCTTTTATATTGCTTAGACTAGGATGCAATATAGTGAGGGAAATAGAGAAATGTCCAAGACAAAACAAGAATTTGCATTTATATATACTTTTAACTACAGTAAAACGTGCCAGGCATTTCACAGGTCCAACAGCAAATGACCGGTTGCAGGGTGAAAATAGAAAATCTTGTCTTGAGAACACACAAAATAGAAGCAGGAGCAAGTCATTCAGCCCCTCATTCATGCTCCACTATTCAATATCAGAACTGCACCCTTTTCCTACACTATGCCCACATCCCTGTATTCTTGTAATATGCAAATATCAAGGGGTCTCTGTATTGATTATTGATCAAGCTTCCACAGCTCTCTTGGTAGAGAATTCCTAAGGTACACTCTCCTCTGGCTGAAGAAATTGCACCTCATCTCCAAGTCAAATTTGACATTGAGCTACATAAGGGAAGAAGACCAAAAGCCTAGTGAAAGAGGTAGGTTTATGGAGCTGCTTGAAAGAGAAATAAAAATTAGAGAGGCAGAGAGGATTTGGGAGAAAATTCCATAGTTAAGATTCTTTGCATTTGAAGGTACAGTTACCAAAAACGAAGCAATCAAATCAGGGATGCTCAAAAAGTGAGAATTGGAGTGCAGAAATGCTTCAGTGTAGGGCTCAAGGACATTATAAAGACAGCAAGGTACAGATCCAATGGAGTGATTTGAAATAAATAATGAGAATTTTAAAATCAAGGTTTGCTTATTTGATAATTACTTTTTTAGGCAGTTTCTTAGTGTTGAAGATGACTTCCTCTCCAGTTCTGGGGTTCTGATACCAAAGTCAATTCACAGATCCTGCTACAGGTAGAGTAAGGGGTGCTTGATGGAGTGAATGGGTGAGTAGTACAGAAGGTAGCCAGTTTCTTCTGTTTATGCTGGACTTTTGCATGCTTTTGATGAAGACATTCATAGTGAACAGTGCAAACCTGAATGCTGCTACTCCTTAATGGTCATGGGGCAAGGATCCCGATGAGTTGTTGGAAGGGGAGAAGTTTGAGATCTGAGGGGTACGTTTTTCACACAGACGATCGTGAATGTCTGGAACAAGCTGCCAGAGGAGGTGAGAGGCAGATACAGTTACAACATTTATAAGGCGTTTGGACAAGTTCTTGGATAGGAAAGGCATAGAGGGTTTACGGGCTTAATGCGGCAAAATGGGATTAGAGTAGATAGGCATCATGATTGGCGTGGACCAAAGCGCCCGTTTATCTGCTCTCAGTTTCTATGATTCCATGAGTCTGGCCCCAACAACAATTTAGGAAATATCCAGGACAAAGTCATCCACTCTACTGGTACTATATTTACTAGCCTAAACATGCACTCACTCTACTACCAGTGCACCATAGCTGCAATCTGTAATGTGTTTAAAAAATAAGGCATTGCAGCCACTCACAATACTGCAATAGCATCTTCCAAACCTGCCATATCTACCCTTTGGTAGGAGAGGGGCATCAGACTGTCGGGAACACCATCACCACTTACAAATTCCCATCCAAACTGCATCTCAGTCCGACCTTGAAATATATCATCTTTTCTTCAGAGTTGTTGGGTCTCAGTCCTAAAAGTTACTAGCCAACAACTCCAAAGAGTACCTTCACTAGAAAGACTATAATGGTGGAAGGAGATAGCTTACCACAATGAATGCTGACTGTACTAGCGATGACATCATCCTACAAATAAAAATTGTTAATCCTCTCAGAAGAGTTGTGTCAAAATCCTGTGGTCTTAACGTTATTTTTTAAATTGTTTTTATTTTAAAATTTTTAGGAAATTCTAGTTTCTATCTTAATCTTGTGTTTTCCCAATCATAATTAATTTTTTCTGTAACTTATTTTTTCGTGAAATATTATTCCTTTTTACTTAGTCATGGAGTCATAGAGCACTACAGCACAGAAACAGGTCCTATGGCCCACCTAGTTCATGCTGACCTGATCTTCTGCCTAGTCCCATCTACCTCACCCAGACTATATCCCTCCAAACCCCTCTCTTCCATGTGCCCATCCAAACTTCTCTTAAATGTTACAACTGAACCCGCATCTATCACTTACAATGGCAGCTGGTTCCACACTTGCATCACCCTCTGAGTGAAGAAGTTCCCCCTCAGATTCCCCTTAAATATTCCACCTTTCACCCTAAACCTATGTCCTCTAGTTCTAGTCTCACCTAACCTTAGGGGAAAAAGCCTGCATGCATTCACCCTATCTATACCTTTCATAATTTTATATACCTCTATAAGATCTCCCCTCATTCTCCTGTGCTCCAGGGAATAGACTGCAAAACTCCCTGTTTTGCAGTTGCAGTCTGCAGTAATTCTTCAGTGTGATTGGCTGCTTAGCTAGTTGAAAGACCTCAATGTTTATAGGAGACCAGAAATCCCCTTTAGCTGATGCCGAAATGAAATTAATATTGAAAGGAAAAATCCAAGTCACAACGATCTCTTTCTAACAGCTTTTCTCAGGGCCAGTGCTGAGAACTGACACTTCTAACCACATCTCCGAACCAACCTGAATAAAACCTGATGCCTTCCTGTTGTAGTACTCGGCAATTCAGTGATCAGCACAATTACCCAATATTGATTCAAATATTAGGTAGCCACAAGATTTTGAGTTTGGACCAGCTCAAACTAGCTGAGCCTTGAGAGGTGCAGAGGAACAATGATTTGTAAAATGGAAACCTGATTACGAAACCCCCAAACCCCCTGACCTCCAAATCCAATTTCAGTCCATTTGTAACCTTAATTATTGCTTTATTTTGTTAATAGGCATCATTTTATTTTTGAGTGTTTTATCTTCTTACCATATTTTCGTGCTACTCTCCTGTACATACAATCAAGTTTAATGTAGAAGAGTCCTTCATTAAATTTCTACTTCAAAATGAAAATAGTGTCATTAGCAAAACAGTTGCATTTTAATCTGAACCCTCAAAGTCTTTCGTAAGATGAGTTTTTTGCCTTGTTTACCTTTTGTACATCATTTCCTAATTCCCTTGAGCGCAGCACAATATCTGGTGGTTTTGGATTTGCTTTATATTTTTGTATTTTTTTATGCTGTATATTTTTATTTCACATGTAGTTATAGCTGACAAGACTATGTTCTTACAGAGAAATATTGAACTAATGGAGAAATAATGTAGAATCTTTCTAAAAATAAGTGGATAATTGTGAATATCATTAGAGTTTAAGGAGTAATATTGCTTTAAAATAAAAGCATGACCTTCCATTTCTTATTAATTAATGTTAAACAGTTACTTAAACTGAATCTGAGACATGCATGTCTGAGGCCACTGTCAGCAAAGAAATTTTCAAGAGGTAATAGAATATACTTTGAGTAGGCATAGGATGGGATGTTTACTCAAATGGTTTACCATCGGGCTGGTCAATTAAAGTGTGCAGTTTTATTAATCTGTTACATAATTTGAAAGATCTTATGAAGTTTCTAGTCAACCCCCTTTTTCACATCATGAGTACTCCTACTTTTATCTCTTTTGATTCCTTTCCACTCCTTATGCACATGTCCACACTTAATAATTTAACTTCTAGGACTTCATTAATTTCCTTCCTTATCTCCTTCCTGATCCTCTGATGAGTCCTGTTGGCCATAGGTACTGTTTCTTTATTTAGCTCAACCAACATTGAAAAAATTACTCTTATGTGTTGTAATATCACCCCTCTCACTTGCCATCACTTCAGAATTCACCTCCTCTCTGATATCCTGCTCTTAGTAAAAAACCAAAGGGAAATAATTATTACATAGTTGTCATAGACCGTCAGTGTTTCTGTTCAACAGATCCTCCCACCCCAGTGATTCCATTTTATTTTTTTATAACTCTCTTACTAATGTGTTTAGAAAATACTAATCTGTGTACAGCATTTTCCTCCGTTTTCTCATCTTGTCTATAACCACTTCTTATTTAGAATGTTATTCTTACAGACTTAATAGCCCCTCTTCAATTTCACAGTAATTGCTCAGTAATATTATTCTTTCAATGACATAATGAACCTGGAGTAATTGACCTTTTTAAAGAATATTGCATAGAGATTCAATCTCATAGCATTTTTTCCCCAGCATTACACGATTGAAGTGAACTTTATCAGGAGTGAAATGCAGTAATGACTATTACTGAATCAGTATATGTCGGAATGGAAACTTGACTCGATTCCCCAAGCCTCAACCAACCTCTCCACCAATTGTTCTCTGTCCACTGCCCCAGCGATTTTGCAAGGCTTATAATGGAGGCCCAAATATCCAGCTATTTGCTGCCCCTTTCTAGACCACTCCAGGGCCTGACCCATCTCATTTTTCTTGCCCATCACTGCTCCCAACCTCCTCAGTCCCTTCCTGGCCACTTCCTCACTGACCTGACCCAAAGCTCCAACAGCCGATGGCCTTCTGAAATTTTGCAGCAAGAGATTCACAATCAAAGCAGTAATTAAAACTATACTGCAATGGATTTCTAGTTATAGAGATTGGTAGGTGATAAGTAGAACCAGATGAGAAGGGGATGATGTGCAGATGGAAGCAGGTGGGAGGGGGTGGGAAAGGTGAGCAAATAGAGAAGAAAACTAGTGTGTGGGAGGAGAGCACCATGGGTGAGGGGGTGTGGGTAATCTGACAATGGAAAATTCAATGTTCATACCATTGGGTTGTTCCCTCCAATTTGCATTTTGCCTCTGAAGTAATGAAGAAGGCTGAGGGCTGACGGGTTGGTGTGGGAATGGGAAGAAGAGTTAAAATAAATGCAGCCAGAAGCTCAAGATGGCTATTATGGACAAAATCTTCTTACTAGACTACTACATTGAGGTTGTCTTACGAAGAAGGGTTGACAGCTCGGTTTGTATCTGCTGGAGTTTAGACAAGTGAGATGGAACTTGATTGAAACATAAAGGATCCTGAAGGGTTTTGACAGGGTGGAGATGGAGAGGATATTTCCACTTGTGGAAGAACCTAGAATTAGGGATCATTATTTGAAAATAAGGAATTGCCCATTTAAAATAGAGATAATGGAAAAAAATGATGGTTGGGAGTTTTCTACAAATGGCAATGGAAGTAGAGTCTTTGAGTATTTTGAAGGCAGAGATATATCAGTACTTGATAACGATGAGGGCAAAAGACTATCCTGGATAGAAATGAATGCAGTGTTGTGATGGCTGTCGGGTGACCCATGATCTTATGAAATGGCAGAGCAGCCTTGAGGGGCCAAGTTCCCTTTTCCTGCTCCTAATATCTTTATATCTTTGTAAGAGTTTATTTTCCATTCTTGACCAGTTCACAACCAAATTTTTTATTAATTAATGCTATTTCCTGAATCTCTCTGAGTAATTGCCTTGTTCTCTTAGTTTATATTCTACATGGTGCACTCAACACCTTTACTTTAATACTTTTTGTTTCCTTTTTTAACAATATTCATTTTCCCACAACATATTGAGTCTAAGCTGTTCCCTACTTTTGTCCTATTTTAGCCTTCATCCTATTTATGAATACCCTATTTATAAATGCCTTATTTATAATCTTGCTAATTTGTTTTCTGCATGGATAATACTGTATCCTCAGTTATTACACCCCTCATTAGCTGATCCTAGACAGTTTTGTTTTCCCTTCCACCTATCTTTCCTAATTTAAATACTCTATATTAGTATTCTGCTGTAGACTTTCCATACAGAACAACCCTCATCTATTCAAGAACTAATATCAATGTCCATCAAAGCAGAATCCTTTGCTGTCTTTCCTTAATCTTTCTATTGTTCCATATTCTTTGCAAGATAAACACAATTGATTCATTTCTGTCTTTCATGCTTCCCTGACAAAGGCCAAATAACACTTTACAGTGAATACTCTCAGCAGTACAGAAATATCTACCACAGAAAAAAAAATACTTCTCCGAAAGCTGAAAACTTGCAAACTGGGTGGTAAATGTAAGAACTGTAGCGGTTGCTACCGCGGAATAAAACAAGACTCACTCGGAGGATTGCCAAACAGAACTGGTTTATTTTCCCGCCTTGCGCGGGCCCTTTAAGGGAGAAAACTCCCGCCCAAAAAACTGGCAATGACGTAAGTCCTACGTTATCAGGACTTTCCCGCGCGCGGGTTCTCCCCGTCGCTCGGAAAGACGAGGCCCGCCGCCATCTTGGGCCTCGTCGCTCTGACACCGCGCGACCCGACTGCCGAGCCGGTTCGCCCGACTAGACGGTGAGTCGCCACACAACCCCCCCCAGAACCGGCGAGACAGTCCCCAAGGTCCGTGGGCTGTGCCAGCTGCCGCTTAGGGGGGCGACCTCTGCGTCGCGGCGTGGCAACCTCGACAGGCTGTTGCAGATCCAAATGGGCCGATTTGAGGCGGTCCGCCGTGAAAACCTGTTCCCTGCCTCCAATGTCCAAAATAAAAGTGGATCCGTTATTCCGTATGACTCGGAACGGTCCCTCATATGGTCGTTGCAATGGCGCCCGAGGTGTGCCCCTGCGAACGAAAACAAACTTACAGTCCCGTAGTTCCTTGGGCTGGCAGGATGGGGCTTGACCGTGCCATGAGGTGGGAATTGGGGCCAAGGCGCCAAGCTTCTCGCGCAGTCTTTGTAGGACTGCTGGGGGTTGTTCCCCTTGGTCCCGAAGGGCAGGTATGAAATCCCCGGGGACAACTAGTGGCGCCCCGTATACAAGCTCAGCTGACGAAGTGCGGAGGTCTTCTTTGGGGGCAGTGCGTATGCCGAGCAGGACCCAAGGCAGCTCGTCAACCCAGTTAGGACCCTTCAGGCGGGCCATCAAGGCCGATTTTAGATGGCGGTGAAAACGTTCCACCAACCCGTTTGATTGAGGATGGTAGGCCATGGTGGTGTGCAGCTGCATCCCTAGCAGGTTCGCTAATACAGCCCAGAGACTGGAAGTGAATTGGGTGCCTCTGTCTGAAGTGATGTGGGCCAGAACGCCAAAACGTGAGACCCAAGTTGTGAGCAGCGCCCGGGCGCAGGAATCAGTTGTGATGTCAGTCAGGGGGGGTTGCCTCAGGCCACCTCGTGAACCGGTCCACGATAGTAAGGAGGTACCGGGCTCCTCTTGAAACCGGCAGAGGGCCCACGAGGTCGACGTGTATGTGGTCGAACCTCCTACGGGTAGGCTTGAACTGCTGTGGTGGGACCTTGGTGTGTCGCTGGATTTTTGACGTCTGGCAGTGCGGACAAGTCCTGGCCCACTCACTGACCTGTTTGCGCAGGCCATGCCAGACAAACTTGCTGGCGACCAGTCGGACAGTAGATCTGATGGACGGGTGCGCCAACCCATGTACCGAGTCAAAAATGCGTCTCCGCCAGGCTGCAGGGACTATAGGGCGGGGCTGACCAGTCGCAACGTCGCAAAATAGGGTCCGCTGACCTGGACCAACCAAGAAATCTCGGAGCTGTAGACCCGAGACTGCAGTTCTGTAGCTGGGCAGTTCGTCGTCGGCTTGCTGTGCGTCAGCCAGGGCCGTGTAGTCGACACCCAAGGATAGGTTGTGGATGGTTGGTCTGGAAAGTGCATCAGCAACAACATTATCCTTTCCGGAGACATGTTGGATGTCAGTTGTGAACTCGGAAATGTAGGATAATTGTCTCTGCTGACGAGCTGACCAGGGATCAGAGACTTTGGAGAAGGCAAAGGACAGAGGCTTATGATCGGTGAAAGCGGTGAAAGGCCTGCCTTCTAGAAAGTATCGGAAATGCCGGACCGCCAGATACAGCGCTAGAAGTTCCCGATCAAAAGCGCTGTACTTCAGTTCGGGCGGTCTAAGGTGTTTGCTGAAAAATGCCAAGGGTTGCCAGCGGCCTTCGAGTAGCTGTTCCAGTACCCCACCCACCGCGGTGTTGGACGCGTCTACCGTGAGGGCAGTCGGGGCGTCAGTCCTGGGGTGTACCAGCATCGTGGCGTCTGCCAGGGCGTCCTTGGCCTTAACGAAAGCAGCCGCAGCCTCGTCAGTCCAGATGATGTCCTTGCCTTTACCAGCCAGCAGCGAGAACAGAGGGCGCATGATACGGGCTGCTGCAGGGATGAAACGATGGTAAAAGTTGACCATCGCAAGGAATTCCTGTAGGCCTTTGACTGTGTCGGGGCGGGCAAAATGGCGGATAGCATCCACCTTGGCGGGTAGGGGTGTTGCCCCGTCGCTGGTGATTTTGTGGCCGAGGAAATCGATAGAGTCAAGTCCGAATTGGCACTTGGACGGGTTAATCGTGAGGCCGAAATCGCGGAGGCGGGAATACAGCTGGCGGAGGTGGGAAAGGTGTTCCTGGCGGTTACGGCTGGCGATCAGTATGTCGTCCAAGTAAATGAACACGAAGTCCAGGTCTCGGCCTTCCGCGTCCATCAGCCGCTGGAAGGTCTGCACGGCGTTCTTAAGGCCGAACGGCATCCGAAGGAATTCGAACAGGCCGAATGGGGTGATAATCGCAGTTTTGGGGACGTCATCCGGATGGACCGGGATTTGGTGGTATCCCCTAACGAGGTCCACTTTGGAAAAGATGCGGGCCCCGTGTAAATTCGCTGCGAAGTCCTGGATGTGAGGGATGGGATAGCGGTCCGGGGTGGTGGCGTCATTCAGCCTGCGGTAGTCGCCGCAGGGCCTCCACCCTCCGGTGGCTTTGGGGACCATGTGCAGGGGGGAGGCCCAGGGGCTGTCTGACCTGCGAACAATCCCCAGCTCCTCCATGTGACGGAACTCTTCCTTTGCCAGGCGGAGCTTGTCTGGAGGTAATCGCCGTGCTCGGGCATGAAGGGGTGGCCCTGTGGTAATGATGTGGTGTCGTACCCCATGTGTGGGCCTAGAATTTGTAAACGAAGGTGCCAAAATCGATGGGAATTCGGCTAGGAGCTTGGCGAAATCGTCGCCAGAAAGGGAAATGGAGTCCAGGCGCGGGGCTGGTGGGCTGATTTCTCCCAGGGGATAGGTCCGGAGAGTGCTAGAGTGAACTAACCGCTTCCTTCGCAGGTCGACTAACAGGTTGTGGGCCCGAAGGAAATCGGCTCCTAGGAGTGGTCGGGCGACAGTGGCAAGGGTAAAGGTCCAGGTAAAACGGCTGCCGCCAAAGTGTAATTGAAGGGTACGGGTGCCGAAAGACCGTATCGTTGTACCGTTGGCGGCATTGAGTAGAGGACCTGGTGGCCTGTCACGAGTGTCGCGGCCTGTCGGGGGAAAAATACTGACCTCTGCTCCAGTATCAACGAGGAAACGCCGTCCAGATTTCTTGTCCTGAATGAAGAGGAGGCTCTGTCAGCGGCCAGCCGCCGTAGCCATCAGCGGCGGCTGGCCCTGGCGTTTCCCTGAAACTTGCAGGGTGGGCGGCATCGACGGGCCTCCGCACCCCACCTCTGATGGTAGAAGCACAGCTGGTCACCCGTGTCGTCGTCTGCGTTCCTGGGGCGTGGCTGCTCGGTTGCTGGGGCCGGGCGAGGCGGGCGTTGGGCTCGCGGCCTGGTGATTTGACTCACGGACGAACCGCTCTCGCGCTTGGCCCTCCACAGGACATCTGCCCGGGCGGCCACCTCACGGGGGTTGCTGAAGTCGGCGTCAGCTAACAACAAGTGGATGTCATCGGGGAGCTGTTCGAGGAAGGCCTGTTCGAACATCAGGCATGGATTGTGTCCCTCGGCCAATGCCAGCATCTCATTCATTAGGGCGGATGGGGATCTGTCCCCCAGGCCATCCAGATGAAGCAGGCGGGCGGCGCGCTCACGACGGGAGAGGCCGAAGGTCCGGATCAAAAGGTCTTTGAAAGCCGGGTACTTATCCTCCTCCGGAGGCGACTGGATGAAGTCTCCAACCTGGGCGGCTGTCTCCTGGTCCAGAGAGCTAACCACATGGTAGTACTTCGTGGAGTCGGAGGTGATCTGCCGAAGGTGGAATTGCGCTTCAGCCTGGTCAAACCAGACGCTGGGCCGAAGTGTCCAAAAGGTGGGCAGCTTGAGGGCCACTGTGTTAGCTGCTGCGCTGTCGTCCATTTTGCGGGTCCAAAAGCCGTTTGGACCGTTGGGGTCACCAATGTAGCGGTTGCTACCGCGGAATAAAACAAGACTCACTCGGAGGATTGCCAAACAGAACTGGTTTATTTTCCCGCCTTGCGTGGGCCCTTTAAGGGAGAAAACTCCCGCCCAAAAAACTGGCAATGACGTAAGTCCTACGTCATCAGGACTTTCCCGCGCGCGGGTTCTCCCCGTCGCTCAGAAAGACGAGGCCCGCCGCCATCTTGGGCCTCGTCGCTCTGACACCGCGCGACCCGACTGCCGAGCCATTTCGCCCGACTAGACAGTGAGTCGCCACAGAACCAGCTTGATCAATTGGTACTGCAAAATTGAGCACTTAATTAAAGTTGATACACTATTGTAATACTGAGAAAGTGCTACATTGTCAGAAGTGCTCGTATAGGATTAGGTGATCCTGTATGGTGGTGCTGCCTTGGTTAAACTGCAGGTAATTCAGGGGCCCCATCCAACAATCCAGAGACTGGAATTCAAATTCTATAGTGGCAACTGTGGAGTTTAACCTTATTTAATAATCTGGAATTTTTTAAAAAAGAACTAGAGACTAGGAAATGAACACCATGCAAATTATTGAGTTATAATAAAATGCCATTTAATGTCCTTCAGGGGAAGAAATCACCAGTCTTACCCTGTATGGTCAATCTGCAATGGCCACTATGCTGAAGAAGAGCAAGAACAAAACCAGAATAAAAAGTAGAAGGGGAATTATGAGAAAGGAGTCTGAGGTGATTAGTAGACTGAGGAGGGGTGTAAGATGACAGGCAGGTTATGCCAGATAGAGGAGGTGAGCGGGGGTAGAGTTGGTAGACAGTGGCAGGTGAATGATAGATGGAGGCAGACAAAGAGAGAGAGGAGAGAAAGGAAAGAAAACAGATGGGACAGGCCAGATCATATTGGCCGACTTCCCCCTAAATCCTGATGCAGGGTTTCGACCTGAAACAATTCCTTTCCTCCCACAAATGCTGCTCGACCTCCTGAGTTCCTCCAACAGATTGTTTGTTGCTCCAGATTCCAGCATCTGCAGTCTCTGGTGTCTCCATTGTACTACTTAACTGGATTGCTCTTGCATAGGGCAAATATGGATTTGTCAAGCTGAATGTTTTCCTGGCACTATAGCTTTGCAATGATTTTTTACAAAGGCGTTTCTGTCATTATATATTTATATATAATTATAAATGTAAATAAAGAAGTGAAATAAAATCAGAAAACATTGGGAAAACACTGCAGGACAAGCAGTAACTAAGAAACAGTATTAAAATTTTAGGTGGATCCCATTATCTACAAATCAAGGAGTTTTGCTATTCTGATCAACATTCCTTACTCAAGCAACACAGTAAAAGTTGGTGATTTGTTTTCAGCTTGTTCTTAAAAACAATTTAGATGCTGCCAAATAGTGTGAGATATGGAGTTCGGATCAGCTTTGATTTTTCAAGTAAAGGTCTCTACCTCCTGCTTGCACTCTTTGTGGAATAGATTTAGAAAGTCTGAGTTAGGTGTAATTGTGGAGAAGCCCAAAGAGCAATTACTTCAGCAGTGTCATGCTGAGACTTACTGATAGAGAAAAGTGTTTTGTTTCTTGCACAATTTTCCTCATGTAATTCTCCAGGGATTAAAAAAAGACAACGTTCAATGGTCAGAGTTTATTTAAGCTTACTAGGAATAAAAGAAATGCCAAAAAAAAGTTAAATGTTTTTTTTCCAGTTCTTCTATAATCAGAATCAGGTTTTTTATCACTGACGAATATCGTGAAATTTGTTGTTTTGCGGCAGCAGTACAGTGCAAGACATTAAGATTACTATAAGTTACAAAAATAAATAAATAGTGCAAAAGAGGAATAACAAAGTAGTGTTCATGGACCATTCAGAAATCTGATGGCAGAGGCAAAGAAGCTGTTCCTGAAATGTTGAGTGTGGGTCTTCAGGTTCCTTTACCTCCTCCCCGATGGTGGTAATGTGAAGAGGGCATGTCCCGGGTGGTGAGGGGCCATAATAATGGATGCTGCCTTCTTGAGGTGCTGCCTCTTGAAGGTGTCCTCGATGGCAGGGAGGGTTATGCCCATAATGGAGCTGGCTGAGTCTACAACCCTCTGCAGCCTCTTTCAATCCTGTGCATCGGAGCCTCCGTACCAGGCTGTGATGCAACCAGTCAGAATGCTCTCCACTGTACATCTATAGAAATTTGCAAGAGTCTTTGGTGACATACCAAATCTCCTCAAACTCCTAATGAAGTGGAGCTGCTGGCATGCCTTCTTCATGATTGCATCAATGTGTTGGGCCCAGGATAGATCCTCTGAGATGTTGACACCCAGGAACTTGAAGCTGCTCACCCTTTCCACCGCTGACCCCTCAATGAGGACTGGCGTGTGTTCTCCCAATTTCTACTTCCTGAAGTCCACATCAGTTCCTTGGTCTTCCTGACGTTGAGTGCGAGGTTGTTGTTGCAGCACCACTCAACCAGCCGATCTATCTCACTCCTGTACACCGCCTCATCGTCATTTGAGATTCTGCCAACAACAGTGGTGTCATCGGTGAATTTATACATGGCGTTTGAGCTGTGCCAAGCCACACAGTCATGAGTGTAGAGAGAGTAGAGCAGTGGGCTAAGCGTGCATCCTTGAGGTGTGCCTGCGTTGATTGTCAGCGAAGAGGAGATGTTATTGCTGATCCGCACTGACTGTGGTCTCCCGATAAGGAAGTCGAGGATCCAATTTCAGAGGGAGGCACAGAGGCCCAGGTTTTGAAGCTTCTTGATTAATAGTGAGAGAATGATGGTGTTGAACGCCAAGCTGTAATTGATAAACAGCAGCCTGATGTATGTTTTGCTGTTGTCTGCGTGCTCCAAAGCCAAGTGGAGAGCCAGCAAGATTGTGTCCACTGTAGACCTGTTGTGGCAGTAGGCAAATTGCAGCAGGTCCAGCTCCTTGCTCAGGCAGGAGTTAATTCTAGCCATGACCAACTTCTCAAAGCACTTCATCACAGTAGATGTGAGTGCTACCAGGCGATAGCCATTGAGGCAGCTCACCCTGCTCTTCTTGGGCACCGGTATGATTGATGCTCTTTTGAAGCAGGTGGGAACCTCCAACTGCAACAGTGAGAGGTTGAAGATGTCCTTGAACACTCCAGCCAGTGGTGGACACAGATTTTCGGTAGCCTGCCAGGTACATTGTCGGGGCCCGATGCCTTGCGAGGGTTCACCCTCTCAAAGGTTCTGATGTCGGCCTCTGAGACAGAGATCACAGGGTCACCAGATGCTGTGGGGATTCGCACAGGTGTAGTGTTATTCTTCCTTTCAACGTGTGCCTGAAAGGTGTTGGGCTTATCAGGGAGTGAAGCATCACTGCCATTTATGCTGTTAGGTTTTGCTTTATAGGAAGTAAGGCATGCAAACCCTGCCACAGCTGTCGTGCATCTGATTGTATCTCTAACTTCACATGGAATTGCCTTTTCATTCTCACTATGGCCTTCTGTAGGACGTAACTGGACTTCTTATAGGGTTCTGGATTGCCAGTCTTGAATGCCACAGATCTAGCCCTCAGCAGACTGCAGATCTCCTGGTTCATCCAGGACTTCTGGTTTGGGAAAGTTCAGTATGTTCTTGATGGCACACACTCACCTACACAGGTCTTGATGAAGTTAATGACGGCCATGGTATGTTCATTCAGATCAGAAGATGAATCCCTGAATATGGTCCAGTCCACCAATTCGAAGCAGTCCTGTAAACGCTCCTCTGCTTCCCTTGACCAGACCTTTGCTGTCCTCATCACTGGTGCTGCAGTCTTCAGTCTCTGCCTATATGTTGGGAGTAGAAGTACAGCCAGGTGATCAGACTTGCCAAAGTGCGGGCACAGGATGGCATGGTAGGTGTTCTTGATGGAGGTGTAACAGTGATCGAATATGTCGGCTCCTCTGGTTCCACAAGGGATATGTTGGTGGTAGTTTGTCAGAAAATTCTTCAAGCTAGCCTGGTTGAAGGCCTCCGTGATGATCAGGAAGGCATCAGGGTGTGCTGACTCATGACTGTTGATCACAGTGCTCAGCTCCTCCAGTGCCAGCTTGACTTTTGCCAGGGATGGAATGTGCACCGCTACCAGGATGATGGTGGAGAACTCCCTTGGCAGATAAAATGGATGACACTTGACCGCCAGATGTTCCAGGTCGGGGGACCAGGACTGTGACAGAACCACCACGTCTGTGCACCACGATGAGTTAATCATGAAGCAAACGCCACCACCACCCCTGCCTTTAACTGATGCTGCTGTCCAGTCCATGTGGTGGATGGTGATGCCCTCGGGCTGGAGCACTGTGTCTAGAGTCCTGAGGGTGAGCCATGTCTCTGAAGCAGAGTACACAACAGTCCCTGATGTGCCTATGGTACAGCAGGGTACCATTTGATACAAGTACAAGTATCTTTGATATCTCCTTGCTCATGAAGATAGTTTTGCACATAACCTATTAAGCACACCAAGTCACAAGGAGCCTGGAAAAAGTAGGATAATGCCAGTCGACATCACAGTTTATGTACTGAGTTTAAGTGACAAAGGAAGGCTGTTTCATTTTTCTGCTGTATTTGAATGCTGAAAAACATTGGTATTGACTTAAAAGTATGGGATAGGTTTGCACCTTGTTAAGTCTATAGAATTAAAAGATATGCATGAATGTCAAGGCAAAAATTTATTTAAAAATGGAAGAAAATGAAATTGAAAAGGATGACTAAACTGTGTGAGCCAGCTTGCCACTATATAGTAAAAATAACTGGCTTGGACAAATGTCACTATTGTGGTTAAAAGGACCACTTGGTGTCCTGAGCTGTAGATGCAATAGGGACAATGCAGGGGAGACCTGGTTGAAGTATCTCCCCAAAATCAAATACATTGACTTTTTACACCTTTTAGGTACAAAGAAAATAACAAGTGATTAAGTACAATTTCAATGGTTACAGTGCATGGTGTACCTCAATATTCTGGGTGTGGACAAATGAGTCCATAGAATTATACATTTACAAATGGGAGCACATCTTATGTTGAGATGAGGTACTTCATGTCAATTTTCTAAAAGCTTCTGAAGACAAAAGAAAACCCATCATCCGGACCATCCTCCTTTTACATATTGTGAGGGGATGGCCCTCTGGAGCCACCAACATCCAGGTATTGATTAACACAACAAATAAGACCATGTTTGAAGTGCTAACCGGCAAAATGCTGATCTGGAATCTCCTGTGAGCTCATTCTGCAGTTCGAAACACAGGGCAAAAAAGGTGTAAAGCTCAGGATTTCTCACTTCTGATGCCTCGTTCTAATGCCTAGAGCTTCATCTGTTGTTTCGATGCATCGATGGATGGTTGCACTTGCGTCTCGTTGTAGTCATGGCTGGGGTTTCAATATGATCCAATTAACCTAGCCCCATTGTCTTTACATTTGGCCAATGCAAATGAGAATGTCTCATTTGCTTTGTCCCAATGTTTAACAGATGCCTTTATGCAGGTATCTGTTGAGAGATCAAGTATTGCCTTGTCAGTCTCCAAAGCAAATCTTTTAAGTGGCCTCCCACAGTGAGCGGTAGCCTGCTCCCTGCATAGACAGCTGCATTTGTTTATGTAGCCATTCATGTAATTTCAAGACCCATACTGCATGTAGGTTACATTTGGAAGTGGTAGGTTAGTTCTTGCTTGTATTAATAGTTACTACACTTCATACCCTCTGACTATGGCTCCCTATTTCCTAGCAGTCACAAAGACTTTGAAAATAACATTTACTTTGCAGGGAACAACTGATCACTGGATAAATTAAATATTCAGTTTTAAGGTATTGTAATTCTTGTGATGATCCACTCTAGGTGCCTGTGTAAGCCAATCTATCTCCATAGCAACTCTAGCATATTTAAGGCAATCTCTTGGCTTGTGTTGGAGGCAATAAATCTTGTTGGTTATAATCAAGCATGCCCCGTTTGCTGTGTGACAGTCTTGGAATGACATTCTTCTATGCAAGCGGTGGGTGTCAGCTTACTTCAGGCTGTGGGTTCATATTTTTACTAATTCATTATATATCAAAATTTACCAGAGGCATGAAAATGATTATAGTTGGCTTCTGCACCAGTAGCTTTCTGCTTTTGAACATTAAAGGGAAAAATAAATATGTTGCTACAAAAATAAAGCAGAGAGAAATAGCTTGCTCTTTACATTAGGAGGTGCAGGCCAAAAAGCATTACCATGTCTGAATGATAGTGTAGTTACTGTTGTTTTGTAGGTGAATGCCAATTTGTATGTAGCAAGCTCTCACGTGTGGATACAGAGTCAAATTACCAGGCTGGACTCATTTCTGTTTAAGGAGAACACGACAAATCCCAGAGTAAACAGCAGGAGGAGTGCACCATCTCCCAGGTGGCCCAGCCTGTCAAGTACCTCCTGTGGTAGAATCTGCAAGTTCCGCATTGGCCTCATCCACCACTTTAAAACCAACAGAACTAGAAGCAAGTCATCCTCAATTCTCAGGGACTGCCTTGGAGGAAAGAGGCCAATGGGTCCCTGGGAAAATTAACCTTAACATCATTTACTAACAATGGATCAGTTCATTTTAATGAGATATATTGTAAAACAATTTGTTTTATTATTATTAGTGACATTTCTTTACACAGTTATGTTTAGTAGATCAGAGGTAGGGGTTGTACCATGTCTTAACCTGGCTGTGCAACGAACAGCATTAAGGTGAATCACAGGATACTGGTCTGCATATTTCTGGAAAAACCTTGCTGTCAAGAATTGGTCACCTTGTCCTCGGGAGTGAGAGATATCCCATGTGTTGTAAATCTCCTGAACCTGCTGGTTGATTTACATCTCTAGCATTGCCACCTACAAATGATAATCTTGCTCTTTAAGAACTTGTTGATTTTTATTTAATCTTGCTTCAAAAAGTTAGTGTTGAAAGGTACTGTAACTATATTGTAACAACAGGATTATTGCTAATGTAATGGCAATCAATTTCTCCAACTCAAAAATGGAGCATTTTAAACAATTCATTCTCATTCCTGCAGATAGTTAGTTTCTGGAAAATAAATATGTTCACATTTTTTTTTTGCTCTCTTATTCTCTTCTTTCCCTCTCTCTTTTTATTTCTGCACTTCATCTGATTCTAAGCTACTCATCTCTGTGGTTCTTCTCGTTCTTTACATATTTCACAATTCCTTCACAGCACCATTAGTAACCTTATAAATTAAGGCAAATAAAAGTATTCAAACTGAAAAGTGCCAGATAGAACCCAACACACGACAGGAAACCCAGATTATATTTAGAAGTACTGATATAGGAACAGTGGAAAATCACGTCTTTTTTAAACAGTAACTTTTGCCTCTTTATCTGAAATGGAAGATGGGGCTCAATTTTAACATCGGACAACTACCTCAGTACTGTACTGCCCTGGGAGTGTGAGCCGAGGCCATGTGCAGCAGTGTATCTTCAACCAAATCTCTGGAGAATAAGCTTGAAGAAAAAGAGCAAAAAAAATTTGGAAACATACAACAAATTTATCGGCATCTATAAAGTGCTTACATCCAAAGAGGACAATAAAAAGTATTTGGGGGTATGAAACATTCCACATCTGGTTGAAGGTGCAATACTGCACATTGCATGAGCCGAAAGTGTCCCACAGGATCAAAACAATGTAAAGAAAATGTTGTAGCCAATTTTTTAAAAATCTGGGAAATTTCTTTTATGTCACAAGAATCAAGTCAATTATAAGAGACACAGGTTGCCCATGATTCCTCATAAGAGAACAAAGAAGCTCCTTAACCCTCAAATTGGAAGTGTCCTTTTTTACTTAGGCATTTAGCACATTCTCTCAGAAAGCACAGCATTAACACTAATTCACGTCCATATGACACCAACTTGCATTAACACCATATCAATTCATGTCAACAAAATACTGACTTGGAATCGGGGCCTTCAATGTTCAGAGCTTCTATTTATTCATCGAGGAACAGGGTGGGAATAATTGGATATAACCTTGGAAGTTGTGTCATAGTCTTTGGCCTGCCCTCTGAAACCTTGCAGATCCTATTGCGGTCTCAGGACAGAGACTCTAGTCTGCAGTTATTTAGGGACACACCCTTGCACCACCTTCCATGTAAACTGGGGCCCCTCTATGGTTCCTTCCCCTGCTCTGCATCTAGACACCACTGTATTTCCCCAAGTTTAAAAAAAATCTTCCATCAAAGTAAGTGGAACTAAAAAATGCACGAATTGTGCAGTCATTATATATTGGCTATCTACAAGCAACCATGCTTTTGTCTCCAAAGATCAAATAAGACAGTTCTTTATATACACGTGACTGAACTATAGAACAGTGTTCAAAAATTGGTCTCAGAGCAAGAACATTAGGAGGCATAGTTCTTTCACATAACAACTAATTAAAAGCATAGTCTGTTCAATTCAGTGATCTGTTGACAAGGAGATATATTGTTACTTTCTGGTAATTGGTAATGAAGTTTCCTATGCTCAGTCCTTCTGCTGCGTAGGCTGAAACTGGTTAGTCACAATCTTAGAATGTGGTTCGGTCGTAAGCACAAATTTAATATTCAATGCTAATGTTGAGTTTTTGGATATATTGGGACAAATCATCCTATTCATCCTTCAGCAGATATCCAGATAACATACCTAGCATGGTGTCGCACTAGTTGACGTATGCTGACGACAAAGGGTTAGCTGCAAAGACAGCCACCATCACCTTAGCCGGCATTACATTGAACAAAGATCTCAAGAAATTAAAGTGATACTTCCGTAATTGAAAACTACATCCCAATCCATCCAAATTAGTGACAGCTGTAGTATATGTAAATGATTGACATAGATGTGTGACGCATGCAGACGTGTAAGTGTGGTTAGAAAGACGAGTAAGTTTCACGTGTTCTTCTAGCAGCTCTCCATGTCACTTTTTGTTTCTCCATATTCTCTATATCCTCAGTGTTCAAAGTAAGGAATGAGAGCATACTTTACAAATTGGCAATGACTTGGTAGGATGAATCTTCAAGTTTGCAACTAGTCTTAATTTTAACCTTGCACAAAGATTAGTCTGAGCCCATACCAAATGCTGCGTTGTCAGAAACAACAGAAATAGAATAAAAAGCACAGGAGAAGTAATGCCATGATGTGTAATAGTCCTCAAGGAGAAACTACATCACTGGAAGAACAGGACCAGGATAAAATAGCTGCTCAAACTCAGGCTGATCATATCGGAAGCCTTAGTATGTACAATTGGGTATGTTAGTCTTTCAGTTCATGCACAGAATGCATGGAAAGATATTTTATAGCAAATAATGTATACTACTCCCTCACAGTGCTCAGGAAAGAGACATTAATAGAATCAGCGCTAAAGGGGTAATTATGAATAGAGAATGGGTTACTGACAGCTCCACTGTGCTGAGAATCTGATGTGAAACTCTGCCTTCGCTGATGTTCTTATACAAAAGAGTGACGGGAATTGCTGTTATAATGTTACAGAAGCCATCCATCCACTGCACCAATGCAAATTAAAATGGCAAATATCTAACTGCCAGAAAAGACAGCACAAATCATCAGTACGTGTTTAAAGCCAAGGTAGCAAATCAAAGCTATTCTAGTAGTTTAATTTCTACACAGAAGTCCAGCTTTCACAGCAAAAAAAAAGGAAGTCCACTCAGTATTGAAGCCAGTGTGTTGGGGTTACGTGATATTTATGCCACTAGCAGCAAAGGCAGAAAGTTAGAATGGCTTCTGGACAAAAGTTTGATTACAGATGCAAGCATTGACATAGCAGCTCAGTTTTGGGTGTGGAAATGTGTCCAAGTAAATTCTGTCAGGTTTTACTAACAATGGGTACAGTAAATATGAAAACATTCAGGCAAAGTACTGACGTTTTAAGGCTAAATAAATTCTTTAGTGAGTTGCAAGGTTCACAAATAGAACCAACATTGGTGAAGCTGAGTATGCTATTCAACCAACATTAATAGACAAAGATTGGCTCAGAAAATTGAAGTCAGACTAGAAAGATGTGTTCAGTATGGATGTTTCAAAATCATACTTTGACATACTGTTGAGAAAGCATTCTTAAATGGTCAAGGACACCTGCACAGATATTATAGACCACAGTGCTCGTATCTGTATCAAGCTGGCTACAAAACTAATCTGTGCTAAACCCCAAATTGCTCCATATGTATTGAAGGTTCAGTTGAAAAAAGAGTGACTTGGAAAACACTAATTGCAGTGGTGCCTAAAGTGAGCAAAATCCTTCAACTATATGGTGATTCCAAGGATATATTAAACCAAGCAGAGACAATAAAGAATGCTCATCGCCTGTTTAACAGAATTTATACTTAGAGTTGGTGGAATTTAACATTTTCACCAAACAAGATCTGTCACACAATGTACAGCTCACAAGCAGCAATTGTGGAGACATGAGACTGCATATGCTGGAATCTGGAGCAACAAACAATCTGCTGGAAGAACTCAGCAGGTCAAGCAGCATCTGTGGGAGGAAAGAAATTGTTGATATTTCGGATCAAAGCCCTGCATCAGAATCCTGTTCTTCCAACAGATTGTTTGTTGCTCAAGAAGCAATTTGTACAGGAAAAAAAAGGTTATCTTGAGCTAATGGAAATGTATTTCAGCCTATCAAAAAAAAAATGGATAGAAGATATGATGAAGATCAGGAAACCTGAAAATATTGCTGAAGTTGGGTCATTATTTGGCATGGTACAGCATAATGCCAGATTTTGCAACAGTACTGAGGCCATTATTGGCTTGAGTCCAGACGGTTAGTTCACTATGCCACAGCATTTACATTGAAACTTGCATGTAATGCTTCACATTTTGGATTGGGAGCTGTAACCTATAATATTTCTTGAATAATGATGAAGAAGTAAACAACTCTGTATTTTATGTTGATGTAGAATGTCAGAAACTATGCTCAGTTTGAGAAAGGCATTTGGGATTGTCTTTGAGGTGAAAATGTTTCACCAAACACTACTGGACAGACCTTTTAACCTTGGTCACAGACCATAAGACAAAATGTATTGTAAAATTAGTACATGAAAAAAAACATTAAACTGACTAATTGAATCAGATTAGTCCAGTTGAAGACATGAGGCTGTACTATAAATGATTATTTGGGTTCTCCATGGAACAGGGTTGTATTAAATGAGGACATGGCATTGTCAAATCAAGTGCATTGAGAAGACAGATTTTAGAAGAGCACATTAATCTTCTGGTACTGTTAACGTGAAGGCAGTTAACTAAAAATGTTGAGATCTAGAAGGTATTATCCATCAAGAATACAGAGTCAGTTCAGGGAACATACCTTTATATAGTTGGTAATGGCCACTGAGATCTTTCCAAAGAGGACACATTTATTATGATGAGAAGGGGAAATGATAACTTCTTAGTACTCAGACAGTCATTCAAAATGGTTCAAAGGGAAACACAGTGGGCCCAGCATAACAGTGGAAATTACCAGAAAATTGAGATCCATTTTTTCATATCGTAATTTACCACAGGAAAAAAAACATGGATGGTGGTTCTTAGATTTGTTCATTTTTAAGAGTTTTATGAAACAAAATGGTATTTGATACACACTTATTCTATCATATGATCCAGATTACAAGTAAATCACTTGACTATTGTTAGAGATAGACCTGAGAAAATTGTAGAGTTATATGATTATGGGTGTAATCCAGAAGTTGATGTGATGGAGATGATGGAAGAAATGACACAAGGTTCTACTTAATTGAGTCAAAAGTGGATGCAGCATCAACAACACAAGTTCTCGGTGATGATCAAAATGACTTGGTAAACCTGCAAATAGTTTAGGTCCTGCAGATTGACATGTTCGAGTCTCTCCTTCCAAAATGAGGAAAATAGTGAAGTATATATAAATGTATGGCATATAAATGTGACATGCACAGTGCAGTCAGAGAGAGTTAAATAAGTCAGTTGCACATGATCTAGCAGATCTCCATGGTCTCTTCCAGTTTTCCAATATAGTCTGTATTGCTCAGACGTGAAGCAAGGAAATGGTGCATATACACATACATTACAACATTATTCCATTCTGACAATAAAATCCATGCTAAGAAGCCAGGCATTGATATCTGCAGGGAGAAGGTAGAATGAGTAGACTCAGCAAAATACCTAGAAATATGGACCATTCATTCACTTTCAAGCAACATTTGTTGAAGAACAAGAAAAAGATGACAACGTGATCCAGCCTTTTGCAGAAACTTGCAAGAACAACATGGTGTTGAGGAGCAAAGATTCTCCACTTGGCCATTTTGGCTTTATTGTGCTGCACCACGGAGTGTGGATGGACAATCACCACACCAAGATGCTGAATATGCAACTGAACAGGATGTGCATATTGTGGAACAATAAAAGTCAATAGCATTGACTAGTTCCCAACACTGGTGAACATCACGTCCTGAGACTTTAGATGAGAAACTTCCATTGCTCTCTTAACCAGTAGCACTTCTGGTATCTCATTGCAACCAATTTACAACAGGATGGAAGACATGCCAAGAGTAAAGCTGGAATCAGGACAAATACCATGGGAAAGGCTCCATCGATGTATCTTGTTTAATAGCAAGGAACAAAGATCTTAATATAACCACATCTTGTAAGAAGACCTCTATCAGACCAAACAGAACCATTGCCTGCCATGCAACACACAGGCAGCCCTAACCCAGATGCAAAGGACCAAGAAGATTTTTTTACACACCAATGGAAATTAAAATTAAATTGTCACTGCAACAACTAAAGTCAAACGAGGGAACTCATCAAAGTTTCCCACTTTGTATCTTTCCCATGGCCTGTGGCCAACTTCATGCAGTCGCACCAGATGCCATAAACTATCTCTAAAATTGCTGCTAAGGCATATGATAAGAAAATTGGAAAAAGTGACACTGTCAGAGCTGGAGGGTTCATATTGTCTAATCAAGCTGTTGTCTGATGCCCCATATGCATGTTTCCAGCTTGAAGGCTGTTAAGTTTTTTGTCTTAATTTACTGGTTCCAATGCAAACAGTTTACAATTTGGGTTATATGCTATGTACTTTGGTGACAATGAACTTGCATTCCATGCCATATTGAACAGCATCAGAATCAATCTCCCCCTCTCTCCCAGCACAAGTTAAGAACACATTTTTCTGAACCATTCTATCCAACTTTGTGTTTAAGACAATAGCATGTAGGATCCTATAATCAAGTAACTTTATTCAAATTGTGTGTTACACCTTCTAAAAGTACTATCAATAGTTTACTACTATTAAAAATTACTTAAACTATTTTAATCTCAATCCTTGGAATTGTTCCACTCCAAGATCCCCACTAAGGTGATGTTTGCTGTCTTATTCCTCAGATGGTCAGACCAATCCATATGTACATTGATTGACTAGATCGACTCTGCTACCTCCTACTCTTTATCCTCATGGCTACTGGTTTTGGCACGAGATTGGTTATGTTTCCTGGCAGGTTCTGCTTACTGACTTGCTATGTTTCCTCATTGTTATCCATAGTTACACAGGCCTAGGGTGCTTGCTCTGATGTGAACAAGTTTGTCTTAGATAAGGTCATGGTCAGATTATCAGTTTACTGTCCCCTTGTAAATATAAATAGTGCTTCATTTTGAGCTGTGCTTTTTATATCAAAAGACATTTTTTCCCTCCATGTGACCATTTGAGAATCAAGAGGATAATTCCAAAGAGAGGATCATTAAAATGGATCAATCAGGTTCCTATGATATAAACAGCCCCGCTTAAATTTAACTGTATCATTGCAAGAGCTGACAAAAGTTTTGGGCACTTTAAAAGGGTCCATTATGGGTAATTATTCAGAGGTTTTATGAAATCTAAGAATCAAAGAAACATGCATCTCCCCCATGCCAAGTTTTTTCCTCACTGATTGCGCACCTCCTCTCCAACTGAAGTTGCACCCAGATAACCATAACCAATTCATCTTAGAGTTGGGAAGCCTCCTGCCAGCCAAAATCCCACTCCCATTCACTGGCCAGATAATGGCTCTTGTAAGGATCAGAAAGCTAAGTCACCTGAGAGCTGGCAGTGAGACCTGAGCACACTTTCAGATTGTTAGTTTTACTGCCACCTGCAAGCTTGAGACTTATCGTGCTACCCTTGTAGTCTCATGCCTGATATGCCTATCCAGTTCGCGCTATCACTTCTTGTATTTAGGCTGGAATGATAGAGCAGAAGTTCTGATGAAGAATCTTCAATCTAAAAAGTTAATTCCATTTTTCTTTCCACAGATGATGCCTGACCTGCTGAGATTTTCCCCAGCATTTTCTGTTTTCTTTGTTGTTCCTCGGCTTTATTTTGAAGTGGTTATCCTGATTATCAACAATGTTATTGATGTGATGTATTTTATGTCATGGCTAATTCCTCATGCTAACTGCAGTTCAAAGTTGCAAAACTATTTTATGGAAATGTACTTAGAAAACTACTGCCAAAAACTGCAATTTTAATAAAGACAATTAGAACACTTTCCTCCTCCTCACATAGCTGTCACCTTCTGTTCCAGGATCGCCTTTATTTCGTCATGGAATATGTGAATGGTGGTGATCTAATGTACCACATTCAGCAAGTTGGGAAGTTCAAGGAGCCCCAAGCAGTGTAAGTGTTGATTCCTTTTAGCCAGAGAGTAAAGATGAGCCAATGAGATTAAGTGGCAACCCAGAAAAATTTGAGTTGGGTTTTAACCATTCACCAGACTTATGACTTAGGTGATACATCAGAAAGCTACATAACTAAGTTTGCCAATGAGACAAAGGAAGACATTATTTTGACTAGTGTAGAGAGTGGTGTTAAATTACAAAAATATCAATATATTAAGCAAAATGGCAAAAGGATTTCAGTGTTGGCAAATGGATTTTAATGTTAGTAAATGGGAGGCCACATTACCAGGTAGGACTGGCTAATTGTTAAGTAAAACTGGAAGCAGAGGAGGTTCAGGGACCTGGAGTTCAGTGCATAAATTATTCAAATCTCATAGAGGGATGCAAAAAATAACCAAGAAGTCTATATTAGCCTTTATATTGGCCTTTATATCTGGAAGACAACATTAAGATAAGATTTCTTTATTAGTCACATGTACATCGAAACACAGTGAAATACATTTTTTTGTGTAGTGTTCTGGGGGGGCAGCCCACAAGTGTCGCCACGCTTCCGGCACCAACATAGCATGCCCACATCTTCCTAACCTGTACGTCTTTGGAATGTGGGAGGAAACCGGAGCACCCAGAGGAAACCCACGCAGACACGAGGAGAACGTACAAACTCCTCACAGGCAGCAGCGGGAATTGAACCCAGGTCGCTGGTGCTGTAAAGTGTTACGCTAACCGCTACACTACTGTGTAGCAGTTATGCAAGTCTCTAGTTATTAACCACACAGGGATAATGCAAGTTGTAGAAATGCACCTTGAATTTCAAGGGTTAAATTACAAAGAAGGATTTGGAAAAATAGGGCATTTGGAAAAATATTCCCTGGAATTTAGAAAGTTATTGGGGGGATGCGGGATATCATTCTGGTTTCAAAATATTAGATGGAACTGATAACTATAAAAACTATATTTGCTGGCAGGACCAGGAAGCATAGTTTAAAAACTAGATTATGCTTGTGGAACACCTGCGTGCAGAGGGTGGTAGAAATCTGCAACTGTTAATTGATAGTTGTCAATTGTTAACTTTATGCCAGATATTGAGAGATTTTATTAACCAGAATATTAAGTAATATGAGGTATAGGCAGCCAAATGATTTGGTCACAAATCAGCCGTGATGTCAGTACATGAAACAGACTTGAGAGATGAAATGACCTATTCCTGTTTCTATGTGTCTAACTATCTAAAACTGTTGTGATATAGTTGTACACTGTTTCAATATTCAATACTAAACATCACCAATAGCCTGTCCTGGTCCAACCACATCGATGCCATGACCAAGAATGCTCACTAGCACCTCTACTTCCTCAGGAGGCTAAAGAAATGTGGCATGTCCCTGTTGACCCTCACCAATTTTTATCGATGCACCATAGAAAGCATCCTATCTGGATGCATCATGGCCTCTGTCTACATTTCTTGCTGCCTTGGTAAAGCAGCCAGCATAATCAAAGACCCCACCCACCCCAGATATTCTCTCTTCTCCTCTCTCCCATTGGATAGAAGATACAAAAGCCTGAAAGCACATACCACCGGGCTCAAGGACAGCTTCTATCCCACTATTATAAGACTATTGAGCAGTTCCCTAGTATGATAAAATGGACTCTTGACCTCATAATCTACCTTGTTATGATCTTGAACCTTATTGTCTACCTGCACTGCACTTTCTCTGTAACTGTAACACTTTATTCTGCATTCTGTTATTGTTTTACCTTGTACTGCCTTGACGCACTGTGTAATGAATTAATCTGTATGAACGGTATGCAAGACAAATTTTTCAGTGTACCTCAGTACATGTGACAGTAATAAACCAATTCTAATTTATGAAGTGAAGGGATATGACTTGCCTTTCAATATTAAGTAACCAACGATTACTTTGATGTTTCTCATAATGAAGGTTTAAAAGCAGCATACTGTCACAAACCAGCAACAAAAGAAACACACTGAGCATGATTCAGTGTTAAAAACTATTTTATTAATCACTACTATTGATAATACGTAAAATAAAAGTTAAAATGTTAGTATGTTAGAATTCAAGAATGTTAAACCTCGAACGTTAACCCCAAAACTAAACTCTTCGTGTGTGTGTGTGACAAAGTCCAAAACTCCCAGTTCCTGAATGGTTCTTAAAGTTCAGTTCCGCAAGCCATAAGGTGAAACATGAGCAAGGGCTTCTTCAACAACCACCGTTGTCTGAAGATAAGATGTAGATGTAGAAAAACTTAGAGAGAGTACATACGAAATCCAAATGTTCCACGATGGAACCCAAACGACACTTCAGTGTTTACTCGGTAGTGACTTCCTCACCCCGAAAAGCATCCGAACCGTGGTCGTCCACATACAAATACCTGTTTCCTTCTACAGGTCAGCAACAAAGTGAACTCCACCGGATTACTTCCAACTTCCATACATGGATTTCAGTGGCAAACACAGTTATTGTTTCTCATCCATCGATAGAGAAAACAAGCAGGCTGGTGTCTCTCTCCCTTCTCTCTCTCTCCTTCTTCTTCTTCCTTCTTCAACAACGTCATTACGTCCTTTATCTTCTATTGACGTAAGCACACCCCACACACACATACACACACTCTCTATCTTAAAGGGACTTTCACTGAGTCCGTAACAATACTCATTCCATCTCTAAGCAATGAAGTGTGGTACCTTCACAATAAAACCATCCAGATCTGTTCTTATGTACACCTTGACTAATAACAGCCCCACTTGCTACCTTATATGCCTGCTATCTCCTTGATCAATATTTCTTCTAATGTTACCACCTTGCCGATATGTACTAACTGTCCCTTCACCCATCATGGACACCTATCCCCATCACACCAACTCATGCCTATAATCTCTAGTCTGCTTCCTCCCTGTCTGTTCCATTCAAGTTTCAGAGAAAGTAATATTTGCCGTTTGGTAGTTTTTAAAGAAAGATTAAAAGCATTCATTAATTTCAGAATTATAAAAAAGTACCTGCAATCTAAAATTAATCTTCAAGGAATGACTGTGTTATCACTTCAGTTGAGAGATTTGATCATGTGGAGTTCATTGCAGCTTACTCTAATATTGCTTTCTATCACTTTAGTTTCTACGCAGCAGAGATTGCAGTTGGCCTGTTCTTCTTGCATCAGAAGGGGATCATTTACAGGTATGTGAGTTAATGCTGAATGAAAGATAATGATAATAAGCAAACTGCCAATGCTGCATATCTGAAATCTAAGGAAAAATTGACTAGGGAGCACCTGTGGAGAGAGAAAGAAACTCTTCAAGTCACTGCTCTTCTATCGGCATTAGGAAAGTAAATGTGGCAGGGAAGAGGGAGGGATGGAAAGAACAAAGGTAATGACCGAGAAAGACTGACACAAAAGATAGTGAAGACTTGTTAATCATGGCTGATCTTCCATGAAGAGTTGTAAATAGAAAGAGGTGAATGAGGACAGTGGAGAGAGAAGAAAAAAAATTCAGGACTTGTAATACCGAGCAGGAGCTGTAAATCTGAAATAAAATAGAATTCTGGAAATACCCAGGTCAGACAGCATCAGTGGAAAGAGAAAATTTGAGTTAAGTAACAGGTCAATGAACTTTCATCGAAACAGGCAGGTTCTGACACAAACTGGAAAACTGAAAGCTGGTTATCTGAAATTGTTGAATTCAGTGTTGAGATCTTAGGCTGCAGCCTGCCTAGTCAAAAAATTGAGTTACAGTTCCTCAAGCTTAAATTGGGCTTTGTTGGAGCAGTGCAAGAGACCAAACATGACAAGGTCAAAGTGAGAGTGGGGTGGAGAATTAAAGTGATAGATAACTGGAACCTCAAGGTCTCCTTTACAGACTGAACAGAGGCATTTTACAAGGCAATTGCTCATTGCTAGTTTCATTTCTTCAATATAGAGACGACCAAATGTGGTACACTAAATTGTAAGAAGTACTGTAAGGACTCCATTTAATTTTCCCAGTTTTTTCAGCTCCGCTATATCTGTTCTGATAATATAACTTTCCACACGAGTCTTCAAGATGTCTTCCTATGTTGTTAACTATGGCCTCCCCTCCACCATAGTTGACAAGGCTGTCAACTGCATCTGTTCCATTTTTGACATTCCTTCACTTATTCCCTTTATTCCTTCCAGAACAAGGAAAGGGTTCCCCCTATCCTCACTTTCCACCCCACCACCATTAACATCCAAAAGAATGTCCTTTATCAGTTTTAATGTGATCCCATCACCGAACATATTTTGTCTTC
Source organism: Pristis pectinata (assembly GCF_009764475.1). Lineage (NCBI taxonomy): Eukaryota > Metazoa > Chordata > Chondrichthyes > Rhinopristiformes > Pristidae > Pristis > Pristis pectinata. The sequence goes on from NC_067422.1 coordinate 4,808,363, forward strand.
CTCTTTCACTATTTCACTGTTCCCTCTACGATTCCCCGGTTCATGGTATGGGGTGTAAGTCCATAGCTCCCTGAAAATGACGACACAGCTGGACAAGGAAGTGAAAGTGGCATCTGGTATGCTTTCCTTCATAGGCTGAGGCATTGAGAATAAGAGTTGGAACATCACGTTGCAGTTCAACAAAACATTGTTTAGACCCCATTTGGAGTATTATGTTCACTTCTGGTCACCACACTACAGGAAGGATGTAGTGGCAATGGAGAGAGTGCAGAAGCAATTCACCTGGATGTTGCCTGGAATGGAGATAGGTTGGATTTATTTTCACTGAAATACAGAAGGCTGAGGGGTGACTTTATAGAGGTTTATGAAATTATGAAGGACATAGATAGGATAGATAGTTAGAATCTTTTTCCCAGAGCAAGGGAGTCTAGAATTAGAGGACACAGGTTTAAGGTGAGAGGGAGAAATTTAAAGAAGATCTCGGGTAGGTTTTTCACATGGAGTTTGATGACTGTCAAGAAGGACCTGCCAGAGGAGGTAGTGAATACAAAATTACATTTAAAAAGCTTTTGAACGGGTACCTGACATAGAGGGATATGGGAATATTTCCAGCATTTTGTTTTTATAATGATTAAATGAATAAGCCTGTTCATTGTTCCAACATAAGCACATAGTTGCAAAGAAATAAAGCATCAAATAATACAACTCACTTTTTTAAAATCAGTAACATCAATGTTTGTCTGTTGCCATCAGTGGATCTATTTCTTGGTGAAGTAATATCATTAAAAAAAATCTGAATGAAAACATCTTACCATCCAGTACTCCCTAAGAGGAACACTATTCTTTACTCAGAATTTTTCCGAGATGTCCTGAGATCAGTCCAGGACGTGTAGAATAAAAGGTTCACATGATGTTTTATGGTTTTCTAAATGCATGGTAACTCCCATTGGGGACTGAAGCAGATGCAGATTGCTACTAATGGGGTCTGCTGTCTGATAAAGAAGAGTCTTAGGCAATGGCTCCCATCCCAAGGCTTTCATTCACAAAGATCAGGAACCACTGGCCTAAAGAATGAAAATGTGAAAAAGAATCTTAATAAATAATGGACTAGATTTTCCACAAAAGCCACCAGACTCTTAGTTTTTAAGCAATTAGCCAAGCAGAAGGCTAGAGTGCAGCTTTCCACTATAATGAAGTCCCAGTCCACTGACAACCTTGCTGTGTTGCAGTCCAACAGTTGAGCATCATGTTCTGCAAATTTCCCAGGCCTTAGGCCCACTGACCCCAGCTCAGGTTAGATCTACAGAATACACTGGGAACAAATGATTATTGTGTAGCGGTTGCTACCGCGGAATAAAACAAGACTCTACTCGGAGGATTGCCAAACAGAACTGGTTTATTTTCCCGCCTTGTGCGGGCCCTTTAAGGGAGAAAAACTCCCGCCCAAAAAAACCGGCAATGACGTAAGTCCTACGTCATCAGGACTTTCCCGCGCGCGGGTTCTCCCCGTCGCTCGGAAAGACGAGGCCCGCCGCCATCTTGGGCCTCGTCGCTCCAACGCCGCGCGACCCGACTGCCGAGCCGGTTCGCCCAACTAGACGGTGAGTCGCCACAATTGGAAAATTTAAATGAACCCTAATGTTCAGCAAGCTTAAATCTATTTAATCTCATAAATCTGTCTTTTTTTTCCATTATAAAGTCTGATTTTTTAAAATTATTTTTATTTAACTAATGCCTGTATCTCTTTGAATGTGAAGACATTGATAAGCATTCAATTTCAATAACAGATGCTACCTGACATGCTATATATTTTTGGCATCATTTCAGTCTTTTATTTCAGTTTTCCAGCATCCACATCTTTTTTTTAAAATATATTCTTCAACTGCTGCTCCTTGTTTCACAAGGCACATTAGATTAATTAGCAGAAAATCTACTTTCAAAATCATAAGATATCAAAAGTGAATGTTTTCTTGCTTAATGTGCAATTAAATTCTTTGCAGAGACTTGAAACTGGATAATGTGATGCTGGATGCAGAGGGACATATCAAAATTGCAGATTTCGGCATGTGCAAAGAAAACATATTTGACAATGTGACAACTCGAACTTTCTGTGGGACACCAGACTACATAGCACCAGAGGTGAGGCCAGTTGACAGCTCATTAACAGATGGGAATGTTGGTAAAGTATCATCAAAATAAAGGCTTTATCAACGTGGCCACCTTTTCAACAACTAACGTATTTCTGTTGGATTTTGTAAAGTGAGCATAGTTTATTTTGAAAAGTGCAACAATGATCTTAATTAAAGGCCATCTTCCTTCAAATGTAAATATTAGCAATAAATTACATCTCATTTAGCAATAAATTACATCCCATCATCTGCTATGTTGCATATTGGTGCTTAGAGCTACTTGATCTAAAGAAACGTTAATTGACAATATTGGTTCATGCATGCAATTATCACTTCATACCATAAAAATCCCAGTAAGCATTTTCAGAGATGTAATGGGCATTTCACTTCCTCCAGATTTTATTCCTTATTTCTCCACTCACTCATGAAGGTGCAAATTTATATGGGATGCAGTTAAACAAGTGCCTACAATTTTCACCCAAGTGAAGTTCCTTTACGTGCAAGTTTGGATAGTAAATGTAACAGGCCATTTAACCTTGGAGACCAATCCTTGCTTACCAGGGAAACATACAGTGCTGTTTCCATTCAGCACTGAATAGCAATTAGGAGTAAGATGGGATCCAGGTTGTTCCTTTCCTTTCTTCCAATTTCAAGATCACTGATAAGATCAACTAATTCGGTATCTGTAAGTGCAGCTTTATTTACCAGCTGACTTACTTGCCCTGAGATAAGGGATAATTCAATTTAATGTATTATAATTTAAACAAAATAATACAATAATTTTATTAATATTAAGCTACCTTAAGGGTTTCAGTGTGTCATCGCCTTGGGGGGGGGGAGGGGGGGGAATTCATCCCCAAACTGGCCTCAACTCTACTGTTAGGCTCAATTGGTAGCAGTTAAGTAAAGACTTCTGTCCTCAGCTGACTCTGAGTCACTGCAGCAAAGCAGATGTACAGCCACATCATGTGTGCGTTCAATTATAGGTCCCATCAGAACTACATATGCGCACCCTTTTTCTCAGTTGTTGAAATGAAGGCCAGATGAGAAAAGAACCACATATCCTGAATAATACTATTTAGAATGAAGGAGTTTTATTTTTAATGTGACCCAGAGATAACCCCAAATTCGTCTGAGCCCGACAAGTAACAGTTTGTTTTTGATGACGTGTCTTTGTTTAACATCCTTCAGACACCTAAGGAAATAATAAGCTTTACCCATATTTCCTCCTTTAAATCTTTCTGAACCAAAGGTTGCTCAGTAGGCATTTATTCAGACAATAGCTACAACAATGGATGCTGGAAATTTGACTGTTTTAGCCTTCTAAACTTCCTTAATACTCTAAACTTCAATGGGACCTGCAAGCAGCACTAACTTGTAAAGTTAATTAACTCCGTACATAGTTTTATTGTGCAGTCTAAAGGGAAAGAGCTTAGTTTCCCTGCTTTATATCTCTCTCAATCCATAGTCAACTAGAATGTCCACCAAATTGCTTCCTTCGTCTGCTCTTTGATGACATTACCCTTTTAACAAAGTACTACATTGTATAATTTGTACAGTTCCCCAAGTCACTAATCATGAAAAGAGTTCTCTAGGCTAATTAATTCTCAGAGTGAACCAACTGGACTAATTAAGAGTGCTCATCCCAACTGGGCATCATTTGTAACACACTAACGAGTACCTTGGTAACAAAAAAACACCCGAACTATGCTGCCTTCTGTTATTGCGTTCTCTCTCAATGTCAATTATTTTGATTCGGCGTCCATCTGTTTTTAGAGTTATAGAGTCATACAGCACAGAAACGTGCCCTTCAGCCCAAGTGGTCCATGCCAACCAAGATGCCCATCAAAGCTTTCCCATTTGCCCCATATCCCACTAAATCTTTCCTATCTATGTACCTCTCCAAGTGTCTTAAATGTTGTTAACGTACCTACCTCAACCATTTCCTCTGGCAGTTGATTCCATATACAGACCACCCTCGATGGAAAAAGTTACCCCACAGGTTTCTATCAATTCTCTCCCCTCTCACCTTAAACCTATGCCATCTAGTTCTTGATTCCCCAACCCTGGGAAAAAGGCTGTGTGCATTCACCCTATCTATGTCTCTCATGATTTTATACACCACTATAAGATCACCCTTCTTTCTCCTGCACTCCAATGAATAAAGTCCTAGCCTACTCATCCTCTTGCTATAACTCAATCCCTTGAAACCTGGCAACATCCTCATAATTCTTTTCTGCACTCTGTCTAGCTTAATAGTATCTTTCCTACAACAGGCTGACCAAACTTGAACACAATACTCCAAATGCAGCCTCACCAACATCTTGTACAACTGCAACATAGCATCTGAACTTCTACACTCAATGCCCTGATTGATGAAGGCCAGTGAGCCGAAAGCCTTCTACACCACCCTGTCTACCTGCGACGCCACTGGAAACCATGTACTTGTATTCCCAGGTCCTTCTGTTCTACAACACTCCCCAGGGCCCTATTGTTCACAGTGAAAGTCCTACCCTGAACTCTTCCCAAATTGCAACACCTCGCTGTTATCTGAATTAAACTCCATTTGCCATTCCATGGCCCACTTACCCAGCTGATCAAGATCCCACTGTAATTCTTGATAACCTTCTTCACTGTCTATGCCACCACCTATTTTCCATGTTTAATCTTCAGTTACTGTTGATCTTGCCATTAATCATAGGTGAATATGAACATGTAATGTCAGATAGAAGTAGGCTACTCAGCCTCTCAAACTGTTCCACTGTTTGATAAGATATGGACTAATCTGATTAAAACCTCAACTCCATATCCCCATCAACCTATGCTAGCTTTTTACCCCCTTGCTTATCAAATATCTGTCTGTCAGTCTTAAAAATAATCGAAGATTCCTCCTCAAAGGGTGGTGGAGCAGAAAGTTACAAAGCCTCAGAACCTCCCATTCCATCCCCTACCGAGAAGGAAAAAAAAAGTTTCATCTGTCTTAAATGAGACATCCCTGGTTCTAGATTGTCCTACAAGTAGAAATATCCTCTCCACATCCATCCCATCAAGGTCCCTCAGGATCTCACGTTCTAATCAAGTCCTCTCTCTTCTAAACTCCAGTGTATACAAGCCTAGTCTGTCCAACCTTTCCTCATAAGACAACCTACCCTTTCCAGGTATTAGTCTAGTAAACCTTCTCTGAACTGTTTCCAAAGTACTTTCATCCTTTCCTAAATATGGAGACCAATACTGTATACAGTATACCAGATTTGGTTGCACCAATGCCCTATCTAACTAAAGAATAACCTCCCTAGTATTGTATTCAATTCTCTTAGCAATAAACAATACCATTCTGTTAGTTTTCCTAATTAATTGCAATACTGCATACTAGCCTCTTGCAAATTTAGCAACCATACCTGTGGTGCCTTTATTCAGATCATTTATATAAATTATTTGTGGCACACCCATTCGTAACATCTTGCCAACCAGAGAAAGACCCATTCACTGTCTACTCTCTTATTCATATTAACCAGTTTATCTTCTGTTCACACCAATAGTTTACCTCCTATACCTTGAGCTTATATTTTCTGCAATGACCTTTGATAAAACGCTTCATCAAATATGTTCTGTAAATCTAAATATAAAATACATTCATTGGCTCCGCTTTATCCATGGTACATATTACATATGCAAAGAACTCTAATAACTTAGTCAAAATACACAATGAAATTCTCATCTAGCTATCTTTGCCATCTGACTTTTCCAGTCTATATATAGATAAAAATATGATTATTGTGAAAGGTGTCACTTTAGGTTGCAAAGTTGCTGTGGTACATCAAATGTAAATGCAACCAGAAGCCATATGACAACAATGGAACCTGAGTGGATGCTGCACTGGCCATGAATTGAACACAGGTGTGTCAAATGGCCAGTGAGAATTATACCCCTGCACTATGAGATGAAGGAGGCTGAGTGCAGCTTAGGATACAGGCAGCAGTATTTTGGATGAATTCAGGTTTACAGAGGATAAAAGATAGGAGGTCACTCTGGAAATCATCACAAAGTGCAGAGTCTGTGGACAGCAAAGATGTGAATGAGTTTCAGTGATCAATGGACTGTTACAGGGTAGAGGTGGACAAATGGTAGAACTGAGTAGTATACAGAATATAAGAAATAGAAGCATGAATTGCCCCTCGAGCCTGCTGTGCCTTCAATAAGATCATGGCTAATCCATTCTTGGCCTCAATTATTTTCTTACTTCCTTCTCATATTCCTCGACTCCCTAGCAGTTTAAATGTCTGTCAGTCTCAGTCTTAAATTTTCTCAATTACTCTGCCTCCTCAGTTCTTTGAGTAGAGAATTCCAAATATTCATGATGCTCAGAGAAGAAATTCCTCCTCCTCCCCTTCTGAAATAGGGGACCACTTCTTTTGAAACTAAGCCCTCCATTTCTAAATGCTCCCAATAGAGGAAGCATCCTCTCAGCATCTACTCCGTCAGTCCCTCTTGTGTTTCACCCCTCATTCTTCTCCAATGAATATAGGCCAGACTGCTCACCTTTTCTTAATATACCAACCTCTTCATCCCAGCAATTAATGGTGAATCTTCTCTGCACTACCTCCAATGCAATGCGTGGATACTTCAACGTGGAGAAGAGAAGTCCTCCAGATGTGGCCTTACCAGTGTCCTATAAAGTTGCAGCTAAAACCTCCCTACTTCTATACTGCATATCCCTTGCAATAAATTGCATCATTCATTAGCCTTCATAATTACTTGCTGTACCTGCATGCTTTGTGTTTCAAAAAGGGGATAGAGCAGATATAGGCTTGAAGCTCACCACAACAAATGGATCTGGGTCGTTTCTGATCCAATCTTACTTTATGTCAACTGATATCCTCATTGTAACAATTTTAATAAGATCTGAACATGATTTGGAAGGCTTATTAATCGCAAGACCATAACAATTACAACCCCATTTGTACCATAGTTGTCAGCAGCAGGATCTACTAATAAAATGTACTTTGTTTCTGAAATTATAAATGTTTAATACCACAGGAACAGATGTTAGCAAGTTAATGTATCTTTCAGTATTTATAAAATTCTATTTTTAAAAAAATCAGTTTTGTTTGGAATAAACCATTAAAAAGAACTACTAGGCTTCAATGTGAAGCTGCTGATGGCTAAGAGAAGCACGTGCCTCTCTTGTCGGTGCATTAACTCAAGACCTCTAAATTGCTAGAACTGTTTGATTAATCAACTCACTGGTAGGTAAAAATAATTAATTTAAAAATTAGAAAATGCTGCAATGCAACTGGGATTTAATACTTTATAAAATATATGACGCAGATCCACCCAGCTGGAGGTATTCCCTACTTTTATCCTCAATTCGAATGATCTTTCAATGAATGTTTCTAAATTTGCCGTGGTTCACAGTGTGCTGTGTTAAATATAGTGCAAAAGATTATTTATGATACATTGATTACTCATGGACTTCCCAGATGAAAATGTAAACCAAATTTCTTTGCAGTCGTGCCTTTACTGTATATGGTATCTTTGGCTCAATTTAGTTTTATTTTGGAAGTACAGGAAGTCCCCGGATTACGAACGAGTTCCGTTTTTGAGTCTGTTCGTAAGGTGAATTTGTATGTAAGTCGGAACAGTTACGTACAGTTGACATCTAACGTCAATTAGTCCTAAATCACTACAAACTTCAGTTATTTATTGCTATATATTAAGATCCAAATGGAATTTTGATTCCAGTTTCATAATTCCACACATAATGTGAAGCAATCTAAAATACAGCATAACTTGTTATCGACGGGACATGTGAAGACTGTCATCAGTCTTATGTGCGTTTGGTGTCATTCATTACAGTATGGTACTGCGGAGCTACAGTTACCACATCGAGTGAATTTTGTGTATTTTCCGACTGACAGACAAAATCAACTTAAGGACATCTGTAGAAATGGACCTCGGTCATTACCCGGGGACGACCTGTTGGGGGAGAGCGAGTGCTGGATAGATAGATAGGGAGATAGAGAGAGAGATAGAGAGACAGATACGGTGGGTGGGGGCAGCAGGAGAGGGGGCTGGTGACCATTCATGGTGTCCCTCATCATTTGGAACTCCTCGAACATCCCTGCCCCAAAATAGCAGTACAGACTGTAACACATGAAATCCACGATCCAGCCGTTCGCCACCTCCATCACCTGGAAAAAGTCAACACTGACAGGCAAACCGTTCTGCACCCAGTTCCGTGCCTTCTTCCCGGTGTTCAAAACCCAGGTACTTCCTGAATTGCAACAGCAGTATCTCTGAGTCTTCACAGGCAGACAACGTGTTGCTGACAGTTCATGAGCATTTTACACACAGATAGCTAAAAGCATAAATTGGAAATGCCACCCTGTATTAGGTTAGCTGGGGAAATCTATACTGTACAAAGACTGGTTGCTGTCAGTTCAACTGCACTGTGATATTTGATCAGAGGCTTATTTTGCATCAGTTCATAAAGAAAAATCTACTAAATAAAAGGAAAATAATTCACCACTTATCTGGCACAGAAACCCATAACAATAGTGAAAATGGCATCTTTTGTGATTGCACATTGCAGTTGGGATCTGAACAAGTATAAAATGTTTCAAATGAATCTGAGGCCACACTATTTTCCAAATCTTCGGTCATCTTTCACTGTTGCATCAGTTGCAGCTTCATCATGACATCGCCCTTAAAACAGACCCGTGTTTCTCCATACCTTACATTATTTCAATAGCTTTTCCTGTTGACCAGTTCTTTATACTGTCTGCAGGCTCAAGGGATCCAATATCCTACTCCTATTCATATGCTCTTGGGTAGAAATATAATTATATTTATTGCAATAATCCGGGGAAGCCATAAAATATAATCCTTGCAACCTCAACTTATTTAAGGATGAAGTTAAGTATTATCTATTTATTTTTTCCACTCAGTAGTGACACTACTGAGATTGTGATTGCTGGTCTCCTGTCACTAATTTCAGAGTATTCATGAAATGTTGTACTTCTATCACCCGAAGCATTGAATTGGGTAAGAATGAAAGTAAAGCACATTTAAAATTGAATCTCTCCCCCAAGCAATTTTTTTAATAATGTTTCAATGCTGTAACTGTCTGAAAATGAATGAAGGAAAAATTTAAAGCTACATCTAAAGGTCAGTATATGTGGGCTTACTTATGATGAATTAATACAAAAAAATAGACCAGCAGCAGTTTAAAGACATTCAGTTATTTTGTGTTACAGGGAGATACAGCACATAAATTGTTCTGGGAGCTTTGCATCTGCAAAGGGATTCAGATTTATGTAGTTATGTAGTAGGTCAGAATAACCAAGGCAGGGTAGGATAGCAGAAAGAAATTGTTGACCCGAATTGCCTTCAGTTAGGATGCTCAGTTTGCGAAGATAACTGGAAGAGATACAATTAATTTCGGGAAAGGAAGAAACAATGAGTAAAAAGAGAAATGCTTTGTCAGCCTACTTCGACAACTGCAGTACTATACAGTGCTTTTTGTTTCATAATAGGTTATAGGCTGGGTTACTAATATTTTTCTTCCACCCATTATTTCAGAGTTTGCTGCAATCTTGCAACAACATGGTAGAATTTGAGAAAAACACACGCGATTTGATTTTAAAACCAGAGGAATTTGATACCTGTGTTGTAAAACAAAGTTAACAGGTTTATGGTTAGTATTATAAGCTAATTTTAATTGAAGCTAATATCATAGGCATTTAATTCCCCTAGACCTTCGCCTCTCCTCCCCTGATGGCATTGACTTCCTTGGCATGTTATGGATCAACAGATGGGCACGGATCATATGTAAGCCTAGGCAGTGAATGGCAGCATATTATTTAATTTGAGTATTTCAGTAGAACTCTTTTGTGACATCATGTGGTTCAACACAAAAAGATGGGTAAAGTGCCTGGAAAGCTGTTGAGGTCAGAAGTCTAGTAGGCATTCCCTGCTTCAGTTAATCCTGTGCCTCTTGTGCTTCTGAAGTAAAGACCGGCTGTTTCAGCAGACTGGTTATGAAAGCTGTGATGCTCTATAGCTCCAATAAGAGGTGTTATGATAGCTAAGCCTCAGGGAACCTGTGATTGGCATCCCACCTTCACTTAATGTTTGCTCAGTATAGTTCTTAATTAGATTGACACAGAATTTATAAATTTCATTATTCTTGTAATGATAACACTAGGAACTGTGGAGGAACCAAAGCATTTTGTATCAATGTACTGAAATTACCAACAGTTTGTGGTCAGATAAAAGTAATCAAAGTGGCTAATGGAATGTGATTTTTATCTCAGTAGTATTGAAATTCAAAAAGTGGAAGTGATACTTTGGTTAAATGAAATTTTAGCTATGTGGAATTCAGTACTGAGTTTTAGACATCGAACCTCAAGAAAGGCAGCCTTGAGAAATGTACAGCATACATTGTCTGGAATACTACAATGTTCTCCAGGGCTAGAAGGCATAATATTAAAATTAGAACTAGCCCATTTGGAAGTGAGATTGGACAGCACTTTTTTCATGCAAAAGATAATGAAAGTTTTGGACTCATTCAAGAGGCTTTATTAGTCAATTATATTTATCAAAACAGATGGTCAGACCTGCTATGCAGGGTATAGGTTTAATACAGATGAACATAATTAAGATACAGATCAAGCATCATCTAATTAAATGATAGAATTAGCCCATAGGATTAAATAGCCCACTCCCATTACAGTACTTAAAGTAAAGGTGTAAATATTAAACAGAGAACAATGTTCCACTTCCCCCAATTCCACCTATCACTTACCAGCTATCGTCACCCCACCCTCTCCCCTGTTTATACTGGCCATCTTCCCCTACACTCAGTCCTGATGCAGGGTCTTGACATGAAACGTCGACCATCTCTTTGCTGCCTTACCCGCTGAGTTTGTTTAATGTTCCAGTATACTTTCTCTAATAGATGCTTCTTCATCTCTCCTCACTCCATCCAAAAATAAATGATAAGTGAGAACCCTTAGTGAAAATGAAGTCACTGGGAATCATGGAGGAACCTCACCACTGGCTGGAATCATTCCTCTTTGGTTGTGGTTGTTAAGGATTAGTCATCCCAGCCCCAGGACAGCACCACTGGAGTTCCTCAGCGCATTGTCCTAGGCCCAACCATTTTCAGCTACTTCTTCAATGACCTTCCTTCATAAAGTGTGGATGTTCACTGATGATTGCACAACGTTCAGTTTGGTTTGCAACTCCTCGGATAGTGAAGTAGTCCATGCTTGCATACAGCAAGATCGAGACAATGTTGGAGCACAAGATTAATATAGAAAGTAACATTTGCACCCCACAAGTGTAGGGCAGTGAGCATTTCCAAGAAAGACTGGCCATCTACCTTTGATATTTAATGGCATTACCATTTCTAAGTCTCCCACCATTAAGGGCCAGAAACTTAACTGGAGCAGATACAGGTTCACCTCCGGACTCTTCAAAGCTTTTCCATCATCTACAAGGCACGTGTCAAGAAAGTGATGGGATACAGTCCACTTGGCTGGGTGGGTGCTGCTCCAACAACTGGCAAGAAGCTTGATACCATCCAGGACAAAGCAGACCACTTGAATGACATCTCATCCACCATCTTAAACATTCACTCCTTCTATCACCAGAAGAAATTTTATCATCTAAAAAATGCTCAATTATTTTTCAAGGTTATTCCAACAGTTCCTCCTAAACTCACATGAACATAAAAAAAGTAGGAGTAGGCCATCTAGCCCCTCAACCCTACCCTGCCATTCAATATCAGGGCTGATCTACCCCAGGCCTCAACTACTCTTCTGTGCCAATTCCACATATCTTTCAAAAATTTATATCTAACACCTTTTTAAATATCTTCAATGATCTAGCCTCGAGATTAAAGAAATCCAGAGATTTACCACTGAATGACTACCCACTTATCTTGTAGGTTATGCCCTGTTGTTCAAGACTCTGCCATTTGTGGAGACATCCCAACATCTATCATCCCTCATTCTTCCGAACTCAAAGAATAAAGATCTAACTTTTGTTAGTCATTCACAAAAGGGCAACCCACTCATCTCAGGAAATGGTAGTACATGCTTTCTTAAATTAGGGGACCAAAACTGTTCACTCCAGGTGTGTCATATTAACACCCTTAGAACTGAAACAGCACTTATCTATTTCCAAACTCCAACTTCCTAATCAATATGCCACCAAGGAGGACAAGAAAGTAGGGACACCACAACATGCAAGTTCCCCTTTAAGTCATGCACCATCCCGGCTTTGAAATATATGACTGCTGCTTTACTGTTACTGGGTCTATATCCTGGAACTCTCTTCTCAATGACAGTCTGAAAGTACCTTCAACAGAAGAAATGCAGCAGTTAAAAGAGGCAGCGCACTATTACCTATTCATGGGTAAATGGGGATGGGCAATAAATCCTGCCCATATTCTGTAAATTAATAAATAAATAAAAGTTAGGTCTTGAAATTTTCCATAAATTTTTCAGTAACTTGCAAAGTGGGCAACAGTCTTTAAAGAACTACAATTCAAACCACTTACCATTGAACATAATTGATTTTATATAGATTGTCAATTTAAAAAAAGGTGCTTGCTTGGCAGTTGCTAATTGATTTGGGACAGTTTTGCTTTCAGTATCAGGTGGGAGATGGCAACGGACGCCACCTTATCCTGTGATAATGGGCACCACTGGTTTGCTCCAACTTTGCCTTCCATTAAGGATGAAGACCTCATATGTGCCACCAAAAACATCAGAATCATTGGTGAGGATTCCTTGGCTTGCTTCAGTGACAGACTCCCCAAAGTGACATAGACAAGAATGAGAACACTAAGGGTGCTCCCATTCAGGTCTCCCATTAAGACCTGCCACTACATTCAAATCCCATGACTTTTTGCCTCTTGTATGTATGACAAATGTTCCAGCATCAAATGTTCACCTCATGCTGATTGATCAAATCAGCCGCCTTACCCAACAGCCTCCACGTATAAGCACTTAATGAGGATGAAGGACCAAAAATAGCATTTACCATTGCCCACAAGCAATTGTTTCCTGTCCCTTTCATATAGCAAATAAAATCCTTCTTTCATGACCAGCCACCTCAATAAAAGCAAATGATCCTCCACCCCAAGGGACAGCGAAAGAAGAAAATCACTGCACTAAATGGTAGAATTTGTTTGGAAGTTTCATCGACCAAAGTCTGATCTGATCATAAAAAGCTTGTTCAGTAAAACATTGGAGCTAAAGAAAGAAAAAGAGAGTTGGCAAGTAATTGTACATCTTGCACCAGAAGCATTGTCTCTATTTATAGGAAGGTGGCAGAGAATGATTAATCTTCTAGCAACCAATCTGCCACCTATTTTTTAAGTCTAAAGTCTGAAAATAGAATTCTGCAATGTGATAGCATAAGCATTAAGCAAGTCTCAAGGCACTTTTATAATGGAGGAATGCAGCTGCCAGCACATTCAGTTTTCTTTTTGATGGCCTTTCTCTTTAAGATGATTGAGCTTGGCAGTAAGAGAATCAATGGCACCACAGATGTATAAAAACGTGAATTTAAAAACTTGCCAACCTGAGGGTCTTAATGGTCTATTTCTTGTTCCTATATAAAGTTCAATTGCTTCTCAGAAAGATTGAAAGAGCTAACAAGACCAGAATATGTGCAACAATATGTCCCTCTCCCTGAAGCTTTTAAAAGATCGGTCTTTGGCAAGAATAGAATGTTGAATATAGCAAAAAGGAAAAAGTAACTTGCATTTTAATAGTACCTTTGACATTTTCCATTTCTTAAAGTGCTTTACAGCCAATTTTATCTGAGGTACAGTATATTAGTTTAGTTAATACACCTAATTTGTGTATAATAGATCTACAAATATTACATATTGATGGTGTTGATTGACAACTTACATTTGACAGGATACAGATGCCTTGAAATTGAATCCATTTGTGCCTGCTTAATTCATGTATTGTTTGCACCCAAGTCCTACCCATAGTTTTTAAGCCTATAAACAGTGTGAAGGGCTTGCACACTTTTCAGAAATGAAGCATATTGATGATACATAAGTTGATCATTTAAGCACTCGGCAATTAACTAGTTAATCCTGTGGAAGACAATTATAATTCCATTTTTAGTTTAGAACACCTTAAAATGTATTTTGTGGGTGTCAGTAGTATGGTTGGCTTTTGCTGTCTCTAACTGCCAAAACTGAGTAACTTGCTCAGTTAGTCAGAGGTAGTTAAGAGTGCTGGTGGTGTCAGTCCAGGTAAGGGTGGCAGATATTACAGAATCAACAATCCATTAGTTTCATGGTCACCATTATTAACACTGGCTTTTTCTTTGAATTTAACTACTATGGTACCATAGCTGCTGTAGTTCAGATATAGCTGTGCTTGCCTTGTACGTTTTTACCCCACTTCATAATACTAATTCTGTTTTCTTTTATAGTTTTGATCCCCATATATTGTTATGGTGCTGCACCCTTCTGTTTCGTCACCTAGATGAAATCCAGCTTGACCTTGGATGAAATAAAATCAAAACATGCTGGAAATACTGAGCAGGTTGAGCAGCATCTGTGGAGAGAGGTCCATGACCTTTCACAGGACTGAGAAATTTAGAAATCAAACAATTTAAATTGAACAGAAGTGGGAAGTGAGAGAACTATATAAGGTGGAGACCAAGAAAGTGAATAAGATGTGGCTTCTTAATCACAGACTATCTGCCCAGAGGACTTGTAGATGAAGAAAAAATGCTGGAACCAGACATACCATGAAACAACAAAACACTGTAGATGCTAGAAATCTGAACTAAAAACAGAGAATGCTGGAAGTAGCCAGTAAGAATTTAGCATACAGATGTTGAGTATAAATACTTTGGCAGATAAAAGTGATATAATCATAACATTGATGGTTAATAGTGAATTGCAAAAAAAAAATGCCATCTGTCTATCAGAAAATCAGTTTGAAGGGAAGATCGTTGACCCAAAACATTAATGCCTAGAAATTCATCTCTGGTCAGTGCTGCTAAACGTAGAGTGGGAGCACATTGTATTCCACTTCCAAAATTGTTCAATTGTTTTAGAACTGGATTTCAGGGGCAAAATAGAATAAGCTGCTTCTACTATGTGATGTGGTTAGCATTCCTGTTTAGAGTTTCCTTCCCATCAAGACCATAAAGCACAATTGCTTTAAATTTGTCTTAATTTATAGATACTGGAAGTAATCCATGAATTGCATTGCTCAATTCTTACTGCAGCTTTCCATACTTACTGCGGCATTCCCTCTGGATCAAGGATAATTTTCTTCCACTCTGGTTTTGTCAGTTCTGAAGTGGTTAATGAGACCATTGTGGGAATCACCATAATGGAACATACAGAATCCTAAAATTAGATTCATTCAGTACCAGTTTTCACACTGTATGCCTGCTGCTTCCTCCTATCCATCAATGTTTTCCTAACACCTATTCAGGGTATCACTATAGTACGCAGAGAAACTGCATAAGGATGCTGCATAAGAATTTTTTTTAAAAAAGACTTGAAATAACCTATTTTTATAAATAACTGGCAGCAAGCTTAAAGTAATCAAATCAAATGTTATAGAAACAGGAGTAGGCCTTGAGTTCCTTGAATCTGTTCCACCATTTGATTGGATCATGGCTGAAATATATTTGCTCTACTGGCCTTGAATCCGCTGGTTTCTTTTTCCCCCGTGTGTATGGTTACAAAGTTGATTGATTCATTCACATAACTTATTGACAAAAGCTAATATCTCCAATGAGTGCAGTACAAAAAGTGAAGAAGATGCAGCATCCATTCCCTTCTTCATAAAAATAGTGCTAGGGTACTGGGAGAGACAAGCTATCTGTGTCAAAAGACCGCAACAAAAAAAAAGGAATTAAATTTTCAAAAATTGTAATTCCTGTCCCTAGTGAGGCAAGATCAGCGATAATGCCAACTGTGGTAATATTTGCTCAAAGAACTCCCACTGCATATGTCAGAAGACCAGCTGCCGTTTACAAATCTTATATTAGCTGTGGTCTAAAATATAATTTCTGATGTTCTTAATAATTCCCTGTCTCTTCAACAAAAAGGGATCAGAATAGTAAGCATTTCTATCCGTGTTTGGAAGCATCCATTGCCCATAAATAGATGAGGTGACACCATTACCAGAAAAGATGAATTTCAGGAAATATACACAAGCTCATTGAAAGTGTCATGCTTAATGTTTTGGCAGGGACTGGGATGGCAAAGTAGTCTTGGATTCCTAGAAACACTTTAAGATGTAATTGCATTGATTTCTTCTCTTTTTAGATTATTGCTTATCAGCCATATGGAAAATCTGTGGATTGGTGGGCCTATGGGGTATTGCTTTATGAAATGCTGGCTGGTCAGGTAAGAAACTCAGGCAAAGGTGATTTCAAATGAAAATGTTTTCAAGCTTTTTTTTTACAACAAGATAGTTATTGCGGTTAATATCTGAATGATTTAAAAGGGTAGAATTTGATTTTTCCCCCACTTGCTTATTCATTCAAAAATATGATTATGTAGTAAAATTATCCTGGAATATTGATTGAATGAAATATAAATTTTCTTGTGGAAATTAACTGAAATTATGGGAAACTAAAACAAAAATACTCATCTTTTGAACTGAATTGTTAAAAAAAAATTAAGATCAACTCATTTCCTTTTTTTAAAATTGCACCAGAGAGAAAAAAACAAAATAGCATCAGAGGAAACCTTAAGTGCAATTGCGTGACTGCACTATAGGAGTGTGGGAGAAGTGCAAGCTTTTAATGAGTTTTAACCAAGAGAAAGATGGATGAAAGTTTAAACATGAAAAAGCAATTTGCATTTAGAGTGCATCTTTCCTAATTTTTGAATGTCCTAGATTGTTTCGTAAGATAATGAATTACTTTTGATATGTGGTCAATGTTATATAAATTGCATTATCAAGCTTCAAGTATACATGTGCTATTAGTGTCAATATGTAAATGCATTTATTCAAATTTATTTCTGCACTGTACTCATTACAATTAGTTATTTTTCTGCATTTGTGTCACAGTTCAGCAAAATAACGGATGAAGAATATCCAAGTCCAGATTTCAAAAAATTAGGTTTTCTCCAGGCCAAGAGGAGAAACATGGGATCCTGGGCATTATTAGTAGGGACATGGAGCACAAGAGCAAGAAAGCCATGATCACCCTTTATAAAACACTAATTCAGCCACAACTAGAGTATTGCTTCTAGTTTTAGAGGCCACACCTAAGTAAATATGTAAAGTCTTTAGAGGAGGTGAAGTTAATATTTACCAACATTACTCCAGAAATGAAGGAATTTAGTTATGTGACTGGAGAAGTTGGGTTTGTTCTCCTTGAAACAGAGAAAGTTGTGACAGGATCTGACAGAGGTACTTAAAATCATGAAGTGCATGGACAGAGTAGATAGTGAGAAACTCGTTTCCATTGTCAGAGAGGTTAAGGCTAGGAGACATAGAATGAAGATGACTGGCAAAAGACTTTTGGGGGGGGGGGGTGGGGAGGGAAGAGAAGAGAGGGAGAAATGTTTTTACACAGCAGTTCTTATGGAATGCACTACCAGTGGTAGTAGTAGAGGCAGATTCAATTGTAGAGCATCTACAGATACAACAGGCTGAATGGCCATCTTCTATGCTGTAATCATTTTGTGGTGTTAAAACTTTATAAACTTTATTTATACAGCACAGTAACAGGCCCTTCCAGCCCAATGAGCCCGCTATTAACCTGTACGTCTTTGAAATGTGGGAGGAAACTGGAGCACCCGAAGGAAACCCACGCTGTCACAAGGAGAACATACAAACTCCTTACAGACAGCAGCGGGAATTGAACACCAATCGCTGGCGCTGTAATAGCGTTACACTAACCGCTACACTACCATGCCACCCAAGCATGTTAAGTTGAAAGAAAGAAATATTGACTTAAATGACGTGGTTGGTAATTCAATTTGTTTATTTACATTTGTGCACAGCTGCATGTCAAAATTACCTTAGTGATGCTTACTGAGTCAAAAGGTTTTGATTTTAAATTTAAATACCAATCCAGCCATTTGAGTGCAAAAGGCTAGGCAGGTACCTGAGGGGGTGATTCAAAGTGCTCATTTCCTGTACGAGAGGTTAACTAGAGGCCTATCTGTCTTACCTGGAAGAAGAAGATTCCAGAGCACCATTCAAAGAAGCGTGAAGGCATTCTCACCAGAGCTCTGGGAAGTATTATCCATTAGTCAACATCATTAAAACAGACTGGCCTGGATCTTACTTGCTTTTGCACTTGTCCATCTAAGCAACATCTACCTCCACTACTACCATTAAACCATGCAAGGTTTAATACTCTGGTCCTATTCAGTATTCACTTGTCTGGAAAGGAGTTTGATATGTCTCTTTGTATGCAAGGAACACAGTTGTAATGTAAACTGTGTTGCAGCTTTCTAAAATTGACCGTTGTTAACTTGCAATAAACTGCACCCCAGAATACATACTGAAAGGAAATCAACACTAATTGACACATAAGCCAACTGTGAAACTGTAGAAAGTTAAATTCAGAGGCTGCTGTCAAATTTTGTCTCAGCAGGCCATTGAGTAAACAGCAAACATCAGTTGCTAAGCTAACAACTGCAGGAGTGCAGAAAAGCACATGGCAAGAAAGAGAGGGGAAATATTAATTCTTGTAATGATACCCTGCAACATTATATTAGGTTACATATTCTTACCCAAAACGTGTCACAGCAGTTTTTTAACCCTTATCTGAGTTACTGGTACAACAGTTAAAGAATATCTAAGTCCAGGTTTTCAAAAAAAAAATTGTTTTTTCACGGCATATTCAGAACATGGTTAAAAGAGCATTCAGGATCCTGGGCATTAACAGAGGCAGAGAGTACAACAGTAAGGAAGTCACGAAACTCTAACCACAAACTATACACAGTGCTTAAAAATACATTAGATGTGTATTTTGGGGTTGTACTAAATATTAATAATAATGGTAAAAGGATAATCAAGGTGACAGGTGACACGACAGATTCTGAAATAAAAAGTAATTTCAAATGCAGCAAATATTTATTTCTGCTTCAGTACATTTTAATTATTCACTCAACAATACTTTGTGCCGGATGTTTATTCCAACTCAGATGGTTTATAGTAAAAAAGGATTGCTGTGATACATCTCATCTTTTCATATCCTCCCTGTGTCACACTACTGACAACCAACAGAGGATTATCAGCCCCTGCTACAGTTGCTTCGAACAGAGCTAATAAAGCTGTGCAATAGCAATTTGGAATTACTGTTCCTCTGGTTTCCATCTGTTGCTAATCCCTCTAGAATTCTACTCGAAGCCTTTGTACAGCAACATTTCTGAGATGAAAAAAAGTATCACATTTAGAATGAGAATAAATTAAGCTGTACTGTACTGCTGTAGAAGCACCAGAAGGCCTCGAGCAAAAATCTACAGAAACAAAATCAGAGGAGATTCCATCCCCAATACTTCTTGCACCATGCTTATGGTTCACCCATGACTTTAGAAGCAGGTCACTAACCCATCACCAGTGATGTGAGAGTATGGAGTCATAGAGTTATACAGCAAGGAAACAAGCCCTTCAGCCCAACTCTTCCGTGCTGACTGAGGTGCCTTCCTGAGCTAGTCCATTTGCCTGCATTTGGCCCATATCCCGCTAAACCTTTCCCATCCATGAACCTGTCCAAATGTCTTTTAAAAGTTGTAATTGTACCCACCTCTACCAGTTCATTCCATATAATCACCACCCTTTCACAATCGACCTTTCCAAGTTCTTGTCTAATGCCATCAAAATTATCCTTACCCCAATTTAGGACTTTAACTTGTGAACCTGACTCATCTCTTTCAATAACTATTTTCAAGTTAATAGAATTATGGTCAGTGGTCCCAAAGTGCTCCTCCACTGACACTTCAGCCACTTGCCCTGCCTTGTTTCCCAAGAGGGTGTCAAGTGTTGCCCCCCCTCTACATATTGCTTGAGAATACTTTCCTGGGCACAATTTCTCTCCCCTCTAATGCTTTAGCACTTATGGCAGTCCCAGACAATATAAGCAAAGTTAAAATCACCCTCTATTACAACCCTATAGTTGTCTGCGATCTCCCTACATACTTGCTCCTCCAATTCCTGCTAACTATTGGGGAGCCTATAGTACAGTCCCATCAAAGTGATCACCCCCATCTTATTTCTAAGTTTTACCTATAGAGCCTCACTTGATGTTCCCCCAGGAATATCTTCTCTAGGCATTGCCATGATGTTCTCCCTAATCAAAAATGCAACTCCCCCTCCTCACTTACCTCCACCTCCAGCACATCTATAGTGTCTGTACCCCAGAACATTGAGCTGCCAGTCCTGCCCATCCTTCAGCAATGTTTTTTATAATAATTATAATATCACAATCCCAGGTGCCCATCCATGCCCTGACCTCATCTGCGTTAGCTGTCAGGCTTCTTGCATTAAATGCAGTTTAGCCTTCCTTGTTCCCTCTCCTGCCCCTGCCTGTCTTGCCTACTGGACTTGCTCACTTTAATTTCTACATTTGCCTCAACTTTCTCATTGGCCACACCACTACATTGGGTTCCAACCCACCTTCCCCCCACCCCCCAACCACCAGAATAGCTTAAACTCTACAAATCTCTCTGCCAGGATATTGGTTCCCTCCAGTTCAGCTGCAGCCTGTCCCTCTTGTACAGATCACCTCTGTCCCATAAGAGATCCCAATGGTCCAAGAACCTGAATCCCTCCCTCCTGCACCAACTCCTCAGCCATGCATTCATCTGCCCTATCCTCCTATTCCTACCCTCACTAGTACCTGGCACCAGGCATAATCCAGGAGATTACAGATCTTGAGGTCCTTTTTTTTAACCTTTTGCCTAACTCCATAATATCACACTTAGCACTTCTGGACGGAGGTACAAAAAAATGAAGTATTCAGAAGCATTTTCTATTGTTGGTCTAAATTCCAAATTAGTCTGAAGTAGAAAAGTTAAAGAATACTAAAATAAAACAAAGTAACGTCTGGTAAAAACTTGAGCATAGTTTGGTCCATGCAGCCTTGTAAGGAAAACAAGAGCTGAATTGTCAAATATGAAGTAGGTGAACTTTAAAACAATAAAAGTTCTAAAGCTTTGAATAACCAGTTATCCTGGTAGTTTTAAGGATGTTATAACTAAAGCTTTTGTTGTTTTGCTTTTTACGTTCTGACAGCCTCCATTTGATGGGGAAGATGAGGATGAGCTCTTCCAATCTATCATGGAACACAATGTATCTTATCCTAAATCACTCTCAAAAGAAGCTGTCTTGATCTGCAAAGGGGTAAGACATCAATCTGCTAACATGACAACATTTATACAGTATCATCACATTTTATATTGTAAGGTTACTTGTTGCTGCTCTATGTAATGTGATAGGCCAGCAGGATAAAAAGTTTTCATAGGATCATAGACATTTATGACACAGGTGGCCATTCACTATTTCTTGTCCAGGTCAACCAAATAAGAGCTGACCAGCTTAAATCCTATTTTCCAGCTCCCAGTTTGTAGTCAGCTCACCCTAGCACTATTTTGTTTTAATATGATTAGGGTATCTGCCTTTCCCACCCTTTCAAGCAACGAGTTGCTGACCAGACCACCCTCTGGATGAAATATTTCTCCTCAACTTCCCTCTGAATCATTGATGATTACTACAAATTCTTCATAAATCTCCTGTGATCTCCTTTAGCTAATATAATGACTAGGAATGTACAAGGTTTTCGACTTGTTGGCTAAACACCATCTTGTATAGGTCTAACTTGACCTTCCTATTCTTAGCAACATAGTATCAAAATCCATTCATAATTACTTTATCTAGTTTACCTGTTATCTTTAGGGATTTGTGGATATGGTCTTTACGTTCCCTTTTCTCAATATTCCACAGTCATAGGGTCATACAGCACACAAACAGGTCTTCGGCCTACTGTATCCATCCTCATCATTAATTACTAATAATCATAGCTCCTACATTCACATTCAAATCGTTACTGTAACAAACAGTAAGGGTCCCAGCACTGTTCCCTGTGGTATATCGTTGGTCACAGACCTTCAATCACAAAAACTGCCCTCCACCATCACCCTCTATCTCCAGATACCAAACTGGTTTTGGATTCAATTTGCCAACTTGCCCTGGATCCCATGGGCTCTAACCTTTTGGACCAGTCTCCCATGCAGGACCTTTACAAAGGCCTTACTGAAGTCCATGTACAGTAAGTCAACCTTACTGCATTCATTAATACACTTTATTACCTCCTTGAAAAATTCAAACTGGTTAAACAGGATCTCCCCCTAACAAAACTATGCTGACTGTTTTTGATTAATCCCTACCTTTACAAGTTCAGATTAGTCCTGTCCTTCAGAACGTTTTTCCAATAAGTTCCCTAGCACTAATGGTAGATTCACAGGTGTGTAATTACCTGGCATTTCCCTGCTGCCCTTCTTAAATAAGAGCATCACATTTGTTGTCCTCCAGTCAACTGGTACACTAGTGGCCAGTGAAGATTTAAAAATCTCTGTTAGAGCTCCAGCAATCTCCTGCCTTGCCTCCCATAGCCACCTAGGATGCACCTTTTCATGCCCAGGGGATTTATCCACCTTTAAGCTCGCTATGAAATCTAATGCCTCCTCCTTTATAATGATAACATCGCTCCTCTGAATTCTCCAACTACAATGTCTTCACTTTAGTGAAAACAGATGAGAACTATTCATTTAAAACCTCCCTATGTCCTCTGGCTCTTCGCACAGATTGCCATTCTGGTCCTCGATGGGCAGTACTCTTTCCCTGGTTAACCCTCTTGCCCTTAATATATTTCATAAAATATTTTGGGATTTTGCTTAATCTTGTCCATCAGTCATACTTTGTGCCCCATCTTCGCTCTCTTAATTTCATTTTTTTATTATTGTACCCTCCTGCACTTTGTTCTCCTGAAGGGCCTCCCTGGTTTTCAGTTCTCTATGCCTACCACGTGCTTCCTTTTTTGATATATATCCAGCCCTCAATATCCCTTGACATCCTGGGTTCCTTGGACTTGCTGTACATACCTTTCACCCTTGTGGGAACATGTTGACTTTTGAGTGTATTATATTTTCCTTTGCTTCGTTTAGTTTTGCTTTGTTCCCATGCTGAACCTTTGTGAACATTGATATTCTAAAAGGATAGGAACTGCCAACAAAAGTTTCATAATTTCTTCAAGTATTGTTATCTTGAGAGAAGCCTGTTTTGGAGCTAGCATTCTTTTATTTATTCCATTCTTCGCTCAACCAATTATTTGTAATCAATGTAACTAAAATCTATTTAAGCGCATCCTTCCCCAAAATGTGCATATTTCCTTCCCTTTATGAATTTTGAATATTTAGAATAGGTTTTCTTTTTTAGGTTAAAGGAACTGCTGCACTTGATGCCAAAACTGTCAGTCAGTAGATTAGAGTTGGAGTGGGTCATTGAGCAATCTACTCCAGAGCAAGTAAAGACAATTTATTCAAAACACAGACTCTTTGAAGGGATGAGAAACAAACCCCCACAGTAAAAGCAGGGTAATTTTTCAAGTAAAACGCAGCGACCGATGAATACTTGCATATAAATTATATGCAGTGTGGTCACTGAGTTTGATTGACAGGAACTACAGATTTATTCCCAGTGATGTTACCACCATATGCCTAAAAGAATTTTTTTTTCTTTAGCTGATCCTAAATAATTCTATTTCCACTGCAGTGAGAGCAGTGATTAAAATTATATGCTTTATGGTCCAATGTGCTTCACAGTGGTACAAGGAAAATTGTAGTGCCCAAGTCAGGATGTCAGGAAGGTCCAGGTTGCGGGTTTCAGTGGCACATTAAACCCGTGTTGGTGAGCAATGTTATGTGAGTCTTATGATGCAAAGAATATGGAATTGGAAAGAAAACGAAGGAGGATATAATACCAAAACTAGCAGTAGTGGAGAGATGGTATTGTTAGCATGAATGTGGAAGCTGACTCCCCTTGGTCAAGGAGGTGGGTTTTGAAAAAGAGGGAGTCAACGCAGTAGTAGGGTTTAGGAAGGGAATTCTGAAGTCCAAGGCCTGCACATTTAAAGGCAAAGCCACAAACAATTGGGCAGAATGCATAGGAGTTGAGTTAGAGGAAATTTGGGAATTTGTTCTAGAATAGGTTATAGACATTGGAGAGGTGAAGGAAAGCAATGATTTAGACATAAGGTTGAGAGCTGCAAGTTTGAAATGTTAGAATATGTGGCAACATTGTAAGTAAGCAAAGGCAAGGGTGATGAGCCTGCAGAACTTGGTGAATGATATATTTAGTTAATTGTGTGGAGATTAGGAGGAAAGCTGGAGAGCAATGTAGGTGATAAACGTCCAGGATGCAGGTTTCAGTGGCACATTAAACCGGTGTTGGTGAGCAATGTTATGTGAGTCTTATGATTACCAAAACTAGTAGTAGTGGAGAGATGGTATCGTTAGCATGAATGTGGAAGCTGACTCCCATGTCTGCAGACAATATTGCTCAGGTACAACAAGAAAGGGGTAGAGAATACAGTATATCCTCGAGCAACTTGAGAGATAGAGAAGGAAAACTATTGCAAGAAATGCAAGAATGGAAACAAGTCAATGGAGTCCTTTTAAGTTAAACAACAGATTAGCAGTATTGGTTATCCATATTAAAGGCTTTAGGGAGATCTAAGAGGGATTCCAGTCCCAATTCTGTGTTGGGTTATTTCAGTTCAATGGGAGATGAGAAAACTTGAAGATTTAAATGAGACATGCTAGAGATAAAAATTCATATCTAGGAGACAATGACCTTTAAGGAAGAAAGAAATCATTGAACACAGAACAGTACAGCACAGGAATAGGCCCTTCAGTCCATGATGTTAGGGTGATATTTTCCAAAAAAGAACAATAAAAACATTAGAGGGCTGATAATACAATTTTGTTAGTGATTTATAATGTCGACTACAATAGATGTTAAGAAGCAAAAGTTGGACAGTCATCAACTTGGCATGAATGGGATTGTGGGAGCAACAAAGTTGAACACTTGGAAGAGATGTGCTCAGGCAGGGCACTGGGGAGAGGGGAATGGTAAAGAATCTAGAGAGATGGGAACTATAGGCAATAGGAGAGAAATCCTTAGGGATGTATGACTTGGTGAGCAAGGGGAGGATGAGAAAGCAGCAGAAACAAAAAACATCCAAAAACTCCTCAGACTTGTGACCTTTTGTGGCATGAGAATAGACTTGGAGATAGTTTACAAGAATGATCCCGGGAATGAAAGGGTTAACATATGAGGAGTGTTTGATGGTTCTTGGCCTGTACTCACTGGAGTTTAGAAGGCTGAGGGGGGAATCTCATTGAAACCTACCAAATATTGAAAGGCCTGAATAGAGTGGACATGGAGAGAATGATTTCAGCAATGGGAGAGTCTAGGACCAGAGGGCACAGCCTCAGAATAGAAAGACATCCCTTTACAACAGAGATGAGGTGGAATTTCTTTAGCCAGAGAATGGTGAATCTGTGGAATTCATTGCTACAGATGGCTGTGGAGACCAAGTCATTGGGTATATTTAAAGCGGAGGTTGATAGGTTCTTGATTAGTAAGGGTGTCAAAGGTTACGGGGAGGAGGCAGGAGAATGGGGTTGACAGGGAAAAGTAAATCAGCCATGATCAAATGGCGGAGCAGACTCAAAGGGCTGAATGGCCTAATTCTGCTCCTATGTCTTATGGTCTTCAAGTTCAGTCATTTGTGGAAAAAGAGCGAATCCAGGAGTCATTCAAAGCACAGAAAGCTAACAGAGCTGCTGGTGTAAATCATCCTGTTAAGTCACAGTGCCAACAAAGGAGATTGACTCTGAGCTCCAAGAGCTATGTTAAGTCCTTGATTGATAGTAGATCAGTAGGGTGATGTAACTCATTCTAACCAAAACCCAAGAATCAAGAACAGTAAAGACTAATGAGAAAGGGAACAATGAAGGGTAAACCCATGAAATCAGAGAAGATGTAAAAGTTCTGTCTGAGTAAGAAAAACAAAAAAAGTTCAAGAGCAGAGTCAACAGTCACAGGAGAAAGTGGATGAAGCAAAGTCATTCAGCTGCTCCCAAACAGGGTTAGCTTGAGTGAAAAATTCAGGAAGAACAGAATCAGACCCTACAGGAATAAATTGGATCAATTATAGCAAGTTGAATACTGTGGAATGTTGGGGAAATATGACTTTAATTAAAAAGGCATGCACATAACTGTAGCATACTCAAAAAAAAATTGCCAAGAAGGTCCCTGTACGATAATTTACATCTAGCATATGTGGTAACTAGCATAGAACCATACAGTACAGAAAACAGGCCATTTGGCCCTTCTAGTCTGTGCCGAAACTTTATTCCGCTAGTCCCATTGACCTGCACCCAATCCATAACCCTCCAGACCTCTCCCATCCATGTATCTATCCAATTTATTCTTAAAAACTTGAGAGTGAGCCCACATTTACCACGTCAGATGGCAGCTCGTTCCACACTCCCACCACTCTGAGTGAAGAAGTTGCCCCAATGTCCCCCCTAAACCTTGCCCCTTTCACCCTAAAACCATATCCTCTCGTACTTATCTCTCCTAATCTAGGTGGAAAGAGTCTACTTGCATTTACTCTGTCTATACCCCTCATAATTTTGTAAACCTCTATCAAATCTCCCCTCATTCTTCTACGCTCCAAGGAATAAAGTCCTAACCTGTTCAATCTTTCCCTGTAACTCAACTCCTGAAGACCCTGCAACATTCTAGTAAATCTCCTCTGCACTCTTTCAATCTTACTGATATCCTTCCTATAGTTAGGTGACCAGAACTGCACACAACTCTAAATTTGGCCTCACCAATGTCTTATACAACCTCACCATAACATCCCAACTCCTATACTCAATACTTTGATTTATGAATGCCAGGATGCCAAAAGCTTTCTTTACAACCCTGTCTACCTGTGACGTCACTTTCAGGGAATTATGTATCTGAACTCCCAGACCCCTTTGTTCCTTCGCACTCCTCAGTACCCTACCATTTACTGTGTATGTCCTACCTTGATTTGTCCTTCCAAAATGCAACACCTCACACTTATCTGCATTAAATTCCATCTGCCATTTTCTGGCCCATTTTTCCAGTTGGTCCAGAACCCTCTGCAAACTTTGAAAGCCTTCCTCGCTGCCCACAACCCCTTCAATGTTAGTGTCATCAGCAAACTTGCTGATCCAATTTACCACATTATCATCTAGATCATTGATATAGACAACAAACAACAATGGACCCAGCACAGATCCCTGAGGCACACCAGTAGTCACAGGCCTCCAGTCTGAGAAACAATCATCCACTACCACTCTCTGTCTTCTCCCACACAACCAATTTCAAATCCAGTTTACAACCTCTCCATGGACACCTAGTGTCTGAACCTTCTGAACTAACCTCCCATGTGGGACCTTGTCAAAGGCCTTACTAAAGTTCATGTAGACAACATCCACAGCCTTTCCTTCATCTACTTTCTTGGTAACCTCCTCAAAAAACTCTACAAGATTCATTAAACATGATCTACCACGCACAAGGCCATGCTGACTATCCTTAATCAGCCCTTGGCTCTCCAAATACTTGTATATCCGATCTCTCAGAACACCTTCCAATAATTTACCTACTACTGATGTCAGGCTCACCAGCCTATAATTACCTGGTTTACTTTTAGAGCCTTTTTTAAACAACGGAACAACATGAGCTACCCTCCAGTCCTCCGGCACCACACCCGTGGCTAAGGACATTTTAAATATATCTGCCAGGGCCCCTGCAATTCCTACACTAGTCTCTCTCAAGGTCAGAGGAGATATCTTGTCAGGCCCGGGGGATTTATCTACCTTTATTCGCTATAAGGCAGCAAGCGCCGCCTCCTCTTTAATCTCTATATGTTCCATGACACTCCTGCTTGTTTCCCTTCCTTCCATATCCACTATGCCAGTTTCCTGAGTAAATACTGATACAAAAAAACTGTTTAAGATCTCCCCCATCTCCTGAGGCTCCACACATAGCCCACCACTCTGATCTTCTAGGGGACCAATTTTGTCTCTTACTATCCTTTTACTTTTTATATACTTGTAGAAACTCTTCGATAGTTGAATTATCCTGGATAATAGTAACTTTTCATGCATTTATGACCTCCAATGTTTTCCCCTCTCATGCACACACATTTACTTCCCTCAGGATATAATGATTGGTCTTTTAGTTAGACTTTAATATGAATATACCACTTAATGTCAGAACAAATATCTGTCTGCACCAGTAATATAGCACAATACCTTGCTGACCCCAAGATGTTGGCAACTTGCCCTGTCTCCCCTTAGCACAACAGTTGATTGATGGAGAGGGAGAATATTCAGTTTTCTCCTTTATTCCAGCTCCATTCCACACTTCTGTCTGTACAGATCCAATAAAATAGGATTCTCTCCCAAAAGCTCTGATTGTTATTGGCAGGGGTGGGGGAGTGGGGTGGGGTTGCACAGAGTGAAAATAGTAAAGCTGAGAACACAGAAATCTCACCAGATTTAAAGACAGAACTGCAATATTTTCTTTCATTTCCAACCTGGCCAGTAAATTGAGAGGCAGACCAGCTGCTTGAAGTGAAAATAAAAGGCAAGAGGTTGCGCCCAGGAAAAATGGGTCAATGCCCATCAGTTTATAAAGAAAGTCAGTCCTTGATGATAGCAAGCGTGTGAACAGAAATCTGAAGGTAGTGAGCCAAAGGTGTATGTGGAGATTGCCAATTGTGGCATGGTTCCCTTCCTCCCATATCCACTATGCCAGTTTCCTGAGTAAATACTGATACAAAAAAACTGTTTAAGATCTCCCCCATCTCCTGAGGCTCCACACATAGCCCACCACACTGATCTTCTAGGGGACCAATAGTAATTAATTTTTAATAGTAAGTAATTTTTAACCCTCTTGCCAGTGGTGGAAGGTTTAAAATCAAGGGCAAGATGTCCAGGCTCTGAGTTAGCAAGGTGATAATATCATGACAGTTGTGCTCATTGGCATGAGGTAGCTGAAGATTCCTTTCTTTTTCAATCTTTTTATTAGTTTTCAAATTAATACAGATTGATATATAGCATCAATATTTATACATGTAATACAAAGAGATCAGGATAACAATCATAGCATAGATAATCATAAAGAACAATAAAATATAAAAAAAATCTGTAGATCCAATGATCTCTTAGTAAATGAATATAGTATAAAAGAAAGGAAAGAAAAAGATTTATTATATAAATTTTAAAAAAAAACAAATCAATAAGAAAAATTGTAAACAATATAAACTAAACTAAACAAAAAAAATTTCCAAAAAAAAAGAAAAAAAAACTGGGCTAAAATTTCTCAGTAGAAACAGAGCAATATTATGTCGTCAACTCCATTCCTCCAAGTTGGAAAATTATTGAAAGGGGATCTACATCATGTGAAAATATTGAATAAATGAGGTAGCTGAAGATTTCACTGAGGTTTACAGGTGGTGACCCTCTACCTCCTAGTTCATAAGAATTGCAATAAAAAGCACTTGCCCATTGGATCTAGCAGCTACTGCCTCCCATAAATTATGTCGTTTTTTTTTTCCCGTGAATGCCACTGACAACTGTTAATTTAAATAAGGTTCCCAATTGCACTAAAGGAGCCTGATTTATTTATGTTAAAATGAGTGCAGTAATCTTCCCACCTGAAAGCATGATGCCTGTTACAGAGAATGGCAGCAGATATATACAAGGCATATTGGGATATGCTCCTGTTTTTTTCCTTTTTTCATTTTTAACCCTCTTGCCAGTGGTGGAAGATTTAAAATCAAGGGCAAGATGTCCAGGCTCTGAGTTAGCAAGGTGATAATATCATGACAGTTAAACTCATTTTTTTGTGGCATTTTTTCAGATTAACAATCCAGGCTCTGAGTTAGCAAGGTGATAATATCATGACAGTTAAACTCATTTTTTTGTGGCATTTTTTCAGATTAACAATCCAAGCCATTTCCAAAGGCCATTCACTAGAACTATTTATTTTATTCATACATAACCAGATAATGGTACTTTTGTCATGTTTAAAGACATCAGAACCACAATACTTCCTACTGCACTCACTGCAGCCTTGCTAGACCATATCTCTAGTGCTCCTTTTCACTTTACCAGACACAAGCCACTAGTACTTTACTCCAGTGACCTGTACCCAAAGATATTGTATCAGTTTATAGTTACAGACCTATGACCACCAGCACAGTGCATAAAGCTGGATATGGACCTGGATCATGACTCAGGACCAGGACCTTGGACATGACCCAATGTGGTCCCTGGGAATCTCATCCCTAGTCCCATACCCAATCAGATCCCTCACCTTAGGTGGGCCTCAAGATCTAGTACCTGATATTGGAAAAGCTCTGGAGGCGAGGATGGGCCAGATTGGCACATCCTACAGGCTATATGTGGCCTGGAGGTCATAGGATGTGCACCACAGTATTATAGTATGTCAGATTTTCTCTTTCCCTCCAGCCAAAACAGTTATAGGTCCTCCCCAGGTTATGACAGGGTTCCATTCCTGTGAACAGTTCACAAGTTGGAAATGTGGCCACAAACCGAATTCCCACATGGCAGAATATACCTGCAGCCCTGCAGCAGCTGGCAGATCTATCCTGCCAGTCTCCCAAATGCTTGTCCGTATGTATAGGCTGTACATAAATTGGGCATTCATAAGCTGGGGAGGACCTGTATATAAAGGGTTAGACTCAAAGAACAATTGAATGTGTTTGTCTGACATTCATTCAGATCCAAAGCTTCAGAAAGTAAGGTTTTATTTAGACTGTAACTTCAGTAACTTGTGTTATCACCCTTTAAAAAAGGCACCTCCTTTGTCGATACAAAAGCCAAATGCTGCATTGCAAATGTGAAATGAAAATGCTGTGGAAGGTGAAACAGAGCTAATGACTATTCATTGGAACAGGGCTAATAAAAGATCATGGATCTGAAACACAAGTTCTATTTCTTTTGTCACAGATTCTGAGTATTTCCAGTATTTTCTGCCTTTGGAAAGCAGAGTCCTTCAAATAATATTATGTAAAAATGGAAATTCAACTGTTCACTGTTTAGCAGAGATGGTAATCCAGTTCTTCAAACTGCTTAACTCCTCCACTCAAGTGGCAGAAAAAGAAATTTAGGCAAACAAATTATTTCTATGCACTCAGTTGAATTTGAAGACCTGTATAAAGAAATCTGTTTACTTGTCAAACACTCTATCTTGATGGCTATAATTAATGTTGAAGCTATCATAATGAAAATTATATCCCTTTTCAAAAAAGTATTGCAGAAGGAGAAAAAAAAACATTAATCTTTTTGGCTTTTTGACAAAGACTCGGTATTTTTGCTTAAACACTGAATGTTCAGCCACGCGAAAGGAAATAACACTGTGTTACTTTGCTTGTTAATATGGAGGTAAAATAACACAAGCACATTTGGAAGCTATGTCATCCAAAGCTAATGGTTTTCTCTTCAATGATTATCATCATATATTGTAATTTCCAATTGTAATTTAAAGGTTTCAACAATTATTTCAAACTAATTTCCCTGATATTATTGGTCTACCTGTTGAAGCTAATTTTTAAATTAACAAAATTACAATAAGGGAACAAAAATAAGAGATTGGGATTCTTTGAAACTTTCATCACAACATCATGGTGCGAAGGGCCTGTTCCTGTGCTATACTGTTCTATGTAGATGTTATAGTGGTGCTCATGTTGATATGCTGTTTATTTTTATTTAAGTATAGAACAGTAACTCCAAAATCAGCCAAACATGGTTGTAAAATCTTACAACCAGGGTGTAATAGTTTCAAAAACTAATACTAGGCTAAAGTAGTGGATTTTTAAGCAGCTTCCTAAATTCCAGGCATTCCTGAGTTTAGCACCTATGCTGCTTAAATCACAGCTGCCAAAAGTGGTCCAAAGGAAACCAGAAATACACCAGAAGCCCAGATTGTTGAATCTCAGTACTCAGAGAGCTGTAGGGTTTGAAGAAGTTACAAAAATAGGGACAACTTATGCCATGGAGAAATTTGATTGTAAGAATGAGAATTTTGAATTGAGGTTTTAGTGAACCAGGAGATAATGTAGATTGAGGAGGACAGGGCTCATGCGTGACTGCAAGAATTAGTGCCAATAAAAAAAATACAGTAAAAGCAGCACAACTGTTGCAGTATGGCCATGATCTTGGAGTACAACAACTGAATTTGAATAGATTACGATTTCAACCCCCTTCCCCAAGAATATATAACAACATCCATTGGTGAGTTACAATTGGAAGAAGGCTGAAGGGGTACGATTTGGAGTCTTTGCCTGAAAGATTATGTAGGTCACACTACTGCGAGTTGTTCTTTACCTCCAGCTAACGACTTCACCATCAATGATGCTTGAACTTTGGAGCTGTGATGTAAATAGCTGGTTTATTGCTTTAGAATCTTCATTGATAAGGCTATTTACCATACTTACATTTTAAGATGATTAAGCTATTTTTTTAATCCACTCATGGTAATTTATGGGAGCATCAACTACATCAATACACCGTTGAACCAAATGCATTAACTGCACTCATTAAAATTAAAGACCCCCAAAAAGACTCTACCCGTTGCTTTGTGGTGCAGTTGGGCCGTTCAGCTTCACACTAATTAACACAGAGCATGTGCAGTATCATTGATGAGTCTCTAAACAGTATCTTTGCTCTTTTATGTTGTCCCAGCTAAAGAATCCCTGTACGTTAGGGATCTGGAGAAAGGAACCCACTTTGGAAAGAATGATCCTATGTCAGGTAGTAGTTCATCTTCCCAAACACAACCATCCCCAAGGCTGTGCCTCAGTATCCCATTCAAAGACAAGGAAGTCTATTAATAGAATCAACCTGACAATAGAATCAAAATAGCAATGAGAATGTTATCAGTTTTTCAACTGAAACAAACCATTAGATTTTGTGAGCAGCGCCGGGTTTGGGGCATTACACCCACACTCGAGGAGATGCAACAAAACAAGTTACTATACAATAAATGACTGGACATTTCTGCAGTGGGGAACAAAAGGACCTTGGATTTTATGTCCATAGGTCCTTAAACGTAGCAGAACAGGTCAATAAGTTGGTTAAAAAGCCAAAACAAAATACAAGGACAGGAAATGTTGCCAAAATTGTACAACACTAGTTAGACTGCAGCATAAGTATTGTGGACAGATCTGATCACCACTTTATAGGACAGATGAAATTGCACTGAAGAAAGTTTAGAGGAGATTTGCAAGGATGTTGGCAAGGCTAGAAAATTAGTCTGAACAGTCAGTGCAGAGCAAACTTGAGGAGCCAATTAGCCTACGCCTGCTTTTTATGTTCTTATGGAAACCTCTTGTTTATAAATATAAGCTGAATGAATTGGCAAAAGCATTTAAATGTTCCATATGTTATAGTTAATGACCTGTTGGAAAATAACACATGCACATTTATTTCTGCTCGTGTTGAGTCATAAAAAAAAGTAAAGAAAAACTAGAAAATTTCTTCCAACTGTGTAGTATTTTTCACAATAAAGGCAAGGATGATATGGTATATAAGAATCAGTCACAATATAACTTTATAAAATCTGTTTTTGTTAAATGTTTTACAAAGTAGTTGTAATAGAACTTTCCTTCTAAGTGGGGGTTTATGGCTTGTTTTTGAGCTGTTACATTTCAAGAAACAGCTCTCAGTACTCTAAGAAGCTCTTAAAGTAAGACATGTTGTTGTAATCTCAAAGGTGTTTTTGATATTTCCCTTTCCCAGTTGATGACAAAGCATCCAGCAAAGCGTCTTGGATGTGGACCCGAGGGAGAAAGGGATATTCGGGATCATGCTTTCTTCCGAAGAATTGACTGGGAGAAACTGGAACAAAGGGAGATACAGCCTCCATTCAAACCAAAAGTGGTGAGTGTGCCAAATTACAAACACCATTGATGTCATGTGTAGGAAAACTAGGTCGTGTGCACTGAGTTCCAATTTATAGAACACTTTATTAAATAGATGTACTGATAACAGTAGGGTATTAAACAATAAATCAGTTACAATTTGAAGTATGAAGTTTCAAGCATGTATTTCCTGTGCTAAGTTTTCTCAGTGATTTGAACGTGTACCTGTCCAGGGTGCTTTGTTTAATGTGTCAAACAAAGCCTGAGGATTAAACAAGTAACATGAAACTGTAATTTAGTGATCACTAAATCATATGCAGGATTGATGATCATATGTGCATCCAGCATATGACATGTTGTTCGGCAAATTACTTGTACTTGAAAATCACTGTTAAAGGAATAATGCAAGTTAAGCTTCTCACTGAAAAGCAACTCGAGTCAAATATCTTAAACTGTATCAGGTTAATTTCTGTGCATCTGAACTAGAAAAATATTCTACTATTAGTTTAAATAATGTGGATTGTATCCACCGAAGCTGAATGTTCCTTTTCACAAGTTTCAACAGACCATTGAAGATTCAGTTTCCAAGCATGCCTAGCCTTGTGCCATTTCTTTACAGTTAGTCTAAAAGAATCGGGTTTGCAGTCAAGCATGTTGCAGTATCCCTTTGCACATAAGGACGAGTAGTACTGATTACTGAGGTAGTACTGATTACTGTGGCATAAATTCAAGTGACAAACAGCACTTTTCCCAGAGGCAAGGAGAAAGAAAGTAGCAAATCAACTGCCTTATAGTCACATGCCTCAGCTGAGACAACAGCAGCACTAGCAGACACCAAGGAGTAGATAAATATCTTGCCATTTTTACTGAAGATTAGTAATTGACAAAGAATAATTCTTAGAGATGCAAGATTACAAAAGACGTGCATTTACATTTCAGCTCAGATCTCACATACAGCTCTATAGCCAACAGTCCTTCTGAAATATTATAATGCATGAAATGCAGCAGCCAATTTTTTTTTCCTAAAAACACAGATGAAACTTAACTGAGCCAAATGTAAAATACTTCACAAAAGAAATACAGTAGTTGATGTATGTACTGTAACTCGTGTTGAAATGTGGAGATAAAATTGAAAGAGACCATGTAGTTTTAGTAAATTTATCCTTTAATCCCTCTAACCAATGAATAAAGCCAATAGCAGGTTGAATACAAGTCAGTGTGTGTGTGTGTGTGTGTGTGTGGCCAACTGTCAAAGAATAAGCTGAGTATAGTATTTGTGCATCAAAACATAGACTTTTTTTTAAGTACATTAAGGGCAAGAGGGTAACCAGGGGAAGTATAGAACATACTAGGTACTGAAGAGGCAATCTGCATACAGCTGGAAGATGTGGGTGAGATCTTAAATGAATAATCCTCGTCTGTCTTCACTATGGAAAAGAACATTATAGTTGCAGAATTCAAGGAGGGTGAAGGGATGGTGAAATTCTAGATTACATTTAAAAAGGTGTCTCAGCGGGTTTAAGGCTTGACGAGATGTCCCAGGCTGTTATGGAAAGCAAAGGAAATTCCTGGGGCTCTGTCAGAAATTTTCAAATCTTCTCTGGCCACAGAAGAAGTGTTAAATACTGAAGGACAGCAAATGTAGTATCTTTATTCAAGAAGGGCAGTAGTGATAAGCCAGGTAATTAAAGGCTGGTGAGAGTAAATTCAATAGTAGGGGAATTATTGAAAATTTTGAGTAATGGAATTAATCAGTATTTGGAGAGGCAGTATTAATCAAAGGTAGTCAGCCTGGCCTTGTTTAGGGGAGATCCTGTTTAACTAATTTGATTGAATTTTTTGAAGAGGTAACTATTTGTGGGTAGTGCAGTTGATATAGTCCACATGGACTCCAGAAAAGCCTTAGACAAAGTCCAACATTGGAGATGGGTACAAAGTCCATGGGATCCAGGGGAATTGACAAATCCGATCTGAAATTGGCACAGTGATGGGATCGTCGCGTTTTGTTTTTGTTTGGAAGCCAGTGATCCATGGTGTTAAACAGGGATCGGTCCCAGTAGTACAGCTAGTAAAGCTGCTGCTTTACAGTTCCAATGACTCAGGTTCAATCCTGAATCCAGTACTGTCTCTATGGAGTTTGCACGTTCTCCCCGCAACTACATGGTTTTCGCTGGTCACTCCGCTTTCCTCCCAAATCCCAAAGTGCAGGTGTGGTTTGTAGAATTAATGAGAATAGGTTATAAGGAAGATTAATGGGAGAATAGGATTGCTCGATGAGGCGGCATAGACTCCATAGTGAAATGGCCTCCTATATCAAAAGGAAATATGGAATATGCTGGGATCATTTTTGTTTGTTATATACCTTAACAATCTGGATGTGAATGTAGAAACTATGATTAGTAAGTTCAAAGAAGACATGAAAATTGGTGGTGTTGATAATGAGAACAATACTGATGAGTTTGTAAGATGGGCAGAGCAATGGCAGGCAGAATTTAATCCTGAAAAATGTGATGCACTTTAGTTGGATAAACAAGGCTACAATATATGCAATGAATTGTTAGTCTCTAAGAAATACTGAGGACAAGGTGTACATGTCCAAGGATTCCTGAAGACAGAAGCACAGGTAGATAATGTGATTAAGAAGGTATACAGGATACCTCCCTTCATTATATAAGTATGTAAAACATTATTTAGGCCACAGCTGGTGTACTGTGTGCATTATTGATCTCCGCACTATAGGAAGGATGTGATTGTACTGCAGAAGGTGCAGAGGAGATTCACTCGGATTATGTGAGGCATAGGTAAAATAGATGGTGAGAAACTTCTCTGCATAGAAGAGGAGTCAATATTGGTATTGGTTTATTATTGTCACTTGTACCAAGGTACAGTGAAAAGCTTGTCTTACAAACCAATCGTACAGGTCAATTCATTACACAGTGCAGTTACATTGAGTTAGTACAAAGTGCGTTGATGTAGTACAGGTAAAAACAGTAACAGTACAGAGTAAAGTGTCACAGCTACAGAGAAAGTGCAGTTCAATAAGGTGTAAGGTCACAACAAGTGACGTGAGGTCATAGTCCATCTCATTGTATAAGGGAACTGTTCAATAGTCTTATCACAGTGGGGTAGAAGCTGTCCTTAAGTCTGGTGGTACGTGCCCTCAGGCACCTGTATCTTCTACCCGATGGAAGAGAAGAGAGAATGTCCCAGGTGGGTGGGGTCCTTGATTATGCTGGCTGCTACACCAAGACAACGAGAGGTAAAGACAGAGTCCAAGGAGGGGAGGCTGGTGTCCGTGATGTGCTGGGCTGTGTCCACAACTCGCCGCAGCTTCTTGCGGTCCTGGGCAGAGCAGTTGCCGTACCAAGCCGTAATACATCCAGATAGGATGCTTTCTATGGTGCATCGGTAAAAGTTGGTGAGAGTCAAAGGGGACAAACCAAATTTCTTTAGCCTCCTGAGGAAGTAGAGGCGCTGGTGAGCTTTCTTGGCTGTGGCATCTACGTGATTTGACCAGGACAGGCTGTTGGTGATGTTGACTCCCAGGAACTTGAAGCTCTCGACCCTCTTGACCTCAACACCATTGATGTAGATGGGTGCATGTACACCGCCCCCTTTCCTGAAGTCAATGACCAGCTCTTTTGTTGACATTGAGGGAAAGGTTGTTGTCATCAATAACCAGAGGGCATAGGTTTAAGGTAAAGGGTAGGAGACTTAGAGGGGATTTGAGAAAGATTTTATTTGCCCAAAGGA
This sequence comes from Pristis pectinata, assembly GCF_009764475.1. NCBI lineage: Eukaryota > Metazoa > Chordata > Chondrichthyes > Rhinopristiformes > Pristidae > Pristis > Pristis pectinata. The sequence goes on from NC_067422.1 coordinate 4,846,264, forward strand.
TGATTGAAATCTGGAAAGCACTGTTTGAGGTTGTGGAAGCAGGTACTTTCATAACATTTAAGGAATATTTAGATGAGCACCCAAAATACAATGGCATAAAAGGCTACAAGCTGAGTGCTGGAAAATGCTATTAATACCCAATAACCCGCACAGGCATGGTGGCCTGCAGGTCTTCCTTCCTTGCTTAATGACACAACACTCTTAAAGGCCATCCAGAAAATAGGCAGAAAATGGAAGATAACTTTTTTTTTTGTAAAGAGATGTCCAAAATGTAATCTTATACACAAGTATAGTAAAACCCTGATAATTTGGCACTCTAAGGACTTTAATGGTAGAAGATTGGCAGCTCGCGCCAGTGAGGGTAAAAATAGGAAGATATGGCAGATGAATGCATGGCTGAAGAGTTGGTGCATGGGGCAGGGTATCAGATTTGTGTATCACTGGGATCTCTTCTGGGGAAGGTATGACCTATACAAAAGGAACGGGTTACACCTGAACTCAAGAGGGACAAATGTCCTTGTGGACAGGTTCGCTTGAGCTGTTGGGGAGCGCTTAAACTAGGATGGCAGGGGGATGGGAACCAGAGTGTTAGGTCAGATGATGGAGCAATTGGTGTAAAGGTAGATGCGTTGTGCAGAGACGCTATCAAGAAGGACAGAAAATGGATAGGGCATAAATGCAGTCAGTTGGATGGGTTGAAATGTGTCAACTTTAATGTGAGAAGCATTAAGAATAAATGTGATGAACTTAGAGTATGGAGCAGTACATGGAATTACAATATTGTGGCCATTACAGAGACTTGGCTTTTGCAAGGGCAGGATTGGCTGCTTGATGTTCCAGGGTTTAGATGTTTCAGAAGGGATAGGGAAAGAGGTAAAAGGGGTGGGGGGGGGGGGGTGCTAGGGGAGGCATTGCTAATCAGAGACAGCATCACAGCTGCAGAATGGGATGACATTGTGGAAGGATCATCTATAGAGTCAGTGTGGGTGGAAATCAGAAACAGGAGGGGAGCAATCACTCTATTTGGGAGTATTCAAGAGGCCCCGCCCCCCAGTAGCCACCAAGACACTGAGGAGCAGATAAGTGGGCAGATTTTGGAAAGGTGCAAAAATAACAGGGTTATTATCATGGGAGACTTCAACTTCCCTAATATTGATTGGCACCTCCTTAGTGCACAAGATTTAGATGGGGCAGATTTTGTTAGATGTGTCCAGGAAGGATTCCTGACACAATATGTGGACAGGCCAACTAGAGGAGAGGCCATACTGGATCTAGTACTAGGCAATGAACTTGGTCAGGTGACAGACCTCTCAGTGGGCGAGCATTTCAGAGATAGTGACCACAACTCCCTGACCTTTCGTATAGCCATGGTCAAGGATAGGGGCAGACAATATGGGAAAGTCTTTAATTGGGGGAGGGCTAATTACAATGGTATTAGGCAGAAGCTTGGGAGTGTAAATTGGGAACAGATGCTCTCAGGGAAATGCACAGCAGAAATATGGAGGCTGTTTAGGGAACACTTGCATGGGGTTCTGAATAGGTTTATCCCACTGAGACAGGGAAAGGATGGTTGGGTAAAGGAACCATGGTTGAGAGGTGAAACATTTAGACAAGAGGAAGGAGGAAGCATACTTAAGGTTTCGGAAGCAAAGATCAGACAGGGCTCTTGAGAATTATAAGGTTGTCAGAAAGGAGCTTAAGAAGGGACTTGAAGGAGCTAGAAGGGGACATGAGAAGGCCTTGGCGAGTAGGATTAAGGAAAACCCCAAGGAGTTCTACACATATGCAAAGAACAGGAGGATAACTAGAGTGAGGGTAGGACTGCTGAGGGATAAAGGGGGAAATGTGTGCCAGGAGGCAGAGGAGGTAAGGGAGGTCCTTAATGAATACTTTGCTTCAGTGTTCATGAGGGAGAGGGACTTTGACGAATGAGGTCTGTGTAGAACAGGCTAATGTACCGGAGCATGTTGAGGGTCATTAAGGACACTCACCATCCAGGACATGCCCTCTTCACGTTACTACCATCGGGGAGGAGGTGCAGGAGCCTGAAGACTCACACTCAACGTTTCAGGAACAGCTTCTTCCCCTCTGCTATCAGATTTCTGAAAGGTCCATAAACCCATGAACACTACCTCATTATTCCTCTTTTGCACTATTTATTTATTTTTGTAATTTATGGTAATTTATGTCTTTGTCTTGCACTGTACTGCTGCCACAAAACAACAAATTCCACGACATATGTCAGTAATAATAAACCTGATTCTGAGTAGATTTATATAGGTTGGCACAACAACATGGGCTATGTTCTCAGTTGTGATTTTCTTGATTGTTGGATATTACACATGCACACACTTCTATTGCACTTTATGATTTTACATGGTAGAATAATAAATATTGCAATGAACCTAGTGTTTTAAAGGGTCCGCAGGAAACGGGGACCCCAATGTGCCAGATACCAAACCATCAGGATTTCTGAGCAACAGGATAGTGGAATTTTATTGAATCAGTATCATGTTTATTATCACTGACATATGTCGTGAAATTTGTTGTTCTGCGGCAGCAGTACAGTGCAAGACAACAACACAAAAATTACTAATAAGTTACTAAAATAAATAAAAGGAATAATGAGGTGGGGTTCATGGACCGTTCAGAAATTTGATGGCGGAGGAGAAGAAGCTGTTCCTGGAATGTTGAGTGTGGGTCTTCAGGGTCCTGTACCTCTTCCCCGATAGTAGTAAGGTGAAGAGGGCATGTCCCGGGTGGTGAGGGTCCTTAATGATGGATGCCACCTTCTTGAACCATCGCCTCTTGAAGATGTCCTCGATGGCAGGGAGGGTTTTGCCCGTGATGGAGCTGGCTGAGTCGACAACCCTCTGCAGCCTCGTTCGCTCCTGCGCATTAGAGCCTCCATACCAGGCAGTGATGCAACCAGTCAGAATGCTTTCTGACAGCACAGTCGCACTGACTGTAGTCTCCCAATAAGGGAGTTGCGGAGGGAGGCATAGAGGCCCAGGTTTTGAAGCTTCTTGATTAATACTGAGGGGATGATGGTGTTGAACACCAAGCTATAATCGATAAACAGCAGCCTGACGTATGTTTTGCTGTTGTTTAGGTGCTCCAAGCCAAGTGGAGAGCCAGTGAGATTGCGTCCACTGTAGACCCGTTGTCGCTGTAGGCAAATTGCAGCGGGTTCAGGCGGGAGTTAATTATAGTCATGACCAACCTCTCAAAGCACTTCATCACAATACATACAAGTGCTACTGGGTGATAGTCGTTGAGGCAGCTCACCCTGCTCTTCTTGGGCACTGGTATGATTGAAGCAGGTGGGAACCTCTGACTGCAGCAGTGGGAGGTTGAAGATGTCCTTAAACACTCCAGCCAGTTGGTCAGCACAGATTTTCAGTATCCTGCCGGGTACACTGTCGGGGCCTGATGCCTTGCAAGGGTTCACCTTCTTGAAGGACGTCGGCATCCCAGACAGATCACAGGGTCGCCAGATGCTGTGGGGATTGATATAAATATACAAGTTTTATTGGATATAACATATTCCATTAAATGGAAAAAGGAATGGTTTGTACAAAGAACTAATAGCAAAATGCCCTTTCCTTCTCAAAAATCTGACAGCAATTTACATACATTGCAAGGTAGACTATTGGTGTTATGCAGATTAGATGCTAGGATCTAATAAGTAGTAAGAGGAAGTATTATCTGTTGTCCACTACGACTTCATGGTGACCTTTCATGTGACAGTTGCATTTTTTTTTGCATAGTATGTCTTAGGGTCTCAGACACTAACAAAGAAGTGAGATCCAGTTTTCCATGTCAAAGTGAGGTTGAAATGGGAGAATATGACCTGATTCTATTTTGCAAATCACTAATCTATATAAGAAAATTGTTTACAGGTGAAAGTAACAAATCAAGATGATTTTTATTACAGGAGAACAATGACATGGAGGAGTGTCTTTTCCAGGAGCGAACGATGTGGATTTATTCTACCATTTACCAATTTCCAAATCTTACACCAGAGAATTTTCCCTCTCAGAGAGTTACACTATCCTGCAGACACCAATTCCTTAATAAATGGCTTAAATCCAGCACTGGAGGTCAGAGTTGTGAGAAAAATAAATGTTTTAAATTGGGTAAAGTTTACTTAAATTTTGAAATAATTTCCTAGGATAAATGTGAAGGTTTGCTAAAGGAAGACTACATTGCAGTCTGCAATTGATGGATGTTTAGGGAAAATAATTCTCAGTTTGAAATTATTTCTTTTTCACTTAGTTCTATTTAATTCGCAGAAAGATAGTGATGTAACTCAAAGTAAAATATACTTATGGCATTAACAACTATAGGATATTAATATTAACACATTAAACATACTGATGACTTTATATGACCAAAGCACAATACAGCAGAGCCACAGAGACCAATAGACTTCCCAGATTCAATTCTGGTCTACACGTCTGGCCAGACTTTAATCTCCTGATTGCTATCCATTAACCTCTGCTAGAAATTATGTATTTGTGAATATTATATGAAGACAGAAAATATTCTTTGTGTATGAATAATCTACATGAAGAAGGGCTGTTTGGCTAAGTTCCAAGGTCATCTACATGAATTTAGTGCCTTATGCAGAAAAGAAGAGGAAACTATGAGGGGAAATAAATATTTTGGCACACTATATAGTGAATCAAACAGAGTCATGCTAAAAATGTCCTTGCACTATTTCTCATCTGACCCAATTCCAGTGATTGACTGGTAGCAGAGTGCCATGTATATGTGAATGATATGCACTGTGAGATGCAGGGTTCAAAAGGGAAAGGCTTTGCATTTATGTTGTCTTCCACAACCTTGGGCTCAGTATATCCAGTGAAGTACCTTTTAAAGTACTGTATTATTAAATATGGTAGCCAGAAAGTATAATATAAGCTTTCACAAACAGCAGTATTGAAAATGGCCAGATAAGGGTCAGATCCCGATCTTCACTTTTATACTGCTACATATCCAAGTATCCTGAAAGAAGGCAAAAAGCAAAAAAAAACCAATGCTGTAAAACAAGTCAGAAAATATTGAAAATGCTCAGCAGATCAAGCATAATGGCCCTGTGGCTGATGGGTAGGGAAGGAGTGAGGAGGACACTAGTGATAGGGGACTCTATAGTTAGGTGGTCAGACAAGCGATTCTGTGGATGCAGGAAAGAAACTCGGAAGGTAGTTTACCTCCCAGGTGCCAGGGTCTGGGATGTTTCAGATCACGTCCAAGATATCCTGAAGGGGGAGGGAGAACAGCCAGAGGTGGTGGTACATATTGGTACCAACGACATACGTAGGGAGAGGAATGAGGTCCTGAAAAGAGACTATAGAGAATTAAGAAGGAAGTTGAGAAGCAGGACCTCAAAGGTAGTAATTTCCGGATTAATGCCTGTGCTAAGCAACAGTGGGTAGGAAACAGAATGAGGAGGAGGTTAAATGCGCGGTTGAGGGATTGGAGTAAGGAGCAGGGATTCGGTTTTCTGGATCATTGGGGCCTCTTTTGGGGCAGGTATGCCCTGTTCAAAGAGGACGGGTTGCACTTGAATCCCAGGGAGACCAACATACTGGCGGGGAGGTTTGCTAAGGCTACTGGGGAGAGTTTAAACTGGAATTGTTGGGGGGTGGGATCCGTACTGGAGAGACTGGGGAAGAGGTGTTTGGCTCTCAAACAGAGGAAGCTAGGAGTAAGTACCATAGGCAGGTGATAGAGAAGGGAAGTGTTCAGACAGGCTTGAGATGTGTCTATTTTAACGCAAGGAGTATTGTGAACAAGGCAGATGAGCTTAGAGCTTGGATCGATACTTGGAGCTATGATGCGGTGGTCATTACAGAGACTTGGGTGGCTCTGGGGCTGGAATGGTTGATTAAGTGCCGGGTTTTAGATGTTTCAGGAAGGACAGGGAGGGAGGCAAAAGAGGTGGGGGAGTGGCACTGTTGATCAGAGATAGTGTCACGGCTGCGGAAAAGGTGGACGTTGTGGAGGGATTGTCTACGGAGTCGCTGTGGGTGGAGGTTAGGAACAGGAAGGGGTCGATAACTTTACTGGGTGTTTTTTTTATAGGCCGCCCAATAGTGACAGGGTTATTGAGGAGCAGATAGGGAAGCAGATCCTACAAAGGTGTGAAAATAACAGAGTTGTTGTGATGGGGGATTTTAATTTCCCAAACATCAACTGGCACCTCCAGACAGTGAGGGGTTTAAATGGGGTGGAGTTTGTTAGGTGTGTTCGGGAAGGGTTCTTGACACAGTATGTAGATAGACCTACAAGAGGAGAGGCTGTGCTTGATTTGGTATTGGGAAATGAACCTGGTCAGGTGTCAGATCTCTCAGTGGGTGAACATTTTGGTGATAGTGATCATAATTCTATCTCCTTTACGTTAGCACTGGAGAGAGATAGGAACAGACAGACTAGAAAGGCGTTTACTTGGAGTAAAGGGAATTATGAGGCTCTCAGGCAGGAAATTGGAAAATTAAATTGGGAACAGATGTTCTCTGGGAAAAGTACGGTAGATATGTGACAAATATTCAGGGGGTATTTGTGTGGAGTTCTGCATAGACATGTTCCGATGAGACAGGGGAGTCACGAGAGGATACAGGAACCATGGTGTACGAAGGCTATAATAAATCTAGTCAAAAGGAAAAGAAAAGCATACAGAAGGTACAGAGAACTAGGTAACATTAGAGATCTGGAAGAGTACAAGGCTAAAAGGAAGGAACTTAAGACAGAGATTAGGAGAGCCAGAAGGGGACATGAGAAGGCCTTGGCGGGCAGGATTAAGGAAAACCCCAAGGCGTTCTACAAGTATGTGAAGAGTAAGAAGATGAGATGCGAAAGGATAGGGCCTATCAAGTGCAGCAGTGGGAAAGTGTGTACGGATCCGGAAGATATAGCGGAGGTACTTAATGGATACTTTACGTCAGTATTCACTACAGAAAAGGATCTAGGGGATTGTAGTGGGGACATGCAGCGGCCTGAAAAGCTTGAGCATGTAGATATTTAGAAAAGAGGTGGTGCTGAAACTTTTGGAAAGCATCAAGTTAGATAAGTTGCTGGGACTGGATGAGATGTACCCCAGGTTGCTGTGGGAGGCGAGGGAGGAGATTGCGGAGCCTCTGACGATGATCTTTGCGTCGTCAATGGAGACGGGAGAGGTTCCGGAAGATTGGAGTGTTGCGGATGTTGTTCCCTTATTCAAGAAGGGGAGTAGGGATAGCCCAGGGAATTATAGACCGGTGAGTCTTACCTCAGTGGTTGGTAAGCTGATGGAGAAGATCCTGAGAGGCAGGATTTATGAACATTTGGAGAGGTATAATATGATTAGGAATAGTCAGCATGGCTTTGTCAAGGGCAGGTCCTGCCTTACGAGCCTGATTGAATTTGAGGATGTGACTAAGCACATCGATGAAGAGAGAGCAGTAGGTGTAGTGTATATGGATTTCAGCAAGGCATTTGATAAGGTACCCCATGCAAGGCTTATGGAGAAGGTGAGGAGACATGGGATCCAAGGGGACATTGCAGTGTGGATCCAGAACTGGCTGGCCCACAGAAGGCAAAGAGTGGTTGTTGAAGGGTCGTATTCTGAGTGGAGGTCGGTGACCGGTGGTGTACCTCAGGGGTCTGTACTGAGACCCTTGCTCTTTGTGATTTTTATAAACGACCTGGATGAGGAAGTGGAGGGGTGGGTTAGTAAGTTTGCGGATGACACGAAGGTTGGAGGTATTGTGGATAGTTTGGATGGCTGTCAGAGGTTACAGAGGGACATAAATAAGATGCAAAGTTGGGCTAAGAAGTGGCAGATGCAGTTCAACCCAGATAAGTGTGAAGTGGTTCATTTTGGTAGGTCAAATATGTTGGCGGAATATAATATTAATGGTAGGACTCTTGGCAGTGTGGAGGATCAGAGGGATCTTGGGGTCCGAGTCCATAGGACGCTCAAAGCGGCTGCGCAGGTTGACTCTGTGGTTAAGAAGGCATATGGTGTATTGTCCTTCATCAATCGGAGAATTGAATTTAGGAGCCCAGATATTGTCGCAGCTATATAGGTCCCTGGTCAGACCCCACTTGGAGTATTGTGCTCAGTTCTGGTCGCCTCACTACAGGAAAGATGTGGAAGCCATAGGGAGGGTGCAGAGGTGATTTACAAGGATGCTGCCTGGAATGCGGAGCATGCCTTATGAAAGCAGGCTGAGGGAACTTGGCCTTTTCTCCTTGGAGAGACAGAGGCTGAGGGAGGACCTGATAGAGGTGTATAAGGTGATGAGAGGTATTGATAGGGTAGATAGTCAGAGGCTTTTCCCCAGAGCTGAAATGGTGGCCACAAGAGGACATAGGTTTAAGGTGCTGGGGAGAAGATGTCAGGGGTAAGTTTTTTTTTTACTCAGAGTGGTGAGTGCGTGGAATGGGCTGCCGGAAACGGTGGTGGAGGCAGATACGATAGGGTCTTTCAAGAGACTGTTAGATAGGTACATGGAGCTCAATAAAATAGAGGGCTATGGGTAAGCCTAGTAATTTCTAGGGTAGGGACATGTTCAGCACAGTTTTGTGGGTTGAAGGGCCTGAATTGTGCTGTAGTTTTTCTATGTTCTATAATTTGTGGAGAGAAAAGTGGTATTAACATTTCAGATTGATGACCTTTTATCTGATGAAAGGGCATTCACCTAAAATGTCAATTCAAATGTTTGTGAATGTCAAAGTCAGTATCACAGAGTGATTTAATAGTTGGTGAGCTGTAGGCAGGGTTTCACTGTCTGCCAAAGCCTTACTATGAGTGCAGCAGGCTAAGTGCACTGAGATACCCATACACTGCACTATACCTCAAAGTGCTGAGACTACACCCTGGATCATGTTGGATCATGATCAGGCTGGAGTAGGGCAAGCAGCACAATTTTGAGGCAGCTAAAGATCCATCCGAATAGGTTTCAGTGATATTGGTAAATAGATCAAGTATTAACCAGAATCTCCTTGAAATAGTGACCTGGTATCTTTTGACCTCCACCTAAGAAGGGGCCTTGGTTTAATTTCTTATCCAAAATGCAGCATCTCCAACAGTGCAGAAGTATCAAACTATATTGTTTTTACTCAAATCTTTGGATTGGGGCTTGAACCCAGAATTATCCGACTAGGAGGACAGGGTTCTACCTACTGACCAATTGCTGAAAGAAGAGACCAAACCTCACGTGAAGGCATTTCAAAATAATCTGGGTTTTAAATTTAACAGGCAGCTGGTTTCCTTTCCCCCATCATTATTTCCTGCAATGTCTCTAAGTTACCTCGGGAATATAAGAACACCTTCCAATTCTAATCATTGTATCTGCAAAACTGTTACTTCCGTAATTAATGAATACTCAAAGCTTCAACGAAACAAAAGATACATGCTACTATGTTCCATAGTAACTTTTTTTTTAAAAATCAGATCATAAATTAGTTTTCATTTTACAGAGTGCCACATACAAGGCAGATTTCACTCGTGTAAGTCTTACTTCTTCTCCTTTAAGAAGCACTGCAAAGGCTTTGTTTCATTAACTCTTTCAGAGTGGTGACGGTGTTTTGCCAACAATGTGATCTTGCTTCAGATCACAAAGCAATTGTGTGTGCGCTTTGTTTTCTTTTTTCTAATGTTCAGCAGAATATGAGCTCCGAGTTTATACTATAGCATGTGTGTGTGTGTGTGTGTGTGTTCAAATTGCAACAAAATAAAAAGGGCTGTAAGTATTTCAATAGTAAAGAATCACGTTTTATTACAATTTCTGAATCTTTTGCTCTCCCTCCAAATATACTATGAAGAATACTTTAATGTTTTCCATAATGCAAAGGAAACAAAGCATTTGAACTTGCACTAAAGTTGCTGTTAGAACTGTTTCTTTTTTTTTAAACTTCCAGTTCCAGAGGATTAGCAGTCATAAGTTATCTCCTTTCATTCTCAATAATAAATACGTCTCCCCTATCTCAACAACAAAATCACAACCCCCCACCCCACAATCTAGTTCCTTTATTCTTATTGTGGAATCATATTCACCTTCCCTTTTCCCTATTATGATGTCATGGCAAAAATGACAGAGGAGACTAATTTTGTAATTTAAGAGCAAGCCAGCTTAGAGGTGCTAGATTCTCAAAATTCAGAACAAGTTATCTTTTGAAAATGGATTAAAATAATTCCTTCTTTAAAAGTAGGCAATGGTAGCAAACTTCTTGAAATTACAAGTTGGGCAGAAGGGTCTGTTTCCATACTGTATAAGTCTATGAATCCATAAATGAACAATCATATTTATCCTCAAACTGCAGAAAAAGAGATCTGCTGCAATTAATTAGTGTTTGCATAATACTATCATAGATTTGGTAGGCAAAAGGTTTGCAAGCACAATTACACCTCCAAGCTACATCCTGTTGTCCATATACATGAGAGGTAAAACCACAGGAAGGTGGGGAGAGAATTAGTGACAGTCAGTCAGCCTGTGTGCCCCTGAGGCATCTAACAACAATCAGTCTTAGAGGTATGGAAGAGGAGCAGATTCACTGCCTGTGTAAAAGAAAAATATTCTAAATGCTGGATGTATTCAGCAGATCAGACAGCTTCTGTGGAGGGATGCAGTTAACATCTTATATCAATAACCTTTTATCAGAACTTACTGAAAAACAATCCCACGTAATGAAGTAGGAAAAAAAATTTTGAAGTAATGGATCAATACTAAATTCACTACAATGAGATAATAACAAATAACTCTTCATAAAGCAGTTTCAAATTTAACTTTTTTTGGCAAAGAAAATTACATTTGGGTGAATTAACAAACTGCATGCTAATTGAAAATGTTTGAATTTGACCACGCACTCATGCTACTGCTTTGCTATAATACTAATTTAAATCTGATGCGCAATTGCAGCTTATGTTTGTTGCAGCTTAACCATTTGAAGATTGACTTATTTTGCACTGAATTGGCGTGTTTATTTTTGTTGGAAAGAATATATATTTATAAAATATAACTGTTCTGTTAAATTTTTCATTTAACTTTACTTGTTTTAGTCAGCATTAACAAAAGCTCATTCCACAAAATATCAATGTTCAGGGTAGAAATTTCATAACGCAATGTTAAAGTGAACCTGATGGGCAACAAATTAGTTTAATGTGCAGTACCAGACCTCACAACAGCAAAGAAAAATTCCAAGGGGAGGACCCTCTGTGTGCAAAGATGGATGGATGGTCACAATATTAGATGAAGTATAAAACAAAAACAGCAAGCAATAAGTGAAAGAATAAAAAAGGAAAAATTAGAGTACAATACATTTCCAGCTAGATTGATTTTAAAAAGAAGATGGCAGAGGTTTCTATAGATATTTAAAAAGAAAAGTTATAAAAAGTCTGGGAAATTATCAAAAACAAGGAGATGGCAGATGAATTAAACAAGTCCTTTACATCAGTCTTCACTGTACAGGATACATGTAACATCCCAGAAATAGATAAAAATTAGGAAATGGAAGGGAGGAATTCAGAAAAATTACTAATCACCTGGCAAGTGGTGCTGGGTTGGCACAGGAAGCTGACAGGACACTAGATCCTACTAGACATCATTCTAAAGTTTTAAAAGTTTTGGCTTGTGATATGGTTCATACATTGGTTTTAATTTTCTAAGATTCCCTAGATTCCACAAAGCTTTCATTAAATTTCAAAATAGCAAATGTAACTGCTTTATTCTATAAGGGAGCGAAACAGCAAATAACAGGCCAGTTAGCTTTAACATCTGTCAGAGGGAGACAGTAAGATCATATCAGTGAGGATAGTACAAGTGATCTCCTGCATTGTGTTGGTGGGGGGGGGGGGGGTGGTTTGCATTCCTAGAAAACGGACTATATCATGATTTTCCGTAATGCTAAGCTGTGTCATCTGCACTTGCACCAAGAATCTCAAGTTGGAAAAAAAATACATTTTGTGTTTATTTACTTTATTTCCACATAAATTCTGTAAGAACTAATTTTATTCTGTACCTCAAATTTTTTCAAAGTGATTTGTGAATTTCGTAAGGGCAAATTTCCGTTACCCAAACAACTGTAACAGTTTCTGTAGTAGCTTTGCACTGAGGAAAATTCAAGGTATTCAGGCAGAATCAACATGGCTTTGTGAAAAGGAAATCACATTTGACCCATTTATTGGAGTTCTTTGAAGATATGTCGTGAATAAAGAAGTAATAGATGTACTAATCAGGAAGGTTATTATCAAGGTTATTATGGAAACAAAAGCTCGTGGTGTGAAAGGTGTGAATAGAAGATTGCCTGGCTAACATAAACAAGACAGTAGACATAAATGGGTCTTTTTCTGGTTGGCAAATGCTAAATGATTTGAATAAACTTAGAAAGTCAGGAGGCATGGGATCCAGGGAAACTTGGCTGTGTGAATTCAGAATTGGCTCACCCATAGAAGACAGAGGGTGGTGGTAGATGGAGCATATTCTGCCTGGAGGTCAGTGACCAGTGGTGTTCCACAGGGATCTGTTCTGGGACCCCTGCTCTTTGTGATTTTTATAAATGACTTGGATGAGGATATGGAAGGGTGGGTTAGTAAGTTAGCTGATGATACAAAGGTTGGTGGTGTTGTGGATACTGTAGAAGGTTGCTGTAGATTACAACAGGATATTGACAGAATGCAGAGCTGGGCTGAGAAATGGCAGATGGAATTCAACCCAGATAAGTGTGAAGTGATAAACTTTGGGAGATCGAATTTGAAGGCAGAATACAAGGTTAATGGCAGGACTCTTAGCAGTGTGGAAGAACAGAGGGATCTTGGGGTCCATGTCCATAGATCCCTCAAGGTTGCCTTGCAGGTCGATAGGTTTGTTAAGAAGCCGTATGGAGTGTTAGCCTTCATTAGTCGGGGTACTGAGTTCAAGAGCCGCGAGGTGATGTTGCAGCTCTACAGAACTCTGGTTAGACCGCACTCAGAGTATTGTGTTCAGTTCTGGTCACCTCATTATAGAAAGGATATGGAAGCTTTAGAGAGGGTGCAGAGGAGATTTACCAGGATGCTGCTGGATTGGAGAGCATGTCCTATGATGATAGGTTGAGCAAGCTAGGGCTTTTTCTCTTTGGAGCGAAGGAGGATGAGGGGTGACTTGATAGAGGTGTACAAGATGATAAAGGCATAGATCGAGTGGTCAGTCAGACTTTTTCCCAGTGCGACAATGGCTAACACGAAGGGACATAATTTTAAGGTGATTGGAGGAAGGTATAAGGGGGATGTCAGGAGTAAGTTTTGTTACACAGAGAGTGGTGGGTGCGTGGAACACACTGCCGGCAGAGGTTGTGTGGGCAGGTACATTAGGATATTTAAGAGATTCTTAGATAGACACATGAATGATTGAAAAATAGGGAGCTATGTGGGAGAGAAGGGTTAGATAGACCTTAGAGCAGGATAAAATGTCGGCACAACATTGTGGGCCGAAGGGCCTGTACTGTGCTGTAGTGTTCTATCTTCTAAAGATGCTGAAAGTTGCTCAATTTGCCAATGGCACAAAGATAGGTGGGAAAGTAATTTGTGAAGGCGACTCAAGGATGAGACAAAGGGACATTGATAGGCTAAATGAGTTATCTGGCAAATGGAGTTTAATGTGGGAAAATAGGAAATTGTCCATTTTTGGCAGGAAAAATAAAAATGTACTTTAATCTAAATAAGAGATTGCAGAGCTCTGAGATGCAGAGGAATTTGGGTGTTATAATGCATGATTCTCAAAAAGCTAACATGGCAATATAGAAATCAATTAGGAAAGATAAGGGAATTGAGAACAAAATTAGGGAGCTTTTGTTTGGCTTTGTGGGTCACTGGTGAGACCACATCTGGAGTATGGTGTACAGTATTGCTTTCCTTATAATTCGGAGGTTTACTTCGTCTGATAGCTCAAACAGATGGATTGACTTATGAGGAAAGCTTGGACAAGCTAAGCTTATCCAAAGTTTAGAAGAGCGAGAAGGGACTTGATTGAAACATACAAGTTCCTTGGGGGTCTTGATAGGATAGACATGGAAAAATTGTTTCCTCTTGTGGAAGAATCTACAACTCAGGATCATCATTTAAATACAAGGGATCATCTACTTACGGCAAATAAGATGTTTTTTTTGTCAAACAATTAAGTTTTTGAAAGTCTCTTCCTCAAAGAAAGGTAGAAGCAGGCTTTTTAAATATTTTTAAGGCAGAGGTAGATAAATTCTTGATGGGCAAAGGGTTGAAAGGTTACCATGGGTAGTCAGTAATGTAAAGTCTAGATTGTAAACAGTTCATGATCTTATTGAATGGCAGAGCTGCTTAGAGTGGCAGGGTAGTATACACCTGCTCGTAATTCATTTGTTCACACACATAAACCAGATAGTGGCAAATATCTTAACAGCAGCAACATTTTGAGTGTAGTTTTGGCTTTAGAGTTACTGAGCTAGGAGAGGAAGAAAAACTGAGAAATATAGCTCCTAACTGAAACCAAGATCTAGAAGTAAATTTACCTAGACATCCAGTGAGCAAAGGATCCATCTTATTTCATGGCTTATAGAATGCCACGAGTAAAGCAGGGGAACTTTGCTTCTGTGGGAATGTCTGCCAGCAGCCAGGAACAAAGAAACTGGATGAGGTCACTCAGCACCTTATTCCACCATTCAATTAAATTGTGTTTTTTCTATTGCCTTAATATCTATTGTAACTTTGTTAGACATGTGGATAACGAGAGAGGTGAAGGCTAAAATAAAAGCAAAAGGGACTGTGTACAAAGAAGCAAAAATTAGTGGGAAAACACAAGACTGGGAAACTTTTAAAAACCTGCAGAGAGAAACTAAGAAGGTCGTTAGGAAAGAAAAGATGAATTATGAAAGGAAGTTGGCGGATAAAATTCGAAAGGATACTAAGAGTTATTTTAAATATATAAGGAGTAAAAGACAGACACGGGTTGATATAGGACCAATTGATAACGGTGCAGGAGATATTATAATGGACGATAAAGAGATGGCAGAGGAATTGAATGAGTATTTTGCATGGGTCTTCACTGTGGAGGACATCAGCAATGTGCCGGTTAGTTAGGAGTCTCACGAAATGGAACTGAGTTCAGTTAAGATTACTAGAGAGAAGGTGCTGGGAAAACTAAATGGGCTAAAGACTGATAAGTCTCCCGGACCGGATAAGGTGCATCCCCGGGTTCTGAAGGAGGTGGCTTTAGAGATAGTGGAGGCATTGGTGATAATTTTCCAGGAATCGATAGATTCCGGCATGGTTCCGGAGGACTGGAAGGTCGCAAATGTAGTTCCACTGTATAAGAAAGGAGGGAGGCAGCATAAAGGAAATTACAGACCTATTAGTCTGACGTCAGTGGTGGGAAAGTTATTGGAATCTATCCTCAAGGATGGGGTTACGGAGTACCTAGAGGTGCAAGGCAAGATAGGTCCTAGCCAACATGGTTTTGTGAAGGGAAGATCCTGCCTGACCAACCTATTGGAGTTTTTTGGAGAAATCATAGGTAGGGTGGATAAGGGAGAGGCGGTAGATGTTGTGTATTTAGACTTTCAAAAGGCCTTTGACAAGGTGCCTCATAAGAGACTGATTAATAAGATGAGAGGTCATGGAATTACAGGTAGGAAAACAGAATGGGTGGAGCATTGGCTGGTTGGCAGGAAGCAAAGGGTGGAAATAAAAGGATCTTGTTCTGGTTGGCTACCGGTTACTAGTGGTGTTCCACAGGGGTCGGTGTTGGGGCTGCTCCTTTTTACCTTGTACATTAACGATTTGGATGATGGAGTAAATGGTTTTGTGGCTAAGTTTGCGGATGACACCAAGATAGATGGAGGAATGGGAGTATTGAGGAGACAGGAAGTTTGCAGAGAGACCTAGATAGTTTAGGAGAATGGGCAAGGAAATTGCAGATGAGATTCAATGTTGAGAAATGTGCAGTTGTACACTTTGGAAACAGAAATAAACGGGCAGATTATTATCTAGAAGGAGAGGAAATTCAAAGTACAGAAGTACAAAGGGACTTGGGGGTACTCGTGCAGGATACCTTAAAGGTTAACCACCAGGTCGGATCGGTGGTAAAGAAAGCAAATGCTATGTTGGCATTCATTTCGAGAGGTATAGTGTATAAAAGTAAGGAAGTGTTGATGAGGCTCTACGGGGCACTAGTGAGGCCTCATTTGGAACACTGTGCACAGTTTTGGGCCCCATATCTTAAGAAAGGATGTGCTGATGTTGGAGAGGGTTTCAGAGGAGATTTACGAGGATGATTCCCGGAATGAAAGGGCTTATGTATGATGAGGGTTTGTCGGCTCTTCTGTACTCCACTGGAGTACAGAAGAATGAGAGGGGAACCTCATAGCGACATTAAAATGTTGAAAGGAATGGACAGAGTAGATGTGGCTAGGTTGTTTCCCTTGGTGGGTGAGTCCCAGGACCAGAGGGCACAATCTTAGAATTAGAGGGTGCAGTTTCAAAACAGAGATGAGGAGAAATTTCTTTAGCCAGAGGGTGGTTAAATTGTGGAATTCCTTGCCAGGTACAGCAGTGGAGGCCTGATCATTGGGGGCATTCAAGGAAGAGATAGATAGATATCTAAATAGTTGGGGTATCAAGGGATATGGGGATAAGGCTGGAATTGGGATTAGAATGTTTTTTTTTCCTCCCCCACCCCCCCCCCCCCCCCCCCCCATTTCTCATTTTTTCCCTTTTCCTTGGAGCAGACTTGATGGGCCGAATGGCCTGCTTCTGCTCCCTTGTCTTGTGATCTTGTGAAAAAGATATTAAAGGCTCTTTATCTCAACACTTTAACCTAAAAAAAAATACTAATCATAGTTTTGAAATCTTCAGTTGACTGCCACCTAATGCTTTTTTGAATAAGAGAATTCCAGATTTCCAATACTGTTTCTGTTAAAAGCAGTTAAAGGAAACATCATTACTTATGGATAGGATTAATTTTAAAGATATGAACTTCTTCTGAGCTTCCATACCAATTTCTTTTCATCTAGCCTTTATTATCTTAAAGCAATTGATGAGCTGGAATCACAGCTTCAAACACTGCGGAGCATCAGGGAAAGAGAGAGATATGTAGATGCTGTGCATCAGGAGGCAGTCACACCTCTCCCCCCCCCCCCCCCCCCCCCCCCCCCCCCCCCCCCCTTAGAGCAGGTACTTCTAGGGTCCAGGAGGCAGAGAGATGGGTGACTGTCAAGGGAGAGAAGGAGAAGGGGAATAGGCAGACAGTGCAGAGGACCCCAGAGGCTGTTCCCCTCAATAACAGGTATTCCGATTTGGATGCTGTTGAGGGGGATGACCTACAGGGATTAAACAGGAGAAGCCATGTCTCCAGCACTGGGACTGGTCCTGCTGCTCAGAAGGGAAGGGAGGAGAAGAGGAAGGCAGTAGTGATAGGGGACTCGATAGAGGAACAGACAGGAGGTTCTGTGGACATGAGCGAGAATCCAGGATGGTATGTTGCCTCCGAGGTGCCAGGGTCCGGGATGTCTCTGGTCGGGTCCACAGCATTCTTGAGCGGGAGGGAAAGCAGCCAGAAGTCGTGGTACATGTTGGTACTAATGACATAGGTAGAGAGAGGGATGAGGTCCTGAAGAGAGAGTTTAGGGAGCTAGGTAGAAGGCTGAAGAACAGGACCTCAAGGGTAGCAATCTCAGGATTGCTGCCAGTGCCACATGATAGTGAAGGAAAGAATAGAAGGAGATGGCAGATGAATGTGTGGCTGGGGAGTTGGTGCAGGGGGCAAGGTTTTAGATTTTAGGATCATTGGGATCTCTTCTGGGGAAGGTGGGACCTGTACACAATGGATGGGTTACACCTGAACTCGAGGGGGACCAATATCCTTGCAGGCAGGTTTGCTAGTGTGGTTCGGGAGGGTTTAAGCTAGTTTGCGAGGGGGATGGGAACCAGAGGGGTAGGTCAGTGGAAGAAGTAAAGTCAGATTTAACATACAGAGAAGCTTTGAGGAAGGAGAAGCAGAGTATAGGGTATAAAAGTAGAAAGGTGGATGGGCTGAAGTGCATTTACTTAAATGCAAGAAGTATCAGGAATAAGGGTGATGAACTGAGAGCTTGGATAAATACATGGAACTACGATATTGTGGCTCTTGCAGAGACTTTGCTGTCACCAGGGCAGGAATGGATACTGAATATTCCTGGATTTAAAAGGGATAGGGAGGGGGGGAGAAGAGGAGGAGGGGTGGCATTACTGGTCAGGGATACTATTACAGCTGCAGAAAGGGTGGATAATGTAGAAGGATCCTCTCTTCAGTCAGTATGGGTGGAAGTTAGGAACAAGAAAGGAGCAGTTACTCTGCTGGGAGTATTCTATAGGCCCCCCGGTAGCAGCAAGGATACTGAGGAGCAGGTTGGGAGGCAGATTTTGGAAAGGTGCAAGAATAACAGGGTGATTATCATGGGAGACTTCAACTTTCCAAATATTGATTGGCACCTGCTTAGTACCAAAGGTTTAGATGGGGCAGAGTTAATAAAGTGTGTTCCGGATGGACTCCTGTCACAGAATGTTGACAGACCGACTAAAGGGAATGCAATATTAGATCTAGTATTAGGTAATGAACCGGGTTAGTTGACAGATCTCTCAGTGGGTGAGCATTTGGGGGACAGTGACCACCGTTCCATAACCTTTAGCATTGTCATGGACAAGGATAGGAGCAAAGAGGACAGGAAGATATTTAATTGGGGAAGGGCAAATTATGACGCCATAAGGCTAGAACTTGTGAGTGTGAATTGGGATGACATTTTTGAAGGGAAATGTACTATGGAAATGTGGTTGTTGTTCAGGGATCTCTTGCGGGATGTTAGGGATGAATTTGTCTCGGTGAGGCAGAGAAGGAATGGCAGGGTGAAGGAACCATGGGTGACGAGAGGTGGAACAACTAGTTAGGAAAAAGGCGGCAGCATACATAAGGTTTAGGAAGCAAGGATCAGATAGGTCTCTTGAGGAATATATGGTAGCAAGGAAGGTACTTAAGAAGGGGCTGAGGAGAGCAAGAAGGGGACATGAAAAGGCCTTGGCGAGTAGGGTTAAGGAAAATCCGAAGGCTTTTTTCACTTATATGTAGAGCAGAAGGGTGACGAGAGTAAAGGTAGGACCGATTAGAGACAAAGGTGGGAAGATGTGCCTGGAAGCTGTGGAAGTGGGTGAGATCCTCAATGAATACTTCTCTTCAGTATTCACCAAGGAGAGGGGCCTTGATGCCGCTGAGGACAGTGTTGGAAAGGTTAATGTTCTGGAGCATGTAGATATCAAGAGGGAGGATGTGTTGGAGATGTTAGAAAATATTAGGACAGATAAATCCCCGGAGCCTGACGGAATATTCCCCAGGCTGCTCCACGAGGCGAGGGAGGAGATTGCTGAGCCTTTGGCTAGGACCTTTGAGTCCTCGTTGTCCACGGGAATGGTACCAGAGGATTGGAGAGTGGCAAATGTTGTCCCCATATTCAAAAATGGAAGTAGGGATAATCCAGGGAATTATAGACCAGTGAGCCTTGCATCTGTGGTGGGCAAGCTGTTGGAACAGATTCTTAGAGATAGGATCTATGGGCATTTAGGTCTGATCAGGGACAGCCAGCATGGCCTTGTGAAGGGCAGATCATGTCTCACAAGCCTGATAGGGTTCTTTGAGGAGGTGACCAGGAAGATTGATGAGGGTAGTGCAGTAGATGTGGTCTATGTGGATTTTAGTAAGGCATTTGACAAGGTTCCACATGGGAGGCTTCTTCAGAAGGTCAGAGGGCATGGAATCCAGGGAGGCTTGGCCGTGTGGATTCAGAATTGGCTTGCCTGTAGAAAGCAGAGGGTTGTGGTGGAGGGAGTGCATTCATATTGGAGGGCTGTGACTAGCAGTGTCCCACAAGGATCAGTTCTGGGACCTCTACTTTTCGTGATTTTTATTAATGAATTGGATAAGGGGGTGGAAGGGTGGGTTGGCAAATTTGCAGACGACACAGAGGTTGATGGTGTTGTGGATAGTATGGAGGACTGTCGAAGATTGCAGGGGGACATTGATAGGATGCAGGGCTGGGCTGAGAAGTGACAGATGGCGTTCAATCCAGAGAAGTGTGAGGTGGTACACTTTGGAAGGACAAACTCCCAGGCAGAGTACAAAGTTAATGGCAGGATTCTGGGTAGTGTGGAGGAGCAGAGGGATCTGGGGTTTCATATCCACAGATCCCTGAAAGTTGCCTCACAGGTGGATAGGATAGTTAAGAAAGTTTATGGGATGTTAGCATTCATAAGTCATGGGATCGAGTTTAAGAGCCACGAGGTAATGATGCAGCTCTACAAAACTCTGGTTAGACCACAATTAGTGTACTGTGTTCGGTTCTGGTCACCTCATTATAGGAAGGATGTGGAAGCATTGGAAAGGGTGCAGAGGAGATTTACCAGTATGCTGCCTGGTTTAGAGAGTATGGATTATGAGGAGCGACTAAGTGAGCTAGGGCTTTACTCTTTGGAGAGGAGGAGGATGAGAGGAGACATGATAGAGGTATGCAAAATATTAAAAGGAATAGATAGAGTAGACAACTAGTGCCTCTTTCCCAGGGCACCAATGCTCAATACAAGAGGACATGGCTTTACAATAATGGGTGGGAAGTTCAAGGGAGATATCAGAGGGAGGTTTTTTTTACCCAGAGAGTGCTTGGGGCATGGAATGCGCTGCCTGGGATGGTGGTGGAGGCAGGTACATTGGTCAAATTCAAGAGATTGCTAGATAAGCATATGGAGGAATTTAAAATAGAGGGATATGTGGGAGGAAGGGGTTAGATAGTCTTAGGCGAGGTTTAAAGGTCGGCACAACATTGTGGGCCGAAGGGCCTGTATTGTGCTGTACTGTTCTATGATTCAATTCTGTAAATCACCCTTTAGTATCGTGTACTCATGGAAATATGATTGGTCCCCATAATTTAACCATTTTAATTGTGGCATCATCTCAGTGAATACATGTTGTGAAACCCATCATAGAGCAATACAGCATGGATACAGGCCCTTTAGCCCAATGAGTCCATGCCAACCATTGTGCCCACCCATCTAGTCCCAATTTCCTACATTTGGCTCATATACCTCTAAACCCCGCCCCTGCATGTACCTATCCAAGTGCTTCTTAAATTTTACTATTGTACCTCCCTCAACCGCTTCCTCTGGCAGCTTGTTCCATACACTCACCATCCTCTGAATGAAAATGTTGCCCCTCACGTCTCTTTTAAATCTCTCTGCTCTCACTCTAAATCTATCCTGGGGAAAAGACTGCTACTGTCCACCTTACCTATGCCCCTCATGATTTTATAAACCTTTCTCTAAGGTCACCCCTCATTCTTCTACACTCCAAGAAATAAAGACCCAGCCTGGCCAACCTCTCCCCTCTAGTCCTGGCAACACCTTCATAAATCTTTTCTGCACTCTTTCCTATAACAGGGTGACCAAAACTGTACACAGTGCTCCAAGTGTGGCCTCACCAATTACTTATACAGGTGCAACAATGTCCCAACTCCCACACTCAGTGCTCTGACTGATGAAGGCCAGTGTGCCAAACACCTTTATCACCACTGTAGCTGCCTGTGACACTACTTTCAATGAACTATGCACTTGTACTCCTTGGTCCCTCTGTTCCATTACACTCCTAGTGCCCTACCATTCGTAGTACAAGTCCTACACTGGTTTGACTTTCCAAAATGCATCACCTCATACTTATCTGTATTGAAATCCATTTGTCACTCCTCAGCCGACTTCCCTAACTGATCAAGATCCCTCTGTTATCTACAATAACCTTCTTCACTATCAACACCACCACCTACTTTTGTGTCATCTGCAAACTTACTGATCAAGCCATGTGCATTCGCATCCAAATCATTTATATAAATAACGAGGATCCCAATTCTGACCCCTGCGTGCACCACTAGTGACTGGCCTCCATTTCCAAGAAACAACCTTCAACCACCACCTTCTGCTTCCTAACTCCAAACCAATTTTGAATCCACCTAACTAGCTCTCCCTGGATTCAATGGGACCTAAACTTCCAGACCAGCTTACTATATGGGACCTTGCCGAAGGCCTTGCTAAAGTCCAGATAGAAAACATCCACTACCCTACCCTCATCTACCTTTCTGGTTACACTTGGCTGCAGAGCTAATTTATCCTTTGCGTAATGGTGCCCTGAAATACATTCAGAACTTTAGATGACACCTAAACAGAGCTCTGTCCAGCTTGAATGAAGAAAAAGAAAAATGCTGGAAATACTTAGTAGGTCAGGCAGCTTCCAGGCAGAGAAAAACAGAGTTAATGTTTCAGTAGCACTATCACTTTTTGTGTCATTATAGGTTTTTTTTTGGTCTTCACTCTATCACAGACTTTAATTTTGTTTTACCCATCCTTCCCTTCTCTGCAACTGAAAAAGTTTGATTTCTTAATCGTCCTAGTTCAAATGAAATGTCATGACCTACACTAAACCTAGTTTTACCTATTCGCTTATTCTATGTACTTGTACAAATCTTCTCCTTTCATCTAAACTATGTACTGTGCCACCCAACTTAAAATTTTTGACAAACTCAGTCAGAAATATAATAAATCTCCAGTATTAATCTATGACATACACCGCTACTCTCATCCTTCCATTATCACAACTCTATCCTTCCTCCAATCAAATTGTTGTCTTTCTACATTGAAAATTGCCAAATGCCTTCTGCACATCCATATCTAATTCATTGCACTCCTTATTAACTTCTCCATAAATTCAACTAATTTCTTTAGACATAAATTACCCTATAGAAATCAGAGCAAGTTTTCCGACCACTGGTATTGGACCAATTGGCACAAAATTTGCTAGTTGTATGATTTCCTGACTTTTACTTTTTTGGCTACAAAGTCTTTGTAACATGCTACCATCATTGATCCTTGCAGCAGATGAAGTACAGGAATCAGACGAGCAACAGGATACATTTGAAAAACACAGTTTATTAAATGGATATTTGATTTTACTGTAACATCCCAACCCAAGAACTGTTGTCAAAGCACTTGTGACTATCCTCTGAGCTCTCTGCATGGAAGTAAGCTGGATCCCAGTGTTGTTCAAATTGTCCGTGGTTGTTCAATACAGAAGCTAAGCCACAACTTTGAGACTTTAGATATTGTTGATCAGTTCTACCTTTACATTGGCATTTCAAGATTTGTGCTGTGCTCCTCCAAATATTTAGGCCTCAAAAAACATCCAAAAAGAAATCTTCACCCATTAGTGCTGCTTGGTGATATGAACTGAGCAAGTGTAGCAAACTTTCAGGGAAGAAAAACGTGCCGTTCAATAATCTGGATTAAGAGAAGTTTCAGGGAAGTTATGGCCGGTAACTGTAGGTCTTGGGAAGGGGAAGAGGGAGGGTGTGTAGGTGGGAAAGAGACTTTGAAACCTTTCCTATGGTCCTGGGAGTCACTGGAAAAAAATAAGGCCACAGCCCTGCACAGGGTTGGGAGGAAGAGGGTTGTGCTGAGCACCAGACCAGCAGTGTGGCTAAGGGGACAACCGGTACTGTGGGATGGGAGATTTCAGGGTAGGAGCCTGGGCTTTAAGTGATCATAAGATCAGCAGCAACACCAGATGTGGGAGGTGAGGTCTGGTGCCATAATTAAAAAGGTAAATAAATGTGATGTGAAATTCTATGTAATAATGCAGACAAAGTTGCAATGAGACAAGAGTTGTTGTCCAGTGTGGCATTGGGGAAAATGCAATTCACCAGGGAAAAGCCAGCATTGGGTGTTCTCAAGACATACAGTTCACATTCCACGGAATGTTTGTGGAGCAAAGTACAGGGAATGATGGCATTCTGCGAGTGATTCAAGTGACAAGGGTGATTCATGTTCTGAAATGCCCTTACAAATTTCCAGAATGACGCAAAACAACCCCGACATTAATGCATTTCACACAAGAAATGAGAAGTTTTGAGTTCATTATGTTCAAATAAAAAAGGGCAACACAATTGAATTTCTAGACAAAAAAAACTAGAAATTTGATCCTGCATTGTTTGGATCAAGAATTTCAGGCTTAATGTGTTCTACAGAGCGTCATTTCTTCCAGACACATGGAATAATTCTGAAGAAGGGAGAGAGGTTGGGGCGGGGGCATGGGGGGAGCATTTTCAGGGCTCATTTATCCACCTTGCATGATGAGATTATTATTTCCAAGCAAATGGGTCTCCTCACAGTACAGCCAAAGGAAAGCAAGCCAATACAAGGGAGATAAGATCACAAGAGGTCTTGACAGGGTGTGCACAGAAAGGGTATTTCCTCTCATGAGAGTATCTAGAACTTGGGGTTCACCGTTTAAGAATAAGGGGTTATCCAGTTAAGGCAGGTGAGGTGAATTTCCTTTCCTCAGAAGCTCATGAGGCTTTGGAACTCTTCCTCAATGGGCAGGGGAATCAGTCTTGGAATAGTTTTAAGGCTGAGTTAGATAGATTCCTGTTAAGCAAGGGAATGGCCAGTTACTGGGGGTAGGGAGGAATTATGGAATTGAGATTACAATCTGATCAATCATGATCTTATTGATTGGCAGAGCAGTCTCACGGACCAAGTGGCCTACTCCTCCTAATTTGCATCTTTGAATGCATGGGAGAAAGCTTTAAACAATCATTTTTGTCGAATGGTTTGAAGTAAGTTGAGAGGAAGCAAAGACACCATCACTGACATGTTAAGCTGAATGGCATGCTGTTAGGATTTGACATTCGATGTAATCATGTAAGCAAAACTGTCACCAGTAAGTAAAGCCCACTGCAGCATTTTTCCCCCAAAGCATTTCCCAAAATAAGTCCATTTGTCTCAAATCCATACCTAGCTCAGACTATATTCTTTCTCTTGTAAAATATTCTCATAAATTAAATAACTGATGCAGTTCCAAGCAATCAAGAGTTCATACCACTAAACTCAACAGTCTCACTCACCACACAGACCATAGGGTTTTCTAAATTTGAGAAACAGATCCTTCTTTACCTTATCTTGGATCGCGGTTGCCAACAGTAGAAAAATATTCTAATTTTCTCTTGACATACCATATTTCACTGAACAGTAAAAAACTAAATTGGGACAAAAACTGAAAAGACATTACAGCTGCACAGTGAGGGCTTTGATAGTGATGAATCTATTACTGCAGCTAAAGTTATCATGTGCTGCAGCAGAAAAGCAAAATCTTTTTTCCATCTGCAATATATTCTCCCAGGTCATTTTGATATAGTTTTCACTTTTTAAAAAAACACAGGTAAGACAAATTAAATGGAAAAGATGTGTCTGCCTGTTGTGATTTCCTTCCCTCAACTATGTAACCAGCTGCAAACCAGATCAAATTTATCCTTTCAGTACTGTCATTTCCTTTTCAATCCCTGTACTTTTTTCATTGAAGTGTGTTGAATGAACTACAAACAGATTAAAAGATAGGGCACTAAAATGCCTTCCTCTTGTATTTCTGCACAAAGCAGATGGCTACCCCAACAGGTCATTGTTCACCTTAGGCTATCTCCACATTATTATTAAAGCAACCAGCTTGACACGTCACTACTTTTGAAAGACTCTTTCCATAGATGATAACATAAGACTTGCAACCTCTGAACATCCCAAGCACTTAGAAACAATAAAGTACTTCTGTCACCAATTTATAAAGATTACACTGGGGAAACTTAACAGCAGCTTTGGACTTGCACGTTTAACTGCACATGTGTGTACACCAAATATTGTTGACAGTTTCACAATGTAATGACAGCAAACAATTACAAATTTGCTGTCAAGCAACTGCAAAATCCAGGTCAATATCCACCTAAATTGCATGATGAACTTCAAAAATAATTGTGGCTGAGTTGTGGATTGGACAGACAAAGTTCTGGGAAAGTCTAATTGATGTTTAATTAGCACAATATTTTGCAAGGGTTGGTAGGCCTATTCATTTATCAGAGGAAACAGGTTAAACCTCAAATATTCATCATAGACTGAGAAGAAACATGATAGTTTTTAAAAATAATGGTAAAATTTTGATAGAATAGATGCAAAGATGCTCTCTCCATCTGCGAGTACATCCAGAACAAGGAGACATAAATATAAGACAGTCATAGAACACAGGACAGCACAGCACAGTACGGGCCCTTCGATGTTGTGCTGACCTATATAAACACCTACTCCTTGATCAATCTAACCCTTTCCTCCTACCAGCCCATAACCCTCCATGTTTTCTTATATCCATGTGCCTATCTAAGAGTCTTTTATATTTCCCTATTGTATCAGCGTCTACCACCATCCCCAGCAGTGTGTTCCAGGCACCCACCACCCTGTAAAAAAAAACCTACCCCTGACATCTCCCCTAAACTTTCCTCCTCTGACCTTAAACTGATGTCTTCTGGTATTGGCCATTGCCACCCTGGGGAAAGGCTGCTGGCTGTCCACTCTATCTTATACACCTCTATCAAGTCACCTCTCATCCTGCTTCACTCCAAAGAGAAAAGCCCTAGCTTGCTCAACCTTTTTTCTTAAGACATGTTCTCTATTCCAGGCAGCATCCTGGTAAATCTCCTCTGCACCCTCGCTAAAGCTTCCACATCCTTCCTATAATGAGGTGACCAGAACTGAACACAATACGCTAAGTGTGGTCTAACCAGAGTTTTATAGAGCTGCAACATTATCTTGTGACTCTTGCACTCAATCCCCCGACTAATGAAGGCCAGCACACCATATGCCTTACCAACACGCAGCAACTTTGAGAGATCTGTGGACTTTGACCCCATGATCCCTCTGTTCCTCCACACTGCTAAGAATCCTGCCAGTAACCTTGTAGTCCACCTTCAAGTTCATTCTAACAAAGTGTATCACTTCACACTTTTCTGGATTGAAATCCATCTGCCACTTCACTGCCCAACTCTGCATCCTGTCTACATTCCGTTGTAACCTACGACAACCTTTGTGTCATCTGCAAACTTACTAACCCATCCCTCCACTTCCTCATCCAAGTCATTTATAAAAAATCACAAAGAGCAGGGGTCCCAGAACAGATCCCTGCGGAACACTGCTAGTCACAGAGTCATTAACAGAGTATGAGACATTTCTTTACAGCTGTAAGACTGTTAACTGTGCTGAAATAGTTAGTGTTTACTGATTTAATGAAAACCACACTGCAAATATGAAGGGTAGGGGTAATTAAAATAGGAAGATACTCATCTGTAGTATAAAAGCCAGCATAGATCAGTCTAGTTGAATGGACTGCCTCTGTCTTATAGATTCTATATAATACTTACCCTATAGCACTCTGATCTGGAACATGTTGCCATTTTGGCCAAAAAAACAAACCATTTCAGGCAAGTCATCCTGGGGTTGAAATGAACTGTTCAGGAGAGCATATATACATGTACATGGTGAGAGAAACTCTCATGCTTGTCAGAGATTACCTTCTAACTGGAAAGCCTTGGTCAGCATTATGGCAGGAAGTCTTTGGTCATAGTAAGCTCTACAGTGGAGATGTATTAGCAAAAATTTTAAAGTGAAAGGTAGTATAAAATTCAGTGTCCCATTCTAAAAGCCCCTAATCAGGTTCTTGATAATTAAAAGGTAACATTTGCCTCAGAAATATTCTTCAATTTGCATTAACTTGTTCAGTTCAATGTATTCAGTATGTCTAAATAGTCAGAAAGTATGGAACAAATTATCAAGCAGATTTAATACCGTGACTCAAAAAAGTCCTGTCAGCTTATTTGATAATTGCACTATCTGGGCAAACCTCTCCGATGGGGTGTGGGGAGGAGACAGAAAGACTTATCGAGTATTCTGAAAACAAATTTCAATAATTCACTACAATCTGCCTCATGGCTAGTATCATTGCTGAGGTAATTTGGATTCACTGTACTATTTGTTTATCCTGTTCTCTGGTTAGCCTCTAAATGTTTGCACAGCTGTGAAGTGCTTAAAAGAGCATGATTAGAGCATCTAATGACCACACTAATATTCGTACTGAAAATCTAGATTTCAACCAATGGTTCACATAAAATATCACTTTTGTCATTCATTATTTCCTAACACAGTTGCAGTTATTCATTTACAATAGACAAAGGTTTACTGTTACTGAACTTTAAATAAGTAGTTGCTTATCTTCTCTCAACAGACATCCTGATATTTTTCTCTCTCTACAGTGTGGCAGAAGTGCTGAAAACTTTGACAAGTTTTTCACAAGAGGCCAGCCAGTGTTGACACCACCTGACCAATTGGTCATCGCTAATATTGACCAGGCAGAGTTTGAAGGATTCTCATTTGTAAACCAAGAGTTCATTCATCCCAGTTTAACCAATGTTATATGAAGAGGACAAGCAATTGCAGCGAGCCTTTGTTTAAAATGACTATAATCAATCAACCATTAACTTTACAAGATTAATAATGTTCAGAAAAGGTTAAGGAACATGCACTTTTAACTTTTAGAAAAAAACATTAATAAACTTTATGAAGATTTACTGACAAAATTTTAAAGTCCAACTTTAAATTGTCTAATATAATTGTGAACTGCCTTGATAAATAAAGCAAGATTTTTAGGAAGGCATTCTCCTCTGCTGAATTTTAGCATTTTTTTTAAAGATGTTGAGGTACAAATTGCAATATATATATTTGGCCCCCAAGGGACCAGTTCTTTTTCCCTTTGTCTTCCCAATTTTAGGTTGGTTCAATAGCCTTTTCATAAAAAACAAATAGGAAACAAATGTGTTTCTCCAGAAATGTAATGGTTGAAATATGTTTAAGTAAATCAAAAAATGTTAAGAAATTCTCATTCTACAATTTGCACTAATATGTACAACTTATTTCCATCTGGATAAATGAACAATAAAGCTTTGTTGAAGACAGAATTAGTTGAAAGGAGTAAAACAAAATGATCAAATTATTTTGGCATTTTAACAAGCACTAGAGATCTATTGTCCAAAGTAACCACTGAAAGGATGTTAACATATTTTCTCAAGTGAAATATTCAGTTTAACACATTCCTCTTTAAAGGTACAACTTATTCTAGTGCATAAAGCAAATATTCAGAACAGATAACCATTCTACTAATTGTATATGAAACTACAAAAATAATGCTGTGCTTCAGTTGTCTAGTTCATATTACATTATGATTTATAGAATGGAATGATTGTTATTTCCAAGAAACAATCTTTTAGTATGACAATGTTTTGTTATATCATAATTCAATGTGTTAAGGGAGCACACCATATAACAACATGTCAAGATTTCAACTTTTGTCAAATACGCTACATATATGATTTAAACTGAGTCACAAAAGTAACATCCAACCACTTGTGCATGCCATTCAGGAAAATGACAGGAAATTTCTTGCTTAAGTCCCCTTTTAAGGTACTGATTGCAGGCTTCCGTGAGCTTCAAGGGGCCTACCACACCAAGGCACAGAAGGTCTTTTTCTTAAGTTGTTTCCTACTACTGATGTAGATCAACTTTTAAAAGTAAATACATATTAAAAAAACCATAATGATTGAAGCATTGTTTGGTTCACAAACCTGGCTCAACTATTTTCAAACTTGCCATTTTCCTTAATTTTAAACAGTAAATGCTAATTCTTAAAGAGTGATAGTAAGTCCATCTGGGCATCTTAATTCAGTTATGAAATGAGAGCCAGTTAAGAATATTTTTGCCTTGATTTTGGAAATCGTAATTTAGTTATTCACTATTCTGCCTTTGGAAATTGCACGTCAGAATACAATTAGCATGCTGTCAATAGGTGTTGCATGCAATGAGGCCTAAATTTTGAAAGCACGTATGTTTGGTTATTGGTCTAAGTAGTGTTTGTCATTTCCAAGTTGAAAATTTGCACCTTTTAGAAATAAATTTCAATTGAAAATGCCAAGTTTTTAAAATTATATCCTTGTTACATTTCTTTGTGCTGTTCCTCCCACTTCACAAGTCAGTCATATTGCTGACTATGTCAAGTTACTATTAAAGGTACAGTCACTGTACATATGCATCCAGCCTATTGTTAGTTGAAACAGTAATATTGAAAACCAGCACTAATTGATGTTACAAGCAAAGATTTTAGATGAACGATGCAAATAGTTAATATATAAATGCCTAATATAGTTAAGCACTATCTCTCAGTTTAAAGTAATCTTGTGGACCAAAATTTTTATTGAGTTTGCTTAACCAGCTTGAATACATATTTAATGAATCAGAGGTAGGAGGGAAGCAAGGAACATGCATGTAAGTTAAATGCTAAAATATGGACATTTTTGTGATGGTTTAAGATTGGAAATAAAGTTCAAGGTTGATCAGGTGTCTGATATCTATTCCTTATTTAACATCTCAAGATTATTTCAAAAGGCAGTCCCTGCAAAACAATCGATATGGTTATTGATTGGAGTGATAAAGACATCAGAGGGAATGGACAGGGGCTGGGTGGTTGGGGGGGGGGGGGTCACTCAGTCTCACACTGAAAAGTTCTGAAGCAAAATGGTAGCATGTACTATTAATTACAGCTCCCTTGTGTATCAGAAACAGTACCAACAGTACCCATCCCTATATCTCCCTAAAATGTTATGGTTGTTTTAATTCAATATAATAACAGAAGTGAATAGAAAATACAAGCAATTTTTTTTAATGTTCTTTGTAATGGCTGAATTTTGAAAGGATAATGAGGCTGCCTCTTTAAATATCTTTTGGGATTATGCCTTAAGAAAGAAACCTTATATCACTGTACAGAAGTTTATTTAGGCTACATTGTCTATTACAGTTTATACTGCTGTAAAAAACCATGTTGCTAGGATATTTGCTGCCCGTCGGTTCAAGTAAGCCCGAGCCACTCAATTGACTACTTACAGATATTTATACAATCATTCCAACCACTACACAGATTGTTTTATTTTAAATTGAATTAGGTTACATTTGAAGAATATTATTTGAATTTCAAGGTGATAATCCAACCAAGTGGCTCCAGACATGTTCATAACAGCTGTCTTTTCAGTTTATATTCCCTGAACTATTTCTGTTCAGCTTCTGCCTTGTAATTCTCCTGTCAGTATAGCTGGATCCTATTTACAGAAATGGATGCAGATTTTATATCAGGTCAGGCAGCTCCTCGGGTGAGAGAAACAGAGTTAATGTTTCAGTTTGGTAACCTATCAGAGCTGGAAAAAGTCAGAGGTAAAATGAGTAACAAGTTGCAGACAAAAGAGGGGAAGGGAATGTCTGTGATAAGGTGGAGGATCAGGAGAGATTGATAGAGGAAGTGCCAGCTGAAAGTGCAAACTATTGATTCAGTCCACAATGGTGACCCCAAGCTTTCAGTTGCCTATTGCATTACTTCTCACTCCCACTCTGACCTCTGGCTTTGGCTTCGTACACTGCGCCAGAAAACCTCAATGCAAAATCAAGAACTAGCACTTCAATTTAAGACTAGATATATTATGACCACTAAAATTGAACTATTTCAGATAATCAACCATTCCAGCCTTGCAACTCACATTTTTCTTTTTCAATCTTTTTATTAGTTTTCAAATTAATACAGATTGATATATAGCATCAATATTTATACATGTAATACAAAGAGATCAGGATAACAATCATAGCATATATAATCATAAAGAACAATAAAATATAAAAAAAATCTGTAGATCCAACGATCTCTTAGTAAATGAATATAATATAAAAGAAAGGAAAGAAAAAGATTTATTATATAAATTTTAAAAAAACCCAAATCAATTAAAAAAATGATAAACAATACAAATTAAACAAAAAAACTTTTCAAAAGAAAAACAAACAAAAAAAGGGGGAAAAAAACTGGGCTAAAATTTCTCAGTAGAAACAGAGCAATATTATGTCGTCAAGTCCATTCCTCCAAGTTGGAAAGTTATTGAAAGGGGATCTACATCATGTGAAAATATTGAATAAATGGACTCCAAATATCTTCAAATTTAAGCAAAGGATCAACAGTACCACTCCTAATTTTTTCCAAGTTTAAACATGATATAGTTTGAGTTGCAACTCACATTTTGACCTGTTTTTTTTCCTCTCCTCTGGTACTTCCAGATTTAATTTGTGCCTCCTATTTTTCCTTCCGAGACACGCCTTTTGTTATTCACTAGGCATTAACATCTTCTTTCAGACAGTGGCACTAACTCCACTGTAGCATTCAATCTCATCTAGTCTTAAGAATATAATAGGAGCAGAAATAACCCATATAGTCCTTCAAGCCTGCTCCTCCATTCATCATCACCCTTTTACAGCACAAACCCCACCTCCCTTCCATCCCTTGATTCCCTTTATGTCCAAAAATCTATCAAATACTGTTTTGAATGGCTGAGCTCTGGATTAGAGAACTCCAAACTTCACCACCCTCAGTGAAAAAAAAATCCCCTCATTTCTCAGTCCTAAATGCTCTATCACTTATTCTGAATCTGTGCCTGAGGTCCTAGACTTCTCAGCCAGGGCAAACATCCTCCCTATATCCAGCCCACCAAGCATTTAAGGATTTTCTAACTTTTGATGAGATCTCTCATTTTTTCGAAACTTTAGAGAAGGAGCTGCAATCTAGTTGTTCTCTCCTCATGTGGCAAACCTGCCAATCCTAGAACCAATCTGGTGAATCTTCATTGCATTCCCTCCATGGCAAACACATTCCTTCTTCTTTGGGAAGGAGACCTAAATTGTGCACAACATTTGAGATGCAGTTTCACAAAGGTCCTACACAAATGTAGGAAGACTTCCTTGCTCTTGTTTTCAAATACTCTCATTTGACTTCCTAATTGTTGCACCTTGCTGGGAGGACCATATGTCATATATTACAAGTTTGCTGACAATACTAAACTAGTGGAATTGTGCCTTCGAACATCCATACTACCCAATCTGTCATTATTTAGAAAATACCCTACTTTTCTGTTATGAGGACCAAGGTGGATGACCACACATTTTTCCACATTATATCCATCGGTCATATTCTCACCCACTTACTCATCCTGTCCATATCCCCTTGAAGCTGCTTCTTTCTGTTCTCACAATCCTATTAGTTTAGTATTGTCAGCAAACTTGACGACAAGCTATTTGGTCCTCCCAGCCAAATCATTGATTTGAACTGCAAATAGTAAAGCCCAAACCATGATCCCTGCAATACTCAACTAATCATATCCTGCCAAGCTGAAAATGATCTGTTTATTCCCACTTTATGCTTTCTGTAGAATAACCAATTCCAAATCTCTTCAGTACGTGCCCTAAGTTTGTTGATCAACCTCCCATGGAGGACCTTACCAAAACCTTCTGAAATTCCAAATACACCACATCCACAGGTTCTCATTTATCTACTCTGCTAAGCACATCCTCAAAGAACTCCAGCAGATAAGTCAAACATGACTTTCCCTTAATAAATTCAGGTTTACTCTGCTCAATCTTATTACTCTTTTCAAAGTGTTGTGTAATCACATCCTTCATTAAGTATTCTAGCCTTTTCCTTAAACTGGTATTAGGCTAACAGGTTGGTAGTTCACCATTTTCTCTAATAGTCGGGTCACATTTCTTAAATATGAGATTTCTATCCTATCCCAGAACTTTCCCCATGTTCTTTCTAACCTTCCCCACTTTGTTTGCAACATAAAACTAGTTTTATTTATAACTTTTCTCAGTTATGATGAAACATCATGTTAACTCTTGTCCTTCTCCACAGTGCATTTCCAGCATTTTGCCTGCATTGCTTTTGTCAGCAGATACATTTAGCATCTGCAGTATTTTGGTTTTGGCAGATTTCACATCACTGTTTTATGAACATCACCAATAGCAATGTAACTGTAGTTGAGTACATAGAATCGCAGAATTACTGCAATGGAGCCATTACCACCAGGAAAGTGAAAAATGCTGTGTGTTTCATATAAGTCTCTCAAACAGGATGGTTCAAACTAAAGGCAGCAGTTCCTTTTAAAACTGAAAATTACAAGAGGGAGAAAGGATTTTTTTTGAAAATTCAGAAAGCTCAAAAGTTTGCATTTTGATCTAATTCTTCTTAAAATGCAGAGATTCTGCATGTTAAAGAGATTTTCTATTAAGAAGGTTTTCTAACATAAAATTTCATACAATATATTGTAGACATCTTTATACAGTAGCAAAAGTTCTCGTTTTTCCCCTTACACACTACATTGGTGAGTATCCATCTTATTGTTTAAAACTCCACCTGTTTTCTCTAAAGTATGAATGTTCTAAAAAGCACTGCTATTAAGATTTTTAAACACTTACATCTTCAGAAACCAAGAATATTGCACAAATCTATTTGGGAAATAGACTGATAAGGATGCACTTATCTTTGTAACTAAGATTGTTACCATGCCTCCAGAGAGCTTTCCACTTGCTTCAGAACACACTATTCCAGAAGCCCAATTCTATGGTGATGTTTAAGTAGCTGAAATTATTCACACTGTAGAAAATTGTGTAGTGTAAGCTATTGCAATAGATTTACTGCATCTCTTGTTCAAGGCATTTTAAAAAATGCAAAGATAGTGATGCAATTCCATCTCAACATCATCATTGTTACGGATGCAAGATATCAGGCAAATTACTTGTCAAGGATAGAAGCGGCTATTTAAACAAATCTACTTATGGCATTTCTAACCTTTAAAACTGTCGCTTCAAATTATCAATTTGTAATGCCAAGTCATTCCCATTCTGTATTTGTAGGCAATACTATTTACTTTACCAATGTATTTTAAAAACTACGACTGTAGCAACCCCAGAAAAGGTGAAGAAATCACAATAATCATCTTCAATGAACTTCTAATTGAATATGTGTTATTAAAACATAAAGCTTCTTTTTCTACTATATAATAAGAAACATACTTTCCTCAAATTGTTTTGCATGGTATTGTTATGTGTTAATTGTGGTATGACAATCTCTAAAAATAAAAAGGTAAAAGATAAACATGTGTCTGTCAACTGTGTTTTCTTTGATTTAAGTCTACCTCTGCAATGCTTCTGTCAAACATTTTCTACGAAAGATGCTCAATGTTGCCAAGACACACAATTGACCAGTGCTGCTCAAGAGACAGGTTTCTGTGTGCAGCCTTTACAGTTTGTGTAGAGGTCAGCAAAGGCAATTCAGATAAGACTCTCCCCTGACTGCCACACAAACTTTTCCAAAAGGATTCAATAGATAACAGTTGGGTAAAGGAATCTTAACTAAATACATTTCTCCCCCAAACAATGTTTAATGGAAAAACAACAAACTTTTAAGAATATGATCACCTACAAGTTCTCCTCCAAATCATTCACCATTCTAACATGAATGTAAATTGTCATTTCAATCAATGTCAAGCCAAATCCTGGAATTCTTTTCCAAAAAACACTGTGGAACTGCAACAGTAACTCAATCTGTGCAAGGAATAGTCCTACAAATATTTCTCTGGCAATTGGGGATAAGTGATAAATCCAAGCGTGCTGGCATACTTGTACTTGTATGCATACTGGCATTTTTATTTGTATACTTATTATGCAAATAAAATCAAAGTGGCAGTGTATTTGTGCATGATGTATAATGCAACAGACCAATGTAAGAATCCCATCCAGCCTGCCAGAATAACAGCTTCCAATCTGAAGGGACCTACAGTAATGACTTTGAGCATTTATAATCCTAGCACTACTTCCTCCCATTTCACACACACACACACCCCACTGGACCACTGAGCAAGCACAACACTTCACAAGTGCCTGAACAGAACTATTATCTGTACTCCCACATGAAAAGATTTCACAGCACTATGAAACAGAATGGAATATATAATTAATAAAATGGAATTAAATACTAAATGTCACTTGGCTAATAACACTACAACAGAAACTAAAAGTATTTGCACCTGCATTATATGTGAAAGTCACACTTTGAAGTGTTTGCAACCATTTCTGACAGAAGTCCAGCCATGAAGGAAATTGGACTGGGCACTTCCTGTCTTGAATCACCCTAGCGTAGGTTTCATTTCTCCATCATATTTCCCAAACATAATGATGCCATCAATGTAGATGGTCTTGCTTTCTGACTAACTGAGAGATATAAGATAAAAAGGTAGTGTGGGGCAACTGATTACATCATGAAAATCAGGATCATTAATTTTGATCATTTAGATGTCATAAAGTTGTTGATAATGGAAATATTCAGAATGGTGTCGCTCTCCAAATAAAGAGCAAACTAACATCCTAGTTTTATGATACCTGCAGCTCAAAAAGAATGACCACGCACAATCACTACAAGTACAATGGATAATAAACATGGCTTTGCATCATTGTGATTCCGTAAGCAATATGTTATTATGGATGAGTTGAAAATCAGAATAATCCCATCAATGAAACTTTTTTTCCCAGAAGTATATATTATTTGCATAATTTTTAAATATATACAAGTTAGTTGACATCTTCATCAAATTCTATTTAAATTAAACCAATAACAGACACAGTGAAAGATTCTTTCCTCTATATAGCATGTTTCTGGGGACACAATCATCTACTCTGCCTCCACAACATAGTTGTACCCATGAATTCAATAGAGCATCTTCTTGTCCATTTTCCACACCAATCTGAGTGATAGTAAATAGCCATGTCAAAAAAAGTATCATTTGCATCATAGATGTCATAGAACATGGCAGCATTAATATTATTTGTTTAGTTATCAACTGTAACGCAATGGAAGCAAAACAGATGGCAAGTTGCAAATCTACCCAATGAGCCATGAAACAAATATGACATTATAAACATAAATAAAAACTAAAACTAACACAAGGTTGAAAACTGATGTTACACAGATATTTATACTACAAAAATCTAAAGTTTTGCTACAAATGCAGACAAGTGAAAGGGTGTGCTATTGTTCAGTTAAGTAGCAGGTGTTATTATGGACAATATGGCAAAAATAACATACAAAACAAACTCTTGTCACTGGAATTTAAGGAATTGTAATTGTTCTAAATTGCATTCACATTGTGTTTTTCACATAACTACATTAATTTAAAACTGGGACCCCAAATCATATGATCACCTTGACTATTATCCCCAAAAAGCAAACTTTAAATTTGCAATGTCATGGTGGATGAGGTAATCTATAATAAAAATGCTAGAATTGTCTTTCAGCGTTAAAATCTCTGGACATTAAAACTTCTTTATACAAATGATAAATATGCTACGTATGACCAATGAGTAAATAATGAATCTGGTTTCCCCATATTGATTGATGAGAAAATTCTGCTCTGCTGTCAGTACAGTGGAAAGTACTTGCTTATAGAAACATTCCTATGATCTTTCTGGATTTCCCCAAAGTAGAAGGACAACTAGCACCTTCAAAGCCCTGAATGATTCCCAAGGAAGACCAGCACTGTAGAAATCGTATATATTGTGAAGGTTTCCATTAATATGTAAAGGGAAATGCTGCTCACGGGAGGCTTCCCATCATTGAAGAAATCTAATGCAATGTTCTTTTCCCTCATAAAATATCATCAGCTTACTTGCCATTTCAAACAACAAGGGAATTAGTGAAATAACAAGTTTTTGAAGAGTCAAGGTTTGAAAGTTAGGAAGGAACGCAGCAAATCAAATGG
Source organism: Pristis pectinata (assembly GCF_009764475.1). Classification (NCBI taxonomy): domain Eukaryota; kingdom Metazoa; phylum Chordata; class Chondrichthyes; order Rhinopristiformes; family Pristidae; genus Pristis; species Pristis pectinata. The sequence continues at coordinate 4,883,851 of NC_067422.1, forward strand.
AAAAGGAAAATTCAGTGTGCAGGGCCATTATGGCTAACAATTACAATACCAGTTCAACAAGATCAAGGTTGATACGCTCTTGATCTCAAATCCACTGTCCTGACTCTTCCCCTTAATGCTCAATTTCCCTTCAGACTAAAATATGTGCATTTTGGCCTTAAATAAATTCGATGATTCAGCTCCAAAGCTCCCAGAGGTACAGAATTCCAAAGACTACGACCTCCTCCTCTCCATCTTAAATGAGTGAAGCTATGCCCTCAGATATCTACCCTGTCAAATCCCCTCAGAACCTTATGTTTCAAAAAGATCACCTCACATTCTTTTAAACTCCAATGATTACAAGCTCAGCATGCCTCCAATGTAAATAACTCCCTCCATAAATAAGGAGACCAAAACTGTTAGTAGTGCTTTAGGTGCTGTCCCACCTGTGCATTATAGCAAGAGTTCAATTCTCCATTTCCTTTGCAAAAGGAAAGACCAACATTTGGCTTCCTAATTATTTGCTGAACCTACATGCCAACTTTGCGTTTCATGTACAAAGACAGCCAGATTCCTCAGTAGCATCATTCTGTAGTCTCTCTCCATTTAAACAATATTCTGTTTTTCTATTCATCCCAATGTGGATAAACTCATTTCCCCACATTACAAGTCACCTAAGTTTTTCTTAACCCAACTGTAACTCTTTGCAAATTCAGTATCCTTCTCAAGGTTTGCTTTCGTATCCATCTTTTTTCCTTTCCCATCCACTAATTTTCTTGTCAATTATTTTAATGGTTAGCTCTCTAACTGTGCTCACTGACCTTTATGTCCAGGAATCAACATTTAATAGACGCATTCTTTTATTTTGCTATTACTCATAGGGGATGAAAAGTTCATGTTCTCATTCTTGATGTCTGCATAAAAGAAAACAATCTAAATGATCTCACGTTTTTAATAATTGTTTATATGGGTTATCCTTCTGTCCCATGACCCCATCCTCATAAACAGAAAGGCCAATTTACAAAAACAGGTTCCCTCTAGTCTTGTTATTCATAAGATATCTTTATTAGTCACATGTACATCGAAACACACAGTGAAATGTACCTTTTGCGTAGAGTGTTCTGGGGGCAGCCCGCAAGAGTCACCACGCTTCCGGCGCTAACATAACATGCCCACAACTTCCTAACCTGTACGTCTTTGGAATGTGGGAGGAAACCGGAGCACCCGGAGGAAACCCACGCAGACACGGGGAGAACGTACAAACTCCTACAAACAGTGGCCAGAATTGAAGCCGGGTCGCCGGCGCTGTAATAGCATTACGCTAACCGCTACACTACCGTGCCTGCATCCAGAAAAGCATTTAGAATAAGTACAATCTGAGAGCTGTGGGTTGCCATCAACTTGCATTCTGGAATCAACATGAACTTGGGCTCAAGTTCCTCATTAGCGCAAGGTTTCCAACTAAAGAAACATTGCAAAATATAAAACAAACTGCATGCATCTAATAATTTTCCTAAGTCACAAACATCAGGGTGATTTTCTGCAGCTATCTTCCTATTGTCCATCATAATTTATTAAGCAACAGAATAAAAGAAATGGAGTGGAAATCATTTGGGTGTCAGAGAATGAAGAATGAAGTAAAAGTTCCTTCTGAGAGAAGGGGACCAGAGAAAAGGAAAATAAATGTAACTTTTGATTCTTTTCCCCAAATTGTAAGAGTTATACAACACGGAAACAGGCTCTTCAACCCAACTCATCCAGTTGCTGCTGACAGTTCACTGATAATACAAGTTTCAGCAGTTATGATTCCTCCTCCTATGCCTTCAGCAATGCCTCTGAACTTCCCTTAACAGATTTCTGTTTTTCATCTACTTAATGACTCCAAGCAACAACATCCAAAACCAAAAAAAAACCAAGTTTGATATCAGTACTGAATCATAAAATTTTCCACCAATTGGGAACACTAGTCCTTCTGTCTTTTCCCTAGCCGCTGCCTAAATTTTAAAATTTCCATCCTTGATTTTAAATTCCTCCGTGGTCTTATTCCACCAGCCCTACAATCCTCCAAGGTATCTGTACTTCTCCAATTCTAGCATGGACTATCCTCAAGTTTAACCAATCCCTCCCCCCCCACAAACTATCTTCTGTCTCCTGTCTCCTTTGTTCCTTTCAAGACACTCTTTGAAACCTACCTTATGTGGTTCTGTGCCATACACATTTATTTGATGATATTCCTGTGAAACAACTTGGAATGTTCTCATTACATTACACATGCCATATAAGTCCTCTTTTTTTCCCAATAGTGAAATTCCCAGTCATTACTACACTGCTGATGAACATTCAATGAACATGTGTCACTGTGCATGCAAGGTTTGTGATTCTAGCCAATAATGGGAAGAACATGTAGGTTAATCATCAACCATTTCTGAATTGCAGTATTTCAAAATGCACTTAACACATTACTTTATACATGCACAATCTAATGGACCAATACAATGTTGTGAAGAGATTGTTCAGAACTAACCTTAACATCATCGTCTTGTGCTCCATCGTCCATGCTCTGTAGGATGGTTAAGCAAAGATTTCCCTCAGCAGCCCTCTCCTTACTTCTTTGCTTGCTGACCTACTTACCCCTCTCCACCGCCCTCATTCCCCCTCCATTCGCTCCCAACGGACAACTGGGCTCGAGGAACAATTGTAAACAGGCGCGAAACACAATGCGCCTGCGCACCCGGCACGGCAACCGCTGGGGTCGCGGCTCTCGCACTCCGCTCGCCCGGGGCTGCACAACACGCATGCGCTGTCTCGCGCGGCGCCCCAAGGGGCGGCACCTGCCGAAGGTGGGCGGGCGTCACAAAGGAATTCAACCAATCAGAGTCCTGATGTAGGGTCTCCACCCGAAACGTTGACCATCCTTCTGCCTCCACAGACGCGGCTCGGCCCGCTGAGTTCCCCCAGCAATTTGTTTTTTTTCAAATTACATCATCTGCAGTCTCTTATGTCTCCAAACGAACCAACTTACCTGGAGAGGGTAATTTTATAAAACCCTGCCCCTTACTGGAGCGGCCAATGCATTCAGTGCAAACTAAAGGTGGCCAGCCACTGGAGCGCATTATCTGCCCGTAGTGTCCCTCTGACACTCAGGCTCCACCTGCAACAACAACTCACATTCTTGGAGTGCCTCACCATGAGAGGCTTCCAACTGGCACATTCCAGGCTGCAGGAGAATGCTCTATCGGACACACTTAAGTTTGGTGCAGCCCACAAAAGTCCTTGTGGGGGAGGCTTCAATATAAGGTCCTGCCCCCACTGGGCACAGAGGGGCTGGGTTCCTTGTAATAGCCCCACCAACACTTGAAGGGTATATTGTTTGAAGAGGTCACAACGAATGGCATTGGTGCTTTGTACATAGTATGTATTAACTTCATGACAATGTATTAATTTGACAACTTGATGAATGTATAAACTAGTCAACACTATAAATGTAAAGAAAACCATATACTGTCTTGTAATTCCTGTGTATATTTTTATGAATAAAGTTTATTTTTGAAATACAAAAAAGTTCTTGGAGTGCTTTCACTCAAGGGGCAACCCAGAGAGTTGTCAGGTATATTTATAGTGAGAGAGTTTTCCGACTATTCCAATGAAGCTGCAAATACTGAAATACTGTATTCTTGCACCTGGAACTGATTTCACCATTCACAAAAGGTCCTGGTGTCTGCTTTTCCACATAAGTCCCACCATATCCTGGAAGCTTTTACTGCCAAAAGATAGAGGGGATGGCAATCCATCCACCTTGTTTCACCTCCCCACATCAATAATTCATCTACCTCTGCCTTAAAAGTATTCAAGGAGTCTGTTTCCACCACCCTATGAGGAAGAAAGTTCCCAAGGCCCATCAGTCCCTGAAAAAGAATTCTCATCATCTCAGTCTTAAATGGACACCCCTTACTTTTAAGTGGTGATGCCTTACTCTTGACTTTCCCACAAGATGGAAACCTCCTCTCAACAGCCACAATCCTGCAGTGAATAATGCCAATGTACACAGTCACTTTTAACCCAGTCATCACCATGTCATATTATTGACATCCTGAAGCATTTCAGAGCCAAAGAACTACTTTTGAACTGTAGATGTCAAAATATAGGAAGTTTGGATGCAACAAGATCCCACAAAACTTATGTAAGGCTTTGTCTTAGGAAACATTACTTCTAATTATACTTCCTCTTACAGCTACTGCCTCCCTAGAGATAAGAATCACATGGATTCACCATTTAACAAAAACAAATCCTTAAGGACATTGGAAATCTGAAATAAAAATAGAAAATGCAGCAAGTACCCAGCTGGTCAGGCAGCAGGGGTGGGGAAAGAAAAGCAGTTAATATTTCAGATTTCATCTTTCTTCAGAAACTGGATAATAAGTCAACTGGAATTATGGAGACAGAAGAGACTGCCGATGCTGGAATCCAGAGCAAAAAATTGGTAAATTGGTTTATCATTGTCACATGTACCAAGGTACAATGAAAAACTTGTCTTGCATACTGTCCATACAGATCAATTCATTACAACAGTGCATTGAGGTAGTACAAGGTAAAACAAGTAACAGAATGCAGAATAAAGTGTTACAGTACAGAGAAAGTGTAGTGCAGGCTGGAGGAACTCAGCTGGTCGAGCAGCATCTGTGGGTGGGGGGGGGGGGGTGGAGAAGGAATTGTCAACATTTATTACCTTGGTTTCTTTCTCCACAGATGTTGTCTGATCTGTTGAGTGTTCCCTGTTTCTAATTCTTTTTAATTTTATTTTATTTTATTACCTGCAGAATCAAATATTCAAATACTCTCCCGTCTGTTATCCAATCTTCAACTTTCCCAAAAGGTTTCAAAAGTTGTACTTTTAACTTGATCAGCACTAGATCATGTTCATTCACTCCCCTGTCCCTCATGACCTACTCTGGTTGCCATTTCACCAACACCTTGATTTTAACCATTCTCTGCATCTTATACAAATTGCTCCAGGGCCTCACCCATTTTTCAGCTCTTCAATCCTCCAAGAACTCTGTTTTCCTCCAACCTTGGACTTGCCTTCATCCCTCCAGTGGCAGCCATACATTCAGCAGTTTAGATCTCAAGACGGACTCTTCCTAAGCTCTTGAGAAATCTCTTTCTTCCTTTAACATGCTCCTTAAAATCTCTCAAGCTCTTAGTGACCCATACAAGTATATCCTTGAGTTAAATTGCTGTCTGATTACTCTTTAATGAAGTTCATTGGGATGTTTCCTGAGTTAAGAACCCTTTTTAATGAAAATTATTGTATTTCAGAAGGGTTAATACATTCAAATGCAGACAGATAACAAGTACAGTAAAATTCCAATAATTTCACACCATCAGGACTTTGTTAGTGCTGGCCTAGCAGATCTTCTGGATTGTTGGTTGTTATGCATATTAATACCCAAACGTATTTTTAATTTACTTTTTTTTAACATATTACACAGTAGGATAATAAATTTTCCAGTGAACCTGGTCTCTGGAAGCGAGAAATGTACTGGCATTCCAGAACCAGACTCCATCTGCAAACCAACCCATGTTCCTGACCTCTGGTACTCTGGACCCCAACCCTGTCTCCAGCCACACACCCAGCCCACAGTCCAGATTTCAGGCCCCTGGCTCTGGTCACACACCCTGTTTGCACTTTGAACCCTGGCTTACAAACCAGTCTAATGAGTGAGCTAGATGCCAGACCAGTGGGTTTTCAAACAAGAAGATGGCGGATTATCTGAGTTTTACTGTACATCTGTGAGTAAGTTCTCTGCAGATTGAGAAACACTGTCATATAATTATGTCCTGTCAATGCTTTTTAAGCCAATTTTGTGCTAGTTATTGGTACAAGTTTTATCAGAGGTCTTAACATGTTTTTGTTAGCACAATCTTTTTTGAAAAGGCCAGAAAGAGCATATCTATTAAATCAGAGCACAAAAAGCTGTCCAATTTATATTTTAAATCTGGAAATGTAAAATGTGGACACGGTCATGGTGTTATGTCACATCCTCTGAACCTCTGAGCTGAGACTTTCACTTTGAAAAATTATTTGTCATCACTTCTACTTTGATCACAGTGTGTGAAATTAAAATTGGAGGATGAGTCACAACCAATGCATGTCTTCAAATATCAATAGTAAATTGTCTCTGGACTTTAAGTACCCAAGAAATATTTTTAAATGTGTTTGTTGAATACATCACACAATTAAACATTGACAAGACAGAAGTATACAAAAGTATACAGAAGTATAGAGGTATGCAAAATTATGAGGGGTATAGATCAGATGAATGCATGCAGGCTTTTTCCCCTCAGGTTGGGTGAGACTAGAACAAGAGGTCATAGGTTTAGGGTGAAAGGTGAAATATTTAAGGGGTATCTGAGGAGGAACTACTTCACTCAGAAGGTGGTGCGAGTGTGGAATGAGCTGCCAGCAGAAGTGGTAAGTGTGGGTTCAATTGTAACATTTAAGAGAAGTTTGGATAGGTGCACGGATGAGAGAGGTATGGAGGGCTATGGTCTGGGTGCAGGTATATGGGACTAGGCAGAAATCCAGGCCAGCATGGACAAGATGGGCCGAAGGGCCTGTTTCTGTGCTGTAGTGCTCTATGACTCTATGACTAAGTTACTGCCTTTAATTTCACAAATTCTCTTCCTGGGTCACCAAATCCATTGGTCTCCATGTTTGAAACTTAGTACCATATTAACTCCAAGATGAAAGTTAAAGCTGTTTCACATTTTCTCCTGTGAACAGCACCATATTGAACTCCATCGCTACTAAATACTGTATATATGCATGGACTGTTCAGCTGTTGCCTAAATATGTCTCCTTACTCAATACTGTTATCTATTCTGAAATCTATTATGGCATGCACCCATGTTGGTTCTTGGTCTCTTTGAGTATTTTATCCCCTCCACCTTCCCTAGCTTTCACTTATGCCTTACAACCCAATCTTGAGCTATGTTTCAGTAATGGTGAATATCTCATATCTTCCCAAATTGAATTCATTTAGTTTTTGTAGCCTGTGCATTTGATTAAAGAATGCTCACATGGGCCACATATTCTAACCTGTTATTATCTAAATTGCTCTGCTGTTTTACTGAGACAATTCCTGTTTCTGTAGCCTGATTTATTTATTTTATTTAACTTTTCATTTTATAACTACTTTGATATTTTGTCCTCATCATCCTCCCTAACCATTCCACCAATGCCTTCACCTACCAAGGCCCTAAGCTCAGGAATTCTCTCCCTAAACCTCTCTATAATTCTTTTCTCCTTTAACATCACTAAGCAACATTTTTGTCATCTGCCTTAATATGTGGATTAGAACATAGAACATTACAGCACAGGAACAGGCACTTCAGCCCACGATGTCTGTGCCAACTGTGATGCCAAATTAAGCTAATCCCATCTGCCTGTACGAGGTCTATATCTCTCCAGTCCCTGCATGTTCATGTGCCTGTCTAAATGCCTCTTAAACACCACTATCACTATCTGCTTCCACCTCTTCTCCCGGCAGCCTGTTCCTACCACTCTGTGTAAAAAACTAGCCACACATATCTCCTTTAAACTCTCCCCCCCCCCCTCACCTTAAAGCTATGGCCTCTATTATTTGATATTTCTACAGTGGGAAATCGAGCCTGACCATCTATCCTATCTATGCCTCTCACAATTTTATAAACTTCTATCAGGAAGTGACAATAACATTTTGTTTGTTAATGCTGAATAAAAAAATGTTGATGTTTCAGGTGACCTTGTGTCAGAACAGCTGGAAATATATTCAGATAATAATTCATTAACCAGAAATGTTAACTATTTCTCTTTCCACATACACTGCCTGAGCAGTTCCAGTATTTTCTGATTTCAAGAACACAAGAAAATAGGAGCAGGAGTAGACCACTTCAAGCCTGCCTTGTCATTCAGTCTGATCATGGCTGATCTATACTGGCCTCAAATCCTCTTCTGTGCTATTTCTCCATTCCCCTCTATTCCTCGATCTTTCCAATGTATATCTATCTCCACCTTACATATATCCAACGATCTGGCTTCTACCAACCTCGGGGGCAGAGACTTCCAGAGATTCACCATCCTCTGATGGAAGAAATTTCTACACACCCCATTTTTAAATAACCAGCCCTTTATTTTGTGGTTTTCATTCCCATTTTCCAGCATCTGCAGTTGTTTTGTTTGTTGTTCTTGCAAGCTGATATTAAATCAAATGAGTTAAAGCTTTGTCAGGGTTAGGTTTTAACGGGTGATTTAAAGGAAGAAGACACAACAAATTTTGCAGATGCTGGAAGAATAAAGGAAGAAGAAAGGGTTTAGGGAGGGAGTTCTAACGTTCGGGTAATTAATAATTGAAGGCAAGATGCCTGTGTTAAAGGTATTTTGCTTTTATTCGTTACCAGACCTTACTGATTCATCTCTTCAGTTTCTACTAACAATCTTTCACACCCAACAATTTAAACTTGTTCTGAAATGACTTCCCATGGGGGCTTCAATTGCAGATGCTTCCACAGAAGAAGCCACAAATGAATGCCGTTGTCAGGATTTCAATCATAAATGTACCTGCTTTGAAGCTTTTCCCCAACTAATTTATGGGGATGACTATGGTCCAGATGGTTGCTATTAATATAGCACCCGTTTTTATGGTTGATGTTTAATCAGATAAGCAAATTATTCTGCAGGTTATGGTAATAATACATTTCCCACAGTGAATTGAAAAATATTTTTTATCTGCCAGATACAACCGAGTTGGAGATTCCGGCGTTCATCCTGAGCCTTCAACTGTACTTCAACTATAGATCCTTCAACTATAATTGGCATGAAAATGAATGAGAAATGTGACAGAAAAGCAGAGCTCTCGGCAAATTATCAATCACATTTAATTATCAGCATTTTAGGGTAAAGAAATGCGTGTTGAAAATTATATATGGAAAAGAATTGAAAAATTCCACTTATTTAAAGTACGAATCCCACAATTTGGGGATTCCTTGTTGTTCGCATCTTCTAGCATATTAGCTGGAGAAAGTGAAGTTTGGCGTTAGTACCGGAGTCCGGGTTTCCCAGCCAGTGATGCCGGCGACCTTTCACGTCATCGTGGACATTTATGGTTTAGTTTGAAATATGTTATTTCATTCCTTAAAAATAGATCCCGCGATCCTCGTGCGTTCAGTCTTCATTAACACTTATCTACAGTATTTATCCACATTCCCGTCTATCCAAACTCCCACATAATCCGTATTCAGAACCCCAATTTCCACTGTGTTCACTCGGGACTCCCATCCGGTTCTATGTTCTGGTCTCTTCCTGACAAGAGCCCAGTTGTGTGAAATTGTCCCACTGTCTCCTCCATCTGTCTGCTCTGGTGTCGGAACTGTCAGATCGCAAAGCACGTGTGCGGTGATGGTGTGATCCCTCCTCCTCCTCCTCCTCCTCCTCCAACCCACTTCTCCTTCTCATCATCTCACTCGACAGCACCACTTTGTTCCCATCCACTTTGCTTCGAGCAGACAAACTCCTCGGTGATCTGCTGCCACGCGTTCGGAGAAGCCACCAAGCCCGAGCGCAGGCTCTTGTTTGATGCAAATTGTTTTATTCCTCCCCAACCCCACCCTCGGCTTCTCTCCACTGCGCATTGGCTGCGTGCGACAGTTCCTGAACGCTGACCCACACCCATTTGCCGCTTCAGAGGGCAAACCACATCGTCCGGTAAACTTCACCCGCGAAGTCGTTATATAATCTTGAAACAAGGTAAGAACTGAACTCCATATGCGTTCTCTGTACTGCTTCTGTGTGTTTTCACACATGAGTTTCCGCCGTCAGCATAACGGGGCCCCTTATACATTTCAATAGACTGCTATGTGAGCGATTAATGAACTGTTGTTAATAGAGACCTTCACCATGACTCTCCAGTACACTCCCAGCGGCTCGCACTGACCCGACATTCGTCCAATATCGGGCGGTATCCTGGGAAGGTCTGGAAATTCTGCGGAGAGCACCGCCCGTGTGCCCAATCAGACAGTATTTCATGGGATATCTGGCAGATGTTTTACATTACATCTTGCATAAATTGAATTAAAAAGATCTGTACAATGCGGATTTCCTGCGTAGGACAACTGCGATATAATCAATTACATCTTTTAATTGATAAAGCAAAAATCTGCAGATTCATTGTCTGAAATGAGCATTGTCCACAATCAATTAAAATATGCTTTAATTTACAAAAAAAACTTTTATTTAGCGTATATTACCAACCATGTGCGAAGATGTTTAAATGATTGGCGAATATTTAGGTTATTGGGATCACTGACAGATCGGAGAGACGATTGATGATACTGTGGTGCTCTGGGATTAGCCACATGTGTAGTTCTTTGGAGAGATTTCGAGCGACCCATTTAACTATTCTCATGTTTCTAATGGAACCACAGGGCAAAGGAGGCAACGTTCTGATTGTTCAACACTGTGTATTTGTGTTTGCTTGCCTTTTTGTTGGATTTGTATTCGTTGCAATGCAGAGATTGCACCGACTACTGCTTCAAAGCCTCGATAAATCAACACTTAACTCCCCCCATCCCCAACCCTCCCTCGCTTTACTTTTCCAAACCCACTGAAACGTGACTGAATTATCGATCGATATCCCGAGTAACTAACCGCCGTGCTGCTAATCAGATCCCAGTCCCACATTCATCCTCCCAATGAACCGCTAGCAGCGCCCAGCCAATTGACCTGCAATCCCAACCCGACTGCCGGCATTACACAGTCCGAATTGGATTACTGAGATATCAAGAAACAGCATTTCTGGGACGAATTGTCGCCGACATCTGTTATCGGTCTGGAATACATCAAATAAATCGTTACTAAGAAATGAAAGAAGGCGTGTAAAACATTAAAACGACCAGGAAGAAAATGAGATTTATTTCTATCCTTTGAGTTGTTACTAATCTGTAATCACCCCCCGGGAGGGTGAAGGCAGATTGGTACAATTCAAGAGAAAATTGGATACATTCTTGAAAAGTACCGGTTTCCAGGGCAGTGCAAGGAGCAGAGATGCGATTACACGATCAATTCGCTCAAAGAGCTAGCACGAGAACAACGGGCCGAAACGAAGGTTTCTGTGCCGCTGTAACTTTCCATAGTTCCCACAAAACAAAGCTAGAAAAGGAAAGGAAGGGTTAAATCTGTATGGGACTTGTCTGCCATACAGGATTTCTCACATTTTCATTTTCTCACTTTAGAACAAAACACATTGCCTGAGATAGAAGGCAAGATGTTGCTGCCATTTGTGAATTGTTTGCGGGTATAAATACTTGTGTTTTTTTTAAAGCGAGGTTTGCCATATGCTACAAACTCTCCCTTTATTAGCTGTGGTCTGAAGGCTGAGACCCAGCTGCTGAGAATGAGTGCAGCCCTCCTGTTTGACGTGGAGTCTCTCTGGTATGAAGGGCAGTCTTCTGCCAAGGGCCCCCACTCAGTGTTCATAGATTATTCATTGCGACGTCCTCCCAGAGGGTTCATTGCGTTTCAATCCAAACCCAGGTAATTTCTGTGTAGTGTGACGGCTGTAATTACACAAAAAATCCCACAAAGTTAAAACACTCTCGATTGCATTATATCAATTTCTTTCATTACACCATCAACATTATATCAAGCCATGTATGAGCAGATTTGCAGATAGTGATGCATTTAAGAAATATAAAAAAATATCACTTTTATATTAGTTTGGATACTTTTTAAAGCCTTTTAAATTGACAGTAAATGGCAGCACGTTTAGGAACATTGATGTACAGAGGGATCTTAGGGTTTAAGTCCACAATTCCCTGAAAGTGGCAACACCAGTGGATAGGGTGGTAAAAGAGACATACAGAATGCCTGCTTTCATTGGTTGTGGCACTGAGTATAAAAGTTGGCAAGTCATGTTGCAGTTGTATAAAACTTTAGTTAGGCCACATCGGGAGTATTGTGTGCAGTTCTGATCACTGCATTACGGAAGGATGTGGAGGATTTAGAGAGGGTGCAGAAGAGGTTCACCAGGATGTTTATAAGATAAGATATAAGATATTTAGTTATTAGTCACATGTACATCGAAACACAAGTGAAATGCGTCTTTTTGCATTACTGGGAATGTGCTGGGTGCAGCCCGCAAGTGTTGCCGCTCTTCCGGCGCCAACATAGCATGCCCACAGCTCCCAACCTGTACATCTTTGGAATGTGGGAGGAAACCGAAGCACCTGGAGGAAACCCACGCAGACACACGGGGAGAACATACAAACTCCTTACAGACAGCGGCGGGAATTGTCTAGAATGAAGAGTATTAATAGCTATAAGGAGAGGTTGGATAAACTTGGACTGTTTTTGCTTGAGTGTAGGAGGCTGAAGGGTGACCAAATAGAAGTATATAACAATGAGAGGCACGGATAGGGTAGATGGCCAGGATGGAAATGTCATATACAAGAGAGCATAGCTTTAAAGTGAAGGGGGAGATTTGTGAGGCAAGTTTTTTTTTACAGAGAGAGTGGTAGGTGCCTGGAACATGCTGCCAGAGGAAGTGGTAAAAGCAGATACAATGGCACTGTTTAAAAAGCATTGTGCAGGCAGATGGAATTAATTTAGATTGGCATTGTGGTCAGCACAGACACCATTGGGCTGAAGGATCTGTTCCTGTTCCGTACTGTTCTATTTTATACTTATAAGATGATCTACATTGTTACTGTAACATTGCCTTAAACATGCAACGTGCAAGTAGTAATATTTGTGTTGTATTATCTTAGCCTTGAACATACTGTGACTTAGAGTAATTCAGTAATGATGTATATACTAATTCTGCTTTCTCAGTGTCAGGACCAATAGTTCCTCCAAATCTGTTAGTGCTTGGGATCAATGGAAAAGACATCCAGATTTGCAGGCGTGCCAAGTAACACCTAGTGATAAGATACTGCAGTGAGCAAAAAAAGAGATAAAATAATTTTGGTGTTACTGACCATGTCGTGTCACATTCTATTTTAAAAAGTAATAATTTAGTATGAATGGGAGAAAGTTAGGTGATGTAGCAGAGCTGTGGGAATGGAGGAGTGGTGTTTATAAGGCTTTAAAAACACCAATTTAAGTCAACAGAACTATATGAATATTTAATGGAATACCATTTTATGGTGGTATATTGAATATAAAACGTGAAGTATAATGGTGTACAACTGTAAGTAAGATCAAAAGAACAGCAAATTCACTATGATGCTGTCTGATTTGAGTAAATATTAATTTTAAAATGATTTAAACATCAGAAATTGTGTTTGTAACTGTGGAGTTATTTGATATTTAAAATCATTTTTGCAGCCAGCTATGACACTGGAATGTACCACCTAATTTAATGATTCAACCAGAGACCAAACCGCAAGAATAGTGGTTAGAAAGGCTATTGAAGGATAAGGAGATTTAGAAATAGATCACATTGAAACGGAACTATAGATCATGTAGAGGACAAAGTGGTTGGGAATGAATGACCTGTTTGCATGTTTAACTTTCATATAATATTGGTATTCACAGAATTATTTAAGAAGTTAATACAGGTCCACAGGGAGGGTTTTTTTTAAGTGTTAATTCTTGAATAGATTTTTTGCAATATTGGTGTTATAATAAATCTAAAAATTCAAGCACCTCCAATAGTTTGTGGATCAATATCTCATTTTAAAACATTATCCTTTTTTAATTATCATTGTTACATGAAAACTGGTTACTAGAACTGTTGTGCATCAGACAAAATTATCTCCATCGCATTGGCATCTTCCAGCTTCCCTTATAAATAAAACTATTCATTCACTCTCAAAATTTGTGCAAAGATCCAGCTAACTAATTCAATTTAAAGCACAGTTTGAATACCAGACCATTTTGAACTTTATAGTTCTATGGCACAACATACAGTGTAATAACTAATCTATCAGAATGATCACAGGGTGATTTATGTGGGAAATACAAATACAATAGAAGCTGCTTTTTGTGATTGAACTTTGTGGGGAAGGAGAGAGAATTTAATTTTTGTCGCATCCACCTTGAGAGTGTGTGATGCTGACAGTGGATGACAAAAGTGAAACAATGTCTCACTTTGCCATAAGTGACAAATGTCATCTCATGTACAGAAAGCATCAGAAACAGAAATGTAGCATTTCAATGAAAGCCTTAAGCCAGCTAGCCATCATAACCTTGACCCAGATCCAAATTCATTGACTTTAATTTCCTCCTTCATCTTGAACCCATTTTATAGTGTCTTTCTGCTACAGGAGTGTATTTGTTCCACTAGACCAGAAGAAATAGGAGCAAGTGTGGGGCATTTGACTATTTGAGCTTGCTTCATCAAAATACTGGCTGATCTTCTACCTCCACACATTTTCCTACATTCCCTTAATTTAGAAATTTATTGATCTCAACTTTCAACACATTAATTGAGTCCTCGAGTGTAAACAATTCCAAAATGTTCATCACACTCTGCATGAAGAAATCCCTCCTCATCTCGGTTCTAAACAGCCCCCCTTTATTCAAGTCCATTTTTTGGGTAAAAAGACAATCTGTACACTAAGTGTGGCCCTATATAATTGCAGTAAGACACTCATGATAATGTCCAACATACGATTTGCCTTCCTAATCATTTGCTGCACCTACATGTTGGTTTTTGGTGACTTGGACACAAAGACACCTAGGTCCCTTCGAACATCAACATTACCCAATCTCTCACCATTTGAAAAATAATCCGTTTTTCTGGTTTGTGCACCAAATTGAATAACTTAACATTTCAACATATTGGATCTGTCGTGCTCTTGCCCACCCATTCAACTTGTCTATATCCCATTGAAGTCTCTTTACATCCTCCTCCCTACATACAATCCTAGCAGTTTTGTAACATCAGCAAACATAGATATATGACATTTGATCACTCATCCAAGTTGTCTAGAATCTAATAATGGCTGAAAAGAAATGTTCCTTTTGACAATTTTCTTCTCTTGTTAGTGGATTCCTGAAGCACTTTCGTTCCACAGTTAGTGGGTAAAATAATTGGTGTCCCACTGTTTTATTCTCTCCATTATTTTGCCCTTCTCTATTCTCCATCCACTACAGAACGTGCCTCTGAATGAGTAGAAACCTGTTCGTGGGCAGCAGTTAGCAGAATTTTTCAATCAATCCAGAAAAAAAACATTCACTACTACTCATTGTTCCCTGTTACTTAGCCAATTTTCTATCTTTGCTACTATGGTCTCTTTTATTCCATGACCTTCAATCTCGCTGACAAGCCTATTATGTGGCACTGTATCATTTCCTATTGGAAGTCCATTTACACCATATCAACTACAATTCCCTTGTCAACTCTCTGTTTTACATCATTAAAAAACTGCATCAAATTAGTTAGGCACAATTTACCTTCATGCTGTCTGGAAACGCTTTTCTTTAGGTCCTGAGTTGAATTCCTGTAAATTAACATCTAACAGTCCCGGACAGCACATTAGAACAGATTTAGATGATTCAGTCTCCAAATTTACTCTTCATATCCATTCATATGGCAGTGTTCAAGATCAGAATTTCACAAATCTCCATCCTTCCAATTTTTGGTTCAGTTGACCAATACATTAAGGCATTGCTTGATGCTATTCCAGGGGTCAGTTAATTGAATGCATGCTATCTCAGCTTTCAATGGAATCAGCTCATTTCCTTTGACCTATTTTCCAGGGGGATTTTCTGTTCATTACCCATTCAGCTACAAATTAACATTACTGAATGTATGACAACCTCTGCCTTGTATCTGCTGGGTTATTATGTGTCCCAATTGATCTGTTCATAGCCTTTGCGGGAGTTGTGTCCATATGTCGGTTTGTGGAGGTGTTATAAAGATGCAGAGGAGATAATTTCTTGCTTTTCGATTTGCCAGGTGCTTTCTTTATTCAAGTTCTCTGATTCATTGCAAGGACTATTCCAGCCCCAATGCTGTGCAATTAAACATGACCTTCAGAGATTGAATAATGATTCCTCCAAATAAATTATTGTATCTTAATAATTTTTCTAAAAGTTCAATGCTCCAAGCAGCCAGAAGCCACATGTCAAAATCAATTATCTTTTTGTTCCTCTCTGCACTCTTTTTTTAAATGCATTTGTGACCTTTTTGAATGCATAGGGGTCAGAACTGGATGCATTACTTTAGGCCTGATCTCACTAGTGTTTCAGACAGTTAAAGTGGAAAGCCGCTTTTTTCCAACTTTTTCCTTTTCACAATGGAGTGATAATTCACAGGGCTTTTCAACAAAGAGTTAGTTCCATTCAATACTTAAAGCAGAGAAGTAAATATTTAGTTTTGATGTTGATGAGTGGATGTATGGAAATCAGATCTTGTTATACTGTATCCGTACAACTTGTCTGCTCTATTAAAAGAAAAATTGCTAGAAGTACTCAACGGGTCAGGAAGCATATGTGGAAAGAGAAACAGAGTTAGCATTTCACTTGAAGACCCATCATCCGAACTGCCTGATGCATCTCGTTCATATAAGGTCCAGTGCAGACTAATCTGCCCAGTACTGCCCTTGCATGAAGGTTAGGTCACTGACAGCAAGTAACCTTTTCTTTTAAGATCAAAAGTATGAATTATGTCTCTTTGATTACACATCCCAACATATTTATACTAATGTTTATTTTTTTATTTTAATTGCTTTAATAAGGTTTCTACCTTGGTGCTGTAATGAAACAGCTCTTATTAAAGTCACTGATGATGCCCTTTGTAATTTCTCACCTCTGTGCTTTCTCAACTTATCCACAGCTTTAACGTGGTATACCACACCATCTCCTTCAATGCCGTTTCACCATCATTCAATTGGGTGAGCCAACATTTGCCTGGTTCTATTCTAAACCATCCAGTCATAGCCAGAGGATCACTGCAATGAGTTTTTTTCCTGTGCCTCAATGTTACTCCCATTGTCCCCTAATGATCTATCCATGGCCCACCCTCATTTCTCAACTATATGCTGTCCCCATCAACATCGTTGGAAAGAGGTCATACAAAACTCTGCAATCTAGACACCAAGTTCCATTAACCCATCAACTCTTTGCTTAGGGACCTATGTTGGCTTGCCCTTAAACTCTCATCCTTGTTTTCAATTTCTTCCATTGCCTCACGCTCCTCCAAATGCAGTCTTTTGTTCATTCCCCAGTTTACTCACTCCACCATCGATGTCGGTTCTTTCAAGTGCTATGGCTGTCAGCTCTGGGATTCCCTCCCTAAACCACTTTACCTTTCTCTTCTTTTAAAACTTTCCTTAAAACCTACTTCTTTGTTCACAGTTTGATTCCACAATTTAAAAAGTTTTTTGAACTGTTCTAATGTAGGACAGTGTCAAGTCCCTCTGAATTCCTCCGGATAATTCTCTCCTTTCTCATCACTTATCACCAGCAGCAGTGCAGCTTACAAACTTCCTGATGTGGTACTTAACCAGCCCTAGTGTGAGAGGAAATGATTTATCTTACTGAACTCAACTACTCACTTCAAGAAATATCCCAGTTATGTCCTCTCTTCTCTCAAAGAGAAAGAAATTTGTCAAAGGCAGTAATACAATCTGAGCAGTACCCAAATTACCACCTGCCAACATTCAGTTCCATTGCAGCTAACACTGCCCTTATACTTGCAGCAAATTGATTATTTTCCATGTATAAAACAGAGCATTAGGGGGCGATGAGAAATACACCCTGGCAGGAGAAACAAAGTCTGGTGGATTCTACATGCACACACGTTCTATGCAAGTACACACACACACATACACTCGTGTGTGCACACACACACATATATTCTAAGCAAATACAATCACACACTCTATGCAAGTATATGTGCGCACAGGCGTGCTACATGCAAGTACACTCACACACATGTTCATAAAATCACAGAATCATACAGCATGGAAACAGGCCATTCAGCCCAACTCCTCCACACTGACCATTGGGAACCCTTCTGTATTAACCCCATCGCCCATCACTTGGTCCATAGCCCTCTGCCTAAGTGATTTCAAGTGCTTATCTAGACACTTAAATGCTGTCAGCGACCTAGCTTCAACCACTCTCTCAAGCCTTGCATTCCTGGTACTCCCCACTCTCTTGGGTGATATAGGTCCCCTTCATATCCCTTCTGAATCTCTTTCTCCTTACCATAAACTTATGTCCTCTAGTTTTATCTACCCTTGATATAAGGAAAAGTTTTCTGCAGTCTACCCTATCTATACACCTCATAATTTTATACACCTCAGTCATGGTCCCTTCTAACTTCCTCTGCTCCAGGGAGAACAGACCCAGCTTCTCCATTCTCTCCTCATAACTGAACTGCCTCATCTCAGGCAACATCATGGTGAATCTCCTCTGCACCCTGTCCAGCGCAATTACATCCATCCTATACCTTGGTGACCAGAACTGCATGCAGTACTCCAGCTGAGGTCTGACCAAGGTTTTATATAGTTGGAGCATAACATCTCTACTTCTGTACTCAATATCCCAACCAATGAAGGCCAGCATCACATATGCCTTCCTAACCTCGTTGCTTATCTGTGTTCAAGGATCTATGTACTTGTACTCTGAGGTCCCTCTGTTCCTCAATAATCACTAAGACCCTACCATTCAGCGTGTATGTCCTAGCCTCATTAGTGGTCCCAAAGTACGTCACCTTACATTTGTCTGGTTTAAACTCCATCTGCCATTTTTCCCCTTAATATTGCCCTACTTTTTCCCCTTAATATAATAATATAGAATGGCTTTGGATTTAACTGTTTGCTAGTAATTTCTCATGACTCCTCTTTGCCTTCCTAATTTCCTTTTCAAGCACCTCCCTACACTCTATACTCTCGATATGCCTTCCCCATCATTAGTTCCCCATACCAGTCATATGCTTCCATTTTTTTCTCCTTATCCAACCCTCAATATCCTTTGATATCCAGGGTTCCCTCTACTTGTTATCCCTGACTTTTACCCTTATGGGAATATGTTGGCCTTGAACTCTTGCCATTCCTCCTTTGAATTCTTCCCACTGTGCATTCTTATGTTAATGAAGTTATCCTTACTCGAGTTTAAGAGCTTTATTACTGGCCCATCCCTATTCTTTTCCATAACCACTTTAAAATATATGGAGTTATGGTCACTGTCTCCAAAATGTTCCTCCACTGACACTCCTTCCACTTGACCAGCTACATTCTCCAAGATAAGGTCCAGTAACATTCCTTTCCTTGTTGGTCTGTCTACATATTGTGTCAAAAAGCTCTCCTGGACACACCTCAAAACTTCTGTCCCCTCTGAGCCTTTAACACTACGGCAATCCCAGTTAATATTTAGAAAATTGAAATCTGCCAGTTCGATAACCCTATTTTTATTGCATCTCTCTGATAGTTGCCTACATATCTGTTCCTGTTGACTGTTGGATCTGTAAAACACCCCCAGCAAAATGATCACACCCTTTTTGTTTCTCATGTCTTCTGGAATAGATTTTTGCTTCTATACCTTCTGGAATATCCTCCCTCAGTACTGAAGTAATGCAATCTTTGATAACCTCCTCCCTTTTACTCCCCACTCTGTCTCGCCTGAAAATTCATTTTCCTGTGATATTAAATTGCCAGACCTTCAACCTTGTCTCAGTAATGGCAACAATACTGTAGATCGTGTTAATTAAAGCTTTGAGTTCACCTATTTTACTGGTGATACACCTTGCATTAAAATAGATGCAGTTTAGCTTTGAATTTCCTTGATGTTCCTTTAGTTGCTTATTCTGCTTACTGGACTTACTAACTATTTCCCCTCTAGGTGCTTGTGCCTTTCCACCTGGACAACTATCTTGAGCCCCCTTTCCCTGCTAACTCAGTTTAAACCTCCCCTTACAACACTAGCAAACCTCCCAGCAAGGATGTTGGTCCCACTCTGCACGTACTCACTTGAATGTACGTTGCATGCATGTACACTCCCTCATGTGTACTCTCTCTCTCTCTCTCTCTCTCTCTCTCTCTCACACACACACACACACACACACACACACACACACACACACACACACACACAAACACACACACACACACATACATATTCTGTGCAAACACACTCAAATGTAGACTGATACAAAAATCTTAGGCTAGTAATCAAGAAGCCTAGGCTAATGATCTGGAGACATGCTCCTACATATTCGTTGGAACACTAAGGGACTGAGGGGAGATTTTATTGAGCTGTGTAAAGTTATGAGAAGCTGAGACAGGATAAACTGAAAGGACCTAGTTCCTAGGCAGAGAGATAAGTAACTAGAAAACATTTATGTTGAATGATAGATGGGTTAGAGAGGAGTTGTGGAAGAAAATATTTCATTCAACAAGAGATGAGGATCTGGAACTCACTCCCTGGAAGCAGAAACCCTTAACATATTCAACAAGTTCCTGGGTGAACACAGCTTGCAGCAAAACAGACCAAGAGCTGGGAATTGGGATTAACCTAAAATCCACTTTTTGTTTGATGACATGGATTGTTAAGCCAAAAGGGTGCCGTGCCATAAATTTCTATGATTCCTTGATCCACTTCTAGCAGCAGGGCCATTTAACTTAGCTAATTAAATAAATCCAAAGTAAAAAGCAAGAATCAATAATGCTAACTGTGAAACTTCACCAACATCTTTTAGCAAGGAAGTCTACTACTAGTCCTGGTGCAGTGTCTCAATCTGAAACGTCAACAATTTCTTTTCCCCCACAGATGCTGCTTGACCCACTGAGTTCCTCCAGCAGATTGCTTTTTGCTCCAGATTCCAGCATCTGCAGTCCCTTGTGTCTCCAGCCTACTACCTTTACCTGGCTTCATTTAAATGTGGGCTCCAGACCCACAGCAATGTCACAGACTCTTGGGCGCCCTCTTACAATGGCCTAGGAAGCCATCCAGTTCAAAGACGATCAGGAGTGGGCATTAAATACTGGTTTTGCCAGTCCTGCGTACAACCTGGAGTAAATGGCAAATCCATTCATAGGCAGACAGACACAGACGCAGACACACAGACAGACAGACAGACACACACACACACACACACACACACACACACACACACACACACACACACACACACACACACACACACACACACACAAATGTAGTAACCTAATTTTCTGCAGAAATAATTCAATAGCAATCAGTCACGGAGCCACTGAAGTAATGTGTAGTGGCCTGACTGTCCCAGGCTAATTCAAGACAGGCTGAATAGCTTAGTAAGTCCCAATGACTGCATGTACCTACTAAAGCTTCACAGGCAACAAACAATTTTTCTGGAGGAACTCAGTGGGTTGAGCAGCATCTGTGGGGGGAAAGAAATTGTTGACATTTCAGATTGAGACACTACATCAGGACTAGTAGTAGACTTCCTCCCTAAAAGACATTTTGGGTTGAAGCCCTACATCAGGTTCCCTCCACTTGCTGAGTTCCTCCAGCAGATTGTATGTTGCTCCAGATTCCAGCATCTGCAGTCTCTTGTGTTTCCAAAGCATCACAGGAACCTAGAAATGTCATTATTAGCTTGCTTCAATTTACTACCTTCTACCTCTTACAGAGAAATTAGCACTATAATAATTTTTAAAAAAAATTTATTTAGAGGTTTCTGTTACAGCGGAGATATTGGGAGAAGAGAAAGGAAAGCTTTTACGTGTGGACAATGGGAAAAACCAAATAAATTGAATCGTCACACTTCCAGTAGGGGTAGGGTTCTCTTTTCAGGGTACTTAGACCACTTGCTTTTATCCCCTGTGACATTTGTTAAATGATGTCAAGAAGCTACAGAGGAAGTGCAGTGCAATAAGGTGCAAGGTCACAACGAGGTAGATCGTGAGGTCAGAGTCCATCTCATTGTATGAGGGAACTGTTCAATAGTCTTATCACAATGGGGTAGAAGCTGTCCTTAAGTCTGGTGGTACATGCCCTCAGGCTCCTGTATCTTCTACCCGATGCAAGAGGAGAGAAGAGAGAATGGGTGGGGTCTTTGATTATGCTGGCTGCTTTGCCAAGGCAGTGAGAGGTAAAGACAGAGTCCATGGAGGGGAGACTGGTGTCCGATAGAGTTAGTGCAGAGTCTGGCCACACAGTCAGGAGTGTATAGGGAGTAGAGTGCTGAGGACGCAGCCTTGTGGGGCGCCAGTGTACTCCCTGTACCAGGGCACTCCCTGGAGTGATCGAGGTTGAGGCATGATGAAGTGTATAAAATGATGAGGGGTATGGATAGGGTGGACTGCAGGAAACTTTCCCCCACATCAGAGGTATATAAAACCGGAGGACAGAGGTTGAGGAAGAGGGAGGGAACGGTGAAGAGGTTTCAAGGGGATCCGTTCTCACCCAAAGAGAGAGCGGTGAGTACCCGGAACCCACTGCCGAGGAAGGTGGTGGAGGCAGAGTCACTGACTGGACGAGCACTTGAATGGCCCGGGGGTGGGAGGCTATGGACCAAGTGCTGGGAGGTGGGACCAGTCTGGGCGGGTGCCCACTGGTCAGTGTGGACATGGTGGGGGAAAACAGCCCACGTCCACGTTATACGAGTCTCTCCCAATGGCACGCGGGTCAGTGGGTTAATTGGCCACTGTAGATTGTCTACCCCGCCCCACCCCCACAGTGTGGATGAGGGGCATTTGATGGGAAATGGGGGGGGGGGGTAAGAAATGAAGACCGGTTGGGGTAGGATTAGTGTAAGTGGGTGGGGCTGATGGTCAGCACAGACTCAATGGGCCGAAGGGCCTGTTTCCCTGCTGAATGATTCTCTGACTCTCCATGAATCTTAACTGTCTCCTCGTCTTTATCAGACCTGCTCTGAAATTAGCTGTTGTAATGCACATAAGGGACATGAGTGACTTTTGATGCATTTGTGTGATAAGAAACCTGTCCTGGTTGCTCTCCTCTCTCCATGGGAGTATTTTGTCCAATCATGTTTTGAAACTTCAGTGCCTGCTTCAGATGTCTCGTCGTTTTTCAGTTGCTATAGAGCTTTTTCTACCTCTTGCATGTCTAGGACGGGGGTGAGACTGGACTAAGGAGCACGCTATGGAATGGTGTCATGGATATTTACCTTAAAAACACTGTCTTAATTAAGAGTTCTTCAAAGTGCTCCTGTCAGTAGTGCTGATTGCATCTATACCTTTGATTAGCTGGCATGATAAGCAACCACAATCAAGGGTATCCTATCAGGCCAACATCTCCAGCACTGAGGCTCTTACCACACTCAGGCTATACTGCTCACATTCACGACACTAGACTCCATCAAGAGGCACACTGGGCACTGTCAGGGTGAGGGTTTATCAGGCAGCACCGAGAAAATGCTTTAAAGATGTTTTCAAAACCTTTGGGGGGAAAAATGTTCCATCTTCACCAACATGGGAATTCTTTCCTCATGGAGAAGGAGAATCTGGAATGGCACTGAGAACCTTGAATCGGGAGCACATGAAAGCCCCCCAAAAAATGGCATAAGTAACACACCACCTTCCATACTGCCCACCCATTTTTCCCACCTGTGGCAGGGTCTGTAGATCCCACATTGACCTCATCAGCCACCTCAAAACACATAAAACTGGAGTGCAAGCAAGACATCCTAAGCTGCCCAAGGAGAAGACTATTTGATTGCCAGTTTAACATTAGTGTTGGCAGATCAAAAGTGTCAATGGAAGAACGATGCATATCTCACAATTGGAGGAAATAAAATAGGAAGCAGAGAAAGGTTTGTCTCCGCTGGACTTCACGGACTTTACATAATGGACATCTGCCTCTAACAATCAACAAACAACTGGTAACTTCCCAATCATTAAGAAGGCACACAGATAAATGTGAGAAGTTACAAGTAGAAAAGCAGTCTAACAGAACCTCTTTTACATTAAAAAAAATTTAAACTAGAAATATCAGTTACCAGGAGTGATCATTACTGCAGGTGGTATAAGTGGACTTAGAAAACAATTTCTGGAAGCAGAGAGTGTGGAGGGTATAAAATGATGAGGTATATTTAACAAGTATGACAAAACATATGCTCATAAAGGCATACAGCATGGAAACAGGCCTTTCAGCCCAACCTGTCCATGCTGACCAAGATTCCCATCTAAGCTAGTCCCGTTTGCCTACGTTAGGCCCATATCCCTCTAAACCTTTCCTATCCATGTACCTGCCCAAGTACCTTCTAAATATTGTTAATGTACCTGCCTCCACCACTTGGCAGCTTGTTCCATATACTGAGTACCCTCTGG
This sequence comes from Pristis pectinata, assembly GCF_009764475.1. Taxonomy (NCBI): domain Eukaryota; kingdom Metazoa; phylum Chordata; class Chondrichthyes; order Rhinopristiformes; family Pristidae; genus Pristis; species Pristis pectinata. Next base: position 4,908,088 of record NC_067422.1, read on the forward strand.
GAGAAAAAGTTGCCCCTTAGGTTTCTATTAAATCTCTCCCCTCTCACTTTAAACCTATGCCCTCCAGTTCTTGATTCCCCAACCCTGGGAAAAAGACTGTGCGCATTCACTTTTTCTATGCTGTTCATAATTTTATACACCTCTATAAGATCACCTTTCATTTTCCTACATTCCAATGAAAAAAGTCTCAACCTGCTCAACCACTCTCCATAACTCAGCCCCTTGAATCCAGGTAACATAAATCTCCTCTGCACTCTTTCCAGCTTTATGGCATCTTTCCTATAACAGGGTGACCAAAACTGAACACAATATTCCAAATGCGGCCTCACCAACATCTCGTACAACTGCAACATAACATCCCAACTTCTATACTCAGTGCTCTGACTGATAAAAGCCAATGTGCCCAAAGCCTTCTTCACCACCCTGTCTACCTGCGACACCACTTTCAGGGAACCATGTAGTTGTACTCCTGGATCTCTCTGTTCTACCGTTCTAGGGCCCTGCCGTTCATTGTGAAAGTCCTACCCTCATTTAATCTGTGACTCAAGATTTATAAATCTAGATTATTACACACAATTCTTTTTGGTGGCTAATTGAATAGTAACTTATTGACACAAGAATTTTGCACTTACATAGATGATAACTATAGCTCTCCACAGAATTTTCATTGCCACTTGGGGAAATGAGTAGTTCCAACCACTTAAGTTTCTCAAGTTGATCCAATTAAAATAATTATGAGCATAATGAATAAAATCAGAAGTAAAAACTAAGATAGAACATGTATTATGACAATTATACCTACACTATAAATGTGTTGAAATGGTAATGGCAGAAGTTGAATGCTTGACTCTAATGGCCATTTTCACATTTTGACATTTAAAAGACAATTGGACAGGTACATGGATAGGAAAGGTTTAGAGGGATATGGGCCAAACATGGGCAAATTGGATTAGCTTAGATGGGCATCTTGGTCGGCATGGACAAGTTGGGCCAAAGGGCCTGTTTCCATGCTGTATTACTTTATGACTCTATGTCTACATGACAAACATCCAAACAATTTATTGTTGGGTATTCTTCTGTGAATGTCTTCATTTAGTTGGATTCTATTAATCACTTCTGTCAATCTATTTGTACTACAAATCAAAAGAAACAGTGAAGTGCAAAACACTCACTTGGAGGCAGGACGAAGATAGGTGGGATCATCTTGAGGTCAACCTGATCATAGAATCGTAGAGAATTTGCAACACAGGCCATTTGGCCCACCATATCTATGTTGGTCACAGAAAAACCATCAACCTAATCCTTCATGTACACACCCAACTATTGTTTAAATGTGGGGAGGACTTCACACTTTCAGGGAATGAGTTCCAGATCCCTGCCACCATCTGGATGAAAAACTTTCCTTCCCTCTTGCCTAAGGCATATACCAATTACTTTAAATCTCCCAGTTCCTTGTTAGTGACCAATACCCACAGCTCCTACTGCTCCACCCCACTCTCTAATATCAAGATGAGCTTCAGAGCGCCATCACGGTCTCTAACAAGACTGCACCTGCAACATTTTATACTGTTCTGGTCTCCCTGCCTAAGGGAGGATATTTTTGCAACAGAAAGGCAAAAGTTCACCAGACTTCATGACAGGTTATAATTCTTTTTGGCAATTTGGTAATTAAGACCTAAGAGAAAAGCACTTGAGAGCATTGTTGATGACTGCTCACCTAGCCTGATGTGTTGATGTTCTGGAACCACAGAGCTATCAATGAGCTGGAATACTTCCCACTTGCTCCAAATAATCCTGCAGTTCAGTTTTGGGAGAAGTATCCATCTGTGTTGGGAAACTAAGTAGCTTCACCTGAATAAAACCCTTCAGCACTCCACATACTGGAGATTTTCAACCTTGGCTCATTCTAGCCTACATCTAATCTGTCTGAATTTAGCTGAGGAGACTGAAATTCACAATGGGCAAACAGCAGATTTTGCAACATTCATTTTTTTATTAGCTGATGATTAATCAAGTTTCTGTCCACTTCAGACACCTACTTAACTAATACAAAAGATGAGCATTGAAAAAGTATTACAACTGTATCTACTTTAATAGGAAAAAAAGTAAATGGCCATTTCAATGGATTCATTGTCCAGAACAGCTGTTATTACGCCTCAATAACCACCCATGATTTTGTTTTTAGTTTTGTGATTCATAAAACCGAATTAGATATTGATTGTATATTGTAGAGGAGTTTCAATGGCTTTATAGCTGAGCTAATGAAGTGCTGGGTTGCCATCGAAATGCACCCATCTTTAAATCCACTTGATCCTTATCAATGTTTTGTTAAAGGAAATTATACTCTGAATTGTTCCAAAATTACAAAGGAAAACAGATATGCTATTACTGATAAATATTGACATGCCCCTTTCAACATGTTCTTAATATTAAACTGAAGAAAGGGGATAGCATGGGACCAGATGTTTAGTATAGGATTCTCCCTCATGAGGATTCTCTCTGTTAACATCACAAAGGGGAACAGTTAGAAGAGTACAATATTCCCAAGTGCGCTGAGTAAATCATATTTTATCCATTGAAGCAAACTTCTTGTGCAGGCACATTTGTCCCCAGGCAGCTTCACACAAACCAAATTCCCCAGGAATTTATCCCGTCAGTAGCCCAAAAAATATATATTCTACCCTGATGTTGAAATTCTGTTACACTGAATTTCTAGGCAAAAGAGTTTTAAATGGTACCGTCTCCAAAAAAACACTGGACTTTTATGTGTATATCACTGTTATGGCACTAACGTATCTGCCATGCTGCGACCTTGCTACTGTCCCTGGATACAGAAAGAACATTTGATCAGCAGTGGAAGTTCTTCCTCGTGACTCTTGACATCATTTTTATTTTGTTGTCATTCAATCACATGATCTGGACATGGCTGGTCACACTGGCTCTTATTGTCCATTCCTAATTATCACTGAACTGAGGAGGCACTGACTATATGGATGAGTCTGGAGACGAGTATTGGCCGGACTGAGTAAGAAATCTGAAATAAGAGCAGAGAATGCTGGAGAATCTCAGCAGGTCAGGCAGCATCTCTGTTCTTTCTCTCCATAGATGCTGCTTTTGCAGCATTTTCTGGTGTTATTTGATGCCAGTGAACCAGGTGGATTTTTATGGATATCTTTGCCGAGACCAACTTTAAATCCAGATTTACTTAGATACTTAAATTTAAGTTCCTTTGCCACTACAGTGGCATTCAAAATCATAATTCTGAATCAATGCAGCAGAGTGCTGGTTTGATCCATGTGATTTATACCTTGCAATTGGTGATAAGGGTTTAGGGTGACACATAAGAGGCTGGTGTATTAATTAAAAGCCCAAGGTATAGGAGGAACTGTTAGCATAGATTTAAAATCTGGCTGTCACATAGAAAAACTAGGAGCTGGAATAAATGGGTCATTTTCAGGCTGGAGGGATGTAACTCATGGAGTACCCCAGGGATTGACTCTTGGCCCTCAATTGTTTACTATTTACATTAATGACTTGAAGGAGGGAACGAAATGTAAGGTATGCAAGTTTGCCAATGATATGAATATAGGTGGAAGGGCATGTTGCGATAAGGATATTGTTATTCTGCAATGGAATATAGATGGAATAAGTGAGTAGGTGAAAACCTGATAAACAGAGTTTAATGTAGGGAAGTGTGAAGATATGCACTTTAGTAACAGGAAGCAAAGGTGGACCGTTATCTAAAGGTGAGACACTGCAATGAGTGAAGTTCAGGGGGATCAAGGGGTTCTAGTGTGTGAATCACAAAATGTCAGTAGGCAAGTTAAGAAGGCAAATGGCATGTTGGCTTTTATTGTGAAGTGGTTGGAGTTTAAGAATAGGGAAGTTTTGTTACTGTTGTGCAGGGTGTTGTGAGGCCACAACTGGAACACTGTGCACAGTTTTGGCCCTCTTACCTAAAGAAGAATATGATAGCATTGAAGGCAGTCCAAAGGAGATTTACCAGGCTGAGAGGGTTGTCCTATCAAGAGGGGCTAGACAGTTTGAGTCTGCATTTCTTGGAGGTTATAGTTATAAGTGGCGACTATATTCAAACATATAAGATCCTAAGGGAGCTTGACAGGGTAGATGTTCTCACTTGTGGGAGAGTCACGAACAAGAGGACATTGCTACAAAATAAGGGACTGGTCATTTAAAATTGAGGTGCGTAGAAAATTTCTTCTCTCAGTGGATTGTGAATCTCTGGAATTCTCTGTCCCAAGAGTGGTGGAGGCCAGATCTTTAGATATATTTAACATGGATAAAGATAAATATACAGATCGAGGAAATGAAGGTTATGCAGGACCAGCACAGAAGGGGAGTTGAGGACAGCATAGATCAGCCATGATCACATTGAATGTCGGGACAGGCTTGAGGGGCCGAGTGGCCTACTCCTGCTCCTAGTTTCTTGTGTTCTTGTGAGTCACTCGACACAGGACACTCAACCTCTGACCTGCTCTTGCTGCCACAGTAATTAAGTGGAGAATTTGATGATGGTAATCTCATTGAATGTCAGGGGCAAAATCCTGTACTCAGACGGCACAATCTAAGTGTACACCAAGGGTTTTGTCACTCCCTTATTCTAATGTCATGAGGGACCATGAGCAAGGTATTAAATACTTTAGACATCACAACAAAAATTGCCCCCATGTACAAAGGAATTCCCTCTGCTAACCAACATACAACTAGCAAGTGAAGACTGCTCATATCACTTAGGTATGGCATAAACATAATGATATCTTTCACCATCTCTTCTATCTTTTGTTTTTGATATCACCAGAAGGTATCAGCTAGAATGTTCTGTGGCTTGTATAACCTTGCGTTCCTCTGGGTGGGCAAAATGGTGCAAAAATACCTCAATTATGTTCAGTTCCTGAAAAAGGAGAGCAAGCATTTGGTCTCCTAAATCTCAGCTATTACTGCTTAACCCCAGCAAAGTCAATGGCTGGAAATTGAGACCAAGATCTCCTTATAAACCCTCTGTAAAGTTTACCAAACACAAGGGACCAGCTGAGAGACAGAAATACCCATTCCTGTGAAGAGAGAAGTCCATCCTTCCCTCACCATCAGCTCTCTCCCAATCTGCCACATTGAAGCTACTAGAAGGACCAACCTCTGGCAAACTTTGGTGTGAGTTAGGGATCACCAGCTTGGGCCAGTATCTCCAACAAAGCCAGAAATTGCCCTACCACTAGATAGGTGCTACGTTACACCTCTTCAGATGACCAATACCAATATCTCCCAGTGAAGTATTACTGCTCTAGCCTTTTAGTACTGCACACTTCAATACTTTCTCCATTCTCCAACAATCATATCTCCATCTCATGTACCAGGCTGGATGTCTAATTACAGGACAGAAATCCCAAAGGAAACCTGTGAACAAGAATTTTATCAATCAAAAGAGCAGTGATTAAGGCTTCTAATAAGAAATGGAATCTCAATTTGAAACAAAGGGACAAATAATAAAAGGATGCTTTATAAATAGATGAGATTGTGAAATAAAATGCAAGCTACATTAATTATGGCAAAGATTATTAAAGGTTTTATAATGATGTAAGCATTAAGCACATAACAATTTTACATTTTGTCATTTAAAATCGAAGCATTTTGTTATTTAATTAACAGTACAGTACACCTGACTGCCTTAGTAGTTAGAATGGATTTTCTTATATAAAAATTAAATGCTAAACTGAGGTCCTAAGTGTTTTGTTGAAAGGTTGTAAAAGAAATCCTCCTCCTGGCAGCACTACCACTTGCAGGACTATGGATCTGAAAAGATTCTTCAATAACAGCAAGTTGCAAAAGATAGGCCCCAAGTGGCCATTCTAACACTAGGCAACAAATGCTGACAAGCTATTTGACTACAGATGGCATCACCAGAGGGTCCAGACCTTTCCCTATATAATATCTATACAGCTGTTCTTTTCAGAAAATGTCACTGAAGATTAATCAGCACCGGGAGTCTGGTTAATTTACTCTTTTCCCAATCCTTTTCTCTAAAATCAAGAATGTGTTGCTGCCCTGAAATGAATCAATAAATCTACTGACATTTTTTGAAGTGCTGCCTAGCAGAAATATTACAGAGGGTTAAGGAATGTATTTTTCTTTGATTTGTGTGTCAGCTGTAACTCAGTGGACCACGTTCTCACCTCTCAGTCAGAAAGTTATTCAGACTACACTCCCGAGCTCACAACACAGGAAATCTGAGCTGACACCTCAGTGTGCCAATGTACTTTTAGAACTGCCACATCTATATTGCAACAGTGCAGTGATTGCTGTAAATACTTGATATGTTTAGAGTCGCAGAGTCTTACATCACAGAATCCAGGCCTAGTCCCATTTCCCCACATTTGGCCCATATCTAAATCTTTCCTATCCATGTACCTGTCCAAATGTCTTTTAAAAGTAATTTTACTTGCCTCTACCACTTTCTCTGGCAGCTGGTTCCACAAATGTGTGTGAAAATCTTGCCCCTCAGGTCCTCTTTAAATCTTTCCCCTCTCACCTTAAACCTTTGCCCTCTAGTTTTAGACTCCCTTACCTTAGGAAAAAGACTGTGACCATCCATCTTATCTATGCCCTCATGATTTTATAAACCTCTATAAGGTCACCCCTCAGCCTTTCTCACTCCAGGGAGAACAGTCCCAGCCTATCCAGCCTCACCTCATAACTCAAGCCCTCTAGTCCCGGTGACATCCTTGTGAATCTTTACTGCATCCTCGATCACATCCTTCCGATAATATAACTTTTTTGCCCAACACTTTTATTTTAGTTATTATAATGTACATGTATATTGGAGACAGGCTTGCTCAGAAGAGGAGCTGGAAGTGGAGGTAGTATGATAACTTCCAGGGATTTTGCCAACCAGTTTCTAATAAACCCATTTCATGACCTTATTTTAAGTTGCCATATGCTCAAGATGTCCCGAAATTTTGCCAATGAAGTAATGCCTTTCAGCTCAATTTTGTAGGAAGTATGTTCTAATCATTAGGTTATGTCTACTTTATTAAGCATGAGTCTGATCTAACTGGAAGACTTCTGATCTAACTAGATCCTTCTCACAGATCAGTTATAGTTTTATCATTTTCTTGCTTCAAATACTGAACTACTTGCGAGGTCTGAACCATTTTCTAGTGTTGGCCGTGTGATTCCTTTGATTTTGATCAACTCAAAAACCAAATAAGTTAATCCAGTGCAGGCTCCCACACAAGTCCAAAACCAACTTTGTGCTTTAACTTCAACAACAGAAAGCAGAGCACTGGAAGAACTCAGGGGATCAGGCAGCATCTGCGGAGGCAAAAGGTGGAAATGCTCGTTTAGGCTCAGGACCAGTTCTCAGGCTCAGGACTCAGGCTCAGTTCCAGATTCCAGCATCTGCAGTCTCTTTGGTTTTTGTGTTTTTTTCTTGCATTTTTGTACAATAAAAGAGAGTAATGTTGATTTGGTTAATGGGGCAAAGCACAGAAACCAAGCCTGGTGTCTGATTTGCATTATTGTATATCCATGGCAGGCAGTTGCTGTGTAACTTTTTAAAAAACAATCTTGGAAACTTGGATTTTAATCCGCTTCATCCCCAGAAAGGGTATCAAATGCATACACTTCTGGAACATGAAATAGACTAAGAAAACACTTGCTGTGGCGGCAAGGGTTTGGATGTTTGAGAATCACTCGGTGTGGTGGCTTCTCCCGCTGAGCGGAAAGATCCATCGTTTCATCGTCTCCTGCACCGGATTGATGGGAGAAACTGCACTCCCTGGAGCTGCTGCGCCCACGCCACACCTGCTGCGTGATTATTTAATGATATATCTCACTTCACAAGTCGGACCGCCAGCATTGAAAGGACTTGGGAACACCGCCAACCTCATTAGGCTATTTCTGGATGAAGCGGATAGTCCACCGCCGCCCGCTGTTCAAACAACAGCAGGATTCAGCGAGAAGAAACGGCAGCAGCCAGATACTAAACTGCTCTGATCTGGTGACTCACAACTCACTGGACGCCAGCCAACTCTTCTGTGCCGTCCCACAGTTTGCGATTCTGGGAGGTCTACCATCTCTTCTGACAAATTTCTCCCGAGACTGTTGCGATATTAGCATAAAAAAACAAACTGCTGGAGGAACTCAGCGGGTCAGGCAGCATCTGTGGTGGGAAGAGTGGAAATTCCCTCCTATCACCAATCACTCCTCTCACCTGGATCCACCTATCGCTTGCCAGCTCTTGCTCCACCCCTTCCCCTCACCTTTTTATATTGGCTATCTCTCTTTCTTTCAGTCCAGATAAAGGGTCTCCACCTGAAACACTGACTGTCCCTTTGCCCCTACAGATGCTGTCTGACCCTTCTTCCAGCAGTTTGTTTTTTGATCCAGATTCCAGCATCTGCAATCTCTCCTGTGACTCTCCCATCAGCCATTATTCATCAACAGTGAACCACAGCACACTAATGTGCCCCCTGTCAGTGAAACTCAATTGTAAATGCATTAAGTACACCCCTTCCCTCCTAGAGGATAGAGCAGGTCTCGATTTGATGTCTGGTCCAAAAGACAACACCTCCGACAGTGCAGTACTCCCTCGGTACTGCTCACCACTGTCAACCTAGGTAACCAGTTGCTGCCGCAAAACAACAAATTTCACGTCATATGAGTCATTTATAATAAATCTGATTCTGATTCTGGACTCTCTGTACTCATAATCTTCTGACGTAGAAGTGGGATTACATCACACTGAGTCAAGGCTGGCATTATTTTGCAAAGCATACAAATATTTTAATGCCATTATATTTCTTTCTGATCTTATTTCTTTTTTGGGGAGTCAAATGTGGGACTTGGCTCACTTGGCTTGTGAACTAACCCACTTAAGCCACCTGGATGTAAGGTTTCTGACACTGCAATCTTTAATAATTTGAAGTTTAAATCCTGTTGCTATCAAAACCTGGAGAAAAACCATGCAGGCATCAGAAAAAATGGTGTTAACGCTAATTTACAGTGCATAAAACATCTGTGAAATTGGGGTAAAGTTGTTTAATTGGGCGGGGTGGTTGGAGGTGTCAACTCTACATGGGAGCCTGTGAAATGATTTTGTTTAATTAATTTGTATGCTCTGTTCTGTTCAGTTTCTGCATTCATTTCAGATGTTGTGCGGAAAGACATCATGTGGCAGGAAAGCTCTGACACTTCTGAGCAGTGTGTTTGCCGTGTGTGGCCTGGGTCTCCTTGGGGTTGCAGTTAGCACAGACTATTGGTTATACCTGGAGGAAGGAATCATTTCCCCCCAAAACATGACGACAGAAGTCAAGATGTCTCTGCACTCTGGCCTGTGGAGAGTCTGTTTCCTGGCAGGTATGGTTACTGTCGCAGGGTTTGGTTTTTTTGTTTATGATCTAAGACTGCTAATCAAAGGGGAAAATGGCATGTGTGTTGTCCAACCCAAAGTTGTCCAATTTTGGCTTTTCTGATATTGAATGTCCTGTGAATTTCTGACATTTTCTGTTTTCACTTAATGGCTATTTACAAGAATGCTGAGAAGATGGTCTTGGCTGCATAACCAATCCTTGCATGGATTAAGAGGCCTGATTACTGATTGAAATCAGTCCTGGTGCCACTCCACTGGACTTGAGCAAAGACAAAAATGCTAGGGTATTTGCCTCAATAACATCCCTGAGGTCTGCCACAAGAGGGGAGAATTAAAGAAGAAAAAGAATTGTATTTATTTAATACCATAAAGCACAATACAGTCAACAAAGTACTTCTGAAGTGTAGTCAATTGGAGCCAACTGTGAAGGGTCATAAGGTAACTGAGACGCAATTTAAATTCTCCTGGTGGATACAGGAGCGGTAGTAGAATATAATGACCCATTGGACCCCCTCAAGCATACTTGACCCATAAATTACATATTTAAGAGGGTTAATGACTGGAGACACCTGTAAAAGGACTCCTTCAACATTTAAAAATGTGACCACCATCTGTGCAGTTTGGGAGCTAGTTTGTAGCACTGAAAAACTGGTTACCCTGAGCACCTTTGGTGCCTCAAAATTGCTGAAGTGGGCGACAATTTGTTTCCAAGACTTTACAATGACCTCTTCACAAGAAAAAGGTTAAAAGTTGAATAATCATCCATTCAAGCCTCCGCTCCCATTTAGTAAGATCATGGCTGACTGTTGACAGCAGCTCCACTTTCCCCTTTGTCTCCACATCCTATGAATCTCGCCAGTCAACTGTGTGGATCCAGAGAAACAAAAGGACTGCAGAGCAGTGATAGCCACCTAGAAGGTGATAGATGGTGATAGGTAGATAGGTAACTACCTATCACCACCTTGTGCCCACCCTGCCTCCCCTCTTTTGTCCACCCATCACTGCTCTGTTTTTCCCCCCTATATATAGGGCTTCCCCTTTTCCTATCTTCAGTCCTGAAGAAGGGTCCTGACCTGAAATGTTGACCATCTGTTTTTCTCCATGGATGCTGCCTGGCCTGCTGAGTTCCTCCAGCAGCTTCTTGTTTTTTCATCGAGATTCCAGCATCTGCAGTCCTTTGTTTCTCCTGTTTTTAGAAGTACATTTTTACTTTAAAGATTAGTGTAACAGAGTAACTATATATCTCTACATTGCTGACAAATGAATATAGTAAAACACTGATAATTTGCAATCTAATTATTTGGAATCCCAATGATTCAGCATCTGGCTCAATGGGTGATATTTCCCTCACTTCCTTTAAACTCACCAGGACTTTGTTTCCAGCACTCCCTTTAAATTCATTGTGGCCCTGCTTTCCATGCTCCTTTCAAACTTATTGAGTTCATAGGAATATTTCACATACTACTGTGTAGCATCTAAAAAATGTGAATTAGAAGTGTTGGGGTGCTAATAGGAATAAGATCCAATAGTCTGGAAAATCTGCCAGTGCAGCATCACAAAGTCCCGGGTGTTCTGGATTAATGAAGTTTTAGTGTATTTGCCAGTGTGTGGGTCGAGGAACAAACTGGGACACTTGAAAGATCATGAGGAGCAAGCTGGAATAACAGCAGCCAGGGAGAGGGGAGACATGAGACTGCAGATGCTGGAATCTGGAGCAGCAAATAAACTGCTGGAAGAATTCAGTGGGTCGAGCAGCATCTGTGGAGGCAAAAAGGTGGTTGATGTTTTGGGTCAAGACCCTGTATCAGGATTGAGAGTGTAGGGGTAAGATAGCTGGTGTATAGAAGTGAGAGGGAGGGGTGAGACAGAGGCTGGTTGGTGATGGGTATATACACACACAGCATTATAGGTGAATAAAACAATCCTGTCCATATTATTTTCTTTGTCTTATAGAGGTATAAAACACAGCTATGTATATCATGTACATTATGTAGCTATTACATGTGCCTGATTTATTGTGTGCACCATCACAAAGAGGTATAAAACGTATTATATACATTACTTTGGAATGACATACTCCTATCCACATACACTCCCTTACAGATATACTGTATACAGTGTTATGAAAGGATAATCCATATATGCCAGAGGCACTACCTTAAAACTTTCCTAGGTGTATGTGATTGCCCAACAAAGTTGCAATACCCATGTCATAATATAGTTTCACAGTGTGAACATAATAGTTTATGTTTTACTGAGGAAGTTATTGTAGTAAATACAATGCCCTTGCTTTATAACGTAATCTCTAGAGACACTAATCTATTGGGCTATTAATGATACTCTGACAGTCAAAACCCACCGTCTAGGGTGGAGTTGCTTCTGGGACTGCCATTTGAAAGGTTTCCTAATTGTCTTTGAAGCAGGTTTTCCTCCTGCTGATGTGTAATTTATAATGAATGACAGTTTTTTAACTGCCCGCTGTTTGTACCTTCAGGAAAGGAGCGTGGGCACTGCTTTACCATCGAGTATGTGATGCCAATGAATGTGCAACTGACCTCAGAATCTACCGTCAGTATTTTAAGTTAGTATTCATTCTGCCTCCAATCAGGTTCAATGTTTAAATGTCTACAGCATGGACACAGACCATTTGGTCCAACTGGTCATGCAGGTGTTTATACTACGCAACCTCTCCTCACCCCTCTCTGTCCAATCCCTTTGGCATATTCTTCTACCCCTTTCCCCGCATCTGTTTAACAAAGGCACACTTTAATGCATCCATGCTGCTTCATATGGTAGTAGAGACTTTATTGCCTCTCTCTGAAATATTTCAGTTTCATAATAATTTTGAAGTGTATTAATTGATAGTAGGCAAAAATGGCAGCTATTTTATATGGGTAAAAGACAGAAAAAAGATTAGATCATGGAATGTGTGGCAGAGATGGATTTCTTTCATTCTAGTGCTTATTGACACCACAGATCTTTCTCTTTCCACAGAAATGATTCGGTCATCCACACCTTTCCCACTGGTCAGCCTGTTTTTCATGTTCATTGGCTTTGTGATGAATAACATTGGACATATCAGACCTCACAGGACTATCTTGGCATTTGTGTCAGGGATCTTCTTTATCCTTTCAGGTAATGGTCAAAGAACAAACAAACAATAAATCTGATGAACTGCATCTCATTTTCAGTGAATCGCTATTACCCTAGCTTTGCTTGGTCAGTTTTGGAAGCTGAGTTATACTCGGGTCACTGGGAAAGGGCAGCTGGTAAAAGAATGGATATAGTGGTGATCTATCATAATGATTCTGTGTTCTTTACCTCTTTTTGCTTAATGGAGAAGTGTTAAGCATCAACTAACACCTCCCGGCGCAGCAGCAACCAGCAACCTGATGCATAATAGTGATTTGTGCCCCTGAAACACAGAAGGCAGAAAAACCTCCTGAGATTTATCTGGCTGGGTCCCAACACATGAAAAATTCCACACGCTCTCATTTTCCAGCAAACTGCTTTAGTGCCACATATCCATACAGCTCACTCTTGTATCTGCCACTCTGCCCAGGAGTCCATACAAACATGTCGTGCCACTGTGCCATCATGCTTCCTTGTGTTTCCTTTGAATTATTTGTTGTTTGTTTTTCTTGGGTGTACTCGGAAGGCTGACATTTAGTGTTTATCCGTGATCACCCCCTGAACCAAGGAGGCAGTTAGAGTCAATCACATCAGTGGGTCTGGGCTCACAAACTGGGTAAAAACAACAGATTTCCACTGCCTGCTGGGTATTAGTGAACCAGACACAATTTTTACCATATCCAATAGATTCACAGTTCCCAACACTGACACTAGATCTTTATTTTGAATTTATTTGATTGTTTGTATTTAAGTTCCCCATCTATCATGGTACAATTTGAATTCACGTAATAGGATCAATACTGCAGGCCTCTAGATAGTAACCCAGTTACAACCATTAATACATATTTTGATGTGCTTTAATCTACACCACATGTTAGAACAATGATTTTAATTGTATTGATATTGGTTTATTATTGTCACTTGTACCGAGGTACAGTGAAAAAATTGTCTTGCATATCATTCATACCGATCAATTCATTACACAGTGCAGATACATTGAGTTAGTACAGAGTGCATTGAGGTAGTATAGGTAAAAAAAACAATAACAGAGTACAGAGTCACAGCTACAGGGAAGTGCATTGCAGGCAGACAATAAGGTGCAAGGTCACAACAATTGTGAGGTCAAGAGTCCATCACAATGTATAAGGGAACTGTTCAATAGTCTTATCACAGTGGGGTAGAAGCTGTCCTTGAGCCTGGTGGTACGTGCCCTCAGGCTCCTGTATCTTCTGCCTGATGGGAGAGGAGAGAAGAGAGAATGACTCGGGTGGATGGGGTCTTTGATTATGCTGGCTGCCAACTGTGTCCCACAGTTGTACCTTCACTGTGTTTGTGTAACGCCTGTGTTTTACTAAATTACAGGTTTGTCACTGGTTGTTGGCCTGGTGCTGTACATATCCAACATCAATGATGAAATGTTGAACAGAACTCCGGACTCGGAAACCTATTTCCACTACAAGTATGGATGGTCCTTTGCCTTTTCAGCGATATCATTCCTACTGACTGAGGTAATTTTAGTCATTCAGCCAAAGTTTGCTCTGTATCTGGCTCAGCTCATCAGATCTAATCCAAGATCAACAAAGCATTAATTCAGGTTCCAGGGAATCAGTGTGACCCAATTGGACAAAGTCAATTAAACCTGCATCTTACTGCAAGTAGTGAAAATTGTCACTAAGCTCAATGTTATACCATTGCATCTGCTGAGCGTACTTGGCACACAAGAGGGGTTAGATAAAAGAAATACAAACAGAAACTGCTGGAAACATTCAGCAGGCCAAGCAGCATCTGTGTCTAGAGAAACAGTTAACATTTCAGGTCTGAGATCCTTCACCAGAAGTCTTCATCCCCTCCTCATTCAACATTTCACATTTCCTCATTCATCCCTCAGTTACATGGTGAATATTAGGTGCAATGTCTGGGTAAGGTATGGAGAAAAAGACTGCTTCTAAATCGCTGGACTGCAAATCTATAAGTCCACGAAGCTTAAATCATTGAAGTATCTATTTGAAACATGTGTCACAACTTTTAAAGTGTATTAAATATCTGCATTTCAGCATTTAGTCTCAGTGCAATAGTCAGTGACCGAGAGGAAATATATTTGTCACCCTTAATTATTGGTTATTGTCACTGGTTGAAGTTGATCAGTGGGATTTTAATGCAATTCATGAAAGAAGGCCCCTGGAAGACTGACTGGAGCAATAGGTTGGAACTCTACATAGCCCCAAGGACTCAGATCGAACCCAAGCTGGGCAGAGGTTACATGATAAAGCATAAAGCTGGCAGATTGTATTATCCAACACCAGTGTCAAAATGTCAAACAGAACCCCAGATTCAGATGCCCATTTCCACTGCATTTGGCCTATTGTGCCTGTGCCAAATTTTTGAAAGAAAAGTCCAATTAGTCCCACAGCTCTGCTCTATGTCCACAGTTGGCAAATTTTTTTCAAATAAGTTTCCAAATGCCTTTTGAAAATTACAGATGCATTCTGGTGTACATTACACAACTGCACCTAATTCAACACCAAGTTGACAATTTCATGTTAAAGTCAAGTTTATTGTCAAATGCACATGTACACACAGGTGCAATGAAAAACTTACTTGCAGCAGCATCACAGGCACATAGCATCAGATAACCAGCATTCACAAATAAAACATAAATTAAAAATAAATTACACACAACTTTTACAAGAAAAAAACACAATTAGAACAAAAAAAAAGTCTATTTCCGAGAGACATGGCTTCTGTTGAGGATGAAACAGCCACACAACAACCATCTACTCCCAGCTCCCCACCCCATGAACAAACTGGGTCTAATTCAACAGGCCTAGATCAACAACTAGCCCTGTTGCCAGATGGGACTGAGTTGGACCATGGGGTGGGAGCAGGGCAACAAAACATTGTGGGTGTAGGGACTAGGGGAGGGAAAGTACGCATACTATAAGCAGATAGAAATTCACAATGTGAATTTGGTATTCTTATAGAGCGCTGGAGTAATGTCAGTCTACCTTTTTATGAAGAGATACACTGCTGAAGAGATCTACAGACCCCATCCAAGTTTCTACAGACCGAGGCTGAGTAATTGCTCTGACTACTCAGGCCAATTCCTTCACCCAGACGGCTGGCCTCGTGGACGCAGTCCCTCCGACATCTCCAGCGAAGCTTCCCTGCAGATGAACGCCAGCTACCCGGCACTTCTCAAGTGCCCAGATTATGACCAGATGTCCTCTTCGCCCTGCTGAGCCCCTGCCCACCAGAGCAGTTTGCCACCGAGCTGCTAAGATGCCCTGGATCCCTTCTGTCATTTCCTTTATTGTGAATGAAGACTGGAGCATCCAGGACAACCTTAACACAAACCATCAGCTGGGGCCTGGGTTTCAGAATTTGCACATTTGCAAAGCATGGCCTACCATCTGACTGGGTTGGGGGCAGGGGAAGGGAAGAACAGGACACAATTGAAGATACCATGTTGTATTATTTTGTAATAATGTGTAATTTTGTAATGTTTTCAGCGACTCAAATTTTGTGGACTATAGAATAAAAGAGTCATTAGAAAGTGTTAAATTTATACAATGCATAAGAATTTAAATGCATTAATTTTCTGCAAAGCAATGTGATGCAGTTAATAATGCAATGTTTTTAGAAGTTATCATTTTGACAATTTTCTGTATGATGTAATCTTCAAAATATGATTGACTTGATGGTATGGTACTTTGCATAGAGTTGATGGGGACGTAATCTCATTGGAGCTATACTGATAGAGAATGATGCCATGAAGCACTTCTTTACCACAATGAGTCATGGAGATTGGCACTCATTTCCCTGCAAAAGCTGTTGAGACAAGGGGGACAACTGAAGACTTCCAACCTGAAGACTGATAGATTTTTATTAGGCATGGGGTTTAATGATTATAGAACCAAGATGGGTAGGTAGATATAAGATACAGATCAGCCATAATCTCGTCAAACTACGGAATTGCCTCAAGGGCCTAAATGGCCTACTTCTATCCCCATCCAATTTATGCTTCAATTTTAAAATTGAGTACTAGTTCTATGCAACCTAGTGACTGGCATAAATGTTACGTGGAGATAGTTGCTAGGATAAACTTGGTCACCTAGAGCTAGTTGCTAAGATTGATTTTTGCCACATGTAGTTGGTTGCTAGGATATATATTACCTAGAAACACACTAGCAATGCTAGAAATGGAGAGCTGCAGCATTCTGTCTGTGTCAAATGTTATCCAAACATCCAGGAGGTAGTGATATTTTGTTCCTGTATTAAATCTTTGCACTTTTTCAATGTAGCATGTTTCTAAACAAACAAAACAGCTTCAATGTTGTGTTGATTTTAAGTGCAACAGTGACTTTTTAACTTGGATGTTGGAATAATTTAAATACTGTCATGTTCATACTGTCAACTTGATAATAAAATCGATTATGCACTTACAAGATATATCAATACAATGTATGCTATGGTTTTGTCACATCATATGGTATTTAAAACATTCATGATGTGAAGTTTGTAATTTCCTCCCAAGCCATTTCCCCTCTCCACCTCAGTCCGACTTCTTTATCTTCCCTTGTTCGTGGCCTAAGTCACTGATGGACATAATGGTATTGAGTTACGTGGTGAGCAGTAATAAGATTTCCTTATTAGTCACATGCACATCAAAACACAGTGAAATGCATCTTTTGCGTAGAGTGTTCTGGGGGCAGCCCGCAAGTGTCACCACACTTCCGGCGCCAACATAGCATGCCCACAACTTCCTAACCCATATGTCTTTGGAATGTGGGAGGAAACCGGAGCACCCGGAGGAAACCAACACAGACACGAGGAGAATGTACAAACTCCTTACAGACAGTGGCCGGAATTGAACCCGGGTCACTGGCACTGTAAAGCGTTATGCTAACCACTACACTACCATGCCTGACAGAGGGATCAATGGCCAGAAAGACCCCCAGGGTGTGATACTGAGGCTCCTGCTGTGGTTTCTCTATCCTGCTTTAGGAAACTCCTCATAAACTCTGTTCACTAACCAAACCTTTACTCATCTCTCAGTGTCTCCTTCTCTGCCTCTTCTGGTGCCAGTTTGCCTGATTACATTTCTGTGAAGCAGCTTGGGACATGTTAATATGGAAACAGCAAGGCACAAAAGAATGCTAAACTGCAGACAAATCAAAGTCCAAGGCAGGGATGCTGTCACTGGCTTGTGCCTAGATCAGTCTACGTTTTCAATTTTAGTCACAAAGGAGACATTTAATTCACAGGTACTTGGAACTGAGGGTGGTGTGGAGGTGCTTTCAGGAGAGGTCAGAGCCAATGCATCTTTATAGTTCTGGAAAGCAACAACTGAGGAGAGATCTTTGGTATTGGTATTGGTTTATTATTGTCACTTGTACCAAGGTACAGTGAAAAGCTTGTCTTACAAACCAATCGTACAGGTCAATTCATTACACAGTGCAGTTACATTGAGTTAGTACAGATTGCATTGATGTAGTACAGGTAAAAACAATAACAGTACAGAGTAAAGTGTCACAGCTACAGAGAAAGTGCAGTGCAATAAGGTGTAAGGTCACTACAAGGTAGATCATGAGGTCATAGTCCATCTCATTATATAAGGGAACTGTTCAATAGTCTTACCACAGTGGGGTAGAAGCTGTCCTTAAGTCTGGTGGTACATGCCCTCAGGCTCCTTTATCTTCTACCCAATGGAAGAGAAGAGTATCAGTAAAGCTGTCAAATGACTTGGAAAAGAATAAATCCAGTACACTTTATAAATTAAACCAGAACAATAAGGCAGGAACATGAATTCAAATGACTGATACAATGAAAAATTTCTTTCCACGATGATCAGTACTTGTAATGGGTTTCTGGGGAAACCAGGGACAAAAAATCCTGTAATTGGGAACCCTAATATTTTCTAATTTGGAGGGAGTGGATATCACTGTCTTTGATCAGTAAATCGATTGGGTAAGATGGGCTAACCAACCTTGTATTTGTCTTTTGATCACATGAACTTCCGACAATTTGTAGGACTCTTAAAAGAATAATTACCAGTTCTGGTTATTAAATAATTGACCATGGATTGTTCATACCAGAAAAAAATGATAAATGCTAACTGTTAAAAGAGAGGAGAAATGAAGATGTAAAACTAATCGATCAGGTCAGTACTGTTTACACGATCTTACAGGTGAAACGTAGTGACCACCGGTCTCTCCCTTTGTTTCAAACATCTGTGCATTTCAGAATTAATCTACGCTGTAAAACATCCTGAGGTTGTGAAAGTCATTCTGTAAATGTAAGATCTCTCCTATACAAGAATGAATGAACCATGGGAGCATAAATCCCACTTAAGGTGATTATATTGTTGACGTGTCAATGGCCTGGATATGTTTTCAGGATTAATCAGAACCTGCAGCCAAGTTCTATTAAGATGTTTTATTTGAAGCTACACAAATTGGAAATGGTGTTGTGCAATTCAGTAGTAATTGAGAAAGCAGTGTTATATTATTTGGTGACAGACAACATTGTGGCAATTGATTCAGGATAACATTTCCTTTCCATGAGGAAAGCTGCCTCCAATGAGCATTGGACTCTGGACAGTGGTTGTGCCCAGCTTTCTTGTACTTTACTGTAGATTCACTCAACCATTAGAATATGAGAAATACGAGAGGAAGAACAACATAAATGGGCATTTGGTTTTCTGCAGGGCTTTAGGTAATTCATTATACTTCAACCAACAGTTATCACAGTGCAAAAGAAAGTAGATGTATAGAAGTGCTGTGATTTCCACATAAACGTTCATTCAGCACTCAAGTGAACTGCTTCTCCTCAATGTAGATTGGATATTATACATCTACAGACAGGATCCCAGCAGTCTCCTGTCTCCTGTCTCCCTTCAATTTGGGTTCAGTTCAAAGAGATTTTCCTTCATCTTGGTCTTCCAGGCTTATAATCCACTTCAGTCATCCTTTGGCCTCCAGGCTTCTTTGATTCAGTTTGCTCCCACTTATTCTGGTCATTGAATTAATAAGGTGGCCAAAGAGCAAACAATAATTATTACTGTCACACTGGCTGAGGATCAATGCCCTAATACCAATGTCAATAAATTGAAGGGAAGGAGAGAAGCAGATTGGAGCAAATTCAAAACAAAAGGTAAGATTTTTTCTCCTGGGACACTGGGCCCGGTTGCAGGCCCAGTATTTATTTCCTTATCTCCAAGTGCCCTTGAGATGCCACTGGGGAGCCACCCTCTTGAACTACTACAATACAATTGAGAGCACCAGTCCCTTGGAATCCAGATGACATCCATTAGGTGTGGTAGATCTTCAGGTGGCTGAGCAACCTGATTCTGGATTTAGCAGTGAGTATCTTGATGAGAGCTGCTCAGTTATAGATGCAGCTGCCAAGGAACATCTTTGTCCCTCGTGGGTGTACAACAACCATCATGTATCTGCCTCCAGGTTTCATAGTACTGTCCCCATCATTAGTCCTCTTTCACCACAAGGCTTAAACCTTTCTTTCTTTTTCAATCTTTTTATTAAATCTCAAATTAATAAACATAACAATAGTAATTATACACATGATACAAAGAGATCGGGATTACAATAATAACAGTTAACATATACAGACACAAAGAGTAATATATATAATCTGAACCTCCCAATCTCTTGATAATTAAACATGAGAAAGATTTAAAAAGAAATTTGATTATATGAAAAAAAACCAAAAATAAAAAAAGGTAACAAAACAAAAAAAATAGTAATAATAAACAAAAACTAAACAAGAACTAAACAAAAGCTGGGCTGTCGCATTTCTTCAGTTAAAAGCATTATTATGTCATTAACTCCACTCCTCTACATTCAAATAGAAAGTTATTGAAAAGGATTTGGTAAAGGTCAACTTATATCATATGAAAATGCTGGATAAATGGGCTCTAAGTTTCTTCAAATTTAACTGAAGGATCAATCATACCACTCCTAATTTTTTCTAAGTTTAAACATGTTATAGTTTGGGAAAACCATTGGAATGTGGTAGGAGGTTTAGGATCTTTCCATTTAAATAGAATGGATCTCCTGGCTATTAATGTAACAAATGCAATCATACGACAAGCTGAAGCAGATAAATGGCCAGAATCTATCATTGGTAACACAAACATTTCAGTAATAGGAGGAGTTGTAAATCAATACTCAATACCACTGAAATAATATCAAAAATATCTTTCCAATATTTTTCCAAAAGAGGACAGGACCAAAACATATGTGTCAGGGAAGCCACCTCAGAATTACATCTGTCACAGATAGGATTTATATGGTTATAAAAACGAGCTAACTTATCCTTAGACATACGGGTCCTATGAACCACCTTAAACTGTATCAAAGAGTGTCTAGCACACATTGAAGAGGTATTAACTAATTGGAGAATTTTCTTCCATGTCTCTGTGGGTAAAAGTATCCGAAGTTCTTTTTCTCATTCATTCTTAATTTTATCAAATATCCCTAGATGTATTTTCATAATCAGATCATAAATTATTGCTATCAAGCCCTTCTGATAAGGGTTAAAACCTAAAATTTTTTCTGTAATTTCAATTTGATGTGGTACCGGAAAAGTAGGCAAAGTAACATTTAAAAAGTTTCTAATCTGTAAATATCTAAAAAAATGTGATCTAGGCAAATTGTATTTATTAGACAACTGTTCAAAAGACAAGAAACAGTTATCAATGAACAGATCACGAAAACATGTTATTCCCTTCGTTTTCCATAAAGAAAAAGCTAAATCAATTCTAGATGGTTGAAAAAAAATTGAATAGAATAGGATTTGATAAGATAAATTTACTCAATCCAAACAATTTACAAAATCAAAACCATATTCATATTGTGTTTAGTTATTGGATTAATCATTTGTTTATTCAATTTACTAAGTGCAAAGGGGAGCGAGGCCCCTAAAATAGAAGCCAACGAAAACCCTTGCACTGATTCACGCTCGAGATTCACCCATCGTGGACATTGAATTACATCTAAATCGTGTGTCCAAAAAATTAAATATCGAAGATCTGACAGAAACCGGTGTATGTCATGTTTAATGAGGGGTCTCCTGTGTGTACTCAGGTCCACACTATCTTGTTGGCCAGATTCAGTGACAACGTGGGCCAGGACGAATGAGGCCACTTTCTCTTTGCAGCCTCCTTCCCTCTCACAGCCATTGGGGCCACAGCTTTTCTCACCTGCTCTGCCACTGAGGACTTTCTGGACCATTCTTTGTCTGAAACTTCCCTCTCAACCTTACTGCCATGGGTGGCCCTACCAGAGGCACAAGCTTTAGACAGCATCACTCCTGGGATTAATGAATCATGTAAGGATCTCCACAATATGACAACAGTAGTTGGAGAGGACCACAGTAAAAGCACCCATAACATAACTGAGTGGATTGTTAGATTGTTTCAGAAGGCAGTTAAGGTTCAACTACATTGCTACGGATCTGGAGTCACACATGGGCCAACAGATTTCCTTTCATGTAAAATATTAGGGGTATCCCTGAAAGTGGCTACACAGGTTGATAGGGTGGTAAAGAAGGCATACGGCATGCTTGCCTTCATTAGTCGAGGCACTGAGTTCAAGAGTCAGCTGTACTCTATAAAACTTTAGTTAGGCCGCATCTGGAGTATTGCATTCAGTTCTGGTCACCCCATTATAGGAAGGATGTCGATGCTTTGAAGAGGGTGCAGAACAGGTTTACCAAGATGCTGCCTGGATTAGAGGGCATGTGCCATGATGATAGGTTGGACAAACTTGGGTTGTTCTCTGGAGCAGCGAAGCCTGAGGGGAGATCTGATAGAGGTTTATAAGATTATGAGAGACACAGATAGTGTAGACAGCTAGTATCCTTTCCCCAGAGATGAAATGTCTCATACCAGAGGGCATGCATTTAAGGTGATAGGGGGTAAGTTCAAAGGAGATGTGTGGGGCAAGTGTTTTACACAGAGAGTGGTGGGTGCCTGGAATGCGCTGCCTGGGGTGGTGGTGGAGGCAGATATGATAGGGGCGTTCAAGGAGCTCTTAGAAAGGCACATGAATGTGAGGGAAATGGTAGGATATGGACATTGTGTAGGCAGAAGGGATTAGTTTAGTTGGACATTTTATTACTAATGTAATTGGTTCAGCACAACATTGTGGGCCGAAGGGCCTGTTCCTGTGCTGTAGGGTTCCGCTGCTCCAGAAGGGCTCCGCTGCTCCAGAGAACAACCCAAGTTTGTCCAACCTAACGTCATAGCACATGCCCTCTAATCCAGGCAGCATCTTGGTAAACCTGTGCTGTTCTATTAGCAAAACGGAACGTGTTTTTTTAAAATTCCAGATTATTTAATTGCCTGAATTTTAAATTCCACAGTTACTGCGATGGATTTTGAAGCCATACCTCTTGGTCATTCGCTCAGGTGTCAGATTAACAGTTAGATGACTTCACCACTGTACCCCTACTGCATCCCTACTGAACCCCGTACGATACCCAGAATAGCAGAAATGATATTGATTGTTTCTGGAACTGAAAAGAATAAATTTATTAGATTGAGTAATTAGCAATATGAACAGATTTATTTCTTAGGGTTGCTCTACACCAAGCTTCATTGAGATATGACACAGTGGGAAAGCTTCTAACAAAGCTTGTGTTATTATGTGCAGTCCCTAACACTTAACGCACAACAACCTGTGCTTGGATTTTGGATTACTGACTTATGATAGATATTTAATTAATAGTTTTACAAGTAATACATGAATCATCAGCTCCTGTGGTGACTGTCTGTGCAGTGTTATTATGACAATGTCATTGCTGCTCGACTCAACTGCACTTAACCCAAGCTCATTAACACCTTTCGCTGTTTGTCAGGTATTGACAAGTTGCAATGAGTGAATTATTGCCAAAGGCATCAGACCACTTTGAACGTTTACCATAATCTTCAATCTTCTGATTATCTTTAGGTTAAGGTCACTTTTTCAGGCATTATCAACATGCAATTTACTGAATCTGCTTCCAGTGACTGACTGCATTATCTCCTGGGGACTGGAGCTGTGACTTAATTCCCCAGGAACCAGACACCTCACCCATATACCTAGTCAAGTGTGGATGCAGTGCCAGGCAATTCATAGAAGTTATGGAGTGATACAGTGCAGAAACAGACCATTCGGTGCAACTTGTATTCACCTGTGAGGAGCATCTCACTACAGCCCTATTGCACACTCACCAAAGAACATAAGGAAGTAGGAGCAGGAGGAGGCCACTCAGCCTGTCAAGCTTAAACCCACCACTCAATGTGATCGTGGCTGATCTGCGCTGAAGCCTCAGCCATGCCAGTTGCCCAAAGCCCTCAATTTCCTGATCTTTCAGAAATTTATCTACTTCCTCCAAATATTCTCAGTGATCTAACTTTCACAACCCTCCGGAGAATTCTACAACTCCAGAGATTCACAATCGCCTGTGAGAAAAGGGTGCTGAACCTCTGGTGGTGAATTTGATACCCACCTCATCCTTTGGCCACACTTCCTGGGACCTAATAAGGAATGGGAACTTTTGTTGTCCTTGTTTGCCTCACTCCTTAGCCTGACATCATTATGCCCACAGCTATCACTCTCTCTTAAGCCAGTTAAATTATGATGGTAAAACGATAAGTGGTATGTGTTGCATGCTCTGCAGCAAGAGGTGAATTGGACTTCTGCTTCCCATAAGCTTCATCACTAAGGACGGGTTTACTCTGCTCACGTCTCTGTCTGTTGTGGACTTGGTGGTAGAGAATGATTGGCACGATTAGTCAACTACAATTATTATTGTACAATGTGAGTATCAGGATGGTAGACCCGGATGAACCCTGGTCCTTCTTCACCTAGCAACCTCTACATTCCTTGCCGCCCCAGGTGCTTCAGTTGGATAATGCATGCTCTAAATTCCCCTGGAGACAGGAGGCATTGTTTTGCTCTTTGGTATTTATTCCACCTTCTGGGACAGTTGGAATGAGATTCAGGTGTGGTTCTTATATTTCTCACAGTAGATCTTGGACCTCCTGTGAATACCAGACCTTGTTTTTCCTTCTTTCCTCTGAGGTCCCTGCAGCACACTCCTTCCCAAGATGTATCTGTCACTGTTGTTTCCCAGGTCAAATTTACCTCTTGCACAACTGCAACTGACTGCTTCAGCCTTGATGCACTTCCTCTTTAGGTGATGCAGGCTAGTTTCAGCAGGCAAGCTTTAACTGTTGCCACCCACTCAGGATACTGGTCCACTGCTGCTAATGAACAGTGTGGTTAAGATTAAGATTCATATTATTCTCAAAACAATGAGAACCAGTGATTCACAGCACTGCCCCTTACTCCAACCCAATTATTCACATACTGCGAACTTGATTTTGAAAGTCTCAGGCATTAAATGTCTGAAAACATGGGTACTAATTATCCCAATGTCTTACTACATAATTCATCCATGCACAGCACTAGGCAGACTGGTAGATAGTAGCTTCACACATGGCCTGGCAGTATATCACAAAACAGCCTTTTTAGCATCTAATTTCCATTATTTTTTTCAGAAATTATTTGATGCAATATTACATTACGTGAACAAACTTGGCAACTGCCGTCCAGAAATCCCAAGGGTTTAAATCACAACCCTCAGATAAACTGACTGAAAACACATCAAATCGCACTGTTGAGGAAAGACATAATTCTGTTGAACAGATGGACTCTGCAGAAAATTTCAGACAGAATCGCTGGATTACATTGAGTTGGAGCAAAAATGTGCAGGTGCTGGAAATGCAAAACAAAAATAGAACACTGTAAGTGCTCAACAGGTTGAGCAGCATCTATGGAAGGGGAAATAGAATCGATATTTCAGTGAAGGACACTTCATTACAAGTGGAAAAATGAAAGTCCAATTCTGATGAATGGTCCTTCACCTGTAATATTGACTCTTTTCTCTCTTCATGATGCTGCTTGACTTTCTGAGCACGTCCAGTATCCTTTTGTTTTGCATTACATTGGGTGTTGTTTTAAGGCTGTACACAAAACTGAAAGTAAGCCTGAATGTGGTGTGTGTCAAGCCAGTAAGAAAGTGGCTGATGAAATCAGTACAAAAGGTTAAATGGCAATTTTAGTGATATGACCATACCAGTAAGAAGTTTAAGTTTCTTTTAACCCCGGCCACATGGTGTCAAACTTAATGTTGATCAGGTTCCCTGTCAGGAGCACTAGATTGTGCTGGAATGTTGTGCATTTCCAGAAACCAAAGTCTGTTCCAGGAGGCCACTCATTTAAGTGTCCTTGCAGAAAAACAGAGACTCAAGAGGTCAGAGTCAACCTACTAAGAACTGTCAAAAGCAGAAGTAAAGAATGGCAGCGATTTTGTTCGAGAAGTGCCTCCCATCAAGTGTGGTAGTGGCTCACATATACACCTGAAAGAGGTGGAAGATGAGCTGTGAACGAACATAATGGGTGAAAAGGATAATCTACCAGAAATGAACACAAAGGACAAGAAAGTCTGGAGAGTTGGATTCTTCCTTTGTGCTAATGGACCCAGCCAGAGTAAATACATTAAAACTCCGTATAGCTCAGTTTATCCAAAATACTGAGAATAGAATGAGCTTGAATAACAACTCCTAATTGTTTTCCTATGGGGAACTGCATTTTGGATCAGTTTGCCTGGGATTTACACACAGCTGAAGCATTTGCAACTTTAGCCTCCAGAGGTCCCCACCAGCACAGAAGCCAGTCTTCAGACATGTGATGGTAAGAAACAGTGAGAGTAACCAGCATCAATATCAATCCTGAAGAAGGGTCTCGGCCCAAAACGGAGACTGTCCATTCCCCTGCATTGAAGCTGCCTGACCCACTGACTTCCTCCAGCATTTTGTGTGTTGCTCCAGATTTCTAGCATCTGCAGTCCTTCTTGAGAGTACCAGATACAGCACAGTCTGTCTTTTACCAGGACCCTTTCAGAGTCTGGGACATGGTCACCTCCAGTCAGAGTACTCCCTCGCCAGCGAAGGGAGGCACTCTGGCTGCCAGGGAGGCCGGACGAAGTGATGGACCAGTTAACGGAGGAGTGAGCTGCCTGCCACTAGGGCTCATGGTAGAAGCCTCTGGCCATCCCTGTCGAGTGTGGGCCATTCCTGACTAGGCTGACCCCCACTTAGCCAGAATTGGTCACTGGACCCTGGCCCCAAAACTCTCCTCGAGAGCTGATCCCGCAAAATGTGAGCCGTCTCGGAAATGCTCTCCGTGCCATTCCATACCGCATGGTGGTGTTTCCTGTACAGGCTGCTCCTGCACACTCTCCAGTTCCTCACCCTCATCTGTCTGTGCTGCCATCCAACAGTGAGGACGGTCCTTGGTGGAGGTCTCTCTGTACAGGTGTCCTCCCCCTTTACGTCGGGGACCCAGGGTGGAGAGTGTTGCACAGAGCAGTGCCAATGCATAGGTTTTTAAGCTGGTTCACAGAATCCCAGGCCACTTGTCCTTTCTGTGGCCTGGAGGAGTCTCTCTTCATATTGAGTGTAAGAGGTCGCGGATCCTCCTCGTAGATCTGCTCCTGGGCCTGGCCCAAGTGACTGTTCACAGGTCCAGGCAGCAGACTGTTGAGGGTTCCAGCTGAGCTGATTGTCTGCTCCTCTTCCTAGCATACATCCAGGCCTTGGAGAGGGAGCACGCATTGTCCGCAGGCTCTCTAAAGGCCTTCTGGGACCAGTGGGCACTGCACTTGGAGTGCATCCTGGACAAGGATGGTCGTGTTTAATTTGAGAATTACGTAAATAAGCTGATGTAAGTAATGTAAACATGGAAATAAACCTCGTTTTGAAAAAAAAAGCCTCTGACATCCTGGCCATGATGCTGAGGACTTGTGCTCTAGAACCATTGCACCTTGGATGTTCCAGTTAGAATTTTGCTCAGGTATAAAATTAAAATCTGACTCAAACCCAATCTGACCTTGCCAACACAGTATCCTATTAATTTGTCAAAGGATGAAACACAAAATATTAATCAAAATGACAGGGCGCACATATTATCCTGACCCGGGTAAAGTACTGAGCTGTGTCCATCCTGACCCGAAGCAGAATTTAATCTGGACCCAATCCAAACCTGACATATATAACTTATCCCAGCTTGGGCTGGGTACCAGGCTCTGGTTCTACTGTGGCTGTAACACTGGCATCTTCAAAACAAATGTGGAAAATTGTCCAGGTATATCGACAAAAAGCATAACAAGTCCAATCCAACCAATTATGTCTCTAAAGGTCTGTTATTCATCAACAAAGTGATGAAACATGGTGTCAATAGTGCAATCAAACTGATGCTCACCTGTCAAGGACCATTCAACTCCAAACATTATTAGGGCCTTCACCCTAACATAAGGGCTGAACTATAGACTAGGGTGGAGACACAAGAGACTGCAGATGCCGGAATCTGGAGCAAAAACAAGCTGCTGGAGGAACTCAGCAGGTCGGGCAACATCTGTGGAGACAAAGGGATAGTCGACGTTTCAGGTTGAGACCCTGCATCAGGACTGAGAGTGTAAAAGGGAAGCAGCCAGTATAACGAGGTGAGGGGGAGGGGTGAGTCAGGAGCTGCCAAGCGACAAGTGGATCAGGTAAGGAGGGATTGATGAGTAGATGGAGCCAGGTGGGGCAAGGATGGGTGGAGAGAGCGACAGAGGCTGGGAGGTGATGTGGAGACAACAAAGGGCTGCAGATGATGGAATCTGTTGAGAAAGGAAGGCGATGAGTGGAACCAGATGAGGGAGAGATGGTGGAAAATGGGAACAGTAGGAGGAGGGAATAGGGAACCTAGTTGGTTGAGTGTGTGTGTGATAGGCAGATGGAACCAGGTGGGGGAGAGGAAAGGAACTGGGTAACAGGGGACTGGTGGGGGGTTTTGGAAAGAAGGCAGTGTGTGAGAGGACCTGGGATGGATCAGGAGAGAACAGAAGGGGTGCAGGTTATCTGTAATTGGAGAATTCAATGTTCATGCTGTTGGGTTGTAGACTATCCAGGCGGAACATGAGGTGCTCTTCCTATAGTTTGTGGTTGGCCTCACCCTGGCAGTGGAGGAGGCTGAGGACAGACAGGTCAGTGTGGGAATGGGGAGATGAGTTAAAATGGCTTGCAACCAGGAGCTCAAGATCAGTGAAAATGATGGTCCTTCACATCAAAGCAGCTTTTGGCACCAAGGCAAAAAACCAAGTCACTGGGCAACAAGGGAAAATTACTTGACTGGCAGGACCCATGCATGGGCTGAACAGCAGCAATTTTCACACCACATAGTTCCCGGCAATGACCACTTCCAACAAAAGAGCATCCAACAACATTCAATCTGCTGGAACTCAGTGGGTCGAGCAGCGTCTGTGGGGGGAAAGGAATTGCCAAAACATCAACAATTTGTTGCTCCAGGTTCTAGCATCTGCAGTCGCTTGTGTCTCCATCTAACAGTGTTCAGTGCCAAGCCCCACATCACTAAACCAAGGGATCACCTAGAACGTAACTGGAGCTGTCACATAAACACTGTTGCTGGAGAAAAAGGTTAGAGGTTGGATAATGAAGGCAAATGCCTTTCCACTATCTACAAGAAATGTCCGGTGAGCATTTACTGCTCTCCTTCACTGCACTTCGTCTATTGCAAGTATATTCTTCTTTATATACAGAATCCAGATCTGTACACAATATTCCATATGTGTTTTAACATGGCCCTTTATAACTGAAGCAAGTCCTATCTAGTCTTGTACTCAAATCCATCAGTTTTTCAAGGACAATGAATAATAGGTATTGAAATGCTGGCCTTCTCTTGCAATGTCCCTATCCCTATGTAGGAGTTTTTAAAAGAAGTTAAAGTGAACATCAAGTTAAGTGCTGTAATTATAGTTTAATTATAGATATCCTATGAGTTGTACTGCCTTGCAGTGGGACAACAGTGAAACCACAGCAAGCAAGTTTAGATACTCTGTTGACCTGTTGACTTGACTTGAATAGTTTCCTATGTCCTTGTGTTGTTCATTGGGCAGTTGCATGGAATCCCAGATGTAGCAAGAGATCACACTCACCTCATGGATTTTCTTTAAGCTTTCCTATCAATTTTCGGGGCAACCTCTATTTTACTTCAGTATAACAGAGTTCTGAGATATAGGGAACAGATCAGCTTTCGTGAACTTAAAAGATGGATGGAAAGAGTGGGAATGATTGCTGTCCCTCTGATAGAATAAGTCAGTACTGCTCAGTGTCACCTGGGCAAGGTGCTGTGGTTATACATGTGTGGGTTGTATAATATTAGGAATTGTACCGTGTGACCATCAGTTCTCTATGTGTATAATATTGCATTGTGAATACAGAACTCGCTATATGGGAGATGGCACAAAGAAAGGAAAATGCTCAGTTCCACTCTGTAACTTTGTTTGTTTAACAAAGCATATTGCTCACATAACTTATTGGCTATTCTTCAGTGTTTTAAGAAGTGATACAGATATACAGTAGGTGGTAATAGTAAAATATCCTGAGCCAGTGAGCTTAGAGGAGAAAGGAGAGAGGGTAATGAGAAGAAAACATAGAGTTGTACATAATGAAAAAATAAAAACTCCTTGTAAATTTTCATGAGCACTAACATAACCGAATCTACACAATTTGAAAGTTGTCCTTAATTTCCAGCAGTGGACAACTTCACTATCTGTAAAGAACTTGGAATGTCTTGAGTTCATGTAAGGTTTCTCTTTTTAAATTCATCTCCCTCACCCATCAGCATAAAGCAAACACATCACAGGTTATGATGGTGCAGTTTGTGGCTTGTCCACTTGCAGTGCTTCTGGTCACTGTCGGACTGTGCAGGGCAGGATGACACCAAGTATTTCCCCCAAAGAATGAGAAGCCACCAGAGAAGGCTCAGTCCCAGGCTGCCTCCACATTTGGACTGGAAAATGGTGTCACTCTGATGCTGCAACCATTGTCTATCTCCAAAGCTCTGAATGTGGAGAGAGGGTGCACAAGGAAGAGGTTGAGGATGTGGTGTACTGATTTTGTGAAGGAGGGGCTTTGAAGGTTCACAGAGGATTGGCAGTGTTGTTGCCAGGTGTCATCTACAGCTATTATATTCAGCACTTCTTCAAGTAGGAGGCGAAATAGCTTCTGCCAGAGATGTTCTCCTGTCAAGCCCAATGTGTTCCTCCCATAGCCATTTGCATGTTTATTTTCCATAATACTTCAACACAGAGGTTCTCACTGGTTTCTTTTAAAAGGTGTTCCTAATTAACCCTTCTCCTGTGGTAAAGAGGTATATGCTGATCATTTTCTTCCCGACAATCTCACCACCCCATCGAATCCTCTACCTCCTTTCCCCTACCTGGATTTCCTCTTGTCAGGGAAATGGATCCACAAGTAGAGTCAAACCTCTCCTTTCTCTGGCATTGAACCCCATTGATCCCATGCATGTTTTAAGAGCACAGAAAGGGCTCCTAATCATCCAAAATAAAGGGCAGAATATACACAGGCCTTTAAACTAGAAGTATGCTGCCTGCCTTTTGCCAAAGGCTGACTTGCATGCATTTATGGTCCAAACTGAAACAGGTGTTAGGCCCGTTGCTATTGGATATATGGAGCTTATCATTTACTCAGACAATACAATTCTTCTAATGAGAGGAGGAATTTGTTTTAGCTGCCTGACTTCAGAGAAGTTAGTGGGTTGATACATCTCCCTGCAATCTTAACTAAACAATGGAAAACAATCATAGTTTCATAAGGATAACGTTGTACTAAGAGTGCACTGTGATGTTGGAGATGCCATTTTTGAACATGATGTTAAAGCAAGGCCCTACCTGCTCTCTCTGATGGCAGTAAAAGATCCTATGATACCACATTAAAGACCAGAGATAGTTATTGCCAATTTCCCGGGGCCAATGTTTATTCATCAGTTAATGTCACTAAATCAGTTCATTCTAGTTATTATCACTTACTGTATGCGGGAACTTGTTGTAAGTAAATTGGGTGTTATGTTTCCCACATCACTGATCAATTTGCCAAAGTATTGCATTGGCTACAAACCCCCCCATGGTGCGCTGACGTGAAAGGTGCTATAGAAATGCAGATCTAATTTTTGGAGCATGAGAGGGATGCAGGGAGATAAAATACCATGATTGCAGCTTGCATTCTCATGGCTGTTTGGATATTTCTGAGCAGATCTTGTTGCTATGGGAACAGGGCAGGCAGTTCCATTTGCAATTAATCAAAGTGTTCAGGTTATTTAATGGTTACTATGGTGGTGCTGCCTCAGGTCAATGGCAATGTCACTTTGCAACAGCATCAGTTCCTCCAGCATGAAACATCTTTGTCCCCACTGTCACAGCCTCTTAAGCATTGAGGAGCGAGGTGATGGACAACAAAAGACTGGCAAGCTCATTGAATCTCATGTCGTTACACAGCATAAACTCATACACCATCCCCCCAGTGATGTTAACCCTTTGTTAAAGGGAGATGTGACAAATATCCAGAGGGGAAAAAGCCCTGAGACCAGTTTCAGAAAGAAATAACTCCTGAGTTCCTTTAGACAATCAAGCAAGACCCAGGAAACCATGATAAATGATATTAACTGCAGACCATTTGTTAGACACAGCCTTCCCCCTCCCCTTCCTCCAAGAGCTATTCTAGGACAAACATATTAACACCTTATATGGTGTTAAATTACACCATCCCCAGCTCCAACACAGATAATTCATCCCTTATTGTCCAGGGATTTGCATTGTCAGGGGAAAGCAAAGCTGGACTCACCCATGCACAGCCTAATAGAAACAGGTGCAGACTGTGGCATGGAATGGCTTGGATTCGGAAGACCCTGGGACTGACCACCATTCATGTTGTCATCTGAATTTGATTACAGTGATATTGGGGAGGGGACATGAGCAACATTGGTGGGTATTGGTATTGTTACGAACCAGCAACAAAAGAAACACACCGAGTCATGTATAAGTGTTAAAAACTACTTTATTAGTAACTACTTATGATAATAAGAAAAATAAAAGTAAAAATGTTAGAATGTTAGAAGTAAAAATGTTAAATCTTAAACATTAACCCCAAAATCTAAACTCGAAGTGTGTGTGTGGCAAATTCCCAAACTCCAAGTCCAGAAATGGTTCTTAAAGTTCAGTTCAGCAAGCCATAAGGTGAAACATGAGCAAAGGCTTTTTCAATGACCACTGTTGTCTGAAGATAAAATGTAGAGAGAGAATAGAGAGTAATTACAAAATCCAAATGTTCCACTTTGGAACTCATTAGACACCTCAGTGTCTACTCAGCAGTGACTACTCCGCCACATCTTCCTTACCCCGAAAGGCTCTCGAATTGTGGCCGTCCACACAAATAGCTGTTTCCTTCTACAGGTCAACAACAAAGTGGACTCCACCGGATTACTCCAAAAATCCATACGTGGCTTGTAGTGACAGACACAGTTACTGTTTTTCATCCATCGATAGAGACTAGTAGGCTGGTCTCTCTCTCTCTCTCTCTCTCCTCCTCCTCTGACTGACTCCGACTGACTGCCTCAAAAACGTCATTACGTCCTTTATCTTCTGTTGTCATAACCATAACACACACACACACACACACACACACACACACACTATGCTCTATCTTAAAGGGACATTCACCAATAGTAACCTAGTCCGTAACAGTATTGGTATTGGTTTATTATTGTCACTTGTACCGAGGTACAGTGAAAAACCTGTCTTGCATACCTATTGTACAGGTCAATTCATTACACAGTGCAGTTACGCTGAGTTAGTACAGAGTCCATTGAGGTAGCACAGGTAAAAACAATAAGAGTACAGAGTAAAGTGTCACAGCTACAGAGAAAGTGCAGTGTAATAAGGTGCAAGGTCACAACAAGGTAGATCATGAGGTCACTGTATAAGGGAACCGTTCAATAGTCTTATCACAGTGGGGTAGAAGCTGTCCTTAAGTCCGGTGGTACGTGCCCTCAGGCTCCTGTATCTTCTACCCAATGGAAGAGGAGAGAAGAGAGGATGACCCGGGTGGGTGGGGTCTTTGATTATGCTGGCTGCTTCACCAAGACAACAAGAGGTAAAGACAGAGTCCAAGGAGGGGAAGCTGGTGTCCATAATGCGCTGGGCTGTGTCCATAACTCTCTGCAGTTTCTTGCGGTCCTGGGCAGAGCAGTTGCCGTACCAAGCCGAGGTGGAGGTGGAGGTGGAGGTGAGCCTTTAAGCAGAAGACTCTACAATTCCTCTTGGATAAGCATGTCATAAATCACACCAAACATTTATTCCCTCCACCACTGGTGCAATGTGCACCATCTACAAAATGCACTGCAACCACTCGCCCAGGCTACTCCAGCAGCACCTCTCAAATCTACAGCCTCACCCACCAAGAGGGACAGAGGCAGCAGGTGCGTGGATGGGAACATCACCCCTTGCAGCTTCCCCTCCAATTCATACACCATCCTCACTTGTAAATTTATTACCACTCCATCCTTGTTACCAGGCTTAAATGGGTTTGATCGGGATCTGTGGTGCTGCAGTAAGAGTTTACACCTTCTCCCTGTGACCACATAGGTTTCTTCTGGGTACTCCAGTTTCCTCTCCCATTCCAAAAACTTGCAGGTTGGTAGGTTAGTTGTCCACTATGACTGGCCCCTGGTGTATAGCTGAGTGGTAGAGTCTGGAGGAGTCAATGGAAGTGTGGGGAGAATAATTAGATTTGTGTAAGGTTAGTCAAAATGAGTGTTTGATGGTTGGCACGGATTCAGAGGAGGAAAGGGCTTGTTTCCTGCTCTGTGGATTTCATAGCCATGCCTCGATTTCTGTCCTCAAATACCAATATGAAACATAGATAACACACTGATGAAAAAACAACAAGATGCTGGAGGAACTCAGCAGGCCAGGCAGCATCCGTGGAGATAAACAGACAGTCAACGTTTTGGGTCAGGACCCTTCTTCAGGACTGAAGATAGGGAAAGGGGAAGCCCAATATATAGGAGGGAAAAGCAGAGCGGTGATTGGTGGACAAAAGAGGGGAGGTGGGGTGGACAGAAGGTGGTGATAGGTAGATGCAGGTAAGAGATAGTGATAGGCAGGTGCGGGGGAAGAAGGGAGAGCAGATCCACCAGGGAATGGGTCAAAGGGATGGAGGAGTGTGCCCCATGGGGGACGGGAGGAGAGGGGATAAATGGCGAGGAGAAAAAAGATAGGCTAGGAAAGGGAAGAAAAGTATAGGCATAGTTGGGGGGGGGGGGGTTTGGTTTACTTTAAGTGGGAGAATTCGATGACCCCCCCCCTCAACCATCTGTTTTCTTTTCTTCCTTTTCCTTGCCTATCTCTCTTTTTTCTCCTCCCCTCCCCCCATGGGACCCCTGCCTCCATACCTTTGACCCATTCCCTGGTGGATCTGCTCTCCCCTCCTCCCCCGCATCTGCCTATCACTATCTCTTACCTGCATCTACCTATCACCACCTTGTGCCCACCCCGCCTCCCTTCTTTTATCCACCTATCACTGCTCTGTTTCCCCCCTATATATTAGACTTCCCCTTTTCCTAACTTCAGTACTGAAGAAGGGTCCTGACCAGAAAAATTGACCGTCTGTTTTTCTCCACAGATGCTGCCTGGCCTGCTGAGTACCTCCAGTATCTTGTTGTTTTCCATCTAGATTCCAGTATCTGCAGTCCTTTGTTTCTAATATATTACACCCTGTTTGTTTTTCAATAGCCTGCGATGCACCAATGTACACTGCACCTCTTCCATCAACAGATTTATCCCCTGCACCTCCAAGATTTCCAAATTCCTATTCCGCCAAACTTGAGACAAATCTCACATTTATTTGTGTGACTCTTCTCTGAATCACCCTACAAACTAAATAAAAACAGAAAATGCAAGAAACCCTCAGCAGCTTGGGGAACATCTGTGGAAAGAGCAACATCTCCGGGACCATGCTGTTTGACCTGCTGAGTGTTGCAGCATTTTCTGCTTTTACTTCAGATTTCCAGCAGCTGCAGTTTTTTTATTTTTATTCACCCCACAAATTAAATTATTTTTAAATTTAAATCCAACATTGCATAAGTACCTGAACAGAGCTGCTGTTGTTGTCTATATATTATAATTACCAAGTCTCAAGGTATCTTTTATTTTATTCAACTTGTTTGTGGAGGCTATCCCTGGGTAACAGATGGGTCGATTTTGTCCATAAGTCAGAGAATACACAAAAATCACTTGATATAGTAATCATACTTCCACAGTATTGTAACGAATGGCATCAAAATCACATAAGACTGATAAGAAACAATAATTACTAGAAGTGGAGAGAGGGGAAACTAGTTCTGCTGTTCGTAGGAACAAACAAGTCTTGTTTGAAAACACTGGGAGTTTTTTCAAGATGTGACCAAGAAAGTAGATGAGGGCAGTGCAGAAGATGTCTACGTGGACTTTGACAAGGCACCGCATGGTAGGCTGGTCCAGAAAGTTAGATCACATGGGATTCAGAGCAAGCCAGCCAATTGGATACAAAATTGGCTTGATGGCAGGAGACAGAGGGTGGTGGTAGAGGGTTGATTTTCAGACCTGGAGGTCTGTGACCAGCGGTGTGCCACAGGGATCGTCGCTAGGTCCACTGTCGTTCGTCATTTATATCAATGTTTTGGATGAGAATATAGGTGGCATCGTTAGTAAGTTTGCGAATGACACTAAAATTGGTGGTATTGTGGACAGGTTATCTAAGGTTACTACGGTTACTTGATCAACTGGGACAGTGGGCCAAGGAATGGCAGATGGAGTTTAATTTAGATAAACGTGAGGTGTTGCATTTGGGTAAGACAAACCAGGGCAGGACTTACACAGTAAATGGTAGGGCCCAGGGGAGTGTTGTAGAACAGAGAGACCAGGGGATGCAGGTACATAGTTCCTTGAAAGTGGCAACACATCGTGGTAAAAAAGGAGTTTGGCATGCTTGCCTTCATCAGTCAAGATATTGAGTACAGGAGTTAGGGCATCATGTTACAGCTGTATGAGATGTTGGTAAGGCCACATTTGGAGTACTGCACAGAGTTCTGGACACCCTGCTATAGAAAGGATGTTATTAATCTGGAAAGGGTGCAAAAAAAGGTTTACAAGGATGTGACTGGGACTGGAGGGTTTGAGTTATAAGGAGAGGCTGGATAGGCTAGTACTTTTTTCCCTGAAGCGTTGGAGGCTGAAGGGGGACCTTATAAAAGATTATAAAATCATGAGGGGCATAGATAAGGTGAACAACCACAGTCTTTTCCTTATGGCACGGGAGTCCAAAACTAGAGGGCAATGATTTAAAAGGGCCACTTTTTCACACGGAGGGTGGTTCCTATATGGAACAAGCTGCCAGAGGAAGTGGCAGAGGTGGGTACAGTTATGACATTTAAAAGACATTTGGACAGTACATGGATAGGAATGGTTTAGAAGGATATGGGCCAAATACAGGCAAATGGGTCTAGCTCAGTTAGGCAACTTGGTTCTCATGGACAAGTTGGGCTGAAGGGCTGTTTTGCCATGCTGTATAATTCTGCGACTCTAAACATATGTACCTATGTTGGATTTTTGAATGTCGTAATATTATGAGAGGTCATTCATATGTAGAGGTGTCCATAAGTCAGGTGTTCTTACCCCAGGGATGGCCTGTAATATGTCCAATCCATACTGAAGATTGTAATGGTTGTTTCTTCCCAGTGAAATGTGTGTTACCTTTATCTCCATTAAGATCTATTGGACTGCATAGTGACTATCTTTCCCATGCATCATCTTTCAACATAGCAATAAGTCAGAAGACTACCTTTTTATCTGTTTTCATTAATGCTCATTTCTGCCTTAAACTCAGTTTGGCATTTCAATTTCCTGCTCACCCCTCTTCATCCCTTCACCTTACATTACTGATGGGAAAGTTACTGGAAGGGCTTCTGAGAGATAGGATTTATTTACATTTGGAAGGGCAAGGACTGATTAGGGATAGTCAGCATGGTTTTCTGCTTGGGATATCCTGTCTCATGAATTTGATTGAGTTTTTTGAAGAGGTGACCAAAAGGAATCATGAGGGCAGGGCAGTAGACATCATCTACATAGACTTTAGAAAGGCCTTTGACAAGCCCCGTATGGTAGGCTGATTGGGAAAGTTAAAACACATGGGATCCAGGGTGAGCTGACTAATTGGATACAAAATTGGCTTGGTGGTAGAAGGTAGAGGGCGGTAGTGGAAGGTTAATTTTCAGATTGTTGGCCTGAGACCAGAGCTGTGCTGCAGGGATTGGTGCTGGGTTCTTTGTGGGTTGTCATATAAATTAATGATTTGGATGACAATGTAGGTGGCATGATTATTAAGCCTGCAGATGACACCAAAGTTGGTCATATGATGAACAGTGAAGAAGGTCGTCTAAGGTTATGACAGGATCTAAATCAACTGGGAAAGTGGGCAAAGCAGTGGCAGATGGAATTTAACTCAGACAAGTGCAAATTGATGCATTTTGGGAAGTTAAACCAGAGCAGGACTGAAATTTCCCTTAAACAAGGGTTAGAAAGGAGGAGAAAAAAAAAATATTTTTTCCACTTAGAATGGTGGGTATGTGGAACTCAGCATCTGTGGAGTAAAGTCATTAATGTTTCAGGTTGCTAAATGTATCTTTCTCCTCAGATGATCCCCAACTTGCTGAATATTTCCAGCATTTTATTTTTTTTAATTGTATTTTGTGAGTTCAAACCCAAACACTGCTGCTGGGGAATTTAAATGCAGTTAGGTAACAACAGTGTAAAATTAAAACCCAAACTTGACCTGACCTTACTGATTCAAATCCAACCTATGTCTGACGACATAATTTTTTTCTGCACACAACCCAACCCAACCATCAGTATCTAGAAGTGGAACAGAAAATTTTGGAAACACTCAGCAGGTCAGGCAGCATCTTTGGGTAGAGAAACAGAGTCAAAGACCTGAAATATTATCTCTGCTTTTCTTTCCACAGATGCTGCCTGACGAGATGAGAGTCTACAGCATTTTTCTGTTTTTATTTCAGATTTGCGACATCTACAGTTTTTAAAATTTTCATCAGTATCTAGAAAGTTGTCCAGGCTGTGCATGTCATAGGTGGCTTCTACCCGCTTGACTTGGACCCCATATGGTTCCCACTAACAAGATAATAATGCAGTTATATTCTTTTAATGCCCTTATTTATATAAAATAACCTCACCCAATATAGCCCAAACTGTCTCAAGCCAGAGGACTTATAATATTTTTCAAAGCCATCCCAAGCCATATAATAAGTTTCCGCCAGGCTCCAGTCAATTAGTCAGGCGCTATTCTGGACAGAATTAACAGTATCAATAATTACAAAACTACTGGATTGCCATAAAAAATCAATTGCTTCAGTAATGTCCTTGAAGAAAAGTTATCTGTTGTTCCCACCAGATCTGGCCTAGATCTGATTCCAGACCTAGACAGCAAAATTGTTGATTCTTAACTGTCCTCTGAAATATTCCAACAAGTTGCTCAGTTCAAAGGCAATTAAGGATGATCGTTAACTGCCTGACTCAGCAGCAACACCCACATCTGGTGAAATAATAAAAGCAATCATTTATTAACATTAATAGCCCCTGAGGAGCTCATTTTGGAGCTTCATCCTTCAAATCACATATTATTGCTTCCAGAATCAGAGAGAAATAGAAAGAAATAGTAAAAATCAATTGAAAGCAAAGATAACGAAAGGTGCAGGGGGAGAAATAAAGGGAGCAAGAGAAAGACCAAAAAACAAACTGCTGGAGGATCTCAGCAGGTTAGGGAGCATCAGTGGAAGAAAATGGACAGTCAATGTTTCAGGTTGAGACCCTTCATCTGGACAGAGATAGAGGGGAGATAGCCAGTATAAAGAGGTGAAAGGAAGGGCTAGAGCAAGAGCTGGCAAGCAACAGGTGGATCCAGGTGAGCAGGGGCAATAGGCATATGGAGGAGGGAAGAGTGGAGATAGTGACAGTGGCTGGGA
Source organism: Pristis pectinata (assembly GCF_009764475.1). Classification (NCBI taxonomy): domain Eukaryota; kingdom Metazoa; phylum Chordata; class Chondrichthyes; order Rhinopristiformes; family Pristidae; genus Pristis; species Pristis pectinata. Next base: position 4,947,604 of record NC_067422.1, read on the forward strand.
GGTGATAGCTGGAGGCAACAAAGGGCAGCAGCAGATGATGGAATCTGATAGGAAAGGAAGGTGAAGCTCGAAACCAAATAAAGGAGGTGGGGAAGGCAGATGGGAAGAGTAGGGGGAGGGGACTCAGTGGGAGGAGTGCATGGGTGATGGGCAGATGGAGTGGGTGGAGGAGGTGAGAGAAGGGGAAAGAAACAGGGTGATGGGTGGCTGGGAACAGGAGGGGGGCTGGGTTGTGTGTGGGAGGAACTGGGTAGATCAGGAGGAGGAGAGAAAAGGGACAGAGGGGGAACAGGTTACCTGAAATTGGAGAATTCAATATTCATGCCTTTGGGTTGTAGACTACTCAGGCGGAATATGAAGTGCTGTTCTTCTAGTTTGCATTTGGCCTCACCCTGGCATTGGAGGAGGCTGAGGACAGGCAGGTCAGTGTGGGAATGGGAGGGGAACTAAAATGATTTACAACTGGGAGCTCTGGCGGACGGAGCATGGGCGTTCGGCAAAGCGGTCACCTAGTCTGCACTTAGTCTCACTGATGTAGAGGAGGGCACATCAAGAGCACCGAATACAATAAACAAGGTTGGAGGAGATGCATGTGAATCTCTGCCTCACCTGCAAAGTCTGTTTAAGGACATGGATGGTGGTGAGGGAGGAGGTGTAGGGGCGGGGGTTAAATCTCCTACAGTTACAGGAGAGAGTGCCTGGGGAGGGGGAGAGATGGGTGGGGAGGAATAAGGGAATGAGGGAGTCACAGAGAGAGTGGTCCCTGTGGAAAGCAGAAGGAGGTGGGGAGGGGAAGGGAAAGAGTGGTGGAATCACGTTGTAGCTGTTGGAAGTGTCAATGAAGAGAAAGAACCACTTGCTGTGCCCCAATCACTCACTGTTTGAAAATCATTCGCCAGGTTTCAGGTGCTTCTTTTTCTTATAGAAGGTTTTGTTGTGCATCTTATCACCCTGCAGTAAGTATCTTTCTGCTCCCAAAGCAACCTGGGCAAACATTCTCTGTAAATAACAGGGATATTCTTGTTCAGAACTGGTATGGCTCACTCAAGCTTTCATCTGAAACAGTTTCTCTGGGACAAAGCTCAGCCCTGAGGCATCAGTTAAGACTTGGGGCATTGCCAGGCAGAGCAGAATAGACATTGCAACCGATCTGATGCTGAAACACTTATCCACTTCATTAACCTACATTTGGTTCTGATCCCTTAAAGCCCTGAAACTAAAGATTCTTCTCTGCATCCTCAACTGTGCAGATCCCAAGCTCTGGAATTTCCTCATACTGTCCATCCATTCGGCAGTCTGGAGTCTGAATTTCCCTCTCCAAACCTCTCTCTTTTCCTTTAAGAATTTTTGTACGTTTCCTCTTTTGTACAAATTGCTGTGTTAAAGTCACTGTGTAAATACAAGTTGTTGTTATCTAAATGCAGGTTGTTGATACTTCTAGGTAAATGAATGAGGATGGGTCAAATAATCTTTCTTGTCAGTTACCTCGCGATGTGAACAGGCTTTTTCTTTTCAATCCACTGAATCATGTTATCAACAAAGTAAGATTCTGCTTTGTTGGTGTAATTAGTTCAGGGAAAGTGAGGGCGGCTGACAGACGTCATGCAGCTCTCCGTGGTGAGTCAGAAGCAGCAGGAACAGACATGGTACCAAATCAACAACAACACCCTGCATTTCTGCAGCATCATAAATGCGGTAAAATGTCCCAAAGTGCCTCATAGCAGTGAGATCAGACAAAGTAACAGTGTGTCCAGTCTTTTCCAGGACCCTCACAGTGGAGCAATCTAAACAAAGACTGGACACATTATCCCTCACTTCCCTGCCTATGGCAACCCGTCCCCACCAGAGCCTAAAATAAAACCTTTCTTGTCCTTCAACACCACCATCATTTTGAGGTACAATCATCGACTGAACATTTTTCAAAGAGGTTCACTGTAAATTAGAAGTTACATGAATAAAGGGAAAAACAAGTCCACAGTTATAGCTGAGATATCTTCAGTGGCATGAGTTGAAGGTAATTTATTCAGTTCTCTTCAATCAGTATAAAGACTAGTTTGTGTTGCAAACAGAGAGCTGTGATGTGCGTTACAAATGGAGGTGCCATCAACACACAGCTTCCTTATCCAAAGCAAACTGTGTCTTCCCTTGTGAATTTCTCAAACTGAGCATTACCACAGCAGGAGAGGCAGAAGAAAAAAATCACTTGTCAGTTTCAGAATGCTCCCATAGTAACTACTGCAAAAGGAAATGCATTTGTAATATCATGGGTAACAGACCCATCCACAGTAAGAATGCCTCACCTTTCCTCAGTGGTCACTGTGGGTTGGCTGGTCACAGTGCAGGTGAGAGTGCAACTGTTCCTTCTGCTAGCAGTGACAATGATTAGGGAGGAGGGGAATATGCCAGCCAGTTTTGGTTCCTGCTTGCTCAGTGTAGCCTTTGAGGGACCCAAGCAAGGAGATACATCCAAATAAATTAAACATGTCAGAGTGCATTCAACACACTATGATGTTTGATACCACAAACATGTGCCTGGTATTAAAAGTAAACAGAGTATGAAAAGAGTGGCCAAGAGTGGAATAGGCTGACCCTCCAGTGCAGTAAAGAGTACCAGCAGGGTCTTGTAGGAGGGGCATTACGGCTTAACCTTTCTTGGCAAACTTCATCTTCTGCAGCAAGCCTTTGGAATGTGGTCACGAGCAGGAACTCTCTCACGTCTTCAGTCATGGGTCAATGGATAAAATTCTTGTCTCTGAGTCAGAAGGTTGTAGGTTCAAATCCCACATGTAATCCAAGCACTACATTTTGACTGATGCCCCAGTTCAATAGTGAGGGAGTGTTATACTGTTAATGAGACATTTTTTAATCAAGCCACTGATTCTCTCAAATAGATGTAACAAAACTGGTGGCACCACTTGAAGAAGAGGAGGGAAATTATCCGCAGTGTGGTGGCCAATTGTTTCCCCTTAGCTAACATCACTAAATAAACAGATTAAATAGTCATTACTACTAGTTATTGCTTGCGGGAGCTGCTGCACACAAACTGGCTGTTACTTTAGAAACATGGTCGCATGTCAAAAGCACTTTATTGACTGTAGAACGCTTTGGGATTTTCTGAGGTTGTGAACAACATGATAAAGTTGAAAATCCTTTCTATCTTCCAGAGTCCCCAGGACACATTGGACATTTTCAGCACTTCCTGCCACATGACTTTGCTCAGCTAACTTAACACAGAGGTGGCAATGGAACTGGGAGCTGGGACCATATTAGTCAGAATGGCTGTATATAAAACCACCTCAGGAAACTTGGCAAAATGCTAATCTTTCCCTGTGGATATCACAGGCTCTGGATTAGGAAATAACTTGTTTTAATCAATTCATTAGAGCTGCCTGGAATACACTCTGCACAATGATATGATTTTCCCATGCTCGCTACTAATTGCTTAGAACCAATACAATAAATTTAGTTTGGTGTCCACACATTCATAAGAGATACATGTTAATCAACGGTGAAATTTTTTTGGTCAACTTGAAAAGAATTCCCCTCACCAATTAGAACCAGAATTAGAATCATAGAGTCACAGTCATTGAGTCATACAGCGCAGAAACAGACCCTTCGGTCCATCAAGTCCATGCCAATCATCAAGAATCCATCTATACTAATCCCACTAACCATGGCGTTCTACACCTTAGCAATTCAAATGCTCATCTAGATACTTCCTAAATGTTGTGTGGGTACCTGCCTCCACCACTTCTTCAGGCAGCGTTTACCAAATTCCAACCACCCTCTGGGTGAAAAAACTCCTCCTCAAATCCCTTTAAACTTCTCACCCATTACCCTAAACCTATGCCCTCTAGATAATAACAGATTTGAAGTTACAGAGGGAAGACATACCGAAGAGAAAAGCTCTTCATCAGTAACTTTTTATGAAAATCAGTTATTCCAATCACAGAGCAATGTATTGTGGCTTTGCTTTCAGAGTTTGCCCAGTTTACATTACCATAACCATAGAACCATACAGCACAAAACAGGCCCTTCAGCCCACCATGTTGTGCCGTCCATCAAACCACCCTCACACTGCCTAACCCCTTCCTCCCGCATATCCCCCCATCCCACACTCCTCCATATGCCTATCCAACAAGCTCTTGAACCTGTCCAATGTATCTGCCTCCACCACCACCCCAGGCAGTGCATTCCATGCACCAACCACTCTCTGGGTGAAAAACCTCCCCCTGACATCTCCCCTGAACCTCCCAGCCATAACCTTAAAGCCATGCCCTCTCATCTTGAGCATTGGTGCCCTGGGAAGGAGGCGCTGACTGTCTACTCTATCTATTCCTCTCAATATTTTATATACCTCTATCATGTCTCCTCTCATCCTCCTCCTTTCCAGTGAATAAAGCCCTAGCACCTTAAGCCTCTCCTCATATTCAATACTCTCTAAACCAGGCAGCATCCTGGTAAATCTCCTCTGCACCCTCTCCAACGCCTCCACATCCTTCCTATAATGAGGCGACAGTACTCTAAGTGTGGCCTAACTAGAGTTTTGTAAAGCTGCATCATCACCTCGCGGCTCTTAAACTCAATCCCGCGACTTATGAAAGCCAACATCCCATTGGCCTTCTTAACTGCTCTTTCCACCTGTGAGGCAACTTTCAATGAACTGTGAATATGAACCCCCAGATCCCTCTGCTCCTCCACACTGCCAAGTACCTTGCCATTTACCCAGTACTCTGCCCTGGAGTTTGTCCTTCCAAAGTGTACCACCTCACACTTCTCCGGATTGAACTCCATCTGCCACTTCTTAGCCCAGCTCTGCATCCTATCAATATCCCTCTGTAAGCTCCGACAGCCCTCCACACTATCCACAACACCGCCGATCTTAGTGTCGTCCGCAAACTTACTAACCCAGCCCTCTACCTCCTCATCTAAGTCATCTATAAATATCACAAAAAGTAGAGGTCCCAGAACCGATCCCTGCGGGACACCACTAGTCACTGCCCTCCAATCTGAGGGCACTCCTTCCACCACAACCCTCTGCTTTCTACATGCAAGGCCAATTGCTAATCCACACAGCCAAGCTTCCTTGGATCCCTTGGCCTCTGACCTTCTGAAGAAGCCTACCATGAGGAACCTTATCAAACGCCTTACTAAAATCCACGTAAACCACATCCACCGCACTGCCCTCATCAATCTTCCTGGTCACCTCCTCAAAGAACTCTATCAGGCTTGTGAGGCAAGATCTTCCCTTCACAAAGCCATGCTGGCTGTCCCTAATCAGTCCATGATTCTCTAGGTGTTCATAAATCCTATCCCTTAGAATCCTTTCTAACAGCTTACCCACCACAGACGTGAGACTCACCGGTCTATAATTCCCTGGCCTATCCCTATTACCTTTTTTGAACAAGAGGACAACATTCGCAACCCTCCAATCCTCCGGCACCATCCCCGTGGACAACGAGGACTCAAAGATCCTTACCAGCGGTTCAACAATCTCCTCCCTAGCCTCTCGAAGCAGCCTGGGGAAAATCCCGTCAGGCCCCGGAGATTTACCTGTCTTAATATTATTTAACAACTTCAACACATCCTCTCTCTTGATATCTACAACCTCGAGAACATTACCCCTACCAGCACTCCCTTCTGCGTCATCAAGACCCCTCTCCCTGGTGAATACCGAAGAGAAGTACTCATTTAGAACTTCTCCCACTTCTGCCGCCTCCAGGCAAATTCTCCCACCTTTGTCCTTAATCGGACCTACCTTTACCCTAGCCATCCTCCTGCCCTTCACGTACTTGAAAAAGGCCTTGGGATTTTCCTTAACCCTACTAGCCAACATCTTTTCATGTCCCCTTCTAGCTCTCCTCAGCCCTTTCTTAAGTTCCTTCCTCGCTACCCTATATTCCTCACGGGCCCTGTCTGAACCTTGCTGCTTATACCTCACGTATGCTACCTTCTTCTCCCTAACAAGTCGTTCCACCTCTCTCGTCACCCACGGTTCCTTCATCCTGCCATTCCTTCTCCGCCTCACCGGGACATATTTATTCCTAACATCCCGCATAAGATCCCTGAACATCGACCACATCTCCATGGTACATTTTCCTTCAAAAAGGACATCCCAATTTACACTCCCAAGTTCTCTCCTTATAGCCTCATAGTTTGCCCTTCCCCAATTAAAAATCTTCTTGTCCTCTCTGCACCTGTCCCTGTCCATGACAATTTTAAAGGTTATGGAACAATGGTCACTGTCCCCCAAATGCTCACCCACCAATAGATCCTTCACCTGTCCCGGTTCATTTCCTAAAACCAGATCTAACATGGCATTCCCTCTAGTCGGCCTGTCAACGTACTGCGTCAGGAATCCCTCCTGCACACATTTAACAAATTCCGTCCCATCTAAAGCTTTGGCACTAAGCAGGTTCCAGTCTATATTTGGGAAGTTGAAGTCTCCCATTATAACAACCCTGTTATTTTTGCTTCTCTCCAAACACTGCCTGCCAATCTGCTCCTCTATATCTCTACTGCTACCGGGGGGCCTATAGAATACTCCTAGTAGAGTAACTGCTCCTTTCTTGTTCCTTAATTCCACCCATATGGACTCTAGAGATGATCCTTCTACAACATCCATCTTTTCCACAGCCGTAACAGTGTCCCGGACCAGTATCACCACCCCTTCTCCTCTTCTCCCCCCCTCCCTATCCCTCTTCACCACCCCTCCTCCTCTTCTCCCCCCCTCCCTAACACCGAAAACCAGGAATATTCAATATCCACTCCTCTCCTGACGTCAGCCACGTCTCAGTAATAGCCACGATATCATAGTCCCCCATACTTATCCAAGCCCTCAGTTCATACCCCTTATTCCTGACACTTCTTGCATTTAAGTAAACACACTTCAGTCCATCTACCTTACTACTTTTATAGCCTGTATTCTGCTTCTCCTTTCCCAAAGCCTCTCTACCTGTTTGATCTAACTTTTCCCCATCCCCTTCTTCCTCTGACCTACTCCTCTGGTTCCCTTCCCCCTCACAAACTAGTTTAAACCCTCCCGAACGACCCTAGCAAATCTCGCCGCAAGGACATTGGCCCCCTTCTGGTTCGGGTGTAACCCGTTCTCTCTGTACAGGTCCCACCTTCCCGAGAAGAGATCCCAATGATCCAGAAATCTAAAACCTCAGCCACGCATTTATCTGCCACCTCCTCCTATTCCTGCCTTTACTATCGCGTGGCACTGGCAGCAATCCCGAGATCGCTACCTTTGAGGTCCTGTTCCTCAATTTTCTACCTAGCTCCCTGAACTCACTCTTCAGGACCTCATCCCCCTTCCTACCTATGTCGTTGGTGCCAACATGGACCACAGGATAGTCAGAGCACAGTCAGTATCACTACACAAGTGTCACTGGCAGAAAGCCTGTGAGATTGGATTTCTGGCTTGACATAAGGGTCTGAGATGAGAGAATTCCATTCTCCCAATTCCACCTCCATCTCCATCGTATTTGCTCTGATGATGATACTTTCTGTACAGGTACCTCTGAAATGTCTTCTTTCTTTCTGAATTGCAGTGTCCCTTCTACTATTGCTAACAAAGCCCTTGACCACAGCTCAACCATTTCCCACGCTTCTGTTCTCATCCCCTCTTTTCCAGGATAGAACAAGGATAGGGTTCCTCTGGTCCCCATTTTTCACCCTACCAGCATCACAGAACATAGAACAATACAGCACAGGAACAGGCCCTTCATCTGTGCCGAACATGATGCCAAATTAAACTAAATCTCTTCTGCCTGCACATGATCCATATGGCTCCATACCCTGCATATTCATGTGCCTATCTGAAAGCCTCTTAAATGCCGCTGTCGTATCTGCTTCCACCACTATCCCTGGCAGCCCATTTCAGGGACCTACCAATCTCTGTGTAAAAAACTTGCCCCGCACATCTCCTTTAAACTTTCCCCCTCTCACTTCATCTGCATGTCCTCTAGTATTTGACATTTCAGGGGAAAAAGATTTTGACTGTCTACCCTATCTATGCCTCTCATGATTTTATAAATTCAACAGATCATTCAGAATCAGAATCAGGTTGATTATCACTGATTTGTATGTCATGAAATTTGTTGTTTTTCAGCAGCAGTAAAGTGCAAAGATGTAAAATTACTATAAACAGTGCAAAAAAGGAATAACGAGGTAGTGTTCATGGGTTCATGGACCATTCAGAAAACTGATGGCGGAGGGGAAGAAGCTGTTCCTAAATCACTGAGTGCGGGTCTTCAGACTCCTGTACCTCCTCTCTGATGGAGAAGAGGGTATGTCCCAGATGGTGAGGGTCCTTAGTGATGGATGTCACCTTCTTGAGGCACCACCTCTTGAAAATGTCCTCAGTGGTGGGGAGAGTTGTGCCCGTGATGAAGCTGGCTGAGTCTGCAATGATCTGCAGCCTCTTGCGATCCTGTGTATTGGAGTCTCCATACCAGGCTGTGATGCAACCAGTCAGAATGCTCTCCACCGTACATCTATAGAAATAGTGTGCCTTTCCACAATTTCTGTCACCTTTGGAAAGATTCCACCACCAGACACATCTTCCCTTCTCCCCATCAGCATTCTGAAGGGACCATTCCCTTCGTGACTACCTGGTCTGTTCCCACCAACTACCCACTTTTTTACAGCACTTTCCCACGCAACCGCAGTTGATGCAACACTTGTCTATTCACCTCTTCCCTTCCCACCATCCAGGGACCCAAACAGTTTTTACAGGTGAAGCAGCGATTCTTCCAATCTAGTGTAGTGCACTTGTTGTTCACAATGTGGCCTCCTCTACAAACACAGATTGGGTGATCACTTTGCTGATCACCCACGTTCAGGCTGCAGAGGCGACCCTGAGCTTCCCCATTTCTGCCACTTTAATTCTCCATCTCACTCTCACTCTGACCTATTGGTTTGTGGCCTCCTATACGGTTACAGTGAGACCCAATGCAATCTTGAGGAACAGAACCTCATCTTCAGTCTGGCCACCTTGTAGCCTTCTGGTCTTAATACTGAATTCTACAACTTCAGGTAACTTGATTTCACAATCTGTATCAGTCATGCATCTGTAATTTTAGTTCAGCTTGTTTTTTCTTGATCTGCTGGGCAGCTCCTTCCACTCTGCATTTTGAAATCCCCATAATCTTTTACCTAGGTTCTTTTGTCCATGTTCTCACCTTCTAACTGCTCCCATTGACCAGGTGATCTTGTTTACAGTTTATCCCAATGGTCACCCTGCTTTTACCCTACACATTTCCTCTCCACTGTCCTCCTTGCAGCCTTCCAAGCCTCTTTTATCTCCTTTTCAGTTCTGATGAAGGATCTGTGACCTGAAGCATTGACTCTATTTCCCTTCCCACAGATGCAGCTGGACCTGTTGAGTGTTTCCAGCATCCTCTGATTTTGTTCTACCAAATGTAAACTTACACAGCAAGAATTAATCAACACGTATCTTCTTGGCTCACAAATGTAAAGTGGGAATTCAGCAGAGGTATGGGAGAAGCGTTGAATCCTTCACCAGTGTAAGTCATCAAATTTAAAGACAAAAGGAAACCAGTGTAAACCTTTAAGTAGAAATGCTTTAAATAGAAAACATGTTCAATCCACCCCAGCAAACAAGTTCAGAAAGTTCAGGAAGTGTATTAATCTGCATTTATCCAGTACATATTAAGCAGATTTCTAAATGAGAGCTTTGAATAAATTTACTAATGTGACGCCCAGGCATTAGAACTGGTTACTAAGCATTAGAAGAACAAGTGACATTTATTTAAAGCCTGGAGCATCAGCTCAAGGATGGCTCTGACAGGAAACAGTACTGAGAAGAGTCAGTGAAAGTCTTGAGTCTGACATCTCTCTCTCACTTTGTCACAATAGTTTTAAAGCACTTAAAGTACTGAGGTCTCATCTCCCTTTGCAAACTCCCTGGCAGGAGGAGAACTCTTGCATTATTTAATTACCTGGGTCTAGACAGATATCTGATCTTGTGTGTTCCCTGCAGTGGGATTGTTGGTTGCAGCCCTCTATTTGAGCACATGGTGGCACAAGTGGTTTGAAACTGCAACAGAAGAGCCTGGCAGTAATTTTATACCAAAGCCTGATGTAGAACCAGACCACCCAACTCATGCCCAGTGGACCTGTTCATATATATGTCAGGTTTGGGTTGGCTGTGATTTCTGATAAAACATTCGGATTCGGGTTAGGATGTGCCATGCTGGCCCTGGTCAGCACTTTATTCAAAATGATTTGCTTAAAATTACCATATGTGCTCTGTTCTTGATCAATAGTGATGCCTACCTGACATTCTACAACTTTTTCTGCTGTTCTGCAAAAGTCTCTGGATCTGATCAGGTCAGCATTCAAAACATTATAAGATCTCAAACTTGGATGTATTTTAGATCAGCTGACGTTAGGTGGGGTTCAGATTGGCTGTGGGCAAATGTGGTTAGGATTGGCTGTGTTCTGGTTGGGTTTGGATTGGCTGAGTTGGGTCAGGTTTGGATTAGTCACAGTCAAACTGGGGTGTGGATTAGCTGTGGTCGGGTTGACTTTAGATTGGTTGTGGTTGGGTTGGGTTTGGATTGGCTGTGGTCAGATGGGATTCGGATTGGCCATGGTCTGGTTTGGATTGGCCTGGCTCTGATCGGGTTTGGATAGGCAGTGCTTGGATTGGGTTTGAGTTGGCTGCGGTTGGGTGGTGTTCGAATTGGCCATGGTCAGGTGAGGTTTGGATAGGCTGTGGCCGAGTTCAATTTGGCTTGTCTGTGATCAAACTGGAGTTTGAATTGGCCATGGTCAGGTGGGGTTTGGATAGGCTGTGGTTGGGTTGAGTTTGGATTGACCATAGCCAGGAGGGGTTGGTATTGACTGTGGTTGGGTGGGATTTGGATTGGCTATTATTGTGAGTAATTTGCATTGGCTGTGGTTAGCTGCAGTTTCAAGTGGCCGTATTTGAGTTGGTTTTGGATTGGCCATGGTCAGGAAAGGTTTGCATTAGTTATGGTTGGATTAGGTTTGGATTGGGTGGGGTCAGGTTGAGTTTATATTGGCGGTGATTGGGTGTAGTTTGGATTGGCTGTGGTTGGGTTTGGGTTGGATTAGATGTGTTGGGTTTAGGTTTGATTAGCTGTGGTCCAGTTGGGTTTCGATCAGCCATGATCATGTTGGATTTGAATTGGTTGTGGTTGGGTTGAGTTTGGATTCAGTGAGGTTAGGCCAGGTTTGAATTGGCCTTGCATTGGTCAGATTTGGATTGGCTGTGGTCAGGTTGGGTTTTGATTGGCCATAGTTGGGTTTAGTTTGGATTGGCTGTGGTTGTTGGGTTTTGTATCCAAGCAGATCTCCAACCTGAAGGAACTCAGGTAATTTGACATAAGTAAAACAGGAACTGTCATCAGAACAAGAATTACCATTGAAAAGCTTAAGTTCTTCAACAATGGCAGACTTGGGAGGCAGTAACAATGGAATTCAATATTAAAGATAAAATATATGATTCTGGAATTGCATTTGCATTGGAGCTTTAACCTAGTAGTTTATGTTCTGATGCTCTGTGACACAGATCATGAAAAACCTACATCAAGCCACATATGGAGGTATTAGGGCAGATAAATAAAAGTTTGGTCAAAGCAAGAAGTTTAAGGACAATCTATAAGTTTAAGAAAGTTTCGGGGAGGTTTACAACAACTAAACAAATTGCATTTATAGAGCATCTTCAATGCAGTAAAATCTTAAGATTTGCTGAGAGATTTTCATTGTTTGGGTCCTATTTGGCTGAAGACTGCCATAATTACAGTCCTCAGTGGACCGTGGGGTAAAGGGCTGTTACAGAAAGAAGGAGGCAAGGCTGAAGGCCATTGCTGCCATAAGCAGGAAACTGTCCAAATGATTATTCTGCACCTGAGAATTACAGGACTCTTCAGCCCATCAGATCCATGCTACTGCTCTTGACTTCAATCCCATTTTTCTGCCCTTTCTTCTTACATCTTTTCCATTTCTAGTACTTAACTAAACTCCATTTAAAGTGATGCTTTAGTTTCTCTCTTGACAGCTATTTGAAATGAAACATTCTAACTTCTAATAACCAGCCGTGAAAGAAACAATAAACTCTCCCACATGTCAACTGGTGAGAAAGAATCTCAAGCTTCTTACTACTGATTCAACAGCCAACCTGTTACAGTTACAGTTCTGTCATCTCATAGTATAAGGATATGATGAGTCACTACAAGATTCCTCAAACACTAATGTGAGTTTTTCCTCTGATGCTGGTCTTTGCATCTCCAGCACTGATGTATTTCAGTTTATAATGCCGTCACATGAGTAGGGCAGAACAGGATCCATCCATGAAACAGCCGGAAAAGACTTTGATATCTGGCTAAGCCACACATTTGGCTAAAGCGACTGTTAAACTTGTAAAGAGCTTCCAACAACAATGAATGCCCCTGAAGTTCAGAAACACTGAAAACTATTCAAAAACTGTTTGAAATGAACAAAGCAATTTAAATTTTCAGTTAGTAAAACCTAAAAATATGTAAATAACATCAAAAGACAAAGTTTTTAGGCAAATAAAAAATACTTAATTAAAATGATTTATGTAAAACACTGTAACTTAGCTAACAATTGTGCCTTGTGGCCATTTCTCTTGATTGAAATGAATGGATTGTGGTTGCTTAACCTTTTAACCAGGTGAACTCATCAGGCCAATACCCCAATGTATGTGCTAGGATACTGCAACAATCTCATGCTTCAGAGTCCAGTGGTGGAGAGCAATTGACAAAAGCCCACTGAAGTGCAGGCAGCAGGTTTGCCAGTTCTGGGTTCACGTGTGAATTGGCAGCTTGATATACATGCACCTTGGCACAGATACAACAACATCTCTCAGCGGGTTATGGTTCATTGTGAGGCAACATCCCAATCTGAGCAATTTAGTACATATTCAGTAACAAACTTCTCTTTGATGTAAGATTTTGACAGCAGGCTGTTTATCCTCACAGAGTGTTAACTGGTATCTATTGGAGAATTCTTGGTTTGCACATTCCTGAATTTCATTAGCCTTAAGTTTGCAATAGCGGGAAGCATCAGCACTCACTGCTGACTTCAAAGACAGCTACAACAAAGTTCTAGCAGCCTCTGTAGTGATCACTTCCCGTCTTCCAATATTCTTCCGTGGAGCATTGGAACCTTGGTGTCTAAGACTGTACCTGAAGGAATTCCAATACACCTGCAAACATTTTAGGGCCAGGGAGTTGGCTAAAGAATAAGTATACCTTAGGCCTAACTGACTGTCAAACTCTTCAAGGGCTTTCAACAACAATGAAAGTCCCTAAAGTTCAAATCTCGTGTCTATTCAAATGTTATTCTTGATTCTCATGAAGAAGTGTGAAAATGGTGCAGCCCCTGTAGGAAGGATAAATAATAGGCAGAACCCTTGGGATTCCCACTGCAAATAAGGGATCTACCTTTGTGCATTCACTGCCTGGTCTCAAATATTCTTGGACTCCTTGCCATTGGAGCAAGATCTCTCTCTTTCAAGATTCTGTGGTAGCTAGTGTGCAGTGGCCATACCAGTTAAAAGAAATCACCTGCAGACAACTTCCATTCCTCAGTCTGAAGCAAGTCATCCTTGACCCTGAAGGACTTCCCAGGAGGAAGAGGTATAATAACCTTTCAGCTGAGTGAAGGGTTACAGTCCAGATATCTGCTCAGAGGGAGTGGGAGGGTGCAGCAGTGAGAGGCCAAGATGTGCCTTTTGCAAAGTCCTGGCAACAGGACTTGATAATTTCTTATTTAGGATAAGAAACCATTACTTAAGAAGAGAAAGTCAGAACATACAATTACATGAGAGTGAATAGAAAAAGCTAATTTAATATAGCAGAGAGGTCAGTAACTCGAGGACATGGATCTAAGTGCAGGGATTAGACAGCATTTGGGGACTTTGTTCTCAAACTCCCCACCCGATGGACCAACGGAAACAAATCCTTCATCGCATGGAATGAGCACCTGAACCTACAGGGCTCAGACCTGGAGCTGGCAAGTGGGATTAGAACATAGAACATCGAACATAGAATTGTACTGCACAGGAACAGGCCTTTTAGCCCATGATTTCTGTGCTGACCATGATGCCAATTGAAACTATTCCCTTCTGCTTGCAAATGATCCGTATCCCTCCATTCCCTGCATATTCATGTGCCTATCTGAAAGCCTCTTGAACGCCACTATTGTATCTGCTTCTACTACCACCCCTGGCAGTACGTTCCAGGCACCTACTACTCTTTGTGTAAAACAAAAAGTTTAGTCTGGAATATTCTATTTTGACCAGTGGAGAGGCTAGACCAAGGGCCTCTTTCTAGGCCAGAAATGCCTTTGATCCTAAGCTGTCCAGCTGCTGAACAGGGTGGGTCAGAGCCTTGCAGTGAGGTGGAAAGGGGAGCTTGAGAGCTGGGGGAAATTGGCTGATGATAAAAGGGGAGGCTCATGGATTCCAAGCACAGCTTCAGAGTCTCCCTACCAAGCTCCCAACCGCATTGTGAGGTCCTGGTTTGAACACTCACGCCCACCAGCCCTGCCAGCCAAGTGATAGAAGGTGGTTATGTAAAGAGCTGTGGACGGGGTTCATGATTCTTTATTTTAAACCTGATCTTACGCACTCCTAGCCTAACTAGAGGGGGCAGAGCAGTTTCACAAAAGTAGTGAATGAGCTTTGGTTCCAGCAGACAAACCAGATGCACCTCAGTTTGTTTCACTTCTACCAGTAGCCATGTAGACAAACGCTTCATCAAATATTGGTGGTCGGTATGGATGTGTGGGCTGAAGGGTCTGTTTCTGTGCTGTATGATTCTAAATAAACAGACAATTTTGGAAAACAGCTTCCACTGCGCTACTGCATCACTGATTGGTCAACCAGGAGTCACCACCTTGGAGCCTGTGGGTGCTAGCTACAGCACAGGCAGTACACAGAGAAAAAATAAATGAAATAACTGCTTCTGTTAGGTATCTAATGTTTTCCCATCTGACTTTTACCACATATTAGGAGATCGCCAAGAAAATGAATAGGGCAATGAACCACACCAAAGAGGCCCAGCTCTTGGAATCTCCCCTTAGAGATCTCACCCCCTGAAACCAATGAAACTGGAGGCTGAAAATCCCCTTTTCCACTAGGAGAGGAAATAAAATATAGGAAAGGTGGTTGGGCAGTTTTAATGAAGTTCAGTGTTGGACAGCTTTAGGTGTGTCACAGAGATCAGTGCTGGGTCCACTCTTGTTTGTCATCTATATTAACGATTTGGATGACAATGTTGTTAACATGGTTAGTAAGTTTGCAGATGACACCAAAATTGGTGGTGCAGTGGACAATGAAGAAGGTTACCTAAGATTACAACAGGATCTAGATGAACTGGGGAAGTAGGCCAAGGAATGGCAGATGGAATTTAAGTGCGAGGTGTTGCATTTTGTAGGTAAATGATAGAACCCTAGAGAGTGCTGTAGAACAGAGAGACCTAAGGGTGCAGAAAATCAGTTTCCTGACGGCGGTGACACAGGTAGACAAGGTGGTGAAGACATGCTTGCCTTCATCAGTCAAGGCATTGAGTACAGGAGTTGGGATATCATGTTGCAATTGTACAAATCGCTGGTGAGACCACACTTGGAGTATTGTGCGCAGTTCTGGTTGGCCAGCTACAGGAAAGACATCATTAAACGGGAAAGGAGGTAAAAAAGATTCACAAGGATGTTATTGGGACTAGAGGGCTTGAGTTATAAGGAGAAGATGTATAGGGTGGGATTTTTTTCCTTGAGCATAGGAGCCGAAGGGGTGACCTTAAAGAGAGGTATAAAATCATGAGGGGCATAGATAAAGTGGGTGGTCACAGTCTTTTTTGCAGGGTAGGGGAGTCTAAAATTAGAGGACATGGATTTAAGGTGAGAGGGGAAAGATTTAAAAGGGACCTGAGGGGCAACCTTTTCACACAGAGGGTGGTGGGTGTATGGAACGAGCTGCCAGAGGAAGCTGTCGAGGTGGGCACAATTACAGTGTTTAAAAGACATTTGGACAGGTACATGGATAGAAAAGGTTTAGAGAGATATGGACCAAACGCAGGCAAATAGGACTAACTCAGATCTTGATCAGCATGGACAAGTTGGGCAGAAGAGCCTGTTTTCGTATAACTCTGTGATCCTGAAGTAAACTGACAATGGTGCAAGGATAAGGTAATGCATCAGAGAAACCAACAACTTTATCATCAACACTTCATGAAAGGGCTAAGATACTTAATGGCCTCCACTACCCTTTCAGGCACTGAGCTTCATTGCTCCTTACTTAAAAGCCTTTAGAGTCACAGATCCTGTCATTATGTGTCCAAGCATCAAGTTGTGTTTAGAAAGTGCTAGAAGTATTGATGTGTTTGTGTCAGGTGATGGGACAAAAACACCTTCTGACAAAAGGTATTTGTCTTTTTTCTTGTGTCCTCGATGCTTTTAGCAGCAGGTTGGACAGGAGTGGCTTGCTAGGTATCTGGGAAGTGCAGCAGAACAGTCTGGGCATAATAGTCCTTTTCCCTGAAAAACAGCAAGGAAGAACTTCCCATGTTTCAGCTGGGGAACTCAATTATAGGCACCTCAGGCTAGTGGAATACAGCATAGTATAAGTTATACTAGAGCCCGTGTCTGCACTCCCGAGGCTGAAATATCTTCCGATTTCATAGTTTGAAATATACATTAAAGTAAGTCTCACCACATTCCAAATGCATGAGAATGTCTTTCTCAGTTTAATTGATCAGAAGTGCAAGGCAGTTCTTGCCTACAGCAAACAGGAATGATTAAGTCTATGTCATCTGATCAATATTCCAGGGAATATTCAATATCCTTGCACAAAGTGGATGAGGAGAGGGTCAAGCTTGGCTAGAGTTCCTCTGACGTCTTACCGATCTATTACCAACACTCACAGCAACATTCCCAAGAGAAGCCCATCCTTCCACCCCATTCCCATTACCTGTAACTAAGGAGGAATCTCCACATTGGGGACCACACTGCTGGAAGAGCAAGAGTCTAAGTTCAGAAAAGATTTGCAAGAATGCTGCCAGGGCGATTGTTTTCTTTGAAGAAGGTGAAAGGGAGATTTAAATGAGGGGTATCATATGAGTGAGCAGGAAACACCCATTTCTGTTCACAGAGAGGTCGATAACTGGTTGACATAGATTTAAGTTAATTGGTAGATGGGTTAGAAGGGAGATGAGGAGAAAAAAGTTCAGCTATAGAGCAACAAACGTCACTGCCTGATAGGGTGGTCATCACATTTAAAATGTGCCTAGAGGAGCACCAGAAGTATCAAAAACAGAAATTGCTGGAAATACTCAGCAAGTCAGGCAGCAATTGTGGACAATCTCTCATTAGAACTGGAACAGTGAGAGAACAAGTGTGTTTTAAGTTGCAGAGGGAAGGAGAGATGAAGCAAACCAAATCGATGTCTCTGATAGGGTGGAAGACAAGGCTGTCCAGATGACATAATACTTTTGGTGGCATCTAACTAAAAGATGAATAAGGACAGTTGGAGACTGTGAAATGCAAAAAAATGGCATTCTGGAAATCTTAAATACAAGTGAATGCTGGAATCAGAGGATCAGGCAGCATCTGTAGACAGGGAAAAACTAAGCTAATGTTACAGACTGGTGACCTCAGATCAGAATTTGTTGAATTCAATGTTTAGTCCTGACACCATCAAGGTACCTAGAAAGAAGACAAGGTACTGTTCCTTGAGCTTAAGTTGGGGTTCGTTGGAAAAATGTAGGAGGCTAAAGACAAAGAGGTCAGTGTGGGAATGGAACGGAGAATTAGGATGACAGGTCAATCTTGTGGACTCAATAGACAGTGATCTATTAGGTACAGACTGAAAGCTGGGAGGTGGACATAACCTAAATAGTTCCTATTTTGGCTATAATTGTCTAAATGATCTCCTTCTGGGTTGTGAACGTCTATAAATCTGTGGGGAAGCAAAAATCCAGATAAATCGGAAGATGTGAAATGGGAAAGTAAAAGTACTTTCCATCCTATTTTGCACCATATCCCCGCAATATTTTGAGGTTCTTCACTTCTTGTTTCCATTGTTCTGCCTCCAGGCAAAATAAAAATGCTCCTGTCTGGCAGTCATTCTTGGTCAATCTGAGCTCCTTCAGATCCATCTGCCCCTTCATTTTCTCTTTCCATCCCGTCTCACCTTTTCCAGTGTTTTCACTTTCCTCACAGATGGCGATGAGGAGGCGTACAGGAGTGAGATAGATCGGCTGGTTGAGTGGTGTCGCAACAACAACCTCGCACTCAACGTCAGCAAGACCAAGGAATTAATTGTGGACTCCAGGAAGGGGAAGTTGGGAGAACACACACCAGTCTTCACTGATGGATCCACAGTGGAAAGGGTGAGCAGCTTCAAGTTCCTGGGCGTCAACATCTCAGAGGATCTATCTTGGGCCCAACACATTGACGCAATCATGAAAAAGGCATATCAGTGGCTCTGCTTCATTTGGAGTTTGAGGAGATTTGGTATGTCACCAAAGTCTCTTGCAAATTTCTACAGATGTATGGTGGAGAACATTCTAACTGGTTGCATCACTGCCTGGTATGGAGGCTCCAATGTGCAGGGGTTGTAGATTCAGCCAGCTCCATCACGGGCACAACCCTCCCCACCATCGAGGGCATCTTCAAGAGACAGTGCCTCAAGAAGGTGGCATACATCATTAAGGACCCTCACCATCCAGGACATGCCCTCTTCACGTTACTACCATCGGAGAGGAGGTACAGGAGCGTGAAGACTTACATTCAATGTTTCAGGAACAGCTTCTTCACCTCTGCCATCAGATTTCTGGGAGGTCCATGACCCCATGAATATTGCCTCGTTATTCCTCTTTTGCACTATTTATTTATTTTTGTAACTTACAGTAATTTTTACGTCTTTATGTCTTGCACTGTACTGCTGCCGCAGAATAACAACTTTCAGGACATATGTCAGTGATAATAAACCTAATTTTGATTCTTCTGATTCTGACTACGAGCAAGGGCCTCAGCATCATCCTCTTACATCTCCACCTCGGTGAAGCTGTAACTGACAAACTGATGATTATATAGACAAAGATATGAATTTGGAGCAGGAATAGACCACCTGACTGCCCTCACCCCCCCCCCCCCCCCACAGTCTACCCTGCCAATAAAAGAGTTCATGGTTGATCTGACTGTACCCTGAACTCCACATTCCTGTCTATCTGCAGCAACCGTTCACCCTCTTGTTTAGCAAATATTTCTCCACCTCTGCCTTAAAATTTTTCAAGAAATCTGCTTCCATCACCATTTGAGGAAGAGAATTCCACAGACTCATTCACAACCTTCTGAGACAAAAAAAAATTCCTCCTCACCTCTGTGCGAAATGGGTGACCTATTACTTTTTAATTAGTGATCTCCAGCTCTCAATTTCCCCTCAAGGTGGGAACATTCCCTCCATATCTACCATGTCAAAACTCCTCAGGATCTTATATGTTTCAATTGAGTCCCTCTCCCCAGTCTGAACTGCTTCCAATGCATTAACATACTTTCATAAATAAGAAGACAATAATATACAGAGTATTCCAGATGTGTCCTCACCAATGCCCTATATAACTGAAGCAGAGTCTCAGTGTATCTTTGTGTTCAATTCTGTCAGCAATAAATGATAACATTCTGTTAGCTGTCCTAATTATTTGCTCTACCCACATACTAGCCTTTTGTGAATCATGCAGTGAAATACCCAAATTGCTTTGCACCTCAGTGCTCTGCAATCTCTCATCAATAATACTCTTTTTTATTTTTCATTCCAAAATGGACAATTTCACACTTTATCCATTGTACTCCATTTTCCAGACTACTGCCAACTCATTTAACTTAGCATCCTGCCTTCTGCCTCCCTCCCTTTTAGAATAAAGGAGTTACGTTTGCTGTTTTCCAATGAGTGGAACCTTCCTGGAATCTGGGGCATTTTGGAAAATTAAAAGCCATACATCTCCTATCTCACTGGCTACTTCTTTTAAGACCATAGGATGAAGTCCATCAGGACCCAGAGACTTGTCAGCCCACAGCTCCAAATATTTACTCAGTATCACTTCCCTGATGGTTTCAGTGTTCCTGAATTCCTCCCTCCTTTCTAATTCCCAATTTTCACCTATTTCTGGGATGTTACTTGTATCCTTCATAATGAAAACTGATGCAAAATAGGTGCTTAATTCATCTGCCATGTCCTCATTTTCCATTATTAATTTTTGCAGACTCGGTTTCTTTTTGACCAACACTCACTTTGTTAACTCTTTTCTTTTTTTCAAATGCCTGCAAAAGACTCTTACTATCTGTTTTTACATTTCTTGCTAACTATATTACTTTGTAGCCTCCTTTTGCACCCTTCCAACTTACTTTCCTCCCTACCTTTGTGTCATCAGCAAATTTAGTAACCATACCTTCAATGCCTTCATCCAAGTCATTTATATAAATATAAGTAGTTGAAGCTCCAGCAACAATCCATGTCGTACCTCACTCTTGCCAACTAGAACAAGACCCATTTATGCCTACTCTGTTTCCTGTCAGTCAGTCAATCTTCTATCCACACCAAAACGTTACCCCCTGCAGCATTTTCGACAATACCTTTTATCAAATTCCTTTTTGAAATCTGAGTATCCATCCAATAGTTCCTTTACTCACAGCATATGTTACTTCTTCAAAGAACAATAAATTGGTCAAACATAATTTCCCTTTCACAAAACCATGTTAACTTTGCCTGATTATCTTGAATTTTTCTAAGTGCTCTGCTTTAATAATAGCTTCTAACATTTTCCCTCTGACAGCATTAAGTTAATTGGCTTGTAGCATCCTGCCTTCTGCCTCCCTCCCTTTTAGAATAAAGGAGTTAAATTTGCTGTTTTCCAATGAGTGGAACCTTCCTGGAATCTGGGGCATTTTGGAAAATTAAAAGCCATACATCTCCTATCTCACTGGCTACTTCTTTTAAGACCATAGGATGAAGTCCATCAGGACCCAGAGACTTGTCAGCCCACAGCTCCAAATATTTACTCAGTATCACTTCCCTGATGGTTTCAGTGTTCCTGAATTCCTCCCTCCTTTCTAATTCCCAATTTTCACCTATTTCTGGGATGTTACTTGTATCCTTCATAATGAAAACTGATGCAAAATAGGTGCTTAATTCATCTGCCATGCCCTCATTTTCCATTATTAATTTTTGCAGACTCGGTTTCTTTTTGACCAACACTCACTTTGTTAACTCTCTTCTTTTTTTCAAATGCCTGTAAAAGACTCTTACTATCTGTTTTTACATTTCTTGCTAGCTTTATCTCACGCTCTAATATTTCCTTCTTTTTAACTTTTTAGTCATTCTTTAAATGTTTTTCATTCGGTCCAGTCTTCCAACCTGCCATTCATCTATGTGCAATTATATCCTCTTTAAGTTCGATATTACCTTTAACTTTGTTAGTTAATGAAGGACAATGGGTCCTTTGAATTTCTTTAATCATTGGTATGTATCTATTTTGTGCATTCTGAAAGATTTCTTTAAACATCTGCCAGTGCATCTCCATTGACTGATAACCTAATTTGCTAATTCACTTTAGTTAGCTTTGCCTTCATGCCCTCAGTTTTCCTACCTTATTTAAGTTTAAATTACTAGTGTTAGATAATTCTTCTCTCCCTCAAACTGTATGTAAAGTTCAAACATGTTATGCTCATTGCTGTCCAGGCTGCTTTTACAATGAGGTCATTAATTAAGACACAAAAGACTGCAGATGCCAGAATCTAAAGCAACACACAAGATGCTGGAGGAGTTCAGCAGGTCAGGCAGTATCTATGGAGGGAAATGGACAGTCAAGGTTTCAGGTCTCAACCCAAAACACCAACTATCCATTGCCCTCCACAGATGCTGCCTGGCCTGCCGAGGTCATTAATTAGTCCAATCTGGCTGCATAATTCGACATAATACCAAGCTCTCCCTCTGGTGTCCTTACCTCTGCATCCACTTCTTTGGCCCCCACAGCCCATAGACTGGACCTCCTGGCTCCAGAATAATCAGTCTATCTAGATCTTTCCCTCTGGCTTCACACTCTTTCTACATCTTTTTACAACAAGCCACCTGTTTGACTTTAGCTAGGTCAATTGTTCTCTCCGCTCACGAGCAATAACCTACCCTGCTCTGAACTTGCAGCAATCCCTTTATTCAGGTTCAGTCCAATATTACCATTACACTTGTCTTGTTTGGTGAAAAGATTTCTCTTGTAAGGAGATTAAACGCCAGCTTCTGATGTTTCTCCCCCCCTCCCCCCCCCCCGAACCATGACCTCACCAATAAACATGTCCTCTGGAGGTCTTTCCTCCAACCTCACGGTGCCCCAACTTCACTGTAGCACTGTACTTTCTCTGTAACTGTAACACTTTATTCCACATTCTGATATTGTCTTTCCCTTGTACTACCTCAGTGCACTGATGTGATAAAATGATCTGTATGGATGGCATGGAAAATGAAGTTTTTCACTGTACCTCAGTACATGTGACAAAAATAAATCAATTTACCAATTTTAACTCCAAATCGCACAAAATGTTATGATATCAGGAAAGCTCTTCCTGATTATCACTTACAGCAGGTAGTGACCAAACCAACACAAGGAATAAACCTACTTGACCTGTTCCTCATTGATCTATCCATTGCTGAGGCATCCCTCCATGACAGCTTTGTAGAAGTGACCAATGCACAGTCCTGCCTTCACACCGAGGACACCCTCTATCATGTTGTATGGCACTACAATTGAACTAATGGGACAGACTCAGTAAAGGTCTGTCAGCTCAAAACCAGGTACCCATGAGGCACTGAAAACCATTAGCAGCAACACCACAATCTGTGACCTCGTGGCCCAACATATCCTTTGGTTCACTGTTACGGTCAAACCAATGAAACAAGGCTGGATCAATATGGAGCACAGATGGGTATGCCAGGAGCTGCATCAGGCACGGCATGGTAGTGTAGTGGTTAGCGCAACACTATTACAATGCCAGCGACTTGGGTTCAATTCCGGCCACTGTCTGTAAGGAGTTTGTATGTTCTCCTCATGTCTGCATGGGTTTCCTCCAGGTGCTCCAGTTTCCTCCCACATTCCAAAGACGTACGGGTTAGGAAGTTATAGGTTAGCTATGTAGGCGCCGGAAGCATGGCGACACTTGCAGGCTGCCCCCAAAACACTCTACGCAAAAGATGCATTTCACTGTGTGTTTCGATGTACGTGACTAATAAAGATCTTCTCTTATCTTATCTTAGGTGTTCCTAAAAATGAGGTGCCAATCTGGCAAAGTTGCATTGCAGGATCACATAAAGGCTAAACAAGAAAACTGGCATACAATAGGCAGAGCTAAGGAATCCCACCGCCTAATAGATGTATATAAAGTTACAAGAGGCATAGATAGGGTAGATAGTCAGAGTCTTTCCCCAGGGTGTAGATGTCAAATATTAGAGGGCATAGCTTTAAGGTGAGAGGGAGAAAATTTAAAAGAGATCTACGAGGCAACTTTTTTTACACAGAGAGTGGTAGGTGCCTGGAACATGCTGCCAGGGGAAGTGGTGGAAGCAAATACAATAGCAATGTTTAAGAGGCTTTCAGACAGACACAGGAACAGGCAGAGATTGGACCATGTGCATGGTCAGCATGGACATGGTGGGCCGAAGGGCCTTTCCTGTGCTGTATTTAACAGATTACATTGTGGTGTTACAGTTCTGCTGCATTTAATCATGAATGTTGGTGGACAATTAAACAGCTAATGGAAAGAGGAGGTTTCTAGAGCATCACCATTCTCTGTAAAGGAGGGGCCCAGCATGTGAGTGCTAAAGACAACCGTGTTCAGCCTGAAGCGCCAAGTGGGCAATCCATCTCGGGTTCCTCCTGAAATCCCCACCATCAAGGAATCTTCAGCCAATTCAATTCACTCCACATCATCCACTCCTGAGAGCACTGGCTACAGGCAAAGGCTATTGGACCTGAGAACACCCCAGCTGTAGTACTGAAAACTTCTGAAATAATAATCAACTAGCCAAGCTGTTCCCCTACAGAAACAAAGTTGCAATCCAACTGGCAAAATGAGAAATTTCCCAGGTATGTTTGATACACAATAACAGGGCAAATCCAATCTGTTTATTCACTGCCCAATCAGTTTGCTCTCAATTGTTGAAAGGTGATGCAAATTGTTGTCAACAGTGCTATTAAGCAGCACTTACTCATCAGTAACCCCCTCACCAATGCACACCAGGCCCACTCAGCTCCAGGCCTCATCACAGCCTTATCCAAAGATGGACCAAGACTGAATCCCAGTGGTGAGGTGAAAGTCACTGCACTTTACATCAAAACAGCATTTGACTGAGTGTGGCACCAAGGAGAAAACACTTCAATGATTGGCATCACAACTTGAATGGAGGAAGATGGTTTTGGCTGTTGGAGATCAATCATCCGAACTTCAAAAAATTCTGTAGAAGTTCCTTAGTAGTGTCCAAGGGCCAACATCTTAAGCTGCCTCATTAGTGGTCAGTGATGGTAATATCATTCAACAAACAAACTGCTTCAGGAACTCAACATGTCGAGCAGCATCTGTGGGAGGAAAAGAATTGTCAACAGACCCAAAACATCGACAATTCCTTTCCTCCCCCAGATGCTGCTCGACCTGTTGAGTTCCTGCAGCAGATTGTTTGTTACTCCAGATTCTGCATCTATAGTCTCTTGTGTCTCTATGGTAATATTATTGATTGTCAAGGACAGACAGCTAGACACTCTCTCTTGATGATGGTCAATGCCTGGCACTTTTGTAGTACAGAGTTATTTGCCATTTATAAGCCTACATCTGAATGTAATCTAGGTATAAGCACAGGCGTAGCCTTTCTGCCAAGGGACAACTGAGCAGTGTGATAGAATATTCTGCATTTACCTGGAAGAGTGTAGATTTAACAACACTCAAGAGGCTTGACACAATCCAGAATATAGCAGCCCACTGCATTGACACCCCACCACCACCCTAAACATTCATTTCCTCAATTACCATTGCATCATGATTTTACCATGTATAAAATGCACTGTGGTTGGCTACCTAGGATACCCTGACAGCACTTCCCAGGCCCGCCATTTCTGTCATTAAGAAGATCAGGTGCAGCAGGGTCATAGGAACATAACTGCCTACAGGGGTTCCCCAAGTCACATACTTCCCTGGTTTGAACATATATTGCCGTTCCTTACTTGGTCTAAATCCTGTAACTCTCTAGCTAATGGCACTACGGGAATACCTTCACTAGAAAGACTGCTGTGGTCCAAGAAGGTAGATCAGCTCCACCTCAAGGATAATTAGGGATGTGCAAAAAATGCTGGCCATTTCAATCAGGCTTACATCCTAAAAAAATTACTGAAAGAACTAAAATGCCCCGTCACATCTCTTTTGCCATCACATTGATGACTGCATTAACAGTGCTTCCTCCCCTTGTGTGGGCGAGAACATTTCATCTACTTTCCTTCCAGTTTCCACTTTTTTCTGAGCTTTTCTGAGCATCTCCATCTCTTTCCTTTGTCAGTTTATTCAGTTCTATTCCTGATGATGGGCTATTGACCAATATCCATAAACACCCACAGGCTTCCCTAGCAGCTTCCCTGCTTCCTGTTGGGACTCTTTTCTGTCCTCCCAATTCCTCCAGCTCTGTCAGATCTGTTCTGATGACGGTTCTCTTCTACATTGGTATTTTCAATATACTTCCTTTATCCACAACTGAAGCTGCCCATGGCTGACAGATCCCGGACAGCGCCTGCCACATTTCCCACACTTCTGATCTTTCCTCTTCCCCTCATGGCCTGAAGCACAATAGAGTTGCCTTGTCCTCACTGTCTATGCCACCACTGCCCACATTCAAGGATCATCCAACACCATTTGCCACCTTCAGTATGATGTTACTCATATCTTCTCCTCTCCTCCTCCTCTATGGCATACTGGTCCACTTCTCAATCACCCCTTCCTGGAGCATCTCTCCATAGCAATGCAGCAGATGCAGAGTTTGCCCCCTTTTCTTCTCTCTTTCTAAATTCACCTGTAATTCCTTTACCTTAGTATGCTCTATTCAGTGCAACAAATACAATGAGTAGACCAGCAATGGATTAGTGACCACCTTGTTTGACATTGTTGTTCAGTCCCAAAGCATGACCCTGAGATTCCAGTCCCTGTCACTTTAATGCTCCACCCTACTCTGTTCTCACCCTCCTGTATAATTGCAGTGAACCTCAACAGAAGCTTGAGGAAGGGCACCATATCTTCTGACTTGGCACATCCCAGTCGTCCAGAGTTCAACAATTTCCCTTTATAGGATCTATATTTCCATTTACACCTCCTCAAGATGTATCTTTTGTTTTATCACTTGTCCCATTACCACCTCTTTTTGCTTTGCACCATTATTTAATTTTATGCCCTGTCACAAATGATCGTTTGTTCCCTCCTCCCACTCCTTCCTTTGCTCTGACTCTGCACCTTGAAACCTAATAATCTTTAACTGTTTCTTGCACTGATGAAAGGTCATTGACCTGAAACATTTACTGACTCTCCATCTACTGAGTATTTCCAGTACTTTCCATGTTTCTTGAATATTGTATGAGTGTAACTGAACATTTTCATTTCCATGAATCGTCCTCGCCTACAATTAATATCTATATATTGCTCCATTAAAAAGATTAGTACTGGATTGTTTGCAAGAGGATACTGAAGTAAATAAAAAGTGTGTGGGTGTGTGTGGGGAGTGTTTTCCACTTGGCTACAAACATTTTTGAATTGTTTATCTCTTGAAAAGTTAGTGTAATTCACCCCAAACTAGGCAGCAAAGCATCCACCCAACTGATACGTTTACACTCTCCCACTCACACACATCCATACACATGCATATGGCACATACACACACAGACACACATGTGCACACACAGATACACATGTGCACACACAGACACACACATGTGCACACACACTTACACACAGGTACACACAAATACACACGTACACAGACACATCAACACACACACACACACATAAACACACTTACACAGACACACATACATACATAGACACACACACATTTGCACATGTATACACACACG
The DNA here is from genome assembly GCF_009764475.1 of Pristis pectinata. NCBI lineage: Eukaryota > Metazoa > Chordata > Chondrichthyes > Rhinopristiformes > Pristidae > Pristis > Pristis pectinata. The sequence continues at coordinate 4,974,771 of NC_067422.1, forward strand.
CATACACACAGACACACACACATGTACACACATACAGACACACAAACACATATACACACAGACACACACATGTACACACACGTACACACACAGACACACATGTACACACACACACACACACACACAATCTCAGGAGGAGGGAAATGGTGGAATTAACGTACCTTAATTTAGAGATCACAGCATAATATATCTGCTGAGTACATTGGAAACTTCTAAACTGCATGGGAGCCCTTCAGGTGATTCTGTTCACTCCCACCTTTACTTTTGTTTGAAGATCGCTCTGTTTATGACAAACAAACAAATCACTGAAGGAGCTCAGTGGACTGTGCAGCAACTGTGAAGGGAAAGGAATTGTTGATGTTTTGCGTCAAGACTCAAGTCCTGCTGCAGGGTCTCAATTCCTTTCCCCCCACAGATGCTCCTCAACCCGCTGACTTTCTCCAGCAGTTTGGTTTTTGCTCCAGATTCCAGCATCTGCAGTCTCTTGTGTCTCTGTTTGTGACAGTCTGGTTTGCAGCTGCAGTACGAGATTGGAGAAGTTGGTGGGGTGGGGCAGAAGAATGAGGATGAGGTCTCCAGTTCTGACACTAACACAACCCTGAACAGTAAAGATATCCTCAGAGAAGGAGACACACTAAAGGAGGGACATGATTGCATTAGGCAGGGTGCAGAGGAGATCTCCCAGAATGCTACCAGGACTGGAGAGTTATAACTACAAATACAGACTGTCCAGCTGGACTTGTTTACTTTGGAACAAAGGAGTCTGAAGGAAGATTTAATCGAAGTAAGTAAAATTGTGAGACCTAGGCAGGCTGAAGGGGAAGGATCTATTTCTCTTGGCAGAGAGGTTAGCAAGGGATATAGACTTAAATTAATTAGTAAAAGGATTAGACTGAGATTAAAGAAAAAGGGTAATAGGGTTTGGAAGTCATTGCCCACACGGATGGTGAAGGCAGAACCCCCAGTGTGAGGTAGTGGGAGTAACCCACATAACTCCATTTTGGCTGGCATGGGGACGATGGGCCAAGTGGCCTCCCTCTGTAGTGTAAATTACTATGATTTTTACAAGAAGACTTTAATTGATTCCTGGGAAGTGTTATTGCTCTGCAGGTCACATCTACATTTGGCATCTCAATATTCTCCATCTCCCATACCAAGTAAAACCTTCAAGGGCACTGTACAAAAAAAAGAACAAAAAGTGTTGGAGAAACTCAGCAGGTCAAGACCTGGGGACCTGTGGAGAGAGAAGCTGAGTGAACATTGGTGGCATTTAATCAGAACTGGGAGAAGTTAGAAATGAAATTAGTTTTAAATTGCAAGTAAGGAGGATGAGACAGAGAGAATAAAAGGATACAATGGAGACAGGAGACACAAAAGGTGGTGGTGCTGCTAAAAAGGTGGTAAAGATTAATGAATTACCAAGAATGATAAAGGACTATTTACTGTTACCCTTTCCACAGATGCTACCCAACCTGCTGAGTGTTCCTTGCTTTTTCTTTTAATCATTTCAGTTTTCCAAAGTTTGCATTTTTTCTCATTTTCTACTTCAACTATTTAAGTCCACCATTTAGAACACACTTAGAAAAAAAAATCAGCAGCAGGTGAAAGATCTTAAAAATAATGTTTTGTTGGGCCAAGTTATTTCCTTGAAACGCCTCCATAAACCTTTCCTGCCTAATTGTAAGCAATTATTCCAGATGCTGTCTGGCCGTGGCCAATTATTTAGAGTCACTGAAGAGCATCGATAAAACCTCATTCTTAGACAATTGGGATCTCAGATGACAGGCTTGGGTTCTGACTGACTTGCTGGTCACCGCTAGGCGTTCGTTCAGCGGTCAGAAACCCAGGGCAGAAGTCCGGCTGAAGCTTTCGCTTCAAAGGTCACAGCACAAATGCAAAGCAAAGCAATTGTCATCCCGGCTATTCAGTGCCCACCCCCATTACCAGCCGCAGTCCCCTCCCCACGACGCCCTTCCTCATTATTTTCTGTGCAACTTCAGCGATATCATTTTGTGCAGAGATCCGGTCAGTTACAATCAGCACAATACCAAGCATGGAGCATTCTTCTGTATGTGCCCGGGCTCAGGGGAAGCGTGACATATAGCCACCTCTGTTTCACAGTCTTTCTCCTTCCCCCGCTCTTTCCATCACTACCTCTCCCCCCTCCCACTGCCCTCCCTATCGCTCCCTCCTGTCATCATCCCTTCTGATCTCCCTTCGCCTTCATTTGACCCCTGTCCGTCGACCTCCTCCTCGTGTCCCCACCGCTCCCCCTCTCCAGCGGTCTATTCTCATTAAAATCTCTAACTGCTTTCTCGCTCGGTCGCCGTGCAGACTCCGGGTTGAACCTCGATTTTCTTTCCTGAAAGATGTCCTGGGGGAAGATGGCGAGAAAAACTCGCCAGATCTAACGCACTGACTCTGCCGCACATTCATTCTAAAGAAGAGTCATTGACCCGAAACGTTAACTTTACTGCGCTCTCCACAGATGCTGCCTGGCCTGAGTATTTCCAGTATTTTCTGTTTTTATTTCACATTGGATAAAGGGCGCGATATGGTTCTCAAGAAGCGGCACGCTTTGGAAAGTTTGTAGTGGGGCCTCCCGCTACTTTCAGGCCACTTGGTACAATGTTATGAGATCAATGTCCGATACAGAAAACAGTGTCCTGCATTTCATAAGGTATTCTTGTCCTCTCCAGCCCATACATGGGAGAGTCAGATGGAATGCAGATAACGATCAGCAATTAAATCCTACAATAAATGGTTCTGCATAAACATTTGGTTGGCAATTATATTTGTGGTTATGGGAAAAGATTGAATTGATTAAATACTCTGAGTTCGTGTTAATCCCCATGCTGTTATAAAAAGGTTTACGAGGAGGAATAATACATTAATTGCACATAGCGCTAGACTCAATAGTGCAGGCTTGAAAATGAATAACTATCCTGAGGTTTTGTTCCATCACCTCTGAAACTCAAACAGTAGTTATTGCAAAATATTTCCAGAGGAGATTCGTCGAGTGCTGTCGAAGTTAGAACATGGTGGAACTGACGCAACCCCTGTTCAAGGGATGGGTTTGAAGGACTACATTTTTTAAGAAGACAAAAGGGACGGCAGGTGCTAGAATCTGAAATAAAAACAGGACGCTGGAAGACTCAGCGGGCCGACCGGCATCTGTGGGAGGTAAAAGGTGTTTCGGGTCGCGACCCTGCATCAGGATTGCCCCTGCATCATCCCCAGTTGCTGCCTAACCCGCTAAATTCTTCCAGTGTTCTGTCATGTTGTTTTAGTCTGCTGCTTTTTTATGAGGTTATTAATACACAGCAAGCTACCTATAGTTTACCATTGACATGGTGCCTGCTCATTTAATGATTATCACAAAATACTCCGTAATAGAAGGTGCAATATGCGGGGAAATAAAGAGGCTACAATGAAACTAACATCGGTGAAAAATATTAATCTGTCTCAATCCAAACTTCAGAAGAACATCCATTTGTATCTCTGAGATAATTTTACATCCCAGCCCAGGCCGCCCGCGACTTCACTGAATGAGACTGCCGTCTTAGTGTCAATCAGTGCTGAATTATGCTCAGTTTTGTGGTCTGGGCTCATGCCCGGTAGGAACTTGGGTGAAGGCCGGTCAAAACCATTTCCTGTGGGATCCTTACAGGAGCTGACAGAGAGAAGTCTTTCACCCGCCAGTCTGGCATGGAGTCAAGCCCAGGCTCCAGAAGAGAAAAGCACAGTGTTCAGACTAACATTGCCACCCAACACCTGGACAAAAAATTTTGAAGAGCCTTAATACAAATACTAACTTGGACTAGAAGCGGGTTGTAAATGCTTCACAAGAAATGGATTCATTTTACAATAGTGAGAAGCCTATGACTGAGATTTTAATTCTTTTCTCAGGGGCAGTTGATAAGATGATGTCCCGCACTCCGGGCCTGACCGAATAGTTATTGCAAAATTAGTCTCCAAAATGTGATAAATTCACCCACTTGGTATACCTTTATCTACACTTTCATGGGAGAAGATAGAAATTGCCATATTAGAAGTAACAATTAAACTCTGACAACTGGTCAATCACTGAGTCCTTACCCCCTTTTCTACTGAAACAAACACAAGGTCCCGTCTGGGCATCGGAAAATGGAAGTGTGGACATCGGGAAGTTGGGTTGTGGACATCAGGAAGTGAGGGTGTGGAGATGGGGAAGTGGGGGTATAGACACCGGGGAGTCGGGTGTGGACATCGGGTTGTTGGGTGTGGGCATGGGAAAGTGGGGGTGTAGACATGGGGAAGTTGGGGTCTGGGCATCAGGAAGTTGGGATGTGTGGACATGGGGAAGTGTGGGGGTGGATATCGGGGAGGATGGGTTCATATTTAGTTCGGAATTCTCAGTCTCACAAAGCAGGCTCGCACCTCAAAACTAAACTCTTTACGGGAGGTATTTGAAGGACATGCAGGTATTCAAAAACATAGCCACGGATATAGGATTGTCCACACAGAAAAATCGAGGGGTGCTATACCGGGGAACCGACCCTAAGGTGGTTCGACAAGAAGCAAGATAAAAGCGTTGGAGAGATCAGGCAGAGACCCGGTCTCCGTTGAAGGGACAGAAGGTCGCTGGAGGCGGAGGACGCGAACTGAGTCTGGTCCAGAGGAAGATGAGCTGTGAAGAGTGAGACCATGGTGGGATATGTATACACGGACTTTGTTAAATTAGAGGGGGTGGGACTGTGGGTTAGCAAGAATTTGTGTAAACGGAAATTGAGATCGGTGAGGAGGGACTTTGGCAGCAATGAGTTGAAGGAAGGGAGCGCGGAGAACAGAGGATTCAGTTTGCTGTCCGTTCACCTGGTTCAGGACGTGAGATAACAATTCCTTTCTGTGGCTTTGTGTATGAAGTCTGTTAACATTTGTTAGATACGTGAAGCGCATTTCTATTTCCTACTCTGACCTTTGCAATATAGAAACAGTCCTGTGCTTCATGAGATTATGGAACGAACCTGCAATAAATATGCGCATGTGTCCGTGTGTGCGTGTGTTAACAAATCTCTGTGTGTGTGTGCGTTCATTCGTGTGTGTCTATGTGCTTGTGTACATTTGTGCGTGCTCGTGTATGTCTGTATTTGCATCAGTGTATCTAAAGATGTGTGTCTTTGCATCTTTCGGTATCTTCCTTCAGTGCATGCATCAGTCCGTTCCTATCTCTCTGTCCCTGTGAGAGAAGCTGTGTGTTAGTGTTCGCGTACATCTCTGTGTATATCCGTGTGTATGTCTATCTTTGCCTGGCAATTTGTCTGTGTGTGTTGGTGGGGCAATGGGGTACGGTGTGTCTTGGATTAATTTATTATTTTGCTTATATGCAGCGTATTCGAATTTCTCATTAATCAAAATTGACCGTCTTTCGGACATTAAAACCAGAGATTATTAGGCAGAATGAGTCAGTCTTACAGCACTCTGATATTGTAAAATATCCGTAGTACAGGGGTAATTGCAAGGACATGGTTTGTTATTTACTAATAAGCAAAGCTGCCAATGTTTAGCATTTAATACCGGAGCAATTATCAGTTAGTCACCGAGCTGCCGAGACCGGGACTCCGAAACAAGGCTGCAGATGCTGGAAAAATGAAATTAAAACTGAAAATACCGGAAATACTCAGCAGGCCAGTCAGCGTCTCTTCTGTGGGAAGGGGGGATGAGAGTAGTGGCATTCTGACTGTGCGTCTGGCAGCACTGCTGGGAGGTTATATCGTCACACTCAAACTCACTACACCAAAAAAGTGTTCAAAATATTGTTTCCTTCTTGTCAAGTGCGGGGTTTGTTCAGAAACATACCGATTACACAATAAGCGAATTCCCAGAATATTTAATTAAAATAAGAAAAAGAAAATGCAGGAAATCTGAAATAAAAACATAGCAAATAAATGCAAGTAAACCCCATGCAACAGCTGTCCTTTCACCTCTTCCCTTCCCACCGGGCAGGGACCTAATAGTCTTCCCCAATGAGGTAGCGATTCATTGCATTTCTTCCAATCCTGCATCCAGTGTTCACAATAGACACTGGAGGAACTAATGGTTCCGCGCTTGCTTTGAAGAGCAACCGTGTTCAGGCCACAGGAGAGACCTCAGCTTTTAGTTGCCCGTCACTTTAATTCACTCTCCCCTGAGATTCCTTTCTGTGACCTCCTGCACTCTTTCAGTGAGGCGTAACAAGGAACAACACCTCACGTTCCTCCTGGGTACCTTGCAACCTTCCGGACTCAAAATCGAATTATCCAACTTTAGGTAAATTACTCTTTCTTCCTACCTTTATTAGTACTGGTTATTCCTGCCAGTCATCTAGCTGTGATTTTGGTCCAGATTTTCTCTCTCCATTAGTACAGCCTGCCCTGCTGGGCATGTCCCTCAGCCCCACTGTTAGCAACACTTAATGAAGACAAAGCAACAGAATCTGCTTCTAACTGCCACATTAACCCACTTGGTCTCACCTTATCATATATATTCCTGTTGTCTCATCCATCTCTCTCTCATACCTTCACTGCAACTGAAAACTAACTTGTTTTCTCTCATTCTCAGTCTGGGCCCAGCACATAGATGCAATCATAAGGAAGGTTCTCCAGCGTCTTTACTTTCTTAGGTGGTTAAGAAGGTTCAGCATGTCACTGAACACTCTATCAAACTTCGACAGATGTACTGTGGAAAGTATCCTGACTGGTTGCATCATTGTCTGATACGGCAATAGCATCTACATGAGGTGCTGTCTCAAGAAGGCAACAACCATAATCAAAGATCCCCACCATCTTCTCACAGCTATCATCAGGCAGGAGGTACAGAAGCTTGAAGTCCCACACCACCAGATTCAAGAACAGCTATTTCCCATCAACCACTTGGTCCTTGAACCAACCTGCATAGCCCTAACCACTACCTTAGTATAACAATGTTATGACCACTTTGCACTGCAATGGGCTTTGTTTTGTGTTCTTTCTTGCAAAAATTGTATGTAATTTATGTTTATGCTTTTCTTGTGACTGTTGTGTATCTGATGCTATGTGCCTGTAATGCTGCTGCAAGTATATTTTTCATTGCACTGTGCATACATATGACAATAAACTCGACATTGTCTGTCGAATGGTCTTGGACCCGAAACGTTAGCTGTTTCTCTTTCCATAGATGATGCCTGAAAATTTAACCAGGTGACAAAATCCAGTGTGAACATAAGATACTCAGGCTTCTTTTGCACCCGCGATCCGAATGTACGGAACGCGTTTTAGGAATGGGATGTCTGCTGGGTAATTCGCAAACTTTGATTTCGGGAGCGAGGGAGAACCAGGCTGTTAAAGTACCGACACTCCAGGGCGACACACAAACCAATTCTAGCTTGAAAAAAAATGTTCAGGACACGTGTTCTGGGTGGCGGCCAGCGCTACACATGGCAAAGAGGAACAGTTTGAGTAAGTGACAAATGATTGAATCGTTTCACATTTCCATAGTCGGCTGTGGAGAGCTCAGAATGAAATGGCTCATCGTCCAATAATGCCACTTGCCCAAATACCATCCATGCCGACCGATTTCAAATCCACTGCAAAATGTTACGTATAAATTACCAGATATTACCCAGGCTACTTGAAGTGTAAGTGGCAATTTTTTGTCTCTGCCTTTCGATTTTATTGAGACTATTTGCAGGCAAAATTACATTGTTCGGTAACTACCCTATCTTTGTGGGCAATAACTAGTTTAAAACGCTGCCTTTGAAAGAAAAGTAAGTCTCCGATTCAGAATTAAATAGCACTTGACCTGTTTTGATTAATTTGTGGTCTTTAAGTGAGCTCTCTGCTGCGGTTGTGTGTGTGGGAGAGCGCGACAGACAGTTGTGTGTTATTAAAGGATCGAAAACCAGCGTTCAAGACCTCGCACGTGACTGAATTGTTAAACGTGGTCTTTAGCAGTGAGCGGAGATCGCGGCAGAGTTCGTGCATTCTTCGACAGCAGTCTTCATTCAGATTTCTGAAAACGCCACCATTCTGCGATCAACCTAACAAACAATAGCCAGGCCCTTTCACATGAATAAAACACTGAAGCACAAAAGTATCCTCTGTCCACTTATCAGGCCACGGTGACACTTTCTTGATCTTCAAATATCTTTGAGCTGACAGGGATTTAAAAAAACTATTTTCCAAACGCAGATTTTCTTCATTGTATCTCCAAACTGGTTCGGAGGCTTTTGAAATAAACATGATCTTTGCAATATTATAAAGGACCATATCCCCCCCCCCCCCAAACCAGCCCGCAGTGACCTTTAACTGTACTGAATAGTAGCTGTAGATTGGAGCTGTATATTCTCAAGTGATAATGCAAATTTACAGTTACAGCTGTCTAGTTAATACGGATTCTGGGCCAAGGTTGATAAAACATCTTTGGCATTTCCGTCATGCATTCATTCTCCTGCTCAGTAGAAAGACCTGCGATTTGTTTATATAAGTGTGTGTGTGTGTGTGTGTGTGTGTGTGTGTGTGTGTGTGTGTGTGTGTGTGTGTGTGTGTGTGTGTGTGTGTGTGTGTGTGTGTGTGTGTGTGTGTGTGTTTGTTTGTGTATGGGGCTGGGGAAGTTAAATAACAACATTTATAAAGTGCCTTTAATTTTGTAAAACACCATAACGAGCTTCACATGAGTGCAGTTAGACCAACACTGACCCCAGCTTAGGAGACAGCAGTAATAGGGAAAATCAAACTGCAGGTGCTGGAAATCTGAAGTAAAAAGAGAAAATAATACTCAACGGTCAACATCCCGGGAGAGAGAAAAATAGGGCAAAAGTTTCCGGTCCATAACCTTTCTTCAGAGAAGGGAACAGTTAGACAGCCAGGCATGTTTTACATTGCAGAGAATAGACAGGGATGGAATGAACAAGGGGAGTGCCTGATAGGGTGGAGACCAAGAGATAACGAATGACATAAATTGGTGTCTATTGAGAGTGTTGAAGTTTTTTTTGTGTGTGGCAGCTAGTCTGGCTGAATAAGGTGTAAATAATGGGAGGACAGAGAGGGAAAGCTGCTGAAACTGTGAGTAGTTGCTGTGTTCAAAAGTAGGGGAGTTATGTTTCAGTCATTGGTAAGACCACATCCAGAGTACAGCAGAGTATCGGTATCCTCATTAAAGGACGTATATGCATCGGAAGCAGTTCAGATAAAGTTTATTGGACTTAATACCTGGAATGAGTGTATTATCTTATGAGAAAATGTGAGACAGGCTAAGCTTATATCCACTGGAGTTTAGACAAATGACAATTGAAACTTCTCGGATCCTGAGGGGTCCCGACAGATCAAAGTGTAGATGCTGTTTCCTCTCGAGGGAGGATCTAGAACTAGAGATCGTTGTAAAAGTAAGAAACCACCCAGTGAAGTCAAAGATGAGGCAAAATCTTTGCCCTCAGAAGGTCCTGAGTCTTTGGAACTCTTCCTCAAAAGACTGTGAATCAGAGTCTTTGAATCAGAGACAGATAGATTATTGATAAAAAAGAGCTGAAAGGTTATTGTGGGTAGACAGGAAAAGGGAGATGAGGTTACAATCTGTTAGCCACTATCTTACTAAATGGCAGAGCAGGCTCAAGAGGCTGAGTGGCCAATTCCTTCTCCTAGTTCATATGTCAGTGTGCTTGGAATCTGAAATGAAAGAAAGTGCTCGGAAGGCTCAGCAGGTCGGGCAGCCTCTGTGGATAGAAAAAAATGAGCTTCAGGCCAGGGACTGAAAAGCAAACAACTGCTAATGCTGGAAATCTGAAACAAAAACAGAAAATGCTGAAAATACTCACCAGGATAGGACAGGCAGAATTCTTGTAGGGAGAAACAGAGCTAACTCTCTAGGCCATTGACCCTCCCACCATGAGTGGTTACTGAACCAAAACACCTGCCAGGCTCTCCTACTCTCCACCCTACCGACCTGACTTGCCAATTACCCCCTGCATTCCCTGATCTTACACCAGAACTGACCTGTTATGATACACACTGAGAACACTGGTTATCTGAATTCAACATTGAGCTCTGAGGTTTGCAGGGTGCCAAGGTTAGAGGAGAGATGTTGCTCCTCAAGCTCACATTGAACCTCCTTGGAACAGTGAAAGGCAACAGAGAGATCAGAATGAGAGTGGGATAGAGAATTAAAATGGTAGGCAAATGGAAGCCAGGATCACCCTTGTGGACTGGAGATGTTCTGCAAAATAGTCATACAACATGTGTTTGGTTTCCACAATGTAGAGGGGACCACATCATCAGCATTTTATGCAAACACTACAATTGGAAGATGTGCAAATGAACTGCTGTTCACCTTGTTGGAGTTTAACCCTTATATGCTGGGAAAGGAAGAGGTAAAACGTCCAGAGTAACATATTCTGTGGTTGCATAGGAAGGTGACGTGAGAAGAGGAGTGGGTGTGGTGGAAATGGAAGAGTGAACCAGGGAGTCACAGAAGGGGCAATTTCTCTGGATTGCTGAAAGTTGAGGGGAAAGAAAGATGTACCTGGTGGTGGCATCTCATTGAAGGTGGTGGATATTACTTTAAATGTGAAGGATGGTGAGGTAAGACCAAGAGGAACTTTATTCTTACTCTGGTTGAGAGAAGGGATGTGGATAGGGTTGGACGTGAGAGCAGACACTTGAGAAATGGAACAGACATGGTTGAAAGTCCTGTCAACAGCAGTGGATGGAAGGCCATGAATGAGGAAAAACGGAACACAACTCTGATGGAATAGGTCTCATTATCAGGCCAGAAGCAATGAAGCCAGAGAAACTGGAGAATTTAATGGTATCAGGGTGGGTGGAGGCATAATTAGAGCAGCTGTGGGAGTCTGTGGGCTTGCAATGGAGACTGATCACTTAGTCCATATCTGACTCTTACCTTTCCTTTCTTGACTTCTCTATCTTCATTTCAGGGGGTAGGCTATGTGAAAGTGAAGAAGGATGGAAATTGGCAGCAAAGGTGATGAAACATTTGAGTTATGTACAAGAGCAGGAAGAAGCACCAATGCAATCATCAATGTACTGGAAAAAAACTGTTCAGCAAAGAGGCCAAAGAAATCCAAAAGTGTTTTATAAATACATAAAGAACAAGATGATAACTAAGGAAGGAGCAAAGCCTAACAGGAACTGAAAAGCTAATCCATGTATGGATAATGTATGATGGGATAAATGTACTAAGAAGCAAAAAAGGTATTTAGCATTTAGATTTAGGTTAAATCACCAGGTGTGGATGAAATAATCCCAGTTGTTAAAAGAAGCAAGGGAGGAAATTGCAGAGGCTCTAACTATATTTCAGTGTTCCCTGGTTACACAAGTGGTTGTGCAGATAGGAGGATAACTAATCATATTGTACTGCTGTTTAAAAAGGGATGAAAGGATAAACAGACATATTTTAGGGCAGTTAGTTTAACTTAATTGGTAAGTTATTGGAATCAATTTTGAGGCCATTAAAATTCAATGGATATTCAGCATGGATTTGTCAAGGGAAGTTCATATCTGACTACATTGATTGAATTATTTGAGCGGATAACAAACTGGGTCAATGAAGGCGGTACATTTGTTATGGTTTAGATGCACCTAAACAATGCTTTTGACAAGGTCCCACATGGCAGGTTGATCAAAACAGTAAAGGCACATGAGACCCAAAAGAGAATGGCAAATTGTACTCAACAGGAGGCAAAGTGAAATAATTAACAGGTGTTTTTCTGACTGTAAGTCCATTGCTTTTAGTTGTATATATTAATGATTTAGACATTTTTAAAAATTCATTTTCAAGATCTGAGCCAGTATTTATTGCCCCTCCATCACTCCCCTTGATAAGGTTGTGGACAGCCAATTTGTTGAAGCACTTAAGTTCTTCCATGATTTAGGATCAGCTTTGATAAAAGACCAGCAATACATTTCCCAGACTGGTGACCTTGTCCTTCTTGGTGGTGGAGACTGTGGGTTTTGGGGGGGGGGGGGGGGCGCGGTGGTGTGGTGGGGGTGCTGTTAGAGGAGTCTGGATGAGTAAATGCAATACATTTTTCAGATGTGACTTATTGCAACCTCTGTTAGCCAGGGACAGAGGGAACAAATGGTTAGAGTGGTGGAAGGGATGCCAATTAAGCGAGTTGCTTTGCCCTGGATGCTGTCAAAATCTTGAGAGTTGTTGTATCTCCAAGTGGAAAGTACTCCATCAGGCTCTTGAACTTGTGTCTTTAAATGATGGAAAGGAGGTGAGCTATTCACAGTAGCATACTTGCCTCTGACACAGTCTTATTTATGTGGCTGGTCCAGTTAAGTTGTCAATGATGACTCCCAGAATACTAATGGTATCAGAAGTAGTGATGGTAATCCCGTATGATATCAGGGGTAAGTAGTTAGACTCTCTCTTAGAGATGACGATTGCCTCACACTTTTACAGTGCAAATATTACTTGCCATTTATTAGCTCATGTCTGAATGTCATCTTGGGCTTGCTGCAGGAGGCATAGGCTGCCTCATTTGATGAGGAGCTGAAAATGAATGTGAACATTGTGCAATCATCTCCACTTCTGACTTTATGATGGAAGAAAGGTCAGGGATGAAGCAACTGCAGAAAGCTGAGCCTAGGATAGTGCCCTGAGGAACTCCTGCAGTGATAATCCTGGGGCTGTGATGTTTGACTGACAACCATAATAATACTCCTTTGTGCAAGGAATAACTCCACTCATTTGAATCACATCCCTTTGAGCCCATCAATGTCAGTTTTACCAGGTATCTTGATGCCACACTCAATCAAATACTTTCTTGATATCACAGTCAGATATTCTCACCTCAGCCCTGAAATTCAGCTCTTTGGTCCATGTTTGGGAAAAGGCTGTGAAGAGGTCTGGAACCACATGGTCCCAGTGAAGTTATTGGTGAGTAAGTGACACTGATAGCACTGTTAACAAGAGCTTCCACTACTTTGCTCATGATTGAGAGTAGACCAGTTGGGTCATAATTAGCTGGATTTGTTAGCTCCTGCTTTTTTGTGAAGGGGATATACCTGGGCAACTTTCCTTAATACAAGATAGATATCTGTGTTGTTATTCTACTGGAGCGGCTTAACAAAAAATGCATCTAATCCCGGGCACTGGTCTTCATTGGTACAGTTGGGATGTTGTCTGGTCCCATAGCCTTTGTTGAATCCAGTGTTCTCAGCCTTTTCTTAATAACACATGGAGTGAATCAAATTGGTTGAAGGTGTGATTGGTAATTGGTTTATTATCATCACAAGTACTAAGATACAGTGAAAAGCTTTTGTTTGCATGTGTGTGAGGTAGTGCATTTGAGGAGGTGTAACAAGGTAATAACTGGCAAATTTTCACTGGAGGAACAGAAGGAACTTGGAATTTATGTCCACAAATCCTTTAAGGTATTAGGATTTGATCAATGATCAATAAACGATGATCAAATCGACATGGAGTGCTTTCATTGATTAGTTGAGGCACAGAATAAAAGAGCAGGGAGGTTTATCCAGAATTTTGTGCAACACCTGTTAGACCACAGTTTGAATATTATGTGCAGTTCAGGTCACACATTGGAGGAACATTGTGATATCACTGGAGAAGCTGTAGTTAATAAAGGTGTTTCCAGGATAGAAAAATGTCACTTATTAGGAAAGATTGGATAAAGCAGGATTGTTTTCATTGGAACTAAGGAAGCCCAGGGTTGACCTTTTGATGTGCATAAGATCAAGCCAGGATCTTAAAACAGTAAATAGGAAGCGCCCTTTTCCCCTTAGCTATATGATCAAAAACTAAGTGTCAGAGATTTAAATTACTTGATCAAAGGATGGGAAAGGGGATGAGGCGAAGTTTTCTCACACAAGGATGGTGGAGTCTGGAACTCACTGCCTGAAAAGATGGTAGAGGCAGCCACCCTCATTTGTGTATTGCTCATCACATTTAAAATGTATTTAGATGTCTACCTGAAGAGCCCTGATCTGCAGGGCTCCAGTCCTAGAGCAGGAAAATAGGATAGAATAGATAGGTTGCTCGTTTTCATTCTGGACCTCCCTCTGTGTTATAAATGTTCTATACTTCAGAGGCAGAGAGGTCAAAAGTGGTAGTAGGATGGAGAAAGCTTAGAGTCACCTCTGCAGACTGAATGGGGCTATTCTGCAAAGTGGTCACCCATCCTACATTAGGTTTCTCCAGTGTTGGGCAGACTATAGGGTGAATACAGTAAATTGGGGGGAGAAAGGTCTTATTCCAACTTCATCAGGAAAGAGTCCCCAAAGGATGAATGGAGAGGAGGGGAAGGAGCAGGGTTACCCAGTTAATGAAAGGTAGGAACATCCAGGGAACCCTCCTCTTTCAACAGGAAGATGGAATGATCAGCCTTCCTCCCATAATCCCGGACATGCTTTTAGGCTGAGACCGGGATTCTACCCAATGCCGACTTGGTACCTGAACAGGGCTCTTTTGATTTGTTTTCCCAATGCCGCCAAACCAACGTCAGAGCAACCCGTGTCCCTTTTAGGAAATCGCTGATATGACAGGGAAGCTTTTCCAATCAAAGGCAGAAGAGACCATTCGGTCTATTACGTCTGTGTCGACTCTTTGAAAGATCTCCAATTAATCCCGCGCCCCTGCTCTTTCCTCATTGGTCTTTATGTCTTTTCCTGATCCAATCAAACAAAAGCAAACTCAACGTGAACAGAAGTGCCACCAAAAGCCAACCGAATCTTCCCAACGCAGTGACAATGTTGTCAGTGTTTAACACACTTCACGCCCCGCGGTGCCCACTTCGTTGTGAAAGGCTGTTTTCATTGCACCCGGCACCGGATGATTAGACACCGCATGAGATTCGGAAATGTCAGGCACATATAGACAACTCCCCGAATACCCACCAGACTCTCGCTCAGAAACCGGACAGCCTGCCTCTTGGATGTGTTGCTCCGTCAGGCGTTGAGCATTTCGATGAGATTTGCAGTTAGGGCATACAGGCGGAACCGGGTCACGTACCAGGACCCAGTGACGAGTGGATCAGGAGGAAGTGGCTAACGCTGCCTCTCTTCAATTTTCATTCAAGCCCCTCTCTTCGTGGGTCCGTCCTTGTTTCGATTCTCCCAGATCCCGGCAGCAGCGCGGGGGGAGGGGGGTTGATAAAGGCAAACCAACAAGGCTGTAAATCATCCTGAACAAAGCTTCGGTGGATTGAAGTGTGAAGTTGCTCAGCTCAGTTGCAGTCAGTGGTTTTATTCCCCCGGGGGTGGAAGTGTAGCCCCGCTGGAGGGAGGAAGTGCAGGAGCCAGGCAGATGGAAGTTGGGGAAAAGCAGCATGTTCCCCGGGAAAGCTCGCTCTTGCCGTAGGCTGCGCTGGCTCCGGGCGCAGCCTTCTCTCTCCGCTAGCTGGCCGGATTATGATGCACCATGGGCTGGTGCGACCCCGGAGTACAGATGCTCTTCACCATGATGGGCGCCTTCGCAGCTTTCAGCCTGATGAGCATCGCCATCGGTACCGATTACTGGCTGCACTCGCGGGCTTATATCTGCAACGGCACCAACAGCACGACCGAGGAGAACCAAGTGAAAAAGGAGAAAGGGGCCATGATCCACTCGGGTCTCTGGAGAGTCTGTTGTGTGGAAGGTAACGTTTATTGGTTAAATCTACACCCCTTGCAAACTAGCCAAGACGGCGCCGGGGTCGGGGCTTGGTCATGGCCATGGAAGGGCTTTGTGCTTCATCGTTAACCCTTTGAATGTGGTTCTGGGTTTAGCTGAGTGTGAATTTCAGACACACCTGCCTGCTCTCCAACGTCGGTGGAAGTGGGCAAAGGTTAAAATGAACGGCGTGTGTATTGTTGCAAGGTGTAAACTGTGTTAGCAAATAAATCGAGGAACCAGACTATTCCTCTTTAATCCCGCTGAGAGACACAAAGGTCCGTTTCGCTTGAGTTCTATTTTCAGTCTGAGGGTCGTTAACAATCTGTGCCACTTGACAGCCCCAGTGAGTTGGAGAATCAGAGCAAGCGAGGCTTTCAAAAGGAGCGGGGTTTGGTGGCGGGGCTGGGGAATGTTCGCAGCTTCCAGCATTCCTTCCGTTTTGTCTCCTGCGTTTATTCGGTTGTCTACCCCCGTGTTAACGCTTCCCAAGATATCATCAGGGTTTCTCGGCTTCGCTGCATGCCACCAGCAGCCGAATTCAGACAGTACACGGGAGCACACGTGTACCTCACGGTGGCATCTCCTTCCAATGTCATTATCTCTGCCGAGAGTCACATCAATTGTTCTTGAATACAATTAGACACGCTCGATTTAGATGCTTGTTATGAAATCAGTTTATATAAGCTCCACAGAAGGAAGTATCTTTTTTATATAACAAGTAACCAACTTATCACGATTATATTGGGCTTTGGAGAGTCAAAATCTGAAGTACTGTGCTCAGTACTTTCGGTCTTCTTGCCTAAGGAAATATAAACGTGTCTTTTAGGGATTACAGCGATGGTTCAGGAGACTGATTCCTGTGAGGAGATACTGAGTAGAGTGCGGGCATGTAGCAGAGTTTAGAAGGATGTGAACTCTAATAGATATAAAATTCTTATGTGATGGCGTGGAGGTTTCTGCTGTTTGTAATCTGAACCAGGACCAGTGTCTCAGAAAAGGGCTTGGTCTCAGTCAGGACCGATTTGTTTTTTACTCAGAAGGTTGTAAATCTTTGAAATTCTTTTCTCCAGATGGCTTCGGTGCTCAGTTGTTGAGGTTTACTTAAGGCTGAGATCCACATTGTGATCACTAAGCGATACGGGAATGGTGCGGTTCGGGGCATTTTTTTATATCAGCCACATCATTGAATGGCAGTGGGGACCCGAAGGGGCCAATAGCTTCTATTTGCTCTTATCTTACATGTTCTTAAACGGGGCATAAAGTATTGCTCTCCGTGGTACTGGTGCTACAAAGGGTGCAGAATTTACGGCCCAATTGGACCTTACGAGATTATGATCCACATGTCTCTCCCCATGCTCTTCACTTCACCCTTTCAGCACTCCATTCTGTTCCTTGCTTCCCCATGTTTATCTAGTTTCACATCAAACCTATCGCCATTCGCCTCCTTCTGATAGCGCCTCCACAATCGGGCCACTCTCTGACTGAACAAGTTTCCCTTACTGTGTCATATTTGTTACTACTCACCTTTCGGCCAAGTCACTGAAAATAATGTAAAATAAAACTTAACACATTGAAGCAGACACGGTGATAGCAATGAAAGGGTTAACACTTTTAACTGTTGGGGTGAGAAACCTACAAAAGACCTTTGTGAAGGTTTCCACCATAGAATTTCGCTCTATGCCCCTCCCGCCTGTCTCTCTTCATATTCTGACGGTTTCCCCAACATCTTTCGCTCCTACTGCTGAATTATAGATCTTCTTATCTGCTGGGCTCCTCCGCTGAATCCCACAGGGGTTATAAACTGGGAGGCTGGTTATATGCGATGTGATAAACCACTTCATTCATTTTCGCCATTTTAATCACTTGGGAGTTCACATTTCCGGCATTAGATTTCTAAAAAGGTAACGATTGGATTTTTATTGTTTACTGAAACACCCAACAACAAAGTTAGACGCAAACAGGCGTTTGCTTAGCATCTTTAAAAGGATCTCTCTCTTCACCTTCACTCTTTATGTGCATTAGAAGCCTGAATGTCAGCTCAGTGCCAATTTAGGATGCAGCTTAGTAGAGTGGGCACTAAACTTGTCAAGGCTATTGACAGAGCCACTCATCCTGCTCCACCCCCAACCCCAAAACACTGCACCACCTGCACATTGTAACAGAGCTATCACTATCCTCTGAATAATCCAGCTTGACAAATCCTAAAGGTGTCCAATAAACATTAATTCAGTTAAGCACACAGAAAACTAACATGTCTCAGAGGAAAGTTTTATATTGCCAATTTCTCATGATACTTCCACTTCTTGGTGACAAAGGTCACTTAGAACTGGGTACTCTCTGTGTGAGTGATCCCACACATTGAGTGGGAGGCAGGGATGTGATGGAATCACATTTTATACATAAGTATCAACAGGAAATCTCAACAGTGCTGTCAAATGGTAACTCTGGCCAATTTCCCTGTTCCTAACCTGGAGTTTAGGCACAATGATAGAGCCATTACTAGTACTGTACTGCAACATGCCTTTCTGTATTTGGCAACACAACAGATCAGGAGTGGGCGCCACATGGTTCAAACGCCATAGTTAGGATCTGCACTGAATGCTTATGATACAGTATATTTGCCTTCATTAGCCAGGGTATAGAACATAAGAGCAGGCAGGTTATTGTACAACTTCATACACATTGGTTAGGCTACAGCTGGAGTACTGTGCACATTTCTGGTCACCACACTACAGGAAGGACATGATTGCATTGGAGAGAGGGCAGAATGTTTCTTGGGATACAGTGTTTCAGTTATGACTGAATAGGGAGAAATGGAAGAGGTTGGGGAGGGCAGAGGTGTTTTTATGAGGGGCATAGCCAGGGTAGATGGTGGGAAGCTTTTCCCCAGAGCCAAGGTGTGTAAAAACAGAGGGCACCAGTTTAGAGTAAGGGGTAAAGGGATCTGAAGAAGAACTTTTTCACCCAGCAGATGGTGGAATCTGGAATGCACTACCTGAGGGGGTGTGGAGGCAAGCATTCTCACAACACTTAAGATGTATCTAGAATTGCCAAAGCATAGAAGGCTGCATACCAGGTGCTGCTGAATGGAATTAGTATATGTTGGTATTGATGGTCAGCATGGATATGGTGGGCTGAAGGGCCTGTTTCTTTGAAGTATGACACATGTCAACATGAGCTAAGAAACAGAGTTTTGTCCTATAGTTCTCCCTCACCCAGGATTGACAGGGATTTACCAGAAACCCATTTCCAATCCATTAATACACAACATAATTTTCACATCCAGTTCTCCAGAAAATGAGGTTTATATTAGGAAGGATTTTTTTATCCCTAGTGTCCACATTCCAATTCCGTTTTCTGTAGATAAATTTACTTCTGTGATCTGTCATTGTTGCCAAATATGAATCAAAGTTGGATATAAACAGAACAGATCTGCTGCATATTAATACAGCAAACAGAGCCTGAGGGGAGATGGGGAGAATGTTTTTAAAGCAATGAGTTGTTGTGAACTGGAATGCATCACTTGACAGGGCAGTGGAAGCAGAACCAATAATAACCTTCAAAAGGAAATTAAATAAATATTTGAAAAGGAAACAACTGCAGAACTATAGAGCAAGAACAGGATTTTGATATTAATCGGGTTGCTCCTTCAGTATAATGGGCCAAATGACTACCTTCTATAAGACTCTTTAATTCTAAATTACTAAATAAAAAATTTAAAAACAAAGAGGCAGTGTAGAGCTCAGTTCATGCTCATGCCCAACTGGACCTTTTGCTACAGTCCATATCAAATCTTCATCACCAGTGCTACTTATAGTTATACTTGAAGGATAAACTCTGTGGTATTGATTCATAAACAACACAACTGATTGAGTTTTTGATTTCTTTTAATTAATTCCGTTTAGAGGGTGAGGTGCCATTGGCAATCCCTAATTGCCCTCATAAAGTAGTATGAGGCTATATTCTTGCAGTGCTGGTGAGGCTGCTCCCATATTGCTGCTTCATAGGGGGTTACAGGATTTAGACTCAATGATAATGAAGGAATGTGTCAGGAATACTTGGAGTTGATAAATTGAGCAAATAAAAGAGTGTTGATGAGGGTTGTTGTATATTTGACAAGATATTTAATACCATTGTTAAGAACATTAATAACCATGAGATTACAGAGACATGGACAGAGTGAGTAGATAATTGGCTGAGGCTCAAAAAGCAGAGAGCACTGGTGAGAGGTTGATTTTTTTAGAACACCAGATGCACAGCAGAGTCCCCAAATTTAGCAATGGGACCAGTGTTGGTTTTAATATATATATTAATGATCTGATCTGGGTGATACAGGACAGCATTCCCAAGTCTGACAATGGCACCTAAATAAGTGAGTAAACAACGAGTAATGGAATTCAGCAGACAGACTGGTGGAATGGGAAGAACGTGGCAGATAAAATTTAACATGGAGAAGTGGAAAGTGAAACATATTGATCGGAAGAGTAAGGGAAGGCAGTATCAGATAAATGGATGCAGGAACAGAGAGATCTGGAGCATACATATGCCATTCCTTGAAGGCAGTGGGACATTGGCGAAAGTTATTAAAAACATGTGATCCTTGATTTTATTAGTGGGGGAACAGAGTACAAAAGCAAGGAAGTTATACTAAATCTTCATACAAATAAAATCTGCTTAGGTTTAAGCTGGAGAAATGTGTTCAGCTGTCGGTACCTTACTTTAGGAAGAATGTCAAAGCCTTTGGGAGAATGCATACATTCACTGCCTTTGAGGTATGAAAGTTAGTGGTCAGATTAGAAAAAAAGATTTGTTTGTTTGGCGAAGAAAAAAAGGTTAATTTGAATTAATAGAGGCATTTAAAATCATGCAGGGTTTAGTAAAATAACATGAAAATGTTTCTATTGACTGGCTCCATAACTCAAAGGCAAAGGATTAAAGTGATTGGCTAAAAAAACCAGGGCCACATGAGGAAGATGGCTGTGGTTCCTTCGGGTAGAGTCTTAGTTCCAAACATCTTCAGCTGCTTCATCTATGACATTCCTTCAGTCATAAGGTCTGAGGTGGGGATGTTTGCTGATGATTGCACAATGATCGATTCCATTCAAAACACCTCAGCAAGTGCAGCAAGACCTATACAACATTAAGGCACAGACTAATAAGTGGCTAGTAACATTTGCAGCACAAAAGTGCCAGTCACCATTTCCAACAAGAAAGAGTTTAACCAACAACTCTTGACATCCAATGCCATTATCACCACTAAGTTTCCCATCATTAATGCCCTGGACCAGGCACATAAATACTGTGGTTACAAGGGGAGATAAGAAGCTGGGTATCCTACAGCAGTGCCTCACCTCTGAAACTCCATCTACAAGGTACAAGTCAGATGTGTGATGGTATGCCCTCTGCTTGCCTGAATGAGTGCAGCTTCACAAACACAGGAAGTTCAACACTCTCAAAAACAAAGCAGCTGACTTGACCCCATACACCTAAATATTGTTTCCCTCCACCACTGGCAAAGGATGTGTTTTGCCATCTCAAGGTGCACAGCAGTTACTTACTTAGCCTATTAACAATTCCAAACAGCACATTCCAAATTTACAATCTCTAACACCAAGGACAAAGACAGCAGGTGGAGTGGAATACCACCACCTGTATGTACCCCTCTAAGTCATGCATTATCTTGATTTAGAGATATATTGCCAGTCCTTTATTACTGCTGGGTCCACCCCTGTAAACTCTCTAACGGCATTGTGGTAACAGTTTCACTAGGACTGCTGTAGTTCAAAAATGTCGTCCACTACCAACTTCTCAATGGAAAATTGGGATGGGTGATAAAATTCACCAGCACCACGCACATCCTGAAAAACGAATAAAAAAAGAAAACTTTTTTTTCACAAGAAGCAGTTGTGATGGAATGCAAACTCTGATATGGAGGTGGAAACTGAACTCTAACATTCATATGAAAATTGGATCAATGCTTGAAGAAAATTGACGGGGGGGCGGTGGTGGTGAGATTAATTGAAAATTTACTGAGCTGGCAGAAACACCGTGATTCCATGATTCTATGAATGAACAGTTTTGGTATTTGGGTTCCAGTAGGATGGCCAAGACTGAACTTTATGGGAGCTCAATTAAATGGCCTTCGACATCAAAGAGCTCACTGAATAAACTTCAGGTATCCTCAGAAGAAACAATTCACAAACAATGAAAGAAAAGCTGGATGAGGCAATAGCCCATTCATATTTCACGACGTGTGTGTGTGTGTGTGTTGGGTGGGGGGAAGAGAAACCAAAGTTCAAATAATCCAAAACAAAATATTTGAAATGGTGAGAGTTAAACAAGCTACTGATGGCTGCAGTGCCCAAGCGCAGAGAGACAAGGACATCAAAGCCGATTAACACATCGCCTTGACTCCTGGCAGAGCTGGGGCCAATGTTGTGGCTGGGACCGAACCTAAAATCGACTCCCTGGGTTCTCCTGTTACACGCCGCGAGAACTCTTTATCCTTTATCACAGCAGGGTATGACTGCGCTTCTGCTCGCTCGGTATTCACTGTAGAACATTTTTATGACGATGCTTCGCTTGACCCCATTCGGAATTGGGACGACACCTGGAGCAGTTTATTCTGAATCTCTTCGATTGCTCCCTGAAAGGCAACACGCTGAAGTACAGGGTTTTCTGGGAGAGCGGCTGCCTCTCTGTAACTGGAGGTAAATTATCTGGATTGTGCACACACAAATGCACGACTCCTGTCCAACTCTGACCTAAGGAAGAGAGAGATCGGGCAGCGCAGCCCAGATAAAGGTCTGCTGTTCCAAGTAATTACTACTGCAAAATGTCAATATACGTTCGCCCCAGCTTCCAGCCCCTCTCCATCCCCTCCGTCAGGTAACCCATATGCCACGGCTGGAGTGCTTCTCTGATAAATTATCCATTTATGAAGTCCATTGCAGCTGTAATTATACAGTTGTAAAACAAATTCACAGACCCCGCCTTTCTACAGCAGTTTTGATGGTTTTGGAACGACCCCAAGCTTGTTAAAGCCAATTAAACAATTTTGTAGCCACAGGTCGTATGGAACAGGCGACGACCAAATTTCGCACAGCAAGCTCCCACCAACAGCAAGAGAAAAATTGCCAGATAAATTCGTTTTCGTGAAACAAACTCGGATGCTGGAAATCTGAAACAAAACAGAAAATATCCAGCAGATCAGAGCGCACCTGTGACCTCTCACCATTGGTTCTGATGCAACTCCGTGATTTGAAAGGTTAACTGCTTCCTTCTCCATTGGTGCTACCTCCCCTGATGGATATTTGCAGAATTTTCTATTTTATTATCAGTTGGTTGAGGGATAATTATTCACCAGGACACCAGGGAGCCTTCGCTTCCTCTCCTTCGAAGAGAGGACCTTTAACATCCTTTTGAGAGGGCAGATAGATTTTCTTCCTTAGTTTAACTTCTCTTGCTAAAGATGGCACCTTGGACAGTGCAACATCCCCTCCGTACTGCACTGGAGTCTCAGACTAGAAACTTGCCTTCTATGTGCAGTGAATTAGTATGTCTGAAATAGAAAATAAATGTATCCTGCCCTCAACCTTCGTAGATCGGTCCTGCTATTTTTTTCTGGTTGGTTTAAAACAACGTCTGATCATTGGTTCGTTAATATCCTTAAATAGCACTCCTAAAATGTCGTGCACCTCACAAATTCGTTCCTATTATTTAAAAGGCATCTATCTTAGGCATTTTCTTAGCTCAGGTTCTCCAAAGAGCTTTATGGCCAATGTTGTACTTTGGAAATGTAATCACTGTAGGAAGCGCGGCAGTCCCCTTGCAAGCAGCAAAGTACTTCAATGTTCCAATGACCAGATAATTTATTTCACTAATGTTGATTAAGAAACAAAAAAATGTCCCCACAACATCAGGGATAACTTCCCTGATTTTCTTCAAAAGGAAAGAAGAAATCACTTACAAGTATCCCAGAAGTCAGAGACACACTTGGTTTAATATCTCAAACAAAAAAAAAGCACCTCTGAGATTTAGCATTCTCTCACTACAACACTGAAAATTTCACATCATCCATCCTCAGTTATTTACAGTAACATTTTAATGAAACCAGTTGGATTAACAACTGCATCCCACAACAGCTCTTGAATGCTCAAACACCACAACTACATCTGGTACTACAAATTTAAAAGCAAAAAAAAAACACTGTAGAAGTGGAAATCTAAAATAGTCTTTTATGAAAGGTCATCAACCTGAACCACCAAACTCCATGTTCCTCTCTCCACAGATCCTGCCTAACCTACTGAGTATTTGCAGCATCTTCTGTTATTTCTGGTACCAGAAGCTCTAAAATTACCTGCTCAGTGTGATGATTTCAGCAAATGTTTTCATTGTTCAGGTTGCTTAATGCTTTTGATTAAGCAGAAAAGTATTAATTTAGTTTTCAGTTAAATATCCTATTGTCTCAAAACCTAAAGATGTCTTTGGAGACAGAGTGGGATACAAGGGTTCACAGAGAGAAGTTACTAAACAGATCAAGATTTGGACTCAAGTCTGATAATAGATACTTAGAGTTCATTATAAGGTTAACACATTTGATATCTGAAAATAACAAACTGCTGGCATAGTTCAGCAAAGTGGTAGATACTCCTGAAATAATTTTCTTCCATAAAAATCCTTCCCATAAGTACAATTATAATAAAAACAGTTATGTATTCAACATGACATCTTCCTTTGACATAGCTTACTCTCAAGATATAAATTTAACACTGATGAGCTGGTAGGATTGCCCAGAGTTCAGGAATGTAGACAGCTAAAGGGAAGCAAAAGCCATGAAGGGCACTGGTTCTTTTTTTGCACCAAGCATGTTGTCTGCTGTGATTGATTTATACAATGCCTCCCAACCCATTAAATCTACAATTCCAAGATTTCTGTTTTGCAATCTCTCCCACTTACCCTTCCTTCTAATTACCAGTCTCACCACACCCTCCAATATAAGACAAGGGGCTCCAAGGTTTTCTGATAATGCATTTTCACAGGAGATCTTAGTGG
This sequence comes from Pristis pectinata, assembly GCF_009764475.1. Lineage (NCBI taxonomy): Eukaryota > Metazoa > Chordata > Chondrichthyes > Rhinopristiformes > Pristidae > Pristis > Pristis pectinata. The sequence goes on from NC_067422.1 coordinate 4,999,452, forward strand.
AGGAAGCAGAAAATGGGAGAGATGACTGCATAGGCTGGGACACTGGCGCAGCTAGTAGAGCTGATGTCCACAGTGCCAGAGACCTGGGTTCAATCCTGACCTTGGGTATTCTCTGCGTGGAGTTTTCACATTGTCCCTGTGACCACGTCAGTTTCCTTTGGGTGTTCCGATTTCCTCCCATGTCCCAAAGATTTGCTCTTTGGTAATTGGCCATTTGAAATTGTCCTACTGTGTACACGAGTGATAGAAGCTGGGGGTAGTTAATGAGAATGTGGACAGAATATAGAAAAATAGGAGTAAAGGATTAGTGTTAATGGGTGGTTGATAGCATGGAATTCAGTGGGCCAAAGGGCCTGTTTCACTGTTGTATCTCTCTATGACTATGATTCTATGTATACATGGATGGTGGATGCAGGAGTCCCTTAGACACCTGCTCAGAAGGTGGTGAGAGAAAATTAGCCCTGGAAATTAATACCAGGAGTCAAGCCTGGATGCTGTGTCTCAAGAAGTTCAATGTACTAACATGAGAGGAAAAGGTCTGTGACTGTACTTTGAAATGCCATATCCTAGAATTTATACCTCTACTTTCAGGCATATATTGCATTCCTAGTTGTATGCTTTTCTGTTCAGCAGTCAACTAGCCTGTCCACCTGGCCAACTGCTGGGTGGGAAGAGGATTATAATCAGATTTTACCATTAATTTCAGGGAGACATCTGTATCCCTGGCATTTTAAGGTACTCCACCCCTAAGACTCTCACACCATATTCCTCTGCATTCCACACTTGTAAATAATGGGCCCTTTATCTCCATTAATGTACTTGAAAGTCCATTTCACATTCTGAACACTTTTAGGTAGAGGAATATATTGTGATATCTCTCCTAAATTTGTTTTCTGCCATCTTAAATTAACATCCTTTTGTCACAATGGTTGAAACAAATTTACCTTTCCATACAGATCCTATTCAGAGACCTCCAAATTTTTTCTCCCAGATATCACTCATATGATACCTGGAATTCTACTTGTAATTGTTTTATAACAGTTTCTTCTCTCTTGAAGATGTTATGTTCTTTAATAAAACCTTAACAGATATTATTACATTTTTGTCTTTTTAAATAATTATAGATTTTAAATTGAAACAAAAAAAACTAAGCCACTTGCACTAAGATCTGTAAACTGACAAAATCAACTACTGTAATTAGACACATCAGACAACCATATGTACAATAACATGTTTCAACAGCTATAAATCATATTTCTAAACCTGGTAAAATTAATGTTGCCCTACCTAGTGGGTATCAGTTGGTTTCTTTTGACTGGGGAGATCAGGATTCAAATACTGGTTACTTTCTAATTTTTCCAGGTTTTCAAAAAGGAAACTGCTTCAGAATCAATTACTTCCCTGAAGATGATGATTATGACCAGGAGGGTTCAGAATACCTTTTACGTAAGTAATTAATGAATTTAATGTTCCATATGTGGGGACATGCAGTCATGAATTTTTAATCTAGAATATCTGAAAATGCGCTTTGTTAACTGAACAATTACACATTCACCCAACACTGAGAATGATTGGCACTGATTCACACACAACAATGATGCAAGTTTCAATGGAAACATTCAAATGAGAATTTGAGAATGAGATAGATACCAGAATGGGGGGGAAATTGATGCAAGAGGAAGGAAGCAGATTAGTTGGGCAGCTCCACCAATTAGATAGCAAGGGTACAACTTGCCAAATGGTCTCCTTTGTGCTGAATCTGTGAAGCCATGATTCACCAATCCATCTTCCAGACTACCTCTGACAGAACCTGTGTTTGCCTTTCTTATTTCTAAGGCTCCTATAACAATAGTGCAGATGACTTTAGACGGGAAGTGTCTTAGGGCTGCACACCCTGATCCAATTATCCCTACCTGAGCTTAAGACAGCATGATCTTGACTCTACAAAAGAGACAAAATAAGCACTTTCCTTCCCAATTTTCTTCTGAAGCCAGCAACTTTGCTTGAGAGGTGCTTCCATAGGTATACACACATTCTGATACTTTATGTAGATCACGCTTTCCATGTAACCCTAGATAGGGAAATGTTGGCATATTGTTTCAGTTTGTTCAGGGTCATAATGTTATCCTTAGCCAATAGCCATGCATGTTTATAGTCTAGTAAGGATACTGGATAGGAATGGGGAGGGGTCCCTGGATAATTTACAAACAACTATTTCCTTCTTAATCCAAGAACATAAAAGCCAATTGGACCCAATTCCTTAAACCTGCTTGGCGAGGATTGATGATCCAAACTGGATCCTTCCCAGTGATTCTGATATATTACCATATTACATTAAGTCACTTAAAATTAGGCCTGTGGAATTTTAAGGAGAGATACTTCAGTTTGTTCCCACATATACATACTTATTTGTCCTTTGCATGCATCAGTTTATCAATTGATCATGTTATGTTTTCTGGATCTATAACTAACTAATGGATCTGAACAAAGATCAAACAAGTTATTGGTTTCTTTGTCCAGGGATTGTCCGCGCTTCCAGCTTATTTCCCATCCTGAGTGCCATACTACTGCTCTTGGCAGGGCTGTGTCTTGGAGTTGGTAAATTGTACAACAGCAAGACTAACATTATCCTAAGTGCTGGCATCTTATTTGTAGCAGCAGGTGAGTACTAACCTCCACCACTCTTTTTTGCCTTTCTAGTCTCACACTCACATGCACTCACTCCCTTCTCTCATACACACTGTCTCACTCTCACACATGCTCAGTTCTTTCTCATAAACCCGGTCCTTACCCAAGCACATTTATTCCTCACACATATATCCACTCCTCACATTCGCTCCTGCTCCCACACAGTCATTCCCACACACACTACTCCCAGTGCATCACGGACACCAGCCTCCCCTCCTTCGACTCTGTCTTTACCTCTCGTTGTCTTGGTGTAGCAGCCAGCATAATCAAAGACCCCACCCACCCGGGACATTCTCTCTTCTCTCCTCTACAGGAGCCTGAGGGCACATACCACCAGACTTAAGGACAGCTTCTACCCCACTGTGATAAGACTATTGAACGGTTCCCTTATACAATGAGATGGACTATGACCTTACGATCTACCTTGTTGTGACCTTGCACCTTATTGCACTGCACTTTCTCTGTAGCTGTGACACTTTGTACTGTTATTGTTTTTTACCTGTACATCAATGCACTATGTACTAACTCAATGTAATTGCACTGTGTAATGAATTGACCCGTACGACGGGTTTGCAAGACAAGTTTTTCACTGTACCTCAGTACAAGTGACAATAATAAACCAATACCAAAATACTCCTTACTCTCCTGCACACATACTCCTCACTCTCTCATACACATTCCTCAGTCACCACTCACTCTCCAATTCATTCCTGTTACAAGCTGATCCCTCAATCCTCATTCTCTTATGTGCTCACCTCTCATTTGCTCACTACTCTCTCACACTCACTATTTTATACACACTCTCATACCCACACTCATTACTCCCAAACACACTAAATACTCACTTTGTAGACCCATAGACAATGCTGCTGATTCATAATTATTCAGATATTATTCACAAATATAATGCTGAGTGTAACATACATACTCCACAGATCTGTACTCTCTCACACACAAATGCAGAAACACCATTCATCAACTCTCAGGTTATTCACATAAAAACCTACTCTAAAACCAGATAGGCATTAGTATACTTAACATTCAGAAACCACACTGATTACATGGGGAGTACAGCCTTTTTCAAACTCAGTACCTTACAGATGTATTCTCAAATATATAGCGATGGACATTATATTTGGAAAAAAAGCCAGAAATCATGTATAGACACTGTACTTGTGAAAACATGCTCATTCTGATCTTCTTAATAAAGTTGGTGGGGTATGTGTAGCCACTGGGACTCTGAAAGGTTTATTTGACAGTAAAGTCTGGTTACTAAGTAGAGTCTACTTAAACATGATCTTCACCAGCACAACAAACAAACAGAACTCAAGGAGACAAGAGTTTGCAGCTGTTGGAGCAACACAGAGGAATGGAGACGAGAATCTGTTGCAAAAACTAAATGGCTGGAAGAACTCAGCAGGTCGAGCAGCATCAGTGGAGGCAAGGGGATGGCTGACAGGGTCTTGACCCTAAACATCAACCACCCTTTAGCCTCCACAGATGCTGTTTGACCCCCTGAGTTCTTCCAGCAGTTTATTTTTTGCAAAAAGAACTCAAGACCTGTCGCAGCAAAATCTCCCTATAATACAATGAGCGGAGGATAGCTCCACTGACATGGAGTCTACAAATAGTCTGGCCCACAATGGCAGTGTCAGTTCCTACTGCCCACCTTTCACAGCCAGAGGGAGCAGCATTGGTCTTAAATAACTGGAAATTCTCAATGCAAATTATTTGGAATCAAAGCAGAAAATGCTGGAAATACCCAACCAGTCAGGCAGCACCCACAGAAAGAGAAACGCATTTAACATTTCAGGTCCAACATCCTTCATCAGCATCTATTCTTTCCACAGATGCTGCTTGACCAGTTGAGTGTTTCCAGCATTTTCTGTTATTTCAAATTTCCAGCATCTGCAGTGATTTTGTTTTTCTATATAGTTAGTAGTTGGTGCATCTCTGTGGCTGATGGGTTGTCCCTTTTGCTCTAGGACTGAGTAACATTATTGGGATCATTGTGTACATATCGAGCAACACTGGCGACCCCTGGGATAAGAACGATGATGACAAGAAGAACCTGTATTCCTACGGGTGGTCTTTCTATTTCGGGGCTTTGTCCTTCATTGTAGCGGAAATGGCGGGAGTCTTGGCTGTGAGCATCTACATCGACAAGAATAAGGCAGCAAGGAGCAGATCACACCGGGAATACCTGAAGACCTCCTCCTCGCCCTACGCCAGGATGTCCAACTACAGATACAGGCAGAGGAGGCGATCCAGGTCTGGCTCCCGGTCCGAGGAGCCCTCCCCGGCTCGGGAAATCTGCGCTGCTGGCAACATGAAGGTGGTGAGCACCGTGGTGCCGTTGAGCGAGATCTCCATGTACACCCTTTCGAGAGAAACCAGCAAGCCGCCAGTCGGAGCTGCCTACCTCCCGGAGCAGGAGGAGAGTTTCCTCCAGGTGCACAACTGCTTCCAAAAGGATGTGAAGGAGGGATTCGGCATGAACACGATGAATAGGCGAACAACGCCAGTCTGAGGCTGCCAGGTTTGCACCCCACCCCCTCACCACACCGACTCATTTCACTTTTCCCGTCCCGTTGAAAGTACAATTCAGCGGCGAAGTCTACAGACCAAGAGTAGGGTATCCCGCCAGTCTGGCTCCTCTCTACCAATGGGTCTTGGATTGCCGGCAGATGTCGGACAAGGCGAGAAATGGAAGGGGTAGAGGGACAAAGATTAACGGAACTGTGCGGAACGGGCAGAGGATCAAGTCCCCGGTGTCTGCCAAAAAATCCCATGGAACACCGAGAACATGAGACACACCTGTCTCTGTACAGTTGGTGATAAACGCAACTGTTAACGTGGAATTAACATTTTTTAGCATTAATATTCACTCTTACATCTCATTCAACTGGAATGCCAAGGTCAACGACTGTTTAACCGCTAGCTGAAATTTTCAGCTTTAACCCTTAAATGCTGCAACGATGGGAAGGTCCGATTAAACCACTACTCCCCGTGAATCTTCGTTTTCATCGTCAGCATTGTCAGGCCCCGGTATCTCCGCATAGAGTGGGACATGGCGGAGGGGTGCCTTACCCAGTCAATAACTCCCACCAACATTCCCTTAATCCTATCCACTTCCCCGTTAAGGATATTAACCTGGACGTGCGTGCAATGGAACTGACAATGTATATTTGTACAACAATTCAGAATATGAAGATCAGCGGCATAATTTGATGGTTCAGGAATGTTCAAAACTCATTACAACCGCGAGCTCCGATCAGCGCTCACATTGATTGATGTATTGGACAAAACCTCAATGTCTTCATTGGTTGTGTTTTTCGTGGCTTTCCCTCCTCCAAAATTTGTCACTGTAAAGGTGTTAAAAGGTAGAGCTGTGTGTACAATACTAAACCTGACCGATAATTAGATTATTGTGAAACTAGGAGAGGAGACAGAGATCCTTGTATGTCTGGCGCAATGTGCTTGGGCTCTTGTAAAGTATTTGTGATAATAAACTAGTTTCTGGACGTGGTGGGAGTCTCTCGTTGTGCGAAGAAACACAGTGTTTGCCCTGAGAATAGAGGTGCTTTAGAAACCCTCTGTCCCAACTTGGAAGGAAACCTTGCTGGATCTGGTTCTGGGGCAAGAGGTAATCAAACGCACCAGGTTTCAGTAGAGGAACATTTAGGAGATAGTGATCATAACATCATAAGCTTTAGGTTAGCTACAGAAAAGGAGGTGCAATCCACAGTAAACATAATTAATTGGAGGAAGGCCTACTTGGATGAGACTGGATCTGGCCCGGGTAAATTGGAAGTAGAAATTGACAGACAAAACTGTAACGGAACCAATGGGCTGCCTTTAAGGAGGAGATGGTTTGGGTACAGTTGCAACACCTCCCATCAAGGGCAAAGAAATAACAAATACAGAACTACCTAGAGCACAGTAGTGTAGCGGTTAGCGTGACACTATTACAGCGCCAGTGACCTGGGTTTAATTCTGGCCACTGTCTGTAAGGAGTTTGTATGTTCTTCCCGTGTCTGTGTGGGTTTCCTCCGGGTGCTCCGGTTTCCTCCCACATTCCAAAGACGTACTGGTTAGGAAGTTGTGGGCATGCAATGTAGGCGCTGGAAGCGTGGTGACACTTGCAGGCTGCCCCCAGAATACTCTACACAAAAGGTGCATTTCACTGTGTGTTTCAATGTACATATGACTAATAAAGATATGATGAACAAGATACAGAGGACAATAAAACAAAAGCTGATAAATACCATTGAAAAACAGGCAGATTACAAAACAAAAAATCAGAGGGGAATTAAAAATTAAAGTGAGAGACGCAAAGAGAGTGTATATGAAAAGAATAACTGCCTATAGTAGTGAAAGAGGAATACATGGTGTGCATTGAGGACAAAAATGAGAACTTGCATATTGGTGCTGAGGATACGGTTAAGGTACTAAATGAATACTTTGCATCTGTCTTCACAAGGGAAGAGGGCGCTTCCAAAATAATAGTGAAGGAAGAGATAGTTGAGACACTGAATACATTTAAAATTGATAGAAGAGGTATATAAAAGTTGGCTTAATTTGAAGTAGGCATGTCATCAGGACCAGATGGGATACATCCTAGGACTTTGAGGGAAGTACAAGAAGAAAACTGCAGGGATACTGACTGTGAAGTTTCCACTGCTCTCTAGGTACAGAGGTAGTGCCAGAGAACAGAAGGATAGCAAAAATCATTCTGTTGTTCAAAAAAAGGAGCAAGGAGTAATACAGGCCAGTCAGTTTAATCTTAGCAGTGGGAAAGCTTTCTTTCTGGAACAGGATTAATAGTCACCTGAGGAAAACTGAATAATTAAAGCAAGCTAGCAGGGATTTGTTAAGAACAAATTGTGCTTAATCAATTTGATAGAGATTTCTTATAAGGTAACAGATACTAGTTGATGAGGATAATACAGTTAATATGGTAAGCATGGACATCCCGAAGACTGTGATAAAGTGCCAAATAACAGGCTTATCAAAGAAGTTGAAGCACATGGTATTAAAAGAACATTGATATCATGGATAAAGTCGGCTAAGTAGCAGTTTTACAAACTGGAGGAAGATGAAATATGGGGTTCCCCAAAGTTGGGTGTTGGAACCATTGCTTTTTTTTCATCCATATTAACGACCTGGATTTTTCGGGAGTGACACAAGGTGTGGCAATATTATGAATTATGAAGAGGATAGAAACAGATTACAGCAGGATGTAACAGGCTGGTGGAACGGACATATACATGGGATATGAAGATTTGATAGAAGTACATAAAATGATGAGGGTCTGTGGAATGAGAGTAAGGGTGGAAGTGGATAGTGTGAGGCTGTTCCTTTTGGTGGTGAGGTCAGGGACTGAGGTTACAGGTATAAAATAAAGGAAAAGGGGAAAGCGAAAAGTGACATGAGGAAAACATTTTTATATAGTGTGCAGTTGGAATGAACTGCTTGCAGATATGGTGGAGACAGATTACATTGTGGCCCAAAAGAAAGAAATGGATAAATATATGGTGGAGAAAAAAAAAGCAAAGCTATGGAAAAAAGGTTTATGTTTGGAACTGGAGAATTGCTCTTGCTTGGGAACTGGCATAGACATGATGGGCTGAATTGCCTCCTTCTGTGCTGTAACCATTCTATGAACCCGTGAGGCTGAGAATAGTGCCATCTTTCTGGTTATTTGTCAGTTGGATGGGGTAGTCAAAGAATGTGTTCTCTCAGCTGATGGAAATTCTGTGATTAACATCAGTGAACCAGAATCACACAGTACATGCTTTTGTACCGTGGAACCATTGAATTTTTCCTTTTGGATTCTGCGGGGTAATCAGGACCAATTTCACACTCCATTAAAGGATTTCTGAGGTTAAAGATTAGAATTAAATTTAAACTTAGAACTGTCGGTCTCCCATTTAAAAGATCTGCCTGTGATTGCAGTGGTTGAAATCCAAGTGTAGTGCGGCATTCTGAACATAGAACAGTACAGCACAGGAACATGCCCTTCAGCTAATGATGCCTAATTAAACTAATCTCTTCTGCCTGCACATGGTCCATGTCCTTCCATTCTCTGTACCTATCCAAGAGCCTCTTAAATGCCTCTATCATAGCTCCATAGATGCTGCCTGACCTGCAGTTCCTCCAGCATTTTGTGTGTGTGTTGCTCCAGATTCCGTCATCGGCAGAATCTCTAGTGTCTATCATAGCTGTCTCCACTACCACTCCTGGTAGCACATGCCAGGCACCCACCAATCTCTGTATAAAAGAACTGCCCTGCACACCTCCTTAGAACTTTCCCCCTCTCACCTAAATGCATGCTCTCTAGTATTAGATAGTTCAACCCTGGGAAAAAGATACTGGGCTGTCTGCTCTATTTATGCTTCTCATAATTTCATAGACTTCTATCTGGTCTCCTGTCAGCCTCTGACCCTCCAGAGAAAACTACCCTAGTTTGTCCAACTTCTCCTTATAGCACTTGCCGTCTAATCCAGGCAGCATCTTGGTAAACCTCTTCTGAACCCTCTTCAAAGCCTCCAGATTCTTCCTATAATGGGGCAACTAGAATTGAATGCAAGATCACAAGAGGCAAAACATCCCATTAAAACATCTAGCACTTTGGTATTGGTATATTATTGTCACTTGTACCGAGGTACAGTGAAAAGCTTGTCTTACAAACCAATCGTACAGGTCAATTCATTACACAGTGCAGTTACATTGAGTTAGTACAAACTGCGTTGATGTAGTACAGGTAAACACAATTACAGTACAGAGTAAAGTGTCACAGCTACAGAGAAAATGCAGTGCAATAAGGTGCAAGGTCACAACAAGTGACATGAGGTCATAGTCCATCTCATTGTATAAGGGAACTGTTCAATAGTCTCATCACAGTGGGGTAGAAGCTGTCAAGTCTGGTGGTACGTGCCCTCAGGCTCCTGTATCTTCTACCCGATGGAAGAGGAGAGGAGAGAGAATGTCCCGAGTGGGTGGGGTCTTTGATTATGCTGGCTGCTACACCAAGACAACGAGAGGTAAAGACAGAGTCCAAGGAGGGGAGGCTGGTGTCCGTGATGCGCTGGGCTGTGTCCACAACTCTCTGCAGCTTCTTGTGGTCTTGGGCAGAGCAGTTGCCGTACCAAGCCGTGATACATCCTGATAGGATGCTTTCTATGGTGCATCGGTAAAAGTTGGTGAGAGTCAAAGGGGACAAATCAAATTTCTTTAGCCTGAGGAAGCAGAGGCGCTGGTGAGCTTTCTTGGTCATGGCATCTACGTAATTTGACCAGGACAGGCTGTTGGTGATGTTCACTCCCAGGAACTTGAAGCTTTCAACCCTCTCGACCTCAGCACCATTGATGTAGATGGGTGCACGTACACCGCCCCCTTTCCTGAAGTCAATGACCAGCTCTTTTGTTTTGTTGACATTGAGGGAAAGGTTGTTGTCATGACACCATTCCACTAAGCTCTCTATCTCCTTCCTGTACTCCGACTCATCACTGTTTGGGATACGGCCTACAACAGTGGTATCATCTGCAAACTTGTAGATGGAGTTAGAGCAGAATCTGGCCACACAGTCATGAGTGTATAGGGAGTAGAGGGCTGAGGACACAGCCTTGTGGGGCACCAGTGTTGAAAATAATCATGCCGGAGGTATTGCTGCCTATCCTCACTGATTGCGATCTGTTTGTTAGAAAGTCAAGGATCCAGTTACAGAGGGAGGTGTTGAGTTCTAGGTCTCGGAGTTGGGTTACAAGCTTGCTTGGAATTCTTGTATTGAAGGCAGAGCTGTAGTCAATAAACAATAGTCTAACATATGTGTCTTTACTGTCCAGATGCTCCAGAGCTGAGTGTAGGGCCAGGGAGATGGCATCCACCGTAGACCCGTTTTGCTGATAGGCGAATTGCAATGGGTCCAGGTTGTCTGATAGGCTGGAGTTGATGCGTGCCATGACCAACCTCTCAAAGCACTTCATGATGGTGGATGTCAGAGCCACTGGTCGGTAACCATTGAGGCATGTTACCTTGCTTTTCTTTGGTACCGGGATGATAGTGGTCTTCTTAAAACAGGAGGGAACCTGAGATTGAAGCAGGGAGAGGTTGAATATGTCCGCAAATACTTCTGCCAGCTGATCAGCACAAGAACTGAGCACGCGGCCCGGGACACCATCTGGGCCAGGTGCTTTCCTCATGTTCAGTCTCCGGAAGACTGATCTTATGTCCTTCACTGTGATCACAGGTTCAGCTGCGTTGGTGGCTGTCAGGGTGGATGGTGACAATCCACTTCTCTTTTATTCAAAAAACGCATAGAATGCGTTAAGTTCATCAGGAAGGGATGCGCTGTTGTTAGCTATGCAGCCCAACTTTGTCTTGTAGCCCATTATGGCATGTAAGCCCTGCCATAACTGGCGGCTGGTCAGGAACTCTATTTTGAGTTGGTATTGCCTCTTGGCATCCCTGATTGCTTTCCGAAGGTCATACCTCGATTTCTTGTACAGATCAGGATCACCAGATTTATGTGCAGCAGTCCTCTCCTTCAGTAGAGAGTGGATCTCCCGGTTCATCCATGGTTTCCTGTTTGGGAACACCCGTATTGTCTTCTTTGGTACACAGTCCTCCACACACTTGCTGATAAAGTCCGTGATGGTGGTGACATACTCATCAAGGCTGGCAGCTGAGTCTTTGAACATGGACCAGTCCACTGTCTCAAAGCAGTCACACAGGAGCTCATCTGCTTCCTCAGACCAGCACTGCACGACTCTCCGTACCGGATCCTCCCGTTTCAGTTTCTGTTTGTATGCAGGGAGAAGGAGCACAGCCTGGTGGTCTGACTTCCCAAAGTGAGGACGAGGGGTGGCTCAGAAGGCATCTTTGATGGTAGTATAGCAGTGGTCAAGGGTGTTGTCGCTCCTGGTGGAGCAGGGCGTGCTTCACCACTCCCTCCACCTACTGTGTGAAATCTGTTGCTATTGTAACTGGCTTGTAACGAGCATCTTCAGATCTACCTCTTTATCAAGTTTTTGATCAGCTATCCACATATCTCTTTCTTTGGCAATGTCAATCTTTGACTAATGCTCCAGTTTCCTTGTGCAGTTTTATCAAATTTACAATGCTGTAAAAATGGCATTTCACAATCAGAATCAGATTTATTATCACTGACATATGATGTGAAATTTGTTGTTTTGTGGCAGCAATACAGTACAAAGACATAATAATCTATAAATTACAAAATAAATAAATAGTGCAAAAAAAGGTATAACGAGGTAGTGTTCATGAATCATTCAGAAATCTAATGGCAGAGGAGAAGAAGCTGTTCCTGAATCATTGAGTGTGGGTCTTCAGGCTTCTGTACCTCCTCCCTGATGGTAGTAGCGAGAAGAGAGCATGTCCCCGGATGGTGAGGGTCCTTAATGATGGATGCTGCCCTCTTGAGGCACCACCTCTTGAAGATGTCCTTGTTGGTGGGGAGAGTTTTGCCCGTGATGGAGCGATTGCTAAACTCTGTATTCATTTTCTTATGTGGTTCCTCAGAGTTGAGGATGATTTACTTTCACTCTGATTCTGTGTTGACTGATAAGGCCGATGTGAGACCTGTTGATTCTTCTAGAAATTGGGCAAGAATGCCTGATTTTGATGGGGAGGGGGCGGTGGAGGGAAGGGAGGAAAGAGATGGTTTGGGTGGTCAGTGCCCCCTCTGTCATTCATCCTACTTTCTGTATTCTCCTGATGCACAGACTCAAAGTATTCAATGCCATTATGAATGCCCCTTCTATAGCAGTCAAAGGACAGGAATTCCAAGGATTCAGTGGGGAAGTTGAGATTTCAAGGAGATTTTAAAAACATCCTAAAATCTTTTCTTCTATCCACTTGAGAATTTTTTTGCTGACAGAACCTTCAGGAGTTTATTGTGCAACATGCGATTAATGAGCCCAACTCAATGCCGCCAACTGAGTGAAACTAGGGCCTCTGTGCTAGGGATGTTCACCTGGGAAAGGATACTAACGTTGGTTCATTGAACCTATCAGTTGGACTTGGATGATTTTGAAAAGATAGCATTGGTAGAATGTACCTCTGCTGTAGGAAGTCCAAATCTTAGAAACATATAGGACAGGGGTGACTGCTGTCCAGGAAACTATGAGTTTTCTGGTAAGTTTGAGGTCTTGACTTTCAAACACTTTTCCCCTCAGTTGGTCAAAGGCCGTGCTAGTGCGCTGAAGGTAATAGTGAACTTTCCATCAATGTCAGACTTTTCTGTGAGGTGGCTACTGAGATAAAGGAAGTGGTCCATTTGTGTATCAACCTTCTCCTGACTGCAAAGAGGAACAATATTCAATTCTAAGCATGGTGCAGTCTAGTATCTAATGGACACTACAACTCAGCACAAAATTCAAACTGAAGAAGGAATCACAGCTTTTAGCAGATATTTAGCAGATATAAAGATTCTCAAGTGGATCTTAACCATAGAAACCAGGAATGTTTCATGAACAATTACTGATCTTACCCAGAATTGAGACCTTTAAATTGACTTCAATATCCAGCAACAAATTCACCTCTCAAAGTTTTTGGTTACCTCTCCAGTGAAGGCAAGTACTAGATGAGCACAGGGTTTTGTATCTGCTCTCTTTCCTTCTCTTCCTCCATCCCCCACACTGGGATGGAGAGTTGAGTGAAGTATTGTGTTCCTGCAACTAGAACCCAGCTCTGGTTATTGCTTAGGTAGATTGATCTAGTCTTCATAGTAAGAGTGGGCAGCCAGTTTAAAAATAATTCCACATATGGGTTTGAAAAGTTGCAGAATAGAAGAAGGCCATTTGGTCCATCAAGTTTATATTGGCCTTTGCAAAAGCACTCCAGTTAGTCCTACTCCCCAGCCTTGGAAATAGTTTCCTTTCAGATAATTATCCAGTTTGGTTTAGCAAATTACAATTGCATCTGCCTCTTTCTACCTCTGCTGGGAGAGAGTCCCACTTGCTGGATAAAATCCCTTTTTATTCATGACAATTTAAATCTTTTGTCAATCACTTTCATTTTATGTTTGTTAGTTCTTGATCCCTCTGCCACTGAGAACAGTTTATTCTCCTATTCCGTTTGGACTCTTCATGATCTTAAATCTCAGTTCCAAGGAAAATAACCCCAGCTTCTCTAGTCCATCCACACAAATAAAGCCCTTCATCCTCGGAATCATATTGCTAAATCTCTTTTGCACCCAATTTAAAGCTCTTTCCTAAAATGTAGTACCTGGAATTAGACATAACACTCCATTTGCCATTGAACCAGCATTTTATAAAGGCTTATCTTGTATTTATCGATTTTCCAGCCTAAGACTATCGTCCACACTATCAACATCACTATATTTTTGAATCATCTCCAAAGTTACTAACCATAACTCCTGCATTCAGATTACTACAGTATATGACAAATAGTAGGGGTCCAGGCACTGATTCCTGTGGTGCACCAGTGGTAATAGGCTTCCAATCACAAAAACAAGTATCCACAATCACTGTCTGCCATCTATTAGCAAACCAGTGTTGGGAACAATTTGCCAACGTGCCCTGGATCTCATGGGCTCTAACCTTTTGGATCAGTCTCCCATGCAGTCTCATACAAGGTCTGCTGGCCTGAATAAGTGCACCTTCAACAACACCCAGAAGTCTCACATGATCCAGGACAAAGCAGCCTGCTTGATTATTACCCCATCCACCACCCTAAACATTCTTTCCTTCCACCACAGTGCCACTACAAAATGGACAACAGAGCTATTCAGACATTACCTGCCAAGAAGGATGAGAGTAGGAGGAACATGGAAGCATCAGTATCTGCAGGCTACCGTCTGTGATACACACCATCCCACCTTGGGAATACATCATTATTCTTTTATTATCACGAGATCTAAATCGTGGAACTCACTACCCACTAGCACTGTGGAAGTACCATGGCCAGAAGACCCATACACAGCTGTTCAAGAAGGTGGCTCACCTCCATCTTCTTGAGGCTAATTAGGGATAAGCAATAAATATGGGTTTAGACTACAATGCCCAAATCCCGAAAGTAAAAATAGATAAGGCACCTGGACATCCAGTCCAAATGCAGTCCAGAGTTCCGTTTACACCATTTAGTAATAAATAACCGCCTGAGGACCTTCAGCTGTGAGGGTTGTCTCCGGATTGCCACCTCAGAGTCCCCACACCCTCCTCCTGTCACACCATACAAACCCACCAACAGTAGAGCCCAAAGTCCAAACGCCATTCTGTCAGAACTAATGAAATGTCAAAACTTGGTGCGAGGGCCCGAATGGATTCCGTTCTGGGGATGTGACTCGTGCGGGGGCACTCAGGCAGCCAACAAGAGCAGAGGTCCAGATATAGAGAGGCGCTTAGAAACTTTACACCTTGGTTGAGGCTCTCGCTACCACCAGGCTGACGCGCATCAAACCGGGGTGGGGTCAGAGCGCAAACTGAGCGAGAAGCAATAGAGACAAGATCTGCTAAAGTCTCCAGCGGCACAATGGAGGAGGATAAAGCGGGGAAGATTAAACTCACCTCCTGCTTCGTGGCGGTCGGGGTAATTTTAACGGTGGTCGCGGTCAGCACCGATCACTGGGCTGTGCTCAGCCCCAGGCTCGAAATGTCCAACGCCACTTGCGAGGAGGCGCATTTTGGGCTTTGGAGACTTTGCACCAAGCGTACCTTTATGATCACGGTGGATCCCGAGGGCGGGGGCTGTGGGACCGCAACTCTTCCCGGAGGTAAGGGCGGCTGAATTGGACCTTCCATAGTCGAACCGATCTGGGAGTTAACACTGAAATCGGTGGGTGCAGTGTGGAGCGAAGGATTCCAAATGGGAATTCAATCACTGAGGTTATGGGCTTCACAAACAAGGTTGGCCAGAAATGTAACTTGGGAAAGAATTTCACACAAGATCTGCTTCGCAAAAACTAGGACACGGATGGAGGTCAGAGGAGATTCCCGATGGGTTTCGGTGTGTAAACTTTTAATCTGGCGCCCGGCCCTTGGCTGCTTGAAGAGTTGGAACAGTGGAAGGTGCAGCGAGTTGGCGGGCCAGAGCGATCCAAATAACAAAATCTGGCCAAAAAGTTGTTGCAATTTCCAAAATCTGTTAATTAATTACATTCTAATCGACAGGTTGAGAAGTCCCATTTAACGCTGGTCAGGTTTGTTTTGCATTTCTGCTCCAGTTGGCTGTTTAATGAACATCAACAGGCGGTGGAACCACTCCTCCACTGGGCCGCCTTGCCGATGATAGAACAGGTGCAGGAGTAGGATTACACCGAGTCTGACTGGAGTTAAATATACAACCGGAGAGGCTGGCCTTTCCCCTTACTTTAGTATTTCAAGTTCTGCTTTAGTCCAACAGCCGTTATTATAAGTTCCCTGCTAGTACAGTATTGCTTTGTCTCCCGAGTTTCATTGTTCCCAATGCAGTTGACCAAAATCCCACTTTATTTCATCCATCCAGAACACTAGATAACCCACCATTTCAGTAGCTGTTTCTTTAATGATTCCCGGGGTCTTACTTCGGAGGTTATTTGAAAGTCTAGCCAAATGTCAATGCTGCTGACACCAGTCCTGAATTTTTACTAGTTCAACGTACTATTTGTTGACTCTGTTGATTGCAGTCCTGCGCTGAGTCTAGGACTTTTAGCCCTTTCTCAAACCATGCTGGAGGATACCACCTCACCCTTAGTGTATTTTTAAAAAAAATCTATGTTCAGTTTTATCTGCCAGTTCCTAATTCTCCAGCCCTGGATTGGTTCCACTTTGACGGTACTGTCTTTCGAGTTCATCCCCTGCATTTTTTGGCCCAAGTATCTCAAGCTTCTCCAAACATTCCTCCATGTCACTGTGCCTCCTCTTAGATGCTCATGTGTCAATTGTGGCTTGGAGGTAACACATTCTCCTCCAGGTCAGAAGGTTATACATTCAAATCCTTTTCCAGAGACTTGAGTGCACAACTCTTCGTGATACTCCAGTGTAGCACTGAAGTAGTGCTACAAAGCCAGGGGTCCTGTCTTTTGGATCAGGTGCTAATTTTTGCCCTCTCTCATGGATAAAAGGAGACAAAAGGGGAGTTTATTGCATTGTTCCATATCTACCCTTCAACAACACTAAATCAGATTATCTGGGCATTTTTACATTGCTGTTAATGGGAGTTTGCAGTCACTTTTCCTGCATTTCAACCGTGAAAATAATTCAAAAACATTTCATTATTTGCAAAGTGCAGTAAAACTCTGTTAATCAGGCTTGCTCAGGGCTTTGGTAGCGCAGGACTGGCAGGTTTTCTGCACCAATTCATACACCAACACACTTTTAATTCACTTTAAAAAATGTTACACAGTGGTATAATGTATATACCAGCGAACGTGGTAAATATAAAGAGAATGGGGGAAATGGGGATATAAATAGAAAGCTGGAAGAAGTCAGTGGGTCAAGGACCATCTGTGGAGACAAAAGGTGCAATATAAGTGGCCGTTTTGGGAACTGCGCCCCCCCCCCCCCACCGTATGTTAAAGGGAACTGGGTCCCTGGTATGTTAAAGGGAGCACAGGAACCAGGACTCTAGTTTGCTAAAGAGAATGCAGAAACCAGCATCCATTGAGTCAAATGCCAACCCATTGGGCTTTCTGAACAATTGGATAGTGGATTATCAAAAATTTGCTATTATAGATATCCAGTTCTGGTCCCTGCATGACAGGAAGGAGCTGGAGGCTTTGGAGAGGATGCAAAAGAGGTTCACCAGGATGTTGCCTGGATTGGAGAGTATTACCTGTAAGGAGAGTTTGTTTAGCTTCGGAGGCTGAGGGGGACCTGTTAGAAGTATACAAAATTATGAGAGATATAGATAGGGTCAATGGAGCCTTTTTCCCAGGATGGAAATGTCAGAGACTAGAAGGCACAACTTTAAGGTGAGAGGGGGAGAGTTTACAGGAGATTCATGAGGCAAGTTTTGTTTTACAGAGAGTGGTAGTCTCTGGAACGTGCTTCCAAGGGAAGTCATGGAAGCAAATTTAATAGCAATGTTTAAGAGGCAATTAGACAGGTTCATGAACAGGCAGGGAATGGATTGGCATCATGGTTGGCACAGACACCGAGGGCTGAAGGGTCTGTTCCTGTGCTGCACTGTTCTATGTTCTACAGATCATTCCTCCTCTTCAGTATTTGTTATTTCGTACCTCCAGATGGTTTCTCACCATTCCCAATTGTCTGGAAATGTTGGGTTTTAATAGGTATCTTTTACTCCAATGACTACTAGAAATCAAAATATAGAATATTCCTAGAACTACAAGCTATCCATTTGTTTGTCACTTCCTTAAAGAACTTAAAAATGTTTATGAGGTAGAATCTGCACTCCTTGAACATTTTGACTGCTATCCATTAAAAAGTTGTCTTTAATGCCCCTTTCATGACCTGTTTTAAAGTTCATTATCAAGATTTGATTGAAGTATATGAAATTATGAGAAGCCAAACCTAAGCAGAGGTTTCAAATTTTGGAAATAGCTTTGGCGTAACTGGTAGAAGGCTTAGAGGAAAGAGTAGTCTGCAACTCTTGCCAGTCAGAATAAAATCAAGCATACTTGCAGAGTCTTGGTTAAGGAGATCATTAAATGCACCTTCCAGTGGGTGCTGATTGCCTCACTGTCCTTCAGGGATTTTCCATTTCTTGGCTCTCAGTTTCAATGATGCTGAAAAATCCACATATGTTATACTTGGCAATGAGTTACTGAATCTCCTGTGCTCTTTTCACCCACTTCCATGAATCAAATGGGGTTTTCCTGACAATGGTAGTTTTAAGGTCATCATGAAAGAAGTTAGCTTTTATTCCAGTATTATATATTTGCATTTAAATGAACACTGCCATTGTGAGTTTCAAACTTGTGTTTACAGACACTTAAATCAAAAGATTTTTGATAGACCTTGGCTTTCAGGTGCTTGTAGATCTGTTTTCTCCTCCTTGAGTTGTGATTGGTGCTTTGCATTCATGAACATCTTGCATCTACAATTTATCAGCTCCTGGATCTCCTAATTGTTCTAATTAAATCAGTCTTGGTATTTTCTGGTGGAGAAACCATGAGTCTCTTTGAGGTGTTAATTATGATTGACTTTATGGCAGTCCAGGCATTGTGTACACTCTATAGCTCGTTTGTTGGAAGTGGCAAATTGGCCTTGAGCAACACACAAAATGCTGGAGGAACTCGGGTCATGCAGCATCTATGGAGGGAAATGAACAGTCGACGTTTTGGATCGAGACCCTTCATCTGGACCCTTCATACTGCTTGACCCACTGAGTTCCTCCAGCATTTCGTGTGTTGCTCCAGATTTCCAGCATTTGCAGTCTTTCTTGTGTCTCCAAGTTGGCCTTGAGATGTGATTGAGTAGAATCTTCAGTCCTAGTGTCTTTGAGTCTACAGTGTTTCTGTAGCCATTGCCATTTTGGAGTTAAGGTGGAGCAATTAGGTGGTTAGTCTAATAGTCATTAGCTCTTATCTCTGACGTTCTTGCAGAACTTTGTTTGTACAATGATGTATTCTAATAGGTGCTTGTACCTGGATCAAGCATGTTGCCATGAAGCCTTGTACTTGTTTCCCTGATGAAACAGGCTCCGTATCAAACCTCCTCACATATCACTGTCTCTATCTGAGAAACACCAGTAGTGTTTTGAAAGGATGCCACAAACTCTTTCCTCTGGATTCCACATATAAATAGAACTGTTGGCAGGATTCACCAGTCAGTTTGTTACCTCAGGCTGTTGTTACCCATGTGAGATCTTTTTTATTTATTCATTTTTCAGGATCTAGATATCACTGGCAAGGCCGGTATTTATTGCCCATACCATCTTCTTGAACTGCTGCAGTCCTTCTGGTGTAGGTAGCTTTCTTTCTTGGTAGGTCATGAGTTTGAGAAGTGCTGCCAATGTAGTTCCTAGATGTAGTGTCACTACCTGAATCTACAGTGAAACATCATTGATTACCAACAAATAGCCTTTGCTGGGGGTTAATCTGTGTAGTCTTTATTGAATCATGGAAAATTTACAACTCAGGGGCCATTTGGTCCATCATATCAAAACTGGTACAAAAAAAAGACACACAGCCTATTTCCATTTTCCAGTACTAGCTACATAGCCCTACAAGTCACTGCTTTTCAAGTTCACATCCAAGTATCTGTTAAATGGGTTGTAGGTTTCTGCCTTCACACCCTTACTGTCCTATGGGGGAAAACATTTTTCATTATCTCCTCTCTAATCCACCAACCAATTACTTTGAATCTATACCCATTGGTTTTTGACCCCTCTGCTAAGGGAAATAGGTCTTTCCTATTTATTCTACCTTGGCTTCTCATAATTTTATACATCACAAATAAGTCTCTCAGTCTCCTCTTTTGAAAAGTAAATAATCCTAGCGTATTCGATCTTTCCTTTTGGCTACAATTTTTCAATCCTGGCAATATGCTCATAAACCTGTGCCCTGTCTCCAGTGCAGTCACATTTTTCCTGAAATCTGGTGACTAGGTACTCAGCCTGTAGCCTAACTGGTGTAGTATGCAGTTCCATCATAACCTCCTTTACCTTACTTGCTATGCCTTGGATAAAAAAATCTCATATGCCCTATTAAATACCTTGGTTACCTGTCCTGTTACCATTAAATATCTGTGGATGTATTGTATGCTTCAAGGTTCCTCTATTTCTCTAGACTAGTTAATATCCTCCCATTTATTGTGTATTTTATTGTCTTGTATCTACCCTAATCCATTACCTCACATTTCTCTCGATTAAAGTCCACTGGCAACTTTTCTGTCCATCTGAACAGACCAGTTATATCCTCCTTAATGGCAAAAATAACATGCAATAGACTGAGCTAGACAATCTCATAACCAATGGATCAAAGTTCTGCAGTTCTACCATATCTTGTCATGGACAGTGGTGGACAATTAAACAGCTAGTGAGGGGATGAGGGTCCGACAATATCCCCATCTTCAATGATGGCAGGGCTAAGTATGTGCGTTCTAAATATAAGACTGAAACATTTGCAACTATGTTCAGCCATAAGTTCTAAATAAGATGACCCATCTCAGCTTCTTCCTAAGATCCACATCGCCAAAGATGCTGTTCTCCAGCCAATTCAACTCACTCCACTGTAAGCACTGGATACAGCAAAGGCTCCACCACCAGACAACACCTTTGCTGTATATCGAAAACCTGCATTCCAGATCTAGGTGCACCCCTAGTTAAGATGTTTCAGTATTATTACAACACTGGCAGCTACCAAGAAATGCGAACATTTTCCCAGATACATCCTGCTTACAAAAAGCATGAGTAATCTAATCAATTATCACCCAATCAGTCTACTGTCAAACATCACCAAAGTAATGGAAATTATTGTTCAGTGCTATCAAGCAAAACCTACTCATCAATAACCTACTGATCAGTGGTCAGTTTAGGTTTTGTCGGGATTATTTGGCTTCAGACCTCATCATAGCCTTGGTCCAAACATGGACCAAAGAATTGAATTCCAGAGGTGAGATGAGAATGGCTGCCCTTGACATCAACGTATTATTTGACCATGTATGACATCAAGGAGCCCTGATGAAACTGAAGTCCATGGGCACCAAAGGGAAAACACTCCAATAGTTAGAGTCATACCTCAGGCAAAGGAAGATGTTTGTGGTTTTCAGAGGTCAATCATCCCAGCCCCAGAAAATCATTACAGAAGCAGTGTCCTAACCCCAACCATCTTCAGCAGTTTCATCAATAATCTTGTCTCAATCATAAGACCAGTTTGCCAATCATTGTAAAATATTCCATTCTATTTGCAGCTCCCCAGCAAATGCAGCAGTCCATGCCTGCATGCAGCAAGACCTAAACAACATTCAGGCATTGGCCAATAAGTGGCAAATAACATTCCTGCCTTAAAAGTGCCAGGCAATGACCATCTTCAACAAGAGAGAATCCAAACCCACCCTTGTTATTCAATACATATTACCATCACTTAGTCCCCCATCATTGAAATCCTCCAGGGTCACCATTATTGCCACTGACCAAAAACTCACAGCCACATATATATATCTTGGCTACAAGAGCAAATCAGAGGCTGGGTAGGTTGCAGCAGCTAACACCTCCTGACACCCCGTGGCCTTTCCAACATATAGAATGCACAGGTTAAGAACAGGTTGGAATTCTCTCCACTTGCCTGGATGAATGCAGCTCTAACAATTCTTAAGAAGCTCAACACCATCCAGGAAAAGGCAGCCTGTTTGATTGACATCCCATCCACCACCCTAAACATTCTTACTCTCCAATACTAGTGGCCACTGTGTAGTGTCTACAAAATGCACCTCCATTGCTTGTCCATGCCACTCCAATAGTACCTCCCAAAGTCACCACCAAGGAGGACCAGGGCATCAGGTTCATGGGAACACCATCAATTGGAGGTTCCCCTCCAACCCAGTCACTATTCTGACTTTGAAATATAACGCTGGTCCTTCACCATTACTGGGTCTAAATCCTGGAACCTGGTATCCAGCTGCACTATGGGAGTACCTTCACCAGAAGGACTGAAGTGGTTCATGAAAGTGACTTGCCACCATCTTCTCAATGGCAGCAAATGCCCAGTGATGCTCAGATCCTGAAAATGAACAAAAAATGTTGAAAGCTTTCCTCCTTCTCTCAATCACTTGGCCATTCTTTGTTCCATGATTGTGAAGTGATGCATTTTGGAAGGACATACACAATGATTTATAGGACCCTAGGAACAGAAGGACCTTGGCAATATAAATCCATGGATCCCTGAGGGGGGTAGTATAGGGGCATAAAGTGGAGATAAAGAAGGTGTACGGGATACTAGCCTTCATTAACTGGGGCCTAGAATATAAGAGCAAGGAGGTTATAATATAGCTTTATAAAACATTGGTTAGGCCACAACTGAAGTACTATGTGCATTTCTGATCACCACATCTTAGGAAGCACACAATTGCACTGAAGAAGATTCGCCAGGATTATGCCTTAATGGAGAAGACTGAGGGGGACCTGACAGAGATATACAAAATTATGTGAGGCATAGACAGGTTAGATAGCAGGAAACTTTTCCCCATTACAGAGATGTTAAATACTAGAGGACACAGATCTAAGTTAAGGGGGAAGATGCTTAGAGGGCATCTGAGAAAGCATTTTTTTTCCATTTGCAGAGTGATTGGAATCTGGAATGCATTGCCCAGCTGTGTGGTGGAAACGGGTACTCTTACATTTAAGAAGCACTTGAATTGTCAAGACATAGAAGGCTGTGGACTAATTGCTGGTAAATGGGATTAATGTAGAAGAGTAATTGATGATCAGCATGGATATGGTGGACTGAAGGACCTGTTTCTGTGCTGGATCATTTCATAACTTATTCCTGTAGCCAAAGATGATTTAAAAATGATGGGCAGAGCCTGTGGAATTCCCTCCCTCCCTTTAATAGGCTGGGATATATTTCATTTGGATCTGGTAATTTATCCATTTTCAAGGTTGCAAACACTGTAGTACTTTATCTTTTACTATGCTTGTCCCATACAGTGTTTCAAATTCTTCCCCCTTAAAAATAACATTGACATCATTCCCCTCTCTTGTGAAAGCAGCTGCAAGCTTTGCCCAGAAAATTTGTACATTGATACAAAATTACATTATACCCAGGAGTTTATCACATTCACTGTTATCTATTACTGCTACCCATCAAGCTTTGTGTTCTTCTCACTAATAAACCTTCCATGAATCCATAAGACCATAAGACATAGGAGCAGAATTAGGCCAGGCTCATTTATTTTTCCCTCTCAACCCCATTCTCCTGCCTTCTCCCTATAACCTTTGATGCCCTTACTCATCAAGAACCTATCAACCTCCACTTTAAATATACCCAATGACTTGGCCTCCACAGCCGTCTGTGGCAATGAATTCCAGATTCACTACCCTCTGGCTAAAGAAATTCCTCCTCATCTCTGTTCTAAAGGGACATCCTTCTATTCTGAGGCTGTGCCCTCTGGTCCTAGACTCTCCCACTGCTGGAAACATCCTCTCCACATCCACTCTATCCAGGACATTCAATATTCGATAGGTTTCAATGAGATCCCCCTTATCCTTCTAAACTCCAGCGAGTATAGACCCAGAGCCATCAAATGCTCCTCATATGTTAACCTTTTCATTCTGGGGATCATTCTTATAAACCTCCTCTGGACCCTCTCCAATGCCAGTACATCCTTCCTTAGATATGGGGCCCAAAATACTATTTCATTTTGGTATAATAATACACAAGCCTAAAAATAATTGAACATCAAAGGTGCAGTATGAATGTCTGCAGATGTATTGAACACAGAAGTACACTTATGAGCACAAAGACTGAATCAAAACCTCAAACACTTACAGTACATTCAGATTCTTCCTTCAGCCCTCAGTTCAATTCTGTATTGAGATTCAAACTGAAATGTCAATGTGCCCACTTGGCTTTGGGTTTATTTACTGCTTGCAAAATACTTCAGATTCCAAGTGGGAACCCCAGATGGAGGAAAAAAAAACATTATCTTTTTAATCACTCTCTTTTATACATTCTCTTCCCTTAAGGATTTGAGTTTACCAGTAACTGACACTTTGCACAAATTACTATGTCTAATGGGTGGTCTCAGCAAAATGCGCTTTTCCATGGTGACAGGACTAATGGTAAATCACTCCTGCCCAGACACATGGCTACTTTGCAATGATTCTTGTTTTAAGAATTCTGGGATGTGGAAATAAAGCATCAACAGTCTATACTTTGTTGCCTCTGAAATGAGATGCTGAAGCTCGAAAGATCAACATTAAAAGAGAACATAGAGCATTACAGCAGAGGAATAGCTCCTCAGCCCATGATGTCTGCACCAAACATGATGCCAAATTAAATTAACCCTATCTGTCTGCACATGGTCTACATCCTTCTATCCCCTGCCTGTTCATGTCCCTGTCCTAACAGCCTCTTAAATGTTGCTATCATATCTGCTTTCACCACACCCCTGGCAGCGTGTTCCAGGCACCTACACTCTCTGTGCAAAACACTTGCTTTGCAATCTCCCTTAAATGATCTGCCTCTCACCTTAAACATATGTTCTCTAGTATTTCACATTTCCACCCTTGGAATATACTCTATCTACCCTTTGTTTTATATATATATCTATCAGGTCGCTCCCCACCCCCCCCTCCCCAACACTCCCTAGAAAACTAAGTTTGTCCAACCTCTTCTGATAGCTAATACTCTCTAATCCAGGCAACATCCTGGTGAACCTTTTTTGCGCCCTTTCCAAAGCCTCCAATTCTTTCCTGTAATGCAGCAACCAGAAATGCACACAATACTCCACGTGGACTAACCAAAGTTTTATACAGCTACAACATGACTTGCCAACTTTTATATTCAGTGTCCTAACCAATAAAGGCAAATGTGCTGCACACCTTCTTTACCATCCTACCTACTTGTGTTGCCACTTTTAAGGAACTATGGGCGCACCTCAAGATCCCTCTGTACATTAATGCTCCTAAGAGTCCTGCCATTTACTGTATACTTCTTACATTTGACCTCCCAAAGTGCAACAGCTTACACTTGCCTGGATTAAACTCCACCTGCCATTTCTCCACCTGTATTTCCAACTGGTCTTTATCCTGCTGTATCCTTTGACAACCTTCATAACCATCACAAATCTGCTAATTTTCACGTCATCTACAAACCTATTAATCACCCACCTACATTTTTGTCCATATCATTTTTATATATATCACAAACAACAGCGGTCCCTGCACTGATCCCTGTTTAATATCACTGGTCACAGACCTCCAGTCAGAATAACACCCCTCCACCACTATCGTGTGTCTTCTATGGCCAAGCCAATTTTGAATCCAATCTCCCAAGTCTGTGCGTATACCATGTGCTTTAATCTTCTGGATCAGCCTACCTTGTCAAATGCTTTACTAAAGTCCATGTAATCAACATCCACTGCCCTACCCTCAGCAATCATCTTCGCCAGCTCCTCAATAAACACAATCAAGGAAAAGAAACAGCTGATTTCTGCTGCTTCCTTTTTACTTTCAAGACCTAATTGCTTCCCAAAGAGAGATTTATTTTTATATTGGCTCTAGAGATTAAATGTCCATCAACAAAAACAATTAGCCACTAAAGGACCTTGATATGTATCTAATTAGGGCACCCCTGCAAACAGCAGGCAGAAATCAGATGTGAGCTCTGGTGCATTAAAGGACTGAACACTTCAAGTTTAGCTTTGCTTTAGTAGTAAACTGCTTTGTTTTTCTCCAGATGCTGGAAATAGAGAAAACAGACAGGGAAGATCCTATGCCATTCAAGCAGTCTTTGCCTGAATTTGTGTGTTTAAGTGAAGATTGGATAGGATGAGAAAGTAATCTATTCAGGAGATCCAATATGAAGCACAGGAATAACAAAGTAGATTACCTGTTCACATAATGTGAACATTATTCTCAGTACTGCATACCTTACATGGGGGGAAATTTTTTTACTTACTGAGGAGCAGAGAAAAAGGCTAGAAAGGGATTTTAGAAAGGATTGGTATTGGTATTGGTAGAAATGAAAGGAGGGAGGCACATATAGGGATTAGAAGAGTTGTTTTGAGGGTCAGAAATAGTGAGATCCCGGGATGGAACAGGATCTCTGAATCAATCTGAGAGATGGGTGGTGTTGGGATGCAGAAGGTTGAGAAACTTGTTGTTTATTTACAAAGTGGTTTTAGATGTGAATGAAGTTCTTGAAACCAGCAATGAATTTGTTACTTATTCGACCAAAGGAGGCAACAAATACTTACTTTCAGTCTGATTACGATATGTACAGGACATGTACAAGCTGACAAACCACTGACTTTGAAATGTAGTGTGGGTACCAATCTTTGGCCAAAGCCTTCCAACATCTAGCTACCACATACCCCTTAGCAATATTCATATCTTACATAAAGTAGATTGACAATGCATCAAAGTACACTGTGCCACCTAACACTAATGCTGAAAATCATTTTAATGACCCAAAAAGATGCATTTGCTTTCTGCCTAGCATCACTGCTGAGTTAGCCTTGTTTTAGTTTTCAGTATTACTTGTACATCAATGCCATGTAGGGGTTTTAAATCTGCAGATCTTGAAGCAGTATACACAGAAACATATTTCAAACATCATGCAATTTTGAAGGAAGTGGAATAATTAGGGTAATATCTGAACAGGTGAATCAATTTTGAGATATAATTTGATGTTATTCAATTTCCAAAACCCCAATCACTTAACTCTGGTACATTTTTATTCCCAGATTCTTTAATAATAAAGGGAAGTTAGGCGTGGCCCACTAAATTGACAAACGAGTCTTTAGGGGTTGTACTATTAATGATGGGGTTGTCAGCATGTACAAGGGCAATCATGTGATCTCCTCCACAGCCAATGAGACCACCAGAGGGAGAGACCGCAGAACTCTGGTAAATTAGAGAGTCACCAAGGTTTCACTAAATATTGGCACTGCGGCTGTTACACTCAGGTAGGAAGTCAGCAAGCAGCAGGCTGGATGAAGACCTCTACAACCACTTTAGCTTTGGTTCTTGTATCTGAACAAGATGAAGACAGACATGTTCCTTTTACTTGTCTACTTTTTCATTCCCTTTCTTACCTTGATATAATAGTACAGCAGAACTTTGCTCCCACTTACAGATTGTGGGACCACCTAGGTGAACCTATTTTTGCTGTTTATCATACTGGTATTAGTGTTTACTTCCTTTGTAGGAACTTTATCTCACTTTCAGCCATGCCCTTGCTGTTCCTGGTATGGCCTTCTAACCCAAGTGAATCTATTTTGGTTTCCTAGACACTGATCAGGATTGGGATGGATTTCCCCTTCTGAATTATAGGTACAATGTTGATTTATTACCAAGGATCTAACCTGGTAACTTTCTTCCTATACTGTACATAGGAATGGAAGCTGGCCATTTACTTCTCTGCTACCACCCCCCACCTGAGTGTTCTGCCATTTGCTTGGATCGTACAACTTTCCACTCTGCAACAAATCTCTTGACATGTTTAATTGACTAAATTTCTTGATTTCAAACTTGAATATTTCAGTTGCCCCAATGCAAACAGACTTTTGAAGGGTGAGTGATGGAGGTTTTGACTTTTGTGTGAAAAATTGTTTTCTGCTTTCATTTTAATCTTAGCTCTAATTTTATTATCCCCCTTGTTCTGGAATCCCCTAGAGGAGAAAAGAGTTCCCTATACTTATCCTGTTAAATCCTCTAGCTATGTAAAATATTTTAATTAGATTGTCCCTTCATGCAGTCGGGCTGCTTTTATCCCTTTCCCTGTTTCTGAATCAAACTGCCTATTTACAGTCGTGTTCACTTGTTTAGTTCTTTATTGAATTTCAAGAGTGATATGTCATAAAGACTGCCTAACTTTATAATCTACCTTCAGCCCACCTTAACCCATCCTCTGCTAAAATTGCAATTTATCACCTCCAGGTTCATTAATTTTGGAGCACTCCTCTCTTCATTAACCGATTCCATGTTTTACATCATACAAATCCCAAAGTAACCCTCATTTTACTAAATTATGTTGAAAAGTTTGGGAACTGGCAGTAATTTAAAATGTTCCTATTTTTATAAAATATCCTTCCATTTCTCATTGCTTACCACTTCTAACCACTTCAAGCCCTAAAGTTGCCCCACTGCCACCATAACTTTTCATGTACCTCCCTCCCAATTAATAGCGACATCTACAAAAGTAGACTGGTGTTGAGATCTGTTGTTGTTCACTGATTAAGGATAACAACTCCCAGTGAAACTAAAGCTTAATGTCATTTACGATTTGGTGGGCTAAACTTACTGAGGTTTGGAGCCTGTATGTCTGAAATCCTCAGGCTACGTACAGCAAGAATGGACGGTGGTGAGAGGAGGAAGGATTCAGAAATAAATATTTCAGTTAGTTGAAATAGATGAATCCATGTGTTTTCATAAAAAAGATTAGATTTTATCTTCCTGTCATAGAATAACACATTGATCTTTTGTCTGTTAGTGGTCAGTATGATTTGTGCCTCCATTACCTCTAGACACAATGCAATCCCTCATTCTATTTTCTGTAAATTTGAGGTCATTGTCTCCTAAACCTAACTCTTGCTTTTCCATTAGCCTCAAGCTTGTTGACCTATACTTGCTCTGGGTTAATCAGTCTCTCAGCTTTAAACATTGTACCCTTGTTATCAACTCCATGGGTGCTGCCTGGCCTTCTGAGTTCCTCCAGCATCATGGTGTTTTTCATCTAGATTCCAGCATCTGCAGTCCTTTGTTTCTCTTCTATCAACTCCCTCCATGGCCTCAACCCTCCGCCTTTGTAATCTCCTCCAAACATAAAACCAATTCTGGCCTTTTGACTATTGCTAATTTTAATCACTCCACCACCAGCAGCTGTGCCTTCAGCTGCCAAGGCACCTGATCCTTTCCTAAACCTCTCTGCTTTCTATCTTTCTTGAAGATATCTCTTAAAACCTGCCTCTGACAAACTTCTGGTCATCTGTGCAAATTCTTTCAAATTCTATTTCATAATATTGCAATAAGTGCTTTGGGGTCTTCACTGTGATGCAACTGTTATATAAATGCAAGTTTCTGTTTGTGATGAGATAGCCCAGTCATTGTAATTCTTCATCCCTATATAGAAAGTTGACAAGAACTGTTAGGGAAGAGAAGGGAGGCTCTGGTAACCTACTCTGCTAACAGCTGCAGGGACAGCTGGAGTTATACAGGCAGCCAGCTCTGCACGAGAATGCAGCTATGTAGGGTGGTATGTTTTAGGAATCTAATTTATGCTTGTTAACATAACTCCCTCATTACATACTGATACAGGCACAGCTAAATGCAACGCTGTTGGAATGACTCCCATCGCATTCTGCTTTGAGTAGCATGAGATGATATCCCTCTGGATTGCATTTGTAACTCCTGAGTACTAATGTGGTCAAATCTGTTATGTTTCTCATCCTGAATTAAGTGGAAATGTGCAGTGAACAGAGATTCAGACTTTTGTAATGGAGCAAAGGCAAACTACTGCAAATGTTGAAAATTTGAAATATAAACAGAAAATGCAGGAAATGCTTGGCAGGTCAGGCAGTCTTTGTGGAGAGAGAAATGTTACAGGTTTTATTTCATTGCCTAGAAATATTAACTGTGTCTTCCTCCACATTTATTCCTGAATTGCTGGGCATTTCCAGAAACTCTTGCATTTCCAGAATTTGATGATCACAACTAAAAATGTGTCATAAGGACTCCAGCACCAGTGAGATCGACACTTGGAGAGCTGGTTCAGATTGAGACTTATTCTGAGGCCGGTGTCACAAACCAGCAACAAAAGAAACACACTGAGCATGATTCAGTGTTAAAAACTATTTTATTAATCACTACTTATGATAATACGTAAAATAAAAGTTAAAATGTTAGTATGTTAGAATTCAAGAATGTTAAACCTTGAACGTTAACCCCAAAACTAAACTCTTCGTGTGTGTGTGTGACAAAGTCCAAAACTCCCAGTTCCTGAATGGTTCTTAAAGTTCAGTTCCGCAAGCCATAAGGTGAAACATGAGCAAGGGCTTCTTCAACAACCACCGTTGTCTGAAGATAAGATGTAGATGTAGAAAAACATAGAGAGAGTACATACGAAATCCAAATGTTCCACGATGGAACCCAAACGACACTTCAGTGTTTACTCGGTAGTGACTTCCTCACCCCGAAAAGCATCCGAACCGTGGTCGTCCACATACAAATACCTGTTTCCTTCTACAGGTCAGCAACAAAGTGAACTCCACCGGATTACTTCCAACCTCCATACATGGATTTCAGTGGCAAACACAGTTATTGTTTCTCATCCATCGATAGAGAAAACAAGCAGGCTGGTGTCTCTCTCCCTTCTCTCTCTCTCTCCTTCTTCTTCTGCCTTTTTCAACAACATCATTACGTCCTTTATCTTCTATTGACGTAAGCACGCCCCACACACACATACACACACACTCTCTATCTTAAAGGGACTTTCACTGAGTCCGTAACACCGGATTTTGAAGAACCTGTTCCAAGAACATTGTGGTAAAAACATAGATCAAGGAGGATGTGAAGATTAGAGAGCATCTCATTGCACTTCTACAAAGCCAGTTGGAGGTTGGCAGAGGACAAAAAGCAGAGAGTACTTGAGCAGTGAGACTTCTCCAAAGACACAAGGAAAAGTAAAAAGGATCTCAAAGCTACAAAAACATGTGAAGTTACAAAATCTAAATAAGGCACGTGGTGCAGAAGCATGGTAGTTATGTTGCTGTCATGTAAAGAGGTCTCAATCAACAAACTGGAGACATGTTTAAGTCACATCATAGCAACCAGGGAAATTAAATACAATTAAAAGGAATAAAAAGGCAGATTTCAGTAATGGTGACCATGACCAATGCAGATTACCCATTAAAATCTATACCAAGGCTCTTCAGAAAAGAAAAGCTGCAGTCCTTAGTCCTTAACAAGTTTGGCTTTGATATAACTCCAGTCCAATAGCAACATGGTTGACTCTTAACTCTCCTCAGAAATGGCCTTGTACACCACTCTGTTACAGAGCAAATAGGGATGTACAATAAATGCTGGTCTTGCCAATGATGCCCATGTTCTATAAATGACTTGCCCAGAAGGGTAAGTAATACTTACTGTGAATCTGCACAATCAGATGTAAGCTGAGGCTTGGTAGGGAGTTCTTTACCTTGGATTTGGAAAGTTGTGAGATCACAGTCCCACTTTAGAGATTTGAGCACATTAGACAGTAGACATCCTCAAATGTATCCTATGACAATATTGGAGAACAGTGGTGATAATACTAGTAACCTGGCTAATAGTTATCCCTGATTCAAACCATTAAAGTAGATTATCTGATCGTTACCACATTGCTATTTGTGGAGCCCTGCTATGTACAAATTTTCTTCCATATTTCCCATATTACAATAGTGAGTACAATTCAAAATTAACTCACTCGTTCGAGAACATTCTGAGACCCCCTCAGATTTTTCTCTTACTTGCTAAGTCTCCTTAAGGTTGTGTGTACAGTATACTCCAGAGGAATACGTCTGAATGGTGTGAACCTGATGGCTAAGTCAGAGGATGAAATCATTGTGCACATTTAATGTTTACCATGATGCAAAGCAATGTGATTTATGGGCCCCAAAAGCAGATTCATCCCACTGACACGCACCATGCCAGAATTCTCTGAAGTTGTTTACAACTGGAAATTTTAAATGCCTCTGCTATAAATATAAATTGTATTGTTACATTCACTCTGATAATAATAAACATAAAAGCAGAAGAATTCGTAAGAAGATTTTATGAAAAGAACCTTGAATGAGCATGTTAGACTTTTGGCTCAGTTCCAAAGAAGCATAGCAATAATTCAGGTTAAAAACTAGTGATCATGTAACCTGAACCACACCATTTTATAATCCCCAGAGGTCAGATCACTGAGCTTTGCTAATAACTAAATATTACATGCTTTCTAAAATCACTTATGGAGTTCAAAGTTTTCAACTTGTGATGAGGCAAGTAATCTCTCTTAGTAGATAAAAAGTAATCATGATCAGTCCCCTCAATCTTATCAGTCCAGGCATTCCCAAAATGTCCTGAGGATTCCACAGTACAAAAAATGTTAATCATGGCTCAGTACGTAGCACTCTCTCCCTCCGGAGTTAGAAGGTTATGGGTTAAAGTCCTGCTGTGAAGACCCGAGCACAAGATCCAGACTAACAGTATGTATTGAGGAATTCTGTACTGTCAGAGGTATTCCAGGGATGTGCTTCACTGCCAGAGGGGCACTGAGTGAGGGCTACATTGTCAGAGTACCGAAGGTTGCACTGTTTGGGGCAAACTGTGAAAGTGCTGCAACATCAGCAGTGGTGCAAAGAATTTTGTAACATCCTGAGATGGCAAAGTGTTATATAAATTATTTCAACCACGGTAGCACTGTTGGTGTTGTTAATTTGCCCTCTGAAATGACAGATGTTATTCTGTGTGTCAGGTTTTCACAAATGAATTGAGATATAGCAATAAGGCACAGGTTTATTTGAAAGACATTATTTAAATGTTGATTTTCTAAGCTTCTGCTGCAATTGCATATTGCAATGTCTATGAAAGTTACATAGTTTGAGACCAGGCACACCACATCACTCTATCCAATAGGATTACGATGTAAATACAAAGAGATACAGAGAAAATAGTACTTTCTGTAATTAAAGATACATTACACTTTGCTCCCCCTTTTCTGAAACAACAGTGAAATATAAGTAACTTGTCAATATAAATTTAGTCTAGCAACTGGTTTCCAAGTTTTGCTCATCTCCTAACAGACTTTAGTGTTAAATCAATTATTGGACTATTTGTTGCTGGATTTGATCTCAAAAAATGTTTTGTTTCTTTGTTAGACTTGCTTGTACGTATAATATCATTTCCTGAAGTCCGAACTGGATTCAACTCAAGACAGAATTTCGTGATCAAATGGTTCAACAACAGATTTGTTTAATCTCATTTGATCTCTATGAACAACAAATTTTATCCTTAATTTTAACCAAATGCCTTTGGGTTCTGCACATCTATTGTTTCCTCCCTCAAACTCTGTGAGCTTGATTTGATTCAGAAATTAAATAAATCTGCAATTAAAAGCTGGTATCAATAATAGGAACCATGAAACTACCAGACTGCCCAAAAGATCTGCCATCCTCACCTGGTATGGCCTATATGCAAAAAAGAACATAAACATATCCATTTTTCTTGAAGTTGTGTCTTTTCTGATTAGTTTGAACGTAATATTTTTAACTCAACTGTTTCCGTTCAACCATAAAAGCCAAATTTGATTGAAAAGTATCCTCAAACTTCTCTTCACCAAGTGCTAAGCAGGTTTGTATCCTGTGGTGGGTTGCAGAGTAGTTCCATACTTCATCAAGAAATTGGCCAGGTGATGTCTCATGGCAAATTTTTAATATATTGTAGCGACTCACCGCACTGGCATCGAACCAGCTACCAACATCGCGAATGTCATTGGAAGCCCCGATCCAAGATGGCGCGGGGCCCTCCTCCTTCCCCATTGTCGGGCTGGGAAAGCCCGCACGCGGGAAGGTCAGGTGACCAGCGCGTGACATCAGCGCGGGAACTGTAGTGTGGGAAGTTTTTGGATATTACAGGCGCACCACGCCCCTGTCATTCATTCGACTTCAGATTTCAAACCAGCGACTCTGTGTCCTCATTTCATAGTGTGTAGCTAGCCGCTACATTGGTGACCCTGACGGGCCCAAATGTTTTTGGACCCACAATGTCTGCACAACAAGAGGTACAGGCAGTAGCCCTTAAACTGCCCACCTTTTGGACCCTCAGGCCTCGCATCTGGTTCAACCAGGCCGAGGCCCAGTTCCAGATTCGTCAGATCACCAGGGACGACACCAAGTACTACTATGTGGTGAGCGCCCTCGACCGAGACACCACAGCCCAGGTTGAAGACTTCATTCAGGCGCCCCCAGAGGAGAAGAAGTACGACAAGTTCAAGGCCCTCCTCGAGACTTTCGGCCTTTCCCGATGCGAACGGGCCTCCCGCCTCCTCCACCTTGATGGGTTGGGTGACAGACCCCCCTCCGTGCTCATGAACGAGATGTTGGCCCTGGCAGATAGCCACAAACCCTGCCTGATGTTTGAGCAGGCCTTCCTGGAGCAGTTGCCCGACGACATCCACCTGCTCCTGGCGGATGCCGATTTCAGCAACCCTCGGAAGGTGGCTGCCTGGGCGGATGTCCTTTGGCGGGCAAAAAAGGAGAGCGGGGCGTCCGTCGAGCGCGTTGCCACGCCACGTACCCAGCGGCCCAGCAGGCCTGACCCGGCAATCAAACACACCCCACCCGCCACCAGGTCTGAGACACCAACCGACCAATGGTGTTTCTACCACCAGCAGTGGGGCACTGATGCCCGCAGGTGCCGGCCACCATGCAGGTTTCCGGGAAACGCCAGAGCCAGCCGCCGCTGATGGCTATGGCGGCTGGCCACCTGGATAGCCTCTTGCATGTGTGGGACAGGCGTTCCGGATGTCGTTTCCTAGTGGACACTGGAGCAGAAGTCAGTGTCATGCCTCCCAACAGCCACGAGACTCACAACTGCACACCAGGACCCGCCCTCAGAGCCGCCAACGGTAGCGCCATTCGGACTGTTGGTACCAGTTTGGTGCACCTCATGTTCGGCACCTGCAACTTTACTTGGAAGTTCATCCTGGCCGCTGTTGCGCAACCACTCCTCGGGGCAGAATTCCTTCGCGCCAACAGTCTGCTGGTCGACCTGCAGGGTGAGCGTTTGGTACATGCCAGCACCTTCCAAACATTCTCGCTGGGTGAGGCCAAGCTACCAGCCCCACACCTCAACTCTGTCATCACGTCGACCAACGAGTTTGCCCAGGTCCTGGCAGAGTTCCCGTCCATACTAACGCCCCAGTTCTCCACCACCTTGCCCAAGCACTGTGTCCAGCATCACATCCCCACCCAGGGCCCTCCCCTTCATGCCCACGCGCGGCAGCTACCCCTGGACAAGCTCCACCTCGCAAAAGAGGAATTCAAAATAATGGAGGAGTTGGGGATCATCCACAGGTCGGACAGCCCATGGGCCTCTCCACTACACATGGTCCCCAAGGCAGCCGGAGGCTGGCGACCCTGTGGCGATTACCGGCGCCTGAACGACCTTACTACCGTGGACCGGTAGCCCGTGCCACATATTCAGGACTTCGCTGCCAACTTGCATGGGCGGTCCATTTTTCCTAAGGTTGACCTCGTCCGCAGGTATCACCAGATCCCGGTACATCTGGATGACATTCCAAAGACGGCGCTGATCACACCTTTCGGCCTCTTTGAATTCGTCCGGATGCCCTTTGGCCTCAAGAACACTGCTCAGTCCTTCCAACGACTGATGGACGCGGTCGGGCGCGACCTTGACTTCGTCTTCATATACCTTGACAACATCTTGATCGCCAGCAGCAGCCGCCAGGAACATTTCACGCACCTCCGCCAACTCCTTTCTTGCCTGAGGGATTTCGGCCTGACCATCGACCCAGCCAAATGCCAGTTCGGGCTTGAGTCAATCAATTTCCTGGGCCATCGGATTGACAAACACAGCGCCACGCCCCTGCCTGCAAAAGTCGACGCCATCCACCATTTCACCAGACCCACCTCCATCAAGGGCCTGCAGGAATTCCTCAGTATGGTAAACTTTTATCACCGGTTCATACCATCCACCGCCTGCAACATGCGCCCGTTGTTTGCTCTCCTGTCAGGCAGAAGCAAGGACATTGTTTGGTCGGAAGAGGCTCACACCGCGTTCGTTGAAACCAAGCAGGCCCTGGCGGACGTGGTCATGTTGGTGCATCCTCGTACGGACGTCCTGACTGCCCTCACGGTCAACGCCTCCAGCACAGCGGTCAGAGGCGTTCTAGAGCAGCTTATCGAAGGGCGTTGGCAACCACTGGCATTCTTCAGCAGGCAACTTCGACCACCAGACCTCAAATATAGCGCCTTCAACCGCGAGCTGTTGGCGTTGTACCTGGCCATCAGACACTTCTGATACTTCTTGGAGGGCAGGCCGTTTACAGCTTTCACCGACCACAAGCCATTGACCTTCACTTTCAACAAGGTCCCAGATCCCTGGTCAGCACGGCAGCAGTGGCACTTGTCGTACATCTCAGAATTCACCACTGATATCCGCCATCTGTCTGGGAAAGAGAACGTGGTCGTGGATGCACTGTCACGGCCCATCGTCCAAGTTTTGTCCTGGGGGTGGATTTCGACGCCTTGGTGGAGGCACAGCGAACGGACATGGATATGCCCAGCTATCGCACTGCAGTCTCGGGCCTGCAACTGCAAGACCTACTGGTAGGCCTCGGTGAGCATACCTTGCTCTGCGATATCTCCACAGGTAGACCCCGCCCCATCGTCCCAGCTGCCTGGCACTGACGGGTGTTTGATTCCATCCACAGCCTCGCACACCCATCCATCCGGACTACTGTCCGGATGGTGTCCGACAAGTTCGTCTGGCATGGCCTGCAATAAACAGGTTTCCGAATGGGCCCGGTCCTGCACACACTGCCAAACCTCGAAAGTACAGCAGCATGTCAAGGCCCCCTGCAGGATTTTCAACCTACCCACCGGAGGTTCGACCATATCCATGTCGACCTGGTCGGCCCCCTCCCAGTCTCCTGAGGAGCGCGGTGCCTCCTCAGGATTGTCGACCGTTTTACCCGCTGGCCTGAAGCCATTCCCCTTGTAGACACCTCCACCCAGTCCTGCGCACGGGCCCTTTTGTCAACTTGGGTGGCCCGTTTCGGTGTCCCGGCACATATTACCTCAGACAGGGGAGATCAATTCACCTTCGGCCTGTGGTCTGCCGTCACCGACTTGTGGGGTTCCCAGATCCACCTCACCACCGCCTATCACCCGCAATCCAATGGGTTGGTGGAGAGGTTCCATCGACACCTGAAGTCGGCACTCATGGCCCACCTTAAGGGGCCCAACTGGGTAGACAAGCTCCCCTGGGTCCTGCCGGGGATACGCACCACGCCAAAAGAGGACCTGCATGCCTTGTCCGCGGAGATGGTCTACGGAACGCCCTTAGTCGTCCCGGGGAGTTCCTACCAGCCCCTCGGGGGCCAGAGGAAGAACCTGCCACGGCACTCGACTGGCTGCGCGAGCGGCTTGGAAACCTGGCCCCGATACCCATCTCACGACACGGACAGGCCCCGACCCGTATGCCAACTTCCCTCCAAAACTGTAAGTTTGTCTTCGTCAGGAGGGGTGCGCACCAAACACCGCTGCAGCGGCCGTACGAAGGGCCATTCTGGGTCGTCAGGAGCAATGGGTCTACGTTCGTGCTAGACATTGGGGGGCGCGAGGAGGTTTTTACAATTGACCGGCTGAAGCCGGCTCATTTAGACTTGGATCAACCCGTGGTGGTCCAGCGAGCGCGACGCAGGGGCAGGCCACCCAAGTCATAGTTTATTTAATTCTGGTTTTTGCGACGGTATTGCCAGTTCTGGCGGGGGGGGGGGCGGTGGGGGTTATGTAGCGACTCACCGCACTGGCATCAAACCAGCTACCGACATTGCGAACGTCGTCAGAGGCCCCGATCCAAGATGGCGCGGGGCCCTCCTTCTTCCCCATCGTTGGACTGGGAAAGCCCACGCGTGGGAGGGTCAGGTGACCCGCGCGTGATGTCAGCGCGGGAACTGTAGCGCGGGAAGTTTTCGGATATTAAAGGCGCACCGCGCCCCTGTCGTTCATTCGACTTCAGATTTCAAACCAGTGACTCTGTCCTCATTTCATAGTGTGTAGCTAGCCGCTACAATATATCCATGCAATAATTGCCAAAGAGCTTCCTTAACTATTCTGACTGACCCATCAGCTGTTCCATTTGAAACCAGATAATATGAAGGAACAAGAGGATGTTTCATACCATTCCATTTCATAAAGTTTGCATAACACAGTATATTGAAACTAAGGGTTATTATTATAAACAAGCTCTTTAGGTAAACCATAACATGCACATAGCACTCAATTCATCTGAAGCACATTTAGTAGTGATAAGTAAACATATTTTGCTTCAATCCATTCAGAGCAACTATTGATCAAGATCATTCTTTTTTTCACAGAAGTTTACATGCAGTTTCTGAGAAGGTCTGTTAGGCATGATCATGGATCAAAGGTTGACTACTTGGTGGTCTGTTTTTACAATTTGGCAAATACTATATTTGCTTGCCAGTGATTTGACATTAATGTCCAAACAGGGCCATTAAACAAAGCTTCTTACAATTGTTTTCATCCTGATTATTCTTGTGTATTTAGTTAAAGTCAAGTTTATAGTCATTTGCACAAGTCCATGTGTGCACAGGTGCAATGAAAAACTTACTTGCAGCAGCAACACAGGCACAGAGCATCATATAAGCAGCATTCACAAGAAAAATGCACATTAAGCATAAATACAACAATTTTTACAAGAAAGAACACAATTAGAACAAAAAAAGTCCATTTTAGTGCAAAGTGATCATAGTGTTGCTAAACTCTAACAACTAGGGTTGTGCCAGTTGGTTCGAGAACCGAATGATTGATGGGAAGTAGCTGTTCTTGAACCTGGTGGTGTGGGACTTCAGGCTTCAGTGTCTGCTGCACGACGGTAGCTGTGAGAAGATGGCATAACCTGGATGCTGGGGATCTTTGATGATGGATGTTGCCGCCTTAAGACAGCACTTCATGTAGATACCACCAATGGTGAGGAGAGATGTACCTGTGATATATTGGGCAGAGTCCACTAGTCTCTGCTGCTGCTTATGTTTCTGCCCATTTGAATTGCTGTACCAGACCATGATGCAACCAGTCAGGATACTTTCAACAGTACGTCTGTAGAAGTGACAAGCTGAACCTCCTTAACCTCCTAAGAAAGTAAAGACACTGGTGCACTTTTCCTGTAATTGCATCTATGTGCAGGGCCCAGGACAAATATAAAGTTTGGCCAAAGGAATAGTTATTATTACCTGATTGATGCACCCCAGATCACATGATAACCCACTGTGAGAACTGTGGAATTGTTTCAGTTTCTTGCCTGGACACCTGGGCACTCATCAAATTCTTTCCATCCTTTCAATGTCTATTCATAGACAATTTTCAACACAGGAATTCTTTTGTCTACAATTTCAGATGCAGTTATTGGAAAGTCCTCATCTAACTTGTAAAATACACTCTTATTTCTAACAAGGTCCTCGATTGAACATGATTGATGAGAGTAGGGCAGTGGATGTTGTATACATGGACTTTAGTAAAGCTTTCGACAATGTCCCTCCTGGTAGGCTGATACAGAAGATTAAGAGACACGGTATCCATGGAGATTAGATTCAAAAGTCAGGAAATCACATTGCAGCCGTCTAAAACTTTGGTTAGGCCATATTTGGAGTATTGTGTGGAGTTCTGGTCACATTACAGGAGGGATGTGGAGCCTTTGGAGAAGTTGTAGAAGAGGTTCACCAGGATGTTGTCTGGATTAGAGAGTGTTAGCTACAAGGAGAGGTTGGACAAACTTGGATTGTGTTCTCTGGAGAGTTGGAAGCTGAGGGGTGACCTGACAAAAGTATATAAAATTATGTGAGGCATAGATGAGGTTAGATAGTCAAGAGTCTTTTTCCCAGGGTGGAAATGTCAAATACAAGAGGGCATAACTTTAAGGTGAAAGGGAGAAAGTTTAAATGAGATTTACAAGGGAAGTTTTGTTTTTTTTACACACATGGAGTAGGTGCCTGGAACACACTACTGAGAGAAGTGGTGGAAGCAGATACCTTTAAGAAGTATTTAGATAGGCATATGACATCATGAGTCAAAGAGCCTGTTCCTGCGCCGTACTCTTCTATATTCTCGTGCAGCAGTTGCGACTCGGCATCTGCACTGACATTCTGTTCTAACTCCTTTACTTAATTATACGGTTGTAATGCAATTGCAGGATTTTGAATCTAATACTGCCAACAGTGGCTTCTGATACGACTGGTAAAAACTAATGTAATTTCTTGAATGCTGACATACACCAAGTGCTTCCTTCTCTATTGTTGCACAATTCACTTGCTCTTAGTGGGGGGAATGAAAGTGACTTATTTCTCATCCAATATCCATTGTGTGGCTTACCACTGCACCTATATTGTAACTAGACCATCACATGACAACTTGAACTTGCGTGTAGTATTGTAAAGGACAAAGAGCTTCTCTTGTTAATCTTTTATTTATCAAATGCAGTTTGATAAATCCATATCCTCTCACATACTTTTTCTGTAGGTAATGCTATGGTCTAAACACCATCACAGGAATGAAAAGAAATCATGCAAAATACTGCACTATCTCTGCTCTGTTATATTTTCAGGTGTTTATGCACTGGTGATGGCCTCTACTTTTTCTTTTGCTGTTTGTCAGCCATTGATTTTCAAACTATTCATTGCAAAAACATGCATTCACTTCATTTCACGTTGTGCTTATACCAACTTCTCAACACTTCTCCAGACTCAGAAGATTTTCTTGTGTTTATGGCAATCAACAGAAATTCTTGATTGCACAATTAATAGTTCACTTTTTGCAAGATCTTGTTCATTGTGACCTGGAAAATCTTGGGAAAAGACTTCATATATGCATGTTGATGGTAAGGTACTGTAACTCAATATACGGGTTTTGCCAAGTGAGTAGCAATAGAATTTAAAAATTGCAGAAGTAGACAAAGTGACCCCTCAAGCTTGCTCCGCCATTCAGTAAAATCATGGCTAATCCAATCCTTGCCTCAATACTTCCTTCCTCCTGTTTCTCTTAACCCTTGATTCTCCTGTACTCCACAAATCTATCTTTGCCTTGAATATGTTCAAGATATATCTTCCATAGATGTCTGGGGTATAGAATTCCAAAAATTCATAACCCTCAGAGAAAAGACTTCCCCTCATATCCATCTGAAATGGACAATTCCCTATCCTGTAAACATGCCCCCTAATTGCAGCTTTTCCCAGGAAGAGAAATATCCTCTCAGTACCTACCTTGTCCTCAGAACCTTATGTTTCAATAAGATCCCATCTCATTTTTCTCAAAAGTCAAAGTTTTCATTCCATGAATCAATCTAATCAATTTCTAAACTGCCTTTGATAAAAGCATATCTCTCATTAAACAAGGAAACCAAATATGTGTGCAGTACTCCAGGTGTGGTCTCAATAACACCATGCATGATAATGGCAAGATTTCCCTATATATTCCTTTGCAGATTCTGCGTCCACCTCATAATTCACTTTTCCACCTCACTGCATCATCTACAAATTTAGCTACAACATTTCTGATCCATTCATCAGTCATTAATAAAAATTGCAAGTGATTGAGCCCCCAGCATTGATCCCTTGGTTACTACATTAGTTACGGTTTTCCAAACTGAAAATGATCTACTTATCCCAAATATCCATTGTTTGTTAATTTACCAATTCCATTTTCCATTCTATTACTCCCAATACCACGAGATCCTACCTTGTACAACAAGCTTTTAAGTGGCACCTTATCAAATGCCTAACAAGCACAGAAAATGTTACAGCAGGACCAGCAGCATCTGTGGAGAGAGAAAAACACGGTCAACCTTTTAGATCAATGACCTTTTGTCAGAACTAAATTCTCTAGTACAGCTAGATTCTATAACTTTCTTCAGTGCCATTTGCTGTGAGTACTTTTTGGTAATCAAATACATTAATCTAATGGTTCCCTTAAGCCTCCCAATATTCTCAAAGACTCCTAATAAATACGTCAAACATCACTTCCCTTTCATATTTCGCAATGATTCTGTTTTATAGTATTATGATTTGCTAAATGTCCCTCTGCTTTAATAATGGATTCCAGCATTCTCCCCAAGGATAGATGTTATGATAATTGACCTATTGTTTCCTGCATCCTATATCCCTTTTTTCTTGAATAGGAATTACACTTGTAACTTTCCAATCCATCAAAACCTTGCTAGGATATCAGTAATTTTAGAAAGCAATGGCCAATATATCCACCGTCTCTGCATTGTTTCTTAAGCACAACACTATTGGCTGGTTAGTTTTCACAAGCACAATGTCTTGTTTTAGCCTGTTCACTTCCTTCTCGACTTGACTCTTTAAAACACACAGGATTGGTCTGGCATGTAAATAGACTGCTTTGCATCTGGTCTAATGCAAATGTGCATATTTTATCAGTGGAGCTTTCTATGAATTTTTCATCATACCTCTCTAACAGAGCGTAAAGGTGTGACTTTGAAGCATCAATACTAAAAACATTCTTACAATCCAATGTTGAACTTCTAAGTTTTGCTGCATCTGAGCATTCCAGATTGTCTGTGAAATTATATTCTTTGAGAAGCAAGAACAATAGGAACCTGTCCAGTATGATCACAATATAAATATATATACAGATGCAAGAAGAACAGTGTGTGCTGTGCTTAAGGATGCACTATTAGAAAAAGTGGAACTTTTCTTAATTCATGAACAATGGGTCAGCATTAAGCTTCCTGGAGCACAGACAAGTTGCAGGAAACCTTTGCCTATCCAGTCACCACAGTGTGGATCTGCCCCAGTCTTCCATTGCTCCAAGGAAGCATTTCCCCCCATTTTCTACATTTGACTTTCTGTGGCCTATGTGAGGGAAATCTTCATTATTGCCAATCTAGGGGTAGTTTTGTCCTTTCAACTGATCTCTTATATATTTAACTTGGTACATGTGTTATAATAACTCGTTATAGCTATAATGTTATTCCTAAATGAGGGTCTGTAACAGGCTCTTTTGCTGTTAAAGATCTCACTCTTACATACAGCAGTAGCTGGGCCAGATTTTGCAAGTTTTGTCTGGAGATCCATATTTCTCAGTGTAACTTTCAGTGTGTTTAGAATTTTTGCATGAATGCAAAAGTCCTGAATATGTTCCTTGAGATCCATTGGCGATTTTCTGGCTGAGCTCCGCTATAGATGATCACAGAGAAGCAACATCTTGCTGAAAACTCATTGCTGGGGAATCTTGCTCTGCATCCTGCATCAGATTAAACCTACAAGATCTGCAGCTCTTTCATTTGAAAGGAGACTGATTTTACAGCTGTGTTAAGTAATGCTTTTGATTATTTAAGTGTATTAAGTGATTTAATATAAGCTTTTAAATTTTTAATAGCTTTTTAATTTTGTTATAATCCATTTATTTTTGGATATTCAAAAGCATAAAGAAAAAGTGACACTATTGAGAGCTGGCAAATCCTAGGAGAGGACTTTTGCCTTGTCAAACATTTTCAGTAGTTATGTGGGAGTGGTTTACTCTGAATCACCCTTGTGACCCAATAATATCTCTCAAGATCCCAGTGCCACTCAGTCTCAAGCCAGTCCTGACCAGGAAGACT
Source organism: Pristis pectinata (assembly GCF_009764475.1). Taxonomy (NCBI): domain Eukaryota; kingdom Metazoa; phylum Chordata; class Chondrichthyes; order Rhinopristiformes; family Pristidae; genus Pristis; species Pristis pectinata. The sequence goes on from NC_067422.1 coordinate 5,043,135, forward strand.
ACCTTCAGGAATCAGAATCAGATTATCACTGACATATGATGTGAAATATGTTGTTTTGCAGCAGCAGTACAGTGCAAAGACATAAACATCTATAAATTACAACAATAAATAAATAGTGCAAATAAAGGAATAATGAGGTAGTGTTCGTGGGTTCAGAAATCCAATGGTGGAGGATATGGACAAGGTAAGTGTGCAATGTCAACACATTTCAGTGGCGGCAGGGGGGGTGGAATGGAGCAAATCTGGCCATTGTTTTATAACAGAAGTGCAGGTGCTCAAGTTTGCTTATTCACTCCATCAGGTTAATATTACTTACCCTAATACTTTCTGAATTTCAACAATACACCAATTCATGCCTCCACTCCCACTGCACTCTGTACTACCTCAATGCACTGTGTAATGAATTGATCTGTATGAATGGTATGCAAGACAAGTTCTTCACTGTATCTCGGTACAAGTGACAATAATAAAACAAAACCAATACCAAATTTCCCTAATACCCACATTAATCAGTGTGAACCAAAGAAAATATCCAAAAGTTTACATATTTTACAAGAACTTGTTCTTATTTACTTCTTCAAATATTCATTGTATCTTCTGTTACTTTATTGGAAATCAAAATGTTCTGATGGGAGAATACCAGGAGCCAGTGAAATGGGAATAGTTTTACACAATGTCAAAGCTTTTTAAGTTGGTTTGTGGGCATTTGTTGACACACACCCAATTCCCTCATTCCTTCTCTTGCATTTCTAAAGCACTTTTCACATCTCTTTCAGGATACCCCAAAGTGCTTTCCACCAGGCAAGGTACCATTAAAGAATAGTTACTGTTGTAATGTAGGAAATAACGTAGCCAAGTTTTGTACTGCAAGTTCTCACAAACATCAATGTGAGGATGGTCAGATATCGATTTTGTATTGGTTTAGTAGAGTAAGTGGTAATAAGTGTGATGTCATCATGTAATACACTTAACTTATTATGTGTATTGTTATGTGTAGTGCACAGACCAGGAAGACACTCCAATAAACCAGGTTTTAAGCTCCCCATGTCTCCCATGTCTTACACTGAACACTCCATGTTATCTCACTTCACGTCCTCCCTGGGTTACAAATGCCCGACTTAAGGACACCCCGTACAAATGAACAAGCATTTGAGAGACCAGCAGCATGGATTTGGCAGTTGCTGCGGGCTGTCCGCGTCTTCTGATGGATGGGAATGGGGTATTTTTGTTTGTCCTCTCTGCCCTTTCCCCATCCCCACGCCACAACAATCAAGGGCTGGGTCGACTGAGCAGAAATGGGAGCGCTGAGCAGACTCACTCACTCACAGAGTCAGTGAGGCCAGGTGGCAGCCGCTCTTGCCGTGCCTGGTTGCACTCATGTCACAGCTGTTTCTGTGATACTGTCCCACACATGATGATCAGTCTTCAAGAATGGAATCTGTTGTGACCTAGGAACTGTCTTTAGAGGCCGGTAATCTACAGGGTCACATACATGATACTGATGATGAGGATGGAACAGAAAAGAACTGAAGCTGCCCAAAATAACAATCGTCAGTTACACTGATCAACTATATACTCATAGTAGTTGGGCAAGTTTGAATACAGGATAAATAAAGGGTCAACTATAAATCATATAACTGTTAAAAGTGTGAATGGTGCAAGGTGGCAGCACAGACCTGTAGCTAGACCCAATCTAGCTACGTCAGAGACTAGTTTATGTTAATTCATTACGATTTAACAGGCAATCAAATTTAATCTAATTTATGAGTAGGCAATATTTAATGTTTGATCCTGTATATAAAAATCACTATATAAATGAAGATGGCTTCCAAAAATGCTTAAGAATTTTGACTGGTACCTAATGTCAGTGGTAATGCTGCAAATGGGCATACGATGGCAGAAATTGCTCCCGATAATAATGATTATCCATTGCTTATTCCAGTTTAGAGCATTAAATCTTGGGTGTTTAATAAGTTAAGTCAAATTTGATCGTCTGTTAATCTGCACACAAATTTGCCCTATAGCATTCAGTTAAGGAAAGCAACAAAATTGCAATGTGGAGACAGATCCTTCAACACCACTATGAAATGGTCTTGCCTGACTTTTGGTTTCTAGTCCTGCATAAAAAAGGGCACATAGCCTCTGTGTGTAATGCTACACCAGGATTACAAGCCAGAATAACATCAGCCAAGTATGTTCTCGATATAAGAACAACACTGATAACAGAAACCACGGACTTTACAAAATTGGAGCTGATGAGAAGCACAGTTTAAGCAGCATATATGCTGATCATGACAATAATGGAAAATTGAATAATTTAAAATTAAAATGAAAGTCAATCACTTGCATATCAATGGGAATGTCAATACAGTTGCTGGCTACTCAATTCTGGACAGAGTTGTGTTAAAGTTGTTCAGCAAACTACCATTAACATGATGAATCTGAAGACCTAGCCTTGAAAGACAGAAAATCCAAGGTCAAATGTGATATGCAATTTCTTATAATGGTCATAAAAATGAAGCTAACTTTAGCTGTGTATGTAAACAAACCAATGCTATCAGAAAATGATGGGCTCAAAGAATTAAAAGGAGACTAGAAAAATGTATTTGAAGTGTGAACATTCAGCAACTGCATCTACAGAAGATTGTATAACAATATGCAGATATGTATATATTACCAGAACAAAGCCCATATGTATCAAGTCAAACTGCAAGCCAACTTACTGCAAGCTCAGATCAATACCAGACATGCTGAAGGCTGAATAAGATGAGGAGTTGAACAAACTTGGGTAATACTTTTTTTGGGGGCAAAACTGCACAAAATGATTGAGTAACATGCATTACTGTAGTTCCCGAATCTAACAAAACTGTCAGACTTTGTAGGAAATATGTATAATGAACCATGTCATTAGATTTGTATGCTGCATTGGCAGTGGTGGAGGCCTTTACTAAGTTGGACCTGATTCAATTAAACATGGATAAAAACACCTTATGCTATTTAACAATCAACATTCACAGGGGTCTTTATTCATACACCACACTACCCTATGTCTGAAGTCATTACCCAAAATATTCCAGACCACCATGGACAAGATGTTAGGTTTCACAGTATTCATGCAATATTCAACACATCAGGCAACAGAAACAAAGATGCTGTCTGAGCTGCCGAGTATGATCTTACACCATTGTTGGACATTCTTGAGCCCAAGTCCGTAAATCCTACATTGGCAGCCTCAGGAATTCAACAGTGGGCCATACTACTGTCCTAATACAATTACGTTATCTAATATCAAACATTCAAACCAAATGCCACAGTGAATCATTTTAAAGATTGCTGTATGAGCTGCTGGTACAAACACAGAGAATGCAATATGCATCCTATGTAAAGGATAGCTTTCCTGTAACAGCAGTGGAAATAGTAAAATGAATGCAGAAAAATCCAGTATTAAAGCAAATATATGAGCACACTTTGGGTGGCTGAACTGTTTTAGACACAGATTTGGATGAGAATGGAAGCCTTTCCATCACAGATGTTGTGAGTTATCCACAAATCAGGGCTGCATCAAATGGAACCACCCAAAGGACAACAAAGCAGAAGAATATGGGAACTTCACCAAGAGTACTTGGGCATTGTTAACATGCAAGTAGTAGCTCGTAGCTTTGTCTTTGCATAGATGAGGATTTGGAAAAGCCAGCCACCAGATTACAGCCATGAGAACACCACTCCAAATGTAGAAGTGGCTTGTGAGGTCTGTCCAGCATGTCCAATGGGCCTGCTGTGAGAAAGGTACAGCTTCCTGGTGATAGAGGAAAGCTGAAGTATTGAAGTAAAGTATTAGGGTCATTCATTACTTCTGAATGCATAATGGGGGAATTCAGCTCTATTTTCACAATGTTTGATTGCACCTGTGATTCCTATCATTAAATTTGAACATTTTGTGAAATGAAATGGGATTACATCACTTCACATCCCTTTTATCATCCAGCCTCACTTGGACAATTTGAGGCATCAGTGAAAAAGGCACTAAAGAAGCAAGTCACGGAAAGATCAGGTGTTACTACGATTCATCAATTCATAAATTTTCCTCTGTGCTACAGACTGGCTCCACATCCATGACAGGATATATGCCTGCAGAGGTGCACAGAGGACTCAGGATATGCCCCAGTCTGGTTCAACTAATTCAGGAAGAGAATGTGGAAGAAAGGCAGTTGAAATACAGATTCAAAGTAGATTTGAATAAATGTATTAGAGCTTCTTTTGAATACTTGTAAAAGTTGGGAAACATTTTGATTAGAACTTTGCTCAGAAACTTTGGGCCAACTGAGTAGACTCCATGGTGGAAGAAAATCTGTATTCATTAAACAAGTGAAACGGACAGGTTAGATGGTGCTTGTCCCAAATAAATTGATCCATAATTAAGTCCCAATGCTTACTTTCTTTCCTAATTTCTGTTCTTTTGTGTTTGTTCAGAATATAACTGCACGTATTTCAAACACTTCACATCAGGAGAAAATGCAGAGATGTTCCAAATTACCACTCAGAAAGGTAAGCAACGACAATGCTGAGCTCCTTCTTGGTAGTGAGTTGAATTCGGCTAATTATTCTACTAACATCTTTATCCTGACAATCACTTGATTATTATAATAAAATAAATGTAGCACACAACTCTCCATATTTCCTAATTGAGGAGCCTAGGGTGAGGAGATATGGTTGGAAAATTCAAGCCATGCCTTTCAGGAATAAAATGTGGAAACATAAATACACAAAAGGTAGTAGAAATCTGAAATTCTATTTTGAAATTAACAAATGATTTAAATCTAAGATTGATTCATGCCAATCAAAGATATTAAGAAAAAGAGGTGGGCTTCTGATGTTATAACAAATACTAGCTCTAATTTCAATGAATGATGGAACAGGCTTAACAGGCTCAATGGCCTTCTCCTGTTCCTATATTCAGTGTTCCTAAATGGGGAACAGTTCACTACATTGAACCTTCACCAGGTTTTTCCCTTTCTGTTCTGAAGGCACTGATTCATTTCCAGAGATGCAGCAATTTGATTGATGTGGTAACCTTCATGGAGCCCATTCTGTTAGGATGGATCTCACAATTGAAAATGATTCCATGCTCCATTGACATCTAGTGCACTTTCCCAGTTGGCTCACTGGCTATAGTTCATTAGCCTTCAGCCAGTGTATAGACAATGTGGCTGAGCTCATGCACCTCAGCACAAATCAAGAGTCAAACCTACAGGTTCTCTGATCTCTGCTAAGTGCCACAATGGATATTTCACATAAGCTAGACTGCTGCAGTAAATAAGTCCCTTACATTTGAAAATAGGTCTAATGCCTTTTACATTCCTAGGCTATTCTGAGCCTTGTAGTACAAACTAATTTCCTAGGATCCTTTCATTTTATTCTGTAGCAACAGTAGAGCTCGGACAGTGGCACTCTCACATCGAAGCTAGATTGCTCTGGGTACAAGACACATTCCGGAGGTCTGAACACAAAACTCTATGCTGGCACTCCTATGCAGTCTTTCCAATGAGACATTAAATGGAGGGCAATTTCCTCTCTTAAGTTCACAAAAAAGGTCCCATGGCATTAATTCAAAAGAGAATTAGAATCCAGATAAACATTTCTTTTTCGATCAACTTTTCTAAACAAAAAACAAATTGCTATTTGTGGGATCTTGCTCTGCACAAATTGGCAACTGAGTTTGGTTTTTTTACAAGAAACATATTATAGAAGTGAAGTAATTTCCTAAAGTGCTTTCGGATGTGAAAGGCAAATGCAAATCTTTATTTGTGCAAAGATAAATGTAAGAAGAGGATTACTGTTGAGAGACATTTAGTTGAGACCATTGCTGTCACTTTGCATATTCACTGGCATCCCAGTATCAATTTCTCTGGAAGAACAGAGTAGGAATTTAGAACAGCGTGTGAACCACCCAGCATACTTAATTTGAAATAACCCACAGCTTTCCTGCCCGTTGCTCTTTCCACAGAGTACAGCATATCAGCAGCAGCCATTGCCATCATCAGTGTGGGGTTTATGATGCTGGGCACATTCTGCACCCTCCTATCCTTCAGCAAGAGACTGGATTATTTCTTGAAACCAGCTGGCATGTTCTTCATCTTCTCAGGTGTGTCCCTCTCTGTGGTGTGATCAGGTAGTTAACAGCAACACCTCCACTTTTGGGTCAATTTATTTTTGTTGAAAGTTTCTTCTTATTAATATTAATGCTCAACAAAAAGGGTGTTTCACAACTGTTCTGAAACAAGATGGAAAGGATACTACCAAATGAAAGGAACCAGAAAATCTTAATGTGTCAGAATTTGCTGAAAACCCCATGTGTGAACACCAGTCACAATTATGAACAAGCAAACAGCAGCTTTCTGTGAGAAATAGATTATTATGTGAATTGCAAATGGCTGTTAGTTGCTGGCAAATTTATGCCACTGTTTCTAAAGCTGCGAAAAGGACATCTCACCCTTAATTTCCTGTTGCATTTGATGAAATTGCTGCAGTTGCACATTAAACATTGATAAAGTCTGGTGATTAGCAGCATTAATACTCCTTTAATGCCACGATAATTGTTGATAACACCAATCAACGTCTCTGCTTATAATGTGAAGAGTTAGAAGAATGAAGTCACCTTCCTTTAGTTAGTGAATTGTTCTTGGACTATCAAAAAATACCAAGCTTTATAGTTACTTTTACTTACTTTCCCCCGTCTTTTATTTCAGGCTTTTTGCATCTGATTTGACGTTAGCTACCCCATTCAAAGCTCTCCCTTAACATTGCCTCTAGGTATTTCTCAGTCCTTTAACTTCAGTTATGCTGGTTGTGCAGTTTAGTCCCAACTGTCCTGTCGTCCCCAATGCGCCGTTATCATCAGCAACTTACAAGGCATTCCTAAATGTGCATGGATAAGTCTATCCTCTTCCCAGAGGATGTCATACTGTAGTAACATCCAGCCTTGGAAATAATGCCAGTCACTGGGATGTAATTCCTCACCCACTGGGTGAAAATTATCTATGTGCCATCTGTTTGGCTCACTTACTGCGATGGCTCACTTACTTGGATAGATAATTTTACTCACCAAATACTTGTCATAAATTGAACAGGAGGTATAGGTTGCATGATTTATTTGCATCCTGCACATAGTCATGACTCACTCAACCCTTCACTATTCATTTATCAAGACACATGTGAAAAGTGGGCAGTTTAACAGCTGTCCCTGGGGCAGGGAGCAACTGACCAGATCTCAGACTGGGTTGAAAGTCGTGACTCAGTTGACAATGGAGGGGTCTGGAAGATCATCAACTCCTCCTTGTCCTTAGGCAGTAGAATACTTTACAATGAAAAATCTCCCTCTTGTATCACTGTTTTGAAGAATAATCACTGGGTCAAAATAGTGAGTGCTGGGATGGTAATTAAGGCTGAGCTTGGTCTCTGAATGTGAAATTCACCCATCGTTGTTGCATCTTGCTCCTGACTCTCTCTGTCTGGCTTTATTTCAGGCCTATGCATTATAATCTCTGCGGAAGTCATGCGGCAGTCAGTGAAACGGATGATAGACAGCAAGGAGACCATTTGGACCCAATATGAATATTCTTGGTCCTTTGCCTGTGCCTGCGCTGCCTTTGTCATCCTCTTCCTTGGTGGGATCACCCTCCTCCTGATCTCTCTGCCACGCATGCCCCAAAACCCATGGGAGACATGCATGGATGCACCTCCGGAGCAGTGAAAAAGCAGAGGAACATCAACACTTTGTTACAACGGGTTTACAGGCAGGGATAAGGCTCCCAAATTCTGGAGAAGATTGTGATGGGGCTTCAAGGCGATATGTGGTATCAGAGTTTATTTCTAAAAAAAAAGTGACATAAATTATATATATCTGATTAACAGCTTATACATTTTTAAATAAAATGAGAAAAGGAAACTGAAATAAAAGCAGAAAATATTCAGGAGGTCAGCTAGCCAATCTGACCTGCAGAGTGTTTCCAGCATTTTCTATTCACATTTTTAATTTCAGTTTTCTAATATTTGCAGTATTTTGCTTTGTAAAACGTAAATTAAGATTGCTAGATAATGCTAAAATTCCAAAATAAAATCAGAAAATGTTAATTATTGGGAGGTTAATTTGCCAGGTTGGTCAAAGCCTAAACCTTTCAGATGGCTGATGCAAGTTTTCAGTGTTATTTAATCAATGCTTTTCTTTATCAGTGGTAAAGACTCAGAAAAAGTTGTTCTCCGAATGTGCGCACTAATAAAACACACATTTGGTGATGAATCTTTGGAGGTGGAAGGTGCAATAGGTATCTGTTGTGGCTATACTGTTTGGCAGATTGTCCATTTCCAGATCTCAGTGTTCGATTCACTTGAATGTAATTGTCTGATTCACAAAAGTGAAGGGAAAAACGGGGTCACTTCAGCAGATCTCACTGTTAGATTCTCACAACTGCAGACCAAACATTAAGGCTTTGAACAGCCTATCTGAATAGCTTTGAAGTTCAAGAAATTCAGATTTGCACAACATCTAATTTTCCTTAGAGTCTCTCTCTCATATACCCCTCCAGATTAATGGTTCTCAAGAAATTTATTTCTTAAAACAATTTGCTGCAGGTTTTGTTTAATGAGTATAAATACCCGTATTTATTATTGTACTTCGAAAAACAGATTAAATTGCAAATCAAAAAGTCTGCTCAACCTCACAGTAAAGCTTCACTCTGCTCAGTGTACTGTGTTGATATTTGTAATTGACTGATTTGGGAAATTAACTGCAATAATCCAATCCACAGGGTGAAATATAAATAAAAACACCACACATTGGATGTATCATAATCACCAAGTAAATGGACTATTTGATATCGTAAAACCACTTTTACACAGGAGTTTGGTAGATATGAATTATCTCTTTCACCTCCATTGTTGCAATGTTTTATTATTTCACTGTCCTTTGAGTTGCTGCATTTTCACTGCATGATAGACTCTTTGTATTAAATATGCACAAACATACTGAACCACCAACGGTGTTCCTCCTAGTCAGGCAAGATCCAATGAGAATGATGGAAGATATCTGGGCCTGCTGTTATTCCTGCTCATGTTCAGCATGCTCCAGGTACAAGTTGTGCAAGAAGCACTAAATGGTTAGCATGATGTGTCATTGAGAAACCTGGTCAGACCCCACTTGGAGTACTGTGCTCAGTTCTGGTCGCGTCACTATTGGGAAGGATGTGGAGGCCATGGGGGGGGGGGGTGGGTGGGTGGGTGCAGGGGAGATTTGCAGGGATGTTGCCTGGATTGGGGAGCATGCCTTGTGAAAACAGGTTGAGTGAACTCGGAGTTTTCTCCTTGGAGCGACGGAGGATGAGGGGGGACCTGATAGAGGTGTATAAGATGATGAGAGGCATTGATCATGTGGATGGTCGGAGGCTTTTTCCCGGGACTGAAATGGTTGCCACAAGAGGACACAGGTTTGGGGTGCTGGGGAGTAGGTATAGAGGAGATGTCAGGGGTAAGTTTTTTGCTCAGAGAGTGGTGGGTGCATGGAATGGGCTGCCGGCAACGGTGGTGGAGGCGGATACGATAGGGTCTTTTAAGAGACTTTTGGATAGGTACATGGAGTTTAGAAAAATAGAGGGCTATAAAGTCTCTAAGATAGGGACATGTTCGGCACAGCTTTGTGGGCCAAAGGGCCTGAGTTGTGCTGTAAGTTTTCTATGTTCTATGTAGCCATTCAACCTTTTGAGCCTGTTCACCCGTTCAATTTGGCCAATCTCCTATCTCAATACTATATTCCCATTCTCTCCCCTATTCATTGAAACTTTTTGCATCTAGAAAGTTATTTAACTTCTTCTTAAATATATTCAGTGACCTGGTCTCTACAGCCCTCTATGGTAGCGAATTACACAGATTCACCAACCTATGAAAACATTTCTCATTCCAGTCCAAGGTACTTTGTATAAAACTATAGTTTGGCTAATTTATATTAGATATACTACAAGATGACGAAGACATTAGAGATATTAAAATAACATTTAAGATAAAATAGCAATTGAAAGAAATTGTTTAGATCCGGTCATAATGATGGGATTATTTACTCTTTCACACAAAAGCATAGTTGCTGGACCAAAAATTTTAAAATAAAAATCCATTAGCCAAGGTTCATTTTTAGCTATGCTACAAAGTGTGTTTAATAATTTAAACAAAGATATTTCAGCTGAACTCTTCCTCTGAATCATACAGATTTTTCTAGTGGTCTGTTGGCATTTTGCCCAACTGTCCTTCATATCTAAAGTCTGGACTACGTACAGAAGATATTTGACAATGGGACATTAAAGATCGAGCCTGCTCAGATTTGCTGACACACTTGATACCAGGAATCAAGAGTAGGGAACATTCATAGAATTATATCGCACAGAAGCAGGCCCTTTCGGCCCACCTCATCCATGATGCCTATCTACATTAATCACAAAGGCACTAGGCCCGTATTCCTTTACGCATTGTGTATCTCTCTTCCCTACTGTTAAAATTATCAAGGTTTTGGTGAGGCCATACCCATGGTACCCTGTATGGTTTTGGTATCCTTACTTAACAAGATATGCTAGCATTGGAGGCAACCCAGAAGAGATTTGTTCAGCTAATTCCTGAAATGAGAAGGTTTTCCTATCACAGAGTTACAGAAGTTTGATCCATATTCATTGAAGTTTAGATGATTGAGGAATGATCTTACTGAAACATATAAGATCCCAAAGCACACAGGAAAAATCTTGAGAAATTTCCATTACTCGGGAAGTCTCTAAGAGGGGGCAGTCACTTAAAACTGAGGTGCCTGGGAACAACTTTTCACAGAGGACGATTTCTGACTGAAATTCTCCACCCCAACTGCTGTGGAGGCTAGACCACTGGTTGTATTTAATGAGTAGATAAATTTTTGAAAGATCTGGGAACCAAGGGCTATGTTGAACTAGAACAGAAGAAGAATTGAGGCCTATTGAATGGTAGGCAGGCTTGAGGGGGTAGTGGCTTCCTCCTGCTCGTATTTGCCTATTTTCTTGTGCACCCCACTCCAACCAGTCTCGGCATTAACGACCAATCTATACTCAGTGCCAATCAATCGAACCTCGAAATTTCCCGATCTGTGGGACTTGTGACCAAATCAGATGGTGCCATTTCCTATTAGTGTTACTTGCACGCTGAGCAGTAGCCACCTCTGTGCAATAGGTAATACAAAATTAGAATGATTTGTAAAGATTATATCATCCACAACAGTTATTATTTTGTGTCACTAATATTCCAGCTAACTATGAAGGCGGTGTGCGAGTTAATAGGTTGCATGCCATTGCCAGAAATTTAAACAATGCATGTATTAAAATACTTGTGTGATAATTATGTTATACTGTCAGAGGGTGGTCTTTATATTCCCCATTCTTTGATTGTCCTTCAGTCTTAACAGCAGATGATTTAATTTTATCTTCCATAATACTTGTACGCAGTCATTTGGGAAAAATGTTTCCTCATGGTATTTCTTGCATTAAACATGTAAATAAATAACCAAAAATGTACAAAAATTAAAATAAAATTAATCTGTAGCGTGGCTTCTTTTGATAACCATAAATGTTATGACTGTGAGCTCAGTCATCGCCATGAACGCTGCTGAAATGCCGCCGGAGCCCTGCAGCCGCCCCCAGAACGGTGGAGGGTCGGGAGGGACTGGTATCGATGCTTTGCTCCACAGTTTCAGCTCCATCACTGTCCTCACCGTGGGGGTTAACTATCAATTAAAGGGCTGTGCTCAATCGTCCAGCCAATTCAGAATGGTTATCAAAAGCTGATGGAGCGCCAATCTTCAAAATAAAACCAGGCCAACGGTCCCACAGTCTCATCATGCGGCCCGGCCGTAGGGAAATGCTGAAGGGAGCGGATTGTCCGGGACTTGCCGAGCCGCCTGGATTCGGGTATCCTGGCTGTGGAGGGCCGGCACTCCGCAGCCGACGGGAGAGCGGCCTCGAAGCCTCGACCATGCCCAAGGGCCCCGGCGCCACAAACCCTCGACCACCTTGGGTGGAGACGTTTAAAAACTATTTAAACCATTTAAGTTAAAACCACGCTAACAAATAATTAGTAACAATAATGTAAAAGTACTGACTTTTTTCCCCCTCACAGGAGCCGTCAACCCCGTTCACTTGGCCGAATGGCGAGTCCTGGCGCGGAGCGAACAACCGCACGCGCGCAACCCCGGCGGGATTTCCCGCCATCAGCCGCAGCCGTGCTCGGGTTCCCGCGCAAACGTTACTGGTTCAGTGCGAAACCTTGCGGGAACCCATGCATCTCGGGCCTGAATAAGAATTTTATTTAAGGAGATTTTGTTATTTTAGTTGTCATTTGGTGTCGTTTGATTAATAAAATTGGAAATAGATTCTTTACAAAATAATAACCACGTTTTAACCTATTTTTTGCTTAGATGCTAGAGTAGACAATTTCAAAGAGGTGAAAACTATTTAAAATTGTACAGACTCGATTCTCACTCATCTGGTGTGCAGTAGTATCTTGGTGAATTTAAAATACTAAGAAATAACAGGAGAGGACTAGCCTGCTTTGCCATAAAGATCATGGTTGATCTAACAGCCATTTTCCCAGCACTACCATGATGACACCTGAGAATCTGTCAAGTTGTGTTTTCAAGGAACATTGTGACTGAGCCTCCACAGTCCTTCAATTTCAAAGATTTCCAACACTCTGCATGAAGAAATTTCTCTTCATTTCAGTCCTAAAATGCCTACACCCTATTCCAAAAATGCAACCTTTGTCTTGACCCTCATCTTAGACTCCACAGCCATGGGAAACATCTTCTCTGCAAGCAGCCTATTAAGCCCTTTAAGAAATTTATATGCTTCAATTTCCTCTGAAATTTGCAAGATGTTAAAAGATGTCTATTGGTGGCCTTGTATGTCCAAGGCCACCTTAATTTTAAGAAACTCAAATTAATACAATTTATGGAAAGTCACAAAGATGACCAATTTAATCAGGGATGTAGCCAGGTTAATAGAAATGGGATAATAGCCCTGCAAACTATTTTCCCTCAAAGGCCCAATTAAAAGCCCTGACTTGTTTCTATCACCTCTTCAGCACAAGAAGCAAATTTAAGTTTGTACTTTGTTTAAAAAAAAGTTTGTCTTCCTTTCTTCTATACCTTTCCCTCATCATTTTGAATCTTTGACCCTGGACTTTGATGGGAACATTATATATCAATATCAGTTATGATCTTGCAAACCACTATCAAATCTCCTCAACCTTCTCTGCTACTGAAAACTAACCTGCTTTCTCTCTTGGAAAAACAAAAAAAATCCATGCAGATGCCGGAAATCTAAAATAAAAACAGAAACTGCTGGAAATACCCAGCAAGCCAGACCACATCTGTGGGAAGAGAAACACAGCTAATGTTTCAGTTCAAAGATCCTTTGTCAAAACTGGGAAGGAAATAAAAGCCTGTTAAGCTGCAAGGATGGTGGGGAAAGGGGGTGTCTTTGATAGGGCAAAACAGGGGTAAATCATGGGGATGAGCTGTAAACAGGGTTATCTGGTCAGTGAGTGAATGGAAGCTGTTGGAGAGTGAGAACATAGACAAAAGAATGTAGGAATTGTGAAATGCAGAGCAGGAAGGCAGGTCAGACTGGGCATGTCCTCTACTTCCAGAGGGGGAGGAAAAAAAAACAAACAAGCTAAGTCAGTACCACAGATGGATGGCTGATACAGACTGAGAAATCAAGTTACCTTAAGTTTTAGAATTCAATATTGAGAACAGAAGGCTGCCACATTCCCAGACGGAAGATGAAGTGCTGTTCTTCAAGCTTGTGTTGGCCCTCACTATAATACTACAGGAGGCCAGAGACCAATAAGTCAGAATGGGAGTGAGATGGAGAATTAAAGTGGCAGGCAATAGGAAGCTCAGGGTTGCCCCTGCAGACAGAATGCAAGTATTCTGCAGTCACCCAATCTGCATTTGGTTTCTTTAGTGTTGGAGGCCACATTGTGAACACTGAATGCAGTACACTGGATTGGAAGATGTGCAAGTGGATGGGTGTTTCACCTGGAAAGACTGCTTAGGACTCTGGACAATGGGAAGTGGTGAAAGGACAGGTGTTGCAGTGCCTGTGGCGGCAAGGGAAAGTGGCGTGGGGGGTGGGGTGTTGGTGGGTACAGAAGAATGGACCAGGGGTCGTGAAGGGAATAGTTCCTGCAAAATACTGAAGGGAGAAAAGAGGGGAAGACATGTCTGGTGGTGGAATCTCTTTGAAGGCGGCTGAAATTGCAGAGAATGAGCTGTTGAATTCGGAGGCTGGTGGGGTGGAAGACAAGGAGCTTGAGAACCCTGTTTTCATTTTGTGTCTGTCTCTGTGGAGAGGGCTGAGAGCACAGGCACAGGAAATGGATGAGGTGCAGTAAAGAGCTTTGTTAACAATAGTATGGGAGAAGGTTCAGTTCGAGGAGGAGGAGGAAGACATTTCAGAGGCACCTGCACCAGAAGTCTCATTACTGGAGCAAAAGTGACAGAGGCAGAGGAACTGGGACAATGGAATAGAGTCCTTATAGCAGGCAGAGTGGGACAAAGAGCAATCAAAATGGCTATGGGGGTTGGTAGGCTTGGTAATGGATGTTAGTAGCCTATTTCCTGAGATGGAGACAGAGAGATCCAGGAAAGGAAGGGAAGAGTCAGAGATGGATCATGTGAAGGTGAGGGCAGGGTGGAAATTGGCAGCAACATTAAAGAAATTGTTGCGTTCTGCATGAGTATAGGAAACAGCATCAATTCAGTCATCGATATACCAGAGACATAGCCCTTCTCCCTGCAGATTAAAAAGTTTCTTCTCTCTTCTTCCCACTTCTGACAAAGGGTTTTCGATCCAAGATAGATACAACCTGACCTGCTGGATACTTCCAGCATTTTGTGATGTTATTTCTCTCTCTCTCAGTTCTGATGATGAATCCTGGACTTGAAACATATACTGTTTCTCTTTTCATCGATGACTCCCGACCAGCCATTGAGTACTTCAACCAACTTCTATTTTTATTTTTCTCAGTCTTCTTTCCTCAGTGGTGCTTCCCCAGTTAATCCTTGTAGCAAATATCATACCTGGAATCATTTCAGTGAATTTTTTCCACACCCTCTCAAGAACTTTCACATCCCTTTTCGAGGTGTCATGGTTAGAATTGGGTGTATTAGTGCAGTTGTGGCCTGACCAATGTTTTGTAATGGCTTTGACAATGTTGGATGAATTATGCATTAAAGCATCATGATGTGAAGTTCTGTTCTCGGCCCAGCTGAGATCACACCTTGAGCATTGCTCCATTTCTGGTCACCAGGAAAGTCCTAAGGTATTTAAGTGTGGGACCCAATGAAGAGGCACAAGGCTCATCTCCAGTGTCAAGGGTAAGAGATGTGCAGAATGACTGGAGAGTTTTGGCTCGTTTTCAGCATAGAAAAAAAGAGGTGACCCTAATAGAGAATGTATAAGGTAAATCTGCAGTATAATATCTTAAGAAGGTTGGACATAAGCCAAATGAGACGAATTGATACTAGGTCATGTTTCTTCATATAAAGTGGTCAATGTGACCTCAAACTCCCCTAAGCCATTCTCTTCCCTTTAAGATGCTCCTTAAAATCTCTCTCTGTCACTCTGAGGGTTTGGTAGTACCTCTGAAGTAGTTTGACACCCATTACCATTTTAAATACATGATTTAATTGTGATTAATTAACGTCCAAGATGTTAGTACCAGCACTGTGTAGGAAAATGGTTTGAAATTTGTTGATTGTCTGGAGACTCTATGATAGCAATTGCATAGCACACAAAAACATTAAACATGCATCCCTTTCTAATGAAGGCTATCCTGCAGGATGGAGTTTGATGTACAGTATTGTTGAATGTAGACAGCTGTGAGCAAACGTGCTCTGTGCCTCCAGCAACTCCACAGAAAAAGGCAGACAGACAAAATACAATTTAAATATTTTAATACTGAACAAAAGAAAATAAAAGCAGATGGAAAGTGTTACACATTTCCTGACTGCAGCAGCTATTGCAATGCCCAGAGTAACAAATCAAAACTTTAAAAGTTGGGGGAAGGGGTGTTGGGGAAGGGGATGGGAGAAGGAGAAAAGGAGGAGAAAAACACCTGAATATAAAATGCCACCCAACCACTATCAGGACAGATACATTTCTGAAGATAACCAGTTAAGGAAAACTGTAATTACCTAAAACTCGTGAATGTATTTATAAGGTTAAAAGCACAGAGGAACATTGAAGTAGCACACGCTCATTGATAGCTGGATAAATGCTGATAACAATACTTAATCCTTTTCTGCGTGTGGGGGTGGGAGGGGGAAATGTTTCAAACAGAAATATGGAGGAAGTGATGTCACTCTGTAATTGTATTTCCATAAAAACAAAAAAATTAGAATATTAGAATTTCATGTATGTCATCACATTTTAATGTAAACATCAAATAATGTACCAAAATTAAAACTACAAAAAAGCTACGAAGTTCTACACAATTGTGCATCCCTTCAAAGAAAAAAAGCCAGATTTAAAAACATTTACACATGCATAGTGAAACCAAACAAGTTTTTTTCTTTAAACTAAATTCACACATTTTTTTTTAAAGTTAATAATCTACTAAGCACCAGCATATCTAGATTTAATCTTCATGATTCATTTTTTAAAAAAATCTATCAAATTAACAGTGAAACAAGTAAAGCTGTCAGCTTGACCCAGAAAACAAAAATAAAAAGCAGAGCATGTGATGAAGGTGTGCTTACGTCTTCTGCAGTGATTTCTGCCATTTTTTTTTAAAAAGTAAAAGCTTTGTGTCTAAACTGAATTTTAATATACATGTGTGTATGTTTATGCAAATATATATCCTATTTTTAAGTTAAAAGCAGTTTGTTTACAATAACACTTTACACAGAGTAAAATCTTTCAGTTGATCAAAACATTTCAGAATGCATTTAACATTTTTTAAGAAACTTTGCTTGAAATGAAACATTTTGTAGATCTCCTCCTCATGGTAAGCTGGCCATTTCTAGTACAGAATCCCAGCACTGTATGCTACTCTATGTCAGCGAAGTATTCTTAAAAAGTGACTCGAAAATTAATGCTCTGCTTAAAAACTTTTTTTTCCATTTTTTTCTCAGCTGTTACAAGATTTACCTATGCATATCAAAGATTTTTTTTGTTTTTTTTTGAAATAAATCTTGAATTTAGGAATCTATGATCAACTACAAAGTACATAAAGTAATGTAAAATATACACAGGATGAGACCCTTCTGTCAAAATGAAACAAAACAAAAACAAAAAAGAAATTTCCAGGAAGTTCTGTCAGAGAGTTGCTAAATATTTTTAACAAACTATATTCCTGACTGTTCTGACTCATTTTAAAATCTAAAAAGGAAACAAATTTGTTTTATTTAAAGTAAGAGTAATACCCATTGCTACCTGATGAACTGCCTATGCTGAGTTCCTGAAACAAAGATAGGGGGTCGCCATTTTTCTTCGCAGGCTCTGGTGGAGGTTTAGGCTTTGGCGGAGCCCGCAATGCATTGGCGTACGACATGACTGGTTTGGTTCCACTTGCTTTCTGCTGGCTGCTGGACTCTGCGATCTGGCTGTTAGACAGGAGCGGGGGAAACTGGCCAAGGTGCTGAAGCACATTGTAGTTGAATGAGTTTGCTGACAGCTGCGATACATTCTCAGGCTTCAGGTGTTCCTCTGGGGGTCTCAGATTCTTGGATTGAACTACAACAAAAAGACAAAATAGGTTAAAGTTGAGAGGAAGGAAAGAACACCTCCACTTCAATAAGCTGGGCTCGTTAACATCACTAATGTGATAGGCTGGGACAGTAGTGTAGCGGTTAGCGTAACGCTATTACAGCGCCAGCGACCTGGGTTCAATTCCGGCCGCTGTCTGTAAGGAGTTTGTACATTCTCCCCGTGTCTGCGTGGGTTTCCTCCGGGTGCTCTGGTTTCCTCCCACATTCCAAAGACGTACAGGTTAGGAAGTTGTGGGCATGCTATGTTGGCGCCGGAAGCATGGCGACACTTGTGGGCTGCCCTCAGAACATCTACACAAAAGATGCATTTCACTGTGTGTTGCGATGTACATGTGACTAATAAAGAAATCTATTCCTAAACAAATTTTCAGGACTCTCTCTTTTCCAACTGAAAAGTGTTTTTCACAGGTTAGCAGGAACAACAAGTTTGATAACTTGGAAATGGACAAGTTAACAGGAAAACAGAGTTCACAGTCATGCAGAGGGCGAGTAACAACCTCCTCTTGCCTCTGGGTACCTGATAATGCTCCTAGGCTGGAATGGGAACCTTGACATAACACCCCATACTTATGCTTCATGCTCAGTGAAGAATCCAGTCCTGCAGACCAGTGTAAATCAGGATATTAAAGACTGGGGGTTAAAAAAAAGGCCCGGGGAGTTTTGATGTTTGAGACTGGTGAACTGTTGCAGCAGTGATAACGAGCTTTGCCCAACACGAACTGACAGGATGAGGCAGTTTCATCAGCTCCTGTGAATGCTCATCTTGAGGTTCTAAAGCATCAGCTGCACAAGTCTGGGAGAATACTCACAACCCCACAATGTCGGGGCTATTGTAGAAAAGGAATCCCAAATTTACAGTAGATGAAAATCACTCTGATCTTGTCCCAATGAACTTATTTGTTCTGACCTTGACTCCATCCTTTCTTCCCAGTGCAGACTCTTCTCATTCACATCCGTTATACCTCTGATGCCTCCACTCCTCTGACAGTTTCTGATTCTCTAGTCCCAAGCAGTTCCTCTTTATTTTTGGACATACAATCCCTCTAACACCTCCATCCCATAACAGGATAGCCTGAAGGTGCTCTGCCTCTTCCTTGATTGGAGGTCCAGCTTCTTTCAACCAAGCACACTCATTTACCTGAGTGAACCCACTCTCACATTGAACAACTTAACTCACTTTCTCCAGATCAAAGGTGTAGCTGTGGGAGCCTCTCAGCAGTCCAAAACAATTGTTCCAACTCTCCACCAGCCACTCCCTTTCCCATTTTCTTATTCCTTCTCACCATCCAGTGACCTAGATAATTCTTCCGGATGAAGCAGTGATTTACTTGCACTTTTTCTGATCGAGTGTACTGCATTCAATAATCATGATGTGGCCTCTTCTACTCTTGGAGAAACCAAATGCAGATTGGGTGACTACTTTGTAGAACACCTACACTCAGCCTTAACCTCCAGTTGCACGTCACTAATTCTCCACCCCACCCCGACCAATCTTGTAGGTCATCCATTTATGATATTAGTTCAGTTTTTCTCTCCCTCCACCTTCACAACCTATCAGCCATTTCCTACTGCTCTGCATTTCAGATGTTAGATTCCTTTGATTTCTCTCCCTCTAAAGAGTCATTAATCCATCAAACAGATTACTTCTTCAACAGCTCTTCAACAACCATGGCCCTACCTTACTTGCGATATTTCCTTTGTCCTATCCACCTCTCCCCATCCTCTTTTTTCAACTTTAAACCAACGTGTTTTCTCTATTTTGCAGCACTTTGCATTGAAACATTAACTCTCTGTTTCCATGCCTGACCTGTTGAGTGTGTTTATAGTACTTTGTTCTTGTTATCCTTTAATTTACAGAATTGAAGCAGGTTCAAACAACATAAATGAACATCTATTAAATATAGAGACAATAATCAAAGGAAGAAAGACCACAAAGCCTTCAGAATTTGTCCTGTCACTCTGCACTACATAATATGATAGTGAGAAATACACACCAGCTGATTCCATGTGTGACTCCATAGAGCTGCACTTCACTAACCAATCTGAGTGTAGTGATGGACTATGTAGGGTATGGAAAAGACAAGGGTGCTGGGGCAAGGACAGAACTGTGTAACTGTGGCTTCTTCACACCAGATTCAAGTAGCATGCTTGGACTCATGAAAAAGAGAGATCACTTTTGCAATGTGCTGGAGGATTCATTGTACAAGTCCTTACCTTCAAAGCCCATTTGGCTCAGAACAGGACACTCTTCTATAGACTGTCTCTCTTCCATTTTCTATCTTGTGAACTGAGTAACACTGCCAATAGGCAGCATTATCAAATTAGCTCACAGCCACTCAGAAACAAGGGTGAAATTTTCTGTTGTACTTATGATATTTGCCATCGTTATCCACTTTGGCCTTTGTTTCCAGACCCATCAATGAGGTTGACATTTAACTCCCAAAATGCCTCAGTGGGTTGTTTGATTTACGAACAATTAGGGATAGCCTTTCTGCATTGCATGATTTAAAGAACTGTTGGAATTCCTATATGTAGTGGGGAGAATTTTCTGCTCATTTGGTGCTAAGTTTTCTGACAACTTAGAGTCAAAGTGTTGTGGGAGAGAAGCTGAACTCACTGAATGTATTAAATTCTACACAAATAAAATACTAGAGTACAGAGCACCTAGTTGGAGAGTAAAACTCAAAGCACTTTTACCCTTTATAAAAAATGATCCAGTTATAGAAATTGACTAATCTTTTTGCGTTTAACAAGGTTCCGCATGGTAGGCTTCTTCAGAAGCTTCTTCAGAAGGTCAGAGGCCAAGGGATCCGGGGAAGCTTGGCCGTGTGGATTCAAAATTGGCTTGACTGTAGAAAGCAGAGGGCTGTGGTGGAGGGAGTGCATTTGGATTGGAGGGCTGTGACTAGTGGTGTCCCACAGAGATCGGTTCTGGGACCCCTACTTTTTGTGATATTTATTAACGACTTAGATGAGGGGGTGGAAGGCTGGGTTAGCAAGTTTGCAGATGACACAAAGATTGGTGGTGTTGTGATAGTGTGGAGGGCTGTCAAAGCTTGCAGAGGGATATTGATAGGATGCAGAGCTGGGCTGACAAGTGGCAGATGGAGTTCAATCTGGAGAAGTGCGAGGTAGTACACTTTGGAAAGACAAACTCCAAGGCGGAGTACATGGTAAATGGCAGGATTCTGGGCAGTGTGGAGGAGCAGAGGGATCTGGGGGTTCATATCCACAGATCACTGAAAGTTGCCTCGCAGGTGGATAGGGGAGTTAAGAAAGCTTATGGGATGTTAGCTTTCATAAGTCATGGGATCGAGTTTAAGAGCCGCGAAGTGATGATGTAGCTTTACAAAACTCTGGTTAGGCCACACTTAGCGTACTGTGTCCAGTTTTGGTCACCTCATTGAAGGATATGGAGGCTTTGGAAAGAGTACAGAGGAGCTTTACCAGGATGCTGCCTGGATCAGAGTATGGATTAAGAGGAGAGACTAAAGGAGCTGGGGCTGTTCTCATTGGAGAGGAGGAGGATGAGAGGAGACGTGATAGAGGTATACAAGATATTGAGAGGAATAGATAGAGTGGACAGCCAGCGCCTCTTTCCCAGGGCGCCAATGCTCAAAACAAGAGGACATGGCTTTAAGGTATTGGGTGGGAAGTTCAAGGGTGATGTCAGAGGGAGGGTTTTCACCCAGAGAGTGGTTGGTGCATGGAATGCACTGCCTGGGGTGGTGGTGGAGGCTGATACATTGGACAAGTTCAAGAGATTGTTAGATAAGCATATGGAGGAATTTAAGTTAGAGGGATATGTGGGAGGAAGGGGTTAGATAGTCTTAGGTGTGGTTTGAAGGGTGGCACAACATGGTGGGCCGAAGGGCCTGTATTGTTCTATATTGTTTATAATATAGCATTTGTCATTCGCTTAATGTTTAATATTAGCATGTATATCCACATCAAATATGATCACAATTTCCAACATCTTCTGAAGTATTGCTATCTTCAAAATAATTAGCCCTCAAAATCCCTACATTTAATTTGCCAATTCAGAAACATTATTGAATTGTTGAAATGTAATATATTAAAATTGAAATTCCTTTGATTATAACTTGCATATATTACATTTAGTCTCTGCAGAATAGCACAGATTATTTGTTGGAGATAATGCTGTTGGTCTTGTGATTTCCTAATTCATTATATTCTCTGAAGGAGGCAGTCACTATTCTACGATCTTAATCTATTGTTATAGTTTCCAACAAAATCACTTTAATTAATTTTTCCCCACATTTCTGAATGTTGGGTTTTGATGTACAGGACAGCTTATTCAATTGAACTTAAGACTGCACATTTTTCCTACAGGAATTACTATTCTGCAATATTTCCTCCAAAAGCATACATAGCTTATTCAAATTTACAAACCATGCTTATAAGCTGACCTATAAAACATTAAGCACCACATGAAAGATTGAATTAACAGCCCAGTACTGCTACCCTTTGCAATGACCTCAAGCCAACCTTAGCTATAAATGCAGGTATATTCAATAGAATCAACCTGGAGAAAGATTTTTTAAACACCCAGATCTTTCATCTGAATATTAAGTATTTTCCACTTTCTTTGACTCAACTACACGAAGCTTAGGGTGGTTGCTTGCCCAAGGGGCCCAAGAATCTGTCACTTGGAATAACTGCTGAAGCACTCAAGCACATCTCTTCTGTCATAATTTTATAATTTCGTCTCCAGACTCTCAACCAATAAACAACACAGAAACAGGCCTTCAGCCGCACAATCTTGTTTCAACATTCCATTTAGATCATGGTTGATCTACTTTTTATTTCCACTACCCACCTGGGTTCCCTATTCCTCAAGATCAGTCAAAACGACTTGAATGAAGAGCTAAGCAGACTGAGACCAGAATTTGTACCTACTCTGTGGCACACCATTGCTTGGATAGCCCATTTAAGTCACCACAGCATAGCTGGAAATTTTGTTGGAAACATGTGGAATTCATGCAAAAGCATGTAATAGTATCTGAAATTAACTCCTTTTCCAGTGGGATAGGCACAAGGGGAGGTGGAGGGGAAAGTACTCAGCTCTTAGGTTAGCATTTCAATACATGGAACATTTCAAAAATCTTAGAGAAGGCTACAATACCTAAAAGGTCCCGTGGTGCTACTGCTCTGTTGGATCCATTGCACAGCATGTTCTGGAGGGCAGCTGGAGAGTTGGCATTCGCCCACATCTCTGGAGACGTGTACTTGTAAGAAGGATGGTTGTTGTGGTCTTGAAGATCCTTGCATTGACCAAGATTGCCTTGTGGATTGTTCGAATCTTCAGAAAACGCTTGAACAGAACTGGCTGAAATTCTTCTTTGGTACAAAGGCCTTCCTGGTCCTCTGGCTTCATACTGTTTGGGAAATTTTAATAAGAATTGTGCTTAGTGTTCAGTAGCATTGTCCTCCATGTCCTTTTCATTACAATTTATTAAGATCAAAATAATCCTTAAGATTAGTATATTTAGGGAATGATGTTACTCATGTCATTCATCACACAGTTGCTGAAAGCTTTCATTTATTACTAACAATTGTATACTGCAATAAAAATCAGCACTATATTGGAGAGAGCTGATTGGAGCCTTCTCTGCTTAAATTTCAATTTTTTATTCTTTTATTCGCAAATAGGATGTAGACTTTGCTGACAATCCCAGCACTTAGTGCTTGTCTCTAGTTGTTCTTGAATGAGTGGCTTGTTAGACCATTTCAGAGGATAGTTAATTGTCAACCATAACGGTGTGATTTAAATTGCACATTGACCTGACTGGTAAGGATGGTACATTTCTTTCCCAAAGGACATTAATGAACCAGGTGAGTGTTTAATAGAATCTAGTAGCTTCACGGTCACTACTGCTGTTGTTAGCTTTTTAACATCAGTCTTAATTAATTGAATTTAACTACTCCTGTTGTAACAGGAGAATCTGGATCATAAGGCCAGGCCTTTGGATTACTTGCCCATTATGTTACAGCACAGACTCCCAGTTAGATTGCAAAGGCGGGAAAGAACAGGGTTTGGCATCTCCTACAACCACATGTTCATTACAGAAGCACACGTCCAATCTAGGAGCAACAGGCAAGGCCAAATGGACAAAATGCAAAATAAGGAGATGGCATATGTAAGAATAAATTCACTCATATTGACAAAGTATGAGGGGAATAAAACCAGTTATTTTTCAGGCATTAAATTTAACTATTTTCTCCTTCCTCTATTTCAGCAGTAATTCCTTTAAACTCAAGCCACTACTGTAATGGATTTTTAAATTATATTAGATGGATAACTGACAGGCACTGTGGAACCATGCATCTTAAAATAACTACAACTGTATTTTAAAATTGAGTTGTGATACATTCATAGAATAAATATCATAATCAATAACCTTCTCCTAAATAAATGACATTTACAGTGCATTTGAGTGACTACAAGCTTTATTCTTACACAGACACACCAAAGAAAGGTTTATTTAATTTGAAAGGCATTTAAATCCTTTAAGTTAGTTTTAAATACCAGCATTTGCGAAGGGGCATTTAGTTCTACAATATAACTGAGCAGCTATTACAGGTTGAATTTGAAAATGGTTTTCTTTGCATTCTCCCTACTTCTTCTGGAAAATCATCCTAGATCTGTGTCCTTATTGCTTTTCAACTCTCTTATCAAGGAAACTGTTCTCTTCATTCACGGTCTCCTTCCTTGTTGATCTTAAACATTTTCAACAAATCACCTCTCAACCTTCAGTTCTAAGGAGAACAATTCCATCTTCTTCTGCTCAACCATATAATTTCCTCATCCCTGGGGCCATTCTACTAAATCCATTCTACTAAATCCATTCTACTAAGCCTTCTTGTACTTTTGCTAATGCAATGACCAGAATAGAATGCAATACTCTGGTTATTTTAATACTTATTTTTTGTACTCCATGCATCTACTTAAAAAGACTAGGATCATGTATGCTCTTTCAAAAAAATGTTGCTTTCTCAGCCCATACTACCACCTTCAAAGATTGTATGATTTGTCTGTTCCTACACCTTTAGAATTGAACATTTCATAGGATATTGCCTTTCCTTGTTCTTTTTGTTAAAATATATTTTGCACAAGTGTTAAATTTGTTCTTCCATATTTCCAAAGTGCTTAGTTCCCCTCAAATCTATTACAATCCCCCTCACTCCTTACTAAACTTCCATTACTTTGAGACATCTGCAAATTTTTAAATAATGCTCAATGCAAAGTTATTAATATGTAGAGAAGAAGTTGTCATAGTACTTGCTCTATCATATACTACTTTTGTTTAGCATACCAGAGAACTTCCCTGCTTTTCTTTGAATAGTGTCCAGGAATTTTTCACACCACGAGGGCATGGCTTCAGTTTAATATCAGTGGTTAGAATATTATACACTCAACTATGACTAATACTCATTTCAGTTATGGCAACTTCTACTCATTTCAACTAACCCAATGATATATACCTTAACAGCAAATAGCCAGAGTGAACGACAGCTTTTGAATTGCTGCGAGCCATCAATTACTCATAATGAAGTTTCATACAACCTCTTTCAATGCACTCTTCAGGTAATCAGCAGCAAATGATGTCAGAAAGGAAGCCTTTTGTGAAAATCAAAGCGCAGAAAACACCAGGCAATACAAAGAAACAGATGAGAGTTGGAACCACTAGGTTGAAAAAAAATCCTTCGGTATCCATTACTGATTCAAGGACATTACCCCTCTGTGTGACTCAGACTAACAAAATCAGACCCAGCTAGGCCACCACCATTTCAACAGCTGGGTCCCAATGGGAGAAAGAGCACAGTATCATTGAATTCCACTCCTTATTTATCTATTCATATGTAAAGGCTCAATTTAACAACATGGTTTAAATGTGTTTCTGATGACCTGTTAGTACTTACTGATCCATAGCCTGCCCACATCAAAAACTCTACTTCTTCCATTCAGAAGACCACTCAGCCCCTCAAGCCTGCTCTTAAAAATAAACTCTTGGCTTGTCTGACTGTAATCTCAACTCTGCATTCCCAGAATGACTTTTACCACCATTGCTTATCGTGTAGCTCTCTATCTCTGCCTTAAAATATTCAAAGTCTCTGTTTCCACCCCCATTGAGGAACAAGAGTTTCAAAGATTCATGACTCTTGGGAATTTTTTTTTCGCTGTATCTGTGAATTAAATGGCAGCTCCTTATTTTTAAACACTCACCACCCACTCCCTGAACCAGGTTCTCCCATAAGAGAAACCTGCTCTCCACATCCACCCTGCAGAGACCCATCAAGATCTTGCGTGGTTTAATTAAGTCTTCTCTCACTCTGTTGAACTTCAGCAGGCACAAGCTTAGCCTGTCCAACCTTTCCTCACAAGACAACCCAACCATTTACTGAATTGCTGCTAGCATATTAATATCCTTAAATAAGGAGCCTAGTACTGTACAGAGTACTCCAGATGTGGTCTCACCAATGACCCACATAACTGAAGCATACCCCTGCCCACATTTGCATTCAATTCCACTAGCTATGAATAATAATGTTCGATTAGCTTTCCTAATTACTTGTACCCACTTACTAGCCTTTTATATGTCATGCACTAGATCCCTCTGCAATCGCTCAGTTAATATGCTTTCTTTTTCCTGCTAAAATGGACAATTTCACATTTCCTAGATAATACTCCGTTTGTTGGATCTTTGACCACTCACTTCATCCATCTATAATTGTAGCCTTTTAAACCTCTATGTTCTTGTCACAACTTACTTCCCTACCTTTGTGTCATTGGCAAATCTAGCAACATACTCTTGGAGTCTTCATTCAAGTTATTTAATTAAATTGTAACACTTAAAAGTATAAGTTGCCATTATCTTGCTACTTTTATGGTTTTATTTGGTGTGGTAGTTTTGCCCAGTGCTTGCACAATTGCAATGGATTTAAAATGTCTTTTTATTGTTTGGTTCCCTTTGTATAATTATCATCATCATACAGTTCTGATTACATGAAGCCTCCAGAGCTAAATACAATGAGCCTAAAAAAACAAGTATCACGCTGTATGTAGAATGTGTGCACTAGACCATACCTGAGAAATGGGTACCACTCGTGGATATGATGTGGCCTTCAGCAAGGTTCTGACTGGAGGTGGGTGAGGGGGAATGGGAGGGAGTCGGTAGTAGGCAAGGGTAATAAACTTCAGAGAATGCAGTGAGGATGTGCTGGTGCTTATGACCTTTGAGTTGGCATCGCTGAAGGAATTTTTAATTTTATACTTAGTTTCGGTATGGAGGACACACCATAAGTGTCTCAGAGGGCATGAAAACACAACTGTGATGCAAGGTTGATCTACACTCATCCACAGTCAGAGATCATAAACTACAGTTTGTTTCTTATACAAACCATACATTGTAAGGGTCTTTTACTTTTTTTTAAACCATTGTGATGCTACATTTGAAAATATCATCGAATGCAAATCCTTTAAAGAGATGATGACTTTTAATCTGCAATTTTTATTTTAAAACAACATTGCAGCATCACAGGCTTCAGGGGATAAAGAATTGGCCTTTGAGTGAGTTCTTCATCCATCTCCAGAATTTATGCTGCTAACCCGTGCATGTAATAGCTCCCTTTCAGATATCACTTCCCAGCAGAATGACAGTGAGATAACAGCAAATGAAGTTACTGGTTCAGGCAAAATGTGAGGTGGAATTCTGCTTTTCACATTTCATTGCAGGTAAACTCGCAACATGAGCTTTGTGCTGGTATTTAAAAAAAATACATGAAAATATTCTACTGAAACAAAATACTGAACAAGACATTTTGCATAAAACATAATCTTTCCCATGAGAATGGATCCAAGTGAGAGAGGGGAGGTGGGGTGGTGCTAATGAGGAAAGCTGTCACAAACAAAGATTGGCAGGTATCCAGGGAGGTTTAAGAACTGGAAGTGAAGATTTGGAGAGTCGGAATTGGCAGGGTGATGGTACAAGAGACAGATTGCCCAATTCTTCCCAAGGCAATGAGCCGGGAGTTTCTTCACAGAATGTATATAATACTTGGGTCAAAAAATTACAGGCTGTACAGATGAAATGTAGAATAGCTGAGACCAGCAACGATTATCTGAGCCTACTCACAGTGAGTTAAGGGCCCTGATTTTGAAACACGAGAGCAAGAGCTTTTATGCTTCTATTTCTGGTCAGTAAAATACATGACATATTTGAATGTCTCCAAACCACAGTAATGAAAAGTATAATTAATTTTCTTTAACTGGAGTGCAGAGTCTCCTCCTGTAGGAATTCATTGCACTTCAAGTTCAATGTGCTTAGGTGTAGATTGTCAGTGCTGGGGTTTAGGAGCACCCTGACAGTGATGTGTACCCAGGAAGAGTAAAGTGTTGCAATTCTAGAAGCATTATGAAATCCCAAGCCTACCAGCATAAATCGTCGTCAAGCAAGGTCCATCATAACCTCTAGAGTGATGGCTTGCAGAACCATTTCACAAGGTTTCATTAGCAAGCCAGCTTAGTTGATAGGCAATGATGTGTTGCAGATTTGCTTGCCCAGCAATCAGTTTGTGGAGCAAATGCAGACACACAATATATACGTGGATATAAACAAGCTGTAGAATCAGGAAATCTAAAACAAAAACAGAAAATACTGGAAATACTCAGTAGGTCAGGCAGCATCTGTGGAGAGAGAAGCAGAGTTAGCATTTCAGGTTGATGAGCTTTCATTAGAACTGGTCAAAATTAACAAACGAGCATGAAACATTAACTCAGTTTCTCAGCCTGACCTTCTAAGCATTTTTGTATCTTCTACTTTTATTATGCGTAGATGTATTTCGGTCTAGTAGTTTATTGTTTGTAATACCAGACCTAAATATTTTCTACCAATCACACATCCTCAATTGCTTATGAGAAGTTAGGTGAGCCACTGCCTTAAACTGCTACAGTCCATGTGGTAAAGGTAGATCGAAATGCTATTGGGAAGCAAACTCCATAATTTTAACACAACAACTATGAGATATGTGTGCCAGGGTTCTGTGTGACTAGTTGGGTGGAGTATGCTGGCAGCTGGTGGCACTTCCATGTATCTGCTGTCCTTGTGCTTGTTCAGTGGATAGAGGTTGTGTTTGGGAGGTGCAATTAAAGAAACCATGGGAAGTCGTTGTGGGGCCAAACTTATGCAAATGATCCTTGCAATTTAACTTGTTGCTAATAACTTTATTCTTGATGCACAAACTGACTCTTGATTGTCAAAAATTTATCTATTTGGGAATTATGAATATCCATTTACTTATTCCATCAAATGTTATTTAAGACAGTAAGTATGTTACTGGGAAATGGTGAGTGTTGTGGGGCAAGTCACATTCTTAGCCTGCTCCCAAGACATTCAGACTCAGCAGTCCATCAGCTGTTGAGCATGTAAATAACTACCGACACCCAGAAACTAGGTTGAACAAGCCTGAGAGTTTTATTTAAGACCACAAACTAGATTCAGTTACCAGGAACTATAGTCTCCTCTGTTAAATCCAAGTACCACATCAATGTCCTAAGAGAAATAAAGAAGTAACTACTCCATTTGTGGAACTATGATTCACCTCACATATTTGAGAAAGCAAAACTAATGAAACGAAATGCACATGTTGCTGCACAACTATGCCACAAAGACTAGTTTTCTTCCAAATTTAAAACCTTCAGCTGAAAAGAGCTTTATTCCTTGGCCTGGAATGAAGCTGTAAATAGGCAGTTACCTCTTAACTCCCTGACTCTGAAGTACATTTACAAAAAATATTTCATTCAAGAGTAGAAACTCAATCTATTTAGAATCAGCAAATCATTCCCCAGTTCATTTGTGAAGCGTACATGTACACTAACTATTATGACTTCCAGCAACTGAATTAGTAGCCATATCATATTCCAGCTACATTAACTGCATAGTGTAACCGGACAGATTTAGAAATGAAGTAAATATATGCAAGTGCTGACGAAGTAGAATTGACAGCACCCTCATACTCAAGTGACAGGTGTGACATCCAGCCAATAAAATGAGATGACAGGTGCAAACAGTAATGGGCTTCACTACTGCCAAGGGCCCAATATTCCTCTCAGAGCAAACACACTTTTTTGCATAACAACCTGAATTTTGTTTATTCAATGAAGGATTTTATGAACAATCAAGTAAATGTATTTTCCCCAAGACAGAGGCTTTGACTGAAGAATATACTTAATATGAAAAAATTTAAATTAGAGATGTGGATGATTTAATCACAAGATAAAGCATCAACTATATTGCTTTGACTGATACTCTCAATCTCTGCATGTCCCCTAACTGTCATTTTGTTTAGTTGATGCCCAAAAGGCTTTCTTCATATTCCTGGTTTTGCATGCAGACCAAATGAATTTTTGAAATGCGTTGGGAAGTTTTTCTGTTGACAATAACCTTATGTCAAATGTTTTCAAAATAACACTACAGGGGTTTTGGTTAGGACAATGGATAACATAGTCACCTTGAGGATATGGGTTTAAAGCATGCTTAGATTGATGGAAGCCAGCATTCACTAGTGTGCTTTTTACATAAAATGATCTTGGTACAGTCTCAGCTCAGCTCTCCAAGGAAGGAACCAGTCCATCAGTCAGCAATGGCACAAGTCTCCTGATACGAGGAACAGCAAAACTGACAAAGTCAAGTGTTTGCTGTTGAAACAAAGCAGAGCTGGGGCACATTGCTGGGATAGATTGGAGAGTGCATTGATGTGACACTTCATCTGGAATGCTGATATTACATGGTCAAAGATGATTGATTTACTTTATTTTAGTGAAGAACGTTTTCAATATAAAAATTGCATAATTATTGTTGAACTTCCTTTGTCCTGAAGGCAAGCAATTTTGATTCCATGAGGATCATTTTTGTCATTTTGCATTTATTCCTATTAAGAATTCTCTCAAGAGATACATACATGCCAAAATGGTTGCAAAGTTTCCCTAAACTGTTTTGATAAGCATCGACCTGGTGCGGCATTTCTATTTCCTAACACTACAGAACTTTTAACTAGTAACAAACTTGAGTTTGGACAAGATGCAATCAGATAAAAGATACTACATAAAATACACTATAATAACCAGGCAATATAGGAGTATCACTCAGCCCACCACTTTTTTTGTTAACGAATGTCACTGTGGACAGTCTATAAAACCTTAACTCCTGACATAAACATTCTACATCTCTTTTCACATTTATAATGAGAACTACATACATAAACTGGTCATATGGTAATTATATCTCCTGCCTAGGAAGTTCCTCAATTTTTCCGCTCCCCACTACTTAACATGAACTCCAGAAAAATTCCACTGCTTATAATAACTAATTCTCTTCCTTAATTCTTCCAATGTTTTGAAAATGAATCTTAAATAATTCAGAGTAGTTAGAACGTGGAACTTGCTATCAAAAGGTAGCCAGCTGAAAGGGCTGATGAAATTTTAATGCACAGAGGTGTGAAGTTATATACTTTGTGGGAAAAGGTGTGGGATAATATAAGCTAAGTGGTACTGTTCTAAAACATGAGAGGAAACAGAGGAACCTGGGTTACGCATGCATAAATCGCTGAGAGTGGAAGGGCACGTTAAGAGTGGTTGGTAAAGCATGTGGAATCCTGACATTCATAAATAGAGAGAGTACAGAGGCAGGGTAGTTATTTTGAACCTGGGCAGAACACTTGGTTGGCCACAATTGGAATACCAGTCCAATTCTGATCACCACACATTTGGAAGGAAGAGAAGGTCCTTGAGAAGGTGCAGAAAAGATTCACTAGAGTGGTTCCAGCGTCAAGATCTTTCAGCTATAACACCAGAATGGAAAATCTGAGGTTGTCCAAATAAAGTTAGGAGACTTGACAAGAGATGTACAAGATCATGACTTAATTAGAGATATGGAAAATAGAAGGGAGGCGCTCTCATCAGCAGATGATTCAAGGATCAGGGGACACATATAAAATTCTGGGTGAAAAATACAAGGAGAATGGGAGGAAAATATTTAAATAAAAATCTCAGTAGTGACGATCCAGAATTTACTGCCTTTCAGGGGAGTGGAAACAGAATCAATAGTGCCTTCAAAAGGAAACTGGGGTAATTCTTAAGGGTAATGGGAAAAGCATGTGAATGGGACCCTCAGAAAGGCTCTACTAGAAGGCAGCAAAGATTTAATGCACTGAGAGGCCACCTTCTGTGCTATAAAATTCAATGAAATGGAGCGGCTGAAGTAAATGGCATGGACACATTGAAGCTGGAGAAGTACACGAGGGAGAAGGGAGTTTGCCAAAAGGATTGGATGAAGCAGGGTGGGAAAATAGCTTGTGTGGAATATTAATAGCAGCATTGATCAGGTTAAGGCTGAATGGCTGCTTCTGTGTTGTGAATTCTCTGTAACCATAACAAACTGAAAGCACTGCTTGAAATGGTGATTGAATGACATCTACGAACTCTAATTCTTTTATCTCCTGGTTTCCAACAACACCTCAGCAGAAAATGACAGTTAGTCTCGACCCCATATACAACACAATGGGACATCAACTAGTCCAGTGATACTAATGTTAGGGCACTCGTGAAGCTTCTGCAAGACTACAACTTAGTATGTGAAAAAAATAATTTAAGCTTGGTGTCAGAGGGGTAACAGAATCAAGTGGCTACAGTTATAAAAACAGAAAATGCTGGAAGCACTCAAGAGGTCAGGCAACATCTATGAAAAGAAAAATAAGTGTTAACACTTCAGGTCTTTTTCCACGAGGCTGCCTGATCTGTTGAATATTTCCAGCATTTTCTGATTTTAATTAAGATTTCCAGCATCTGCAGTGTTTTTTTTTAAAAAGTTTCATAAGCTGCCATCATTGCGAACGTTGGGGGTATTTAAAGGGAGTTGAAAAAATTAAAAATGCACCTTAAGATTTGGCCTGCAAAGTAAAACAGATAGAGTACACCACAGTAAAGTGATGCAATTGAACTTGAATTCCCATCAACTGCTTACAGCTTGCCAAGACAATGTCAACAGTCAGACAGAAATTATTACTGTGTTTCCTCTGCATTCGCCTGAGCTGAGAAATTCATGTAGTACTCACAGCTTGCACATGTAATTGGGACAGACCTTCCCACCATTCTCCAAGCAGCTGTGACAATTTTTTTTTTATTTAGCAGTCTGATAACTGGCTGAGGGTAGTTCAAAAGGAATCATGACATAGCGTAGGAGACTCAATCACTACGGAGCCCATTTAAATCTTTGCATCTTAATTTAGTTACCTGGTGTAAGACTGATGTTATAGATCATTGCTGCTGCAGAAATTCAATGGAACAGCAATAGAAAGAAGGCAGATTCTATAATGATATAGCTGGCTCTGAATGTCAATTTCTCAACAGACAAGAAAATGAAAATTTCTGAACATTTCTTTCCCAATCTCCTCTTCTGTCAGCACAAAGATTGGTGGAAGTGGTTACTGCGTGGTCCTTATGGAGACAAAGTGCTGTCTTCACTCTGAAGATGTACTTCATTGCATTTTTATGGCATTACCATTGCCCTTGATAAAACAGATTCTGAACAGACGCAGCAGCTCAAACATGGGGCCCTTTGGACCACTAGCAGAACTATACCTTAAGGTCTGGCATGTGACTCATTCTACTTCTATAAACCTAGGGGACAATTTGGTTCAATGCACAATGTAGAAATGCATGTTAGGAACAGCATGAGACATAACTAAGTATACAGAATTAAACTGATGTTTTAAAATGGCCATGCAAAAGAGCAGAAGCAGTAGTTATACAGAATCTTAGCATCCAACCAAAGCTCTGAAGTCCTGCTGCACCCAATAGGAAGCAGCAGCTCCACGAGCTTCTCATCCTCAATGAGGGACGAGCCCAGCACTTGACTGTATTAACAAGGTTGAAATATATATATATAGGCATCTTCAGCCACAAGTGCTATGTGAAGGACCTACTCTTGGCTTCATTCCCACCATCACAGAAGCAAGACTTCAACAATTTTAATTCACTTCATATAATATCAAGAAACAAATGAGTGTCAAAGCTCTCACCCTGATAAGATGCAGCCATAATAATGAAATGAATAAAAATTTATGTCCCAGAACTAGTTACACCTTTAATAATAGAATTCAATTACAATCATAACAAAGGCATCTACCCAACAAAGTAGAAAATAGCCCAGGTGTAATCTTGTCCACAAAAAAATGACGAAATCCAATCTGAGCAATTATCGCCCCACCAGACTACTCTAATAACAAAAAACCTTGACTGACCAGACATTCAGGTGAGTGTGTGTAGATCAGAGGTTGTATATTGCCATTGAGTGATCAGCTCCTAACTCCCCAAGACACAATTTAGAAGTGTGATGGAATCTCTCCACTTTCTTTGACATTGTAATTCAACCAACAGTCGAAATAGCATCCAGGACAAATCAGCCTAGTGCCAAAAAATTTTCTTTAACTGCCCCTGGCTGAAGGTGTCCGTATCCGTTTCAGTCTTGTCATTAAGGACCCTCACCATCTGGGACATGCCCTCTTCTTCTTATTTATCACTGGGGAGGAGGTACAGGAGCCTGAAGACCCACACTCAATGATTAAGAAACAGCTTCTTCCTCTCCACCATCAGATTCTTAAATGGTTCATGAATCCATGAACTACCTCGTTATTCTTACTTTTTGCACTATTTATTTATTTTTGTAATTTAATGTAATTTTATGTCTTTGCACTGTACTACTGCATAACAACAAATTTCATGTCATTTAAGTCAGTGATAATAAATCTGATTCTGATATTCATCTGCTGGGCTCCACCAGCATTAAATAAATTATGAAGCAGTATTGCTGGCTACAGAGCTAAGTCAGCCTGTCAGACATCCACTTTACAGCAGAATCACTGGGGCACTCTGAATGCAGTCTGCATCATGCAAGAGATTCACTGCAGCCTCTTGCCTGGTGTCCTCTGAAAGCATCTCACAAACATGTGCAACAAGCTGTCACCAACAAGTTCCGCTCAAGGGTATAAACCATCCAACGTAGAAATAGGCTCCCATTCTTTCATCATTGCTTGGTCAAAATCTTAGAATTCCTTAGCTAACAGCACTGTGGGGGAATGCGTACATTACAAGGCCTGCAGGGATTGATTACAGCCTTCACAAAGGGAACCAGCAATGTCCACATACCAGAAATCAGTAATTCTCAAAACAGCCCCGTCAATGACAAAGTCAAGTCAAGCACAACAGATATCCCCTTTACAGCAGAAGCCAATGAATAACAAATCAGGAAGTAGGATTCTTCCTTGATTTGGTAAACCCACCCACCTCACACCAAGGGATGCTGAGGCTATACATACTGACGTGGGTAACATAAATTATCTCTCTGCCTCAGCTCATTCCGGACAATGCTGCTGGAGGGCTTCATGTGAAATATTTTTTCCTTAATTCCATTCTTTCATTCCGATCTCCATTCATTTGGACACGGTATCAATTGCCCATATTTGAATACCAGCTCCATGCAAGCATCACTGATGGAACATTTCTTTCAACTGATGACACACTTCAGCAATCCTTCTTGGCACTTTCAAATTTCTAAAACATATATTTTACAGAGAATTTTTTGGAAACTATAACACTTCT
This sequence comes from Pristis pectinata, assembly GCF_009764475.1. NCBI lineage: Eukaryota > Metazoa > Chordata > Chondrichthyes > Rhinopristiformes > Pristidae > Pristis > Pristis pectinata. Next base: position 5,078,642 of record NC_067422.1, read on the forward strand.
TGCAAATAAAAAAGCATAATTCTATGCATCACAGTTAAACCATGTTTCAGAAAACTCTACTGCAGGAACAGTATTTTAAAGAATATATTTTATGCAAATCAACCCTCTTGCAGCTCCTTCTGTCCGTCACGTCCTTGCACATGGACAAAATCATCTTCATTATTTATATTGCACTGAGATTTATTTTCACATTGACAGTGATGTTGAGACTCTAGTTAGTTCTCTAAGAAAACAGGGTTCAACTTCTCACATGTGACAAAAATGAAAGCATTTGACAGAAGGAAGGCTCGTTATTAAAATATACATTGATCAGCATGAAATTCACAGAAAGAGAAAACCTTGAAATAAAAGACTCTTGGTCGAGTTGCTGGAAAAAACTGTTCATGTGGTCAAAAGACAAGAGCTTGACTATTAGAGACCGAGAAATTTTTTTCTTAGGAATCAAACCTCTTACGTTCTCAACATTCTCCAAAAACAAAAGTTAGCTCCAAAGAAGTGATTCCTTGAAACTAAATGAAGAGATTAAAGAGTTTCAGATTAAAGGAGGCTTATAAAGTTATCAAGAGTGATGTTTTAGGCTTCAGAAAGTTTCAGAAATCAGCAAAGGATGACTATTAAAATTTTTAGTCAGAAAGCAGAATGAGAATAACCAATTAAGAAATGCTAAAAGATATCAAGAGCAGCAGTTGAAAGTGTAGGTTCCTGTGAGTTAGAGGCAGGAGGAATTATAATGGAAATAAGGTAGTGTGTTATATATTCAAAGTTATTGAGCTTAAAGTAACATTAAAATAGCAGTACTGGAGAAATTAATGGGACTAAAAGCCATCAAAGCCTCTTTGCATCATGGCCCCCGTTTTAGAGTTTTAAAAGAGGTGTCTGTAGAAACAGAGAATGCAAAAGCAATGATCTTTCAAAATTCCTAGATTCTATAATGGTGTCGATGGAATGGAACGTAGCAAATAAAACAGACTTAATCAAAAAAGGGGAAGAGAAAATATTAAAGTACAAACCTGTTAACTTGACAGAAGATGTGATATGTTGGAATGGTTATAAAGGTATTTTTAAGAACATAATTAGCAGGAGGAGGATAACTGACCCTTCAAGCTTTGCCAATCGTCAGGACCATGGCTGATCTTCCATCTCAACTCCACTTTCCTATATCAATTGAATCCCATACGTATATCCAGAAATCTGTTTTGAATGACATAGCTCTCCGGATTACAGAATTTCATAGTTTCACCACATGCTGCATGAAGAAACCTCTTATCTGATCTCTAAATGGCCTACCCCTTACTTTGAGACTATGCCGCCTGCTACTAGACTCAGCGAGACAGGGAAAATATCTTCCCTGCATAGACAGTGTAAGAATTTTGTAAACATCAACTAGATCACTATTTATTTCTCTAAACTCTAAAGATTACAGGCGTAATCTAATCATTTCCTTTTCACATGGCCAGCCTGCCAACATTGGAACCAGTCTGGTGAATCCCTCTATGCCAAGTACATCTATTTTTTGGTAAGAGCAGAAAAACTGAACACAATACCACAGGTGCGGTATCACCATGGCCCTATATGACTGCAGTAAGGCATCTTTACTCCTGTACTCAAATCCTTTCGTAATACAGACCTTCCTAATTGTTTGCTTCATCTGAACATAAGCTTTCAGTGACTTGTGTACACTTAGGTGCTTTTGAACAACAACATTTACCAGTCTGTCACCACTTGCTGCTTTAAAGCTGCTGCCTCAGGTTTTATGTTGTGCTCTCTGAAAAGACTCTGAGGGACTCTTGTAATATACAGCTGTGTTTGCCTGCAGCTGCTAAAGTTTGTGTGAATTTGTTCAGCACTTCAATTCACAGTCAAGCAGAGAACCCAGAATGGATACTAGTGATAAAGATGGAATATAGTTGAAAATCCAGACTCTAGAATGTGAGACTGAGTTTGAAAATATTGTAAGAAAGCATGCCACATCCAGGGAGCTGACCCAGGTGCAACTGATTAAGCTGCACACACACGAAGGAGCTCAAGCCAAGCACAGGCTGGATACATTTGAAAGGCTGCTGGATATGACAAGATGTGGGAAGCAATTAACATTTAGAAAGAATGGAGATGTTCTTCTGCACCAATTGCGTCACACAATTAGTAGGAAAAAATATTGAGGAGCAAAATGCAGCAACCTGTGAGCATGTGAAAGCAATACTTTGGGTACGTAGAACAGTACCGCTTAGCTCTTTGGCCCACGATGTCTGTGCTGACCATGATACCAAACGTAACTAATCCCATCTGCCTGCACACAATCCATATCCCTCCATTCTCTGCCTGTTTCTGTGTCTGTCTAAATGCCTCTTAAGCACCACTATTGTGCCTGTTTCCACCCTGGCAGTGCGTTCCAGGCACCCACCACTGTGTAAAAAAAAAACTTGCCCCGCACATCTCCCTTAAACTTTCCCCCTCTCTCCTTAAAGCTATGCCCTCTAGTATTTGGCATTTCTACCCTGGGAAAGAGACTCTGATTATCTACCCTATCTATAATTAGGTTTTGGCTCAAATGCCTACAGGACACTGGTTAATCTAGTAACACTATGCCAAACAGATGAATTTAACAAGGTGTAGGAATCCCACAGAACCATTTTAACCCCACACCTCAGGAGGCTAAAGAAATTTGGTTTTTTCCCTTTGACTCTCACCAACTTTGACCAATGCATATAGAAAGCATCCTATCTGGATGTATCACGGCTTGGTACGGCAACTGCTCTGCCCAGGACCGCAAGAAACTGCAGAGAGTTGTGGACACAGCCCAGCGCATCACGGACACCAGCCTCCCCTCCTTGGACTCTGTCTTTACCTCTCGTTGTTTTGGTGTAACAGCCAGCATAATCAAAGACCCCACCCACCCAGGACATTCTCTCTTCTCTCCTCTTCCATCGGGTAGAAGATACAGGTGCCTGAGGGCACGTAACACCAGACTTAAGGACAGCTTCTACCCCACTGTGATAAGACTATTGAACGGTTCCCTTATACAATGAGATGAACTATGACCTCACAATCTACCTTGTTATGACCTTGCACCTTATTGCACTGCACTCTCTATAGCTGTGACACTTTGCTTTGTACTGTTAGTTTTTTCACCTGTACTGCATCAATGCACTTTGTACTAATTCAATGTAACTGCACTGTGTAATGAATTGACCTGTACGATCGGTTTGCAAGACAAGTGACAATAATAAACCAATACCTTCAGAAGTATTCAGAAGATTTAAATTTAGCATGCACAGCCAGAGGCCCAGGAAGATACCACCAAATTCAAGAATCTATCATGCCCCAGTAACTCTGATGTGTTCTCGGATCATGCGCTATGAGATTGATTTATATGTAACATCGCTAAACATATTCATGTTTAAATCACTGGAGTTTAAATTTGGGAAAGCGTGCAGAAGAGTAAGCACTTTTGAAATGTCGCCAAAAACTGAGGAGTTTTGGTTGGTTTACAATGCAGGCATCCTGCAGCCATGAGCTTAGAACCACCATATGATCAGAGTGCTGAGAAGCACATGCTGTAGTACCAATATCACTTAGTGAAGAGGTGAGACACCCATTGAGAAAAGTTCATTATAGTTCCAATAACTAGGAGCAATGTTATTCTCTGCAATTATCTGGGAAATGCTGAAAATCTAGGTGAGATGGGGTACACCATTTTCTGGATGGAAAAGCCATATCAAGTGCAGCATCTACCTTCAAAGAGCATGATAGCAAAGTCTTTGAACATTGAGGGAGAGGTGATAAGCAAGCAGGTGAAAGATTACCACATCTATGGGAATGCAGAGATCAGGTTACAATCAGATCAATCATTATCTTTTGAAGTGGCTCAGTAGGCTTGATGGGGTGAGTGCCTTACTCCTGCTCCTAATTTGTAATTTTCTATGACAACAATAAAACTGAACTGTCAATAACTGTGGCGGACCATACCCAAAGATCCAAACTGGATCAGAGCGCCTTGGAGCAAGGATATTCTGTCTGAGTACCATGTCTGGTGTGGCGGGAGGAGAAATGCAAACAGATAAGTTCCTTTTACCTCCAAATTTAGCTCCTCTGCCCTGACTGTGTACTGCCAAGAGGGAAAGCACAGACAGTAAGGAAACCTACTGCTTGGCAGAGAAGCAGAAGAGCAGATTAGAAAGCATAAGGGACAAAACCGGTAGCCAGGGAGAACTTGGTGATCTGTACTAAATTGAAAGGTAGGAAAGTGACAGACACCCACGTGAAAGAACAACGCAAGACAAAGTTGTTATAAAATTTGAAAATGTAATGGACACTGCACAGGAATTCAAGGAACAGTGGCTGTGATGTGGAAGAAAGTGGATGCTGATGACGATAAGGTGCCCTAATTTGTTGGAAATCTGAACTCTGGAAAGTACTGAATGACTTTTTCATTGTAAATAAAGGAACTTCCAATTGATTCTGGATAGTGTTTCAGAGAATTTGGTTATGTCGACTTTGAAAGTGAGGAACAACTGAAGAGGCATAGAAGCTCAAAGGGAAAAAAATGTTGTGACTGGTCTTAAAACAAAGCACACAGCAAGTAATCCAGGCAAAAGACAAATGATTTGCTGCATATTGTTAAGGATCTTCCATACAATGTAACACAGGATAATCACAAAGAAATCTTCAAAGATGTTATTGGTAGGAGACTTCCTATCGCTTATCTAGTTCAGGAACTTGAGGCTTTGTATATACTGAATTTAAAATAGATGCAGAAACACACTGAAACAGAAACAACACATTAATGTCCATCACTGTTGACCTCACCGACAACGAGAGTTCAAGGCAAAATAGGAGCTAAAATAGCATGGGTCACACTCTTGCACATTAAACAACCTCACACATTCTAACAGAAATAGCTGGTTAGAATGTTCTTGAAAGAGCATCATATATCAAAAGGCCTAGGATGCCAAACAAAAAAGGAATTACAATTGTCACATTTCAATCTATTGAGGTTATTAAAAAGATCCTGCAATGTTACACCACCACCCAAACTGACAAGAAAATTGAGGTTGAAGTTCCTCAGGGAGAACAAGGAGGCAATAATGGATCTTGCTAGAGACTCGACACAATGCAATAAAATTGCTGAAGAAGTTGAGAGCAGCAGAAGAGAGGGAGGATGAACTTCCAGCAACTTACAAGATTTTGGCTTTGAGGACCTTGCATCTGAAGATGATGCAAAATCATTTGAAATAATAATGTAAAAACCTAAGAATGTGAAACCACACACGGCTGTGCATGACCCACGTTTTTGAGGTAATAAAACAGTCACAGAACCAGATCAAGGGACAGGGAGAGTAGCATGGGAAAGGGACACATTATCACTACTTGCCCACCTCATCTACAGTATAGTTACGATGAAGTGGACAACCAAAGGCATCCTTGTCCACCTCATCTTAACTATACTGTAGATGAGGTGGACAAGGATGCCTTTGGTTGTCTCCTTCAGATGGACATTAAACACCAGCTTTGGATTTGCCAGTGATTATGACATTCAGGCTAAATATGGACAAGGACAATTAGTTAAACAAAAAAGGGAATGATGAACCCAATCATGATTTCTAAAACAATGCTTGCAGAGGTTATTATTGTAGGGCATTAAGGAACTGCAGAGGAAGTGATAACTGAGAACCCTAAACAAACTCTGGTGAATCCGAGAGAGAACGTCCAGTTGACTTAAGGGAAATAAAGGAAACTTTGTTCGCACCAACACTTTCACACAAATGTTCTCCAAACAGTGATGCTGTTTGTTGAGTTTTCCAGAATTAGTCTCCAAGAGGTCAGGGTGATAAACAATCTGGCTTGTTTGCAGGTCCTGAAGCCACTGTGAATTCATTCAGCACCTCAACCCAATTAGAGAACTTTGACACCACAATAAAGAAAGTGGTGGAATTCATTATTAAGGCAAATCGTTTAGAAAAATCAGAATAAAAGTAGACAACATGGTTTTATTGAAGGGAGAGCCAATGGAGTGTCTAACAAGTTTTTTTTAAATTGAGGATTGAATTATAAGAATAGATCAAGGGAGCCAGCAGATGTAATATCTTGAGAGTTTCCGAAGTATTTGCAAAGAAGCCAAACTAATTAAGAGTTTATGGGACTGGGAGATTAGGAGCAATATTTTGGCATGAATAGAGGATCAGAGAACAGGATAAACTGGTCATTTTCTGGTTTGCAGGCTGCTTGGAGAGAACATAAAAACATGAGAAATAGGCTGTAAACTCATGGATGATCTGCCTTTTTCCTGCCAAATTGATCCCAGTACCCAAAAATCTATCAATCTTTGCCTGGAATATACTCAATGACCAAGAATCTGCAATCCTCTGATGTAGAGAATTCCAAACTTTATAATACTCTGAATAAAGAAATGTCTCCTTATCTAGTCTGAAAATGCCACCAGCTTTTTCTGAAACAACGATTTTAAATTCCAGACTCTTTAGCTGGGGAGAACAGCTTCTCAGCATCTCCCATTCTCAGAATCACATGTCTCAGAGAGATCATTTCTCATTCTTCTAAGCTTCACTAACCTAGGCCAATCTTGTTTAACCTCTCTTAAAGGAATCCCTTCTTCTCCCCAAATCAATTTTTCATTACTTGTTGCCACTTCCTAAAATATTCCTGGCTTCCTGCTTTTCACAGCCAAACAAAAACCTTCTGTAATATTATTTTTAAGTTTCTTGTTTAGCCACTGATGACTCACTTTTATCATGAATTTATCATTGTCCAATGAAATGTCCTTCTGTTGAGAATTTTGAAATATTTCTTTAAGTGCTTACCATTGTTTATCTACTGGCAAACCTTTTGATTTGGCTTTGAGTTAAGACTCTAGTTTTCGATTGATCTGTACCCACATACTAAGTTCTATCATACTGTTATCATTTACTAATGTAATTTTACCATTAGATTACAAAACATTTATATCATCTCATTACACCAGATAAGGCCTAAAAATTCCACAACAATTTGTCCCACCAAATTGGCCTGAATGCATTCACTGAATATATTCAGAGCTGAAATCTTTGGTTCTTTGGACTCTGTGAACCAGAGGAGATGATGGATCAGGGAGGTAAGTGGACTTGAGAAGGTGGTTATCTACTGAATGATGGAGCAGACTTGAAAGGACTGGATGACTACTCCTTGTCCTATTTCTTCTCTCCTGTGCTTTGACTTTCCATGAGACAAGAGCATCAGGTCGTTAATTAAAATCTGATGTAGACACCAATAATTTGATATAGAGGGTGATCAACAGCTGGAACCAGTTGCCAGGAAGGATCTTTGATGCCAGAGCACATACTAGCTGGGTGCACTGGGAAAACAATGGGACGGATATTCTTGAAAGATGAAACTAAATTAACTGAAGGTTCTCCTTCATTTGAATTTATTATGCAACCTGGTGATTTTAAAAAAAGATCAGGAAAAGCACTGTTGCAATGATGTTAATTTAATTATATTAATTTAATTAAAACATTTAAAAAAATTAAAGATGCAATAGTTAAGGCAGGAACATATGGAAATTAAAATTCCTTTGGAAAGGATGACTGGCTCAGTGCAAGACCTCTTCAGTACATCACTAATCTGCTTAAAGAGGTACTGATTAACATCTGAAAACAGATGACCAAAAACAGATTGTGGAATAATACTAGCTTTGAATGACAGGTTTATTTTCTATATCATTATTTTAAGCTTGGCAGAGTCAAGTCTAGGTTCAAACCCGATTCATGCTTTCACCACTAAATCTAATATGATATTTCAGTGCTGTACAGAGGGAGATGTTGTACTCTGGGTGCTATCTTTCAAAGAAGGCTGGACCAAAGATGTGAAAGGTCCTGTAACACAACATCTTTGCTGATTAGGGAGGCTGAATGGAATTCAGGAATACTTGTGATCTTCCTGAATTAATTAACTGAGTTGGGCCCAGGTGTTTCTAAATTCCAGGGTTTTCTCCTTCAAAAAAAGATTATTCTGACCATAATACAATATTAACCTTGAAATTAATTTTTACTCATGCTTTGCCCTGATTTTGCAATTTAATTTGAAGCAATATTCCTTGAACCCCCCCCCCCCAGCTACATTAATTTCTTCTGATGACTCAGAGTGCCAACCTGAGGGATCACCCTCTTGGGCCAGTTTCTGCACAGCTGATGGGCTCTAAAGTGCCCCAGGAACAAGAAGTGCAGACAGGAATCAGGGAACAGTTTAATCTGAGCACTGAACAATTTGAACTCTCCTTTCTTGAATGGGAATTCCACTGTTTTGGTAATCAATTCAATTAGTCTTAATGGCCACAACCACACAAACTCTTGCTCTCTTTCAACTTCATAAAGGATGTTTAAAAACTATTCAGATGTGCATGCTTATTTTTCCTTCCTGCATGAAATACTTTAAATTTGATGCATTAAATTTTGTTGGCCATTTCAATGTTTTGTTTTTCCCATCTGTAATTTCTGAAATTCCTCCTTTCAGCATACAACCCAACCACGTTTAGTATCATCTACAAATATACACCTGCATCCCACTTAGCATCCCCCCCCCCCCCACCCCACAAATTTCTTGGTTAATATTGTAATTACACTCACAGGAATGTAACCAATGATACTTTAAAAAGACATTTGCTAAGGGTGCATACTGCTCTTCCAGGAACCTGGCACAAGTGCCAGCTCTCTGTGGGCACTCTTGCAGCAAGGAATCACCCCATGGGTTCAGTGAGGACAGGCTACCTGTGGGGGCTGGTGTTGGAGGGACTGGAAGAGTGGTGCAGCTGGTCAACACTGAGATGTCAAGCTCAGGGCTGCAGCGTTGGCTGATGTGGCGAGTGCAGGTCATTGTTGGGGACTGGCAGCACATGCTTCAGATGCTCACATTCTCTCTTATCACCTCCTTTTGGATGTAAAGGAAGCTGCTGGCTTCAACAAAGAGGGGGAGAGAGAGCAGTTTCTATCACCTCTGTAGTGTGGAGAACGACACAGTCTCAAAATAAGTGCATTAAGGACAGAGACGTCTTCTCCCACACGTTGGTGATTTCACTTCCCAACAGGGATGTACACACTCAATTGCTGAACTTCAAGACAGAGACTGATAAGCATTCAGATATTAAGGAAAGCAATGTCAAGCTAAAAGATCAGCTATCTTATTAAGTGGCAGAGCAGGCACGAGGGGCTGAATGGCCTTCTCCTGCATCTATTTATGTTTTGAGTCAATGTCGCCAAAGATACAACAGAGTCCAATATCAATCTGTGAAGTACTCCTCTCATGACCTCCTCTACACCCAATGTACCTCATCCAATAACAAATTGTTTTCTGTCCTTCATTTCTAATCCATTCCCACTGGAATCCCACAGGGTGATTTTGCATGGAGCATCAAAGGTCTTTTGGAAGTACGGTTACACAGTGTTTATCACAAACTATATCAATCAGCACTCACCTAAAAATGTGAGTTTGGTTAGGTTTCTGAATTCGCACCAACTCTGGTTTATTAGGTCATCTGTTTTCCTCCATTTCTTGCCTCAGAACAAAAGATATTGTTGCCATTGTCCGTTTTATAACCCTGTAAGTTCTTTTTCACATGGTGATCAACAGAATCTTTCCCTTTAACAGCTGATGTTTCTTGCTCTCTAATGGTTGGACCAGTTTTGACAAATTCAAACAGTACAGGGCAGAAGCCTCAGAACTGAAAAGACTAATATTCTCTTGGGTAGATTAACAAGCAACACCATGCATACTGGATGCCACAAATAGAATAGAGTTCAAAAGTGCAATTCTCTGCACCTGAATTCTTCTTCCCACAGAACCTGCATTTTGAAACCAAAATTAACCACTGTTCCAAGAAAGCCAAATGTTTGGCTTTTGTGCAAATCACTGAGTATGACAATGCCACATTAGCCCTGGCATAACTCATCCAAAATTCAGGATGCAACACGTGTTAGATTGTAGTATTAGAGATAATATATTGCTAGATAACTTAAAATGTCAGTCACTTGTTGACTGTGCTGCTAATTCTTCCAACCAAAATATAATATTTCACGTTTCAATCATCAGCTGCCACTTGTCCACCAATTCCATCAGTCTGCCTTCATCTCCTTGAAGTCCATTATTACCCTCCACAAAGTTCACTACATTTAAAGTTTCTTGAAAATTGCACTCTATCTTAATAATTGGCTTCAATCATAATGAAACACTTATAGAATCATAGAACAGTACAGCACAATACAGGACCTTCAGCCCACAATGTCGTGCCGACCATTAAACCTCACCTAAGACTATCCAACCCCTTCCACCCATATATCCCTCTATTCTAAATTCCAATGTACCTGCCTCCACCACCGCCCCAGGCAGCACATTCCATGCCCCAACCACTCTCTGGGTAAAAAACCTTCCTCTGATATCTCCCATGAAATTCCCACCCATTACTTTAAAGCCATGCCCTCTTGTATTGAGCATTGGTGCCCTGGGAAAGAGGTGCCGGCTGTCCACTCTATCTATTCCATCTAATATTTTATACACCTCTATCATGTCTCCTCTCATCCTCCTTCTCTCCAATGAGTAAAGCCTCGCTACACTAGGTATTTGATAAAATGATGCGTCCATATATGTCACATCAAACCCCTCTGTGACTTTATCAAAAACTCCAGAGTTAATTAAAAACTATTTGCCCATAACTAATTCCATGCAAGCTTTCCCTCATCAATCCATACTTCTCCAAGTAATTCTTAATTCAGAATCAAATTTATTATCATTGACAATGTTGTGAAATTTAGTAGGAATAATTCTGCCCCTAATTATTGTTTCTAAGTTATTCTAACTGGCCTGTAGCTGCTGGGTTTAGCCCCACACCCATTTTTGAACAAGGGTGTAAACATTTGAAACTCTCCTGTCCTCTGGCAACACCCCTGTACCCAAAGATGTATGGGCAAGTCCTTTAATGTTTGCGTTTGTTGGTCACATGTTTTCTTGAGAATTGAAAATATTTTACTCCAGCGGTTACTGAATGGTGGGAGATATTTGTTCAGAAAATATGCTGGAATTGCATTTACTGGTTTTGGATCTGAGGTGCCTTCCACAAAAATTAGTTCAACAATAGCAACTTGTACTTATATAGCCTCATTAAGGCAGTAGAAAAACGAGGCGCAGAAACATTATGAAACAAATTTTGCCACTAAGCCTCCTGAGGTGGTATTAAGACAGATAACAGAAAGGTTTTAAGGAGCATCTTAAAAGAGGAGGGAGAAAGAAGCGAAGTAGTCCAGGGAGAGAATTCCAGAGCTTAGTGCCTTGGCGGCTTAGCAAAAATGGGGTGGGCTAGAGGCCAGATCATATGGCTAAAATATTGTCATGGGAACACCCCAGAATCACATGGACAATGCCGCTGTTTGGGTAAAATAAAATAACGGATTGTCTCATCCATCAGCAGGAAGCATTTTCAATTCACAATCAGCTCGGGTCCCCACAATGATGATAAAGGCAGCCAGTGTGTCTCTCGACTCCAGTGATTTCAAGAAGAACTAATACTTCAGACGGAGGCTGGCAAGACAGGAAAATGAGCACTTCTGCTTCAGGCATTCAAATCAAAAATGTAGCCTTAATAAAAGAAATTCTGCTTTATTTTCTTTGCAGAGAGAAAGATAGGAGATGCTTCACATGGGAGGTACTCTCTGAGCTTTCACTCCTCCTTTAAACCATAGCATAAATGTGTAGGCAACCCAATTTTTAATTACTCTTACGTAATCTCAGTTGGGTACCTACCCAGAGAGGGAAGCTACTGTAATTTTTTTTTCTAAACGCTTGAAGGAAATGGTAATTGCATCAACTGCAGAAGACACTAGTGCTGGGTGGGTATCCTTAGTCCTGCCACAGCATCCAAAACATAGTCTGAGATGACCAGAATACCCTTTGATCTACAGATTTGATCAGAAATGCTTGGAAGGACTCGAATACATCTGAAGTTCAGCTGCTGTCAATTTAAGTACAAGGTAGCTTGGACTATCTTCATAGACACAAAAGCTAGAGATAATGGGAATTCAAAGTATATTCCACTCTCATATACAACTCCTATTTTCTAATGATCAAGCCAAATGTACAGAGTTTTTCAAGACTGGGACATTACAACTGGCTTGTGAAAATCATCCCCAGATAATCCAATTAAAGTTTGTAATCATTGAGAAGGATCAGCCATGAAGACTTTATCATTGATGCTCGGCTGCAAACGCGCCAACTCTACTTGACTGAAAAAAAATTTTGCAGAACAAATCAGATGTAATTACAAAAGGATTCTCACCTTTTCTATGCTGTGAAGTGAAGAAACAGATACTGTCCGAGCAGAAGCTGGGTGAAATGAGTCCTCTCTATTGTTCTGTTGTTGTTGTAGAGACATTATTGGATGTGGTTCTGCTCGATGAGGCAACTGTGAAACCCCATATGGCATATTTTGCCCCATCAGGTGGTTCTGTTGCATACAGGGAAGCGTCCATGAGCCCTCAGGGTGCAGGTACTTGGAGGAAGGTGGTGGCGTGTGCCCTGAAGGTACTGGGTATGCAGGATTATACATCTGTTGTTGAGGCAGCTGCTGAAAGCCAGAGTTATTGATGGTTTCAAGGGAGGGATTACTGTCATTCAAATTGGAAAATTGGCTGTTGTGATTTACAGGTGCAGGGAGATGTCCAGGTGGATTTCTGCTCTGAATCTGTCTGTATTGCAACAATCGGGACTGCAGGGGCATCTCATTAAGCTCTTTATTTTCAGTCTGATCCGAAGGTGGCATCTCTCTTAACAAACCTGGGAATCTGAAGCAAAAGAACACGTCAGCATCTAGACATTGACGTCATTTCCTGGCAACTACTAAAGATTCTGGCTGAATTTTATTTTAAAATTATTCCAGTTGTAAAAATATAACACCATTAAGTGCCAATTATCAATTTAATTTCATGTAGTCTTTGATTGCTATCTATGAACATAGACTTGAACTATGAACAGGGGCTGTGACATATTAACCAGGAACAGGAACCCCAATCAAATTTAACTCCCTGGGATGCGAAGGATAATTGTACTGTCCACAGGCACCCTGATTAAGATGTAATCTGGAACCTCCCTGAATTATCTGGCTCAGCCACGCTCAGGTAAACATTCTAGACCACCGTGTTGGGGGTGAGGGAATCTTCTGCATAGCCAGTGCTTTTCTCTACCATATTCCCAGCCCATCCATAGTGGTTAGTCATTTCTCCTCCTTCCCACACCTGTCCCTCTGCATTACCTCCAAACACAATCAGAACTGCTGAATAGTTCCACAAAAGGCAGACCCTGAGACATTTCCTTCAGCATTATCCACTTCAAAAAACCAAAAAATGCAAAGGAGATACCATGCAACCAAGAGACAATGGATTCACAAGATGCAGATTAAACCCTGAGAATGGACTTGTTGAGTAGTCAGACAAAAGAGCAATAAGTTATATTGCAAGTAGTACGGTGATGGAAAATTATCCAAGAATATCCTGCCAAATCCAATCCACCCAATCACAACCACATTGGTCAACTCTCAAATCAGCAGTAAAGTACAGACTCTGCATCATCACATGGCATTTACCAATAATCTTCTGATCTGTTAGGACCACCCAGTTCCCCATCTCACTACACACCAAGCACTGGGCTCCAGAGATGAGATGTGGTTGAATGCTTGACGTTTGAGTGAGCGGCACATCAAGGGGCCCCTGTAAAAGTGAAGTCCATCGGAATCACAAGAACAGTCCCCATTACTGGAGTCAGACCTTGCATAAAGAAAGATGTTTGGGGTCAAGCCACCATTATAATTTTTCAATTGTATATTTTGCTATCCTTTACAGATAATTGCATCAGTGCAAGACCACAGGAGGTCACATCCTGGAGGTTCTCTCCAAAGATAACTTCCTCAGAGTTAACATTAAATCATCTGAACAGTTGGCTAGGCATTGGTTTCAAACATTTAAATGCTTTGACATAACATAATTACAACTTTACCTCTGATACGTTGGCCCATTGTCATCTTCAGGGATGTTGCCATGCTTCCACTGTCCCTTTAGAGCATGTTGTGAATACCTGACTTGTTGCTGGGATGGGTGAGTGAGCTGCTGCAGTTGTTGAGGATATGATGGATTCCCTGGATTGACATAATCCTGATGTTCATTCCACTGGTGAATTCTTGAATGCTGCCTCATGAGGTCTTCGGCCGTGCTGGTATGCAATGAATCTACAAGCCAAACGAACAATTGAAACAAACTGAGATCAAACTGACAACTTTGCTGACGAAGACTTGTCAAAAACTCAAATATTTAAATAGTCAAGCAGGCTGGAGGAGAGCAGTCCTGAAACACAAACATCACACTTAATAACTGTATTGCCAGATTTTAACTCAACTCTGTGCTGAGCTCAGAAACTCCTTCCAATGGAATCCTGATTAAATGAACAAAACTTTTATTTATGTGGCATTTTAACAACACCTCAGGATGCTTTAAGCTGCTGCTATTTTCACTTATTGGATTTGTGTCACTAATAACTATCAATGGTTACAGTAACTTGCCATAAACAGCATCAGGCAAATGGCCTCATTTTGCTCAAGCATTGATTGGGAATCATTGGCTCAGAACACTGGGAAAATTTCTGAGTGGCACGGTATCTTTTAAGTCTGCCAAAGCATCCAATGGCTTGGTATTTTATAGCATTTCATCTAATAAGCAGTAGCTCCAGTAATGCAATAGCACAGTGCTGAATTATCAGTCTGAATTATGTGCACAAGCTGTGGAACGGTTTCTGAACAATTAAAATTATTAATGCATGCTCAGATGCTTTAAATTAGCAATTTTAAACTCATCTTTAAAAGATGGAGAAATTGCTTTCCTTGAGCCACACTACCAATTAGCAGACACAGTTACACAGACACACAAGCATAAGATGGAAGATTATGTACTGCCTTTGAGAGATTTTGGGTACATCAACAATCTCCGGCAAATTCTTCCTCTCGCATATAAATAGAATTGTTTTCAAACAGCTCAAGTTAAATGCTTTCACAGAAAAGGAAAAGCAGAATCTGCAGATGTGAAAAGATGAACCAAAAACAGAAAATGCCAGAAATCCTCAGATCAGGCAGAACCTGATCTAAGAAAACCATTCACATTTCAGGCCAGTGACCTCTCATCAGAACTGAAAAATGCTTGAGATGAAACAAATTTAAAGATACACTGATAGGGAAAAGGTGAAGAAAGAGCAAAGGAAAGGCCTTTATTTCAATCAGGGTAAAATGCAGGAGAGATTAAAATGGAGCAAGGAAGATGATGGTGCGATTGAAGCAGCAAAAAAAAAGAGCTGAATTCAGAGGTGACTTAAATGACAAAATCAGATTCATTATTGGAAATCACTGCACACAATGCTGAACCTTAAGGATGTGATGTCCCTCCAAAAAATAATAAAATGCCATTCCTTGAGTTCATTTAAACAGTGTAGGTAGGCAAGGAGAGTGGAGTGAAGAATTAAATTCCTCAGACCATGGACCTGTTGAATTCTCCTAGCAGTTTCTATTTTGATAGAAAATTTCCATGATTGCCAGATTTACATTTCTGATCCTACAGGTGCTCCAGAAGGCAGCTCACCAAACAGGCAATAAATACAAGGCCAGCAAAGGGCCACATCTTATAAATAGAAGATGGGTGGAATATGATCGGCCTCCACATTGGTGTGAACCAGGAAGCTGACAAAGCAATGAATGCTTAAAAATCTTAAAGTAAAACTCCAAGTTCCAACTTTCTGTTCAAATCCTCATTTGTGACATGAAGTTCTTCGATAATTCTCACAAACCTGCATTCTTAGATAAATACACAAAAACATTGATTCCTTACTTTCTATTTTGGTCACTGGATCAAGGTTCATTGAACTCAAGGAGCAAGAAAGTGTAATGTGCTGTTTAACTAGGGGTACTGAGGAGAGAGGCTTCTTTGAGAGCCTAAGTAAACTTCAAGGCTTCTCTTCTTTAGATTCCTTAGTTTAAAAAGGGTTGAAAATAGATATACAGTCAGACACAAGAGAGAATGCAGATGCTGGAAATCTGGAGGAACACACAAAATGCTGGAGGAACTCAATGGGTCAGTGAAACCACCGATTGCTGCAGAAGAGTGCTGTCGATAGCATTTGTCACCGTACTTGTCTGAGATTATAAGCAAATCCAGTAATTCTAGATTCCATTTCCCCTCATTCTCTGTTTCCAATTAAAAAACAACCATAATACATCAAGGCCCATAGCTCCCTCATTCACTTAAATAGTTGCTATGAGGATTGCTTAACTGAAGCCAAAAAGCTGCCGCTGCTTTCTCCAAAGCAGTAAGCAGTTTGCTTTTAAGTAAATGGAAGACTGTATGAAATTTACTTTCTGGCTGTTAAAGTGGAATGAGATAAATTTAGGAACGTACAGAAATCAGATTCATGTGAGTTTTTCATGCATAAACCAGAAGCCAATGGGAACTTGGAGCTTTTCTTTTTGAAGTTTTCTCAATCTCAACAGTCTCCACTGGCCAGCTTGTGAGTGAGCCCACTCTCATGCACCCATGCACTAAAGTTACAAGCTTCACTAGCTCCTCGAATTCTCTGGGGAAATTTTATCTTTCAGTTTGCATGCTGTAACATTTTTATGATGCACTGAATGATATTAGAAAGTTCAACGTCCACTGCAGATTCATTTGAATCATCCACAAAATTCTGCTTACCTAAGATTTCCCCCATCCCAGATCCTGAGGTATTGTCTTCAATGAAATTGAATTGGCGATTATGGGGGGCGTTGAAATGTGGGACTGACCTCAGTGGGTTCGCTCCCTCCAGACCAGGGACAGGCTGATCCAGACACATGTTATCGGTGCTTGGGGAATGCTGGGATGGATGAGAATGAGAAGTGGGGAAAAAATTGTGGTTGGGAGCTTGAGGAAAAGCAGGAGAGAGCTGCGGTGGCTGCTGCGGCAATTGGTTGTGTTGCTGTGGCAACTGTTGTTGTTGCACTGGATATGGTTGCCTAGGTACAGGGGGTTGATGAGGAAACTGTCGATTAGAAGCATGGTGGTAAGGTGCAGGCAGTGGATGTGAAGAAGCAAGATGGAAATTTAGCTGCCTTTGACCGAGATTGTCCTTTCGATGAAATCTAGACATAGGATAGCCTAAACTGGAGTGTGATTCTGGGCTTCTGTTCTGCGTCAGCAACTCAGAGTCCACCTAATTAAGAGCAAAGAACAGCAGTCACAATCAAAAAAAAATACAAGTAGCTTTCAGAAATGTAATATATTTGGATTAGGTTACTATAGTTTCATTTAAAATAAATGACAAAATTGCAGTAAGCTAGAACTATTATTCTAACAACCATATTTAGTATCTACGGTAAATTATAGGCAGCTTAAAAATCCATTTTTCATCTCACAGTGAAATGTGGTTTGAAATAAAAACTAGAACCTTAAGCAAAGGATTCAATTCAATCAACTATTTTATTAATCAACAATGGCTCAGAGATTTAAAAAGTCTGGTCTCCTGTACGACTGCGCTCCTTGAGGAAGTTAGGGTAATGCTGAGGGTTGAAGATAAATACATCCAACAGAAGGAATTTGTGAACCATATATGTTGATCAACCATTTGCTCTCATTCTCTAATACCTAAACATACTTAACAATTTTATTTTGCTGCTCCTCTACACAGCTCACATTTTCATAGAGTCATACTGCATGGAAACAGGCCCTTCAGCCCACCATGTCCATGCCGCCCATTGTATCTATCTACTCCAATCCTATTTACCCACAATAGGTCCACAGCCTCCTCAACCTTGACGAGGTGCTCCTAGATATTTAAGTGTTGTGAGAGTATCCACCACCTCATCAGGTAGCCCATTCCAGACTCCAACAACCCTCTGTAAAAAATAAAATCCTCCTCAGATCCCCAAATCTATGCTGCCCTGTAGCACGCTGAGAGCACCCACTTCTGCATGCTACAGAGCAGCATCTAATGCTGCTGTTGTACAGTCCAGCATCCTGATCTTGGGGGCTGTGTGGAATTTGCATCCTCTGCTTGTGATCTGTTTCCCCTGGTCTCCTCCCATAGTTCAAAGACTTTCTGGTAGTTACTGTAAATCACCCCCAGTGTAGGTGGGTAGCAGGACAGTCAGAAGGAAGTTGATATGTGCATGAGGGGGAAAATCCATTAGAAAGGGGTAAGTGGGGGAATATGATGGCTCAGAGCTGGCACAAACTCTACGGGCTGAATTGCCTCCTAGTGTCATAAGGAAATATGAAAGATAATTCTAGAACTGATGAAATACCCAGGGCTAATTTACATCTGGTACACAAGGCAGAACAGTAGAAAAAGCATCATAATTTTGCATCTTTTGGATAAAATACAGCTTCTCAGTAATTTTTCCCCAAACCTGAGATACAAAGACCTAAAACTGTGACCATAATTCATGTAAAGGATAAAATAAAGCAAAAATCATTGATGCAGATATTAGAGTCAACAAGTACACATAAAAAATAGAAAAGTCAAGGATTTACGTAAGATTCACATTTGATTGGTTAACAGAGAATTACATTTGAACCTGACAATTGATATGTTATTCTTCCATCACACCAAATAATAACAGTAACTTTGAACAATGAAACTGGCTGTATCTGTTTCATTTTAGGCATTCCACTCGTTATCATGGTAGAAAATACAAATATGCATCTTACTTCATTTGCTCCTAAGCTTTGTTCCTTTTCTTTATAAATTTCAAAGTAAATCAAAAAGAGTGCTTTCTTTCAAGGGTGCACTATAAAAAACTCACATACCTGTTTTTCTTTGGAGTCAGGTGGTTTCTTCTCAGGAGTCTGAAGCCTATTTTGTTCACTTCTTACACTTGCCTCACTTTTTGCTGGAATTTTTTGCGAAGAAGTTGTAATTTTTTACATAAGAAAATCTTGAAAAGTTTACAATAAATTACACATAAATTACATTATTAGCTCTATTTACACCAGATTCTTCCAGCCAATTGTTACAGTTCTTAGGATAACTTTGTAATTCTGTTAAGTATCATATTAATAAGTTTAGTAACTTCATTTTTCTTCTCTTAGGAAGTCCACAGAACTTTTTTTTTGATTTTCAAGTTATCTGATTTTAATCCCTTGATATTTAGCCAGTTCTCTCCCCTGCAATTCCTTGATGAATACCTCAGTCCACCTTTACTCTGCTGACAGCACTAAAATTGCCCTTGATCATACTGAATGGCAGAGCAGGGTGCCCATCTCTGCTTCTATGTATCCTTTAAGGCCATGTATCAATCGCCCTGTTTCTTTGCTGTGTTCAAAATGAAAAAGCTACACTGCAAGAGCATAAGAAATTGAGGAGCTGGCCACATGGGTCCTGGACCCAACTCTCCCATTCAACATGATGGGCAATTTGATAGTTTTTTTTGTTCCTTCACTTCACCCATTCCTATCTTTTGATTCTCCTTAGGACCAAAGATCTACTTCAGCCTCGAATGTACTTGAAGACATTTACAAGCCTCAGAGAAGAAATTCCTCTTCATCTCCTTCTTAAACTGGCATCCCTCTTGCTGTAGCTCTGCTCTCACCTGCCCTGATTCTCAATACCCCTGTCTGGGGAAATATCCTCACAGCATCACACTTGTCAAGCCCCCTTAGAAATTTTAATATCACCGTTCATTCTTCTAAATTCCAGATAGTATTCCCTTCCAGCTTTTCTCCTGTCCTTCAGAGCCAGGGGATTTCCCTTGTATTTCCACTCTCACCTCTCTCAATGTAGTCTGCTTCTGCTCTAATCTCTTCAGTAGTTCTCCCCGAGTTCTATCCTTGGACTCTTCCTTTTATTCACTCTTACTTTGCAGCAAGGACTATAGGCAGCGAGTTTCCAGACATTTCCTGACATCACCTGGTTCTAACTCATTACTGGCCAAGTTTATTGTTAGACTGGTTGCAACAAAGTAGTGGACAAATTATAACCTTGAAGGAAACAAAACTGAGTCTATTTTATTCAAATATCTCCAAAATTCAAATCCTTGCACTTGACCCTCCAGTATGGGATTTGACAATGCAAAACCCAAGTCCCACTGACCCTCACTAACCTTAAAACCAAATCCATTATAGCTTCTGCATCTCTGTTTACCTCACTACCACTGCAAACTTAATCTTTGTGTTTAACTTTCCCAATGCCCACTAATTTCTCCAGACATCTCTCTGCATCTCAGCTCAACAGCCTTTAGCACATATTCCCCTACTCCCAGATCTCTTGGACTTCAGTACTTATTACCCCGACCGCTCCCCAGATTTCATTGGTGGCAAAGGGTTCAATTATCAAAGTCGTACTTCCTATTATTCACCCGTGCTGCCCCCTCAACTCCACCATCCCAAAAAACTCTTCTTCCAACTTCCCTCCCGATGAATCCTCCAAGTCTATCTTTATGATTTCGCCTTAAGTCAGCTCTTCAATTGCACTTGGAATGTTTCCTAGATTGCTGTTGTCAGTCAGTCAATCAATCAGTATGAGGAAAACTCTAACTTCTCAACCAGTTCCACACATTAATAAGTTTGTTGAAATAGATTTGAGAATTATTCAAAGTCAGAGGGATTATTGACAATATATCCACCAATGAGTAGGATGTGGGACTAGGTAAATGACTCACCACAATCTGTCTACTGTGGACAGTCTATTCAGAGAATGAAGGACAGTCTATTCAGAGAATGAAGGAAACAGAACTTACAGCAACTTTTCCAAGCAAAAGCAGGGTAATTTCCCCAGAAGTGAAAAACTGAAGGACAGCTGAATATTAAGTACATAGATTCAATCCTGTCAATTATAGCAGTGGTTACTGAACTTGAGTTACAGAATTACCCAATCATCTCCATTCTGTCTGAATATAGTGTTGTCAATATCCACTAAGTTTTTTTAAAGAAAATATAGCTGGACTGAAACCTTTGTTTGTGGAAACAAGTGGCAAAATGAGATTGATGGGATTGCTCTGAGAGTTGGCATAGACTCAACAAGGCAAACTACCTTCTCCTATATCATAAGAAAATTAAATATACAATGATCTCTGTGAAGAATGCAATCATGCCCGAGATTGGCTACAAACAATTCTGAGCTTCCATATTGGCAGTACATTTATTCTTCCAAAGAGCATAATTCTGTAATAACATCACTCAACAACAACTCCAATGTTGGCACCAGTCGAGCAATCCTTCATTCTATTGTATACCCTTTAACAAAAGCAGAGCTCAAAGGGCGTTGACAATTCTTTCTTTTTAAAGGCACTGTAGGACAGGTCTGGCACCACTCACCTATTCTGCTTTGTTCGTGCTCCTTCTCAGGATGTTGTTGTCCTACTCCAATTGGTGAATGATGGCCAAGACCATAAGGGATGGGAGATCCACGTCCATGTGCCTGCAGCAAGTTCATGTTGTATGCCATAGCTGCTTGATGGCTCATAATGCGAGGATCAACTGCAAAACGGCTTTGGTAACTAGGCCAAGGAACCTGCAAGGATAGACAGTCCTAACTAAGCATGTCAAATGCTGATTTACTGTGAAAGTCAGGGAGAAATAAAAACACGAACATACAAGGAAACTATTATTGCATTCAAGAATCTACCAGGATGTGCGTTTTCACATAATTATTTCTGTTGCAAGTGATATCACCATGGCTGCCTCCTAGAACCAGAAAGACAGAAACCATCTTCAGTGCACACCTTTTGGGGTTATGAGGATGAGGGGAACTAGGAGAAAAAGGAATTGATGAGACACATTTTGGCTGATAAATTGATGGAGCTCGAGTCCCTTACACAGGGGACCTGCAGCAAGTGGCTTTACAGAAATTCCTAGCTAGACAATAGTTAGGAGTTTTGTTTGTCACAACCACATTCTAGTCAGTAGTAACACCATTATCGAAGCAGTACATCCTCCTGTGTGATCATGAAAAATGCATGCAAGGGAGAACAAACAAGGAACAAAGTTATTTTTGTATTGGGCTCCCAGGACCAAGGAGGGTAGAAGAGACAGGGTGGACAACCCAAGGGAAGAAGTCTATCCAATTAATGCAGAAAAACAAACAACTGATTGATGCATAGGACAAAAGTACAAGAATGGTAAACTGGATCTATAATGCTCTGGTGAGTGGCTAACCAGAAATGCAGCTTACTAGTTTGGATTAATTTGGCATTAACCAGTTAGTAATCAATATAAGTTAATTACAATGGATGTCAAACAATTCTATGTGCAGATGCTTTAAGGAATTTAATCAGAGCAAACCAAAGAGGATTTGGTAGTCATTTGAAAAAAAGAATTGCAAGGTCTGTGGGGAAGAACAAGGAAATGGGGCTAGTTTATAGCACTATCAAAAGTGCCAGCATAATCATAATAGGCTAAATGAGACTACTTTATGATTCTATAATACTATAGCCAAAGCTTGGAAGGGAAAAACTAATATAAGTAGATAAAATAAATGTTTAAATAAGGTAGAGAACCATCTGGGCATACACAAATCACTTAGTCATGATTCAGTCTTACAAACCCTGAATGAAAGTAAACAAAGCACTGGGTGTCATTTCTAGAAAATCAAGACTGAAAAGGTAAGAGGTTCTATAAAATACAAGACCACTCTTGGAAATAATGTGACAGGTGCTGTTACACATATTATAAAATGATGGTATCGGAAATAATGGCTTATACTTATCAAGATGGGACCCTTCACTCTCCACACTAAAAGGGCCCTCTTAGAGGTCTTTAAGATAATGAAAGGGCTTGATTGGGCAAACAAAGATGATAGAGTCGTAGAGCATGGAAACAGGCCCTACGGCCCAACTGGTCCATGTCGACTAAGATTCCCATCTAAGCTAGTCCCATATCCCTCTAAACATTTCCTATCAATGGGCCTGTCCAAGTACCTTTTAAATGTTGTACCTGCCTCAACCACTTCCTGACAGCTCATTCCATATACTGACTCCTCTCTGGGTGAAAACGTTGCCCTTCATGTTCCTATTCAATCTTACCTTAAACCTATGCCTTCTAGTTCCTGATTCCCCAACCCTGGGAAAAGACAGTGTGCATTCACCCTATCTATGCCCCTCATAAGTACTAAAACATTAGTGTTGGGCAGCAACAGATGTGTAGGCAACTTCTGATACATGGTTGGATGTGAATGCTGAAGCTCATGTCCCGATAAAAAACTAAGAAAGGTAAAGAGGTTTCGGTTGCTTTTCTAACTGAAAATCTAACAATTGCAGAAACAAATTATTTTAGTGCACTAGCTACAGCTGAATCTATTTGCATTTAATTAGCTCAAACCAATGGTTCAAAATTAATCTCTCACACTTGCTAAAGACTCCAGGACAAGGGGCCTTTTGTAATGTAGCACTCTGGGCACAAATCAGTAAAGCATCTGGACTCAAAATTATTCTGAACTGGATCAATGCCACTGGAACAGAAAAAAAGAACATGAAGACAGCAGGAATGCCAGTAGGTCAATTAAACTGAAATATATACGAGCAAATTAAGACCAAATCATGATCTGATTTCTTTATGAAAACAAGTCAGACAGTGCTTAAGCATCTGGATTCTGGAACATTTATATTGTAGGGGATTTTAATTCCCTGACAGTCAAAGGTCAAATAAGGGAGCATCTGGTAGAGTGGAAAGATCAGATGAAAGATTGTTTTGATACCATTAAATGATCATTTCTTGATGAAATGTGTGTGTGAGAAATCAAAGTGTACTTGATTTAGGTTTTATCAGTGACTCATATGCAGTATCAGGACTTGGGGGAGACAGGAGGGCATCAGCAACTGCAGACTTAATTGCATCACAGTTGGCATGGCCAAGGTGGGCTGTAAGGGCCCCTTTCTGTGCTATACATTGCTATGATTCTGAATTCAAGCAAATCACCATCTATGCAGACTCGAGAGCAAGGCATACACTCCTGACACATGGCTCAGACCAGGGGTCTGCCAACACTACTCTCTGACAGGCTTCAGAACAATGATTCCAAGAAAGTTTAAAGCCTTCATTCCTGTGTGTCTTGATAAGATGGTAAATGCAATTTCACTTAATAATCTCAGAAAAATCCCCATGTAGGCAGGGCAACAGAAGCAGAAGGTGGAACTGGTAGGAAGTAAGTTACTAATGTGTGCCACAAAGGATGCTGGACATACAGAATCGTTCACCTAGTAGGTATCAGAGATGGTAGATTTGAGGGAAGGCCGAGAGAACTGGAGTACTCCAGCAATGACCTCTGGTGCCCTAAAATTCTTTATCTTCTTTTCTTACAGTTCTCATCTGCATGTGCAGGTTAACTTAACTGATGAATCTGCTCTTGTGGGGAACCTTCTTCAATAAAGACTGGATTGGCAACCATTGCACAAACAATTACCTGTATGATAATGCAGCCCACCACTGCACGTATTGTGAAGCATGCTCTTTCACCTGTTCAATTATGTTATCAGAATACCATTCTGCATTGGTTCACTGCAAGCACGTTTAGCTTTTGACAGTATTTATAATCAGAAATAGGAATGTCAAATTCTGCCACTTTCATGAACTATGCTGTGGAGAGGTTGAAGCCTATATTTTCTCTGATTATACCACGCAACCAAGTTCTAATTCACTAGGATGGCCTGGTTAGGTGGAAGATTACATGGATGATCGCTCTTCACATTGAGCATTTAAGTAGCTGGTCTTTGGAACTTGTTTTTCATTTAAAAGTAGTAAAATGAAGATGACAACTATCACAATGCATTATTAATGAGAAGTCAGCAAGGATATATAAAATTTAAAAAGTAAATTTTCCTGTTAAATGCCACCTTTAATATTTTCTGCAGTAAAACAAGAAGCTGGTGTTCCTGTCACATCTCAATCAAAATAAGGCTGTGTGTGAGTGAAAAACACACACATATAATATCAGTATACACTATTTGCTGCACACTTCTCTACTTTTCTTCCTTTATCTTCCAAAGAGGTACACTTTGAAATAGTATACTGAAACCATTCATCAAAGCATCAGAGCCTTCTTGGCTGGCTATTCCTCTCAACGTTACTTGTGAAGCCTTACCCAGCATTGAAACAGGAGAACTCCTCGTGAAAAAAGTTTATTGAATATTTTGAGAATGTAATGAGCATTTCAGCAGTTGTTGAAAATTAGCTGAAACTGCTGTGTGATAATCTTCCCATAAAGGTGCTCTTCCTTCTCTGCCATTTCTCTGAAGGATTCCTGCAAGGTGATTAAGGGACTCCAATTACAGTTATAAACTCTTCATCTTTTAGCAATTGGTCCCAGCATCTTTACTCATGTTCAGTCAAGCCTCAATTTCACATTATGCTTTAGGAGGTTTTATGGTTGAGAATGGGAAGCAAGTTGTAAAAGACACGTGGACGGAAAAATTGCTACCTTTTCTGCACCAAGCAGTTGTGGCAGATTAAATGCATTTCAACAATCCTTCACGATCCAACACTGCATAGCAACCTCATTTTCAGAAGCAAAAACTTCTAGCTTTCTAACAATTTTTGTGTGGTAAGCAACATCATAGAAACATCACTAAACATCATTTCATGTATTCGATGCTCAAGTTGCATCCATTAAATGGTGAATTGGACTCTTGACTTGTGGATCAAATCAAGAATTAGCTTATTCATCAGCAAAAGGGTAGCACTGTCAGGTTTTGCTGCATTAAATCCAGCAATTAGAATAGGCTACTTTTCATCATTTTCATGGTGCATCCTGCAAGATAATGAAATGTGCATTTCTTAATGTGGGGCCACCAAAGAGAGAGTGAGAGAGAGTGTGGTAAATAAAGGAAGGGGAGATGGTTGGAGAGGAGGCTGAGCACCTTATGAGTTTCACCTTTCATAGCAAAATCTGTTGAACGCAGTTCCCTTATTTCCTATGCCTTTATGAAAGTTTACCAGATCTTACCTGTCTTGGGCTGTTTATGCAACATGATTAACAATATCATTTCAGTGCCACTGTAAGTGAATGGCACGGATCTGTTCCATAAATCTACTGAGATCCCCCAAATCCCTTTTTAAAGTGTCAAGTCCTCCAATCCCACATATACCAAGCCCTTTCTCTCTCAAACAATACTGATTGCATTCTGGTGTATGGAAATACATATGGACCAGCGTAACTCATCAGATCTGTGGTACAATTTTCATTTGATCCCTAAAGAGATATGGCATGTTTTCATCTGACATAAGACTTCACATCAAATGGATACCAGTGATTTGAAAGTACTCACTAGTTGCTGGATACAACAGTACTTTGTAAAACAAGTTTGAGCAGTCCCTTCCAGTTCCAAATGGGCACAAATTCACATCATACACTTGACACAAAACTGGAAACATACTAAAAGATGCTTTTCAGAGTTTCAACAGAAAGTCCATAAAAAGGAAACATTACACTGCTTCCAACCTATGTAGTATCTGCGTGTTTAATACTGGATATTCAGACTAGAAAATCCCAACCCTACAATACTTCACCTCAGAGCAATATAATTCTTTTCTGGTTCATCAGGAACCCAGTCATCAACGATTCTACAAAATCCCAAGAATACAAATAAAAACATCTCAATTCATATTAACCTCTCCAATTTTTTTTGATTTCACAGCAAGCATTATAAATGTTAATTGTTTTGGTTAGTAACTTTTTCATTCTTGTGGCAGAAGACTGTTCAAATCCCACACAGACATGGACAAATTATCTAGTCTGCTGCTTTGGTGCTATACCAAGGGAGTGCTGTTTTGTCAGAAGAGAAGTTTTGGATGAGGCTCTGATCCCCTGTTTAGGTAGATGCTAGGTCTTGTGTAATAGAGCAAGGAGCTCCCTCAGTGTCTGGACCAAAAGCAGATTATTTAGTCACATGTCAACTGTTTTTTGTTGGACCTTGTTGATTGAATTACTGAATTATCAAGGGACCCATCTGTGGAAAAATCAAAGCAGCTGATAACTAATGAGGGTGATGCAATTGCATTCTGGCTAAAAGCTGTAGTTACTGGTTATGTATTGAGAGTCCCTTACAGCCCTTGCCAAAGGTACACAGACCATTTCAGTGGCAACAAGTGACCAATGGCTGAGTATATATTAAAAACAAAAAAATTTTTCTCTTCTGTATACTACTGGAGGTGATATACCATACTTAACACAACAGATAAATCCTGGTGACCTTGCTCACTTGTTTGAGCAAAAGGGAATGGTAATTCTACATTTAGCCAGAAAGTCAATGAGAACCCAAATTCAGTTTTTGGATCTGTGCTAAATGAATTTATCCTAGGCAGGAATTAGAACCAACTTGCTCATTGCACGATTAGGGAAATCCCAAATGGAGGTCAGTGATCCTTGTTAGGGATGGCTTCGTGCACTCTGTGATTCTAGAAGAGGATTTGGTGCATGTGTGAAATGCTCATGACTGAATGGCTGACTGATTCATGCCCAAACTGAAGGATACCAATCTTGGGAGAGGAGAAACTGGAGAGGAACTAAACTACAGTCGACTGACAAAGTCTAATATTGAAATAGCTTCAACATTTTCTGCAGTAATTCCTCTGTGCACTACTTTAATAAAGCAGTTCAGCATGAATATTCTGGAAGTACACTATGTCACTTTGTTTTTCAATTTTTCAGATAAGAGCTGCCACATTGCATCAGAGTAAAATTCGCCTGCTGCTGAAAGTACTGGGCTCTGCAAAACCGATAAAGGCAATTTTGCTAATTTTAGAAAGATTTTCCGCTCGACTTCCAATTGATGCAGCAGAGCGTAGTCTTGTGCAAATGTTACAGGCAAACCTGAAGTATTTTGGCTAGCTCCGTTCCATAATTGGAGCATACAGTTTAATTCAGAGGAAGCTCACATACAACACATAAGCAGCAGTTTCTTTGATTGAGGGTCAACACTGAGTCCTTTAAAATGCAATTTGTCGGCAGTTGAGGTTCCTTTCACTGGAACTGTGAATCATGATGCAGATGTTTAACTTTCAGGAACTCAAGTCAATGCCAGTGAAAGCTTGGAGAATCTTCTACTGTCAAGGGTACAAACTAACATATATCCAGCTGACATAATCCAGAAATCGGTAAGCAAGGATGCTCAATATCAAGACAGCATTGAGTGCTGCAATAATTTGATCATCTGACTTCTAGAAATAGCAAAGAGTGCAGAAAATTCAAGAGCTGCAGGAGAATGAAGTACATCACCAGCCCCAAGCGATGACTACTTCTGCTAAAGCAAACTTAATTATTCCTGTTGAGTGTGTTCCAAGTGTCACTGGATATAAGGAGTAACAATTCAAGTCGCTAGACAGTTATCCCTCATCATAGATAAACTGAAGTTGATATACTTCAGCAAACATATAACATAACCTGAAAGATAGGCAAATGCAATTTCAAGTCAATTTTTTCAGTGCCTCGAGTCATGAGCATTAATCAGCCTGAGTGGAGAGTAAATAGATGTCTCACCGTCAGAGGAAACTGCTCTAATAAATGCATTAAATACACAGACCAAGAAAGCAGCAACAATTGAGCCACTGGTTAAAATATAATCAACATATTTGCTAAATTAGTAGTAGAGGAAAACATAACCAGAGATTCCTGCTGGTAAACTGCTCAAGGATTTGACCACAATGTTCTTGTTGACTCCTTGCCTCAGGTATCAGCCTGTGGAGTAAGTCTCTTAACATTGAATCTCTCTTCAACCCACTCCCCAGGCACCTTGCACCCTGAGTCACACCGTCTTCCGTTGTTTCTTCTGCCAGTACCATTTTTCTGGTCTCTCTTCATGTATCCTTGCTCTCTGCCCACCCATGCCAGGTTTCTCACCCAGATATCCTCGCATTGTTTTCCCCCCAGCTTCTACACTGAAACAGTTTTCATCCTCAGTGATTTCCACCTCAAACTCAACTTGCCTAACCTTATTACCTCTCAGTTGATATCTCCCTCCAAATAAACTCTCCTACCCCTCTACCTTGCCAGCCCACAGGATTTTGCAGATAAATGCATCTCACTTCTTCATATCCCTCACCACCCACATCAGCATTTCCCTTGCAATCTAACTTCTTTCACATTATCTTCTGGGAAAATGACTGCTCAAGCCACTTACAATGGTACTTTCAAACTCAAACAGTCGAGCCTTGGACCCTTTTCAGTATGATACTTCTACAGCTGTTAAACATGGAACAGCACAGCACAGGAACAAGTTCTTCATCCCACGATGTTGTGCCAAACTAATGCAGCTAATGACACCTAATTAAACTAATCCCTTCTGCCTGCACATGGTCCTCATCCCTCCATTCTCTGCAGATTCATGTGCCTATCTAAGACCCTCTTAAAATGCCTCACCATATCTAAACTTGTAACCACTCCCTCACCTTGGGCTTCATGTTCTTGTGCACAATAAAACCCTTGTACTCTGCATTCTGGATGTTTGCCTGATACGGTCATCTTCACCTCCTCAGTTCTAAGTGATGCAGACTTTGTTCCCCAATTTGTTTCGCCACCCACTGCCAGAACTGACTGCAGCACTGGGCTTTCCTCTCTGGCAGAAAAGCTTGTGTAATTCTGGAATCCAAAAGTAACATTTGGCTTTTCTCCGCACCATTCTCTCCTGCTCACAGCAGTTGCAACTCCAAAAACATGAAGAGCTTTTGGACTTGCTACTAAAGATCGTGTGTTCAATCACTTCTGCCACAACCCTCATTTCTTGTCCATTAAGTCAGGTTTCCCCCAGAGCTCCCCCTTGTTCTAGCCCTGAACTCGTATTCCTCTTTAGATTTTCTCCTGTTTTCCATTTGCTCTCTCCAAGTTCACCCTGTCAATAAGACTCTGCCTGTGTTCCATGTGCCTCATCCTCACTTAACTGATGAGCTAACTTCTCCTGGCTCCCATATCCATCTTAGGTGACATGGGAGTCAGGAGGCACTCTTTTCTAAAGCTGCCATCACCAGACTCCTCAAAAGCCAACCTTGATCCATCTAACCTTGGAAGATTATACCCTCCAATCTCCATTTCTTCAAAATCCTTCAGCATTGGTTCCCTCCCAAATCCGATCAATCTTCCCTTTAGTTCAGGCTTGAACTTCTCATGTCCGGTTCCTCTTCCTTCCACAGCAGAGAAACAGCCTAATTAAAGTAACAAACAATCTCCTTTGTGACTGCAACTATGGTGCACAATCTCTCCCACAACACATCTGCAACACAATTCTCCTCAATAATTCAGATAGGTTAGATTCTTCAATTATCGGTTGCAGCTGTAAATTTCTGTGCAATGGCTTCCTTCCTCTCCGTGTAATGTTTCTTCTGAAGCCTTCGAAGTCTGTACTTGGCCCCCTTCAACACGTTGGCTCCTTTGCAAAAGTCACACCCTGTAAACTGATCACTCTACCTTACCATGCTGTTCTTGCCCCTCTGCAGTCCATGTTATCACATTGCATGGCCAGCATCCAGTCCTGGAGAAGCCAAATTTCTTCTGATTAAATAATAGAGACTATTTGTGGACCCTCATTCAAATACCATTTCTGTAATCTCTAATTCTACCCCCTCCCTGGCTGCTGTCGCAATTTGGACAAAACTCCTGGCGATCTTGGAGACCTCCTTCTCCAAACTGAGCTTCTGACCCTCCAGCTCTGCCTCAGTTTAACTGCTGTTGAAACTCTCACTTGCACCTTTGTTATCTTCAGCCTTGACTATTCTATTGCTCTCATAAAAATGAAGAAATAGACACTGTGGTAGAGCACTCAACCTGCTGAGTCTGATTCACATCAAAGATCCCACCCACCACAGACATTCTCTCTTCTACCCCCTCCCATTGGGTAGAAGATACAAAAGCCTGAAAGCACAGACCACTAGGCTCAAGGACAGCTTCTATCCCGCTGTTATAAAACAATTGAACTGTCCCCTAGTATGATAAAGTGGACTCTTGACCTCATAATCCACCTCGTTATGGCCTTTCACCTCATTGTCTGCCTGCACTGCACTTTCTCTGTAACAGTAACACTTTGTTCTCCATTCTGTTATTGTTTTCCCTTGTACTACCTCAATGCACTGTTGTAATGAAATGATCTGTGTGGATGGCACACAAAACAAAGTTTTTCACTGTACCTCAGTACATGTGACAATTATGAACCAATTTACCAATTAAAAAAAATTCTATAAGGTGAAACTTTTCAGATTTTTAATTACCAAAAAAAAACTTCATTTTAAAACATAATTGATACTTTTTTTTCCAGAACTTTCATACTCCAGAATGGTTTGTAACCTTACTCGGGCGGGTGGCGGCAGCGGCGGGAGGTTTAAGGAATCTCTCATATCTTCAGATTTCTCAGCAGGTGGACAAACTTTGGGAGTAGGGCCAAAAGACAATTATAATGATTTGGATAAATCATTTATGTACATTATTGTGCTAAACCAGACCAGAAAAGCATCAATAAAACTGAAAGTACAGTGGAACAGAATATCTCAATGGGAAGCGGTATAATTAATTTTCATCCTATTCATCTTGTGCCTTAGTGTGAACTGCACTTCATCGCAATTCACTAAGGTTTAATAATTCAATCAAATCTCCTGTCTGCACAAAGCTGCTTTCCAGATTAGTCTTGAAGCTCCATTTCAAGTGCCTTCCTGTTAATATCTCAGAGTTCATCTATTCTGTTTCTTGCTGAAAGCACCACTGACAGTCCTACATGGCAGTCGACAACAATATACCACTTTGCCCTTGTCTGCTGGCTGGACCTCAAATCAGCTCAAAGAAACCGTCAATCAACACATATTCTGGAGCTGCATGTGAGAGATCCAAAATGAGAATCAACGGTAAATGGATTTTTAAACAGCATTTTAATAAAATATGTCCTCATTTCAGACAGCTACATAGTGTATTTACCCAACCAAATGATTAGTACATAAATATTTTAAGCCAAGAATGTTGCACTACCCGTGTTCCAATAACTAATGCAGTTTGAAATTAATTTAGCAGTAAGGAAAGAAAGAGATAGAATAAGTCATCACACTTTTGATTACAATTCCATTTGATCAGTTCAGGAAAAAATACTTACTGGCAAAGGCACAGACATCACCATGTTTCCACCATAGACAGCAGGCACGTATAGGATGCTAGTCCCAGTATGTGGATCTATCCGTTGGACAGGGCTTGGAGATTTACCAAGGGCAGGATGAGAACCAAGAGGAGGGGTATAGGCTCGGATGGGATTCCCAATTAATACTGTAGAATTAGGTTGAACTGTGAAACATTAAATTTGAATAGATTCACTTTAGAAACAGACAAAATCTGACCAACAGTCTTGTTTTCCTAACCTTTGTAGTGTAATTGCTTATAACCATCCCTCTGGAAGAGACCCACATCCTTTCCATAAAGATACTTTAATCCATTACCTGGACCTATTGATGTGCGAAGCAACAGAATAATCACATAATAAAAAAGTCTACTTCCTTTAGCCTTTCTATTGATCTTCAGTAAAGTTACTCTGCAATGATAAACCACTCATCAATTTGTGAAGTTCCTCCCCCCCTCTCCTCTGCCCAGCCATGGGGTTCGAAGTTGAAATTACAGTACAACAGCTTCCATGTTAATTGCTGGATGATGGCTGGATCTTCCACATGAATTTTCTTCCCCAGAGGAACCCTACTTAATCATCATTGTCTCCTTACCATCCCACACTTGAAGCTTAATTTAATTTCAATAGCAAATGGAAATTTAAAAAAAACTACAGATGCCAAAAATCTGAAATAAAAGCAGAAAATGCTGGAAAAGCTCAGCAGGTTGAGCAGCACCTGTGGAAAGAGAAACAGTTAACATTTCAGGTCATGGACCCTTCACCAAAACTGAGAAAGATTCTGATGAAAGGTCCTAGATCTCAAATACTAACTGTTTCTCTGTCCACAGAGGCCACATGACATACTGAATTTTCTCAGCATTTTTTGTCTTCATTTCAATTACTTTCATTTTGATATTTGTTAGATACTTGCTCCCTTTGCCCTATTCCATTGGAACAATAGATTTTGTAGTGTGAACCAGAAAAACTACCAGCTCTCTAAATCCTCACTTATGAAAGCCCACGTAAGGGAGTCACAACAATGCTGGTCCTGTCCTCACCCAGAGTACCCATGTCGATACTCTCCAGAGGTAATTAGGGGACAGCATTCAGAAACAAGAACTGGCAACAAATTTTGCTTTTGCGAGTTCAGGGCAATTCTGGTGCTGACATTGTCAGAAGACTAGATACCAGATAAAGATTCTTATACTGGGTCAGAATTCATCTCTCTTGTTCTTATTAAAAAGGCCCTATATTACAGCAAGAACAGCTAGGATATTTAAATTTCATCCTTAGCAGACTTAAGATATTAACAAATTGCATTCATTCAGCCCTATACATTTGCTCCAACAGTCAGAGCATGAATGAACATCAGGCACCATTTTATTACAAACTTTATTTTGTAAATAAATGGGTCATATGGCTTGGAAAATGTTATTTTACAGTAGCTACATTATTTCATTATATGACAACAAAAGTTCATGGTCGACTTACCAAACCCATCTGTCGGAAAGTGGTCGCCCTGGTTATGGTGATGGCCTTTATTCTACAAATAAAACGAGGTCACAATCAATATTTTAAAGTTGATAGTAAAATCCACTTGCATGCCTGCTGCAATGTGCGATATTTATATAACTGTTCTGCTTTAGTTTCTCAAGTGGATTTATAGAGATACAATTTATAGAGATGTATTTTTCAATGACCGGTCTCTGCACTCTTGCTTGACCCAAAGAACTAATTACGTAAAGGACTAAGAATTATCTATTTGCAGAATCTAGTGTTAGAATAAATGTCATCACAAACCATACCACCATATGTTCTTTAGAAATTGGTACTTCAAGCACAAGCTAAAATTATATTATTGCTTACGAATCAAAGATAGAATATAATATATTTGAGAGTATAAAAGATTGATTTTTTTTCTTCTATTGATGCAATGTGGGCATCATTGTTAAGACTAGCATTATCACCCAACAATAATTCCCCTTCAATGCTCGAGGTGAATCACCTTCCTTACTGCTGCAGTCCATGCGGTTTACTCAGAGTGCTAACAGATAGAGTGTTCCAAGACCTTGCCTTGACAACAAAAGATGAACAAGATATGTCCAAGTCAGGATGGTATGCAACCTCGAATGGAACCTGCAAATACTACCATTTCCATGTGCCTGCTGCCTTTCTCCTTCTAAATGGGGGAGGCCTCGTGTTTTGGGAGGTGCTGACAGAACAATCTTGTTGAATTGTTGTAATGCATCTTGTAAAAAAAAGTATACTGCAATCATGCTATGCTGGGGATAGGATGTGTATGTTTAAAATGGTGAACAGAATTCCAATCAAGCAGGCTGCTCCTTCTTGAATTTCCTCAATGAGCTTTGCTCATCTAAGTGAAGGGTATTCCATCCAATGCTCCTGACTTGTGCGTTTGGAAGGTGTAAAAGATAAGGGAATTAGAAGATCAGTTGCTTGCCACAAAATACTCAGCCTCTTACTTGAATTATAGCCACAATATTTATTTGGCGGCCCAGTAAAGGCACTGGAAAATGGTAAAACTAACCAGCTGTGAAGGGTAGATGTACTTGCCATAGTTAGATGATAGCCAGGGTCTTCAACCTATGGACATGGGCTGATTCATTATCTGAATTAAAATAGGACTCAGCAACCCAGGTTCAATTTCCGCCGCTGCCTGTAAGGATGTTTGTACGTTTTCCCCGTGTCCATATGGGTTTCCTCCCACATTCCAAAGACGTATGGGGAAGTTAACATGGGTTTAAATGGGTGGCGCGGACTCGCTGGGTCAGAAGGGCCTGTTCCCTTGCTGCATAAAGTTTAAAGTTTAACTACCACCATCTTTCTTTCTGCTATGTATAATTGTAGCCAGTCCAAAGATTTCTCTGCTTCTCACACACTTTGGCTTTGCTGTAGAAAGCGACCTAATGCTTCAGGGGGATGAGTTTTAATTGAGACTGGGTGGGATCCACCTTTCAACCCTTATTTCTCCTTACACTTCTTTCCTTTTTTGTAACAGAGGCTGGAATCTCAAAAAGCTAATCAATTGAGAATTTTCCACAATGTTTTGAGGGACACTTCCACTTGCATCTTCTGCGGAAAGGCAGTGTGTTCAGTTACTTAGTAGAAACAAGATACTTCTTCACAATCTCATTGAAGATACTGAAACAATTCATTTTGTATTGTCATTTTCTCACTTTCCCACTGGAACTAATGATTACACAGGAAAGTACTGGACCTCAATTCTGTTGATGTCAGAGGCAATTTTAGATTCAAGACACGTTGTAATATTTGCCAGAAGGTGCAGGCTGAGGTCATAAGTTACTAGAGAACTGGCAGTTTGAATTTTCTGAAATCTCATTTATTGCAGTTGATTTAATCACAGTTTTGGATGATAATCTTTAGTCACAAATCTGAATCAACAGCACTTGTCACTGCAACATTAAAGGTATTGCCACCTTTCAAAACAAAATATTCATACCAGCCCAAATTCACACCTTTGTTTATGTTATTTACAGTTTAGAATTTAGGTTTTAACTTAATATTCATTTACAAAATGAAATTATTTTGCAGGTCCAAACAATATTTCTAAAAATAAGTCCACCACAAAGGTGCTGAAGAGGACAGCCAAAAATCTTTATGTACTCTCTCAATTTCTTAGTTGATGCCAACTTCCATGAATAAAAATTTTACCACAGGATGCAAGTAGATTCTGATAAATCATGGTTGTCAAACACCACTTCAGATGCTCAGAATTTTTTTTATTACTTATTATTCATTCAAGGGATGTGGACTTCGCAGGCTGAGCCAGTATTTGATTGCCCATCACTAGTTGCCCTTGAGAAAGTGGTAGTGAGCTGCATTCTTGAACCGCTACAGTCCTTGAGGTGTGGATATGTCCACAATGCTATTTGGAAGAGTTCCAGGATTTTGACTCAGCAATGGTGAATGAATGGTGGTATAGAGTGGCATGCAAAAGTTTGGGCACCGCTGGTCAAAATTTCTGTTACCGTGAATAGCTAAGCAAGTAAAAGATGACCTGATTTCCAAAAGGCATAAAGTTAAAGATGACACATTTCTTTAATATTTTAAGCAAGATTACTTTTTTATTTCCATCTTTTATAGTTTTACAATAACAAAAAAGGAAAAGGGCCCGAAGCAAAAGTTTGGGCACCCTGCATGGTCGGTACTTCGTAACACCCCCTTTGGCAAGTATTACAGCTTGTAAACGCTTTCTGCAGCCAGCTAAGAGTCTTTCAATTCTTGTTTCGGGGATTTTTGCCCATTCTTCCTTGCAAAAGGCTTCTAGTTCTGTGACATTCTTGGACCATCTTGCATGCACTGCTCTTTTGAGGTCTATCCACAGATTTTCGATGATGTTTAGGTCGGGGGACTGTGAGGGCCATGGCAAAACCTTCAGCTTGTGTCTCTTATCTTCAGCACATACCTTTGCTCATTGCGGCCAAAATGTTTTATTTTAACTTCATCAGTCCACAGGGCTTGTTTCCAAAATGCATCAGGCTTGTTTAGATGTTCCTTTGCAAACTTCTGACACTGAATTTTGTGGTGAGGACACAGGACAGTTTGGAGAAAAAAGGGTGCAGAATTTCATGAAAAGAACACCTCTCCGACTGTTAAGCACAGGGGTGGATCTATCATGCTTTGGGCTTGTGTCGCAGCCAGTGGCTCGGGGAACATTTCACTGGTAGAGGGAAGAATGAATTCAATTAAATACCAGCAAATTCTGGAATCAAACATCACACCGTCTGTGAAAAAGCTGAAGATGAAAAGAGGATGGCTTCTACAACAGGATAACGATGCTAAACACACCTTAAAATCCACAATGGACTACTCAAGAGGCACAAACTGAAGGTTTTGCCATGGCCCTCACAGTCCCTGGACCTAAACATCATCGAAAATCTGTGGATAGACCTCAAAAGAGCAGTGCATGCAAGACAGACCAAGAGTCTCACAGAACAAGAGCCTTTTACAAGGAAAAATGGGCAAAAATCCCCGAAACAAGAATTGAAAGACTCTTAGCTGGCTGCAGAAAGCGTTTACAAGCTGCGATACTTGCCAAAGGGGGTGTTACTAAGTACTGACCATGCAGGGTGCCCAAACTTTTGCTTCGGGCCCTTTTCCTTTCTTGTTATTTTGAAACTGTAAAAGATGGAAATAAAAAAGTAATCTTGCTTAAAATATTAAAGAAATGTGTCATCTTTAACTTTATGCCTTTTGGAAATCTGGTCATCTTTTACTCGCTTAGCTATTCACAGTAACAGAAATTTTAACCAGGGGTGCCCAAACTTTTGCATGCCACTGTATTTCCAAGTTAGGATGGTGTGTGGCTTGGAGGGCAACTCCCGGGTGGTGGAAAAATCTTCTCTACAGAGGCTTGTTTGAACATGCAATGCTTTGCTACTAGTGTTGACCAAAGGAGTTGACCAGCTTTGGAGGAAAAAGTGACACTGTAATTTGAACCAGGGGGAGAAAAAAGGCATGCAGAGAGGATGATTGAATCGAATTTGGAGATGTACACAATGAGCAAATGGCCCCTAAGGCAAATGGTTATGGTCCCTCCTGAAGGAAAAAAAGTGAATTAACACAGAAGTGCGCTGTTACTAGCAAGCAATGCACATCTCATATCTAACTCACTCAGTGGAACACTGCCTTATACTTACAGCACTGGTCAATGGTACTTCTCTCACACAGCTTGAAAGAGCTGGCAGACAGATATTAGGAAACTTTTGAATGACCTTTATAGCCTGTTTAGTAGAATCCACTGTGCAATCCTAGTTGATCAGATGAAACTTCGAACAATGCAGAGTCTGTTACAGAAGACCTTGCCTCAGTGAAGGTTCTTTTGCTTCTCACAGTAAAATAGTTGTGGGTCCAAGACCCACCTTAGAAACTGAAGCATATTAACGCAGTTGGCCATTGCAATGTTAAGTGCATGCTGCACCATCAGATTTGGTGTTTTTTCAGTAATTGAAAAGCAAAAAACTGTTGGAACAGGAAATCTAAAATTAAGAGAAAAAATGGAAATCCTCAGCAGGTGAGGCAGTATCTATGAATATGAAGCAAAGTTAATGTTTCAGGTTGATGGTTCTGATGAAAGGTAATCTTACAATTTGATCACTCTTCATATCTTCCTCACTCTAGAAACTGAATAATAGTCCTCAACAGAGGCAACAGTCTCATCCATCTCAATGTTGAGCTCTTCGTTTGCAACCTTTGCTTCTGTGGCCATTTCTTTGGCCAGAAGTCTTCACACCAGAGTGTGGATTTTTTCCTCCCATCCTCGTAATAATCAATCCATCAGGATCACTCCCTTCGGTCTCTTACACTTTCCAGATCTATTTATTGCTAAGCACCAGTATGACATTGGCCATCTAAATTTTTCCACTGCCCTTACTCGCTCTTGCCTTCCCTCCACTGAACTGCACACTAAGCACCAACCCCAACACCGCCATCAAACCTGACAAGAAGGATGGTGCTGCCATTGTTTGGCAAACATACCTCGACCTTACTAAGGCTGAATGCCAGTTCTGACACCATCCCACACCTCCCTCTGGAAAACAACTTCATTGTTAAATATGAGGCCATCTTCTCTTGGACCATCAACGAACTCAATTCCTCAGGAGATCTTCCCTCCACAGCCTCCAGTCATTGTACGCCAAACCCACATAGCTGTTTCTATCTCTTCCACAGGATCTAGAAGTAGGACTATCCTGTAGAGCCATCGTTTCAGCCTGTTCATGTAATACAGAACTTGTTTCTTCTACCTCGACTATCTTCTCTCCCCTTGTCCAGTCTCTTCCCAGTTACGTCCATGACACCTCTGATGCTCTCTGCCACTTTGGCAGCTTCTTGATCCTGACCAGCTTATTTTCATCATGGACATCTAGCCTCTCTACAATTCCATTCCTCACCAGGATGGCCCAGGGGCCTTTTGCTTTTTCCT
This sequence comes from Pristis pectinata, assembly GCF_009764475.1. NCBI lineage: Eukaryota > Metazoa > Chordata > Chondrichthyes > Rhinopristiformes > Pristidae > Pristis > Pristis pectinata. The sequence goes on from NC_067422.1 coordinate 5,117,695, forward strand.
CACCAAAGGTCCAACCTGTCCAACTCCTCCATCACTCTCGTTTGCCAAGATGAATGAGTTTTTACATTGAGCAACTTCTCCTTTAACTCCACTCAACTCTGCCAAATCAGGAATCTGGCATCCTGGCCCAAATGTGACTCCAGAACCACAGCAATATGATTGACCCTCAAATGGCTAGCAGGCCACTCTGCTCATAGCCAGTGAGGGATGGCTAATAAATTCTGGCCTTGCCAGCAATGGCCATAACTCGAAAAAATAATTTAAATAAAGGACTCCATTTTATTTTCCCAATTCCTCAGGCTCTATTCTATCTATTCTAATTTCACTTTTCACAGTTCAATGAAAAGGCGATTAATTGCGTTTCTCTCTCCACTGATGCTGCCTAACCAGAGTATTTCCAACATTTCCAGTTTTTCTCAGATAGGACGCTAAAAATGAAGTCAGATTTGCTCTCAGGTGGATACACAATATTTTATGGAACCATTTGAAAATCAAGGACATGCTGAGTACCAGCCTGGCTAACATTTATCCCCCAATAAACACCATTAAAAGGGATATAATAGTTCAGATTTCCAACGTGTAGTTTTTTTTGTTTTCCCAATCACAAATAGAATTACTACCTTCCATATTGTTACAGTACTAACATCACTTCTAAAGTACTCAGAGTGAAGTACTTGGGGCTGTTAAAGTGCTCTCTAAAGCACTATATTTAACTGCTTCAAGCTAAGGAAAGGACTACAGTGTAAATGAAACATTGCATAATGCTAAACAGTAAATAATTATTGAGTCATGGCTGTGACTGATTTCTTTCTGCATGATTCCTACACATTTGAATTTGACGTTCTTTACCCCATTAATCACTCAATCAGACTCTTCATGATTTCTGCTAATCTCAGGAAGCCTCAATGTAATCAGACTTTTGAGTGTTCAGCCTTGGAGAGATAAGTCTGGACCAGAAATTGACAGATTAAACTATTTGGCCTGCTGCTTTCTTCCTTAAGCAACATTTAAGCAGACAATTTTAAATCAGTCTCAACCGATTTCTTTCATATTAACATCAAAACAGGGTCAAGCTGCATTAAATGAAGAGGGCATATCAACAGGACTCAACCGCAGAAAGCTAAATAAGGCTTGGCATTTAAAAAGGACTCAGATTTTTAATCTATGCACAAGTAACAATGAAAGTACATTCTAAAAATTTTCCAATTGGTGATTTATTGCTCCCTGTATTGTAAACCAAAGGTTTGCAAACGTTCATTCTTCAACACCTGCGCTCTCTTCACTTTTCTGCTGAGATTTATAATTTGCATAAAGGCTCAGATCAATCTGCAAGTTCTGAGTCAACTGAAGCTGTGTAACAGGTGTTTGAGATATTAATCTAAGCCAATAGCCATGAGCAAACAGTGTTAATGACCTCAGCACTTCAAACAAAAAAAACACTTCCTTATATGTACTTACAATTCCAAGATCCTCAAAGTGATCATAGACAATGTTAATAACTTTCCCTTCATGGCAAACCATTTTGCCCAACCTCTTGATACCCCCTTTCCTCCATTCCTCTATTATGCCCCTCCTTTTAAGTAGACAGAGATGATGTGCCTTTTTTTGGTTCCTGGGGCTGGACACTCCACATGGACACCACCCTCTTCCACTGCCAGGAATTCTCCCTCTCTTCTGATCACTATCTCCTGCTATTTCACAACTGAGAACTAGTTCCAAAGAAGAAAGCACATGTCAGGTACATAAAATTAATATCAAGCGAGTTACTTGAGATTTATAGGGGATATAGGAGAGAAATTAAAGAAATTAGGAGATCAAAAAGGAGCCATGAAATGACCTTGGCAAGGAGGGGGGAGGGGTGACATCAGGGAAAACGTCACGGCAGTGCTCAGAGAGGACATACTGGAGGGCTCGTCTACTGAGGCAATATGGGTGGAAGGGAGGAATAAGAAAGGGATGACCACGTTAATGGGACTATATTATAGACCTCTCAATAGTCAGCAGGATTTAGAGAAACAATTTGTGAAGAGATAGCAGACAGTTGCAAGAAAAATAAGGTTGTGATAGCAGGCGATTTTAACTTTCCACATATTGATTGGGACTCCCATACTCTAAAGGGATTGGATGGGATAGCTTGTCAAAAGACTTCAGGAAAGCTTCCTTAATCAATATCTAGAGATCCCAACTAGAGAGATCATGATACTGGATCTCTTCTTAGGGAATGAGACAGGGCAAGTGACAGAAGTGTGTGCAGGAACACTTTGGATCTAGTGATCATAATTCCATTAGTTTCAAGATAATTATGGAGAAGGATAGGACTGTTCCTTGGGTTGAAATTCTAAATTAGAGTAAGGCCAATTTTGATGGCATCAGAAGGGATCTGGCAGGCGTGGATTGGGATAGGCTGGTTTCCAGCAAAGAGATGCTTGGTAAGTGGGAGGCTTTCCAAAGCGAAATATTGAGAGTATGAAAACTGTACGTCCCTGTTAGAATAAAAGGCAAGGCCAGCAGGTTTAGGGGACCTTGGTCATCAAGGGGTATTGAGGCCCTGGTAAAGGAGGTGCAAATAAAGTATAGGCTGTTAGGATCAAATGAGGTGCTTGCAGAGCATAAGATATGCAAGAGAACACTTGAGACACAAATCAGAAGGGCAAAAAGAGGACATGAGGTTGCTCTGGCAGACAGGATGAAAGAGAATCCAAAGGGTTTCTATAGCTATATTAAGGGCAAAAGGGTAGCAAGAGACAAAATTGGTCCTCTTGAAGATCAGCATGGTCATCTATGCGTGGAGCTGAAAGAGATGGGGGAGATCCTAAATGAATTCTTTGCACCCGTATTTACTCTGGAGACAGACACAAAGACTATAGAACTGAGGCAAATGAGCAGTGAGGTCATGGGCCATATCTGGATTAAAGAAGAGGAGGTGCTGGCTGTCTTGAGGCAAATTAAAGTGGATAAATCCCCAGGGCATGACAAGGTGTCCCCTCAGACCTTGTGGGAAGTTAGTGCAGAAATTGAGGGGCCCTGGTGGAGATATTTAAAATATCCTTAGGCACGGGTGAGGTGCCGGAGGACTGGAGGATAGCTAATGTTGTTCCGTTGTTCAAGTAAGGCTCAAAGAATAAGCCGGGAAATTATAGGCTGGTGAGCCTGACGTCAGTTGTGGGTAAATTTATTGGAAGGCATTCTAAGGGAGAGGATATACAAGTATTTGGATAGATGGGGCCTGATTAGGGATAATCAACATGGATTTGTACATGGTAGGTCACACCTAACCAATCTTAAGAGTTTTTCAAGGAGGTTACCAAGAAGGTTGATAAGAGAAAGGCAGTGGACATTGTCTACATTGATTTTAGCAAGGCCTTTGACAAAGTCCCGCATGGGAGGCTGGAGTAGGTTGCCTCAAGGACCAAAGGAGGAAATCTAAGCATGGAGCCTGGGGAAAAAGAACATAAAACTATATAGCACAGGTACCGGCCCTTCAGCCCATGATCTCTGTGCCGACCATGATGCCAATTTAAACTCCACATCTGCCTGCACATGGCCTTTATGATGGAGAGGGTTTAAAATAAGTTGGCAGGGGGAGGGGAACCAGAGTGTTAGGTCAGATGATGGAGCAGTTGGTGTACAGGTAGATGCAATGTGCAGAGAGACTGTGAGGAAAGATAGGCAGTGGATCAGGCATAAATGCAGTCAGTTGGATGGGTTGAAATGTGTTTACTTTAATGTGAAAAGTATTAAGAATAAAGGTGATGAACTTAGAGCATGGATCAGTACATAGAATTATGATATTGTGACCATTTAAAGAGACTTGGCTGTCGCAAGGGCAGGATTGGTTGCTTGATGTTCCAAGGTTTAGAGGTTTCAAAGGGCAAGGTAAAAGAAGGTGGGGGAGTGGCATTGCTCATCAGAGTCAGTATCACAGCTGCAGAAAGGGAGGACATTGTGGAGGGATCGTCTACTGAGTCAGTTTGGGTGGAAGTCAAAAACAGGAAGGGAGCAATCTCTCTTGGGAATAGTCTGTGGGACCCCCAATAGCCACCAGGACACTGAGGAAATACTCAGCAGATAGGCAGATTTTGGAAAGGTGCAAATATAATAGGGTTGTTGTCATGGGAGACTTCAATTTCCCTAATATCGATTGGCACCTCCTTAGTGCAAAAGGTTTAGATGGGGCAGATTTTGTTAGGTGTGCCCAGGAAGGATTCCTGACACAGCATGTGGACAGACCGACTAGAGGAGAGGTCATACTGGATCTAGTACTAGGCAATGAACCTGGTCAGGTGACAGACCTCTCAGTGGGCGACCGCTCAAGGATAAAGGGGGGAACATGTACCTGGAGGCAGAGGACGTTGGGGAGGTCGTTAATAAATACTTTGCTTCAGTGTTCACCAGGGAGAGGGACTTTGACGAATGTGAGGTCAGCATAGAACAGGCTAATGTGCAGGAGCATGTTGAGGTCAAGAAAGAGGCAGTGTTGGAGCTTCTGAAAAACATTAGGATAGATAAGTCCATGGGGCCAGATGAGATATACCCCAGGTTACTACAGGAAGCAAGGGAAGAGATTGCTGGAGTGTTGACGATGATCTTTGCGTCCTCCCTGGCTACAGAGTGGTATCAGAGGATTGGAGGATGGCTAATGTTGTTCAAGAAAGGTAATAGGGATAATCCTGGGACTTATAGACCAGTGAGTCTTACGTCAGTGGTGGGCAAGCTATTGGAGAGGATTCTTAGGGACAGGATTTACGAGCATTTGGAGAAGCACAGTCTTATTAGGGACAGTCAGCATGGCTTCGTGAGGGCGTTTGACAAGATTCCCCAAGGTAGGCTCATCCTGAAAGTCACGAGGCATGGGATCCATGGAATTGGCTTGCCCACAGAAAGCAGAGGGTGGTAGTAGAATGGAGAATATTCTGCCTGGAGGATGGTGACTGGCAGTGTTCAGCAGGGATCTGTTCTGGGACTCCTGCTCTTTGTGATTTTTATAAATGACTTGGATGAGGAAGTGGAGAGTCATATTAATAAGTTTGCAGATGACACAAAGGCTGGAGGTGTTGTGGATAGTATACAAGGTTGTTGCAGATTACAATAGAATATAGACAGGATGCAGAGCTGGGCAGAGAAGTGGCAGATGGAGAATTGATACACTTTGGAAGATCTAACTTGAAGGTGGAATACAAGGTTAATGGCAGGATTCTTAGCAGTGTGGAGGAACAGAGGGATCTTGGGGTCCAAGTCCATAGATCCCTCAAAGTTGCCACACAAGTTGATTGGGTGGTTAAAGAAGGCGTATGGTATGCTGGCCTTCACTAATCAGGAGAGTGAGTTCAAGAGCCTCGAGGTAATATAAAACTCTGGTTAGACCACACTTAAAGTATTGTGTTCAGTTCTGATCACCTCGTTGTAGGAAGGATGTGGAAGCTTTAGAGAGGGTGCAAAGGAGATTTACCAGGATGCTGCCTGCATTAGAAAATGTGCCTTATGAGGAAAGATTGAGTGAGCTTTTCTCTTTGCAAGGATGGAGGACGAGAGGCAACGTGATAGAGGTGTGCAAGATTATGAGGCATAGATAGAGTGGACAGCCAGCACCTTTTTCACAGGGCGGCAATGGCCGAAACCAGAGGACATCCATTTAAGGTGAGTGGAAGAAAGTTTAGGGGAGATGTTAGAGGTAGGTTTTATTTTTACACAGAGAGTGGTGGGTGCCTGGAACACACTGCCAAGTGTGGTGGTAGAGGCTGATACTATAGGGACATTTAAAAGACTCTTAGATAGAGTGGTGGGAGTATGGAATGGGCTGCCATCTGATGTAGTAAATGCGGGCTCACTCTTGAATTTTAAGAATGAATTGGATAGATACATGGACGGGAGAGGTCTGGAGGGTTATGGACTGGGTGCAGGTAAATGGGACTAGCAGAATAACGTTTCAGCACAGACTAGAAGGGCTGAATGGCCTGTTTTCTGTGCTATAGTGTTCTATAGTTCTATAGGGACATAGATGTAAGAAAAATGGAGTGTCATGGAGATTGATTGTGGAGTACGTTTGTATAGGTTGGCACAACATTGTGGGCTGAAGGGCCTGTACTGTGCTGTACTGTTCTATACCCCTCCATTCCCTTCCTTTTCACATGTCTGTCCAAATGACTCTTAAACGTGGCTATTGTTTGTTTCCACCATTCCCCCTGCAGTGTGTTTCAGGCTCCTACCACTGTGTAAAAAGAAAAACTTGCCTCCTAAATCTCCTTTAACCTTTCCCCCCTTTCACATTAAAGCTATGCTCTCTAGTATTTGACATTTTCACCCTGGGGACAAAGACTCTGACCATCTACCTGATCTCTGCCTCTCATGATCTTGTATACTTCTATTCAGTCGCTCCTCAGCCTCCAACACTCCAGACAAAACAATCCATTTGTCCCATCTTTCCTTATGGCTAATACCCTTGAATCCAGGCAACGCCCTGGTGAACCTCTTCTTCACTCTCTCCAAAGCCTGCACATCATTCCCGTGATGCAGCGACCAGAACTGTACACAATACTCCAAATGTAGCTTAACTAAAGTTTTGTATGAATGAGATCCTAAGTGAATACTTTTCATCAGCATTCACCAGGGAGAAGGATGTGGAGGCTGGAGAGTTAAGGGAGGGGCTGGCTAATATCCTGGAGCACATCTGTATCAGGAAGGACAAAATGCAAGAAATATTGGAGCACATTCATGTGGATAAATCTCCAAGGCCTGATGGGACTCTCCAAGGATCCCAAGGGAAGCAAGGGAGGAGAATTCTGGATTTCTGATAGCCCTCCATTCCACGCAACTCTTGGTGAATCTCCTCCTCACTCTCTCTATTGCTACCACATCTTTCCTATAGTCTGGCGACCAGAACTGCACACTATACCCTAATTGCAGTTTCACCAATATTTGGTATAGCTGCAACGCCATGTCCCAACTCTTGTACTCAATGCCTTGGTCTATGAAGTGTACCAAATGCCCTTTTCAATACCCTATCCAGCTATCCACTTTCAAGGAGCTGCAGACTTGCACCCTAAGGTCTCTCTGTATATCAACATTCCTGAGGTCCCTGCATTTACTCTGTATCCAAGATAGGAAAGGTGTAGAGGGATAAGGGCCTAATGTGGGCAAATGGGATTAGCATAGATAGGCATCACGGTCGGCATGGACAAGGTGGGCTGAAAGGGCCCATTTCTATGCTGTACGATTCTAAACCTACCTCTCCACCTCTGATCAACAACGAGTCATTTACTTCATTTTGACAAAACCATGCACAATCATCATGTTGCACAACTTCTTTCTTGTTGGCCATCCATATTCACACAGCAGGCTCCTGCTCATCCAAATGACAGCCACACCAATCTCACTTATTTTAGTCTCCTATCACCCAGTAAATTCAATTCAAAATCCTTGTCCTGATCTTCACCTTTCTGCAATCTTGCACCCCCTACAACTGCAAATACCAACTTTCATTCCTCCTGTCCATCTGAGCCATCAGGGTTTAATGGCTCTTCCCAAAGATGATATCTTTGGCAATGCAGCAATCCCGCACAGAACTGAAATTTCAGTTTAAATTATCAACCCAGACGGTGGATGTGCTCTGGTAAGGTTTGAATGCAAGACGTACTTGTTGCTACCACAGAACCAAGGGTTTACATAAATTGGAATTTTAAACTTGAAAAGGGTGGGAGTTGGGGGTGGGGTTATAGTAAACAGGGAAATTTATTAGACATTACTGGAATTGAAAAATAGTATATAAATACAAGAAATATTTTCCTTGATGGTGGTCTTTCCAAGGTATATTTGAACTCATGGAAAAAGGTGCATTGACCCAGAAGGCTCCAGTCACTCAATTCAGTTGTAGTTATTAGCAATGAAATAACCCAGCACACATACAAAAGCAGCAGAAGGTAAAGGAGACATGCTCCATGAACTAAAGGGTACCAGACAGGTTCAATGAATCAGAAAAGAGACGCTGGGTGTATGACCAATATAATATTTGCAACAAGAAGTAATAGTGTTCAACTTATGCAGTGAGAACAAAGTGGAGCAACACCATTAACTGAATTCTCGGACGGTTATTTTAAAAGTTGAGTAGATTGTCCCATCAATGAGTACTTGTAAATTGTACAGTGATCGGGCACTGGATCTTGTCCTACATTAGAATTAATAACATTTTTAAAAATGAGTAGTCCGACTTCAGATCTGTGAATAACTGCACATGGAGGATAGAGGTAAATGGAGGGGATATTCTTGCCAGAGCACATCCACCGTCTGGGTTCATCTACAAGGAAACACAATAATTGCTGATTCTACCGTTCATGTTACAACACACTTGGCTGAACTGTTGGAGAAATGTGAAGAAACTTCTTGGTCTGTTGTAGGCCAACCAGAGATAACAACAGACAGTCTACTGTGAACTGAAGTGCTGCCAGCACTTGTAGACAAAGGAAAGCACAGAGCCTCCTTCATGACTGAAATCTCTTTTATATCCCAAAGCAAGTGAATATTTGCTGAAAAAAATGACTACACTACAGTGATTACTTCATTTCAATATACAGACAAAGCTATATACAGAATTGTCACAAGGCACATCACTGTATTCGGCAATGTATGAAGAGCAATCTGTGTTCCCAAATTAAGCCTTTTATTCCTGCAGAGCATTAGCTTTCCTGTGTTCTTTCTTACCGCATAAAAAGAACAAATCTGCAGTGTTGGTAAAATAATATTTCAGCCAACAGTAAAGTCCTACGAGATGCTCAAGTTTATAACACAATCGTAGTTTTTATTTCATTCCTGTGCTTGACTAGTCCAATGACTGGGTGCTCAAGAGACCCTTTAACTTAAGGTCAAGTTGGACATATTTCCACCTTTGCATTTAAAGATCAAAAAAATGGATCAATGGGGTAGAAATATATATATTAAGCATGTGAACAACATGTGCAATATACACCAATTAAGATGCACCTACAATCCAATACATTTGGATTTGTAAAGCTGTGAAAAGTAGTGGGGTCATGGAATTTAAGAGTCATCTCAATACTGTTCACTGGACAGAAGACTTCAGTCAACCCCATCATTGTGGTTATATATCTAGAAATTCTGAAACGTCTTGAAGTGCTGCTGCATCAATTATTTACTACTTTATTCACCTTCATGTGTCTCAAAAATTAGATGTGAAGAAAGCAATGATGCTGAAACACACTATGGCAACCTGGCGCGTTCACATCGATGAAAAATAGAAAGAAAAAATAGAAGTGTAAACAATTTATAAATACCATCAATAAATGTTAACATATAAATGACTATACAGTAAATGCATTAAACAACAGCTTAATATATAGACTTGGAAAGCAATTTCTGAAATCATACAAAATTTATGGAATGATACATCTATTCACTTACTGAGTGCGTGGCTCACTGATGTTTGCTCTCTTCTTGAAGTCAGACTGATAACAGGTTTAATGCAGTGTGTAAAATAGTTCCATCATTATCTGACAGGAAGTTTGCATTTGCAAAACTAATAATCAACTTTAGGTGGATAACAAATGGTAATAATAAGTTTGTAAAACCAATTTTTGGCTCTTGTGATCTAAATTTTCAGGGTAAAGTCTAGCATATGTGCTTAACTAATAATAACACTTGGCCAGCAAGTATTATTATCGCTAAATATGGTGTGAAGGAAGATTTCTGAATGAAAGAAAAAATTGGCTGTGATTAAGACTAAACACAAGTTATATTTTACATTTGAGATCATAAAAACCAAAAGACCACTTGCCACGAATCCTACCATATCCTCATCCTGGCCAAACTACTGGAATGCTGGAACCAATGTTTTCCAATGTCACGTCCTTCTACACATCTACAATCAGATTTATCAACATTTTTTTTTGCAAAATACTACCTCAATGATCCACCATACCAATGATTGTAGTGCATAAGATTTTAGAACTCTTATCTACCATTTTCCTGGCACAACATTTTCTGATTCAATATTTATCAGTGAGATGGCAGCACAATACAAATCTCCAGGCCCAAGAAATTAATATATTTATTTATTAGTCACATGTACATCAAAACACACAATGAAATGCATCTTCTTGCGTTACTGAGAATGTGTTTGGGGGCAGCCTGCAAGTGTCACCACTCTTCCGCCACCAACATAGCATGCCCACAGCTGCTAACTTGTACGTCTTTGGAATGTGGGAGGAAACTGGAGCACCCAGAGGAAACCTATGCAGACACGAGGAGAACGTACAAACTCCTTACAGACAGCAGTGGGAGTTGAACCCGGGTCGCTGGCGCTGTAATAGGGTTATGCTAACTGCTATGCTACCGTGAAATATGACAAATCTGCAAGAAATGCAGGTTCAAATTTGCTCAGGTACAGGAACATGGATAGGAAAGGTTTAGTGGGATATGGGTCAAATATGGGCAAATAAGACTAGCTTAGATGGGCACCTTGGTCAGCATGGATGAGTTGGGCCAAAGGGCCTGTTTCCGTGCTGTATAACTCTTTGACTAAATTATGGCCAGCATATTGCTCTTTTGTTTTGTATTGATAGATTCTATAATTTTTGCATTTTCTTGTGAACATAGCTCAAAAATCCTGATGAATGTGAGCCCACAAAATGGGCTTACATTATGTAAAAAAAAACATTTTGTTCTGATCACAAAAAAATGTTCCTGGGGCTGTGTCAAGTTCTGAGGCTGTGAAACCCAGGATACAAGTAGAAGCATCGCTTTTTCTTTTAAAACATCAGCTACTGGAAGCCTAGAATATTCAATCTTAAATCTTATTTAAAAACTGCTTAAGTGAGATTTGACTAATTATGAATTTGACTGAAATAATAATAGTGCTGGAAGTACTCAGCAGGTTAGGCAGTCTCGGTGGAGTAGGAAAAAAGATAATTTTATGGTACAGGTTCATCAGAACGTTGCCTTAATCAGAACAGGCTAGTTCTAACAAAATTGAAAAGGCTGGATATCTGAAATTACCAAATTCAATGTTGAGTCACAAAGGCTGTAACACGTCCAGGTTGGAAGATGAGTTGATATTCCTCAAGCTTGTTTGTTGGAATAGTGTAAGAGGATATTCAAACTCAAGGTCATCTTATGAATTGAATGGAGGTCTTCTGCAAAGTCATCACCCAATCTGCATTTGGTTTCTCCAATGTAGAGGAGACCACATTGTTAGCACCAAAGTCAGTAGACTGCAGTGGAAGAAGGGCTAAGGAGTGGCTGTTTTACCTGGAAGGACTGTCTTAATTCCTGGATGGCAAGATTGGTAGTGGCAAAGGAGCAGGTCTTGCATCTCTTGCAAAGGGAGGAGGACAGGTGTTGATGGAGTGAACCAGGGAGTTGTGGAGAGAACAGTCTCTTCAGAATACTGAAAGGGAAGAGGAGAGAAAGGTGTGCCTATATTGCCATGCTTATGACCATTCGGCTGATCAGGCTCATGCCAGCTCCGAGCAGAACAATCCCATTCCCTCTCTTCTTATTTCCCTGCACCTGCAATTTATTCTCTCTCATATGCTGTGATTAGCTTTAGATCTGGTTAAAAGCCAATGAACATCACGGGTCTTGTACTTTCCTTGAAGGTGATAATAGTTTACACTAATCAAAGACTTCGTTCAGTTGCAAGTCATTGAGGAAATAATGTTTCACAACAAGTATTAGGAAAGTCTTTCATGAAATCAGATCTTGTTGAAAGTGGTGGAAATTACAGAAGACAATCCGTTGAATGTGGGAGCTGGTCCAGAGAACAAGATTGACCTTCTTGCAGACTGTTCAGTCTGTTGGAGTGCTCCTAAACTTCCAAATGCCCATCATTTTAATTCTCCATCCCACTCCAACTCTAATGTCTTTGTCTTTGGCCTCTTACAAGATTCAAATGAAGCCCAATGCAAGCTTGAGGAACAGAATGTCATCTTCTAATCAGCCTTTCCATCCTGCATCAGAATTGGACAGTCCTGATAAAAAGTCAATCTATACATTAACTCAGCTATCCTTTCTCCGCAGATGCTGCCTGACATGCTGGGTATTATTTATTTTAGTTTCCCAGCAATTGCAGTGTTTTGTATTACACAGTTCAGTATTTTTTCTTCCTCTTTTGTCCTTTTTCATTTTCTACAGGGAGATCAAATTCGATCAATGTCTTCCCATTCTGGTGAAGAGCAAGAATAAATTTCAAAATATATAAGATCCTTAGAGGTCTTAACAAGGTGGATGAGGAAAGGATATTTCCTCCTGTGGGAGAGTCTAGAACTCAGAGTCACGGTTTAAAAATAAAGGGTCGCCCATTTGAGACAGAGAAAGAACTTTCTCTCCCACAGTGTCACAAGTCCTTGGGATTCTCTTCGTCAAAGGACATTGAAAGAAGACTCTTGGAATATTTTTAAGGCAGCGGTAGACAGATTCCTGATAAGCAAAGGGCTGAAAGGTTACCACAGGTAGAAGGGAATGCAGAGTTGAGGTTACAATCAGACCAGGCCCCTGGGGCCGAGTGGTCTACCTTTGCTCTTATTTTCTACGTCCGCATGTACTCTCTTAGGTGGTACCACCACCTTTTGTGCCATTTGGTCTCCACCCTCTCACTTTTCTGCAACTTAAAGTTTGGTTTCTAGCCTTTCCTCGATCTGATGAAAGGCCATAAGCTTGAAATGTAAATTCTGTTCCTCTCTTCATAGATGCTGCCTGACCTGCTGACTATAAGCAGCATTTTCTTTTTATTACATATTTCCAGCAACTGTGGATTTTTGCTTTGATTATTTTGACTGGTTTTGTATTTCTATAAAACCAATTGACTTTCGTTTTACTTCGACCATCACCAGATTTACAATTTGAAGCCAAATTGTTAAGTCCCAGTTAGGACATCCAGAGGGAAAAGCAGAATGAGAGTAATAAATAACCAGTGTGATTCATAAACAGCTCAAGAATATTCTGTAACAGAGTATTTACTGTCAGTTAAAAATGGCAAGTAAAAATGGTTGCTTCATTATTCAGATTTTAAAGCTCATGAAAGCCAATATGGCCTTTGCTTTTGAATAAATGTCTCACATTATTACTTGAAAGACATTAGTAAAATCCAAATACAGCAATTTATCTCTAATAACATATTTGTCAAAATAACAATGAAGCACACAGCATTAAATTGTACAGTAATACCAAGGGAGGTTAGGTGTGACGTCGAGCTTGGAAACTTAAAAGTTACAGTTGCAGGTTTCAAGAACACAATCATCTTGCTTTATTCTCACCATTCAGAAGTATTGCACTCTTCACAAACTAAACTTGCCCAGAAAAAGTTAAGTGAAGTGACTTCAAATGTAAGCAGGTTTTTAAGGACAAGATAATTGTTAATCACCCTCTTGGGCACTGAAAATTAACTATTGCAATTGTGGAATCTCATATCTTCAGGTCTTAACTGCTGTTGGTTTAAGGAAAAAGAATTTAAAACTAAGACATTTCCTCCCCTTTGTCAATCCAATTTTTCTTTCCATTCTCATTTTTATTTCTGCATCCGATCTGACACTGAATTCATTCATTTTAAACTACAATTGCATCTCAGTCCTGGCACTGGTAATTTCACAATCCTTCAATCTGATTACTTAAGTAGATGCATCAATCTTGACCAGTGCTCTTAGATTCCACATTCCCTGCAGAGGCACTATGCTGCTCCCATCTTGAACCTGCAGCAATTTCTGAGGTAAAACCAACATCAGGCCCAGTTTGTTAATGACAGAGTGGATCTCAGACTATTGCTGAAGTTACTGAACTTCAGCTGAAACTAAGAAATCATCAGACTAGGGAATAAATGACCCATAACTCTTATGTTAATCCTACGTAAAATAAATACCCACACCATTTTCTAAAAAGTTATTAGGAGCTGGCTGAGCTGACTACACCACTAATTGTTCTTGTCTTTGAAAAAGCACCTCATCTTTATATAAAGCCTACTCCTGGATGGCTAGGGATGGGGAACAACATTAGTTAAACTGTATATGGAAGGAAACTGTGTGCTGTCATTTTGTGGCATAGTGTATCAATCACTCTATTACTATAAATTCAAATACACCAACACATACAAGAGGCAACAACAGAAAATTGATTAAACAAAAACACTCTTAGCCTGAAATTGAGAGAGTGCCTCAAGGAAGTATATAAACCAGTCACTGTACCTTCGGAGGGGATGGCTGTTGCTGCTTGTTAGCATTTGCTGGCTGCTGAAGTCTGAGGGCTCTTGGGATGAATTCTGGAGCTAGAGGATTAAGGACATAAGTCTTCTTCAACTCCAGTGCCTCCAGCTGTGCCTTAATTTGTTCAAATGTGATTCCATGGAGACTGTTGTTCTCGTGACAGATATCAATGAAGCTTTCCCAGAATTTCCTTGAAGAGCAAGAACATGATATTAAAAGGAGTGGTTCCCATATCTGCAACAGTTCAACATTTCAAGGAGTGTACTCCAAAGCCAGATAAATAAACAAAGTACATCACCAGACATTCACACAAGTCAGAAATTATTAAATTGAAGAGTTTATTATCATTAGGTACCGTGTATATACCAAATATTTAAAATGCACAGAAAGGGTAGAATTATACTCCAGATGTATTATGAAATACAGAAATAAAAGCTGTGGATGAAGTTTGCTGACATGGTGTACACTCAGAGTATAATATGACATCAACATTCAATGATGTTGTATTAAATGTGCATACGTTACCAAATTTGTTGACACGCACATCAATTTGTTGGGTTTTTGAGTGAAGAAAAATGGTATTTTTATTATTGGTGATTTTTAGAAACAAATCAAAAACTTTCATGCTCATGAAGTAGTTTGGAAAGGAAGGTGGTGGGGCAGTGGCAAAGTTTAAATCAGCATTTAAAGAAGTTTGTTAATATGGTGCCGTAATGTACTTGCACTCCAAAGTGTTTGGAACATAGAGTACAGCACAGGAACTGACCCTTCGGCCCAAACATTTCTTTTCAACTAATTTTATGGAATTGTTAATAAAACACAAAGGAGTTTTTTGTCTAGCTTTAGGTTTATGGAGTATGAAATAGTTCAAAGAAAGTAAACAGGGAAAAAAAGGGTAATTTTTAAAACAAAAGAAATTGTTTTTAGGCACAAAGTTGGTGAACTGATAAATAAATTTAAGCAGAAATGAAAGGCAACACCTTTGTATACAAAAACGTATTGACAAAGAACAAAATGAAAATATTTTCTGGTGTGGAAAAGCTGGGACCAATCTAAAGAGTTACACTTCCAAATTGTTAAGCTGCATACAAAATACTGGTAGCTTCAATGCATCCAGCTGAGCCTGGATGCAGAAATGATACAGGAGGTTGGGAGCAGAGGCTTTGTTGGCATGGTGATCTATTTTATACATGCAAACCATCATAAACTAATGCAATGCACATTTTTAAATGGCCTTTCAAATGAGGTGAACGCACAAGAGTGTACAATAGATTCCACAATGGAATATGCTTTACTTTCTGACCACTGGATTAAAGTATATCTACACTCATCCGTAAAGATCAGGTTCAATCGGCTTAAGCAGTTGGGGTCAGTCAGGGAAATCTATTGTTAACTGCAATGTTCCAGGGCAAGGAGGGAGCTGGGAGATGCACAGCCAGGATCCTACTATAACCAGGTCAGTAACCAAAAGCCAAATTTATGAAGACCAAAACTGCAATGCCTGGAAGGGTGGTGGTGGAAACGGATTCTAATGTCAAAAGTGAACTGCACATTGAAAAGGAGACATTTACAGGGTCAAGGAGAAAAAGCAGAGAAGTAATTAGAATGTCTTTTAATCAAATAACACAGACACTTTAGGCCAAATACATCAGGTAAGGATGAGATGGGCTGCAATTGCAATTGGCAGCCCATAGGCATTCTTTGGGTTTCCCCAGTACAATCTACCAAAGGGACAAGATAACATTTGGAAATGCTGAAGATGGCTGGAGGAGGAAGCTTGGGCCAAAAGTGGAAATACTAGGTTCGCAACCCAAATTGCTAAGTCCATTTCTCTCTCCACAGATTCTACCTGACCTCCTGAAAAACCCCAGCATTTTGTTTACATTTCTAATTTGCAGCATCTGCAGTATTTTGCTTTTGTATATTGGGAAAACAACATTTTGTACCACGACCCATCAAGCTTAAGATATCATCATTCGTGGGTTTAAGCACCTAGTGGAAGTTGCATGTAACCTATAGTTGATTCAATCAACAAGTTTTCACGCTTTTCCCATCTGGAAATATCTATCACAATCTTGACTGTGCTTTCAATTGCCATGAGGAAAAGTACTCTAAGTGTATTTTAAAAGGTTTTTCCTCTTAAGAACTTTATTTAAGAAGTAATGTGACAGATGGAAGTTGTTAGGTGGCATTTTTTTGACCTACAAGAAACAGCTTTTATAAGGAGAATGTAATGCATTATATAGTTGTGTGTTAGTGCTCCAACATGGAGCAATTATCAATGTTGGGCCCTTCAAACGAAGGCTCAGCATCCATCTTACTCAGGAAATCAGAGTAAGGGGGAAGGGAGGTGGGAAAATTGCAGAGTCACTCGAAGGCTGGTCTGATTCTGACCACTGACCAGCTCTGAATAGTGAAGCATCCTGTCACCATTGAAAGCATCCTATCTGGATGTATCATGGCTTGGTATGGCAACTGCTCTGCCCAGGGCCGCAAGAAACTGCAGAGAGTTGTGTACGCAGCCCAGTGCATCACGGACACCAGTCTCCCCTCCTTGGACTCTGTCTTTACCTCTCGCTGTCTTGGTGAAGCAGCCAGCATAATCAAAGACCCCCCCCCCCACCTGGGTCACTCTCTCTTCTCTCCTCTTCCATCAGGTAGAAAATACAGGAGCCTGAGGGCACATACCACTAGGCTCAAGGACAGCTTCTACCCCACTGTGATAAGACTATCACAGGTTCCCTTATATGATGAGATGGACTCTGACCTCATGATCTACCTTGTTGTGACCTTGCACCTTATTGCACTGCACTTTCTCTGTAGCTGTGACACCTTACTCTGTACTTTTATTGTTTTTACCTGTACTACATCAATGCACTCTGTACTAACTCAATGCACTCTGTATTAACCCAATGTAACTGCACTGTGTAATGAATTGACCCGTACGATCGGTATGCAAGACAAGTTTTTCACCGTACCTCGGTACAAGTGACAAATAATAAACCAATACCAAATTACAGGAGATCTGAGCAGTCTGTGATATATGGCCAGGTGACCAGTAGGAGGATATAACGTTGCTAAAATATACAAAGTCCAGATGAGACATTAACAACGTGAATATCCAAGTCAGCAGCATGACAGAACATTCCACTAGTGGAACATCCATCATGGAATTGAAATTTCAAGAGCAGTACATTTGATGTGATTCCAGACACTGGACCCCATGTTCTTCTGAAAGGAATGCTAGAGATTCAGAGTGCCCTATCTAGAGAACATACTGTAGCATCTCAACAATCTCACTTTGATAGCAGCTCCAAGCCTTATGGCTTGAACCAGAATGAAGGAGACAGGAGCAATTAACTCCATTCTCTTCTGTTTCACATGCCACCCTCGTGGAAGTATACTGCTGTCCCTTCATTGTTGCAAAGTCAAAATCCTAGAACTTTTATCCAACACCATCACAATGGCCATTGTGGTTGATGGTATAGAACCCAAGGTAGATCCAGCACAGAGGGTGTTGGTGCCAGCTCCTTCGAAGAGCAATCCGCTTAACAAGCACCTTCTTACTACTTCTGTCTCTGCATGGACAACAAAAGCAGTTTTGCAAGTTTCATCCATACTTTGTAATGAAATGTTAAGAACTTACTATACTGAGATCAGCAATGGTGTTTTGCAACTCACTTGAGGACAACAAAATCAAAACGTTATAAGGAAGATAATCCAACAATAAATTTGTATAAAACACTACATTTTGACTTCTGCTTCTATTCCTCACATAAACCAAATTTGCCTATCAGCAACCATGCTAATCCAGTCAAAGTATCAATTTCGCTGTCTCACTGACTTGCTGGTACGAGCTCAAGCAGTGCAGGATGAAGTATCATCCTTAGTTGCATATACCTTCAAGTATCTGCCTCAATACCAACTTCTGAGACAGGCTGAAGCCTCAAGACTCAAAACATAATCCAGGCCAACTACAGAAGGTGTTCACAGTTGAAGATTGTGGCTTGCAGGTGAGACAGAAACCAAGGTCCCATCTGACTTCCCAAGTGAATTGAACATTGCCATGGGATTTCTTTTTACGAGAACAAAGACTTTCAGCATCTCAGTCAACAGTATCAAAGCTAAATAACTTGCCCATTTATCTCATTTCTTCCATGGATCATGTTGCATGCATTTCTCTAAATTGCACATTGACTACACTTTTAAAAATATGTCACTGGCTATGAAGTGCTTTAGGATGTCCCAAATTAGTGAAAGGCATGTATTAAATCCATGCTCACTAGATAACCAAAAGTTGAAATTTCAAAATATCATCCTTTACAGGAAACTGGAAATATAAATGTTACAGGAGATGGTTACCAGGCCAAGAATCCTGGTCAGAAATCTAGCAATAAAATCAAAACACCCCTGAAAAGCACAGCTTCTATGTATTTACTGGGTTAGATTTTCTGCTTATTAACCATGAATGGGTGGAATTCTAACCAACTAAAAATCAGCTCACTTGAAGCAGCTGTTCATCTACTTTTTTTTAAATCAAGTGTTTTTCACAGGTTATCTGCTGCAGTATTAATGTTGATCACCTTGATAATGACTCGGGTTTAATTTACACAGCTGCACAAGGTATAGGTCACGCATATTTCACTGAACAGTAGAGTTTCAAACTGTATTAAATGTATAAAGTCACTTCTTTCAACTTAAGTAAATTCTGCTTGCAGGAATCAGTGAGATGGTTACAGTAAAGTATCTAACCAGGAATGCATCCAACAAGAAACACTTAGAGACGGGATTATGTGGGGGCAGGAGCAGAGGAAGCAGCATATCACAAAAAAAATACACAATGACAAAACATGATGTTTTTCCAAACCATAACCTCATTACTCCAGCTGTGTCAGTTGGGACGGAGGGACAGAGGGGTAAGGGAAAAGAGGTGGGGGTTGGGGGAGGGGTGGTGGAGATAGATGTTATTCTTAATGGGAAATTAAGATATTAGATAATATATCTTTATTAGTCACATGTACATTGAAACACACTGTGAAATGCATTTTTTTTTTGCATAGTGTTCCAGGGGCAGCCCACAAGTGTCGCCACGCTTCCGGTGCCAACATAGCATGCCCACAACTTCCTAACCTGTACGTCTTTGGAATGTGGGAGGAAACTGGAGCACCCGGAGGAAACCCACGCAGACACGGGGAGAACGTACAAACCTCTTACAGGCAGTGGCCGGAATTGAACCCGGGTCGCTGGCGCTGTAAAGCGTTACACTAACCGCTTCACTACTGTGCCTGCCATAGAGACAATGTAGTAAGTTTCTCTGTGCAAACTGCAAGTTAGTGATAACAAAAGCCAAAACAAGCTGCTACCAAACCTTGAGCTGGTAGAAAAAGGTCATTCTCAATACTAAATGTGCTATAAGTATGAAAAAAATCTGGAAACAAAACACATTATTAGTCATGCATCATAATAAGAACATATGAATAGAAGTAGGAGTAGACTCTGGTGTTTTCTCCGCTATTCAACATGAACATTTTTCAACTCAGCAAAACTTCTGTGCACTAACACCATATCCTTGATTCCCTTAATAGCTAAAAATCTATTGATCTCTGCCTTGAATATTCAGTGGCTGATCTTCCAGTCTTCATGAGCAGAGGGTACCCCACACAAACATGTCCCTTGACGTTCATTGTAAAAAGGAAACTGCTGGAGGAACTCAGTGGGTCAGGCAGCATCTGTGGAGGCAGACAGATGGTCAACAATTTGAGTCTGATGCAGGGTCTTGACTAACAACGTCAACCATCCCTCTGCCTCTAAAGATGCTGTCTGACCTGTTGAGATCCTCCTGCACTTTATTTTTTGCTCCAGATTACAGCATCTGCTGCTGTCTCTCCTTCATATTTATTGATGTTCCACACAATTCTGGTTAGACTGTGTGTTGCATCCATCCCATTAGCTTCTGTAAGCAAATTTTACTTCGATCAACAGAAATGACTTAGTATATTAAATACAGTCCTTTGTGTACAAGGTTCCTCTGAACATCAACACCTTTCAACCTCTCACCATTTAAAAAATATTCCACATTTATTTTTTCTCTATCAAAGTGGATGACCTCACATTTTTCCACATGATATTTTTTCTGCCACATCCTCACCCAATAACTTAATCTATTTTTATCCCCCAAAGTCCCCGTGCATTGTCCTCACCACCTACATTGCCCGCCAATAAATAGCTCAACGATGAAATTTTGGGCATAAGAGAGAAAAATTGCTGAAAGCCCCTTCATCTCATTGCTGATGAGTAAATCAAGTAAACTCATTTGACAGTCTAGGCTTGGCAGAGTTACAAAGGAGCATCACATTTCTGATGCAATAACCAAATGACTGCGTGCATACAGAAGAAACTGAATTCTGACATTGTTTTCTGAAATTGCTTTGAAAATGGGAAGATGGAAAGGGGAAGCTTCAATTTAGACTTGCATGATCTAACAAGATGGAACCCATTTCCCTAATGTTTTGAGAGTAAATGCAATAACTGAGACCATACTGAAGCTGTAACATTTCAACTTCAATCACCATTTTGAGGCAGCTGATCTGTTGCTACTCCAATGTGCCTGTGTGCCTCACAGCAGGGAAGGAAAGAAAGAGCAGGAGAAACAGCTAGGATTGCCATTTTTGATGCCGAGCCATTCTCTGTTGCTAGAAAAGCATTTTAGAAACAGGATAGCTAGTGTTTTAATAGCTAATTCATTGCTTTACTTTGATTCTGTGTCAGTACAATATATATATTTTGCAGATAAATACCATTGGAATACTTACTTTCTGAACTTCCTTGAACACAGGTTACCCCACATGCCTTCATTCTCTTTACCCTCCTAGTAAAAGCCTACAACTTTCATTCAGCACACTCGAGTTAGAACCAGTGTATTCAAACCAGGTTTGATACCGAACCACAGGAGACATGAGGTAACTGACACTTCTTCAAATGAAGATTTTATAGACAATCTTAGGAGAAGGGCGCAGAGAGGTTTGGTAAGAGAATTCCAGGGTTTAGGTAGCTGAAGCACAGCTCTCAATGGTGGCACCTTTACCAATGCTGAACAATGAGAGAGCTGGCAAATGTAATGTTGTCTACAAATGCATATAATAATGGGCATCAAGCCTTTGACAAATATCTTGCAGAAATGCGATGAATTGGAGGCTGGTGAAATTGAACTTTCACACTCATTGTACACTGACAACCTACCTTACTAGAGTTGGCACCTCAGTACCATTTATCATAAGACCACCAGACATCTACTGATTAGAAAGACCATTCCAACCACTTTATTCATTCATTCTTCCAAAATAGCACTGATGACAATTTCCAGCCCCTGCATTCCTCCTCCCCCCAACATCCCCACCCCTCTGGCCCCATCATCGGCACTATAACAGCATTCGATTGATTCTTAGATAACAACAGGATTTCAACCTCCATATCTAATATGGGAAGCCACTTCCAAGTGTGTTGACTTTTTCTGAAAAGCTTCCTATTCAACCCCAAAAAATGTTTTAAACTATTTGAATGCACATTCCCTTGATCTTTAATTTGAAAGAAATATTCAATTTTTACCTTTTATATAGCATTATGTTGGATTATCTTTGTTCCTACATGTAAAACCCACACTTCTCACATCCTTCTTTACAACTCAAGCCTCTAACATAAAAGCCAAGTCTTGTACCGCCTCCAGTGTTGTGTTTCTCTATTGCGTGAAATGATCTAAGCATTCACTGACTGCAAGCCATTGTGATTCCTGAATTCATTAATGAGCTGTTCTTCTTTCTTTCATATTTTATAGTACCAGCTATATTCATCAACAATCTACATTGCTAGCATATCTTCCAAATCATTTTTCAGGTTCGAAACCCAATTATGATAAAACACATGGTTTGATGGCCATAACCCATGACTCCCTTCACCACTCTTCCCATTCTCCCATACAAGGGGCATATCCTCCTAAAACTATGGAATGTGTGAAGGGCAGCAGTCACAGAGAATTCAGATACCCCAAGTACGAAAGCAACAGCTGAACTTTCACTCCTGTACAACAGGAAACTGCCCGCCTCAACTGAACAAAATGAAGATCTCAATAGATCTGAAGAGAGGGGGCAGCCAACCAATTTCAGCCACAAACAATGAAAATTAACACAATTTCCCTACTCAGATGGTTGGCAGCCTTGTTTACTTACAAAACAATGGTTGAATTTATAAATTAATTAATTTAGCATTGAAGGGGGAAAAGGTACCACACAAATGCAAGTCATTTGTTCAGTCAACTAACACTCTAGACCTATTTACCCCCATCTGCCAGGATAACTGGCACATCTATCAGCAGTTGCAAATGTATGGTTTTAACTGAACCATATTTGGAAAGGAGAACAGCTTTATTTCAACATGATTAGAAGCATCTCTGGCAAGTAGCCAAAGGAGACGTTAATAATATGTGAAGATGCCCAACAGTTGGCAAATGCAGAAAGATGGCACAGCAGCAAGTCTGCTTCCACAGGGATCAGTTTTGCATTTCCAGTTATGAAGAACAAGAAACCTGTCTCAAACAAGAAATGCTATTTGTATTTTGACATCTGAAAGAAAGGACAACTTGTTAAAAATAATATAATGTGCTAATTGACTTTTGTAAATACAAATGACTGCATTTTACTAACAGACGTTATACAGTCTTTATGGTTTAAAAGAACAGCACAATGAAATCAATAGCTAAATATTAACATTCATTAACAATTATTTACTTAGCTGCCAATCCTAATTTAGCACAGAACTGTAACTAATGCAAAAAAATTAAAAGGCACTGTACAAATAAATCTGCTTTAAACATTTGCAATCACAATGCATGGAAATGTGGCACTGCCTCAAATGAAGTGTGGCAGCATGTGACTAAGAATCTGTTAACTTATAACCTTCTCCAATAATTAAGGTAGGTCAAGTCAGCAAAGGAACTCAAGAAATATTAATGGTCAAGCTGACATCTTGATGATTCAAGAGACGGAAGTATCAAGAATAGTGATCGTCAAAACTCTGCCATCTAAACTATGCATCAAAAAGTCAATGAACCGTGCACACAATTTGCCAGTGGATTAATAAATCATAACTCAATTTTAATCCTGAAAATAACACAGCTTGTTGGACAAAGTCAAACTTTCTGTCCCAAAATGTTAACATTATGAAAACAGTCACATTTTTTCCTATTTGCAAAGAATGTGAGATTTGAGAGGCTCTTTTAACGTTTATGGCATTACACAAAAAGAAATGAAAGAAAATAGGAATAAGAACCAAATAATTTCCTCCACCCACAAAATAGCAGTGAAGTCAATCTTCAAAAATACTAACTTACAATGTGTAGCGCTACAAAATGTTCTATTTAATTACAACCATAGCATCAGGGGAGGCTGATTTTGGAGAGATTAAGCATGCCCTATGGAGAGGAAAAGAGGAAGAAAGCAGCAATAAAAAATAATGAAGTGCACCCAAGTGCCTTGTGCCAAGCCTATATCAGACACTTAAAGGCAACATTAGCAGTCCCTGCTTGGCTGCCTTCTCAGTGCTTGCCACACAGGAAGCTGCAATAGATACACAGAAATAAAAACAGAGGCATTAATCATCCTCAGAACCAAAACCAGGGAACAAAATACCAGAACAATCACATTTGATTTTGAAGTATACAAAAGCAACCTCAAATCTTCATGAAGAGGCTTATCACTTTGCATCTGTGTGCATCGAGGAAGTGGATCATGTGAAGGTTGCACCAAATCAGGAGAGAGAAGTTAAGAATAGTCAAAGATGTATTAAAAGAGATTAGCAACATTTAGTCAGCCACTTAGTCCAGATGAAATGTATGTGAAAGAAAGCGAAAGTGGAAATAGGAAAGGCATAGGTCACAATTTTTCAATCCTCATGGTTACTGGAGCAGTGCTGGAGGAGGAAGGGCAGATGATGAACCAGGAAACAACAGACCAGTCAGCTCAATATCCATGGTGGTGAGAACACTACAATCCTTCAAGGACAGCATAAACAGGCACCACAGATTTGTTAAAGGTAAATTGTTTCTATCTTGACCAAATTCTGTGGTGAGGAAGCAGAAGATTATAGAGTGCAGTGGTTATTGTTCATATGGATTTTCAGAAAGCATTCAATAAAGTGACACAAGAGGCTAAAGAAAATGGGAGTCCATTTAATTAAAAGTGGAATGGATATAAACTGGCTTGGTCACAGGGACCTTTGGGTGGTAAAGGCCAGACGTCATATGGACTGAGTGGAGGTTTTTGACTAAGTTTTGGGTCCAATATCTTTTTCAGTGTGACCTAGAGATGAAAAGGGCAGCACTATCAACTTGGCAAATGATACACAACTTAGCAGGGTGGTATATCATGGGGAGGATAGTTACAGGTTTCTGGACAACACAGTTAGGATGTAGAAATGGGCAGAGTCCTGGCAGATAGAATTCAATGTAGTAATAGTTCTTGAGATCACATTGGGAGGATAAGTGGAAAGATATTAAGAACTAAACAGGATTTTGAAAAATAAAGACGTGAATATGGTTCACATATTTAATCCTAAAGGTAGGAGAACAGGTGATAAAATTATTGCAAGTATATTGGTAACTTGAGATTATAAAAAGATTACAGCTTTAAAAATCATTAGTTAGGCACTTCCTAGAAAATTTAAGACAATGCTAAATGCTGCACAGGAGGAATGATAATAATAGCCTGAGAAAGGGCAAGCAGGAATTTTACCAAGATACTTCCAGGGATTAGGGACTTGAGGCATGATATGTTGGAAAAATTTGTGACAACATGGTTTAGAATGAGTAGAAGGACAATAATCAGAGGTCACATATTCAAAATCACTGGAAGAGACTCTATTGTTTGAATCTCAAACTCTGAAAAGGCATTAGAATCCAATTTCAGAAGTAAAAGGAAAATGAATTGAGACTGGAGGATGTTATGGACAAATGCCAACGACATGGGAGAAACAGCACTCTTGATGAGCTAGGACAGGCATGACTGGCCAAAGTGCTTCCTTCTGTGTTGCAGGAATACATTATCCAGATATCTGATTTTCTTTTGTACAGACAGTACAGAAAGGAAACAGACCATTTAGCCTGACTGGTTCATGTTCCACTCAAACTTTCTCCAACCACTTAACCCTACCAACAGAACCTATTCCTATCTGTCATACAATTATCTAGCTTTCCCCTTCCATTCCATTCACCTCAATTACATTGCAACTACTTTATAAATTCTTAATGGATTTATTGATGTCTTTTGCATTTACAAGTTCTGTATTCAGACTACACCATAGTAGTCTTTTGTAGAAGAAATCCAGCCTGTTCAATCTTTCCTGATCATTTTAACCTCTCTAATTTGGTATAATTACAATCCAGGAGGTGACCTTTCAACCTATTGGATCCATGCTTGTATTGTAGAACAGGGACCTTGGAGCTCAGATACATGGTTCCCTGTAAGTGGAGACACAAGTGGACAGGGTGATGAAGGCGGCTTTTGCATACTGGCCTTCATCAGTCAGGTCACTGAGTATAGAAGTTGGGAGGTTATGCCGTAGTTGTACAAGACGCTGGTGAGGCTGCACTTGGAGTACATGTTCAGTTTTGGTCACCCTGCTATAGGAATGTTGTTCTTAAACTGGAAAGAGTGCAGAAAAAATTTACAAGGATGTTGCCATGACTGAATTGGGAGAGGTTGGACAGGCTAGGACTTTTTTCCTTGGAGCAGGGGAGACTGAGAGGTGATAGGGTGAATACACTCAGCCTTTTTCCCAGGGATGGGGAATCAAGAGGGCATAGGTTTAAGGTGAGAGGGAAAAGAGTTAATAGGAACTTGAGGGACAACCTTTTTTTTTAAACAGAAGGTGATACATATGTGGAATGAGCTGCCAGAGGAAGTGGTTGAGGCAGGTACAATAACAACTTTTAAAAGACAATTGGACAGGTACATGGATGGGAAAGGCTCAGAAGGTTATGGACTAAATGCTGGCAAATGGGACTAGCTTGGAAGGACATCTTGGGCCAAAGGGCCTGTTTCGATGACACTCTACTCCCAGCAAAGCATTACCTGTCAGCGACTCTGCTTCCACCTCTCTCTCAGGCAGTGTATTCCAGGTACTCACTTCTTTCTGGGTGAAAGTCCCCTTCTAAATCTCTTCCCTTCACCCTTAATCTGCATCCCTTAGTTTTATCTACCTCTGATATGGGGGAAAAGTTTCCTGCAGTCTACCCCATCAGTTGTGGGCATGCTATGTTGGCAGCGGAAGCATGGCGACACTTGCAGGCTGCCCCCAGAGCACTACGCAAAAAATGAATTTCACTGTGTGTTTTGATGTACATGTGACTAATAAAGAAATCTTATATACTTCAATCATGTTCCCTCTTAACGTCCTCTGCTCCAGGTAAGAACAGATCTAGTCTCTCCAGTCTCCCCTCATAACTGAGACACACTATCCCAGGCAACATCCTGGTGAATTTCCTCTGCACCCTCCCCAGTGCTGTCACATCTTTCTGCCATTCTCTCACTCCTTCCCTCCCTGCACTCCTGCAATTTTTTCCTCTATCACTTGCCCTTTAATTCCACCGTGATTCTTTTGTACTTACTTACACTAAGGGGTAATTTGCAGTAGCTAATTAACCTACCAGCATATCTTTGGGACATGGGAGGAAACCAGAGTACCCGGTGGAAACCCATGTAGTCACATAGTGAACATGCAAACTCCACACAGAACACACTCGAAGTCAGGATCCAACCACTGTGCCACTCTGCCACCCAGTATCATCCTTATAATTTTTCTCCAATACCTCCATTATAAAAATGATGTGATCAGACTGCACATGGACCCTTATGATCTAACCAAGATTCTTCAAAAGTTTATCCTAACTTTCCTTTTAGACAAGTATCACAATTTTTTCTTTCCTCTACTTGTAACATTAATTAACAAAAAAACTTCAAATAATTTGCAAATGTATGCTACAAGGTATCTTTATTAGTCACACGTACATCAAAACACACAGTGAAATACACCTTTTGTGTAGAGTGTTCTGGGGGCAGCGCGCAAGTGTCGCCACGCTTCCGGCGCCAACATAGCATGCCACAATTTCCTAACCCCCTTCTACTGCAAATAAAGAAAGTATTGAATAAAAGGCACTGAAGACATTTCAGCTAACAGCAGAGACTGGGACCAACTGAAAGTTGATTGCCTTTATCAGACAACCTCTTCAGTGCACAATGTGTATGGAAGGAGGATGCTGTGATTAGCTTGAAAACTCATTAAGAGTGAATGGAACGTCATGAGTTTTGGACCTTCCTTGAACATGATAACAGGTTACACAAATCAAAGACCTTGTCCAATGCAAGTCATTGAAGAAATAACATTTCACAGCAGTCATCAGGAAAGCCTTTATGAAGTTAAATATATCCATTCAACAAAATTAATTTTAAACACATTTGAGAAGACAAGTGACACTGGTGGGAAAATATGCGTGCGGCTGATGCCAAAGGAGGGAAAGGAATTAAGGAGACAAACAGAGACATGAAATAAATCACAGGGGCCAATGCAATCTTTTGAAAGCCAAACATTTCCAGGTCAGATGGTTCAGTTTATCCACACTGAAAACACTTTTGGTTTCTTCACTGCAACACTGAAAAGGACTCCAAAACTCCCAGTTTCTTCAAGTACTGCTGTGGAACAAATTCTTTGATTAACCAATGTGGCATTCAAGCCTGCAATAGCGTTCACTATATCCATTTCTAGGGAAGAGCACACATTTATCAAATGCCCCAAACCTTTAAAATTCACCATCAGTGAAGTGTGAAAGACCAATATTAAAGTATGGACATCCTTCTGCAGTTAGCTGAACACTTTAGAAGGCAAGTTTGCAATCAACCTTGCTCTAATTTGTCTATATCCCTTTAAAAATTCATGTAGCACCACGGGCAATATTTTATGAGATTACTACTTTCCTCACTGGAGTTCACAGAATAGAATATATTGTTGGACTCCAAAATACACACCAATATTTTCATCTTCATTTCATTCTGAAATCCTTGCTCTTCAGGACTTGGATCATGCTGGAATCTCTTGAACAGAAATGAGCCACCTTCTACCACAGCAAAACGATTTTCAAATGAATCAACCAGGTTTAGTTTCTCTGCAGTTTCTCACAACAAAGGTCAATGTTCTCAGACACAGTGCTCCTCTAACTTTAGATTTAACACATACTAAAGATTATTCTACATAGATATCTGGAAGATGGTTTCATGTCATCCAAACAAGATCATGCTTCCTTACACGTGGTGGCATTGAGCAAAAAGTTAAAGCTTTTATCTATTGCTTTCAAAATAGTTTAACAGTACCCCTGGATTAGGTCCCACAATTATACAGAAGTGTGTTGGAAATCTGCCCTTTTCTAAAGGCATTCAGGGGTTTTATTTACTTTATTCAATATGTTGTGGGCATCATTAGTAAACTCAGGAATTGTCGCTAATGAGAAGATGGTAGAGTGCAGCCTTTTTGAATTCCAATCTGGAACTGAAAAGCCATCAGTATTGATAGGTTAGGCTGCTGGACTCAATGACAAAATACAGGTCCTCCCCAGCTTATGAACACCCAACTTAAGTACAGCCCATACGTATGAGTGAGCATTTGGGAGATTGGTGGGATGGATTTGCCGGCTGCTGCAGACATCTTCTGCCAGATGTGGCTACATTCCCAACTTGCGAACTGTCCGGGCTACAGACAATTCACAGGAATGGAACCCTGCTGTTACCTGGGGAGGACCTACATTCTGAAGTCAAAATTATTCCAATTTAGAGGGGAACTTGGAATATTTACATGCAGCTGACAAGCTTATCCTTTTTGGTGGCAAAGGTTGCACTTTTAGAAATTATTGCCAGGTCTTGGCAAATTGCTGCAATGCATTTTGCAGTTGGTACAGAACGCAGCTGGTGGTGCAAGGAGCCCAATGCAGAGGGGCTACTTTCACCAAAAAGACTGAACATTTTTGTTTTTGAGTATTGCTGTAACTGCAACCATCCAGTCAAGTGTAGGTTGTTTCATCACACTCCACCCTTACCATGTGGAAAGACCAATGTCACGAGAGTTGTGTTACTGCAGAATATGAAGCCTTGCGGCCACAGTATTTATATGACTGGTTCAGTTAAGTTTCTGAATGTTGATGGTGAGTCATGTAGTGCTTTAGACTCTCTCTTCTTGGTTATATTCATCAGTAGGCAATGTTAATTACCACTGTTCAGCTCACCCCTCGGTGTTGTCCAGGTTCATGTCCATGCAGATATAGAATATTTCATTATTAGTTAAATGTTAATTAATCTGAACATAGTGCAATTAATGATTTTATGAAGACAGCTTTTAGCTGAAATGACTGGCCTCCAAAATGTGGTGCTAGATACAACTCCAGCCAGCGGAGTGTCCTCCTCCAGTTCCTAATGCCTTCGACTTCATTCTGTCTTAGTTCCTGAGACTATATTTGGTCAAATACTACCCAAATGTCAAGGACATCCATGTTCAGATCAAGACTATTATGAGGTTCAAAGCCCAGCAGTCCTTGTAGAACTACAATTGAGCATTACTTATTGGTAATGGTTATTGGTAATCTACCTCGTCGTGGACCTTGCACCTTATTTTGACTACCTGCACTTGCTCTGTAACTGAAACACTATATTCTGCATTCAGTTATTGCTTTTCCTTTTGTACTACCTCAATGTACTAATGTGTGAAATGATCTGTCTGGATGGCATGCAAACAAAGGTTTTCATGCATCTTGGTACATGTGATAATAAAAAAAACAATTACAAATTTATAGCATGTTTGTTAATATAATGGTTGAGAGCAGGCCATTGCAGTGATATTTGGCTGTATTGGAGTTGCTCTGCTTTTGTTGATAGGCATACCAGGGCAGGTTTCTACTTCACAAAGCATATTAGATGAAATAATTTGGGATTTTAAATGTATCTGACTACACAAGCAGTATGCAACACTTTCAATGGTCAACTTCAGTTCTTAAAACCCCATTCCCTAACCCCGACACTTTCACTTAAAGCAATGATCCATTTCAACTCTAGGTGCACTCAAACGTGGAAAGCTAAAGGTAGAATCGAAGAGAGTTTATAGAGTCATACAGTATGGAAACAGGCCATTCATCCCACGATATCCATGCCAGCCATCAAGTTCTGATCCATACTCTCCTTTCTCAGCACTCAGCCTATAAACCTATGCCACAGCTTTTCAAGTTCTCATTCAAATATTTGTGGGCTGCCCCCAGAACATTCTATGCAAAAAGACGTATTTCACTGTGTGTTTCGATGTACATGTGACTAATAAAGATATCTTAAAATACTTCTTAAATGTTGTGAGTACCTGCCTTCACTAACCCCTTAGGCAGTGTGTTCAAGGTTTCAATTATCAGTTGGGTAAACAAATTCCCCTGCCAAATATAGCAGGCTCAAGCTCAACATAAACTGAATTGACACTGCTCAGGCTTATTTCACATGATAAGACACAAGATATCTCTATTAGTCACATGTACAATGAAACACAGTGAAATGCATCTTTTGCATAGTGTTCTGGGGGCAGCCCAGAAGTGTCGTCATGCTTCCGGCGCCAACATAGCATGCCCACAACTTCCTAACTTGTACGTCTTTGGAATGTGGGAGGAAACTGGAGCACCCGGGGGAAACCCACAGAGACACAGGGAGAACGTACAAACTCCTTACAGACAGTGGCCGGAATTGAACCCCGGTCACTGGCACTGTACTAGCGTACGCTAACCACTACACTACCATGCCTGCCCCTATACTACCGTGCCGTGCCTGACAGCCAACTGACAAGAGTTCCTCTTGCGTTGACTAAGGCTGAAGATGGGTCTAATTCACTGTGCTTTCCCATCCCACACCAGTGTTTTCCTTTTAAGCAACGATATTAAAATCTGAAAGAATCACTGAAGCTCACAGATAGAGACATAATTCATTCTGTTAACAATGCAATCATCGAGTATTCTAGCTACTCACATCAATTTAGCTTAAGTTAACCTCTCAAGGTCTGGTCGGTTCCAAAGTGGTCTCAAGTTTGCATTATTTAAACACAAAAATTACGGGAAATATAAAGTGAATAAGACTGAAGTAGCAACTGTACTTTGCAAGAGTTGGATTTAAAATGAACATGGTTAGGATCACTCATGTCTGAAGTAAAATATGCACTTCAAATGTACATGTACAGAATAAGCAGAATATAAACTAACTAGAATTAAATAAGTACTCTAAGAGGTT
Organism: Pristis pectinata; assembly: GCF_009764475.1. Classification (NCBI taxonomy): domain Eukaryota; kingdom Metazoa; phylum Chordata; class Chondrichthyes; order Rhinopristiformes; family Pristidae; genus Pristis; species Pristis pectinata. Next base: position 5,149,238 of record NC_067422.1, read on the forward strand.
CAATCTAGGTTGAGATTTTTTTTTAAAGCAAATTATTGGAAACAAAATGTCTGCAACTTACCTGCAGCCCCTTAAGCAATAAGCACGTGGTTGTATCACATCTACACGGGACTAAAATAGGCCACACAAAGCCAAAAAATTCCCCAATTCAAGTCATTGACAAACTCAAGCAGAAAAAAACCAAATCAAATATCCCATTACATTGTGTGACAGATGACGTTACAGCCCCAATGGAGAGCTTCAGATCCAGTCCATTTAAGGAGGAATCTGGATTTACCCACTGGTCCTATTATGCTTGAGGCAGAGTGAACTACTTTCAGTCACATGAATATCAATCTAATCTTTCTTGAGTCTCTTTAAACATGTAGAACAATATGGAAAAACAACCAGTTATACAGATATGGAAAAGTGTTAAAATATTTCTGACAATATTTACTGATTCACCCATAATTTTTTAAAAGTTCTGAAATACTAATTTGAGGTCATTTGGACTCAAAACTTGAATACACAATGTAGAATCCCTAAGATGCCCAATGAATTGAACTCAATTGCAATTAAAATTAAGTGACGTAAGGAACATGACACGCGAACTTTGAGGGAAAAGAAAAATCTATTTCTTTTGGTCTGTGATCTTTTAGAATAATTTGTCATCAGGTGACTAGGCCAGAAGTAACTGGGAAAATGGTTCCACATTGAACTGAGAAAGTGGTTCCACATTGACCAAGGTCAGGATTCCCAAGTTTGAACTTATTAGCCATTAATGCTGGGGTTTTACTGACTGCACCCTAACATCAGACACTTCCTGCTACCAGAATGTGAATCTGCTCCAATTCCTTGGCACTTGTCACCTGCCCACTGAATCTGCAGCAGGTTAGACCTGCCAGAAATACCATATCCATTCATTTCAACAGAGAACAATGGCTGCAAGGGACAAGGGCAAATATTGGGTAGCTGATCTTTTGTTTTAAATAATTAATTGATTTCACTTGTGTTTTTAATTATTTTTAAAGTGTTTTGTTTCCAATATCTCTTTAAAACAGTCATAATTTTTACAATATTGTAATTGTTTCAGAATGTCAGAGGTATTCCGAGACCTTTGACAAGTTTGACACAGGTGTTATTACTTGTCAAAAGATTTTCTTCCGGCTGTTTTACGGGCAGGGTTAATTCTGCCCACGCTGCAATGGAATACCATTGCACAAAGCCCAGTTACCACTTAAGGCCTGGGAATTTGGAATCAGGACAGTACTTAGCAGAAAGTTGAAGACAGAACTGCAAAAGTGTATATTTGGCAATTAAGCCAACAAGTATGGGTAACCAACTGCTGGCAGCCATTTCTGGCCCATTATCTTTTCCCTCTACCCCTTGTTAGATACAACAGTTAGATCTTTGGCATGGCAAAACTTGCATTTATTTGCTTTACTAGCAAATTCTCACATATACTACACCACGCTCCTTCACCTCAAACTCCAACACGTACTGAACCATGCTTGCATTAACATTAACACATTCTCACATACCCTCTGCAGAAAAATATCAGCAATTGGTGGGTCAGGTTGGGAAGGATGAAAAGCAAATCATTAACCAATGCTGCCTTTATTTGATGAATAAATGCTAAAGGTACTGCTCCGGATTTTTTTTTTTTACAACCATCTACTTTCCTTTATCTGACAGAGTTACTGAGAGACCAAAGTTGAGACACAAGAGATTCTGCAGATGCTGGAATCTGGAGCAACACACACAAAATGCTGGAGGAACTCAGCAGGCCAGACAGCATCTATGGGGGGAAATAAATAGTTGATGTTTCAGATCAACACTCTTGATCAGGACTGACCAAAGTTGATTGCTTTGATTGGAGATCATGCTACTAAAAGTGTTAACTTACTTAATATTTAGTGAGCTGATTATATATTTTAGCAAGCTGCTTTTAGAAGTGGTGCACAAGTGAATTTTAAAACTCAAACTCTTCCTTTCCCACCCACATCTGGGTCTTCTGGCAACCCACAGCTCCTACAAGCTTTCCTCAAACAAAAGAGTTTTGCACTGTCATGTCACTTAGAGTACGCGTTTCCTTACGACTTTGTCAAGGGTGTAGAATGCTGGCAGGTTCATTTATTGCTCAGCCAGATTTGCCTTGAAGTGGTAGTGGTCCACCTTCTCTCCAAGTTGTTGCACAAGATTTTCTTTGTTCTGCTTCACATCACTGTGCTGACAGTTGCCACACCCAATGCTCTGGAATTCCTCCTCTAAACCTTCCTGCATCTCTGCTCCTCTTTTCTTCACTATGTTCATTAAACCTTGTCTCTTTGACCAAGCTAATCTTCATCTATAATCTTCATCTTCGAAGGCAAAATTTCAGATTTTGTTTGGCACAACTCCTATGATGCTTTACTGTGCAAAAGTTATTATTGGATTGCTGTTACCCTGGTTGGAAATTCTAGGATTTGGACCCAGTCACAATGAAGGAATCATTCTTTGTGAGCAAGTTAGGATTTCATATTCATATTTCCTTATGACATAGGTGGTGGCCATTTTGGCACATCTAATCTATGCTGGCTCAGGGAGCAATCCCATTAATTTTTCTTGTAACCTACTCTCTCCACATTCAACCACATTACAGGCAATTTACAGTGGCCAATTAACCTAACAATCTGCATGTCTTGTGATGCAGGAGGACATGAGAACACCTGGAGAAAATCCACGTGGTCACACGGAGAATACGCAAACTCCTTACAGAGAGCACCACAACTCAGGATTGAACCCAGATCACTAGAGCTGTGAGGCAGCAGCTCCACCCGCTGCGCCACAATGGTGTACAATTTAGGAATGATGTTCTACAATTTCACTGCTCTCGTTCTCAATACATGGGCTGCAGGATTAGCAGGTCATTCCCACCAGCTGGGGAAAAACTGCTCAAATTTAATAAAATTTTTTAATCCTCCTGCCAATCTAGTGAATAAGGATTATTTCAAGCGGTTTGATTATTACATTCTTGTAAAAGAATGTTGTCTTGAAAATGGGGTCAAGCAATGACGAAGAGCAGTAAAACACAAATGCTTTGAGTAGAAAATATACATCTTTAAAGTAATTTCTCAATTTACAAAATGGATGTGTTGCTGGACAACGTTTTGTTAAGTGAGATTTCATAAATTGAGAAGGTTGGGTGAAATCACACAGAATGGCTCACTGTATGTTACAGCAGAAGAAAGCTTCGTAAATCAACGGCATGTACCTAAAGAGTCAATGGAAATTTGCAACTTAAGGATTTGCTGTATTTGTAAATCAAGGTCATCCTGTACTGAAATAACTATAAATGGCCCAGTACTAAGGCAGTAACTAGTTCCGTAGAACTGTCAAGCATCCTGTGTTCAAAGGCCTTGATTTGCTAAGGGAAGCTGGTGAGACAGCAAAGTGGAGGTCAGGGGTGGGGGAGAAATAAAACATACCTTGCTTCAGTTACATCTCCTAAAACATCAGCAAACACTCAAAGACTTTTACATAACTCAGTTTTAAAATACAACATGACCCATAAATGCAGCTGACATTTATTCTCATCATAGGTAACATTTGTGAAGCAGTCAAATCATTCAAATCAGATTAGCATCAAACACATAAGACCAACATTCAAAAAAATCACTTTAGTAGATTGCTGCAAAGAACTAGTACCCCCACCAAAAGGAAGAGAAAAGAGTAATGATGGCTGTCAGTAATACAGAGCTCCTGAAGGGTGAAATGCAACGCAATATTGTTGGGTTGTAAATCACGAACAAGAAAACTGATCCATACAACATTAGTTAAATTGTTCATCACATTTCAGGATGTGCAAAATTCCTCCTCAGTATATGCATTAGTTTTCTGTTCTGTATTAAAAAAATAAAATTTCAAGTGCGAAAGCGAGAAGAGTTTTCAGCAAAAGTGGCTGGCAGAATAACTGAATAAAACTCAAAACTATAATATGCTGCTGTTGTTCAAGAGCTTATTGCCAAACCTTTAAATCAACTTCCAAAATATGAAAGCAAAATACCAACACAATAAATTTTCAAATAATACATTGCACCTGCACTTTCCCATGCAAGCTCGAGAGATGCCATACCAGCCCTCTTACCTCTTGTCCCCTCCCAATGCTAGCAACCCGAACACTCCTTCCAGGTGAAGCAGCAATTTATTTGCAAGTCTTCTAATCTCGTGTACTGCACTTGGTGCTCACGCTGTGGTCTCCCCTACATTGGGGAAACCATGTGCAGATTGGGTGAACGCTGTGCAGTTTACCTCCAGTTAGTCTGCAAAGGTAACCCTGAGCTTCCAGTCACCTATCACTTTGATTCTTCATCCCACTCGGTCTTTGGCCTCCTACATCGTTCCAACAAAGCCCAATGTAAGCTCAAGAGACAACACCTCACCTTCCACTTAGCCACACTACAGCCCTGGGATTCCTCTGAAATACGACAATTTCTGATAACCAGCTTTTCCTGTTTGCTTCTTAACCAGCCAGCTCTGATGCAAGGTTATCCACTTTAACTCTGTTTTTCTCTGTCCACAGATGCTGCTTGATTTGCTGTTGATTTCCAGGATTCCCATGTTTCTGACTTCCAGAATCTGCTGTGCTCCGCCTCTGATAGTTCCAGAGTGCTGTTGTGTATTTTTTCAATTCTCTATCTGCCTTCATTCATCTATTAACTAGACAGCCCCAGATCATTGAGTCACCTTGGACAATGTTAATCTCCACACTCCCCTTTGTTTTCCTCACCCCTCCCAATTTGAAACACACTTCAGTTCCAGCGAAGGGTGATTGACCCAAAGCATTAACTGTTTCACCAATGAATGCTGCTTGAGCAGCTAAGTATTTCAGTACTGACAATGAGTCAACAGAGGAGAAATAAAGCCATGCAGGTAGCTGAAAATAAATGAGAATTTTAAAAATGAGGTATTACTTAACCAGATGTCAATATAGGTCAGCAAGCGCAAGTGCACTGGGTGAATAAGAAATGGTGCATATAAGGATACATGAAGAAGAGTTTTGTATATTTATGAAGGGTAGAATCAGGGAAGCTGGTCAAGCATACATTGTAATGAAGCTTAGAAATAACAAAGACTTAGATTAAACGATGTCACAAGTACAAAGTTGGCTGACTTTACAGAAGGGGAAATTGGTGAGGTTGGTAGTAATGCTGATAATCTTCTTAAGATAAAATACAACACCAAGGTTGGGAATAGTCTGGTTTGGTTCCTGAAATGAGGGAGGGAGCTAATGGATAACTAACAGTGTTCACGATGGGAAACCAAAACAATGGTGTAGATCTTCCCAATACTTAATTAAAAGATATTTCTGCACATCCTGAAAAGTGGGAGGAGCTTGAGAAAATTGTTTGGTGATAGAGTGGGACCATGGCTCATTGATGCTGTTGCTCGAGGCTTTGATGTGACCTTTAGAGGTTGCTAAGAGGAGCAGAGGAAAGCTGTAGGCATATCCAAGATGGAGCCAACTCTGGGACAGTGGCAGGACATCAGCAAGTCCAGGTGCTCTGTAAGGTTGGGATAACACTTCATGTTGATAACTGAACGGGCCAAATTGAAGGGAGGGTGGCAATATAAGAATGGTCTAGGAAGGGCTAAAGGGAAAGGAACTTAAGTGGGGATAAAGTGGAAATAGTAATGCCAAAACACCAACAGGAATGGCAAGCTCAAGTTGCATTGGCGTGTATTATTAGACAACATATCTTGAAAATAAAATACAGAAAAAAAATTGGAAGGAATCCATCATTAAAGTCATCAACACTTTAGCAGGGTCAACTTGACATAGATGGGCTGGAATCCCAATTCAAATTCAGAGTGCTAAACACGTCAGGTGCAGCCATAGTTTGCAAGAATGTTTTCTGGAGGATGCATTGGGGAAAGTATTCCTGTGGGATGTAACATACAGGAACCAAGTAGAATTAATTGCAGTAATTAACAGTTAAAAGAAAGCAAAAACCAAGACTGGTGGTTACCATAACATTCACCAGTGCAAGGGAAATATAATTCAGCTCAGTATCATGAAATTCAAGCAAGAACCACACACTTTGGCTGGAGCTGAAGATCCAGTCCACCCATGCCATCAGTTACTAGTCCACAGCAGTGGCTGCTTATGTCGTATAGGTGCATAGATGATACTTTGGTGCAGTAAATACTAAACACATTGTAAACCTAACATGATGACCATATAGCACCCACAACACAGATTTCACATCACTGTACACTCAAAACAGTAAGACACTATTTCAAATCTCTGGTTAAACTTCACCTTATTAGAGTTGCTCTGTCAACCAAGACAGCAGCTAAAGGCATAACTTATTTTGAGGTATGAATTAATAGGTTTGATGGCAACAAGAACAAATTCAATACATTGGGTAAAATTATAATGACCTGCAATGTGCAAATTTGGAAATAATAATGAAAAATACTGGAAAATGCTGAAGTATAAAAAAGGCCTGAATTCATTTTCAGTCTGGCTCAGGGCAGTTTTTGAGATAATTTTTTAATTAAGATATTAAAGGTTTTAGATATTAATGGAATTAAGGTATATGGGATTAATGTAGGAAAGTGGTGATCAGCTAAAAGGTCACACATGATCTGAATGGATTAATTACAGAGCAGGAGCTGAATGTCCTACTCCTGCTTGTGTTTCTTTAGTTCAGCCAAATTAAGTGTTTACTTCAGGAAAACGCATCAACTCTGTATTTTTTTAAAATAATTAACTATGACTAAATTGGCAATAACAATAATGCCTGCATATTCATTTTTTGGCCATAGGTTAAAACTGAAAAATTCAAGCCATAGTGTTAACGATACTGAACAATCAATAATTGATTCCTAGAGTTCCCTGCACAGGGTTTTTTAAGGAGCCACACAATCCCATGGTATCCTAGAGATTTAACCCATTCCAATACCTGTAAAGTTCACAAAACTTGTCTACCTTCTGTTCATGAGCCAATCAGGGTTAAAATCTCCCTGAACAATTCATCACCTGAGCAGCCTTATCGTTATCACCATGCACATCATTCAACAGTTACCAAAAGAATTAAAAACCTCCCAGAGGCGACAATCTGAGTTCAATCCCACACTCAATCAGGGGGACAGACTATGCCAGAGCAACTGTCACAAGGGCAATATGGTTGGACTACCCCTCTGAATAAACAACACTAAAGATGATAGTTGCCGTGTCCAACCAAAGTTTATCAGGTAATTTGATGCAAACAAATTGGATTCACAGCTGAAAAGTTGCTCATTAAACACTCTCTGGTCCACTGGATTCCTCCCAACATGAAAGAGCTGCCCTGTCAAATTTCTTTCAAAAATAGACACTTATAGGAATTATAAAGTTGCATGACTTCCTAATGCAAATATAACAAATGCAGAAAGTACATATTTTCAACAGATAGAAACATATTCTTAAGTTTCAATTATGTTTATGATTGAGAGAGATCAGCCTTCACCTCCAGAAACTGTTAGGTGAGCAAAAAGGATTTCAATAACCTTAATCACCTTTCATTACTGTGCTTGGTTGGACATAATGACCATCATCCTGCAAATTCCAATGGGTTCAAGGGAAGGTAGATTCAAGCGTGAAGGAGCAAGGAATAGAAGCACAGGCTGATACAATTAGATCATGTGGGATGGAAAGAGCCTTGCAGGAAACCTCAACACCAGTATGCAACAGATGGGCCAAATGAGCTGATACGGTTTTATACTCTAATTCCAATTCACATTCATTTCTTGCAGTATTATAAAACTTTACAAAAATTCCTTCTCAATCAGAAATCAGGGAGAGAGGTATACAAGACATTCTCACTGAGAGCAGACTGGTAGATTAGCTTCCATTAAAAAACATTAAGGTCAAATGAAGTCAAATCATAACAGTGAGTAATCATTAATTTTCTAATTAAAGAACAATAATTTCACTTTACCTGCATCTCCCAACCGAACACAGAGCTATGGGGTCTCCAACCACAGCAACCAGGGATTGTGCTCTGGTGATGGCAGTATTAAGTAGTTTGTAATTAGACAGAAACCCATAGTCCAGGTCCTCGGTGGAGTCTTCTACTAACTGTTCCTTTCGCTTGATGGGGGTCTGCTTATGTTTACATGTGTGTCTTGTCCTTACTGTACTGAGAAATAAGACTCTAAACTGCTTGCCTGAAAAATTTAAAAAGGGCAAAGTTCATGTAATTTTTTTCTTCCATGTTATTCCAAAGCAACTATACATGGAAAAAAAATTATCAAAATTATTGCTAAGACATGATAAATGGTTCATGACGACTTCTGCAAATTTGGGTCAATCCATTTTGCACTCCTAAGCTCAGGAAGAACAGCTACTTCATTTGCTACTGTACATTAGTGCACAAAAGAATCCCAGTGAAATGCATTTCTTCCCAAAGTTGTATTTTAAATTCTCAACTTTATTGACTTCACTTGACATTGAGGCGAACGTCAGCACACTCACCTCTAGGTCAGAAGTTTGTCGTTTAGGTCCTACACAGGAGACTTGTTCACATAATCTGGGCTGACACCAGTGTAGCACTCAGAGACTAAACTGTCAGCAGTGCTGTATTTCAGGCGAGGCATTAAAATCAAGGCACCTTCTGCCCTTTCAGATGGATGTTTAAAAAAAAGCATGATACTACTTTTAAGAGGAATGGGGAGTTTTTCCTGGTTGCCTTGCCAATATTTAACCCCCAACATTACAAAAATACAGACAGGCCATGTATAAATTGACCACTGTGTCCTTACATCACATGCTAAGAATGCTTTACTAACCATAAAAAGCATTATAACAATTTGTCTTTCCCCCTTCTTGTGATGTTGCTACACCACAGTATAGATGTTTGCAATGCATCTAGCTAATATCCAAAGCAGGATAAAATAATTTGAGCCAAGGATAACTGTAAATTCCCTACAAATGCATAATGAGTCCAAAAGAAGCTGTTATATGAAATAATGGACTATTTAGTAACTAGTCTACTAAATGGAGGGTTTTAAGGATTAGATCAATTTGCAGTTTATTTCCCCTCCCACTCTAATGCAGCTGATGAGAATTACAGAGTATTCTATCTTGCTGCATTCAGTAACAGGGAACAAAGTGCATGGGTTTTAAAGGATTCAAGCCTTTTTACATTACCAGAAAGAGAAATGATAATATAATTAAGACAACAACAATAGATTATTAGAGTACTACCAATCTGAGAGACATTCCAAGGGTTAATTTAGCACAAGCTCACAAGCAGCTTCCAGGAGGGGACAGAGGAGCTCAATTATATGCCCAAAACCAAGCTGGAACATAAACTTTATTATTTTATTATTTTGAATTCCTTTGCTCTATCCCTCCCCTTTCCAATCAAGTTTAACTCTCAAACATATATGTTCACAATGCCAAAGTGAGCCTTACAAAGGAACTAACCTTCCATGTACTTCTTCTGCAGGAACCATACAAACAAGTTGCACCATTTCACAAAAATATTTATCTGAAAATCAAATCAAAAGTAGACCTGGCCAAATTATATTCCCTGGATTAAATTAAATTAGAAAAGAGTTTTAAACAAACTAAACCTACAAAATTTGTACCCTGCAACTTCTGTCACTCTAGTCATGTACTGAAATGTACTTATAAAGCCTATAGATATTCACCAGCTTTCTCCCACTGTGAAGATCCTTCTGCAGAGGACAACAGCCAAGATAAGAAATTCACTACAACCATTTGCCATCATACACATTGGAACACTTCATTGCTGTCATACTGAATTTCTCTGTTTGACATTGTGCAAGAGAAACAAAAATAATTCACCAGCAACAGGGAACCAACCTTGAACATTCAGAACTCGTTCCACGTTCACTTCGGACAACCTCTTCTTACGAAGTTCCGATCGAATTCTAAACACTTGGTCAGCATATGGTGTCACTACTCCAATGCTACCTTCATCCAATTTCCCCCAGGCAACTGGCCACTTCCTCCTTAGTTCTTCAACACGTTCCACGATCTCAAAAACCTTGAGGGATGCAAAGTAGAGTTGAAAGCAATGTATTTAAATACACTCAAAAAGTACCTTCTGGACTTGCAAGCAAAACACTGAAGATACTGGAAGTCTAAAATGTGAATAGAAAATGTTGGACACGGTCAACAGGTGAGAGGTCAGAAGTCAGGCAACATCTGAGAGAGAAACAGTGTTAATGCTTCAGGTCAATGGTATTTCACCAAAACTGTTCTGATGTGGATGTAATTGACTTGAAACAACACTTCTTTCTCCATTGACGTTGCTTGCCCTATTGGGCACTTTTGACCTTTTTTATTTACATCTCTGTATTTAACTATTTCAAAATTTTAATTCATTATCCAGCAAGTTGACACCATAGTTAATATTTACTTAACTATAGTAACAAATGAATCATTCTCAATCCAACCAGCAGCTTTGCGATTCAACATAAAGATTGTTATGCAACATATCTGTGTTGCCAATTACATGCACCATTAAATACATCGGAGCATTTAAACAAAATGTGGCACAGTAAATAATGAGGTGGGTTCAAATAATGAGAGGTTTCCTTGCCTGTTAAGCTTATCTAACCAAACAGATGCAATGGTATTCTAATTCTGATAGACATATAGATCCTAATTGCAGTGAGGCTTCCTTTAGACATTTACTCAAAGTATTTAAAGCCCCTTTAAATCAGTACTGAAATCAAATACCATTTAACTTGCCAAAAGCCAAATAAAAATATTTTGGTTACCAAAATGCAGTAAATTGAATTTGTCTCCAGATTAAGTAGCACAGCTGGGAAAAGGCTGATTTGAAAGAAAATGGCAGCCCTGAAATAATTGCTTTAAATAGCATTGGCAAGCTTACAAAGATTTAAAATGTGCATTAAACAACTTTTCTTCAAAACATTGTGTGGGTATTGCTAAGCAGCAGTTTCAAGATTTTAAAAGCAAAACTCAGTAAAGGCAGTCAAAATTGAGAGATATCAAGGAGGTTCACTGGAGAGGGAACCTTAGACCATCTCCGGTCTACATCTTACCTCTCTAGCTTTGAGATGCAGAGGCAAATATTAGCATATGGTGCTCTTAAATCAATTACATCAACTGTCAATTTGGGTTCATGTGACTTTGCCACAACTATTCATTTGCAGATACTATCTTGTGTTAAGATACGGGCTGCCTACAGTATATGATAGAACAGTTTTGACAGGAGGTTCGAGGGTGCTGTGATATGGGCTTTAATATAACACATGAAAAGGAGAAAAAAGTGCACAGAAATCACAAAGTAAGAAATAGTATGATTTTGGATGGAACAGACAAAGTAAAAGATCTAAGATATGGTCACTGTGCATGTATCTAAGTGCACAAAGCGCAATAAACAAGGTTATTTAGCCACATGGGATCATGATGTTGTGGCAAGATATGTTACAGTGGAGACCTGACCAAAAAGGCAGGATTGGCTACCAAATATTCCAGGATACAAGGTGTTCAAGCAAAGATAGGGAAAGGAAGGAGGGGATGAGGAGAAGAGCTGGTGTGTGATGATGGATGGATTGAATAAAGAGAACACTGAAGTGCTGGAAAGTGAGGATTTCCTGGAGCAGTCAAGGGCAGCGTTTACCTGGTTAGGGTTTAGAAGCAACAGAATTGCCACTACAGTGCTGAAAATATCCAGTCGCCACCAACTGATGGGAAGGATAGAGGTTCCAAGTTACAGGTAATTTGCAGAAATGTGCAAAAGCAAGAGGCTATTTTCAGAGTTGTACAGCATGGAAACCGTCCCTTCGGCCCGACTCGTCCATGCCAACTGAGAGACCTATCTACGCTAATCCCATTTTCCTGCATTTGGCCTGTATCTCTCTATTCCTTTCCTATCCATGTACTTATCCAAATGCTCTTTAAAAACTGTAATTGCATCTGCCTCTACCAAATCCTCTGGAATCATTCCATATACCCACCACCGAGTGGAATAACTTGCCCCTCAGATCTCCTTTAAATATTTCCCCTTTCACCTTAAACCCATGTCTTCCAGTTTTAGTAGTGAGAACAAGTAACTTTAACTATCCTACAATAGACCAGAACAGTAATAACACATGGGACAAAGAGGATTTTTTTCCTCAAGTGTGTTCAATAGAGCATCCTTGATCAACATATTTACAGTACAAGAGGCATTACTGAACCTGTTCTGTGAAATGAGGTGGGCCACATGGAAGTACCACTAGAGGAACACTCACGGAACAACAATCACAATTAGCTTCAGAATAGCTACAGAAAAGGATCTGGCCCACTCCAAGTTAAAAATAGTCAATTGAAGAGGGCCATTTTCAATGGGATGAGAACAGATCTTGTCCAGTAAACTGAATCAAAGATTGGAAAACAGAATAGCAATTTAACAGTAGACAGACTTTTCAGAGGAGGTGGCTCAGATTCATTTTCTCAAGGAAGACTGTTAAAGTCAGAATGCCCAGATGATAAAGAGATAGCAAGTAAAATAAAACATGGAAGAAGGGCACACGACAGAAGTCATATTGATAACACAAATGAGGATCAGATTGATAACAGGAAGGTCAGGGGGAGGGAAAAAGGAGTGGAAAACAGTGAGAAGATTGAGAAAAGGTTGATAGCAAATGTGAAAGGTAATCCAAAAATCTTCAGTAGGCATGTGAATAGATTGTGAGCCAAGAGGTGCGACCAAAAGGGAAATCTATTAATGGGGGCAAGAGCACATCTAACGGATTTAGTGAGTACTTTACCTCAGGTTTTACCAGTCAAGACAATGCTGCTGGGTTCTCAAAAAGATGTCGTTGAGATACAGGATGGACTAAAAGATGATAAAAAGGAGGTATCAGTTGAGGTTTAGAAGAATAAGAGGTGAACTCATTGAAACTCGTATGAGACTAGAGAGGGTAGATGCATGGATGATCATTCTCCTGTCTGGACGGTCCAGAACAAGGGGTTCAAAGTCACAAAAAAAAGGGTCGCCATTCATGACAGAGATGAAGAGAAAACTCTTTTCCAGCATGGTAGTGAAGCTTTGGAATTTAATACCCAAGAGGGCTGTGGAGCTCAGACACTAAGTATATTCACAACAGAGACTGAAGGACTTCTTAATATATATATTAAGGGAATCAAGGGAAATGGGGTTCGTGCAGTAAGGAGGCTCGGAAGTAAAAGATCAGACATGATCCTGTTGTATGGTAAGACCAGGCTTGAATGGCTATTCCTGCTCATGTTTTTATTGGGAAAAGGGGCAAGAACTAAAAGACATAGAATGAAAGTAACTGGCAAAACTATCAAAACATGACAACTTTTGTTTTTAAAGTGTAGCCACTTGTTAGGATCTTGCAGACATTGCCGGGGGCTAATGGAGACAGATTCAATCACGGCTTTCAAATAGAAATTGGAGAAATTTGTGAAAGGGAAAAAAATACAATGGGAAATGGGATCAGTTGAACTACTCTTGCACAGAGCTGGCGTGGAGTCAATGCACCAAATGGCCTTCTGCCACGTTGTAATCTTTGCGATCCTTGTCAAGGTTCATTCTGGAACTGGAACCATGAAGGTTCAGGATTGGAACAGGGATAACTGACCCAACGATAGGACGCTGGGTCATGCAATGGCCTGGTTTAATCTCATCACTGCTTGTCTTCACCTCCTGTAGCAGCGGAGGTGTGACAGAACTTGTGCTAAGACCTGTCCCCGGAATAGCCCACAGAAAAGTAGGTCCTGATAAATTTAGTGCTGTTGTCATAATTACTTTACATCAGCCAACCGGTAAGGAATCTTCAGCACAGAGACTGAAATTCTACTGCAATACAGTACCGGTAATATATTTTCAAAGATAATACCCAAGATTAGCTAACCCAGTTGTCAGCAAAGATCCCACAGGAATACTCCAAGAGGAGTAGGTTGCTCTCCCTATGCCTCAGGCAAGTCATCCTCTCCACACAACCAAAGAAAGCAATTAAATGGCCATTTTTGAGCGGTGCCATTCATGTAGGACAACCTTTGCCCTGTTCATTGGGCCAGATGCCTTGATCCAATCTGCTCCTTGGACTCATGATCCCCATCCCCACCCAGTGTTATTCCTGCCACCACATTAACCTGCTGCAACTCCATGGGACAAACTGAACTCCAGGCCCTGAGATATGGAGCAGATGTGAGCTGCCTCTGTATCAGCCTGATGGTTTATTTACAGCTTGAGCTGTCAAAGGCCTTTAAAACTATTTCTCAATGACTCTGATAATCAGAAACATTTGAAAACAGTTCAGATATAAATAAAAGCATTCACCTAAAACCAAGTTATAAAAATTAATTAAAAACATTACAATTGAGTAAGATAAAAACAAACCACTTACCTTTTCAATCTAAGTCAGCAAACCCACTCAAATGAATGGGGGTTGTACGTCACACAACTATCCTAGCTAGTCTAAAGCTGGGAGGCCAGATACATGGAGAGCATCCACCTCTACAGCTCAGGATAGCCGAGCTTCATCCATAAACTCAAAGCTTAGCCCAGTGGTGGAGCATGAGAACAAATGCTTCAGCACCTTACTTCTGATGCATTCCTGACTTCCACATTGGAATGTACAGGCTCAATCAGGAATGCACCGACCTGGACACAGCAACTAGCTGGTGGTTCTCCAGGGAATCCCTGGCTAGACCTCAATATGATGCAACCCAACATGATTAGTGTTACAAGTACCCATTAAATATATAATATCAATTTCTGTCCACCCTTGTGCTATACCAGGATGCATCTTCAGACCGAGATTAATGGAAAGCCAGCATTTTATGCTGAAATACATTTGCATCTCCAACACAAGAACAAACCGATCAAAACGTATCCATGGTGGACTTTAAGTGATTACTTGCAACAAACAATTGACATTTTGCCTTCAATGCAAAATCAAGGTGCCTTTATAAATTTATGAATCTTAAAGATCAATATCCCAAAGTGCAGACACTTTGAAGACAACAAACAGACTATGTCATTTAGCTGAGCAAGATAATAATCATCAGTTTTTAGACTATTTATTAATGTCCCTTTCTGCCCTAAAGCCACCAACTCCAACCTTGGAACTAATGATTAAAATGATACACTCAGAACATCATGCAGCCTTTTCTCTCAACAATGAAATAGCAATAAAAAATAGGAATGAGATAAACCAATCACTGCCAGTTTCAGCTATTCCATGCTGGGCTGCTGATTATTACTTTAACAGGTCAATTACTTCTTTGTCTAGCAAGCTGTGATTGAAATTTGCATGGAAGTGATTATATTCATATTAAATAAATACAAAAGATGATATTTCACTGGTGACTTTCATTTGAGAATATGTTCCTTGTTTGCTAATACAAATCCAGTCACAATGGGCAAATGGATCAGTAAAACAAGATACCCGTCAAGTTCCTGTCATCAGCATTTATTTTAATGCTCTATTTTTACAATTTATTAGAATCTCAGTTTTGGAAAAGAAACACTTATGAAAATATTGCAAAGACCATATAGGACCCCACTCTCGAATCCCGAAGTAAATGCATCATCCCATGAACCATACTCATCAGGAAGGTCTCAAGTTCCTGCACTATAACAGGGCTCAGTGACAACAGCCTCAGGGCCCATCTAGGCTGAACTAGATCAGCCCCAAATGTGATTCCCTACCATACCCGAGTTTGCTGATGCTCACTGGGGAGAGTGAGAGAGGCGAGCAGGGAGTGTTGCACCATCATGCATGCAGTGTTCAGTTTATGCAGGTTATAAACAGATAACTGCAAGATCATAAAATATGATTTTATGACTGTGAATGATGTAATAAGGACTCTTTGCATCTATAGGATCATAGTGGCACACATTAGTACCCTTCAAAAGTGGGAGGGAGGAGAGAAACTGGGATTTAAAAATTACTGGGATCAAAGCTGACATTCAAGCAGTAAGATTGCAGAATAGAGCCATACATTCTGATAGGTTACTATCACATTGCAGTTACATTACTGGACCAGTAATTCAGAAGACTGCTCCAATAATCAGAAAACATTCCCCACCTCAGGAGCTACGAATTTCAATTCAGGTCAGGAAATAAATATGGAATTTAAAGCTAGCAATGGGAGGAGTAATCATGGAACTGATGGGTTGTCTTTAAAAACCATCTGGTTCACCAATGCCACTGACTTCAGGATTGATGCCCTATAGGATTCCCAACCCTGCCCAAGTCTGCTGACACCAGTGGGGAGAATGATGGGTGAGATGTACAAATGGCAGTTGCAAATAACACCCTACAATAATTGCAGTATCACAAGAAGGGTCAATTGATAATACACACCAATGACTGACACATCTCCTAATCAGCAGAAATGCAAATATCGAGTCTTTTGTCCACTGACCTCAGAATTGTTGTAGAAAGCAGTGCTGTTTTTCTCTTGTACATCTTCTCCTCGGGCTGTGAAGAATGTTAATGGATAGAAATCTTTGTGTGCTGGTTGCTTTCCACTAGCCATCAACTTACCCTCATAGAATAGTTCTGAAGTGTAACTGAAATAGAATGAATGTGTTCAAAATCAATAAGCAGAACCCCTTGAAAACAGTGCAATTCATATGGTCTTTATCATGCTCTGATTTAGACCAAAAAATCCCAAAATTAGTCATAACTTGGAACCAAAAGAAAAATGCATTCCTCCAGTTAACTTTCAATTTAGTTTCAATCAAATTCATCTTGACATCTCCTGTCTCAGTGTTAGATATCAAAAATAGTTAAAATAGCTTCCTGAACTTTTTTGTTAACATCATCCCACAAGAACAATAAATTAATTTAGCCTTAATGATGCATTACAGTCAAGACCACAAGAGGTCACATTCAACTCAAAGCCCACATCTAAATGTAGCTCATATCTCATTAATATTAAAGCATCAATCATATTTTGTGGCATGTGTTGTTTAAATCTGAACAATAACTTCACAGCATAAACCCCAATGTTTAAGCTCTTTAATCACCTGGATGAAGCAGCAAATCATAATCTCATAAACATAGCAGAAATATAATTACTGCCATTTCTACTAGCATTCCTTACCCTTTGCATTATGTACAATAGTGGAATTTGGAAATATTTTAGCTCCAGATAAGGAGCACAGAGTACACCCAAAGATTAATTAACATGAACAGTTTGTAATTATTTGGTCATTTTAATTTGGCAGCTGTCCCAGTGTGATGGAATGGATATAGAGCAGCAGTGAAATTGGATACTGTGACAAAGATTGAAAAGATAGGCTTTGATGAGGTTTAGAGAGATTATCCAGATAACAGATACAGCAGTGTCAACAAGTTAATACAAGCTTAAGTCCACTGCAGAATGGGTCAGTAAATTCAAAATTAGTTATGTTAATTACAGGTACAGCAGTTTAAATTAAATGCTAACTAAAAAGTGAAATTTTGAAGTAATAATATGGAATATACTAAATATAGCATATGCTAAGTTATGAATGCAAATACCTGTCAGGGTTAATTGTTTTGGAAACCCTGTGTCCATTTTAGAATGGTATGTTTACTTTGGGCTCTGCACATTTGTAGGTGATGAAAGATTTATGCAAAATGCACATTCACTCATTTCCACTTTGACTAATTCAATACAGCAAAATACATAATGTGTAGGGGGCCAATGTCCTTGCGGCGAGATTTGCTAGGGTGGTTCGGGAGGGTTTAAACTAGTTTGTGAGGGGGGGAAGGGAACCGAAGGAGTAGGTCAGAGGAAGAAGGGGATGGGGAAAAGTTAGATCAAACAGGTAGAGAGGCTTTGGGGAAGGAGAAGCAGAATACAGGCTATAAAAGTAGTAAGGTAGATGGACTGAAGTGTGTTTACTTAAATGCAAGAAGTGTCAGGAATAAGGGGGATGAACTGAAGGCTTGGATAAGTATGGGGGACTATGATATCGTGGCTATTACTGAGACGTGGCTGATGTCAGGAGAGGAGTGGATATTGAATATTCCTGGTTTTCGGTGTTTTAAGAGGGATAAGGAGAGGGGGGGAGAAGAGGAGGAGGGGTGGCGATACTGGTCAGGGACACTGTTACGGCTGTGGAAAAGATGGATGTTGTAGAAGGATCATCTCTAGAGTCCGTATGGGTGGAATTAAGGAACAAGAAAGGAGCAGTTACTCTACTGGGAGTATTCTATAGGCCCCCCGGTAGCAGTAGAGATATAGAGGAGCAGATTGGCAGGCAGTGTTTGGAGAGAAGCAAAAATAACAGGGTTGTTATAATGGGAAACTTCAACTTCCCAAATATAGACTGGAACCTGCTTAGTGCCAAAGCTTTAGATGGGACGGAATTTGTTAAATGTGTCCAGGAGGGATTCCTGACGCAGTATGTTGACAGGCCGACTAGAGGGAATGCCATGTTAGATCTGGTTTTAGGAAATGAACCGGGACAGGTGAAGGATCTATTGGTGGGTGAGCATTTGGGGGACAGTGACCATTGTTCCATAACCTTTAAAATTGTCATGGACAGGGACAGGTGCAGAGAGGACAAGAGGATTTTTAATTGGGGAAGGGCGAACTATGAGCTTATAAGGAGAGAAATTGGGAGTGTAAATTGGGATGTCCTTTTTGAAGGAAAATGTACCATGGAGATGTGGTCGATGTTCAGGGATCTTATGCAGGATGTTAGGGATAAATATGTCCCGGTGAGGCGGAGAAGGAATGGCAGGGTGAAGGAACCGTGGGTGACGAGAGAGGTGGAACGACTTGTTAGGGGGAAGAAGGTAGCGTACGTGAGGTATAAGCAGCAAGGTTCAGACAGGGCCCGTGAGGAATATAAGGTAGCGAGGAAGGAACTTAAGAAAGGGCTGAGGAGAGCTAGAAGGGGACATGAAAAGGCTTTGGCTAGTAGGGTTAAGGAAAATCCCAAGGCCTTTTTCAAGTACGTGAAGGGTAGGAGGATGGCTAGGGTGAAGGTAGGTCTGATTAAGGACAAAGGTGGGAGAATTTGCCTGGAGGTGGCGGAAGTGGGAGAAGTTCTCAATGAGTACTTCTCTTCGGTATTCACCAGGGAGAGGGGTCTTGATGACGCAGAAGGGAGTGCTGGTAGGGGTAATGTTCTCGAGGTTGTAGATATCAAGAGAGAGGATGTGTTGAAGTTGTTAAATAATATTAAGACAGATAAATCTCCGGGGCCTGACGGGATTTTCCCCAGGCTGCTTCGAGAGGCTAGGGAGGAGATTGTTGAACCGCTGGTAAGGATCTTTGAGTCCTCGTTGTCCACGGGGATGGTGCCGGAGGATTGGAGGGTTGCGAATGTTGTCCCCTTGTTCAAAAAAGGTAATAGGGATAGGCCAGGGAATTATAGACCGGTGAGTCTCACGTCTATGGTGGGTAAGCTGTTAGAAAGGATTCTAAGGGATAGGATTTATGAACACCTAGAGAATCATGGACTGATTAGGGACAGCCAGCATGGCTTTGTGAAGGGAAGATCTTGCCTCACAAGCCTGATAGAGTTCTTTGAGGAGGTGACCAGGAAGATTGATGAGGGCAGTGCGGTGGATGTGGTTTACCTGGATTTTAGTAAGGCGTTTGATAAGGTTCCTCATGGTAGGCTTCTTCAGAAGGTCAGAGGCCAAGGGATCCAAGGAAGCTTGGCTGTGTGGATTAGCAATTGGCTTGCATGTAGAAAGCAGAGGGTTGTGGTGGAAGGAGTGCCCTCGGATTGGAAGGCAGTGACGAGTGGTGTCCTGCAGGGATCGGTTCTGGGACCTCTACTTTTTGTGATATTTATAGATGACTTAGATGAGGGGGTGGAGGGCTGGGTTAGTAAGTTTGCGGACGACACTAAGATCGGAGGTGTTGTGGATAGTGTGGAGGGCTGTTGGAGCTTACAGAGGGATATTGATAGGATGCAGAGCTGGGCTGACAAGTGGCAGATGGAGTTCAATCCGGAGAAGTGTGAGGTGGCACACTTTGGAAGGACAAACTCCAGGGCAGAGTACTGGGTAAATGGCAAGGTACTTGGCAGTGTGGAGGAGCAGAGGGATCTGGGGGTTCATATTCACAGTTCATTGAAAGTTGCCTCACAGGTGGAAAGAGCAGTTAAGAAGGCCAATGGGACGTTGGCTTTCATAAATCGCGGGATTGAGTTTAAGAGCCGCGAGGTGATGATGTAGCTTTACAAAACTCTAGTTAGGCCACACTTAGAGTACTGTGTTCAGTTCTGGTCGCCTCATTATAGGAAGGATGTGGAGGCGTTGGAGAGGGTGCAGAGGAGATTTACCAGGATGCTGCCTGGATTAGAGAGTATTGAATATGAGGAGAGGCTTAAGGTGCTAGGGCTTTATTCACTGGAAAGGAGGAGGATGAGAGGAGACATGATAGAGGTATATAAAATATTGAGAGGAATAGATAGAGTAGACAGTCAGCGCCTCCTTCCCAGGGCACCAATGCTCAAGACGAGAGGGCATGGCTTTAAGGTTATGACTGGGAGGTTCAGGGGAGATGTCAGGGGGAGGTTTTTCACCCAGAGAGTGGTTGGTGCATGGAATGCACTGCCTGGGGTGGTGGTGGAGGCAGATAAATTGGACAGGTTCAAGAGCTTGTTGGATAGGCATATGGAGGAGTGTGGGATGGGGGGATATGCGGGAGGAAGAGGTTAGGTAGTGTGAGGGTGGTTTGATGGACTGCACAACATGGTGGGCCAAAGGGCCTGTTTTGTGCTGTATGGTTCTATGGTGTTTCAAATTGTACTCCTCTATACTCCTAAGGTAGCAGCTATTAATGTTTATTGTCCACTATTTTAGAATCGCTATTATTTCCATGCTTTTAAGACAACCAGCAAAATAACCTGGCTAGATTGAAAAGAATGGTCATCATCAGTAATGTTTTAAAAATTCAACAATACTAATCTTTGTGACAAAGATGCAATAACGTCAGTGGAGATCCAGACAAAAAGATACTTCCTGCAAATGTGTTCAGTTCCTTCAGTCACATATAGCAACTCAAAATTCCTACTTGTTCATTTTTTTTTAAATTGTGTACTGATTGTAGAGCCCCTTCTGACAAAACCACCAACCAATTCAAATGAATCAAATACCAAGAACACTTGGAAGTTCCAAATACGTACTTGATTATAGCTTCATGGGAACGATAGTTCTCACACAGTAGTATTCGGCACGGAAACTCTGCAGGGTAGTGTTCATACAGACGGTCAAGCAAAGAAACATGAAGATTCCTTTCCCGGGCAAATTCACTGTATACAAAGGGACTAAGCTGCAAATAGTAAATGAGATGTTAGTTATTTTTAACTGGACATCATTCAGAAAAAAAATTGCAAAAGAAAAAGCATTTCTCCTTTTATATACCTCCCTGTTTTAAGTTTACATTTGGCACATGTTTACTGATCAAAGCACAGGTTATTGTGCCTGGAACTGAGCCAGATTTAATGATAGCACTGAGCTGGGAAAGATGACTCTAGGGAAATAGGAAAGGATCAGAAGGGGACAATTAAACTCTGTAACATTTGATCATTGAGATTATACATAGGGGAACAAATCATTCCTTTTTTTTTATGTAGATGAGACTAGCATTGCTTTCCATAACCGTAAATATTTAGAATGTTGAACAGAGTCAGAAATATGGTTCAATTGGTTAAACATTTATTATGTTACATTTACATTCAAGGTATATTAAAAAAAATAAATGGAATTCAAGGAAAAGAAATACAAAATGAGTGGGCTTCAATTAGCTTTCTTACCATCTGGAAAAAGAAACAGTTTAGGAAATGGCACAATTCTGACATGAATTGAAAATACTTTTCATTAAGAACTGTCAGTCATTAAGCATTCTTAAAACACAAGATGAAAAGGATGCCTAAATACTGCAGAACCTCATCTCATTGCCTTTATAATTTCAGAACTGCTTGACAGTAAAGGTGACATTAAAAAATTACAGTGTATGGAGACTGCCACCTCGAATTATCAAGCGTGAAGAAATCCACAGAAGGCTAAATACCGTGCAATCTGGTAAATTATTCTAATTACAGAGAAGTAAATCAGGAAGCAACAATGGTGTGGACAGCCATCTTCAGTAGAATTTACTTTAAAAAAGAGTTCTCTTCATGGTGATGAGAAGGGCTGTAACTAACTTCAGTGGCAGTCTGTCGAGAAAACGTGATTTCTTAGCTAGAAAGAAATCAAGATCTATTTATTGGCCTTTGCAGTCTCTATCCAAACAACTTTGAGGCCCTGTGGAGTGACGGTTGACCACAAACCTTCTCCAAAATTAATGTCATTCTCTTGCTAGTATTGAGTAGTAATATATTGGAAAAGATGCAACAATTTTTCAGCCTTCCTGCTAATCTTTCACTGCTCTGCAATTCTGCTCGACTTATCAAATATCAATCTCCAAGGTCAATTAAACTCTCAAACAGCAGCATGGACCAGGTTTACATGCAGGTGCTCTGCATCACGCCTTTAAAATTGCTTTGAAAAGTTCAAATTGTAAATTACTTCCAGCGATTATCCCACAAATTAATCTTAAGCAATCCAAAACCATGCACATTTGGAGTGAAAAAGAACATGAATGTTCTGTAGCATCAGAATGATCTTTTAAAGCTCTAAAAATTTCATAAGCTCAAAAACTAACCACAAAATTTCAGACAAAATTTAAAAAAATTTTTAAAACACAACCATGTATTTTTAATGGCTTTTCAAAATTCTCTAATTACTGAGGTATATTCCGACAGCAATGGCATGCGTGCAATGACATTCCACCACAGCATTCACTGATAACACATTTTAAAATCAAAGCCCTTTGCTACTGCTAATCTTGGAGTCTGCAGCAGCAGTTAGTGTAAACAGGGCCCTAGCGATACTGCAAAGTGCTGTGCAAAGTGTCAAACAATGAAGTTTTGCTGACGCATGAACATAAGAAATGGGAGGAGATCGTTACTGCTCCGTGTGCCTGCTCCACTGTGTAATAAGATCAAGGGTTGATCTTTTATCTCAGTATCATTTTCCTGCATCTACCCATTTGCTTTATTTTCCTTATTGTGTAAAAAAAAATCAGTGTGTCTTTAATAGACTCAGCAATCAAGCTTCCATTGCCCTCTCAGTACCATAGGACAATACAGCACAATACAGGCTCTTCGGCCCACCATGCTGTGCCGCCCTTCCAAAGATATTTCTCCTAATTCTTGTCCTGAATGTCTGCACTCTCTTTTGAGATTGACTCTGGTTCTGGACATCACCCAAGTATAACATCAATTCTACATTCACCTGGTCAATTCCCTTATGAATTTTATATGTTTTTGTGAAATCGTCTCTCTCCCTCTTCTAAATCCTAGGGATTTTAGGCCCAGCCCACTTTATCCTTCTTCACAGGAAATCCTGCCATCTCAAGAATCAATCTGGTGAACCTTTGTTACACTCCCTCTATCACAAGTATACCCTTGTCAGAGACCAGATCCATACACAGTATTAGAGATGCAGTCTCACCTGTTTACATGGAGCAAGATGTCTCTATTTTTATACTCAAATCATTATGCAATAAAGTGAACATCCCATTTGCCTTCCTAATTACCTGCTGAACCTTCAGGATCAACCTGTATGTTAACCTTCAGGATTCATATACAAGGGTAGACACATCCCTTTGAACACATCAATACCTTTCAATCTCTCACCATTAAAAATAATCTATTTTTCCCCACCAAACTTCAAACAGACCTCTCAACAGCTAAATAACACGAAGCAAAGGGGGGGGGGGGGGGGGGGGGGGGTGGTGAATCCTCCAAAGACTATCTGAAGGCTCGTTCACATCCAAAGATAAGATTGCCCTCTGGCAGTAGCATTCAAAAACATGGCTTTGGTTTCCAATTGACAAATTCTAAAAACAAGGCTTTACCTCACCTCCAACTTGCTCAAGTCTTTCGCTGCCTTTAAATTTTTGGGCTGTCTGCCCATCATCCATAATGAGTGAGCAGAGATTTTCTCCAAGACATTGGGAAGTCTGAAGTAATCATCTTCAGTCCCCATCAAAATCTCCCCACTGAATTCATCCCCCACCAAAGCAACTATCTGAAACCAAACTAAGCTGTTTGCAACAAACAATCTGCTGGAGGAACTCAGCAGATTGAGCGCCAACTTCTTCCAGCAGATTGCTTGTTGCTCCAGATTCTAGCATCTTCAGTCTCGTGTCTGTAAACTGTTTGCAACCTTTTTTCATATTGACAGAGTTCATATCCAGTGACCATTTCCACCTTGAGATCGTTGCCTGACTCTTAACTCCTTCAGCCCATCTGCTACTGAAATTCTTAACCATGGCTATTACACTAGACTTCTTCACGTCATTCATTCTGGTGCTGCGTCCTAACTTGCATCAAATCCCAAGCTGCCACTAGATCACAAGACAAGGGAGCAGAAGTAGGCCATTCAGCCCAGAGTCTGCTCCAAAGAAAAGGGAAAAAAAAAGAATGAGAATGGTGGGGGGGGCAATTAAAAAAGAACTATTCTAACCCCAATTTCCGGCCTTATCCCCATATCCCTTGATACCTTGACTAATTATCTATCTATCTCCTCCTTAAGCACCTCCAGTGATCTTGCCTCCACTGCTGTACGTGGCAAGGAATTCCATAAATTCACTACCCTCTGGCTAAAGAAGTTTCTCCTCATCTCTGTTTCAAACCTGTACCCTCTAATTCTAAGATTGTGCCCTCTAGTCCAGGACTCATCCACCAAGGGAAACAGCTTGGCCACATCTACTCTGTCCAGTCCTTTCAACGTTTTAAATGTTTCTATGAGGTCCCCTCTCATTCTTCTGTACTCCAGTGAGTACAGTCCAAGAGCCGACAAACGCTCATCATATGTAAGCCCTTTCATTCCTGGAATCATCCTCGTAAATCTCCTCTGAACCCTCTCCAACATCAGCACATCCTTCCTAAGATATGGGGCCCAAAAATGTACACAGTATTCCAAATGAGGCCTCACTAGTGCCCCGCAGAGCCTCATCAATACTTCCTTACTTTTATACACTATACCTCTCGAAATGAATGCCAACATAGCATTCGCTTTCTTTACCACCAATCTGACCTGGTGGTTAACTTTTAGGGTATCCTGCATGAGTACCCCCAAGTCCCTTTGTACTTCTGTACTTTGAGTTTTCTCCCCTTCTAGATAATAATCTGCACGTTTATTTCTGTTTCCAAAGTGTACAACTGCACATTTCTTAACATTAAATCTCATCTGCCATTTCCTTGCCCATTCTCCTAAACTACCTAGGTCTCTCTGCAATCTACCTGTCTCCTCAATACTCCCTACTCCTCCACCTATCTTGGTGTCATCCACAAACTTAGCCACAAAACCATTTACTTCTTCATCCAAATCGTTAATGTACAGGGTAAAAAGAAGCGGCCCCAACACTGACCCCTGCGGAACACCACTAGTAACCGGTAGCCAACCAGAACAGGGTCCTTTTATTCCCACCCTTGGCTTTCTGCCAACCAACCAATGCTCCACCCATTCTGTTATCCTACCCATGTTTGATGACCAATACAGGCATCCGTTCAAACTAATAAGTTGAAGCTAATAAATTATTTTCAAATCCCTCCCTGCTCTTACGTCTTGCCATCTCTGTACATTGTTCCAGCCCTATAACCCTCAGGTTGCGTACTCCTTCAACTCTGGTCTCGAATATCCTCAAATTCAGATTGTCCACCATAAGTACAAAGATAATAAGAAACAGAGGCAAGAAGAGGCCCTTCAACCCTCATGCCTGACCTGCCATTTAATATCATGGCTGATCTTTTACTTCAATGCCACTTTCCTGCACTAATCCCTCAGTTCTTTTAACATCTGAAAACCTTTCCACCTTTTTCTCAGATATACTCAGCGACTGAGCCCCCAGAGCCTTCTTGGGTACAGAACTGGGTGAAGAAATTTGTTTCTGTGTCTGTCCTGAATGGCCAAGCCCTTATTTGAGATTGCAACCTTTGATCCTTGACACACCAACTAAAGGAGAGCAACTCTGCATCACTCCTGTCAAGTCCCTCAAGGATTCGGTGATCAGCGAGCCACTGGTTGCTGTTGTGCTTTCACCTGCCAAGTTCTGAAGCCTTGCAGTTCTCAGCCTAAACCTCTCTCTTTCTTTCTCCTTTTTTGTCCTCATTCTAGGCACTTTTTAAAACACCCATCCAATTAAGCTTTCGGTCATCTATTCTACTCTATCCTTGTGTGATCCAGAATTAATTTTCTCATCATGTTGTGAACTGCCTCGGACTGTTTGACCTGATAAATGGAAGCAGCAGCTGTTGCCTTGCATCATAATTAGTGACAGTTCTGCACATGTTTGAGTGGGGTAGGAGGAAGTCCAAAGGACGGGAAAAGTAGCTCTTAGAATGTTTTACACATCCTTCCCCTTCCTTTCAGAGAAGGAAAAATGTTCGAAGGCCCCTCTGTCACATCGAGCATAAGTCAAATGTTCCTTTTTCCCAACAGATGGTCAGGAAGTAACACTGACAGAAATTAGTTTTATCATTTTCACAAAGGCAGCATTCTTGGACACGTACTATCAATGCAGAAACTGGCAAATGAACACCATGCACTTTTGGGAATGTCCCAAATACATCTTTCTTGAGAAACTCCTGGCAGACCTGCATGTCTGGCAACCAATGCAAAAGTATTCAACTGCTTGGAGTTGCCAGCACCAACACACACACAATGGATGTGCCGTCTGCCCAAAACCTGTGGATATAGCACTTCAGTAGGAGCCTTCTATCAGTAGTTGAAAAAAACTACTGAAATTGCTGGAATACCGAGTACTATAAGGAGTTTGTACATTCTCGCCGTGACTGCGTGGGTTTCCTCCAGGTGCTCCAATTTCCTCCCACATTCCAAAGACGTACGGGTTAGGAGCTGTGGGCATGCTAAGTTGGCGCTGGAAGCATGGCAACACTTGCAGGCTGCCCCCAGCAGATTCTACACAAAAGATGCATTTCACTGTGTGTTTCGATGTACATATGACTAATAAAGATATCTTATCTTAGAAGAAAGCATTTTGTCTGGCCATTTCCTTATCATTGATTAAAAAGCAATTATTGTGATATTGCATCAAAGGAGCTTCAGCACTGCTAGGCTGTTGAAGAGAATGACCCAAAGTAGAATCCCTCTAGATAAATGTATATAAATTTTTTAAGAAAGTTGTTAATTAGAAAAGGAAATCAAACAGGCTGTGGTTGAGGCAAGATCCAGGCGTGTGTGTGGCTAGAGTTCACTGAGATCAACTGTCACTTCATCGTGGGAGTGGTGGCAGGGAGGATGGAGAGAGAAGCAGGGGAGTCCAGTGCCAGCATAAAGACTGCATCTCAAGAATAAGTCACTAAATCAGGACATACACAAAGAACCTCTGGCTTTTAATTCAGAACAGGCTACGAGCAAAACAAGGACCAATACACGATCTCCATTATGTCATTAGCCATTTCGACTTAGGGCAACGAAATCAATATGGAACCCAAAAACCAGCCAAAATTTTACTGCAACCAAAGTTAAAAAAAAGGTATTAACTTTCTTGGCTTATTGATCTGATATTGTCACATTACAAATAAATTTTAAAAATCTGACATTAGCCACATTAGAAATAAACCAAGTCCCCATTCATATTCGGGCATGATTACTAGCTAAATGTAAAGTTTATCTGCTAAACACTCACCTGCATGTGATCTCCAGCTAAAACAATCCTTGTGTGTCTACTGGCCAATGCCAAAGGCATGATGGTCTCACATTCCATTGCTTGTGCAGCTTCATCCAAGAGAATGTGAGTGAATAAACCTGTTGATAACCAGATCATATAAAAGGTAAATAAAAGTCCTTGCACTTTAAAACCTGTAACTGAACTTTTCACTAAGCATACCATATTGGGAAATACATGAAATTTGAGAATCTTAACGTATACATTGTCTTTGGTTGGGCAAGCAATTGCTTTCAACTTTCATCAATCTCCTTCTTGAACTGGTTGTTCACCCAATGGCTGTACCCTGGATGAAGCAGGAGCCAGTTTTTGACTGCTGCCCACAGTTAAAATCAGGAATGCATAAAGTGAAGTGTACATGTTAGTATTAATACCCCAAATCAAATGCTGAATTGAATTTTCTGGCCAAGTTTCTCTCCACACTTCTCAAAAAACACAATCAATGCTTTGTCATTATTATTTGGAGAACAGAAGCATAGACAGTGAACAAATCTGTGATTTTTAAAGGTACTTCTGAATAAACAGTTGTACTGAAGACCAAAATATGTAATAGATGCCACTGCAACCATGTCCGACATCCAGAAAATCGTGCATTAACACTCACGGAAATTCCCTGCTATTTGGTCTTTCACTAACCATTCCATGCAATTGATTTCAAATGGAAAAGATTTTATTCAAGAGGATGATTTGAGATATCCATTGTACAGAATATTCATTGAACTCAGTCTCAAACATGACCTAAACAGCTGCTCAAAGCTCACTGAAAATATCAATACCCAATCAATTTTTATTAAGATTTAATTTCATATATTTGGAATGCATGATATTTAAGCATGCTATAAGATGAACTCCTATGTTGAACAATGTCTCTGATCTTTAAAAATCTGTTATAGTTTCTGCATGTGCAAATAAAATGAAATTACTACAAAAGGTGATCACAAGGTGAAAATAAGGTAGGAAAACAAAAAAAAATTATTTAAATGGCAAGAAATTGGAAAATGATGTGTACAGAGGGATCCAGTGTGTTCTGGTACATTAGTGTATTGTGTATTGTGTAATGTACTGTGCTGCTGCTGCAAAAAGCTAATTTTCATGGTGTTTATACCCTGAGTATGAGTACCTATGACAATAAATTTGAACTTGACTGATGGAGAAGGATCGAGGGACCGAATGACCTACTCCTGCTCCTATGTTTCTATATTTCTGTTTCAGAGGGCTTCAGAGGCTAACTTGCTTAATATATTTAAAGAGTTAGATCTAATCACAGAAGGCATCAGATTCAGATTAGTTTATACATTAGTCTGTGATGGTGCAATGAAATTCCTCATTAGCATGAAGCTTACAGACTACCCAGTATACATGGTAAATAATAAATACAACGAAGAGCAGAAAACAAATGAATGGTGCAAAGATGGTAGTGCCATCTGAAGTAGTGCAAAAACAAATGCTAAAGTGACAATAACAGAATAATTGAGAGGGGTAGAAATAAGGGTCTGAGAACATGGCAGCACCACTGGAAAGGAGATGTGAAAGAGGTGATTGGTTCAGAAGACCGATAGCAGCAGGGAAGAAGCTGTTCTTGAGGCTAGTCGTCTGGGCTTTCAAGCTCCTGTATCTTCTCCCAGAAGGCAGCAGAAAGAAAAGGAAATGGGGAGGATGATATGCATCTTTGACAATACTGTTAGCCTTCCTGAAGCAATGCACCATGAAGATGGACTGGATGAAAAGAAGTGATGAGCCTGTGATGGACTTGGCAGTGTTTACCACTCTCTTTAAGGGGTACAGGGAGAGAGCTGGAATGTGGTATTGAAATAGAGGATCGACCATGATTGCATTGAACAGCAGAGAAGACTCGATGGGCTGAATGCTATTTTCTGTCTTTCCATGTTTGTAACAACTGCAGGAGTTTTAAAAACTTTATGTAATGCACGAGTATGAAAATTAAACTAATGCAGCTGATCTTTGAAAGTGGTTGCTACAGAAACACAATGCATTTATACTGCCAGTACTTCCATCCTTCACAACAACATGCTACACACAGAGCAACTCCGGTCCTGGGATCTCCCTCTGCAGTGTGCATTCCCTGCAGGGAGTGCTTGCACATCATCTGGCTTCAATAGTACTCAATTCTACTGAAATGCCAAACACCTGGGGGGGGGGGGGGGGGGGGGGGGGAAGCAATTCAGAATCACTTATACTCCAGTAAAAGGAGATCCATTATTCCTCCTGTCTGTACACTAAGCTTAACAATGTACACTCAAACTCACTGAAAAGCAAACAATTCCTCTTGGCAAATACAGAAATACCCACCATATCGAAAGTCGAGTTTATTATCACAAGTACTTATATGCACAGGTCCAATGACTTAACGACTAAGTTAAATGTTGGATGCATCCACTACTAGTGAGCAGAGTTATTTAATCCTACATAAGCTGAAACCATGCTTAACTAACTGTACAATCAAAATCCACAAGGAATCACAGAACAGCATAGGACAGAAAGTCCATATTCAGTTGAGAATTTGCACAGTTTATTCCAAAACTGGAACACACCATTGTGCCAAAGATTTATATTTCAAAACTTGGTGTGCCTTCAACCAAGCTGTTGCAGTTTTTTTTTTCTCCAGAAGCATTTATGGGACATTGCATCAAGCATTTAATGCCCATCCCCAAACCCCATTCAGGTACTGAGCTGCCTTCATCAACCACTGCAAACCACATGCTGTGCCTTGCAGTGCAACTTTGCACATTTTCAGAGACCTGCTCAAACACAGCTGCACCACCTTAGCCTGGCAAGAACTGGAGCCCATTCTGAAGCCATGAAAAGCATCAGACAACATTGGCTTGGACTGACATCAGCACAAAAGCATCAAGCAATCAGTATTTCAGATCAGAGCATTATCACTTGCCATTATAACATTCAATAGGGTTATCCTTGCAGAATTTCCCATCAAAATTTTGGGTGGTGGAGTCACCATCAACTTGAAACTGAATACTGTGGCCACTAGAAACTGCCTGCTCTATGTCAAGTGACTCCCCAAAAAAGCCTTTTTATCATTAACAGGGCATAAACCAGGAGTGTGGAATACTCTTTGTCAAGTGAGCGTAGCTCCAGCTGCACTCAAGAAACTCAATCCAAGTTAAAGCAGCCACTTTGGTACCATCGATCCACAACACAAAACATTCACTTCTCCTACCACCAACACGGACCAGGGCTGTTCCATCTGCAAAATAAGCCACACCAACTTAACCAAGTTTCATCCACAGAACCTCCCAAACCACCAACTTGAACCACCTTTTATTCTTAGTCAGTCCCCCAAACTCGTGGATGACTTATCTCTACTCCATTTCTGCAAGTTCTGAGATGACTCAAAAAGTCCCATGCAGACTCCATCACAGATGGCCCAAGAGGTGCAGGCCAGGGATACACCAATGGGAATGTTACATAGTTTCCAAGGAAATGTTGAAAGCATCCTGGAAGCATTTTCTCTGTCCTCCTGGAAATATCTGGCATGAAGCAGCTTGAAGTAAACTACTCATTTTGGGAGTCTGAAGTCAGGCATGCAAAAGACGTAGCCTACCCACCAGAACAGGTTGTGTAAGATAGGGGCCTCAAGGCTGGGGTCATTAGCCTTAGGGAGGATACTGAGATTAGTTGGCCCATCCTGACAATTACTTTGGAGGATTTTGCAAATCCAGCATCTATGGCACGTCTCCAGTGTTTTGAGGTGCCTACTTTAGGTTGTCCACATCTCCAAAGTGTACACAAGGATGGGTATCATTGTTTCTCCATCGGCTGTGAATTCAGTGCTACATTTTCCTACGGAAGCATTTTGCAATGTGGATGCACCTTAGACTTTGAATAACCTTTCCAGTCAGTTGAAGGTTGCACTTATGCACTGGAGGTGGTGCTGAACTTACTAGATAATGTCTGTCTTCACTGAAAGGTGGCTCGAGAGTTGCAAAGTGATTCAATTTTATCAGAGTCTTGTGGATCTTGATTGTGAGAGGGTCCACTGTTGTGCAGTGGGAACAGGTTGGTAGGGGACCTTTTTCTGAAATGAATCTGATTGCTCCAAAGTCACAGCCAAAATTACAATACCTCTGCAGGCTGGTTACTGCACAGAAACACCAAATAGTGTTTCCTACTGCATCAATAAGTGAACAGGTACTGCCAGAAGGATCCACATTGTCCAAACTGAAATTACGCTCACTCATCTTTCTTTACCAAATGTGGGACATCAACCCTCCCACAAGCTTTTATCACGTTGGTTTAAGATGGAGTACAACGGCAAGCAAAATTGCGGATACGCACTATGAGCTGTATGCAGAATCACAGAATAGTTACAGCCCTAAGGGAGCTCATTCAGCCCATCACGTCTAGCTAGGTCCACTCCCTTACTCTGCAAATTTTATCCTCAGAGATTTATTCATCACCCTTTTGAACACTGCAATTGAATCATTGAAGTTCCCCACTGTAACTCCCTTCAGCTTCTCCACTCCAATGGGAATAAGTGAGATCTAACAGCTTCACATCATCTCTGTACATGAGACTGAAAGTGCTAATACATAAATCCCTCCACAGTAGAAATAATTTACATTTTGGGGAAGAGAAAGAAAATCCATGCATACTGAAGTATTAAACTGAAATGCAACATATGATGATACGATTCATTCAAGAAAAACAGGGCAAGATAGTAATAGGAGATATATTCAAGGAGATATAGAAAGGCTGGTGGAAATAACAGGCAGATGAAATCGAAAATAAAATGCTGAAAAACAATTACTGCTTCCAGTTCTGACAAAAGGTTGCTAACTTCAAATGTCGGCGGTTTCTCTTTCCACAGATGCTGCCTAACTTGCTGAGATTATCATTCTGTTTCTCTTCCAGATTTCTAGCATCTACAGTTTTTTTTCCCCATTTACAGATGAAATTTAATGTTGAGAAATGGAAAGTATTACACTTTGGTAGGAAGAAGGAGATGAAGCAATACAAATCCAAGGGTACAAGAGCAGAGGTTTCATGATTTTTGCGCATAATTCTTTAAAGTAGCAGGACAGGTTGAAAAACTGGTTAAAAACATACAGAAACCTGGGTTTTATAAATAGAATCACAGAGGACCAGAGCAAGGAAGTCATAATGAACCTTCATGAAACACTGGTTTGCCCACAACTTATCCAGTTGTGGACACCACATTTTCGGGAAGGTGTGAACACTTTGGTGAGGGTACAGAAGAGATTTACTAAAATTGTGCCAGGGATAAAAGGTTTTAGTTATCTTAGTTAGCTGAATGACTCCTTTAGTTTGTTTTTAGTTTAAATGAAGAAATAAGGGTTTCTTGGAACAGAAGTGGTTGTGAGGATATCTAGTGGAGGTACTTAAAATCATGAATATATTGGAAGAGAAGATAATTGAGAGATGAGCCAAGGACCAGGGAGCATAAAATGAAGATGACTGGCATAAGGACCAAAAATGATTTGGGGATAATTTGTTTGCCTAGTAAATCGTCAGAGTTTGTAATGTACTGTCAGGAGGCAGGTTCAATTGCAGCAGGATAAGAATCTGAAAAGAAAGAATTTGTAAGGCAATGGTGAGAGGGTGGGGAATGCAACTAGTGGAATTGTATTGGTGTAAAGCTGGTACAGACTCAATGAGCCAAATGGTCTCCCCCTGTGCTGCAAACCAAGATTCTGCAAATCAATGATTTCGCCTGTACTCATGCAGTCGATTAAGGACCTGTAGCAGTTCACTACTTAGCCATGCCTTGAACCTTGCCATACAAGAATAAAGCTACAATTTGATTTTCTGTGAACACAATTCAGAATGATGCTGAAGGAAAAAAGAGTTTGCATTCCTACTGGCCTGGTTTTCCGTTTCCCTTCCTGAAGGCACCAACTGCTACTCTTACATATCTTTTATCTATCAAAAATATCTTTTGTTAACAGTGACACTGCCAGTGTGACTATCGAACCAGGAACTGATCTGACTCCCAAAAGCAAAATGTGAGCCCTCTCGTCTTGCATTTGCACCATAATTCATAGAACAGTGCAGCACAGGAACAGACCTAACCCTAAACCTAATTACACTAATCCCTTCTGCCTGCACATGGTCCATATCCCCTCCATCGTCTGCATATTCATCTGCTTATCTAAGACCCTCCTAACCACCTCAATCACCTCCACTATCACTCCTGGTAGCACATTCCAGGCACCCACCACTGTGTAAAAAAAAACTTGCCCCACACATCTCCTTTGAACTTACCCCCCTCACCTTAAATACATGTTCTCTAGTATCAGACATTTCGACCCTGGGAGCAAGATACTGGCTGTCTATGCCTCTCATAATTTTATCAACTACTATCAGTTTTCCCCCAGCCTCCGCCGCTCCAGAGAAAACAACCCCAGTTTGTCCAACCTCTCCTTATAGCACATGCCCTCTAATCCAGGCAGCATCCTGGTAAACCTCTTCTGCACCCTCTCCAAAGCCTCCACATCCTTCCTATAATGGGGCGACCAGAATTGAATGCAATATTCCAGATGCAGCCTAACCAGAGTTTTATAAAGCTGCAACATAACTTCCTGACTCTTGAACGCAATGCCTCAACTAATAAAGACAAGCATGCTACATGCATTCTTTACCACCCTATCAACTTGTGCGGCCACTTTCAGGGAGCTATGGACTTTGACCCCCAGATCCCTCTGTTAAGGGTCCTGCCATTAACTGTGTACTGTCCCTTTACATTTGATCTCCCAAAGCGCAACACCTCACACTTGCTCGGATTAAACTCTATATGCCATTTCTCTGCCTATATGTGTGACTTATCTATATCCCATTGTATCCTTTAGCAATCTTCTACACGATCCACAACAAACTTACCAACCCACCCATGTTTTTATCCATGTCATTTATATACATCACAAATAGCAAAGGTTCCAGTACGCATCCCTACGGAACACCACTAGTCACGGACCTCCAACCTGAGTAAGACCCGGCAACCACTACCTTCCGCCTTCTGTGGGCAAGCCATTTCTCAATCCAAACAGCCAATTCACCCTGGATCCCATGCATCTTAATCTTCTGGATCAGTCTACCATGAGGGATCTTGTTAAACGCCTTACTAAAATCCATGTAGACAATATGCACAGCTCTACCTTCATCACCTCCTCGAAAAGCTCAATCAAGTTAATAAGATATGACCTGCCCCACACAAAGCCATGCTGACTGTCCCTCATCAGGCCATACTTTTCCAAACGCTCATAAATCTCATCCCTAAGAATCCTCTCCAGTAGCTTCCATACCACTGATGCAAGACTCATTGGTCTATGATTTCCAGGATTGCTCCCATTTTCCTTCTTGAACAATGGAACATCAGCTATTCGCCAGTCCTGGAGGACCTCACCTGTAGCTAGAGAGGACACAAAGATATTGGTCAAGGCCCCAGCAATCTCATCTCTTGCCCCTCTCAATAACCTGGGGTATATCCTATCATGCCCTGACGATTTAACATTCTTCAAGAGACCCAACATCACCTCTATCTCAAAATACCCTAGCACATTAGCATGCTCCACTCTGACCTCACTATCCTCCATGTCCTTCTCCTTGGTGAATACCAATGTAAATTACTCATTTAGGACATCACCCACATCCCCTGCCTCCAAGCACATGTTCCCTCCTTTATCCTTGAGTGGTCCTATCCTATCCCAAGTTATCTTCTTGCTCTTGATGTATGTATAGAATGTCTCAGATTCTCTTTAATCCTACTTGCTCAGGACTTTATGGCCCATCCGAGCTCTCCTAATTCCCTTCTTGAGTTCTTTTCTGGCTTTTTTTTATGTTCAAGGGCCCTTTTCTATTTTAGCTTCCTTTTTCTTCTTGAATAACTTCACAACCTCTCTCATCATCCAAAGTTCCCTGACCTTGCCATCCTTGTCCTTCCTTCTCACTGGAACATATCTGTCCTGTACTCTGTGCAGTTGGTCTGTAAACACCTTCCACATATCAGATGTGGACTTGCCCCAAAACAGCTGTTCCCAATTAACTCTACCTAGCTCCTAATAATCTTGTGATTTGCCCTCCCCCAATTTAATACTTTCATGCAAGGTCCATACCTACCCTTATTCATAGCTATCTTAAAACTTAAGGAGTTGTGATCACTGTTTCCAAAATGTTCCCCTATTGAAAGGCCAGTCACCTGGCCAGGCTCATTTCCCAGTACAAGATCAGTATGGCCCCTCCTCTAGTCAGACGCTCCACATACTGTTTTAAAAAACTTTCTTGGATGCACCAAACAAATCAACCCTGTCTAACCCTCCTGCATGAAGGAGGTCTCAATCTACATTGGGGAAGTTGAAGTCACCCACTATGACAACCCTATTATTTTTGCATTTTTCCCTAATCTGCCAGCACATCTGTTCCTCAATGTCCCAGTGACTATTTAAGCGTTGAAAGTATAACCCCAGAGTGATTGCACATTCCTTTCCAGTTCTACCCATATAGACTCAGTGGATGAGCCCTCCATTATGTCCCGAGTGCAGCTGTGGTAGCATCCCTGATTAGTCGTGCAACTCCTCCCCCTCTTTTACCTCCCTTTCTATCTTTTCTGAAACATTGAAACACTGGAACATTAAGCAGCCAGTCCTGCCCCTCTCTCAACCAAGTCTCTGTAATGGCTACAACATAGTTCCATGTATCGATCCATCCTCCAAGCTCATCTGCCTTGCCTTGCCCTTAATACACCTTGCATTAAGATAAACACACTTCAACCCTTCCGTCCCAGCATGTTCATTACCTTGCTCCTTGCCTGTCCTTCCTTACAGACTTACTGACCATGACATTTACTTTCCCCTCAATCCCTCCACTTTCTGACCTGGTGCTCAGGTTCCCATTCAATTCTGCATCAACTTCTATCCTTCTATCTGCCTCACTGCTGCTTTGGTACCAGTTTCCTGCCAATCTAGTTTAAACTCTCCCTAATAGCACTAGCAAATCCACCAACTCTGATATTGCACCCCCCACCCACACCCCTCAGTTCAGGTGCAACCTGTCCCCCTTGTACAGGTCACCTCTGTCCCAGAAGAGATCTCAATTGTCCAAAAATCTGAATTCCTGCCTGTTGCACCAACTCTTCAGCCATGCATTCATCTGCCATAGCTTCCTATTCTTACCCTCACTAGCACACAGCACTGGGAGTAATCCAAGGATTACTATCTTTGAAGTCCTGCTTTTTAACCTTTCCTAACTCCCTACATTCACTCCACAGGACCTCATCCCTTTTTCTACCTGTCACGCATGCCAATGTACACAATGACTTCTGGCTTCTCACTGGCCCCCCCAAGAATGTTCTGCAACCGCTCAGAGACATCCTCAACCCTGGCAGCAGTGAGGCAACACACCATCCTGGAATCCCTTTTGTGGCCACAGAATCTCCTGTCTGACCCACTAACTATAGAGTGGCCTTTAACTATAGTCCTGTCTGGCTGCACCCTTCCCTGCTAAGCTTCCTTGTCAAACCTGGTGCCACAGATCTGACTGCTGCTGCTTTCTCCTGAACGGTAATCCCCCAATAGTATCCAAAATGGTGTACTTGTTTTCGAGGGGAATGGCCACAAGGGAATCCTGCACTATCTACCACCTCTACCTTTCCTTGTGGCCACCCAACTACCTGCAGCCTGTCATCACCTCACTAAAGCTCTTATCTATGATGCTCTCAGCATCCCAGATGATCTGAAGTGCATCCAGCTCCCTAATGTAGTCAGCCCGGATCTGCAGCTGGACACAATTCCCATAGGTGTTGTCCTCAGGCACACTGGAAGTCTCCCTGATCTCCCACATCCTGCAGGAAGGGCATACCAGTACCCTAATTGCCATCCTGACTTACCAAGTGTGAAGATCAAAGTTAAAAGACCTTATTTGTGCTTATCTCAGCTCCACCTCTTCACTGAAGGCTCACAGCCAAAGCCTCACTTTTACCTCAAACAGAGCCACTCTCAAACTGACCTGCCTCCCTTTAGTTCAATTGCAGCTTTTACCTTAATTTTTTTTAAAATGTCATTGCGTGCAAATCAACTTTAAAATGGTATTGGCTCCTCGCCTCTGCTGCCAAGGCTGCTGGGAGTCAATAACCCCTGTTCAATGAAATGATCTGATGTTCAACAGAGTCAGGGTTCAGCAAACAGACCCCAGCTACGAAAGCAGGCATTTCTCCCACCTTAAGTCATCTACAAAGCCTTGAATTTTCACACCCAGCCTTGCACGTCCATAACATTGGAGATTATTCCCACGTTTCTGCCTTCTCTCTGTAACTGCAACTCCAATGACAGTATTATCTTGCAGGGCTCAATTCTCTTCAGCTACCTCTCCTCAAATTATTCTCAGTAATACCTCCCAGTCTATGGGGAACTAAAACATGTTTCTTGAAAAGGAGATGGGTGCCTAAATTTAAGAGGAACGAGTTCAGTAAGTCACCTTAAGTGGAATTACCTAAATCACTTAGAAGGAAGCACAACAAATTGGTGACAGCTACCTTTTTAATCCAAAACCGATTTATAATTCTCATAATTATGCTGCTTTGCAACTATTTCATAGACATGCTGATTTCACGCAGATACCAGAAGCAAGGCAGACAACTTTGTAAACGTAACTTGAGAACACAAGCAAATAAAAATCTGTACAGATCTAAAACAGCTAGTGACAAACAGAGTTGATTTCAGTGATCAACTCATTTTATTTCATATGAGCAATTTTGCACTAACCGAGGCAGAGGTCAGCCAGGTGACTCCTCAAGCCAGCTCTTCCATTTAATAAGATCATGACTGATCTGACTTAAACTTCAACTCTGCCTTCCTGTATACCCACAGTAACTTTTCAACTCCCTACTTATTAACAAACTATCTTCCTCTGCCTTGCAAACAGCAATTGTGGGGTGAACAAAGGCATTAAGTTTTTAAAGGATATGTATAGGTAGATGTCATCAGCCATGCAGATACACTTACAGATTTCTAATTCTGAACAACTCTGTACATCCACAAAACTTTGCACTGTTATTGGTAACCCTGTTCTTCAAACAATTTGACAGGCTAATTTCTAAAACAAATAGCATATATTCTAAATTATTGCAGCCTGATTAAGAATTTGATTAAAACCCCACATTAAATTTGTTCCCATTAATCTCTCGTCCTTCAAAGGTCGTACTTTAGTTAGCGCTCATATCAAGTTACAGCAGTCAAATTAACCCTGGCAGAATGCATAAATTTAATATAATTAGAGAAAGGTTATTTAAAATATCTTGTTACAATATTAGAAAATGAGCACCAATATTTTCAGCTTGTTTTCCTGTCAGTGATCAAACTTGCCTTAAACCTTTAGTTTCTAAACAAGGGCCAAAGCATCTTACAACAGAGCCATCCCATCTGAATAGAAAAAAATACTTACCTCAGCAAACACTGTTATAGATGAGAAGAAACTATAACATTAAGACTTTTCTAAAATCATTGGGGCTGGAACAATAATCCCACCAGCTCTCTTTTTGTCTATGTACTTAAAATCTACAGATCTTCCTTCCTGTTGGCCAGTGCGTCAAAAGTCCACTTAGTTAAGGTATTCTTACAGTGCTATTGGTTACACAGTTCCAGGAATTGGACCGAGTGACAATTATGAAGTGAGGATACAATTACAAGTTGGGATTGTGTATGACTGCCTTGACCTAGATGATATCAAGTTCCTTGGATGCCATTGGAGATGGACTTATCCAAGCAAGTGAAGAGCACTCCAGCACACTCCTGACTTGCACTTTATAGATAGTGGAAACAGCTTGGGGAGTTCAGACATGGGTTCGCTCACTGTAGCACTCTCAGTCATTGCCACGATATTCATGCAGCTGGATCATTCAGTTTATGGTAAATGGTGACCCCAGGATATTGATGATTAAAAAACTTGGCACAGGTAATGCCACAATCTCAAAAGGTGGGTGGTTATACTTTCTTGTTTGAGATTGTCATTTCTGGCAGTTGTTGCATGCACCATGGACTACCTCATAATGCAAGCTACAAATGGAATTCAATACTGCAGAATAATGAACATCCTCACTTCTGACTTCATAACACCAGAAATGTCATTGATGAAACAGCTGAAGGTGGTTGGACCAAGAACATGGCTGGGAAAATTTTGCACTGCTCTTCTGAAGTTGCATCTTCTTCTCAGGTTTTTCTGCCAATCATTTACCTCCAAATACTGACACATCTGACACTTAAACATATCTATTAAATCTTTCTTTAGCATTTCTACTCTGAGAGCCCAACTTCTCCAGACACTTCATATCAGGCTTACTTCACAATTACTGAAGTTCCAATATTAAGTACGCAATTAATTTTAAAATCACCTTCAAATAACAGCAAACTACAAGAAGGGAATTAAGTATCAAAGTTTTGAAGTCATCTTGCAGCTGTATAAAACTTCGGTTAGTCCACATTTGGAATATTGAATGCATTTCTGGTCCCTGCATTACAGGAAGGATGGGGAGGCTTTGGAGAAGGTGCAGAAGAGGTTCACCAGAATGTTGCCTGGATTAGAAAGTATTAGCTATAAGGAGAGGTCAGACAAACTTGGATTGTTTTCTCTGGAGCATCGGAGGCTGAGGAGCGACCTGATAGAAGTTTATAAAATTATGAGACACATTGATTGGGTAGATAGTCAGAGTCTTTTTCCGAGGGTGGAAATGCCAAACACTAGAGGACATAGCTTTAAGGTGAGAGGAGGAAAGTTTACAGGAGATTTACGAGGCAAATTTTTCTTTTTACACAGAGAGTGGTAGGTATCAAAATCACGATCACAACATAAGCATTTAGACAAGTACATGAATATGCAGGGGTTGGAGGGATTATAGACCAATGCAGATAGATGGAATTAGTTTAAATTGACATTATGGTTGGCACAGACATTGTGGGGCGAAGGGCACCGTTCCTGTGCTGTACTGTTCTAGGTTTTATGTTCTGACGAAGGATCTTCGACCTGAAACATTAGCTTTTTTCCTCTTCCCACAGATAACTGCCCGACTTGCTGAATATTTCCAGCATTTTCTGTTTTTAGTTCAGATTTCCAGCATCTGCACTTTTTTTGGTTTGCACTCACAGGAGGTAATTGACCTGAAAAAACTTATACAAATTCTTGAGGCAGAACATTCTGCTGATGAACTACCGCTTTTATAATTGGTATTATACTCCCCAATAGCATGTACTTTGGCAGAAATGAATTTTGAATGCAAGTGAAGTCGATGCTTGCCAGGACAATTTTGAAACTAGACCAACAGAATTTGTCTGAAATTGAGATAATTACGGAATTCTAGAAGATCAGACACTGTCACTTCATCTGTCAAGAGGTACACTCTTATGTGAAAACACCAAGTCACGCAAATCAACGTCCCAGATCCAAACCACACGTCATTCCTGTATTTCACCCGCCCAAGTCTAAACAATACTTTCAACACAGAACAATGGATCTATGCAGCTTTGCAGGGGAAAATTAAATGAACGCTTGAATAAAAAATTATACATAGGCAGCAGGAAACCACTATAATTAGGACTAAATCAGATAGCTTTGATTTAAAGCTGGAACTGACACAAATGGGCACCTTTTATGCAATAATTTCAGCCTAAGACCTTTAAGGAATAGTTAATAAATCACAGCTTTTTATTTCTCCATTCATTGGTACGCCACAAAAAATACCAAGAATTAGAGGCAATCAGATGCAAGCAAAATAAAGCAGATGCCATAAATCTGGGGAAAAACAAAATACTGAAAATGTTGAGCAGGTCAGGCAACATCTCTGGTGAGAAAAACAAAGATACCATTTAAAGTCAATTACACTTTATCAGACCCTTTTTCTGTCTTCTATCACGGGAAAAGAAAGATATATTAGCTCCCCAAGTGAAAACACAATTGATCATCAATTTTATCTGCCTACTTCTTGAGGAAAGGCTGTGAACTCTGGGTTGTATGACAGCAAATCAACAGCAACCTTAGTCAGAGACCCTGACTACAAGGTCTCACAACCTGAAGCATATCCGGAGAAAGAGAAAGTTCTCAAAAAAAAGATACTTTCACAAAAATTTAAACAGTAGAAGGGAGTATGCCTTTCATTTAAAAATAACTTTCTTGACCTTTGTGGTCAACTAGCCTGTCAAGTATGCACCTGAAACTCACCCAAGCAAGGCAGCTGTGAAGGTTAGCATTTGAACCCTGCTAAAACATCTACTGGCAAAGGTAGCAGTTTGATTCATTTTAGTTTGCTTAGTATCGATAACCAATTTGAATACTCTTAAGTTAAGGTGTGGAGAGAATTTCATGTCCACAATCAAAGAAAAATAGCCACTTCGCCAATGAGAAGAGAGATTTAATGTATCGTTCCCCTACAGCATATAGAGAAGAAAACAGGAGACTATTAAAATCTGACAAAAACAAAGTGAAATCTATTTTCTCAGGAGAAACAAAGGCATATCATCACTGGTCTCCATGGGAACAGCAATAAAATATGTTCCGTGCTGATGATCAGTTGAGGGGATGCATCTTACATGGCACAGAGAGGGTGAAGTACCACACTGGCATAAGGAGCACCTCATGGCGACTGCATTATTTTGTTGCTTTTCATTGAGACCTCAAGCTAATTCACACTGAATTTGAAGAACATCGAATCAGAAAGAATTCCATTCCCATTAAAGACTAACACATCCCAAATACAACAGGATCACTTCCTTGAATTAAGTCTGATGAAACCTGTTCTAACACTGTAATCTAGAGTCTGCATAATAGCTTTGATTCATATTGAACTGAAACTGTATTTATTACGAAGGCAAAGATCACTCTTTAAAAGAAACCACTGTAGCTACAAAGCACACAAGACGGGCTTTATTTGGAACTACCACAGTGACAGCAACACTTTTAAGCTTTTTCAAAAACACATGAAATGCCGCACAATGCTGAGTCAAAAGGGAAATAATGAACAGACTACACCTTTTGTTCTATACTAGAGAGCCCATCTCTTCCCTTTCTCAAAGCAGCAATAGAGATTCATGAAGCAAATTTACAGGTGCAGCAATTAAAGAAAACCAGATTGCACCTACTGATGAACATGAAAGAGAAAAAAAAACTTTTCTTTTGGTATATAATTGCCAACTGGAAATTAATTGGTTTCGGCTGATCAGTGCAGCTATTCCTTAACTGAAAAGATGCTTGTAATAGGGTTCTTTGCCTCCAAGTCATATTCCATTTACATTACTACTTTGCTGCTAATTAGCAGCATATTCATGCTTATAAAAATAGCCTGGCTGGGGGCAAACCAAAGCATCACCAAAACCAGAGGCAGCATTGGTGAACTGTTACTGAAATGGCTGAGCACAGATCAAGGATACAGTCTCTGTCTTCCTGGAGCCATTTTGCTATCTTTATATTCTTCATACAGATATTTAAACTGCATATGTGGAATCCATTATTGGGTTCATTATTTAAATCTTTAACACTGTTCCAGTCAAATTCTTTGCGCTATTCAGGGATGTAGGAGCAAATTCATTTATTTTCAAAAATAAAATTTATGAAAAACATATACAAGAAATACAAAGCAGAGGTCAGACCTATCCTTTGCTACACATGGAAAATATAAACAGAAAATAGATCAGCTTCTATAAAAATAGAATTTTAAAGTATGTATTCTACAATATAAATTCCAGTGTTGGAAAA
Source organism: Pristis pectinata (assembly GCF_009764475.1). Classification (NCBI taxonomy): domain Eukaryota; kingdom Metazoa; phylum Chordata; class Chondrichthyes; order Rhinopristiformes; family Pristidae; genus Pristis; species Pristis pectinata. The sequence continues at coordinate 5,192,685 of NC_067422.1, forward strand.
TTTGCTGCGGAAATTCCCTCTTTGGATCACTTTAAGTTACTCTCCCCAATTGTTTGTCACAGTATTGGTATTGGTTTATTATTGTCACTTGTACCGAGGTACAGTGAAAAACTTGTCTTGCACACCGATCGTCCAGGTCAATTCATTACACGGTGCAGTTACATTGAGTTAGTAAAGAGTGCATTGATGCAGTGCAGGTAAAAACACTAACAGTACAGAGTAAAGTGTCACAGCGACAGAGAAAATGCAGTGCAATAAGGTGCAAGGTCACAACAAGGTAGATTGTGAGGTCATAGTCCATCTCACTGTATAGGGCAACCGTTCAATAGTCTTATCACAGTTGGGTAGAAGCTGTCCTTAAGATCCAACCAAGCTTCAGTATTTTCAAAGACAAACATGAATAATATGGTTCAAAGGATCACAGATCATACAGGGGGTAGCCATTTGACCCTCTGAGTCAATCCACACTTAGTAGAGTTATTCCCATCAGACCCATTCCCTGTTCCAAATCATAACCTTGCTCTGTGGAAGGAAGTTATTTATTACATGCCCCTTTATCTTTTGCCCCCAAATTTTAATCCGTGTTCCCAATCCTTGAACCACCCACATCATCTATTATCCTAAGCAAACTAATCATTATCTTGCACATCTCTACAAAATCTCCCCTCAACCTTCTCTGCTGCAAAGAAAACAAACCTACCTTCTCCAGTCCTATCGCTGAAATCCCTCAGGCTGAGAAATAACCTTAGTAAATCTTTTCTGCTCTCTCAAAGGCATGTGTACCCTTCTTGAGGTCTGGCAACCAGAATCTGAAATAATATTATGGTTGTGGCCCAGTCTTCCCTACCCTATCCCCAAGACCTTCACATCTTCCCTAAAGTGACATTGTTCTAAAAGTGTGGTGACCAAAAGCAAAAACAAAATCCAATTTTGCCCAACCAATGTTCTGTACAGATTTAAAATAACTTCCCTGCTTTTGTACTCTGCCTCATTTCTAGATTCTTATCCTGGTTGTAAAAGGAAATCTGTGATCAAAACAAAGGAAAACTTTTGCATGAACACAGCATCTTGCACAGCCCTTTGGGAGGTCCCAAAGCCCTTTCCAAACAATGATGCACTTTGGAAGAGTTGTTACTGTTGTAAAATGGAAAATGAAGGAAGATCTCACAAACAGCAATCTGATTAAACCAGAAATTTGACTGAGGGAGAAACAGAAGCCAGGGTAACTCTCTGCTTACTTTCAGAATGGTGCTATGGAATCTTTAACACCTAGCTGTAAGAGCTGACAGAACCTTGGTTCACCATTTCATCCAGGAGACACCCCAAAGGTCCAGCATGCCCTCAGTACAGCACTGGAGTGACAGCCTACAGCCATAACTATCTAGCAGGAGTACAACTACAACATATAAAGGTGCCTTCCTGACTCTACTCCGTGAACATTGCAGGAAAATATCACCATTTGGGCACCTGTCAAAGAAAACTACATGTATTAATACTCCTCTGCAAAAAAGTTATCGTCCACATCCTGGTTTCGCCTCTTCTCCTCAGGTTTCATTTTCAGTCATGATTCGGATCATTAAGTAATCCTTGAATCGTATAGATAAAGCTAGCGCATCTTTTAAAGTGGATTATGTTTTACAAAGAACTGTGCTAAAGAATTTATATTCATACCAACAGAACTTCTACAATACCCGAGTTGGAACAGATTGCTTGCAACATTTATCAACTTGAATTAAAATTGCATCTTCAATAACACCTTTAGTGTTCAGCATTTCCTTTTGTAAAACTCACGGCAAATCACGTCCACTTCAATTCGATAACAGATGCGAGTTACATCCATCAAAATATTAACTAGTTCTAGTATATCAAACTATACAATTTTATAGCACTGAAGTCCAAGACTGCAATGATTCAATCATTCACTTAGACCCAATTTTTTGCCCTGCAACCATGACATTTTTTCAAAAATATTTCTTTAAATCTCTGAAACGTTATAGACTGCAACACAGAGCCACCACTTTGTGCAACTAAATAAAGGGAAATATGCCTGCTCAGATGTGATTGCCCAATTGTGAGGAATTAATTTGTTATCAGCACTTTGAATATTCCTGTTTGCAATTCCATGGACAATAGGAGATTGCAATCTAATGTTTGATCAAGGTACAAATATAAACAAGTTGATTGCCAACTATCAAGTTTCAGCAAGAAGCCCATCTTAACCAAGCCTTAAGTTGCTCGGGGATCGAGGCATGCTCATTCTTCAACTTTGCAGCAATATATCTTGCATCTCTTCAGCACTCTTCATATTTCTTTCAAGGTGTCCCAGTGAACTTTGAAACCAATTAAATATTTTAAAATGTAAGCACTATTGTAATGTAGGAAATGAAGGAGCCAATTTGTGAACAGCAAGCCTCCACAAACTGCAATGTGATAATGAACAGATTTCTTTGAGATGTTGGTTGTCTGGGACACTGGAAAATAACTCCTTTGCTCTTTATCAATGCAGTACCACAAAATCTTCTTTGCCTCCTTGAGATGGCAGACAGGGCCTTTCTCAGCCAAAAGAGGACAGGCATAAATGGAGAGAAATACTGAGCCAATATCACAGTATTACTAGTCAATTATCTGTATTATTCTCTCACCATTAGCAAAGCCTGGCCTGCAGGGCATGTCCTTCAGCTCTGCATTTTGTAATTTTCACACTGAGTTGCATGTATTTTCACTCTCTAACTGCCCCCATTTCATTGTTCATTTACTCCCTCTCTAATTGCCCTCAGTTAACCTTCACAACTCATACCCCTGGCAACACTGGCCTCCCCTGATCAGAGATATTCCTTTTGAGATATCCATCCCTCCTCCACCTTCTCTGCAACTTAAAACTAATATGTTTGCTCCCTTGCCCAGTTCTGATGAAGGGTCTTTGACCTGAAACGTTAACTGTTTCTCTTTCCACAGGTGCTGTCTGACATGCTGAATGTTTCCAACATTTTCTGCCTTTACTCCAACTGTGTGTCACAGTCTACACATAGAACTGCTTCCTAACTTCACTGCTGAAAAATTTAGCCATGATTTTTATATGAAATTCCAAAAATCTGGATTCCAGAATCAGGGGAAATACAGTAAATAAAAAGAAACCATCAGTTCACAAATGCTTTTCAAATCACCCCTTGATCATCAAATTTCCAGGGAATACAAACCCGGTTTGTAATCTATTTTTATAATTTAAGTCTTGAAGCATTCTGACGAATCCACACTTTAAGACTAATATTGGAAATCTTACATATTGAAAAGTGAGCATATAAACACAAATTTCAAAAAATACAAAAACCTTGATTCAAATTTCCAACATTGCTTACCTAATTCAAGATCCAATTGGCAGAGATATTGTGACGTACTTAGAGTAACCACTACCACACGATGTCTCAAGATATCCTCTTTCTGTGGCATCTGAAAGGTGGAATGTGTGCTTGAAATCAAACAATACTGTTGCACCACTGGATGCACAGTCTTCACCCATCGGTTTCTGAAATACACCCTGTAAGTGTAGAAATTCAACTTGAGACAATATCCAAATCAAATACTTATCATTTCAATTTTAATTGAAAAAACAAAGAAAAACTGCATGTTGGAAATCTGGCACTGTAGTGTAGCGGTTAGCGTCACAGTATTACAGCGCCAGCGACCCAGGTTCAATTCCGGCTGCTGTCTGTAAGGAATTTGTATGTTCTCCCCGTGTCTGCGTGGGTATCCTCTGGGGACTCCTGTTTCTTCCCACATTCCAAAGACGTACGGGTTAGGAAGCTGCGGGCATGCCACATTGGCACCAGAAGCGTGGCAACACTTGCGGGCTGCCCCCAGAACACTACGCAAAAGATGCATTTCACTGTGTTTCAATGTATATGTGACTAATAAAGATATCTTATAAAATAAAATGTGCTGGAGATACTCAGCAGGTCAGCAACATCTGTGGAGAAAGAAACTGAGTTAATATATCAGGCCAATGACCTTCTGATTAAAGGACATTAACTGCTTCTCTTGTCACAGATACTGCCTGATCAGCTGAATATCTCCTGCATTCTGTTACATCTTAAACTTGTTTCTGAACATTTGGTTTTAACAGTTACAACTTCAGCCTTTAATTTTATAATGCAAAACAAACTTTTTGTCCAACTATCCAAGAAACTACTACACAAAATGAAAAATAATGCTGGCACTCTGAAATAACAGAAAATGCTGGGAACACTCAGCAGGTTAGACACTTCAGGTCCAGCACCCTTAACTGGTGAAAACAGAAAACAAGTTAGTTTACAGTAGCAGAGAAGGTGGGGGAAGGGTGGGTTTTAGTAGCTCCATGGGAGTGAGTTCAAGTGGGTTATAATGAGAGCAGTTACAAGCACATTATGCACTTTGTGCAATGCATTGTTACTACCGACACTGTGAGATGTGCCCAGCAGTCCAGACCATACAAACAGAATAACAAAATCTGAGCTGAAATAACCATAGTCAGAAATGGTCAATTCTGTAACACAGAAGAAAAAACTGAGTTACCTAATGCCGGAGAATTGAAGAGAGTCTGGAAGACCGTAATGTGCCCAGACAAAGGATGAGGTGTTGTTCCTCAACCTTGTGTCGGGCCTCATTGTAACAATGCAGAAAGCCGCAGACAGAAAGGAGAGATTGGAAATGTGATAGCGAATTAAAGTGGCAGGCAACTGGAAGCTCAGGGACATTCCCACAGACTGAATGGCAGTGCTCCGCAAAGTGATCATCCAATCTGCACTTAGCTCCTCCAACGTAGAAGAGACTACATTGTGAACATCAAATGCAATAACACAAGAACGGAAGAAGTGCAAGCAAATCATTGCTTCACTTGGAAAGACTGTTTGGATGGTAGGGAGAGAAGAGGTGAAAGAACGACTGTTGCATCACCTCCAGTTGCATGGGAAGGTGCTGTGGGACAAGGAGTGGTAGGTGGGGACGGAAGAGCAGACCAGGGAGTCAAAAGGAGCAACCTCTTCAAAATGATGATGGGGAAGGGAATAAGTATTTGGTGATGGAATCCTTCCCACATTACTGTCAGCTCCCCCCAGATTCTACTGTTCATCTGCATAGCAGAGACAGTTTTTTTTCCCCCCACAGTATCAAATTAACCTACTAACCATCACCTCACATCTTTGGGATGTGGGAGGAAGCTGGAGCACCTGGAAAACCCATGCAGTCACAGTTAGGACATTCAAACTCCACACAGACAGCATTACTCTGCTGTTAAACTGCATGATGAAGTTTAATTCATGGAGTATAAAAGCTGCCATTCTCCAAGTCATTTGTTTAAATTCCATTGTTTTGTTAAAATTCTGTTGCTTTATATTATCCACAATCACTCCCTCAGATTAAACTAGCTGTGTAAAACTTCCACATCTTAGTAAACCCAGAGCTCAGCTTCCAACCCTTTCACTAAGACCTTATAACTGTGGACTGATTATTTTCCATTCCAAGACTGCCATTACAAATTCATACGTGATGTACTCAAACTAAAATTAATCCACAAGGAATCAAAAGATACCACATAATCTTATTTTTTTCCCTCCACGAGGACACAGTTAACCAGCGTAATCCTATACAATACACATCCAACATCTGTATCCTCTACAGCCAGAATAAACCCCCATATGTCTCACACTAATCTTCCAACGTCAACCCAAATATTAAGTACAAGCAAATAAATCCAAACTGATTCTGAACACTTCCAACCACTGGGAGCAAACTGACATGGCCAAAGGAAAGAGAATGGAGGTGCTTTCAAACACTGAGAGACACCATTAATGCACAGGATCTGTTCATATTTCCTTTTCCTCAAGCGTCCATCTTCTTTGATGAAATAATACCAGGAAATGTCACCATGAACTTCAGATGAAAGATTACTGTCTTTAATTGTAATGGTTCTTTCTAAAGGTGCTACCTGATCTGATGAGCATTTCTTGGAGTTTCTGCCATAAATACTGAAAATTCAATGGTCCATTCCATCAAAAATTAAGTAAATTATCCCTGTTTCATAAGTTAAATTATCATCTATTGGTAAAATATGAAGGCTGGTTAAAGATATCGTCTCCTGAATCTGTTGAACTTTGCCAATATTTCGGTAAATTTCTATCGCATGGATAGAACATAGAAAAACTACAGCACAATTCAAGCCCTTCAGCCCACAAAGCTGTGCCGAACATGTCCCTACCCTAGAAATTACAAGGCTTACCCATAGCCCTCTATTTTACTCAGCTCCATGTACTTATCTAACAGTATCTTGAAAGACCCTATCGTATCAGCCTCCACCACCGTTTCCGGCAGCCCATTCCACGCACTCACCACTCTGAGTAAAAAACTTAGCCCTGACATCTCCTCTATATCTACTCCCCAGCACCTTAAACCTATGTCCTCTTGTGGCCACCAATTCGGCCCTGGGAAAAAGCCTCTGACTATCTACCCTATCAATACCTCTCATCGTCTTATACAATCAGGTCCTCCCTCATCCTCCGTCTCTCCAAGGAGAAAAGGCCGAGTTCCCTCAACCTGCTTTCATAAGGCATGCTCCGCATTCCAGGCAGCATCCTTGTAAATCTCCTCTGCACCCTCTCTATGGCTTCCACATCTTTCCTGTAGTGAGGCGACCAGAACTGAGCACAGTACTCCAAGTGGGGTCTGACCAGGGATCTATATAGCTGCAACAATACCTCTCGGCTCCTAAATTCAATTCCCCGATTGATGAAGGACAATACACCATATGCCTTCTTAACCAGTCAACCTGCGCAGCCGCCTTGAGCGTCCTATGGACTCAGACCCCAAGATCCCTCTGATCCTCCACTGCCAAGAGTCCTACCATTAATACTATATTCCGCCAACATAATTGACCCACCAAAACGAACCACTTCAGACTTATCTGGGTTGAACGGCATCTGCCACTCCTCAGCCCAACTCTGCATCCTACCTATGTCACACACATAGGATCTAGGCGCTGTCATTACCTTGTCTTGGATCTTTCAAGACTTCGAGGAAAAATAGGGGGGAAAAAGCATTAGGATCTTTGTGATACCAGCTATAGACATTAAGCATAATTAAGAGTTTGCATAAATTGAAAAAAAATCATTTCCCACAACTGGAAAGTTTTAGATGGCAATCTGAAATAATTGCTAGTTTTTAGAGCTTAGGGAATTAATGAAGTCTAATGTGGAAAAATGCAAGGTTAATCAATTGGTTGAAAGAATAGAAAAATCAAAGTTTTTAAATATTGAGTAACTATTAAAAATTAGCGTTGAAAGGAATTTGTGCAACTTTGTACAAGCAGCATAAAAAAACACCATGCAGATAACACCAAAAATTTGGATAGGAAAATGGTCAAGCAGAGCCTGTGGAGAGATAAATAGAGTTAACATTTCAGCTCAATGACTTTTTAATAAGAATTGAAAAAATCCCTTCAATTATGCAGGGTCCTGGTGGGACCACAAATGATCGACTGCATGCAGTTTTGCTTCCTGTAGGAAGGATATACTTTCCTTAAAGCCAGTGCAATCAAGGTTTATTTGGTTCATTCCTGGGAAGAGGGGATTGTCCTTTAGAGAGAAATCACATACAATAGGTCTAAAATGTTCAGACTTTAGGAAAGTGATTGATGATCTGAAACAGTTGAGAATTCACATCTTTCTCTTTATTCAGTATTCCAAAGGGACTGCTCCCTCTGCAACAAACTGCTATATTTCACAACACCACTAAAAGCATCCCTTTCTCTCCCAGCTTCTAACAACAACATTCCCCGACCCCCCCCCCACCCCCATCAAAGAAGATACAACATCCACTCTTTCAGAGGCATGGAGTAATACAGCACAGAAACAAGCCCTTCGGCCCAACTCCATGCTAACCAAGGTGCCCATCCAAGCTAATCCCATTTGCCCACATTTAGCCCATACCCCTCTTAACCTTTCCTATCCGAGTACCTGTCCAAATGTCTTTTAAACATTGTTATTGTACCTGCCTCAAACACTTCCTCTGGCATTAGCAGATTTTTTCAAAGGAATCATTCTTTCATTTCTCTTAATGATCACAGCCCCAAATACTCTTTTTCTCATGTATCAGAAATTTACTTGTGTTTTGCTTACCCTAATACATTTGTTTAGTACTTCGGATGTATTTCCAGCTGTGCTCAGAACCTTTCTCAGGACTGGTGCCCTGACATTTCTCAAATCTAGTTGTGGGCTCGGGCCTCCGCTGCCACTCAAGCAACAATGAAACGATTAAAGTCATCAGCACGTCATTCGGTGTGGAGTGAACCAGGGCAATACACAAATGGCTGCTTGTGAGGCTGGTGTTGGGCAGGCTGAGATGTATGGTAGCCAGCATTGAGACACGGGGCTCGGGGCTGCAGGCATGATGAGTGTGGGCTTTACTGGCGTCTGATAGCAGCTGCTCCATTTTTGACAGACCACCTGGATCTAGGGTCTCTCATCCAATTCAATGTTCTCTCCCCACTCTGTTTGGCTAAACAGGTCTCCCCAGCCCAGAGACTGCATGGTAACAAGCTCAACGGCGGTCACTTAGCCATTGAGTATGTTATCACAGAGAAGCCAACAAAGAGGAGGCAGCAGCTTCCCAGGATGTAACGAGAGAGACGGCAAGATCTGGGTGGTCTGCCATTCCCAGCAGTGACCTGCACTGATATCCTGGAATGTTTGTAACACCAGCCGTCCAAGTAAAATTCTGCACATTGCTTTGATGGTTCACTCTTCACCGAGCCATGTGGGAATGACTGTTTCAATACTGCTACAGCACCAGGTCCCAGTGCAACAGCTTGCAACCCAAGTGGATGTCTTTTATTATAATGAAAGTGCCAATTAATACCTCCTGGTATTCAGATTCCAGGACCAAAACTGCTATAATGAATCAGCACTCTACAGGACAAAGCTAAGGGGGATAGCAGTGCACACTGATTTAAATGATCACTAAACAGTCAGCTCTATACTGATGAGCCCTATTCCAGTGATATTGTGTGGAAACCTCAGTTCAGTCCATAAACATGCCCCTAATCTTCTGGCTTCCCATTACTTCAATTCTGCATCCCATACCTGCTTTGACCTCACTGTCCTCACCCACCCACAATGTTCCATTTAAGTTTAAACTGAGCTTAAGGAACAGAATCGCATCTGTTGATTAGGCACTGTGACCACCCAGACTATAAACTGGGATCAACATTTCAGAAAATGTTTCTTCTGTTCCCATTTAAAGCACCTTCTAGATGGTTTATTTCTTGTTGTACCAGCGCCCTCTGCCTTTCACAGCCATTTTTCTTTATTTGATCATTTCTGCCTTCCACCGTACAGACCTATTTTCTCCTTGTTTTCTTGGCATCTTAAAACTTGTTCTCTCTCTTTCCCCAGTTCCATTTGACAAAACATTAACTCTGCTTCTCTCTCCATGTACATTGCCTGCATACTGCTAGCATTTTCAGATTTTGGGAGTATCAATAATTTGCATGTCGAGAACCTGCTTCCCCTAGTTGTCTAGAACTAGACGATATTGTCTGCAGATGAGACTGTAAATGAGTGAATTACAGAGGGATCTAGGTGTTCTAGTGCATGAATCACAAAAATGCTAGGAGACAGGTCCAACGAGTAGTTAAGATGACAAAAGGCATGTTGGCCTTCATTGCAAAAGGGTTGGAGATTGAAATTAGGGAGGTTCTGTTGCAATTGTACAAGGTGTTGGTGAGGCCACACATGGAATACTGCGTAAAGTTTTGGTCCCCTTACCTTAAAAAAAATACATTGGAGGCAGCCTAAAGGAGATTCACGAGGCTAATTTCTGGGACAAGAGGGTTGCCCTATCAAGAGGGGCTAAATAATTTGGGCTTGTTTTGCTTAGAGTTTAGAAGAATGAGGGGTGAACCAATTCAAACATAGAAGATCTTGAGGGGGCCCTACAGGGTAGATGTTGGCATGTTTTCACTAGTGGAAGTGTCTTGAACAAGGGGACATAACTACAAGATAAGGGGTTGGTGATTTCAAACTAAATTACGTAGAAATTTCTTCTTGCAGAGGGTTTTGAATCTCTGGAATTCTCTGACCCAGCAGGTGCTTGAAGCTGGATCATTACAAGTATTTAAAGTGGATGTGGATAAATATTTAATTGGGAAATCAAGAAGTATGGAGAAATGGTACAGAGGAGATGAGGCCCGCATACACCAGCCATGATCATAGTACATGCTGGAGCAGGCTTGAAGGGCCTGACAACCTACTCCTGCTCCTATTTCCTTGTGTTCCTGTGACTGTTTAGTCATTTACAATTAAGATAAAATGAGACAGATGCACAGCTTTGAAAATTTCTACCTCCATGGATACTCAGTCAAGGTAGTCATGTTAAGAACAACAGACTTTTGGACTCCCAAGAGAATCAAAGAGGCAAGAAATCAAGTAGTTGAGGGTTAGGATCACCCATGATCTTATTAAATGGCAGAAGAGCCTTCAAGAGCAGTATAGCCTATCCCCACTTCATTCTTTTCTTCTTAATCCATTAACTTCCAGTCCAATGGTAGACTAGGGTGGCAAACTGCAGTTTTGGCAATTAAAGCACCCGCTCATAGATTTTAGATCCTGGTCAAACTATTTAAGCAAAGGAGAAACTGGGGGCCTTCCGTGTGGGAATAAAAGATAGATTAACAGCTAAATTGTAGGACTGGCAGATAGTGTGTCTCTGGGCAATGAAAAGTACCACCAGAAGCTTGAAATTTGGGTACCCAATCAGGAATGAGTTGCACAGACAGAAAAGTACAAGGGAATGTAGTGAGAACATTTTGGATGGAGAAATTTCACCCCCACCCTGCCTCCATTTCACTTTGGACCTGTCTGTCTCGAAGGCTGGAATACAGTTTCACAGATACAGCAGTCCAATGGAACCTCAGCAACAATGGCAAGTAATGGCGTACTATGCAATGAGGTATTTGCTTAAAATAATTGCACATTACCACACCTTACCCCACCCTATGGCTTCATCCAGATACCCTCACATTGACCTGGCTGAGATTAGTTAACAGAGTACAAAACCAAGCAGGAAAGCCAGAATGGAGAGAAGCGACTGCAGATGCTGCAACCTGGAACAACAAACAATCTGCTGGAGGGGTGCATGTGTTTGATCTTTTCCCGGCCATCAAATTACAAAGGACAAAGACAAAAAACAAACCCATGCTGCTTACGTAATAACAAGTTCCTTTTCATGGTACTTGCAGATATTTTCAAGTTCACTCGCTTCTTTTGTTTTGGGGATGGAAAAGAATATCTTGTTATATACATTGTGTCATTCTGGACCAACTTTTGACTGATTTCAAGCACTAGGAACCAATCATTCCCTGGCAAAGCCTTACCAGACTAATAAGCTGAGGTGCACCACCAAATCATTGCAAAATAATAACCATGTCAAATCTTTGAATGTCATACCTGAGAGGTCTAGCCTGTGGATTTCCAGCTTCAACGTAAGGATGGAGATAATCTTTTATATATAAATCAGCAGCACTGTTGGAATGGGTGCAAATAAGGATCCTACAGAGGGGAGAGAAACACAAAATGTTGAAAGAAGATAAGTGTAATCAAAATCTGATTGAAAGTTAGCAAGCATGATAAAGCTTAAAGGCAATTACCTAAATATTTATTCCGCGCTTTGTCAAGTTCTTGAAGATTAAATATGAGCAAGTGTGCAAACTTCCCAAGAGTAGCAGTCCTTTGATGGAATTTCTCATGTGGATGGGCCATAATCCCGTAACTACTCTTGGCAGAAACCTCAAAGAGAACAATCTTAGCTTGAAATCTTGGTTCCTGTTTCCTTTCTAACGAGTCTATTTCCTTTCAGTGTGCATAATCTGTCATCAATGCTCTATTCTCACTGATTTCTCCCAAACCACAGAACTCAGGATCATTTCCTCACTATTCTGACCTTAAGCAACTCACCTCTCTCTCTCATATACACACGCATACATGACACACTTTGCTCTGGGTTCACTGAACTTAAATAACCAATACCACAAACTGACGTTCAGTAATGGCAAAAATCAATAAATGTATGGTTTAGAATGTCGAAATTATGCCTCATTTTACAACATCCAGCATGCATCCAGGATAAACACAACCTATATGCTGGAGGCACTGATGTTCCTATGCACCTAAACCATCACCCTTCCACGTGGTAGAACAAGATGTGCACATACGAGAGTGCAGAACCTGCCCAGCATAGTGGAAGGGATAATTTGGAACACAACTTTAAGAGACACACATCTGAAAATCATTGGACTATTGTGTAAATATGAACTCATCTTGATTACGTTTGGATTTAATCAAAGGTTTTTCCGCTGCATCATACATTTCAGTGGACTAATGTCCAGGCGGTACCTGGAGAATGGGAGTAGTTACGCCAACTTACCTGTTTAGAAAAGGAAGAGCAGCAGGAAAGACAGCTGCAGTCAAGTCACTGGGCCATAGCCACCCTAGTCCAGAACAGGCTCATAATCGCAGTAGACCACCTGCGATTGCTCCATGCCATCTGCTACACCAAGAACTGTAAACCTACATCCAAAATCCTGCCCGGCATTGCATGTGCTACCTCTCACTGAACAACCACAGAAATGTGCCTAAAAATACAACTCACTCAGAAATGCAATCAAAAAACCAGTGAACTGCAGTTGCTGAAAATCTGAAATAAAAATGCAAAGTTCTGGAAATATTCATGTCAGGGAGCATCTGGGGAGAGAAATACATAGATAATGTTTTAGGTCTATGATCTTTTATCCAAGCAAGTTATGATGCAAGGTCAATGACAATGAAATGTTTACTCTTTCCCTCTCCACTGAACCTTCCAGATCTGCCAAATATTTCCAGAGTATGACCAGAAAACACAAAGAACAAACTTTTGATTTAAACCTATTGTTTACAAAAGCAAAGATCAGATTGTTAAATCTGGATTGAAATGTTATAAAACCAAGAACATGGGAACAAGGGAGTAAGTAAGTAAACTTACAAAAGGACAGTACATTCTGATGAGGAATGGGACAGAATAAAATTCTTTCATTTTTTTTGATAACAGATGAATTTCTCAGTGGCCATCAACAGAAATAACATATGGATGCCCAAACTGACAAGTTGTACTTTGGCTACATTTATTCTAGCCTACAGCAAAGCCATCTGTTGGTGCCCATTTCTGTCTCACTTCCAGCTGCATTTCAAAATGGTGCCTTTTGAAAACGTCAAACACCGACACAACAAAATTATGTTCTGCATGTTAAACAAGCAATGTACATTCTTAATGTGTGTAAAATTTATTTCACCAACTTCCAGTTGAACTTCTTTTTCAAAGGATTGTCTTAAACACCTTAAATTCATTCAGCACCATCCAATTCCAATCAGAGCCAATTGTGGTCAAAAAGTCTCACATTGCCTGCAAAATGGTATCAGGCAGTAAGACAAAACCGTCATTGGCTAGGTCAGCTCCAACTTTAAACACCTCTTTGGCATGGTGGCAAGGTGCCTGAAAATGTATTTATCTGCACAGTTTTGGTTTCTTTCTGAAACTTCTTGGAATTTCCAGCCTAACTTATAAGACAAAACCCAACAATGAATTTTCCAAATCACGTGCAAGATCTTGAGGGGTTTAGATAGAGTAATTGGAGAGAAGTTGTTCCCACTGGTGATGCACAAAAGGTATAGAGGGAATTTGAAAAACCTTTGTGCAAACAATGGGTTAAGTTCAGACTGTGAACATAGAACAGTATAGCACAGAACAGGCCCTTCAGCCCACAATGTTGTGCTGACATAGCTAATCCCTCCTACCTATAGAGTGCCCATATCCCTCCATTTTCGACTCATTCATGTGCCCATCCAAGCCCCTCCTAAAAGTCCCCAACGAAATTGCCCCCACCACCCTATCAGACAACGCATTCCAGGCATCCACCACTCTGAGTAAAAAAAACTTACTCCTCACGTTCTTCTGAATCTACCTCCTCACCTTAAATGCACGCCCTCTGGTATTGGATCACTCAATAATGGGAAAAAGATATTGCTTGTCCATCCTATCTATGCCCCTCATAATTTCCAATAGATCACTTGTCAGCCTCCGTCGCTCCAGAGAAAAGAGCCCAAGTTTGTCCAGCCTCTCCTGATAGCACATGCCCTCTAATCCAGGCAGCATCCTAGTAAACCACCTCTGCACCCTCTCTAAATTCTCAACATCCTTCCTATAGTGAGGTGACCATAATTGCACGCAATACTCTAAATGCGGCCTAACCAGAGTTCTATGGAGATGCATCATAACTTCTTGACTCCTATACTCAATACCTCAATTAATGAAAGCAAGCATTCCATAAGCCTTCTTAACCACCCTATCTACCTGTGTAGCCACTTTCAATGATCTATGAACCTGCACCTCAAGGTCTCTCTGCTCTTCAACACTGTTAATGGTCTTGCCCTTAAGAGTGTACTGCCTCTTGACATTAGTCCTACCAAGGTGCAACATCTCACATTTATCCGCATTAAACTCCATCTGCCATTTCTCTGCCCACGTCTGCAACTGATCTATATCATGTTGTATCAGTCACCAGTCTTCTACACTATTCACAACTCCACCAATCTTGGTATCGTCTGCAACCGATACAATGGAAAAACAATAGTGAAGTGGAAAGGAAGCAAAAATTAATCTGCTGGAGGAAGTCAGCAGGTCGAACAGCATCTATGAGAGGAACTGTTTCAGGTTGAAACCCTGCATTGTGATAAATGGAAAGGGGATTCATCAAATCACAGAATGGATTAGTATTTCAGGGAAAATAACTTGCAGGGCTATGGGAAAGAGTGAGGGAATGGGACTGAATATATTACTCTACAAAGAGTCAGCATGGACTTGATAGGCCCAGTGACCTCTTCCTGTGCTATGATGATTCTATGATTCTTTTTATAAAACTCAGTGTTACAAAAAAAAAACACACTTAAGATGGATTAGCTGATTATGTTAGAGAAACAAAGGACTGCCGGTGCTGGACTCCAGACAAAAAACACGATGATGCTGGAGGAACTCAGTAGGGCAGGCAGCATCTGTGCAGAAAAGCAGGCGGTCAACATTTTGGGTCAGGACCCTTCTTCAGGACTGATTATGTTTTAAATATTAAAGGGTAATTCAAAAATAAATCTTAGCATTTGAACGCAGGCAACCATGGCCAAGAATGAGAAAGGATAGCAGTATCTGCACCATAGTGGAAATATATACAGTATTTGACTATACTATGCCTAACATTCACAACTGCATTAAGATGTTTACCCAGCTACTTTTCTCATGGCCATCGAGTCATACTCTGATCTTTCATGAGTAACATAACACAGGTGTGTTCCTTTCCCATCAGTCCACCCAGAGTCTCTCTCCCTTTTTCACCTTTTCCATCCCTTCCCTCTCATCACTGAGACTCATCATCCTCCCCATCTGCCCATTACCCACACAGCTCTTTACTGGGGTTTCTTCGCCCTCAGTGCATCTTTCCTCTCCCCTTCCCCACCTGGGCCCATCTCCCATCATCCTCCCTTATCTGGTTCCACCCATCACCTACCAGCCTGCCTCGCCCCTCCTATATACTGGCTATAGCCTCTCTCTACTCTCAGTCCTGATGCAGGGTCTCGATCCCAAACATTGACCATCCCTTTGTTTCCACAGATGCTGATGACCTGCTGAGTTCTTCCAGCAATTTATTTTTTTTGCTCCAGATTCCAGCGTCTGCAGTCCCTTGCGTCTTCATGACACTTAAGGTAATATGCAAATTTTGCCACCAGGATCAGATTCTCTCTCAGAAGCTCTCTCTATAATAAAAAAAAAGTGCTGGAGATACCCAGCTGGTGTAGCAGAATCTGTCAAAAGACATAGTTGAGGGTTCAGGTCAAAAACCCTTCATCTGAACTGGGAAAGAGAGAAATCAAATTAGTCTGAGGTGTAAAGGGGAAGAGGGGTGTGAAGAACAAATGGAATGTTAGTGACAGAATGATCAGGTGGTACAATTGCTGTCTAGCCAATCATAGCTGATCCATCTGGAGTTGGTTAGATGGAGGGAGAGATGAAGGAAGCCAGTTAGACAGAAACAAACAACATGCCTTATTTCCTAACTTTGAGTTCTGATGAAGGATCTGTAACCTGAAATATTAACTCTTTCAGATTTCCAGTTTTTCCAATTCTCATTCTCTATAACTAGTTCAGTTTACACAGCACCTCAAATGCAGGCAAGTGTCTCAGGCTCTTCACAGAAATACCAACAGAATTTGCCACTGAGGCACAAATGGAGATTTTATGGAAAGTGACCAAAAGATGGGCAAAGAAATAGATGTTTTTAGAGGAGCATTCTGGAGGGGAAAGAGGTGGAGACAAAGAGGCTTTGGGATGGGATTTTAGAGTTTCAAGGCCACAATAGCTGAATTCACCAATCATTCTGACAAAGGGGCCCCGACCAGAAACATTAACTGCTTCTCTTTCTACAAATGCTCCCTGACATGCCGAGTGTTTTCAGCAATTTCATTTTAAATTTTTGGCAACTACAGTTTTTTTTAATCCTCAATCAATAATGGGGAGCAGGGTAAAATCAGTAATGCTTAAGAGACCAGATTCTAGGAGAATTCAGGAGTTTGTGGAGCCCAATATTACTGATGGCAAGACCATACAAGGATTGTAACAAAGATCCAACTTTAAAACAGAAATGTTGCCAGACCAGACACAAGTGCAGTTCATCAAACACAGGGACGGGTGAACAAGTTGGTACACAGGCTGCAAAAGTTTTAAGATAGATTGCATGAGCTGACCAAAACAAGTTGAATTAGTCAAGTCCAGAACAAAGGCAAAAGGTGAGGAATTCAGCAGCAGGTGAGCTGAGGCAGTGTCAGTCAAGTAACACTCTGCTGCTACGTGTAGGTAGTCTTAATGCTAGTCCTCACCACGACTAAATGAATCAGCTACAACTGTCACATGAATTGACTTGACCACTTGCGCTTGCACTGCTTACAACACAACAATGACATCAAGTGACAGGGTTGGTGACAAAGTTATCTGCTCAATTTAACTGGAATTTTGACCTCAATTAAAAAGAGTCCAGTTGCATTCATCTGTTGCATGGTTTGTGTTGGTCGGGGTATTTGATGCCCAGTTGCAAAATTCACAAAACTGGTTTCTTATGCAAACTGTAACCAGATATCAGAGCAGAGGTACACGATAGCAGTAAAACTGTCAGGATGATTTGATCAATTTCAAGCTGCAACAATCCCCGATCTGGTGCACAAGACAACTGATTAACTCCTCTAAAATGACTGCTACGTAATATCCACAGCCTCAAATGTGCATCCAAAACCAGTCTATTCTCATCAATGCACCAACAATTGAACTCATCTGTTGGTTTAATGGAGAGGCAGCCTTACATTAAGCTGGTATGATAGATCACTGGGATTTGAGATGCAAAGATTAAACAAACAGTGATGTAAAATGCAGGGGAGTAACTGAAATAATGGGAGAAAGAGAAAGGCAAAGAGAAAGATTTCACACAGACTACAACCTTTGGCACTGAAAACAGAACTGGATGTGAAAGATGTTAATCACTTGTACGATACATATTTTTGTTTGAACATAAGGAAAACACCTTGAATAAGACCAAATTATAAGACACCAAGCCCTACTTCAGCCCATCTCAGATATCAAATGATTTCCATCAATTCCTCATCCTTTTTGCCTATATCATCCACATTGCAAACAACTCAATATCACAATCCAGAGTGAAGCATTAACATTTAGTTTTAAGCATCAGCTAACTCCCATATTCCCCCATAATCAAAAATACCTGCATTTTCTTTGCAAAGTGTATTTGCATATGAAAGTGGATCATTGCAAAAATACATAGATGGTCAGTTATTATGTGAATGAGAAAAGATTAAGTGAAGGGCCAGTGACAGCTTAGCAGAAATATACAACTTAAGGCTAACAAAATCAGACATTACAAGGAAGCAGTTGTGCCTTGCCTGTCAAAGATCCCATGCCGCTATTCAAAAACAGTTCTCCCAATCTCACAGAATGACAGAAATTTTTAACATACAAGGAGGCTATTTGGTCCATCGTTTGCATGCTGGGGAAATTAAGAACAATTTTCCTACATCACAGCTCTCCACCTATTCCTTGTGGATTGTTGCAGCAAATGCTCTTTGGTTCCATCCAGAAATGGCCGGGTACAAAAGAAACAGTGAAGGCCATGGAGCCTGACTGCATCCTGCCTGGTGTGCTGAAGGTTTGGTTAAAAGAACTAGCTGCACCAAACTGTTTCATTACAGCTACCACACTGGCATCTAAGTAGTCAGCTATGGCTTTTTTGTTTTAAATATTTATTTATTCCTAGCCAACATTCACCCTCAACTAATAAAGTTTATTAACTACTCATTTATTTCTATATTTGTGATACAATGGAAATGGTATTCACCATATAAAAAGTCATAGAAAGATGTAGACAGCGGTACCAAATATAATATGTAGCCTTTTTTGATCTCACAAAAGCCCTAGAAACCATCACAAGGGATTAAAGAGAATCCTTCTCAATTTTGACTGAACTCAGAAATTCATCCAACTTCTGCTTCAATAATAGTATGCAAACCATCATCCTAACCAAATGGAACACCACAGAGCCAGTCCCAGTGAAGGGTCAAGCTGGATTGCTTTATTGCACCAATCTTCCATCTCAATCTGCCTCACTGCAATACTGCACCTCATCACCAACAAGCTTCTTACCAAAATGGAACTAAGCTCCAGGACAACTGGGAATCAGCTTAACCATCAACGTTTCTACTCCACAACCAAAATTACCCCAATCTCAATCACCAGTTTGCAGCATGCTGTTGGGACTTGTGTACATGCATAGAGGTTAAGTTCAAGGTCATTTCTGACTCCTTCATTGAAGCATAAGAAGGGATGGGCCTCAAACTAAACATTTGGAAAATAGAGATGCTCGATCAATCTGCCTCCACTACATATCTCAACTCAAAATACATACCGACTCAAAATAGAGTCCCTGACCAGCCATCAGTTATGGCAGGGCTTACATGCCATAACAGGCTACAAGACAAAGTCAGGCTGCATAGTTAACAACAGCGCATTCCTTCCTGATGAACTTAACACATTCTATGCACATATTGAACAGAAGGTAAGTGGATTGTCACCATCCACCCTGACAGCCTCCAATGCAGCTCAACCTGTCATCACACTGAAGGACGTAAGATCAGTCTTCTGGAGAGTGAACACGAGGAAAGCACCTGGCCCAGATGGTGTCCCTGGCCGTGTGCTTAGATCTTGTGCTGATCAGCTGGCAGAAGTATTTGCGGACATATTGAACCTCTCCCTGCTTCAATCTCAGGTTCCCACCTGTTTTAAGAAGGCCACTATAATCCCGGTACCGAAAAAAAGCAAGTTAATATGCCTCAATGACTACCAACCAATGACTCTGACATCCACCGTCTTGAAGTGCTTCAAGAGGTTGGTCATGGCTTGCATCAACTCCAGCCTCCCAGACAACCTGGACCCATTGCAACTCGCCTATCGTTGGAACAGGTCTATAGCGGATGCCATCTCCCTTCCCCTACACTCAGCCCTGGAGCATCTGGACAGTAAAGACACCTACGTTAGACTATTGTTTACTGACTACAGCTCTGCCTTCAATACAATAATACCAAGCAAGCTTGTCATCAAACTCCAAGACCTAGGACTCAACATCTCCCTCTGTAAATGGATCCTTGACTTTCTAACAAACAGACTGCAATCAGTGAGGATAAGAAGCAATACCTCCGGCATGATTATTCTCAACACTGGTGGCCCACAAGGCTGCGTCCTCAGCCCTCTACTCCCTATACACTCATGACTGTGTGGCCGATTCTGCTCTAACTCCATCTACAAGTTTGCCAATGATACCACCGTTGTAGGCCGTATCTCAAACAGCGATGAGTCGGAGTACAGGAAGGAGATAGAGAGCTTAGTGGCATGGTGTCATGAAAACAACTTTTCCCTCAACGTCAACAAAACAAAAGAACTAGTCATTGACTTCAGGAGAGGGGGCAGTGTACATGCACCTGTCTACATCAATGGTGCTGAGGTCGAGAGGGTTGAGAGCTTCAAGTTCCTGGGAGTGAACATCGCCAACAGCCTGTCCTGGTCAAGTCATGTAGATGCCACAGCCAAGAAAGCTCACCAGTGCCTCTACTTCCTCAAGAGGCTAAAGAAATTTGGTCTGTCCCCTTTGACTCTCACCAACATTCACAAATGCACCACAGAAAGCATCCTATCTGGATGTATCACGGCTTGGTATGACAACTGCTCTGCCCAGGACCGCAAGAAACTGCAGAGAGTTGTGGACACAGCCCAGCGCATCACAGACACCAGCCTCCCCTCCTTGGACTCTGTCTTTACCTCTCATTGTCTTGGTGAAGCAGCCAGCATAATCAAAGACCCCTCCCACCCAGGACATTCTCTCTTCTCTCCTTTTCCATCGGGTAGAAGATACAGGAGCCTGAGGGCATGTACCACCGGACTTAAGGACAGCTTCTACCCCACTGCAATAAGATTATTGAACGGTTCCCTTATACAATGAATGGACTCTGACCTCACGATCTACCTTGTTGTGACCTTGCACCTTATTGCACTGCACTTTCTCTGTAGCTGTGACACTTTGTACTGTTATTGTTTTTACCTGTACTACATCAACGAACTCTGTACTGACTCAATGTAACTGCACTGTGTAATGAATTGACCTGTACGATCAGTTTGCAAGACAAGTTTTTCACCGTATCTCGGTACAAGTGACAATAATAAACCAATACCTCCACCCCTAACAATCAACATCCACGATGAGACCCAAGAAAATATACATCACTTTCAATATCTGGAGTCGGTTCTCAGTGAAAGCAGACATCAGTGATGAAATTCACCATCACCTCCAGCCAACTGAGGAAAAATCTTCAAGCCTGACATCAGACTCATGGCCCAGTGAAAACCAGTAATCTGTGTGCTGCAGAGACATGGACAACCTAAAGTAGGTACTGAAGCAACAATGCTGTCTCCACAAAATCCTATAAATCCACTAGTACAATGAATGAACACATCAGTAAATGAACAGCACTTCAATGTCCACATCCCCAGCTTCAAGGTTCCAGTCATGTCCAGTTGACGGTGGGGGGGGGGGGGGGGTTGGGTGGGATATCTAAATCCTCTGCCCATCTGATATCAGATTCCACAATTTCAGGGAGGATAGGGAAAACCCACTTCATGGATATTAAGGACATAAATCGCTAGAAGATCATGACTGATCTTTTACCTCAATGCCACTTCCCTGCTCTAATTCCATGTTCTTCATTTCCTTTCGTCAATCTCCTTAGAAAAAAATGGAAGATCTTGACAAACTCACAGGAAACTCCAGCTAGCGACCACTTGAAATGGAGAAGGAGCAACCAAAAAGGCACTTGAATCTTTACAATAGGAGCATGCAGAGGCCAGGCACAAACAGTGCAAGGATCACACATATCTCAAATAATTCATTCACTTGGTCAAGCACCATCTACCCCATCAAAAAGCAACAAATTGGCTGTGAAGCAGGTTAGGAAATAAGAGGCATAACAACAGTTCTGCTTCCTTTCTGTCAAAAGGGTATTGAAGACTAATGCACACATTGTCAAGCTGAACCCTGAGAAAACACTTATTATGGATCCCAAAACAGCAATGAGTCGTAGAGCAATACAGCACAGATACAGACCCTTCAGCCCAACCAGTCCATGCTGACCACAGTGCCCACCCAGCTAGTCCCAATTGCCTGCATTCGGCCCATATTCCTCCAAGCCCTGCCCCTCCATATACCTATCTTAAATGATACTATTGTACCTGCCTCAACCACTTCCTCTGGCAACTCATTCCATCTACTCACCACCCTCTGCATGAAAAAGTTAACCCTCAAGTCCTTTTTAAATCTCTCCCTTCTCACCCTAAACCTATGCCCCCACATTTTAGATTCCCCTACCCTGGGGAAAAAACTGTTTCTGCCCACCTTTTCTATGCCTCGCATAATTTTAAACACTTCTATAAGGCCGCCCTCATTCTCCTACGTTCCAAGAAATAAAGACCTAGCCTGGCCAATCTCTCCCTATAAATCAGGCCCTCTAGTCCTGGCATGAAACAAAGCTCAGAGGGAATTTGGACTAACTAGGATATGCAACCAATTCACAAAGAATGGTAACTATTTTTAATGGGTTGCCCCAAGGAGGTGATTGCACTGAGTAACATGAGCAAATTTAAGACAGAATTCACAAATTTGAGACAGAATTCACACTGGCATTTGGAGAGAAAATTAATTGAGAAATGAAGTAGTCATCCATTTTATGTTTGAATTCCAATGCCAGCCAGATGGATCAAATTGAATTCTAATTATTCAACAATTTCCATTAACTGCTATAGGTTTGCCTTCATAATCACTCTTTCCACTGCCAACTTGTTGAGTAGTTTGCCATTATGTTTCACACATATAATTTCACATGCCAGCAATTCAGTTTGGAATGGAAAGGCAGGCGAAGAGTTTGAATATTGGCCAGGGTGAAAAGCCTGAAGTTTTGGGTTTGAACAAACAGCCTGAGATGACTAACATTTGGATTTGTGGGGTCGATATGTGCTTTCTGAATTGGAGCAACCACCAAATAAATGAGGTAGAAAGCAGAGCGCAAAGAAATGAGGAATGTTAATTTTCAATGTTCAAACTTCAACACACGCCTTTTTTGGAGATGATTTCTAAGATGAGGAAATATATTGGCAGTGGAAAGACTGACTACGAAGCAATTAATGGAAATCTTGGAAATGAGTGAAAATGGTACTGATGGTATTGAAGTCTGTTGTGATGTCACTTGTTGAGTGCTGGTCAATTGTTCTCTGTCCACCTCCAAAACCAGCATTACTTCCACTGCCTCAGTTATGGCTAGCACAGAGCAAGGATTAAATTTAGGAATTCCTTGACCTGTACTGTTCAGCTAATTCCAGGGGAATTTCCTCCAGTGATTGATGAGGCACTTCAAATCTTATACAGATGAACCCATCCATTGTTGCTACTCATCGAGAAAAAATTTCTTTAAAAGGAACATAAGGTTAAAATAATTGCACTAGAAATCTTACCTTGTGTCCTGTTGTTTTAGTATGTGCTTGACTGCCTGTGCTAACGTGAATGTTTTCCCAGTTCCATAGGGTCCAATGATGAGAACAGGAGGAAGGTGGATGGAAAGTGGAGTTGTGATTGCCAGAATAGCCTCCTTCTGTTTAGTATTCAGCCGGGGATCCAACTGCTCGTCCCATTGTCTACTCCAGTAGGACAAAACAAAACAACTATTTGCAACTCATGATACTCTTGATGCCAAAATGTTAGGATATAGATTTTTCAATAAAAGATATTATACCTAAAATTTACAACATCCAAATGACGTTGTAGAGATATTGCCCATCTGGAAAAAAAAACCCAAAAAGTAAATACTATGGTTAACTGTGGAAAATCAGTAGCATGGAATATTAACTAATCCTCTTTCATAGATTTACACATGTTCCATTGAGCATGTTGCATGGAACTAATGATACATGGATTCACAAGAAACAGGACAAAAGTGAACCTAGACTCTTTTTGTAAAAGTTTCCAATATTTTATAGTAAGTTGGACATACAGTATAGGAGGACCATTCATATATGGGCAAGGGACACCACATCAACCATTTAGAACTTCTCCAGTTAAAAAGGACAAACTGAACACTTCCCATTGATCCAAATATCCACAATTTTAGCCAGCTTGACAAGTGCAATTATTCTATTAACACTGTATAATTAGCAAGTCTACTGCTCCTTCAGCACTGTAACCACAGACAGGTCTTTAATAAAATATGTTTATCATTATATCTGGAGTTGAAACAGAAGACATTGAGGGAATTGATACACAAAATCCTATTCTGAGTAACTATTTGCAAAGAGAAATTACACACAATATGTTGACACATCCGTAAAGGAAAAACACTGCTGGATTTAGGAATGCAATTACATGAATGTTTCACGTTTTCCTTAAGAACATACCGTCAATCCAGAGCTTTTTGTAAAACTGAAATAAAAAAGTTTCTAATTTTAAAAACTATGAAAATCAGTTACATGCTGTTAATCTCACATGAATTATTACTCCCAATCAACAGGTTAACTATGTTTTACTGAATTTTGTGCATGAATATACATGAATGCAAATTTTCCAACCTGCTTTTCTCTCTCTGACAGAATGGTCAATCCAACCTTATGTTTTTGAAAACACAGCTGAAGGAGGGCTAGGAAATGTGCCCAAATCTATATGCCAGCTTCAATAAAGCCATCTGTGGTGAGCGGCATGACTGATGTAATATTAATGCCACATTCTCAACTGTCAGCTTGTTGGCACAGCATACCTGATGGGGCTCCAGGGAATAGTGGGAAACATGCAGACATCTGGAAAGAGAATACTGTTGTCCTTGATTCTGTCCAGGGCATAATGCATTTCACAGAGGGGCAAGCGATTGAGTTGAAACTGAAGTTCAACCTATGAATTAATAAGGTAGTTGTCAGTGGTTCAAAAATATGTTCAATAGCAAGATAAATACCTATGTAATGCTGAGTATAATTGTGATCTTCACAAAGATAAAGCTAAAGACTTTAAATAGAAAAGATTTGTACGTATTTCACTTTTATAATGTTTAAATTTAAAGGAACTAACAGGGTATTATTAGTACAGAACTTCAAAAATCAGTTCAAGAATTATATCTGTTTTGAAGTACCTCCTGTTAGTAAAGAATGGTTTCAACCGTACACATGATGAAAAGAGTACCAAGTATGAAATGGCTGACATTTCCTCTACAAGCAGCTTCTCATTAGCTGGAGAAGCTGGAACCCAAAAAAGAGCAACTGAAATGATTTTTTCAAAACACCTCATGCAGGCAAACAGAAACAGATTTCTAAACAAAATTAAGATAATAGTTACTTATATAAAATTCTTGACTGAAACCAATATATTAAGCAAACAAATATATCCAGTTCAATTTTCTTCCACTACATTTTTGAATCACAGTCACACGGCTGGAATCTCAAACTTCAATGATAGTTGCACCACTGCCTGGTGCTGATATTGAGTGCTCTACAAATATGCAGATTTTGATCTGCTTTTTCTATGCCAGTATCTTCTGACCTTGCAATCTATGCTAGTCTTAAAGGTTTGTCCTTCCTAGTGCATAAAAGGACCCTATAAAAAGTTATCTTCCTTTTAAGGCCTGATACAAAGCTTATAATTTACATTTAACTTGTAAAATTCGGTAAAAAAAAACAAACTTTCCATATCTTTCTTTTCCCACTTCTTCCAATATGTTTGTATTTGTTCAGGTAAAATCTGCCCACCTACAATTGGGCAGGTCAGAGGATGAGTTATCAACTCCTACATTAATTAGTGAAGGTAATGTCTTTGTGTGATGTTTCTTGATTTAAATTCATCTTTGCTTCTCCGCGCCCCCCCCCCCCCCAAAATATAGGTGTCTCCACTTGTGCACACAACAACTCTTGCACTGACTGCCAAAAAGTATGTTATGACAAATTAATCTGCTATGCACATTTTCTCACATTTCCTTTCAAGCGAAGATGAAACTTGGGTGTGGAGTGACTCCACAGTTAACCTCTGGAAACTTGCCTAAATTCCTTTTATTCAAGGGTGCACCTGATTGGTGAGAGTCAGCAGCTAATTGCTTATGAGAGTTAACCATTAAGCCTGAGATTCTTCCTTTGCCCAATGTCCAAACATTAGTGAGAACAGAGGCCAGTTTACCTTTCCCTAATCCAGAAGCAATGAAACCACATTGACCTTGCTGTGCAAAAGGCAAAATATTACAAATTATGGAGAACTAAAATAAAAAAAGTGCCATAAGGACTCAGGTTAGAAGAAGCTAAATCACAAGCAACAAACACAGTTGACCAGGTTGGAAGAAGGGCAGGTGAATCTCTGCCTCACTTGGAAGAGCTGTTTATGTCCCTGGATGATGGTGAGAGAGGAGATGAAGGGACTGGTGCTACCCATCCTATGGTTGCAAGGTAAAGTACCAGGTGAGAGGGAGGGATGAGTGGACTAAGGAGTCATGAAGAAAATGGTCCCTGTGGAAAGTGGGAAGGAGAGGGGAAGATGTGACTGGTGATGGGATCACTTGGTAGCTGGCAGAAATGGCAGAGGATGATGTGTTGGATGAGGAGACTGGTGGGTGAAAGGTGCAGACCAAGGGAACTCTATCACTGTTCTGTTTGTCGGGGGGGGGGGGGGGGGGGGGGGGGGGCGTGGTTGGAGCTGACATGTGGGGAGTAAACAGTAAACCTTTCAATGGCTAACCTCCAAATCAGTTGGAGGCATTTAAGAGACTGTTAGCTAGGCACATGCACATGGATGTAAGAAAAATGGAGGGTTGTGGGCTGTGTAGGAGAGAAGGGTTAGATTGATCATGGAGTAGGTTTATACAGGTCGACACAACTTCGTGGGCCAAAGGGTCCATTCTGTGCTGTACTGTTCTATGTTCATATACACACAGGTATTTTTGAGAGAGACCAAAGATGGTAATTCAACAATGCTTTTCTTCACATCCTAGGAGGTGTAATTAGCTCTTCCATTCCCACTATTTCCAATCCTGTTTGAATTGAGCAAATAACATAACAGTCAAAGTCAAAACACAAAGTCAAAAGCAGAAAACCTAAGATAACCTGCACAACACCAAAACAGAGAGGTCTGGGGAAATTTGCAGTTCTACATTGAGACACAACAAGGTTGAACATTAAGAAAGGTCATAGAAATTACTTCAATTTTCAAGTTAAATAACTAAAAGCCAAAACAATGGTTTGAATTGAGCACCAAATAGAACTTAAAAACAGTTATGATTTATTTTAATTATAATTTCACCTGTCTGCAGGTAACCTACAGCAGGACGGCATTTGGGATGCTACAAACATCACAGAATATCCTCACTGCCAAGTAAAAGTCTCTTCTTCCTACAGTTACACCTGTTTGTTTTTATGTGGTGCAGGTAGAAAAAGAAATGTAGATGTTCCAATGTTTGAATAACAGCACATGCATTTCCAATAACGAATTCCCTCAAACCAGGAGAGGTCCAAATGCCATTAAGACTTGACAAGAGAAACTAAAAGGCAAGGTGTTTCCTTTTAGAGAAAGGGATATGGGAAGGAGGACAGAGAACAAAGAGAGGCGAGTTGCATGCCACATTCAGCAGTATATTGATGTACTGACCAATCTTTTAGCTACAGGTAATGTTATATTTTATAGGTATGGAATATTAAAAGAGCAACAAAAATTTTAAGTATTCAGAAAAAAATTAAGATACTTAATATTTATGTTCCCACACGAGTACTGCCTGCAGAAAGCCTTGGAAAAAATATCACCTAAAATGTTAGTTTATAAAATTCAAGTGCATTATTTTGGGGGTGGGGTTAAGTATTGGCAAGAATTTAAAAAAGTGAAAAAATAAATGCATCTTTTCCAGGGTGGCACGCAGTAACCAGTGCTTGGGCCTCAGCCATTCATAATACCTATCAATGACTTGGATAAGGGAACAGAATATTACATTTTGAAGTTTGTTGACGATACTAAACTTGGTAGGATTAAGAATTCAGAGGAGGATGCAGAGAGACATCAAGGCAACTTAGATTGAGGGAGTGGGCAAAAACATGCAGATGCAGTTTAACTTGGATAATTGTGAAGTTATTGACTTCAAAAGGAAAAACAGAAAGATGATGTGGTTATTTAAATGGTGCTAGATTGCTAAGCGATATACAAAGAGTTTGGTGTTTCTATAGACCAATCACTGAATGCAAGCATGCAGATAGCAAATGGTATGTTAGCCTCCACAGCAAGATGATTTGAGCACAAGAGCCACGATGGCTTACTAAAATTATACAGGGCCTTTTTGAGGCCACACATGGAGCAGTGTGTACAATTCTGGTCTCCTTAACTAAGGAAGGATCTATTTGCCATCGAGGGACTGCAGACCTGTTCCTGGAAAGGAAGGACTGCCGTATAGGGACAGATTAGATCAAGTAGATTTGTATACACTAGGGTTTAGAAGAACAAGAGGGGAACTATTTGAAACTCTCAAAATCTTATCAGAGTTCGACAGGCTGAATGCAAGAAGGAAGTTTCCCCTGGCAGGAGTGCATTGAACCAGCAGTTACTGTCTCAGGATATAGGCAAGACATTTAGGATATGGATGAAGAGAAATTTCTTCACTCTGAGGGGGGTGAACTGGTGGAATTTGCTAGAACAGAAGGCTGCAGAGCCTAAACTACCAAATGTATTGAAGAAGACTGATATATTTCTGGACACAAGGTGCATTACAGGAATGGCGAGAGGGCAGGAATATGGTATCAAGATAGCCAGCAATGATTATATTGAATGATGGAGCAGGCTCAATGCAGAAATTGCCTACCCTTGCACCAAATTTGAGGTTTCTATATTTCTCGCAATACAACAACCATTTTACACGGTGTTTTAAGTTCAAAAGTCATAAAACAAGCTCAAGTGCAGCAAAAAAAAAATAAATTACCTGCATCTCTCGATCTGCTCGAAGCTTGAGCTCCTCGCAACATTCCTTGGTCAGTCTCAAGTAAATGCATTCCTTAGTTTTCTCTTCAATCATGGCTTCATAAACCTTCTCTTTGGTTCCCTGGACTTGCATGGACCTCTCTTTAGTTATTGGCAACAGCAAAACAGAATTGACTTTGGTCATTACTAATCGTCCAGCCAAAGTTTCTTCTGAAAGAGTCTCTGTGAGTTTGAAGCGAGCAAAAAGCTGTCCACTCTGAGCATATTTAGCACCGCCTGAAACACCAGTAAGCATGAAGTTTGCTACCAGATATAAATTTACTTTAATGTTGAACCTGCAAATTAAACAGAGATCCTTCATTAAAATGTGATGCATTTTTCAAGTAGTTATACAATGCCATAACAGCTGTGTTGTTCAGAAACAATGCATAATAAAATTACTGTAGATGCTGGAAATCTGAAATAGAAATGGAAAATGCTCAGCAGGTTGGGTAACATCTGTGTTGAAGGAAAAACAATTAACGTCCTGGGTCCATGATATTCAGTAAAATGAAAGTTCATTAACATGAAAAGTTAACTTGTTTCTCTCTCCATAGCTACTTCCCGCGCAAGTTTTTTCTCCACCGCCCCCCCCCCCCCCCCCCCCCCCTTTTAAAACATTGGTAATTTCATTTTTGAGGAAATTGATAAAATAGAAACACGCAGCCAACAATTTGCTGAAGTGTTCATTGTTGTCAAGGACCAATTACCAACCACATCCCACTTTGTTTCCTTTACCAACACCATGCTATCTGCACCCCACCACAATCAGTGGTATCAAGTGGTACAAAAAAGTCATTTGGCATCACAATGTAACCAAAATACATCAGTGGGAAGCATCTGCAACCAAAATTGCTCCAGCTCAAGATCAGAGAACTTGATCAAGACAAGGAACAAATCAAAGAAAAAGTAATAAGCAGTTTTAGGCTGAGTATTAGGAGATTAGTGAATGGTACTAAGACAACAAGCTAGCAGTTGTGAAGACATACAGGCAAGGAAAATGGTAAAGGGACAGCCTGACACAGGAATTTCAAGTCTGATGCACAATGCCGACAGGGAAAGTAAAGATTCTGAACATGACATCAAATACATTACAAATAAAAAGAGGTGGTTTTCGTGAAACAGGAATTAGCAATTTTGTTAGGAACTGGCACAACAAGGTATTCAGTTCAGGAGCAATTATTGGTGAACAACAAAGACTGGCTTTGCCAGTGATGCTACATCCCGTAAACAGAAAATCATGAAGGAATGAAGGAGCTACATCAGAGTTGGATAGTTTACAGATGGGCTCTCTACTCTGTAGACAAAAATATGTCCTGCATTCCATGTTGCCTCTCAGGCATTAAGATAAAGGATATTTTGGAAAGACTAAGATTACGGAAAATCCTCCTCATACACAAGTCACTGAAAATGAACATGCAGGTGCAGCAGACATTTAGAAAAGCAAATGTTATGTTGGCCTTCATTACAAAAGGAATGATATCTGACTGCAGTTATAAAGGGCCTTGGTGAGAGCACACCTGGAATATTGTGTACAGTTTTGGTTTCCTTTCCTAAAAAAGGGTATATTACTATAAAGGGATTACAGTGAAGATTCATGAGACTGGTCCCTACAATGACAGGTGTGTCACATGAGAAAACATCAAGGAGGTAGGGATCTATTATCTAGGGTTTAGAAAAATAAGAGAATGAGAAGTGGCCACATTAAAACATACAGAACTTTGAGGACTCATCAAGGTAGGTACCAAGAGCATGTTTTGAGGAATCTAGAACCAGGGAGTAAGTCTCAAAATAAGGGAAAGGCCATTTATAACTGAAATGAGGAGAAATTCCTTCATTTAGAATGCTCTGCCCTAGATAACTGTAGAGGTTTCATCATTAATTATATTCACTATACAGATCAACAGGCTTCTGTATATTAAAGGAATGAAAGGAAATGGGGAAAAGGGAAGAAAATTATGTCTAAGGTAGAAGATTGATGATTTTATGAATGGCAGCATAGGCTTTGGGGACTGGATGGACTACTTCTATTTTTTACGTTCTTTGTAAACCAGTCCATCATGGTATGTAGGGGAAAAGTAGATCCAAGGTACTGCAAAAAAAATTGATGAAACTTCAAAGATGCTGAACTCCAGGCTGAAAATGGGAAGGGTGCCATTATACAACTAGTGGGTGTGACAGGAAGAGGTTTTCATTTTATTGGATATCAACAAAAATGGGGAAGATGAAACCTAATCCCTAGGGATGAGTTTGCTGATGAAAAATGGATCTAACAATAGATAGGATATTGATCATTCATAATTGATACACTGAAAATAACAGCAACAAGTAGAGAAGCTAGCAATGAGGGTAATATACAGAAGGAATAAAGAAAGCAGATAAGGAAAACCATACTGTCCAGCTGTAAGACAACAGAATCAAAGAAAAATATGCACCATAAAGTACAAACTAAATTGATGGGAAGGTATTCTCAGGTGAGAAAAACAGGAAAAAGTAAATACCATTAGATCTAATTTTACCTTTCTAACCTAAATGTATCAACAGAAATTTGGCTGTAAACTAGGTAGGACTCTCTTCCAGATTTAACATCTTTTGAACGTGGACTAAAGACTACAAAGCAGCAATATTGATAGAGCAGGGAATGCATGCAGTATAGAGGTGTAATACAAAATAAAAGACTTTAGATAAAAATCAGTGTGCTTAGAATTTGAAGATAAGAGAGGATGATATTGGTGGAGTTGCACTGCAGAAATGCTGAGAGAGGTAAATTGAAGAAAATGTCTGTAGAGAGATCAGGAGCAATTCATTAATCTCAGAGGGTTGAGTGTCTTTGGAAGTGCCTTGCTCAAAAAAGAGAGAAAGCAGAGCCTCAGAATATTTTTAAGACAGAGATGGACAGATTCTTGATAAGGTGGTGAAAGGTTACTGCAAATAGATGTGAATGCAGAGCTGACGATACAAACAGATCAGCCATGACCTTACTAAATGGTAGAGCAGGCCAAAGCATGTATTACTGATCCAAATTTACCAAATACTCAAAATCCAATATAAATTAATTTATTCTTAAACAAAATTAACCAAGTTTGGGAATTTCCAAGACACATAAATGCACACATTAATATACTTCCTTTCAATATCACTGGCTACTTATGAACATTAGCCAAGTTGGTTTTTCATATTTCATGCCACACCTAGACAGTCCAAGGTACGGACACAAAAACTACAAGTGGGTGGATTACTAGTGAATAAGTGACTGTATTTTGTGCATATTCAGAAATCATCTCCTGGGTGCAACTCTGTTACCAACTGCAATTACAAAAAACCCTGCAAAAACAAGATAAATTCAAGTTTCAGATGCGACTCACTCTCAACTACCCCTTCACATGGCCCAGTAAGCCACTCGTTTCAGGAGGCAATTAGTGAACTGCTCTGCCCAGGACCGCAAAAAACTGCAGAGGGTTGTGGACACAGCCCAGCGCGTCACGGACACCAGCCTCCCCTCCTTGGACTCTGTCTACATCTCTCGCTGTCTTGGTGAAGCAGCCAGCATAATCAAAGATCCCACCACCCGCGTCATTCTCTCTTCTCTCCTCTTCCATCGGGTAGAAGATACAGGAGCCTGAGGGCACGTACCACCAGACTTAAGGACAGCTTCTACCCCACTGTGATAAGACTATTGAATGGTTCCCCTATACAATGAGATGGACTATGACCTCACGATCTACCTTGTTGTGACCTTGTACCTCATTGCACTGCACTTTCTCTGTAGCTGTGACACTTTACTCTGTACAGTTATTGTTTTTACCTGCACTACCTCAATGCACTCTGTACTAACTCAATGTAACTGCACTATGTAATGAATTGACCTGTACGATCGGTATGCAAGACAAGTTTTTCACTGTACCTTGGTACAAGTGACAATAATAAACCAATACCAAATGCTAGCCTGACCATAAATGTCCACATCCCCTAAATATTTAAAAGAGGTAAAAGAGTGAATATTCATGTGAAACCCAATATGAATATTCACTGTCAGTGTAACTGGTGCGTAGCTCCCCTCACTTCCCAATGCTCACATTATGTATATAATATTGCCTTCCTCTATCTATTTACAATGAAATGTGTGTGTATGTTTTATTTGATGCTGTAATTGTTAGCATTGGTTTAAAATGCAAAGAAGCTCTATAGCCCATCTTGCCCTCCCAAAGAACAGACATATCACAGTGTGGTACAGTATTATTTTAAATAAATTCACCATGGTCTTGCTGCTGCAGAGTTCAAAACACCTTCTCTTCACCCAAGACCTGATTAAAAACATCCTCTGCTGGTTGTAAAAGGTCCTTGCTGAAATGAGTTTAGACAGCTTAACCCAATGGGCCGGGTCTAACACATAAAAACTGCCCAAAGGTCTGCACAAATTTCTGCAAACTTAGTAATTATGTTGCTTTGAAAAAAAAAATGAACATTGATAAAAGGTTAGGGAACCATCAATATCACAACCAAGACTACAGCACAGAAACTAGTGGCTTTCTAATTGCATTCAGGCATTAAACAGTGATTGACGTCAGAAACTGAGTTATTGCCTACTTATTGTCAATTTGCACGGTGCTGAGCTTTAGAACTTACCCTACCGTAATAAAGGAACAATGGCATACCTATCATTTCACTAGTTTCACTAGGCAGCTGTGCCACCTGCTGGTGCTATCATTTGTTATTCAAGGCAGCAAAAATTTCACATCTACTACTACTAAAATATTCAGATATGTTGCCTGTTACCAATTACTTCAACCTGTGAAGACATTAAGCCAAAACTTGAAGGAGATATTACCTAAAACTAAAATAGAAAGGGTAGTTGATCTTCTAAAGCATTAAAGGAAAGTGCAAATGCACAAAACAGATGCATTCAATGCAGACCAGGTGGTTTACTGCTAAACCAGAGGGACGAGGTTAAAAAAGAAAACAGATGAAATTCAATCTCAGAATTTGTGGTGTACGATGTTGACAATAAAAACCATTAATTTTTCTATCCTGAATGGAACTAGTTGTTTCAGAGCTGATGAAGAGCATAAATCTTTAAGGTTACACATTCATTGAACATTGATAATGCTGCAACAATTGAAAACCAATAATTTCTTATGTTCTTTCATAGTTAAAATGAACTTTTTAAAACCTTCAGTCATCAGGTAGAGTAAACTAGAATCTGGTGCTGTAACATGATACTGTGAAGGACATCACAACTACAAAGAGGATGCAATGTAGCTTTGCCAGAATGCTGGCTGGTGCGAAAGATTTCAAAAATAAAGGGATTTTCCAGTGGAGCTGCAGTTCCATCGTTATTAAAATTGTGTAAAAATGGAACAGGCTGGAGACAAGGTACTGCCTTAAATGCCTAAGTGTTCAAAAATCTGTAGAATTTAAGCACATGATTAAACATACAAAATTTAAAACATGAAATTTCTTTACATGGCTGAAGTTCAGGAATTCAGTCCAGCGTTCATGGTTAAGGCAGAAATTACATCAACATTCAAGACTAGATTAGAAAACTGGATTAAGATAAAGGAGGTGGAGAGATCTGTTCTCACAAAAAATCCCAGATCTGAAACATTAACTCTTTCTCCTTCCAAAGATGCTGCCTGACCAGCTGTCTTTCCAGCATTTCCTGCTTTAACTTCAGTTTATTACAGGAAAAGTATGGACTTCTGGTTACATCGAGGGCAAATCCTCACATAGACCAATAGGACAAATTTACTTGTTCAAATTACACAATTTCCATTTATTTTAGTTCAAAATTAACTATATTACTCCCTAACCTATTCAGGATATGTACATATTGACATGTGCCTCCAATGCAAAAGTCACAAAAAATGCTGTTCTGCTACCAAAGACATTGCCAGTGCCACTTTACTTTTGTTTGATTATCTTCCATGGCTGAGTTACTGGCACCAAGTCAGGTGGTTGATAGTTCAAGTTCAGGTGAAGTTGTGAGGAAGTGCCGACTGAGGTAGTATCTTCAGATGAGGTATTAAACAAACTCTCAGAGATGCACATAAAAGATCCCATGACTCTGTACTGAAGAGCAAGAGAGTTCGCCCCAGTGTCCTAACTAATATTTATCTGTTAGTCAACATCAATAATACTGAGGATTCTACTCGAGTGGTTAAGCAAGGCTCCTGACCTTGTTCACCCATTTTCCCACTTCCATTCATACTCTTTCCTCAAACCACAATAGCACTCCTATTGCCCTCACCTTCCATATCATCCTCTGCTATTACCACCACCCACAATGTAATGCCAATAAACACATCTTCCATTTCCCTTTCAACATTTCATGTTCCGTTCTTTGATCAATACCAACAGTAAACAAGACAGGCAGGGGCTAGACAGGGAGCGAGGAATATCTGATAGAATAAACTTCACTTATTTTAATGCAAGAAACCCAACAGGTAAGGCAGAGGAACTCAGGGCATGGATTGGTACATGGAACTGGGATATTATAGCCATAACAGAAACATGGTTGAGGGAGGAGCAGGACTGGCAGCTCATTGTTGCAGGGTAAGATGCTACAGGCCTGATAAAGGTGGAGGTAAAAGAGGGGGGAGTTGCATTTTTGATTAGGGAGAACATCACTGCAGCGCTTCGAGTGGATATTCTTGGGGGGATTGTCTAGTGATGCTATATGGGGGGGGTTAGAAAGATGATCACTTGCTAGGATTATATTACAGGCCCCCCAATAGTCCATGGGAATTAGAGGAGTAAATATGTAGGGAGATGGCAGATAGCTGCAAGAATAATTGGGTTGTAATAGTAGGTGACTTCAACTTCCCTCATCTTGACTGGGATTGCCATTGTGCAAAGGGCTTGGATCGGGCAGAATTTGTTAAACATTTCCAGAAAAGCTTTCTCAAACAATATATTGATGGCCCTACTAGAGGGGGCAACATTGGACCCCCTATTGGGAAATGAGGCAGGCCAAGTGACTGAAGTATAAGTGGGGGAGCACTTGAGGACCAGTAACCATAATTCTATTCATTTTTAAATAGTTATGGAAAAAGGTAGGACTAGTCCACAAGTTAAAGTCCTAGGTTGGGGCAAGGCCAATTTTATAGGCATTAGACAGGGGCTTGCATAGGTTGACTGGCAGAAACCATTTGCAGGTAAAGGGACAGCTGACAAGTGGGAGGCTTTTAAAAGTGAGATGGGGAGAGTTCAGGGTGAGCATGTTCCTGTTAGAACGAAGGATCCCTGGTTGAGGAAGGATATTGAATCTCTGGTCAGGAGAAAGGAGGCGTATGACAGGTATAGGCAGCTGGGATCAAGTGAATCCCTTGAGGAGTACAAGAGATTTAGGAGTTCACTGAAGAGGGAAATTAGAAGGGCAAAAAGAGGACAAGAGATAGCTCTGGCAGATAAGATATCTTTAGTAGTCACATGTACATCGAAACACAGTGAAAGACATCTTTTTTTGCATAGTGTTCTGGGGGCAGCCCACAAGTGTCGCCACGCTTCCAGCGCCAACATAGCGTGCCCACAACTTCCTAACCTGTCTGTCTTTGGAATGTGGGAGGAAACCAGAGCACCCAGAGGAAACCCAATGCAGACACAGGGAGAACATACAAACTCCTTACAGACAGTGGCCAGATTTGAATCCAGATCGCTGGCGCTGTAAAGCGTTACACTACCCGCTACACTACCGTGCCTGAATTCCAAGATATTCTACAGGTATATTAAAAGCAAAAGGGTAACCAAGGAGAGAATAGGTCCCCTTAAAGATTAATGTGGTCGTCTATGTGCAAAGCCACAAAAGATGGGTGAGATCTTAAATGAATATTTCTCACCTGCATTTACTGTGGAGAAGGTCATGCAAGCTATAAAATTAAGGGATATGAACAGTGATGTCTTGGAACATATCCACATTACAAAAGGAGGTGCTGATGGTCTTAAAGCATATTAAGTGCCTGGCCATGTGTATCCTTGGACATTGTTGGAAGCTAGGGAAGAAACTGCAGGGGCCCTGGCAGAGATATTTGTATCTCCCTTAGCCATGGGTGAGGTACTGGAAGTCTGAAGGGTTGCTAGTGTTGTGCCTTTATTCAAGAAAGGGTGCAAGAACAAGCCAGGGACCCTAACATCAATAGTGGGAAAGTTACTGGAGAGGTTTCTGAGGGACAGGATGCACTAGCATTTGGAAAGTCAAGGACTGATTCGGAATAATCAGCATGGTTTTGTACATGGAGAATCGTGTCTCACGGATTTGATTGAGTGTTTTTTTGAAGAGGTAATGAAGAGGATTAACAAGGGCAGGGTGGAAAACATGGTCCACATTACTTTTAGCAAGGCTTTTGACAAGTTCCCACATGCGAAGCTGGCCTGGAAGCTTGGATCACATGGAATCCAGGGTGACCTAGTCAATTGGTTACGATATTGGCTTGGTGGGAGGCGGCAAAGGATGGTAGTAGAGGGCTGTTTTTCAGTTTGGAGGCCTGTGACCAGTGGTGTGCCACAGGGATTGGTGCTGGGTCCACTGTTGTTTGTCATCTATATGAACAATTTGGATGACAATGTTGTTAACATGGATAGCAAGTTCATGGATGACACCAAAATTAGTGCTGTAGTAGACAGTGAAGAGGATTATCAAAGTTTACAAGCAGATCTAGAACAAGTTGGGAAGTGAGCCAGAACATGGGAAATGGAATTTAACTCAGACAAGTGTGAGGTGCTGCACTTCAACAAGTTAAACCAAGGCAGGATAAATGGTAATGCACAATAAATGGTAGGGCCCTGGAAAGTGTTGTGGAACAGAGGGACATAGGGATACAGGTACGTAGTTCCCTGAAAGTGGAGATTCAGGTAGACAGGATGGTGAAGAGGGAGTTTGGCACTGAGTACAAGTTGGGACATCTTGTTACAGCTGTATAAACGTTGGTGAGACCGCACTACGGATACTGTGCAGTTCTGGTCGCCTGGGTATAGAAAAGATGTCATTAAGCTAGAGAGGGTGCAGGAAAGATTCACGAGGATGTTACCAGAACTGGAGGGTTTGAAATTATAAAAGGGATTGGATAGGCTGGGACTTTTTCCTCTGGACCATAGGGGGCCGAGGGGTGACCTTATAGAGGCATAGATAAGTTGAATGGTCACAGTCTTTTTCCCCAGGATAGGGGAGTCGAAAACCAAAGGGGATAGGTATAAGGTGAAAAGAGATAGATTTAGATGGGATTTGAGTGGCAACTTTTTCCCACACAGAGGATGGTGGGTATATGGAGCGAGCTGTCAGAGGAAGGTGGCAGAGATGGGTATAATTATAAGGCTTAAAAATCATTTTGACAAGTACATGGAAGGGAAATGTTTAGAGGTATATGAGCCAAAAGCGGGGAAATGGGACCAACTCAAGTAGACAACTTGGTCTGCATGAATGAGTTGGGCTGAAGGGCCTGTTTCTGTGCTGTATCACTCTATGACCTCAACTCTACAAAACCATAGCAAGGGTCTGAGTTGCAAGTACCTGTTCTTTCACCTTCATGCCCCACAAGTTGGGAGAAAATATTTTGCTATGAAAATGCGCAAAAAATTAGTTTTAAAACAAACCTAGCAAATGAAGTATTATTGCAAGAAGAAAGTGAAAATCCTGGCAAAACAGAGGAATGTACAGTGGCATGCAAAAGTTTGGGCACCCCTCGTCAAAATTTCTGTTACTGTGAATAGCTAAGCGAGTAAAAGATGACCTGATTTCCAAAAGGCATAAAGTTAAAGATGACACATTTCTTTAATATTTTAAGCAAGATTACTCTTTTGTTTCCATCTTTTACAGTTTCAAAATAACAAGAAAGGAAAAGGGCCCGAAGCAAAAGTTTGGGCACCCTGCATGGTCAGTACTTAGTAACACCCCCTTTGGCAAGTATCACAGCTTGTAAACACTTTCTGCAGCCAGCTAAGAGTCTTTCAATTCTTGTTTCGGGGATTTTCGCCCATTCTTCCTTGCAAAAAGATTCTTGTTCTGTGAGATTCTTGGGCCGTCTTACATGCACTGCTCTTCTGAGGTCTATCCACAGATTTTCGATGATGTTTAGGTCGGGGAACCGTGAGGGCCATGGCAAAACCTTCAGCTTGTGCCTCTTGAGGTAGTCCACTGTGGATTTTAAGGTGTGTTTAGCATCGTTATCCTGTTGTAGAAGCCATCCTCTTTTCATCTTCAGCTTGCTTTTTTTTTTACAGACGGTGTGATGTTTGCTTCCAGAATTTGCTGGTATTTAATTGAATTCATTCTTCCCTCTACCAGTGAAATGTTCCCCGTGCCACTGGCTGCAACACAAGCCCAAAGCATGATCAATCCACCCCCATGCTTAACAGTTGGAGAAGTGTTCTTTTCATGAAATTCTGTCCTCACCACAAAATTCAGTGTCAGAAGTTTGCAAAGGAAGATCTAAACAAGCCTGATGCATTTTAGAAACAAGTCCTGTGGACTGATGAAGTTAAAATAGAATTTTGTGGCCGCAATGAGCAAAGGGATGTTTGGAGAAAAAAGGGTGCATAATTTCATGAAAAGAACACTTCTCCAACTGTTAAGCACGGGGGTGGATCTATCATGCTTTGGGCTTGTGTTGCAGCCAGTGGCACGGGGAACATTTCACTGGTACAGGGAAGAATGAATTCAATTAAATACCAGCAAATTCTGGAAGCAAACATCACACCGTCTGTAAAAAAGCTGAAGATGAAAAGAGGATGGCTTCTACAACAGGATAACGATGCTAAACACACCTCAAAATCCACAATGGACTACTCAAGAGGCACAAGCTGAAGGTTTTGCCATGGCCCTCACGGTTCCCCGACCTAAACATCATCGAAAATCTGTGGATAGACCTCAGAAGAGCAGTGCATGCAAGACGGCCCAAGAATCTCACAGAACAAGAATCTTTTTGCAAGGAAGAATGAGCGAAAATCCCCGAAACAAGAATTGAAAGACTCTTAGCTGGCTGCAGAAAGTGTTTACAAGCTGTGATACCTGCCAGGTGTTTACTAAGTACTGACCATGCAGGGTGCCCAAACTTTTGCTTCGGGCCCTTTTCCTTTCTTGTTATTTTGAAACTGTAAAAGATGGAAATAAAAAAGTAATCTTGCTTAAAATATTAAAGAAATGTGTCATCTTTAACTTTATGCCTTTTGGAAACCAGGTCATCTTTTATTTGCTTAGCTATTCACAGTAACATAAATTTTGACCAGTGTGCCCCAACTTTTGCATGCCACTGTATATTGTATATAAATTCTTGCAACTACCATTCTGCATCATATCCACTTATATTTCATTGCACAAAGTGTTTTTGATGGGTCCTGTTTAAGAATTAACCTGCCCATTCACTGCCTAATTTTTTTTTTAGACACACCACTTAAGCAAATACTCTCATGATCATGATATCCTGTCAGGTATTTCAATCTATTAGATCACCAGTTACAACATTAGATTTCCAGACAGTAGCAGCTCTCAACCATTTAACGATATATAGACAGCCTGATTCACTAGCATTTAGTACACAAAATAAATCATCAAGTAACAAAGACTGGCGATATTTACATGGGACCATAGTTTATAAACATATGCTCTTACACAATGTCTGACAAAGTCGAACACCTCAGCTCCCAGTATTAACAATCGTGTTTGGTATTGGTTTATTATTGTCACTTGTACTGAGGTACAGTGAAAAACTTGTCTTACAAACCAAATCTTCAGGTCAATTCATTACACAGTGCAGTTACATTAAGTTAGTACAGAGTGCATTGATGTAGTACAGGTAAAAAAAATAACAGTACAGAGTAAAGTGTCACAGCTACAGAGAAAGCACAGTGTAATAAGGTGCAAGGTCACAACAAGGTAGATCGTGAGGTCATGATGTCATAGGTCATAGTCCATCTCATTGTACAAGGGAACTGTTCAATAGTCTCATCACTGTGGGGAAGCTATCCTTAAGTCTGGTGGTACGTGCCCTCAGGCTCCTGTATCTTCTATCCAATGGAAGAGGAGAGAAGAGGGAATGTCTTGGGTGTGTGGGGTCTTTGATTATGCTGGCTGCTACACCAAGACAACGAGAGGTAAAGACAAGAGTCCAAGGAGGGGAGACTGGTGTCCGTAATGCGCTGCGCTGTGCCCACAACTCTCTGCGGCTTCTTGCGGTCTTGGGCAGAGCAGTTGCCATACCAAGCCATGATACATCCTGATAGGATGCTCCCTATGGTGCATCGGTAAAAGTTGGTGAGAGTCAAAGGGGACAAACCAAATTTCTTTAGCCTCCTGAGGAAGTAGAGGCGCTGGTGAGCTTTCTTGGCCGTGGTATCCACGTGGTTTGTCCAGGACAGGTTGTTGGTGATGTTCACTCCCAGGAACTTGAAGCTGTCAACCCTCTCGACCTCAGCACCATTGATGTAGACAAGTGCATGTACACCGCCCCCTTTCCTGGTGTCAATGACCAGCTCTTTAGGTTGGTGACATTGAGGGAAAGGTTGTTGTCATGACACCATTCCACTAAGCTCTCTATCTCCTTCCTGTACTCTGTCTCATCGAGATACAGCCTACAACGGTGGTATCATCTGCAAACTTGTAGATGGAGTTAGAGCAGAATCTGGCCACACAGTCATGAGTGTATAGGGAGTAGAGTAGAGGGCTGAGGATGCAGCCTTGAGGTGCACCAGTGTTGAGAATAATCGTGCCAGAGGAATTGCTGCCTATCCTCACTGATTGCAGTCTGTTTGTTAGAAAGTCAAGGATCCAGTTACAGAGGGAGATGTTCAGTCCTAGGTCTCGGAGTTTGGTGACAAGCTTGCTTGGTATTATTGTATTGAAGGCAGAGCTGTAGTCAATAAACAATAGTCTAACATATGTGTCTTTACTGTCCAGACGCTCCAGAGCTGAGTGAAGGGCCAGGGAGATGGCATCCGCTGTAGACCTGTTTCGGCGATAGGCGAATTGCAATGGGTCCAGGTTGTTTGATCATCAGTTATCATTAACTCTGCTACATGGCTTGATCTTTCTCAGAATAATATGCTGACTAAATTTCACAGATGTTTACCTTGTAAGAAATTGTTCCACACAGATATCAAATCCAATTAAGATGTATAGCTAAACCAGATACGAAATCAAACATGCCAATAGCAAACCCACCGATGCTCAGGGAAGTTCAGTTAAAATGAAATCACAAACTGCTTTGCCAGAATTTTGAGGCTTATCCATAGTTGCTCACCTGCAGATACATTCGATAAATTCTTGTTGCGTAACAATAGCTATCAAGACACAACTATTTTTTGTAGATCTAATTTTATTAAGTACTGAAATGACTCCCTTGAATAATGCACCACGGTGTGATATGTAGCCATATGGACCAGAAAACTCCAGATTTCTCCCATGCTAATACTACACTCTTAGAGCAGAAAATGCTGGGAAATCTTGAGCAACACACAAAATGCTGGAGGAACTCAGCGGATCGGGCAGCATCTATGGAGGGAAATGGACAGTCGACGTTTCAGTTGAGACCCTTCATCAGGACGTGAAATCTTGGCACGTCAGGCACCAGTTATGGAGAGAAAAATAGGCACCCAAAACATTGCCACAGGCCACAGTTCTGATAAAGATTCATTGACCTGAAACAACATTTCTCTCTCCACCATTGCTGCCTGATCTGCCAAATTTTTCCAGCATTTTTTTTCTATTTCAGATTTCCAGCATCTGCAGCTTTTTGCTATTAGATTATACTATGCTAGTTGTTCAAAAGGGTAAAACAAAAATGTTTCAGCTTTATTAATGTAAATTTAATACTTTGACCATGTTCTGGTGTTAGTATCCGTCTCCCTCTCCCCCTGACATGGGCAAGTAGGGTATGCAATCTGCTCTTGAACCTGGCACTGAGAAAGCAGACAGAACTTCGAATTACAACAGCATCCCAAAATGCTTCACATAAAAATTACTTTGAAGGCTGCCAACGCAGTGTAGGTAAGTACAGCAGCCTATGCACCTATTGTCAGTTCACACAAGCAGTAAAGGGATGACAAATCCCTTCCTGTTTGTGGTGGTTCATGAATGAGGCAGGAATGCAGATTAGGGCAACAGGATCAGAATGCTGCACTTCTGTGAAATAAGCCATAGGAGGTTTGACATCTTGAACATTGAACAGTTGGAGCAGGCCACCCTAAACCTGCTTCACCATTCAATAAAATCATGGCTGATCTCAATCAATCTTCACTTTAATGCCTCTTCCAAAAGACAACCTTGAACCATGCAATACTCTCAGTACTAGGTGGAGTCTCACCCTAAACTCTGTGCACAAGTGGGACTTAAAACACACGATCTTGTAACTTCAAAGCAACCAAATGAACTAGCTGACAAAGACGTATACGCATAGTCACCATGACTCATTCCTGGATTGTGGCTGACACTAATTCCTCCAATCAAAAACATTAGCAGACATCCTCTCCTTGCGACTTCCAGCTTAAATGAAAATAATCACTGATTCAACGACAGGGAACATGGTGAACCCAGTCAGTACAGATTGGGCTATTAATTATTTGAATGTTAAATAATGCCAAAGTTTAGTTTGACGCTCTCTCCTTACATGGATAACATCACAAAATCTGATCTGCCACAAATATCTTTGCGAACCAAGGTGTCAATTAGCAGGCTTAACACTTTCTTTTATAACTATGGTTCAGATAGTCCTGAAATCTATTTGCACAACAGTGTAACCTAGCAATGAAGGGAATGATGGTGAGCTATGCTGCTTTCAATACCAGCACCTCTTGTGATCTTTGCTGGATTGATGCCTTTCAGAAAGGTACATCACCAAACCCTTTGAAGGCACATCAAGCAAGCTTGTGATGAGATACGGGTGCACACCAATCAATAAGGATCTTTATTTCACATTAAACTGAAGATTCAGAAGAATAGTTACCCATCATACCGACAGTTCCAGTCAGATCAGTGACAACCTTATTGAATGATGAAGCGGGATCGGGGGGGGGGAACAGGTTGGGATTTGTGGTTGTGCAGTTGGCCAACTCCTGCTAATTTATATGCTAACATATAAAATATCCCCGTTTTAGTACCCATCTCACTTGACAAGGATCATTTCTGACTATTCTCACCTGGACTCCAACCTTGCCACAATCTTTGCAACTCGACTCAACATTCTGCTGCAAAAACCAGACTTCCTTCACAGACTTTTCCACTTCATACAAGTTCACGGCCTCTTAATCTGTCAGAAGCCTCCCCGTCAGCCTGTTTTCATGTTCCAGCTCTCCTTTTGCACAGGTGCCAAAGAGTTCAAAGACTTTCTGACATAATGTTTCCCAATTTTCGAGACAGCCTAATGAAATGATTATTTAGTCTATGGGAAACATTAACATCTTATTATATCAAAGTGCCTTTTCAGTTAAAGTTGCTTTACTTTTAAAAATAGACATGTAAGGTTTTCAAGTACAGAGCAATATTGAAAAAAATCCTGAAGCATGGCATAACATGCAGAGGACACAAAAAGGCACTCAAAGATCGCTCTGTCCTGCGTAACAGCCAGGATCTCCTGGTGGCTGGCCATTTTAATTCCACTTCCCATTCCCACACTGATATGTCTGTCCACAGCCTTCTCTACTGCCAAGTTGAGGCTAAACGCAGATTAGAGGAACACCACCTCATATTCCATTTTGGTAATCTCTAACCTGACAGCATCAACATCGCTTTCTCTAACTTCCG
This sequence comes from Pristis pectinata, assembly GCF_009764475.1. Taxonomy (NCBI): domain Eukaryota; kingdom Metazoa; phylum Chordata; class Chondrichthyes; order Rhinopristiformes; family Pristidae; genus Pristis; species Pristis pectinata. Next base: position 5,237,120 of record NC_067422.1, read on the forward strand.
GTAACCACTCCCCTCGTTTCCCCCCCACCCCTTTTCTTTTCCCTTATCCCTCTGGCCCCTTTACCCCTTCTCTTTCCCCTACCCCACCCTCATGACCTGCCCATCATCCACACATTCCTTCCTCTGGTTCCCCACCCCTTCCCTTTATTCCACAGTCTACTGTCCTCTCCTATTAGATTCCATCTTTTTCAGCCCTTTGCCTCTCCCACCTATCACCTCCCAGCTTCTCACATCATTTCTAATCCCCCCCCACCTACCTTCCCCCCCTCACCTGTATTCACCTGCCAGCTCATGCTGCTCCCCCTCCCCCTCCCCCATTCTGGCTTTTGCCCTCTTCCTTTCCAGTCCTGATGAAGGGTCTCAGCCCAAAATTTTGACTGTTCATTTCCCTCATAGATGCTGCCCGACCTGCTGAGTTCCTCTTGCATTTTGTGCATGTTGATCTCATGATAGCTGTTTGATAGAACACTGTGGAAAACTAAACACGTGGGACCATCCTGCACACACAGCCGCTGTCTGTAAGGAGTTTGTACGTTCTCCCCGTGTCTGCGTAGGTTTCCTCTGGGTGCTCCAGTTTCCTCCCACATTCCAAAGACATACGGGTTAGGAAGTTGTGGGCATGCTATTTTGGCGCCGGAAGCGTGGCGACACTTGAGGGCTGCCCCCAGAACACTCGACGCAAAACGATGCATTTCACTGTGTGTTTCGATGTACATGTAACTAATAAAGATATCTTATCTACAGCTTCCCAGGATTCCAAGTTGGGCAAGTGCATGAGACAATGAAGACAGTATCAGGTTCAAATCCTAGTCTATGCCGATTTACAAGATCCCAGCTATGTAACTAATTGCAACATCCCTGGACTGTGTGTGGGAGTAAGAGAAAGTAATAAGGTGGACCAGGAGTGCAGGGTTGGACAAGGTCAACTGCAATGATTTACTAACCGGGCACACTTGGCTGAGAATATCTATTGGAATAGATATTGAGAAGGAGAAACCCAAGGACCTGGTAGCCATGTGTAGCAGTAGCCTACTGAACTCTAGATCTATGGAGAATCGAAGTCCATAGAGTGATAGGTCCTCTCCCCCCCTCCTCCATCCTTTATTCCATGGTCCACTGCTGTCTCTTACTGGATTCCTCCTCCTTCAGCCATTTGCCTCTTCTACCGATCACCTCTCAGCTTATGACATCTTCTCCCACCCCCCCCCCCACCTGGACTCAAGTATCACCTGGACTCGCGTGTGCTCCTCCCCCTCCTCCCACCTTCTTATTCTGGCTTCTGCCCTCTTCCTCTCCAGTCCTGATGAAGGGTCTCAGCCCGAAACGTCAACTGTTTTATTCCCTCCATGGATGCTGCCTGACCTGCTGAGTTCCTCCAGCACTTTTTGTGTATTGCCTTTACACTTGACAGATGGGAAAGCCTCAAGTGTGACTTAGTTGGCTGTCAAAAGTTTTCAGCAGTTCTGTAAGCAGGACTTGTTCTGGCATCATTGGCAGTTCACTTACAGGCAACAAGTTCTGACCCATCATATTTTGAAGTATTTACCTGAGAAAATTATAATCTACACAGAAAATTAGTTTAGGGCCAAAGCAGTTGGTAGGTGGTAATTATAGATTGAAACATTATTAAAAATTCACATCGCAAAATTCAGGCTGCAAACTGTGTCAGACCAAATGTCCCAGCTGGTAGAAGTATTGTTCTCATGTACTAATAGTGACTTCTTAAAGAAACAGATGTAACATGTCACAAGGTAAGTTCAAAGTCCACATACTGACAGCTTACAAATCAACCTGAAATTGCAAAATTACCTCCTTCACATCAAGCCAATATTCAAATCCGACCACACAAATATGCCTTCATTAGGAAACTTTCAAACCGAGACTGAGAACTGAATACAAGAGAATCTAATCCCTGAACTCTCCTAAAACAAAATGACTTAGGGTATATGTACTAAGGCACACAGATCAGCAAATCCTGGGCTCAATCTGAACCCAACAGAGCTGCTCACTGAGAAATCGGAATGGTAGTCAATCCCCTTCCTTTCCTTCTCCTCCCCACTCCCTCCAATCATCTGTCTCCCCTGCCCCAAGTTCAAAAATACTTAAGCCAATTGCAGCATTATTACTTCAACCTTGACTAAAATCAGCTAAGTCACCAGAAGACAGCAACTAAACTTGGGATCTTTCTGATCAGGGCAGTTCAATATTTCATACCAAGCTGTAAACATCTGAACAGTTGGGGGGGGGGGGGGGGGGGGGGGTGAGATAATTCCCAAGTTAAAAACAGATCTTGCTGAGTATATCTGCATAAATAGATGCTGCAGGAATTTGACATAACTCCACTTCATCTGTGAACAACTAAGTCAAAGGAAGAGTTAACAAATTAAAACCCATATGCACAATTTGAAAATAGTCATTCTTGTAATGTAAATTATCCCTGATCGAGGGTTATTTACCACAGTAACAAGTCATTGATAATGTTAATACAGCAAAACCAAAGCTCTGCTTTGGTCAAACTGGTAAAGTTTGGAAACATTGATGTGCCTTTGTAAAAGTTATTTCAAGTGAAAAATGCACATCAAGATAAAGCAAAATTGTGGTTTAAACACTTTCACTTTTGTCATACACACAGAAGCTGGTCAACAAAAGCATCAAACAAATATACTGAGGTACAAGTCATAGCGAGAATTAATACCAGTGAACTGCACATTCCTTTCAGTTAAATTGTACTCACTTGCTGACTTCTTTATATTGTGCTATTTCTTCAATGTAAAGTAGGTCATGTAATCGGGACTGATAATTAGATTTGGTCAATGATTTATCAAGCACAGATTGTGTGAAGAGCTGGTCTGCAGACAAGGGGATCTGGTACCGGGTCAGGAGACTCTTCTCTAAGTCAGTAGTTTCATTTGGCTCAAATTCTACAATTGTTTTACAAGTGGAATCCCATCGCTTGGCTGTGGTGAGAAGTTGCTGCCTTGCCTGCATCAGATGTTCCAAATCTGTAAATTAAATACGAGAACATTTATTTTTCCTGAAATTGTACCATCTTTTTGATTTATCATCTTTTCCTAACTGCTGAGAATGTTAGAAGCAAATTAACCAGATCAACAAAGGAACTAGCAAGAGGAACAGGATGCCCACAGGCAATCCCAGTTATCAGGGGGCTAGCCATCTGTCAATTCTCCAATAGCTAAGTGGAAGTAGCCAAGTAATGAAAAAGTTCACTTGACAAAATGTCATTGGCAGACCATTCCATTCAATCAGGTTTACAGTACAATATGAACGCAGAGCACATGCATCTACAGAGTTTTCATTAATTTATCTCATGGGAACAAAGACATTGCTGAATAATAGAAGAACAAGGGGTCCATCGAGTTTAACTTTAACCATCTTGGTAGTTGCTTTCACATCTCACTAAGGAGCCTGGTTTATAGACCAACCACTCAAATAGTGGTTGGTCTAAAGGGGCGAAAAGGGGCAGATTAAATACAAATTTGCTCCTTTCAAACGTTGGCCATTTCTCCTGCATTAATTGTTATTCTCTTCCGAGAGCTGGACAGCCATTTCACATGATCATTCTTCACAATATAATCTTTTAATCTCTTCATCCATTCTGATTGTTCTCTGTTGCATCCTTAATTTTTTTGTTCGTTGTGACGAGAACTGCACGTACTATAGAAGTGCAAAATAATCTTGGCTATTATTGACCATTTAATGTATTTCAACATCTGTTCTCTTTACTCCTGAGAGAGGTTTAAGCAAAGAAAATCAAGGTTGACACTGCAGGACAGCACTGAGAAAGTGTTATACTGTCAAAGGCGTCACCTTAGGCCCCTACTCTCTCAGGCTGATGTTTAAAATAATGACCCAAAGCACAGTTTTAAAGAGTAGCAGAGTTACACCTGGTATTTTGGCTAATATTTATTCCTATTCAATATCATTTAAAAAACAGTTCTAGCCTTCATCTTATTGCTATTTGTGAGAGCTAACTGAATGTAAATTAGCTGTTGACTGCTACATTTCAGCAATGATAACATTGTAAAATTACTTCATTAGCTGCAAGTCACAAAATGAGCTCTATAAATTTAAGTATTTCAAGGTTTTTCATATTGCACTTTAGCATTATTGCACTAACAAATGCATTCAAAATCAAATTGCCAGAACACACACACTTTCCAAGTACATTGCTTACTTTCCTTTTAAATTAGGAATTCTTTATCAGTTTGCATTTCAAAGTTGAATGTCCTTTGCTTTTTGTCAGCTCAATTCTTAAGCTTATAAAAACCCACCTGTCGCTTTTTCAGCTTTAGACTCCACTGCTTTCATTACCTGGGTATCTTCTTAGCAAGGAGACTTGTGACTCCCAAGCTCCTACATTGTTGAAGATATTCAGCAAAAGAAACCCCAACAGAAACTTCTGTGGCATCCATTCCCAGCACTGACAGTACTTGGGACATTTTCTATTCTAACTGCACTACAGAGATCCAAACTCCTGTTATAGCACCAGGATGATACATTGATAAGAACAGAATCAAAAAGGGTAAGAGGACAATTCTCAGACAGATAGGACTGCCAGTATCATGCCTCAGAGATCTCCATCGTGACTCCTCTGATCATCAATAAGTCTAGATAGCTTAGACACGGGCATCAAGTAATTGACAATAACAAGTCTGAAGAGTAGAAACACGAGTCTGCAGAATAATGCAGGCAGGTTTATGCAGGCAGGTGGGGGAAAAAAGGCAAAGGTAATGGAAATGTAATTCAACACAGATAGGTATGCAACATATTCAGGCAATTAAAAATACCTACGTAAGAATTCATTAACATTGTAAAATTGGCAAATGAAGAGCAGAAATCATGAAGTGCTGATAGAGAATTCTAAAGTACTATTGTTAGTGAAATTCCTCATTAAAAGGCTTCACACAGACACTGACAAGAACAGAGACTGTACAGAACATGCACAATGGAATTAAAACAGTAGCTGGGGCATGGATGGAGTGTGCACAATTTTGAGCATCCTTAATATAGAAAGGCTACTGAAGGTATGGAAATTATGGCACTAGATTAACAAGGATGCCGTCAGGGATGAGTAAATGTATTTTTTTTAAAGAGAGTTTGTGCCATCTTCACTGTGAGAAAGTAAAAAGTTACATTTTTCAGAAGTAATTAGTATTTCAAAGGAATATAATGAAAAGGTATTTCTACTAGCTGCCAAATCATGAGCAAGAGGCATAAATTTGCTATTACACAAGCAAAAGAGGTGAGATAAAAAAGATATACAAAGGGTTATCTGAATAACGAACAAAGTACTAATCAATACAATAATATGGAAAAGAGAAACTTACATGCAGTTAGGAAGTATATAAAGGGAATAGGAAAAGAAGAAAACACGATAAGGATGTAACAAAAGACCAAGGAAATGGGAATACACAGTAGATAGCTAGCACACGCAAATCAAACTGGGCTAAACGACCTCTTTGTTTCAGAGATTTCTTTCATTGTATAAATCTCACGTAGTGATAACTGATACAGACAAGTGATTATGTCCTACCTGAATTATGTAAAATTCCTATCACCTTAATACAATGGGGATATCCTTGCACTTGACGTTGCATAGCGAAGGGCGAATGAAGGGCACACCATGAGGGTAAAATGTCAAAATTCCCCGTCTGAAGTGCAGTCGCTTAATTTTTTTATTTCAACTTATCTGTTTACCAACAGAAAACCTGTGCCCCATAATAGTTCAATGCGGACCTGGGGCCATGCTGATACTGCTGGCACATCTTAATACATCCACAGACATCTATCTGGGAATGGAAATCTCCTTCCATCTAACATACAGAATCAGGCCACATGTATAACAACATATTCAGATTTGGTTTCCACAAAACAGAAAAATCCAAAGTTAAGTATACTGGCGATAAAGAATGGAGAAACATTACAGAAACTTGAACTATACATCTAGAAAGAGGTGTCATAGTACACAAGAGATAAATGTCGTAACACAAAGCCTTTCTCCTTCAATGTGTCAATTAAGATCAAAAATGGAAATGAATATTGGTAGAAGTAAATTTGAAACAGATGTCAGGAGAAGCCTCTTTACTCAAAAGATTAGTAACTGTAATAATTTACTGAGCAAGAGAACAGATGCTATAACACTGGGCAAATGCAATTAGATTTTATAATTGGAGATATAAATGGATTTCATTTTTCTTTTCGCTGGTTTGTCTTCTTTTGAGTCAATTAACTGTTAACATTTCATCTTCAGTAAAACATATTGGATGGACCTCCGTCAGGAAGATACCAATAAAAACATCCTTATGCTTTTGAACTCATATTCAGATTCAACAAGTCATTTCATTTCTAAATTTAAAAATAGAAATTTCCATACATGGGAAAAATAGTCAAATTCATACCTTCTATTGATGCAGCGTCCACCATGATCCGTTGCATCAGGACGGGTTCAGACCCAAAGTCAAAAACTACAGTTTGGCGAAAAGTTCCAAAGATTTCTGTGCTGAATTGTACACTAACTCTATATATACAATGGTCCATTCCATTCTGAGCCATCTTTCCTCCCCCTAGCCACTCTTGACAGTTCTCTGGTACATCTTGTACCACCTGGGTGTTGAGGTCACCAACAGAAACGGTCATAATGGAAAAATGAGGGCGATGAGCATCGTAGAGCAAGGCTATCCGATACAGCAAACGTGCAGGCTGAGGAAAGGGAAAAAAGCATTAATTTACCCAATATTAACTCCAAAAATAGCATCCTATCTATTTTCAACTGCATTTATCACATCTCTTTTTTTCATCTTCCTTGCGAAATTTTATTCATCCTACATTTACACTTCCCTATACATATTACGCGCTGCTTCCATGCTTGTAAAAGAGCTCTATCCTGTTTTAACACCACTGATGGCTCATATTTTATCAACCCTAATTGGACTTAACACTTCAAATTCTGGATCACTAAATACAGGAAATTACTGCAGGAAATATTCCCAATCCAGTCAACCTTAGCTGCTTTACTGAATTTTCCCTCGCATGCCAAAAAAAATCACATCAGGAAATGGTAATATCTACTTGAGTATTCAGGTCCATTCTGAAAAACCAGCAGCTCCTGTCAGCCTACAAACGGGATTTTGATAATACCCAATGAAAACTAAAAACTGCTGATGAAGGAAATCTGAAAATAAAACCGAGTGCTGGAATGTCCAAACAGTTCAGGTTGCATCTGTGGAATGAGAAACAGAGTGAATGTTTCAGGTCAAAAAATCATTTATCAGAACAGGGGAAAAGAAAACAAGTTAGTTTTAAGTTGCAGAAAATTGAGTAGAAGATGGATAGGACAAAGGGAATATCTCTGATAGGGTGCGTCTAGAGTTGCCATGGGCATAGGCTGTACATAGTTTAATGGGAGCAGTTGGATGGTGTGAGAGGGCGTCAGAGAAAATGAACAAAAGCTATGAATTGAGAGCAGTTGGAAAGTGAGAACACAAAGGAACAAAAGCTGCAAAATGCAGGGTTTTGGACATGCCCAGCAGAATGAGCCAATATCGCAGATGGATGACTTACAGCAAAAATAGCTGGACCTGATACAGACAAAGTAAGTAAGTTACTTGAAACTGGAGAATTCAATAAAGATATGACATCGGCAGAAAAGATCTAAACGTAGGAACTCCGCAATCAGTCACCCAATCTACGTCTGGTTTCTCCAGTGTAGAGGACACTGGATCGTGAACAGCAAAAGCAGTACACTAGATTGTTACTCTTGAATCACTGCAACACTTGAAAGGGCTGTTTCTGTTCCTGAATAGGGAAACGGAAGAGATAAAAGGACAGATGCTGCATCTACAATGGTTGCACAAAAAAGTGCCCAAGGGGAGTGATTGGTAGAAACAGAAAAGCAGACCTTGGATCACCAAGTATTTGTCACTTTAGAATGATGAACAGGGATTGATGAGAAAGATCTGTTCCGTGATGGAATTTCCTTGAACGAGTGGAGAATCAGTTGAAAGCAGAGGTTAACGGGGCAGAAAGTGAAGACCACGGAACTGTATCTTTGCTCTGCCCAGGAAGAGAGGGGGTGAGACCAAAGATGTGGAAAATAAATGAGCAGCAGTCATAGGCTCTATCAATTACAGCTGAAGAAAAGCCACAGTTCAGGAAAAAGGAAGGTATCCCCAACAAATCTTCCAAACACTCCACTTCTTACAGTACTTCTCAAAAATCCTGACCTGCTGAGTGTTTCTAGCATTTTGTTTTCATTGTGATAACACCAGCTTTGTGGCATTCATAGTGCATAAGAGTGCCTTGTAACACCTGTTTTGTGCAAGAAAGAATGCCAAGACTAATAGTTCCACATCGCCAAGTGTCTAACCATCAAAACTTCTGAGTATTAATAGGCAAAAACTTAAAACTATGGGTACTAAAGCAAATCAGAGGTCAAGAAATCTGTGACAAACAGTTCAGGTGACTCTTAAAGTATAAATATCTACCAGCAACCTTTATACTTGGGATGCAGAATCAGATGGAAGAAAGCATGTTCACTTCCTTCTCACTCTGCCACCAAGCTCAATAACCACCACCTCCATCAGTGGCACAACATGGCTGCAGCATATACAATCTGAAGGATGCACTGCAACTGCCCAATACTGTTACCTCAATGACACTTTCCTGCAATCTCTGCCAAGTGCAACATTGCTGTGGAAGTTTCACGTTACTCTAACTTGAAAATATATTATTCTTTCACCTTCATATATCTCCTGAAATTTTCTATCTAATACAAACCCGGAAACATATCACAAGGACCAATGTACTTGAAGGGGATTGAGCACCACCATCTTCTCTGAGCAACCAAGCACAGACAACAATTAAGTCAGCTCAAATGATAAGAATATATCTTTTTAAAAAACCAGGATGGCAATCTGGGACAAATTTGAAGCTGCTCAAAAAAATCTTCAACTAAAATAGAAACCCATGATACCACATGTTGAATGTACACTCATTAAAATGAAGTCATAAAACCCAAGTTTTAATTCCAATTTATTAAATTATAGAAACTCAGACTTTCAGCTCAATTTGTTAACAGTCAGGACTACTTTTAGGCAAACTGTTACCTTAGAATCCCTCATGAACCACAAACAACCCATGTAATCACAATCCTTATCACATTCAGAATGTGCCAGCAATTAACAATTACTCTTTCAAACACCAAGCAAAAATATAGTAGATTATGCATTACTTTCTGACAATACCATCTATGTTAATTTCAATTATATTTATTATTTTAAGATTGCTGCAATTTTGAAATATTTATAACTTTTTGCTGAAGAGAGCTGCACATTTCCTTGGCTATTCCGGAAACCATATCATGCAATTTGTCTGGACTTTTAAGCAGCTATGGTTATGGAAATTAGATTTTCACAGAGGATGGAAGTGACAATGAGTACGTAGATGTCTGGTCAATATTTACAGAAATGACCATTGTAGTGAGCACTGCTGATATCCAGGATGCAGTTCCATTTTTATGTAAAGATTTAGATCAGCAGCCAACATAATCAAAGACCCAACCCACCCCGGACACTCTCTCTTCTTCCCCCTTGCACTGGGCTGAAAATACAAAAGCTTTCTATCCCACTGTTATAAGACTCTTGAACAGACCTCTCATATGCTGTAAGATGAACTCTTGATCTCTCAATCTATCTCATTATGGCCTTGTACCTTGTTGTCTGCCTGCACTGCAGTTTCTCTGTAACTGTAACACTTTATTCTGCATTCTATTATTGTTTTCCCTTGTACTACCTCAATGCACCGCTCTAATGTGATGAAATGATCTGTATGGATGGCACGCAAAACAAAGTTTTTCATTGTACCTCATTATATGTGACAATAATAAACCAATTTACCAATTCTCAATGGAATTGGTCAGATTATCACCAAAAGGCATAAAAAGCATTGAATACTGGAGGGAAAAAAAAGAGCAAAGTATATAGCGTTGGCATAAGGAACGTATTAAGGGAGCCAAGATAAAGATCAGACACTAAGCTTTCTATGTCAAGGCAATGAGAAGTAAAAAAAATTCAAACAGGAGGTATGGGAATCAGAACAAGCTACAGAAGTCATCTCACATTTTACTTGGAATGCTGTAAACACAAATGAATAATAGAGAATTTAGCTGGGTAGACAGACAAGATGATTTCAGAGAAGCATAATCTTAATGTCAGAAACTGAAGGAATAGTTCCCTTGTGTCAGCTTCACCATTCAACAAGGTCTTGGTTGACCCAAAGTCACAGGGTCATACTGCCCACCAAGTCAACAGCAATCACCCATGATACTAATCCCATTTTTTTTAAATTCTCCCATATTTCCATTAACTCCACCTATATTCTACCACTCACCTACATTCTAGGGAAAAATTAACCTATCAACCCTATCATAAGGATGTGGGAGAAAACCAGAGCACCCAGAGGAAACCCACACAGTCACAGGGAGAAGGTGCAGACTCCATATAGATGGCACTGGAGGTCAGAACTGAACCCAGATCACAACAGCTATGAGGCAGTGACTCTGCTAGCTGTGTCACTGTGCCGCCCAGCTCCAGAGAAGTCTACAGAAATGATTGTGCAAACTGTACAAAGTATTAAATGGAATAGATAAGGTAGTCAGGGAAAAGACCGGAAAAGAAGGGCTTACATTTGGACCAAAAAGTAAATTTATAAACAGACTACAGTATTTTATTCATAGATTCAGGATAAGCTAAAGAATGTACTGATATAAGAGACTTGGGGAGATCACAAGGTTGAGTAAAATGATGCAAAAGAATTGCACTGGATAAATGGGCTTCATATGTGTTTAGTCATTTCTTACGAGTTGTACAGCTTTTTGCCATATAGTGTAGTCATGAATTAAAACTCACCATTCACATAGAAATGACAGCTGCAACTTTTATGAATTTATGAAACAATGAAACAATGACAAAACGTGAAGTAGAAACATTCCAAAGCTATAGGTTTGCTGATTTGCAAGGTCTCCTTGCTTGAAGAAGGATAAATTGGCTTTGGAGGCAGTGCAGAGGAGGTTCACTAGGTTGATTCTGGAGATGAGGGAGTTAGGGTATGAGGAGATATTGAGTCGCCTGGGATTATACTCACTGGAATTCAGAAGGATGAGAGGGGATCTTATAGAAACATATAAAATTATGAAAGGGATAAGAGGCAGGAAGGTTGTTTCCACTAGTAGGTGAGAGTAGAACTAGGGGACATAGCCTCAAGATTCGGGGGAATAGATTTAGGATGGAGATGAGGAGAAACTGCTTTTCCCAGAGAGCAGTGAATCTGTGGAATTCTCTGCCCAGGGAAACAGTAGAGGCTACCTCATTAAAAATATTTAAGACACAGTTAGGTAGATTTTTGCATGGTAGGGGAATTAAGGGTTATGGGGAAAAGGCAGGAAGGTGGATCTGAGTACACAGACAGATCAACCATGATCTTATTGAATGGCGGAACAGGCTCAATGTGTCAGATGGCCTGCTCCTGCTCCTATTTCTTATGTTAAGACAAAGATGTCCATTTCACCCATATGTTAACACACCAGTCTTCAAACGTCTGATTAACAGTGGAGTATCATTCAGAGACATTCATCCTTTCATCTATGGTTACCTTAGTCTGACCAAATTAAATTGTATATTTTGTGCCATACATGTCTTTTCTAGAAATCTTATGTAAATAATTAACTGCCATGGTATACATTAATTGCAAGAAATGGCAGTGGATAGATGAGTGGAAGCCAAGGGAGGGGAGGAAGGAGGAGTAAAGGGTGTGGTAACGACTAACCTTCTTTAACATTACTATGAAAGAGGAATATGGTGAAAAGTACAACTCTGCTGAAGCTCCTCAACCCAATACAGAAACTCCTGTTGAGAATGAATTGGTGGCTAAGATGACCAAAGTTGCATTTGTCTGTTTGATACATTAATAGCTTCAAAGTACTACTTTAAGTACTTACTTTACAATGAAGTATGAAGGTCCATAGTTGACTGGATTTCTTGGTTGTCACAGTTATTGATAATCCTGGGCTATGTTCCACAGCTACTCCATCCACGGATTCACTGAGCTTTGGAAGTAGAATACAAACCCACTTAGCAAATCTGTGCTTCCAAAGGAAGCAAATCAAAAATAAACTACAGTAATATTCACCAATCCAACCCATGAGTTTTTATTCTGCACATGGTGAACATATTTCAATTTTCACAAAGTGCAGCTGTCTATGTTCAGTTACCTATTCACAAGTCTTCTTTTATAAAGTTTATTTTGTTGCAAATTTTGCCACTTCTCCTGAACTCTTGGTTGGGTTAAATGAACTGCATTCACCCTCCAGAGCCTCAATGAAGTTGGAATAAACACAGCATGCATCAGCAGTCGTGAGATTGTGGTAAATGCAAGAACCAAGCCTGTCCAGTCCAATGTTTATCTCTTAAGCAAAACCACCAAAGCAGATTAATTGGTCCTTCATCTCTGAGGTTTGGCAGACTTGGCTGAGCACAAAATGGCTGTAACTTTCCCACCAACAGTCACAACACTTTTTAAAATGTACAGAATTAGCAGCAAAATGTGTGGACACCAGGGGATGTGAAAGGCTAGTGATGAATGCAGGATTTATTTCCTCTCTTACTTGAAATCTACCATACAGATTTACACACCACTTTTTCTGGAGATAACGAGTTCATCCATTTTTCAATTAATGTTTCCATATAATTCCCAATAGATTGTTTATTTTCTTTTTGTTGCTTTAAACGCATTAGCCGTGAAGAGTAGCGTTTCTGCCATTCAGCCAACTCCTCTTGAGAGTGTGCAGATGTACATTGTGCACCATATCTACATATTTTTTGTTCTACAAACCTGAAACAAAACAAAATACATTAGTTGAATTCATGTCAGGCAGCAAAAAATCTCCCATTCTATGATTTATTCGGTTTACATCACTTGCAAATTTTCCTGGCTTCACAATCACCAAAGATCTGGCACACGTTTCAGCAAATTGTGCTTCTCTTATCCTTCAAATGAAGAACTTCATATAAAAAAAAGTATACATTTATTCTACTTTCCTCAAAAATCCTATAGATTTCATTGATTGATGCCACATTCTGATATTAAAACCTACTTGAGCCAACCTTTCCCCCTTTTGTCATCAAAATCAAGAACCATCTCTCTCTCCAAACATTAGTTCTGTGCCTCCAGCCTAAACTTTATCCACCCCAGAGACTGCCACATCATGACACCTCGCTGTACTGCCCATCTCCCAGCTCACATTTTATCTTAACGGCCCCGAAAGCCCATCAAATATTTTGCACCTTTACAGCAATGCCTCTTACCACAAGATACCTGGACCATTTTGCATTCAACACTGAGATTTAGCTGCTCATGTCCTCCAAATGAACTCAATACATAGAAAGTGCTGTAGCCCATGCTCTCACGAAGAAAGGGAAACATAACTGGCAACTACTAACATGAAGATGAGAGATTGATAAGAGAATGAATGCATGCACCAATACAACAAGGCTATCAAAAATTAGTCACATCACTCAGTTCTTAAGCAGCAGAATGGTAATTTCAGGAAAGCATTAAGTAGTAATTTTAATGTAACAGTTATCTAAACAATTTACCTTTTGCAAAGTGTGTATTCTTCACTACAGGTGACACCCCGAGGTGGAGGGCGGAATTGCCATCCATCTTCAGAATCTGCAGTGATCATTTAAATACATTTAAAGCATCTAGATTATTCTTCTGTAAAGTAGTCCATTTGATTACTGTGTGTTTTTTTATATTAAAATACTATCACACTGCAGCAACATATATGATCTGGTTAATATTAGATTAAGAATCAAATGACTGAAGATCATTCAAGCTCAAAAGCCTGATCTCAACAAGCCAGAGTCAATTTACTCAGCCATAGCCAATTTCTAAAGCAGTTAGCTCAATGAAATGCAGCAAATAACCAGAGACAAAACCTTAATAACAAAAAAACTTTACCCAGACTTCCCAATGGTGCAATGAAATACAATTATTAATTTAAGTTATTCACAACTACAACTTATATTTCTCCCCCCACAGATAACATTAGGGTCACAACAGGACAAAAGTCAAATTATTCTATTATCTACCTTTTCTTTTTGAGTCATACAGCATGGAAAAAGGCCCTTTGGCCGAACTGGTCCATGCTGACCAAGATTCCCATCTAAGCTAGTCTTGTTTGCCCATGTTTGGCCCATATCCATCTATTCCATTCCTATCCATGTATCTGTCCAAGTACCTGTTAAATATTGTTAGTGTACCTGCCTCAACCACTTCCTCTAGCAGTTCATTCCATATACTGACCACTCTCTGGGTAAAAAAGTTGCCCCTCATATTCCTATTAAATCTCTTTTCATATTGATAATTGTCCAACCTGAGTTTTTAAATCTATACCCTTGAATCTCACATCTTGTGTTAAAGCATTAATCCTTGCAACTGAATAGTTCCAATGGTAAAGCGCCTTTGGAGCCACCGTGCAAGTGAAAGTTAAGCCAGTGATTTTTAGAAAACCAATTGACCATGGTAAACATTACAGGAGAACTTGAAGCTGTGCCCTTCAGCCATCCACTAAGGTGGTACTTCCTGGAGCAATAGTATTCAGGAGCAAGATTCCTGCTGTCATATCCTAACTCTGAAATTCTAGAATAGAACTGGCAACATCTGGCCTACAGGGCTTGGAGTGACAGTTGGAAGGGCTTTCATTCACTTTAGTCATTCTCAAACTCCCTTCAGTGTTTTTAATGCAAATTCAAATACTAACATTTGAGTATTTGATAAATGACTCATCATCTAGTTCAAAAACTGTTACAGTACTCTCACCCATTGCAATTCATTGATAGTGAAGCATTTTGCAACAACTGGAGGGCATGTGCTCAACAACACGCTGTCTTTGTCAAGTGTTTTAACTACGCTGGAGAGGGACAAGTTTTTAATTCATGGAACAGACCTATATGTCAATTACCTTCCTCTGTATCTTCTAAATATGCTGACATCAGTTTATTGCTAGTGACCTGCAACATAAATGGAAAAAACAGATGAGACAAGAAGCAATACTTTCCTTGGTTTCATTATCATTTTCAAAGGATGGCACACAAAGCAAGCTACTTTTCTGACATTGGGGAGTGCCAGTTCTACCAAAGTGGCATATCACAACATACAGTACATCATATTTATTCTCAAATTAGTTATAAGATTACACCAAAGCTCAACAACTATATCACAACAGACCCACCCATTCATAATAAATCATTCATTACACAAAGTCTATCCTAATCATAATAACTCAAGGAATACATTAAGAAACTTGCAGAACAGACATTGCAAATAGTAAATGAACTCAATATCATCAAATGAGAGGCAGTACACTTTGCTAGGAATAAGAAAATGCTCTTTGAAAAATTAAGACCAGAGGCACCAGAAGTATAAATCACAAAAAGTGTACGTTAATAAGGCAATAAAATCAAAGCAGCTGCTGGGATTCATTTTCAGATTGACAGTACTGACAAACAGAAGTCATGTTAAACCTTGGTTAGGTCACATTTGCAGTACTAAGAACAATTCCAGTTTTCATACCATGAAAATGACCAAAAAGAACATGAAGAAGTGCCAAAAAAGATTTACTAGGATGATAATAAAAATGAGAGGCTATACCATCAAGAACTTTTGAATAGGCTGGAGCACCTTTCCCTAAGAAAAATGAAGAGATAACCTGATAGAGGGCCTTAATGTCCTGAATGGGTTTGACCATGAAGAAAATATTGTGGGTAAAGCAGAACTAGGAACTATAAAAATAAATCACTAATAAATCCAATGGAGAAAGTTATTTTCCAGAATCTGGGACAAGCACACAAGGAAGTTAAGATAACTAGAGTAAATATATTTAATGGGTAGCTTGATCAGTGTAAAAAGGAGAAAGGAATTAGGTTTAGTTAACGGAATTAGAAAAAGGGATGGAAGGAGTTTCAAATGGAGCATAAACACCAGCTATTTTAGCTGTTGGGTCGAATGACCAGTTTCTCAGTTATGTAAATTTAACTCTCTCCTCAGAAGGCCCCAAAAATGGACACTGGATGAAACTATAATAAAACACACAGATCAATATATTCCAGTACCATTAGTTCTGACAGCAAGATAGATATCAATATCACAGAAGGCAGGGAAAACAGCCAACTATGATCCCTGCTCTCAGTTGCTGTCCCACTTGCCAGAAAGAAATCTTAAAGAAAGCAGAAGCTGACAAAATATCAAAACTTTCTGTAAGATGAAACCTGGAATTTGAAACATTGAATAAACAGAAATGCTACCATTAGCTTTTTGCTTTTACGTGTTCGACACCGTTTCAATAAATTGAAACAACTAAACTGAAGATTTAAAAGTGGAGTTCATCAGCCAAGAGTCTGCAGATGCTGTCACCAGATATTTTTTAAGCTGGTATCGAGAGACTTTTGTGGTTAAGGGACATGGGGATCAGAAATGAGGTTGAGGATCAGTCTTTATTTAATGATAGAGCTTCATGTGTCGAATGGCCAACTCCTGTTATTTCTTGCATTGTTTCTAGTACTTTTCCATCACTTGGGATTTTTTTTTCCATGAAACAAATGAAAGGGAAGAGAATGGGCCCCAAGGTTGGAAGTATCTTGGGTAAAAGGGAATACTAAAGACTGATAAATAATTAAACAGAGTGACAGAGAAATGTGGAATTGGAACATCAGAGCAGAGGGAATGTAGGGAGCAAATAATCTTCATACAAGCACACAGAAACAAGGATCATATTTAATGAGTTACAGGAGTATGATATGGTTGCCAGCACTGTTCCAGGGCTTCATGATGGTCAGGACTGGAAATTAAATATACCTGTTTATGAGGTTGACAAAAAAATGGTGGGGGTGGGGGGGAGGGTGGGGAGGGAGGAGCAACCTTAGTGATCAAGGATTAGTTCACAAAATTGACGAAAGAGGGTATAAAAGAGGTGAGCAGGCAGTGAAGACATCTTAGGTGGAATTAAACAAGAGAAAAGGATTCAAAGTGATTGCATAGTAGTAATCAAGTGGCAGAACATAAAAATATACAAGTTGGATAAACATGTTGTCAAGGAAAGGTGGTTTTAGTGCAAGATTTTAACTTTCATGCTGATTAGGTCTAAGGTTATGAAATGTGTACAGAAAAATAAACTGTAACAATATGCCCCCAGAACTGACTGGAGGACAGCCCATGATAGATTTTGAAAAGAGCCATGATCTGTATTTAGTTGATCACTGAACAGTACGTGAAGTAGAGAAACATGGAACAATTACTGCCATTCTGGCCTGTGAAAGGATGTCTTCCATCATGATAAACAGACTAAATCTGTGACTGAGTAAAACCACAGCAGTGCAGTGGAAGCTGTTAAAAGACTGATATTCCTAAGGGGGCAAAAGCCCACACTTCCACAAAAAAGTAGCCAGGAATGACTATATTCAACTAAAACGGGGCAAGACCTGACATGGATCCTTACAAAAGGAACAGAAACAGGGGACAAACTGGAGCCCAATGGGATACTAGAAGAGCTGTTAAATTACAGAAATAACAACCAAAGGCTGGTAAATGAGAAAAATGTGTTGAAATTCCCCAAGAGCCAGAGGAATTTACATTCAACTAATTAACCAAACTGTCAAGATAATCTCAATAATGGTAACCATAATCATGTAAACCCATCAGATTCACTGACATGAAGGAAAGCTACCACCCTTACTTGGTCCGCCCTATATTCAGTGTGGGCGGGACAGTGGCACTGAAAGTCTCACAGCTGCAGAACCCAGATTCCATTCTTTCCTCTGGTGCTGACTGCAAGGAGGTGGATGTTCTTCCTGTGACTGCACGGGTTTTCCCCAGTGCTCCAGTTTCTTCCCACTTCCCAACTGCATGCAGGTTAGTAGTGAACTGACTCCTGTAATTTTCATCAGTGTAGGTGAGAAGTGGAAGAATTTGGAGGGAGGGAGCAGGGGGATTCTCGTTAATGGGCATGAGAAATAATAGATCGCAGGGAATAAATGTGGCAATGGGATTGCTCTGGAAGTCAGCGTGGACACCTTGAGCCAAACAGCTGCCTTCGATATCATAAGGAAATTTGAGAAACAGGACAGAGGGGAAATAAAGATTTTGATGGAAGGTCATTAATCTTCTCTCCACACAGACGCAGCTTGGCGAGTGTTTCCAACATTTCCTGTTTCTATATTGGATTTACAGAACATGCATTATTTTGCTTTTGTATCAATCACATGATAATGATAAAAAGTGATGCCAAGGAGACGCCAGGCTTGACTGCATGCATTAAAGTATGTGAGGGCGCCTTTGGGAATGTTAAATTGATGGAGGTGGGAGAAGTTAAACACTGACTAATCCACTGCTTGTAAAAATACATTTCTCAAAAACTGTTGTTGAACCTGTAGTGTCCTCAGTGATGAGTAACGGATCTTCAATGATTCTACAAAGAGAATTCCAGGGGTGTGCAATACAGATCACTGCCAGTCGAAAAATCACAGATTAGTACGAACTAGTCCAAGACTTATGGATGGGTCATTTCTATAACCACGCCACCCAACAGCCATGTATGAAGGGTGTCACAGAATGAGTCATGGACCCTTTGTTAACTCTTAGCAGATTACTCACCTCCATTTCTGCAAGTAGTACTTTGAGCCTGGTTACATCTTTTGTTATCAAACCATTCTAGAGAAAATATTGAAGAGAATGCAACAATTTAGCATTAAATGTTCAAAAATGTGATTTTTACCAAGGACATATCCAAATTTTGACTATTTACTCAGTGGCTGTGCCCTCAGCAGCACCATACTGTCACTTTTCCCATGTAATGTCTTCCACAATCACAAGCTATACCATGTATCCTGCTTTTGCTGGGCTCTATTAAAAACTGTGGGAATAAAAAACTGCAAGATACAATGAAAAGCCCATCAGAACAAAATGCTGTACAAATAGCTACGCTCCTTTTTAATTTGGCACATTCTGACATTCATGTACTTGTTGTTAAAAATTGAACTGTTTTCCTTTTTTTTTGAAGAGTTCCATAAAAGGTCCTGAATTATATATTGAGGGACTTGTTGACCCAGCCAAAAATAGCACATTTGTGGCTTCATGGTTCATATTTTATTCATTATACAGTATGTGATCAGGTCGACCTATTGTTTAAATGTTATATCCCATTGGGACGTTTGAACTTCATGACACTCCAGGCACTTGGACATGCTTTATGCTGTTAACATATGCCACAATACGTGGTCAAACTCATGAAATGCAGCAAGTAATCACAATGTAAAATAATTTGATTACATAGCACTAAGCATTATCCTCTTGCACCCAAAAGCAGAGCAGCAAGTCACCAGTTGAAATGCATTGAACAAGTAGTCCACTCACTACAACTTTAACAGGATGTCTAGTGACACGTTATACAAGTCTATGTCTAGTAACAACAGTATCCTTTAATCAGGTTGTTTGACAATGGGCTAATTCTTATTGGCAGGGTGCTTATACCTGGTGGAACAAGAGGAAATAACTGCCAAATAGTTCGACAAATGTGCCTGTACAATGATAGTAATGCGACCTGTAGTCATTCCAGCTTATCAGTAGAAACACCACAAGCCACACATGAACCATGCAATGGAAATCTTACAGGCTGCAAAATTCCAATTACAAATAGTAAAACTAATGAAATGTATTTTTTGAAGGTGATAAGATGCAGTGGCTGCTGGAATGTCTTTATGACTACTCTAATAGAAAAGTGGCAAATTATGGCAACAGTGGGATGAAATGGGATGGGAGAGGCTTGTGCTGAACATAAACTCTGGCGTGGACCAGGCCAAACAACTTCTTTCTACAGTATCATTCCAATTCTGGTCAGTATATACTGGTAGCTCATTCTCAGCTAATACTTACAGCTCATGGGAATCTCATACTGTGATTTTCCACAGTTAACTGTCACCGGTAAACTCAAGGGGGCATTCAAAGAATCGATACCCAAGTGGTAGTGAGAATAAGCATTTCATTCCCACAAAATAGCCAAATAAGAGAGATTGCAAGAGAAAGCTATGCTGATAGAGTGAGATGGAGAGTGGCAGGAAGTTTAAGAGAATCACGAACACCAGCATGCATATGTTGAACCAACTGGCCCACTTCTGTACTGAAAACTCTGCACGTTTAATTATGGTCAGGCAATGATTGAGAAAGGGAAAGTATGTATTAATATTAAAGTTGAAATATTCTTTTTCCTCAACTTACCTGTTCACACTGTAAAAACCGGCAACCTAACTGATTATTTTGTATGAGATGATACATATGAGATGTTGCATGGAA
Organism: Pristis pectinata; assembly: GCF_009764475.1. Taxonomy (NCBI): domain Eukaryota; kingdom Metazoa; phylum Chordata; class Chondrichthyes; order Rhinopristiformes; family Pristidae; genus Pristis; species Pristis pectinata. The sequence goes on from NC_067422.1 coordinate 5,257,541, forward strand.
CAGAATGTTGCTCAGCGATAACCACTTTAGCTATACACTTTCCCTCAAATTAATTAAATCTCACAACAAAATGAATTCTGCACAGAAATCCTAACCAATTCTGCTTTTGTGTTACTTCCAGATACAAAGTATTTTCATTGATCATAAATAAGTACAACCAGGGGTAGCAACAATGGGATGTGTTCTTGTTAAGGACTCTCAGCATCCGGGACATGCCCTCTTCACATTACTACCATCAGGGAGGTGGTACAGGAGCCTGAAGACCCACACTCAATGCTTCAGGAACAGCTTCTTCCTCTCTGCCATCAGATTTCTGAATGGTCCACGAACCCATGAACACTACCCCATTACTCCTCTTTTGCATTATTTATTTATTTATTTACAATTTGTCGTAATTTTTACGTCTTTATGTCTTGCAGTGGACTGCTGCCGCAAAACAACAAATGTCATGACATATGTCAGCGATAATAAACCTGATTCTGATATGATTCAGATTTTAGCAGTTACATACAAAAATGTATTTTTCTAGAACCTTTCCTGAAAACTAGACTGATTCATTAAATTCATTACATCAGTGGAAGCAGTACATGTGCAAGCAATCTGTTTAAATCTTATTTTTCCCTTAATAAACATTAGCCTGATCTGATTCAATTAGCTAACAGTTCCAATGGCTGGGATAGTTTTCTTACAGGTGGTTTCCAGTAGTTGGCTAAATCACACTAACATGCAGGTATGCACCCTTTTCCTGGAAGCCACTCTCCTGGTTTGGTAGGATAATGGACAAATAAGCCTCCATAAAGGGGCTGAACACAACTTCATATTTCACTAGTTTCAGGTGAACTACAAATACGAGTTGAAATATGTCCCATTACCTAGCACTCTGCCACAATTGTAATGAATGACAACTTGTGCAGTTAATGGGAAAAAGTTGGTAGATTGTGTGCTACATGCAGGAGTCCTCCTCTTAAAATGGCAAAGTATATTTGAGACTGACTACATAGGGGTTGCAACTCTTTTGTCTCCAGGGCTACCGCAGACTATTACTGGATGAATGGACAACACTCGAAAACGTGAAGAGGAGTGCCTGCAGACCACAAAACCTCCACCACTCACTTAAACAGTATATGCCAGATTTGTCCATTATCTCTGCCATTTTTGTTGTGAACCTAACATCAGTATTGTACACAATGTATTCTCCCCACACTCCTGGACCAAGTTGAAAAGTTTTTGAAACCATTTAGAAAATTTGCAAATATGAAGTACAAGGTGAACGTAATGATTTAAATCACCCCAAACCACTCACACAAACTTCTCAGATGCAAGTGAAGGAAATTATAGCACAGTGCATGGTAAGAAAACAAAAAAATATTAAAACTGGGCACCTCATCATTTTACTACCACTTAGTTTGTACAATATCAATATAGTAAATTTCTGCTAAATTATGGAGGGGGAAATAAAAATCATAATACATAACCTACCAAAGATTCCCCCATCAAGGATTTTGATAAAATGCTGGACACTGCTTGTAACTTGCCCTCCACGTACATGCAGCGAAACACTGCTTGTAGTGTGCCGTCTCCCTTGGACAGTCCCTCTGCCAACACTGTAGACACAGAAATATAAACCTTTCTTTACTTCACAGACTTTATTCCCAAAAGTCTGTCAACAGAAATTATTAACTAAGAACCCAGGAGATCAGTTATTATGTCAACTCTTTCCTAATGCCCTTCATAGTGGTCAGGTCTGCTGATCAGCAAAGATATGCAGGGATATTAGAACAAAAAAGCTGAAAAATCATCAGCACATGACTTGGATGAAGTGTGAAAAAGGAAATCGGGTACAAGGTAACGTAAGTGGAGTAGAACAGCAACAGAGCTTGCCACGCTGCTTTCTGCATAAGGCAGCCATTCCCTCTAGAGTAAAGTGCACTGTTCTGGCCATGAAAATCATACAAAATAGGTCATCAGTCAAGAGATGTCACTGACAAGGAACAATAATGATTTTGGTTATTACAGTGTTTTTTTAAGATTAACTGCTTTCAAGTTATTATGAAATATGGATTCAAAGATGGGTAAGTCAAGATGAGGTACAAATCAACAATGATATAATTGAATGGCTGAAGTGTAGTGACACTACATGGCCAACTGGTATTCCTACTTTGGGTTTATTTGCTTCAAAATAATAAGACTTCAGAATGATGGACTGAAAATATCCAAGATCATGAAGGGAGTTAAGAAAAATTGAATCGATCAAGATGGTTTGGTCAATAAAAAGAAGCTCACGGCAACAGAAAATAAATTGGTTTCACCTCAAGGCTACTGAAGTTGCAGAATCAATACTAAGAAAAGCATTAAAATAGCTAACAAAAATACAATGAGGAAAATGGAATGAGTTTCAAGAGAGAAAAGAAACTGAAGTATACTGTGATGAGACAAGCATTGTGACTGACATGCAAAATGGTGATATTTCAGCCAACTGCTCTTTACAGTTCCTAAAATTCAATGAAAGCATTAAAACTACATCTTAGATGACATAACAAAAGTTGTGAATCTTGTAAATTACACTGTCTGCTGCACAAAGGGAAAATGAGAAACCGCATAATAATATTAATTATTGGAAGGACTTTACTTGCTCGTAACTAGGTTGCTGTGTACGCCAGCAGAGAAGTACAGAATTCGCATTCCTGCTATCATAACATTGAAAGAAAATCTAATCTCTAATCTCATGTGGTGAGAGAATAGACTGCAGCTCCTCCAAAAGCTTGGAGAAGACTGCAGCCAGGGGTGGGTGACAGGAGTCAAAAGGTAAACATTAGAGATGTGGTGACTGTGGAGTGGGGGGGGGGCGGTGGGGTAGGGGAATGCAAGTGAGAGGGAACACAGGAAGGTGTTCAAAAAGGAATAGGGTAGAGCCCAAAAAAATTTGGAATGGAGTGCTATGAAAGAGAAACCTAGGGAGCACGAATGGAAAAAAAAATAGCAGGGCCTAAGAAAGAGGTGAAGCAGGAGGGCAAGAGAGAAAAAAAAAGGACAAGCAAGGTTATGATTCATGATTTGAGGATGATCAATTTCATGGGAAGTTACTTCTAATTCTCATCCTTGAACAATGGCCAATGGACAAAGTACCAATGGTCTCACAATCACAGCATTAAAAAAATGGGTAAAAAAACAATCCCTTTTCACCACAAAAAACAGCCTAATTTTAACAGCAGCCACAAAATGTCACACAAATTTCATTCTGCATTAACATTTAACAGGTTTAAATTCCAGACAATTGCACTTTTAGTTGTGGAGAATTAATTTGGCCAGAATTATTTAGTGCTAAAAAACTTTGAAGTTCAGCAAATACTGTGTATAAAATGGATATCCATTAGTGGTCACTGATATCTAATGGACAATTACTAGTTGACAGCTCAATGGTGCATAAGACATCCTTTAGCTCAACCAAAAATACAATTCTACATTATCATTATTTATGTGAAAAGAATGATTGCAGAACATACCAATTTTACAGTCTTCATCAGCCTGGTCATAGTTTTTCTGCAACAGAGAATGAGTAAAGTTATTTTTGACATTGCTGCTTGATACGCCACTTTAACCAATACCAATCACTTTTCACTAAATCTCAACGTCAGCAAATAACCTCCATAAGATATTCTTTAAATGACTTGGGGTAGCATTTCAAATATGATAATCATTCTCTATTGCAAAAAACAAACTGAAGGAACTCAGCAGGTCAAGTAGCATCCGTGGGGGGGGAAAGAAGACTGTCGACATTTCGAATCGAGAACCCGCCATCAGGACTTGATGCAGGATCTCAACCCAAAACATCAACAATTCCTCCCCCCCCCCCCCCCGAATAGATGTTGCTCAACCTGCTGAGTTCCTCCAGCAGTTTGCTTTTTGTTCCAGATTCCAGCATCTGCAGTCTCTTGTGTCTCCATCATTCTCTGCTGGTCTGATTTTAATATAATCTATTTCCTAATTTTTTTTAATGGACTCCACGTACTATTTCATTGAACTCCAGACAAAATATCCAGCAACTTAGTTTATAATGGTGGCAAAGCAGTTTGAGTTTACCACCTGGTGTAGGTCTTAAAATAGTTGAGAAAGCTGCTTTAAGTTTCTGTATAGCTCTATAAAAAGTCAGTTTGATTACTTGGCTTAAATGTAATTAAACGTGCTGAATATTTTTACTCAAAAGTACTTGAAATGCTGCCTCATGTTATAAGGGGCTGCATTTGTGATATTAGCTCCTGATACATTACTGTTAAGTTTTTCTTTGGCTTATAGTAACAACAATTAACATTTTAAGTCCAGGATATTCAGGAAATTGCTTTAATTATTTTGTTAATGTAAATAGGGGGCTCCAGAAATCATCCTTCCTAAATCCAGCAAGTTTACCACCATCTGCAAGACCTTTACTGTTGGAGCACTACGAAGCTTAAATCTCATACATTTACTGTGCCTTTCAGTAAATCAAAAATTAAGGTACTTGACTTCATAGCAGCCACAATTCGAGTTTTGGGTGATGAACTACAAATCTACTGTGCATGCTACATCCACAAATTTCCAGTCACTCCACTATCTCATGCAAGGACAGGGACTGCATAGGGCTTAACTGCACCCAGGTGTGCATAATAATGATCTGCACACAGAATTCTGATATGGCCCAGTGACAATTTTGTCATGCAAGCATGCTGAAGCACTGAACCAAATCAACATAGTTAGACATCGGTGATAGGTGGTTGGCAGACTTGCACCACAGCTTAACTTGTTATCCTCACAGGATGTCTGATTTACAAAATTAATTTAAAAATGAAACAATGAGCACTCGACGAGTTTGATCCATGCATATATGATGCAAATGTTCTCAAAGTCAAGGTTTAAACCTCTGGCTGGAGTGACATTTTAAGTGAAGGAAGATTAAAGAACTAAAGATAATTTACTAATCTGACATGCAGCTTACTTCAGGTGCCTTTCTGTCACATCAAAAAAATCACAGGAGGCCATTCAGCCAGTATAGTCCATCCCAGCTCAATATAAGAGCAATCAGCAACGCCCACCCCTCTCTCCTTCTCCCCACAGCCCTGAAATTTCTTTGCTTTTAGATGCTCATCCTGCTCCCTTTAGAACACTATAATTGAATCTGCCTCCACAGCTAGCCCTGACAATGCATTCCAGACGCTGATCACTCAGTCTAAAAATTGTTTCATTCTGAGTTATTGGGAGAGGTTGGACAGGCGAGAACTTTATTCCTTAGAGCAGAGGAGACTGAGAGGTGATCTTAGAAGTGTACAAAATCATGAGGGGCATAGATAGGGTGAATGTACTCAGTCTTTTTCCCAGGGTTGGGGAATCAAGAACAAGAGGGCATAGGTTTAAGGTGAGAGGGGAAAGATTTAATAGGATTTTTTTTTTTACACAAAGGCTGGTTATCTATGTGGAATGAGCTGCCAGAGGAAAGGCTGAAGCAGGTACAACAACAACTTTTAAAAGACAGTTGAACAGGTACATGGATTGGGAAGGTTTAGAAGGTTATAGACCAACTGCTGGCAAATGGGACTAGCTTGGATGGCACCTTTTCCCTGTGACCCCATGGGTTTCCCCTGGGTGTTCCAGTTTCCTTCCACATCCCAAAGATGTAATGGTTAGTGGGTTAACTGGCTACTGCAAATTGACCCACGTAAATAGAAGAATAAGAGTTGTGTTAATGAACATGTGAAAGAGAATAGGTTAGAAGGAAATAACCCTTGATGGGCTGGGTGGCCTTGTTCCACATCAAAAGGAAACAAAAATATGTCCACTTAATTTTAATTGCTGTCCAAAACTGAGAAACTAAAAACATCACAACACAAGCATCACATGCAAGCCTTCTAAAATCATAGCACAGAAGAGTGAGGTGCTGCCTTTTGTCTACAACATCTTTGAGACAGAAAGATTTCCAAACCAAGAAAGGCAAAGAGGAGGGCACAGCAAGATAGCACTCAGAGATGATTGGCCATGATCCTATTGAATGGCAGAGAAGGCTCGATGGTCTATTCCTGTCCTACCTTCTACATTTCTATGCTTTTAATATCTGCAGAGGTTCGTGCAAGCTTGAGATAGGTGGTTTGACTTTTTTCTCCAGTGCTTTATGCTTAGGGCAAGTCAATGTGCTGGAAAATAAACTTTGAACAAGGTAAAAAGTTACAAAATAAATAACATGGACAGTGGCATGGTGGACCAAGACGTGTCCCTAGACCGCAACATGTGTAATTTTGTGGGCTGTGTGCTTATCCAAAAGAATGCCTTCATCACAAATCTCCCAACACAGTTTTTAAGCTGGAGCATAAGCTTGAGATAATTGTACACAGACAGGGAAGGGTATCTGGACTTTTGTTCTTGAGCTCAAAGACATTTTCAGTGAGATACATGAGCAGAATGGGCTGATGCGACCAATGCTGCTTGGCATTAAGATAACCAAAGTAAGATGGAGAATGAAGAACTACTGAAGATAATAGATGCAGTGCACTTCTTAACTGTAAGTACAAGCATAATGATCGTCACTGAGATTCCATATGTTATAGAACATTACAGCACAGTACAGGCCCTTCAGCCAACGATGTTGTGCCGGCATTTTATCCTGCTCTAAGATCTATCTAACCCTTCCCTCCCACATAGCCATCCATTTTTCTATCATTCATGTGTCTAGCTAAGAGTCTCTTAAATGTCCTTAATGTATCTGCCCCCACAACCCCTGCAGGCAGTGTGTTCCACGCACCCACCACTCTCTGCGTAAAAAAAACTTACCTCTGATATCCCCCTTATACCTTCCTCCAATCACCTTAAAATTATGCACCCTCATGTTAGCCATTTTCACCCTGGGGAAAAGGTCTCTGACTGTCCACTCGATCTATGCCGCTTATCTTGTACACCTCTATCAAGTCACCTCTCATCCTCCTTTGCTCCAAAGAGAAAAAGCCCTAGCTCGCTCAACCTATCCTCATGACATGCTCTCCAATCTAGGCAACATCCTGGTAAATCTCCTCTGCACCCTCTCTGAAGCCTCCACATCCTTCTTATAATGAGGCGACCAGAACTGAACACAATACCCCAAGTGTGGTCTAACCAGAGTTTATAGAGCTGCAACATTACCTCACGGCTCTTGAACTCAATACCCTGACTAACAAAGGCCAACACACCATATGCCTTCTTAACAACCCTATCAACCTGCGCAGCAACCTTGAGGGATCTATGGACAGATCCACACTGCTAAGACTCCTGCCATTAACATTGTATTCAGCCAAATTCGATCTTTCAAAGTGCATCACTTCACACTTATCCAGGATGAACTCCATCTGCTGCTTCTCAGCCCAGCTCCGCACCCTATCAATACCCTGCTGTAACCTACAGCAACCTCCTACACTATCCACAACACCACCAACCTTCATGTCATCTGTAAACTTACTAACCCACCCTTTGACATCCTCATCCAAGTCATTTATAAAAATCACAAAAGGCAAGGGTCCCAGAACAGATCCCTGCAGAACACCACTGGTCACCGACCTCCAGGCAGAATATGCTTCATCTACAACCACCCTCTGTCTTCTATGGGTGAGCCAATTCTGAATCCACACAGCCAAGTTTCCCTGGATCCCATGCCTCCTTACTTTCTGAATGAGCCTTCCAATGAGGAACCCTATCAAACACCATGTACACCACATCCACTGCTCCACCTTCAATGTGCTTTGTCACATCCTCAAAGAATTCAATCAGGCTCGTGAAGCACAACCTGACCCCTCACAAAGCCATGCTGACTGTCCCTAATCAGCCTATGCTTCTCCAAATGCCCATAAATCCTTTCTCTAAGAATCTTTTCCAATAATTTACCCACCACTGAAATAGACCCCATGGCTTGTAATTCCCAGGGTTGTCCTTACTCCCTTTCTTGAACAAAGGAACATTTGCCACCCTCCAATCATCTGGCACTACTCCTGTCACCAGTGAGGACGCAAAGATCATTGCTAAAGGCACAGTAATCTCTTTCCTCGCTTCCCATAATAACCTTGGATATATCCCATCCAGCCCCTGTGACTTATCTATCCTAATGTTTTTCAAAAGTTCCAGCACACCCTCTTTCCTCATGTTGACATGCCCTAGCGATTCAGCCTGTTGTACGCCTTCCACACAAACGTCAAGGTCTCTCTCACTGGTGAATACTGAAGCAAAGTATTCATTAAGGACCTCCCTACCTCTTCTGACTTCAGGTACATTTCCTCTTTTATCCCTGATCGGTCCTACCCTCATCCTAGTCATCCTATTCTTCACAGCCATGTAGAACGCCTTGGGTTTTCCTTAATCCTATTCACCAAGGCCTTCTCATGCCCCCTTCTAGCTCTCCTAAGTCCATTCTTAAGCTCCCTCCTGGCTACCTTGTAACTCTCCAGAGCTCTGTCTGATCCTTGCTTTCTAAACCTTAGGTAAGCTCCTTTCCTCCTCTTGACAAGATATTCTACATCTCTTGTCAACCATGGTTCCTTCACTCTACTATTCTTACCCTGCCTCAATGGGACAAACCTATCCAGAACCCCCTAAACAACCTCCACATTCCCATTGTGCACTTCCCCAAGAAAATCTGTTCCCAATTTATGCTCCCAAGTTTCTGCCTAGTAGCATCATATGTTGTCTATCTGTGCCAGAGTGAGGAGCTAGTCTTTGTGATCCAGGTGTAAAACAACATTAGAAGAGTATGTGTTTGTAATGTAGCAGGGGCAGGAACTATATTACAGAGCAGGAGCTCAAGAAACATCACTAGATCATTATCCAACTACAGGCAAATTAGTGCAGAAAAAGCAGATAATGATGGTGAACACATGGCTGAAGATGGTGTGGGAAAGAAGAGCTTCATTTCACGGAGCGGTGCACTCAGTGGTGAAGGGTGAATTCAATCACTGAGATGACCTCAGACTTCCACCTGAACCGGAATGAAACCAGGCTCCAAGCAAAAGTGATAAATGTGGTGGTCACAGGCTTTAAACTACTAAATGCAGGTGGGCTCAAAGGAAAATCTTGGTGTTGATTAGTTCCAAAACAAACAAAAGGAAAATGAATGGACTAATAATCAGAAACTGTTTTAGGCAGTACAGGTAAATGGAAAACTAAAACATGCAAAGTTATTGTATCAGGAAGAAGCCATAAGTGTAAAAGCATGAGAGGAGGAAACATTAGGGGACAAAGGAAATAAGCACTTGTTATACAAACACACACAGTGCAAGGAACAAGTTGAATGAATTGCAGGCAATATTTCAACTTGGAAGGCATGACAAATACCATTATCAGCTCATGGCTGCAAGAATCCAGAAAATAATCTAAACAGGGAGGTCGGGTGCAAGTGGGGTGACAGAAGTCAGTGCAGTAGCTTTGTTAATTAATAGAGAAATCACTTCATGTGAGAGAATACAATGAGTGGTCCTCAGGCAGTGTAGACTATGGATAGCACCAAGAAACAAAAATAGATTGAAGACAGTAATGAGGAGAGTTGCATACTGTCACCTAGTATCATCTGTGACATGTTAGAATTTAAAAACATAAATTATAAATGCATGTGGCAGGGGGAACAGATTTAAGTGGAAATATTAAATTTCATTTTCTGGGATCCGAGTATCACTGGCAAAGTCAATGTTTATTGCCCAACCTTAACTACCCTACCCCTTCAGTGAGCTGCCTCCTTGAACCCTTCTGCTATGGGGTAGGGAGTTCCAGGATTTAGACCTAGCAATGGTGAAGTAGCAGTCATATGTTTCCCCTCGCTGCCTTTGTCCTTCTTGGTTGCACATGCTGCAGGCTTGGGATTTGTCAGGGTAGCCCAGGCAAGTAGCTGCAGGGCATTTTGTCAATAGTTCACACTGCACTAGTGGAAGAGGAAATGAATGTTCAGTGCGGTTGAATGGAGTGAAAATCAAGGGGTAGCTTTGTCCTCGAATGTGTTTGTTTCTTCCTGGATGGAGCATTGCGTAATCATCAGCTAAAATACATACTTGACTTTATGATTGAAGGAAGGTTGCTGATGAAGTAGGTGAAGATCACTGGACCTAGATACTGCCCTGAGGAACACCTCCTGCAGTGATCTCCTGGAGCTGGAAGGACTGACGACCACAGACATCCTCCGTTGTACAAGGTATGACTCCAACTATTTTCCCTTTAATGTCCATTGACTTCAGTTTCACCAACGCTCCTTGATTCTACACTCAACCAAATGCAGCCTTGATGTCAAGGTCAATCACTCTCACTTCACTTGTCCCTTTGGGCCAAGCTTGGACCAAGGTTACAATGGGGTCTGAAGCAGAAATTTCCTGGCAAACCCAAATTCAGATTATCCTGAGTAAGTGCTGCTTGATAACACTGTAAATGACACCTTCCACCACTTTGGTGATGACTGACAGTAGACTAATTGGATGTAAACAGCTAGACTGAATTTGTCCTGCTTCTTGTGAACAGGATGCACCTGAGCAATTTTCAATATTGATAGGTAGATACCAATGATGTAAGTGTACTGGAATAAGTTGTCTGCAACTGCAGCTCGTTCTGGAGCAAAGGTCTTCAATACAACATCTAGGTGGTGTCTGGTTCATCAAACTGAAGGCACATCATTGGCCTTGTTAGGAAATTAGCCAAGTGGCCAGAGAAAGCAACAATAACAGGGGTGGTACTCAAGTGGGCATGCTATGACTAGCAGTGTCCTTCATGAATCTGTAACATGACTGCGACAATTCAATTTTTAAACAATCTAGTTGATGGGATAGAAAGCTCAAAATTCATATTTGACAGTAATACAAAGATGGGCAGCAATGTGCACATGGAAACATCAAATACCAAGTTATACTAATAGATTGAACCAAACAACCAACTACAGCTAATGTGAGGGCATATATTTTGTACAAAAAAGGGACAGAACAGTGTATTTTCTAAATTGCTTAAGTTGTGAAGGCTCACTTGAGTATTGACATGCAAAGATCATTAAAGTGCACGGTCAGATACAAGAAAAAGTCATGGATGCTGATTTTTATACTTATAGGATCAAAAACATACAATAATACAAAATCGTGGTTAGCCTATAGCTGAAGTGCTGCATATTCTGGGCACCAAACCTTTAAAGGAAAAAATAGCCTTCAAGAGAAGAGTGTAGATTTTCCAGAATGAGACATGACTGGATTAAAGTTGTGAGGGGAGATTACACAAACTGAGGTGGTTTACCCTGGAATTTACACAGATAGGTAGTGAAGTTTTCAAGGTAGTAGGCAGAACAGAACTAAATAAAGACCTTTGCCTGCTAATTCCAGAGAATATGACTTCCATATTCTCAAAATTTAAACCAGCTCTTTCAGGAATAAATAAAAACAGAAAATGCAGGAAATATTCAGCATGTCAGAACAACTGTAGAAAGAGAAACAGTCAATTTTTCAGGTCAGTGGCCTGATAATGGGTCACAAGTGCTGCCTGACATCAGCACTTCCAATCTGTATCTCAGATTAAACTACCTGATAATTTTTAATAAATCTGAGATGAATGGATTCTTGTTAGCCAAAGGTATTAAGAAATATGGAATAATGGCAGGCATATGGCTTGATCAGGCAAATCAGTCATGATCTTGGCCAACAGTAGAATAAACTCAATAGACTTCATGCCCTGTTCCTGTTTTATGCCCTGAGGATTATAAATTCTGCATTCTGATAACCATGCATACTTGGGATGCTGCACATTGAGTCTAATTAAAATTAATATTGAATTTACTTTTCTAATGCCATCATAAATACTATTTCTGCTTTTATACTTTCTCCACTTGAACATCTACTTGCTGAACTAATACATTCAAAAGACATTTTGATTTGCACTGTAAAAATTAGTAAAGGTATCCGCACTATCCAACTGTTACTTAACTGAATATAGAAGATTACTTCATCCCATTCAACTATATGATGCAATTAGTCCATTTATTTTTATATATAAAAAGAGATTCTAAGCACTTTTAACTTTGCACCCTGTTGTGGGAGATTGCCCACAATTCTTTGATGTGCAAAAGACATTCTTCAAGGTGCAATGGAGTCTTCTTTAAGATGGAGATTATAAAGACATCTTCCTTAATAGTAGAGACAGAGGAGATTGCAGATGCTGGAATCTGGAGAAAAACTACTGGAGGAACTGCGCGAGTCGAGCCACATCTGATGGGGGATAGAAACCGTCAATGTTTCAGGTCAAAACCTTGCACAAGGATGTGCCCTGACAAGATGCTGATCGAACCGCTAAGTTCCCTTAGTAGTTTGTGTTTTCTGTTCCTTCAATAGCAGGCTTTTCACCATGCTTCAAAGACTTGGGTTTCCAGTTTTTTTTTGATCAGAGCGAAGACCTGCCTTCCCTGCACACAATAATTATATTTCTCCTTGAACTATAGTTTTTGGAAAATTTAAGGACGAAGCCCCAGGCCATGCAGTGGTTTGCTAGCTGATCACATTCAAGTCTAATTCTAAATAAAGCTGTCAATCAAGTGACATTCCAGCAAGATTTGTTTCAAGTTTATAAACACAGACATTTGTGGAAAGCAGAAAAAGTCTTCGAGCACGCTACCTCCAGTTTTAGATGTAGAGTAAAAGTTTCTCTTTTATCCTACTGTGTATGCCGTTAGAACAAAGCACATTACTCACAAGTTGTAACAAGCAGGCTATCCTGTAGAGAAGACTTTCAATTTGAATACGGTCTAGTTCTGGCCGGCATGATGTGGTAGTGATGGAAGGGTTGCCAAGGGTGATGAGCGCTTCTGTGCAGTACTTTGTTGCCAGCTCATATTCCTGCAATCTCAGACATTCAAATGCTTGTTCACATGACTTTTCTGGTCTCCTGTATGCCATGACTCAGCAAGCAAAATTCTAAAAAAAAGGAGAGATTGTTAACTGTGCAATGTGTTCAATTTGCTAACAGAAGGTTTTTTCTCTAAGATAGCCAAGGGCAAAAGTTCTTTGCTGGTATTTGTTAATCTGGTCAAGATTCAGATTTCGCACTCCTATCTCAGGTATTTGGGAAGTTACCGGCCTTGAGGAAACCAGTTTTTCTTTTAAAACTGCTAAATCAACTTTCAACCATTAGTTTTTGATGTTCGAGCCACTGCATGCTCACTCTCCAGGTTATGAATCAAGAATATTACCTTCACCTTTTAACCAGAAAACAATCATTCTTCCACAGGAGCTAATGACTCTTTACCAGAGTTTAGCACTCCCCTACTTCTGCATATTACATGTATACACCTATAAGAAAAATAAACATAGCTATCCCTGCTTCCACCCACATTTTGGCATTGCAGTGCTGATATCACAAACCACCTCAACAACTGTTCCTACTTTCAATAATTAATCTTCATGTGGAGCTGCAAAGAGCAAACTAAACTATAATTTGTTTAACTTTCAACCCATTTGACAGATGCATATTCTTTGAATCGTGCCATACAACTGTGTGAGAGAAACAAAATAAGAAAACAAAAGCTGATATCTCTTGATAAACTGTTCTTCCAAACCTCTTATTGGGAAAAAAAGGATCAACTGTTCCACCCCTCCAACCTTGAGGAGATCATTATCACACTGCCGTCTGTCAGAGCTAACCAAATGCAAATTGTCTGCCATGTAATTTAGTGACTCTGCAGCTCAGAGTTTACATTGCACTTTGGGATATCTTGTGTTGTCAAAGGTGTTTCATTAGTGCAAATCCGTCTTTTCTTACTTTAATCAATGTGTTCTTTAATTTCTGGACACATGCATCCCAATTTTACTTGTTCATCACTGTCACTTGTTGCCTTCAGCTGCACAGGCAAGGCTCTTTACTTTTCTTTCCTTTTAGTAAAAGCCCTTAAAACCTACCTACTTGAACAAACTTTGATCATCTGTCCTAATATCTCCTGATGTAACTTGGTGTCAAACTTTGTTTGACAACTTTCCTGGGTAACACCTTAAGATATTTATTACACTGATGACGTTAATGCAAGCTTCTGTTGATATAGACTCCACCCATTCTTCCACTGTGCCCAGTAACACGAAGCACCCTTCAAGACAGCAGTTCCAGAAATTAAACCCGTTGCTCTGCACAGGTTTGAGATCACAGTCAATGCACACACTTGAAACCTAATGAAATCTTCGTTTAATGCATTACTCTGTTTACACTACGACAGAGCAGTGTCACATAAATACACCAATACTGTAAACTAGCAAGAGCAGCTTCACGGACTTGTGCATATAACAATAAACTCGACTTTGACTTTGAAATTTATGGGGTAGGTGACTTGCTTGTGAATATTGGTTTGGCACCAAAGGCTTTGAAAAGGCATTTTTTTACTGCTCATCTTGGCTGAGGTGGGCAGGTGCCCAGGGCAAAGCTCAAGTCTCATCATATCAAGCAGAATTAGGCAATTTTTCTCCTGTCACACAAAACACTTCTTGTTTTGTATTGAAGAGTTAGAAGCCATACCAGCTTGTCAGTTACATGCTCTTTTAAACTAAGTTACAAGTAATTTTATCATTTCTCATTTGCTGAATTGGGAACATGGTATCACACTGTCTCTCTTGGTCCAAATGCTATGGAAACTGATCAAATATCATTTTCTCTCCTGGAGTGAATGGACAGTGTCACATGATATGGGGCCTCCCACTGCACCTGACATAAACAAGGAATGCCTGAGATACTGACTGAACACAATACGTCAAAGGGAAATACAATATAGCCCAGCCATTTCTACCTCCCTATGCCAGAAGAACCAAAATCCTCAATCAAGCTGCAAAGATCAGGCATCATTGTACAAGTGACTATACAAGTTCACCCTCAAGTTCCCATGGGGTCTAAGTAGAAACTCTCCCGACCTGAAAGCAAAGCACAGTTGAATAATTTGGTGACACTCAGGAATATACAAGTTCTCCTACTAATTTTTATAGATGTACGGTGGAGAGCATTCTGACTGGTTGCATCACTGCCTAGTATGGAGCCTCCAAAGCACAGGATTGCAAGAGGCTGCAGAGGGTTATAGACTCGGCCAGCTCCATCATGGGTACAACCCTCCACACCATCGAGGACATCTTCAAGAGGTGGTGCCTCAAGAAGGTGACACCCATCATTAAGGACCCTCACTATCCAGGTCATGCCCTCTTCTCGTTATTACCATCAGAGAGGTGGTACAGGAGCCTGAAGATCCATACTCAACAATTCCAAAATAGCTTCTTCCCCTCCATGAACACTACCTCACTATTCCTTTTTTTTGTTGCACTATTTACTTTTGTAATTTATAGGTTTGTCTTTGCACTGTACTGCTGCTGCAAAACAACAAATTTCACATCATATATCAGTGACAATAAATCTGATTCTGATGTTCAAAACAACCGACATGTCAGAAAAGCACAAGGTCATAGTTGGCATCCAAGAAGCCATATATACCAACAAAAGTCTAAACTGAAAGGAAGTGGGAAAAGGATGGAGAAATAGTCAACAGATTTTATTTTAGTACACTGTCATATTGCTAAGATTTTGATTCAAACTATAAACATTTACACAGGTTTTGCCTGCATTTGAGAGTGAGTGTGTGCATATTAGCGAAGGTTAATCAATTCAGATCTTGCATATGTAGCAGTGCTCAGTTTTAAAAATACAATGCCGCAGTTTATCCTTAACTTTCGGCAGCTTTACACCTTTGAAAGGGAACACATAAATTAGGAGCAGAAAATAACACCAGTACTTCAAGTTGGCTCTGCAATTTAATAAAATCATGGCTGATTCGATAGTAATCTCAGCTCTGCATTCCTGTTTACCTGCAGTAACCTTTTACCCCCTTTCTCATCAAGAATCTATTCACCTGTGTCTTAAAAATTAGACCAAATAATATTTATAATTCAAATGTAAATGCAACATTTCGCCAAAATATTTTACAACTAACTAGGTAAGTACGCCAAGCTAATGAATTTTCTTAGGTTCTATATTCCACCCTCATTTACCAACTTCAAACAGCAACCAAAGCTCCCCTTTTACAAACCTTTTATCCCTGATCTAGCTGGGCAATACTACAAGTATTGTCAGCATCCCTGGAAACAGGGAACAGAAAACAAGCAAAGGTTCACACATTGAACGGTAAACAGTGGCCTCTAGTTAACAATGAATACACCGAGCTGTTAGGAAGAGAGCTGTAGTTAAGAAAAGCTGCTCCCATATTATAATTTACTTGTATAACAATCAGAATGAATTAATTTATCTGCGTAATTTATGCAAGCTAAGTATTTTAGAGATAAATATCAGAGATACTGATCTCTCGTACTTGCTCAAAGTTGAACTGTCAATACAAGGGTATTGACAGTTCCATGAGTGTCAGGTATGCTGACACTCATGGAACTGTGGTGTAAGTCAGTGTCTTCTACAAGGAGTAAGCAAGCAAGAATAGAGACAAAAACTATTTCATACAGAGAAATGAATTTTATGCAACTCATTTCCTTCCCTTTTAAAAGATAACCGTTACAAAACTAAGTGTGAGCGAAACACCAGATGGAACAAATGTGCATCACATCATGAGTCAGGGGTTAAACTGTGGGAAGGGAGAGGGACTGGTGAATGGAAGTATGGTGTCCATTGAAAAGAATGAAGATGCATTACAAAATATCACAAGTGTAACAGATCAGTGTCTGATATTTGGCTCTGTAATATGTAGTTTGCACACTATATGCAAATAAAGTAATTCACTCTGATCATATGCTATACAAACGAATTGTAATATGGGAGCAGCTTTTCTAAATATGTCATTCCATCTGTAAAGGTAGGTCTCTAATGTGAAGAGTACAAGATAAATTTCAATTACATTTACTCCCTAACCAAGAATGTCTGTAGCAATAATTCAAAAGGTTCTACTCAAACAAGGACTTTTATTCAGAATCTTCCATACCTGAAATTGTTAATAAATATTTTCCTGCTTGTTTCTCAAAGAATGAGCATTTAAATGGTATATTAGATCCTGAAGGCCTTTCAAAATGCTTCGCTTCCATGAATTACTGTTATACCAGCAAATCTGGCAGTAAATATTATGCATATTAAAATCCCAGAGTTAGAGCAAATGAAATTGACCAGTTAATTCGATTTTGGTTTTACTGTCTGAGGGAGCGACATCATTCATGAGGCTGGGAAATGTACATGATCTTTTGAATAATATCATCAATTACAACTACCTAATGGGACAGATAGGCATTGTAATATTTCACAAGTTTGTAAATAAATACAAAGAAATGTAACATACAAATATTCAGCAAACATTAGAAAGCAAGGTGCTCTCTCAGTTAACGGATTTCCTTTTCAGAAATATATACACATTCACATGAAATCCTATTTTCCAAGTGCAGTTATGGAAAACCTGCTGTAGTGTAGCATACTACATATAGCATATTTGGTTTTAAGAATTATGTCATTGTGGAGATCATTCTAGTTGATTATTCCAGTACTATAGCATCCATGCAATCTGAGTGCAGCCAACCAAATAAGCAAGGCCAAAGGAACTTATATTCTTCTTTTCCTCAATCCTCTAACAGTTTAAAACATTCACCTGGTGATGGCTGAAAAATTCTAATGATGGGGAATGGGGGAAGGGTGCTGGGGGCGGGGGGGGGGGGGGTAAGAGGAAAAAACAGGGGGAGGGAAGAATCCTTAAGTTATATATTTTTAAGTTATGTTTTGATATGCCTCTATATCAAAAATATAATTTACTAAGAGTACAACTAAGTTATAATTTACTGGAGTACACTAAAATATTTCAAATGGTTAACTTGCTTTTCTTTAAACTTCAGTGACTTTAAATCAAGTTTCCAACATCAAGATTTGGATACATTGTAGCGGCTGCTACCGCAATGTGAAAGCAAGACACTAGTTGGTGGGCTGCAGAACAAAAACTGATTTATCTTCCCGCCTTGCGTGGACCTTTTAAGGGGAACGGTTCCCGCCCACCAAAAACAGAAATGACGTATGCGCTACGTCATCAAACTTTTCCCGCGCACGGGTTCTCCCCGCCGCTCGGGGAAGATGAAGGCCCAATGCCATCTTGGGCCTCGCGCTCCGACGACACGCGACCCAACCGCCAAGCCGGTTCACTTGCTCAGACAGTGAGTCACTACAACATTAAAAATTATTACATTTGGTGATAAACACATTTTCACTGGTTAATAAAGCTGTACCAGGTTATTGTTCATACTTCAAAAATATTAAAGACAAGACACTTAAATCCTATCAGTCTGCTCAATGCAAACTTTAATGTAATGATGCATGTGAATTTATTGGAAACAGACTGTAGCACAAGTGCAATTTCAGGTGCACTTTGGGGATAATTTCCCAACAATGATCAGCAGTAAAGCTATTTGGCTTTACGTCTAATCGTGTCTGGGCAAGGGCGAACTCTAGTTACTTCCACTGCAGTGAAAAAGTGTTTTGTTTTGTCCCTGCTGTTTATTTTTAAGATATGCAGGACTGTAGAATTAGATAGGCCGAACAAAACAGCCCCTTATGTGCTCTAGGACAGGCAAGAACTGTTAACGACTACTGGCCCAGATTATGCAGCAGCAACAACATATCTGTCTACTGATTTGAAAGAAAAGTTTTCACAAAGATCTTGTAATCTGAGCCATGGATTTCACCTTCATGTTTGCTGCCAGGCATCATCCGTACGGAACCTCTGGCACTCAGGAGGAGTGATGTCATCAAGCATGCTCAGAAGCTAATCACCTTAATAAATTCTCAGATACCAAACCAGGAAGTTAAATGACACAATTTTTAACCATGATTTACAGTGAAAAATAAAGAATTAAAATCAAATGAATAAGGAAAGATGCTTAAATATCAAAAACTAAAAAATAGCATTTTAAACTAATGTAATTTTAAAGAATTTATCTGAGGAAATTAATATTCTACACATATTAAATTAGATTTCTAGAGGCAGAGAGGATGTTATGCAGTAATTATGACTTAAAATTCCAATAAAATCAGTTAAACCATACAACAGAGCATTACTTTTTCACTGTTTGCTTATAAAGAATATAGTTTATTAAACTTAACGTTCTGATTTATTCACTGATTTCACTCTGTTTTTAAAGGCTGCAGCCACACACCCACACAAAGTTGCAGGTTCAGATCCATGTTTGGAATGGAATCACTTATTCCTACAAGCTTGTTCTGCTGATGGGTCGACATTAGAATCTTGAAATCAAAAATGCACAGCTGTAAGCATAAGAGGCACAGGTTTTGTTTCTATTTAGATGCAAATATTTAAGTTCCCCGAAGTGTGTTTTCAAAATTGCTTGCAACAGTTTTAAGGGATTTAATAGTATAATCCTATAATTTCTTCAATTATTAGTATACAAAAAAAAACACCCTTTTTGCTTTTCCGTTTATTCTCCACACACACACACAACACCCTGAACTCATCTGTGGCCTTTACCACCATTTGGACATGGGGAAAATGTCACTAAGTTCCCTCCCTGGCAGTTTTCCAATGGTTGTATTTCCATCACTACCTGGCTGAGATCAGCTAACACAATATAAACTTGGGATCATAACTTGTCTGTGGCTTGCAGACAAACTTTAAATGTGTATGCAGCTGACAACGAAACTCAGTATTTTCTTTTTTCTCCTCCCAAAAGTTTCTTTCCTTTCTAGGACAGTGCAACTCATGTTGTGATACAATTACAGCAGGTCTGGCAAAAGTCTCTAGCTATGCAACTGAAAATATGCAGATAGACATTAAATAATTATGGTAAACTGCTAGCAACTTTAAGTTACATTCAATGTTTCAATATACATCCATGATAAGGAAATAAAGAACAAGTTTGGCTCATATTTCCTGTACCTTGCCCAGTGGAATTCATGCCCACTGTAATAACTTTACAACTCACAAATCCAATACCCTTGGAATTACACCTCACAAAATTTTCTCAATGTCTGGCTAAAATCTGAGTGATCACATCAAGTGCATAATATGGGTAAATTCTTCTAAAACTCCTCTTAGAAGTTATACTTGGAGCAATGAAAACGCAACCTCGGGTCAACAATAAACCAAGTTTATCACACCAGTTGGATTGGTTATTGCTACCAAATGGAGAGAGATCAATGAGTAGGTTGACACTTGAATCAACAAAGTACAATGGTCTGGATTTTGCAGTCAGCAGCAATGGCTCTAACCAAGGACCTCAAGAAAAGTTTCCTCACAATTGTTTAATGAGCCATGGATATTGAATTTCCTCTATTCCAATATTATTTTAAATGTTGCAGTATCAATACAAGACCAAAGGCATTCAGGAATAGTGTAGGCAAAAGCCAACATTATCGGAATGAAGAATTCTTAGCATAACAGGAAACAAAGGAAATATTACAACTTACAATTTAGTTACTATACAGTAACATAAAAATTGAGACATACACAAGATTAATGAAAATGAGAAAATAAAAAGAAAATAGTTACACTCCTTTAAAAATCACCTAGTTCTTCCAAACAAAAAATGAGACATAACATTAAATTTCAGGCACAACACTTCTTCGGTAGTAGTTATCATTTCGTATGCCATTAAAAATTCAGTTATTCCTGGTCAATGAAAACTTAATATTTCTTTTTCATTTCAGTGAAAGTGGTGTACCATTCCTATCAAATTACTGATTCGGTAGCTAAGTCTACCACAGTGTATCCTAGGAGTGGGGCATCAGCAGCATCAACTTCTGATTTCCACATTTAACTCCACATATGCAGATGCCAGAACTCATTATTAGATATACAAGTAATGACAGAGAGCAGGGATTGTACAACCACCGTACCAATTGCAAATGGCAGACCAATACTTTGTACCTGAGCCTTAACTAACAGAGCAAGAACAATGAAGATGCATTACTTTATGCATATCAAAACATTACGTTAAAAGAGACGGCCATTCGGGTACAAGACGACAAATGTCACTTTCATGCATCTCCAACCACTGCAGATAGAGACCCAAGAGTCAGATTTCAAACAGGTACTAAGTGGGAAATGTTGTGTTTTAAAGCACTTCTAATGAATAAAGCATCTTTAGGTGCTTCATGTAAATGTTAACAAAAAAAACTTGATACCTAACCATGTAAGGAGCTACAAGAATAAACAAAGTAATCAAATAAATGGTCATTCACCATCTTTGAGAGAAGGGGAAAGAGAAATTCAAGAGCTTGAAGATACACTTGTTAAGAATGCAGTGATGAAAATCAGGAATGCACAAGAGGCCAAAATTACAGAAGGTCAGAGATTGCTGAGGATTGAGAATAAAAGGTTCAGATTTCAAATCGGGAAAAAAAACACTTGAATTGCCAGAGCATAGTAGATCAAGAGCTGAAAAATGGGATGAGTGCAGATGGGTAATTGATGGCCGGTATAGACATGATGGGCTGAGGGTCTGTTTCTGTGCAGTATGACTATGACTAAAATAATCAGCCTGCTAAATTCTCAAGACCTTGTTGGGATCTCCACCTTTCAAGGATTCAGATTCTTTTTTTAATTAATTTTATTGCTGTAATCATTGCCCATCTTGAATTCCCCTTGAACAGAATGGCTTGCTTAGCCATTACAGAAAGCATTTAAAAGTTGGTATGAAGTCACATATAGGCAGGACCAGATTATTAACTAAACTGTAAATTCCCGCAGCTGCCACAGTGGGATTTGAACTCTGGTCTCTGGATTACTAGTCTGATAATTTACCCACTACGCCATTGTCACATCAGTAAGAAATCCACTGCCTTTGTTATTGTATCAGGTTAAAAACCCAAATTTAAAATATGGGTAACACTAATTTTTCACAATTCAAAACACTGCTTCTTCAGAAGGTCATTGCCAGTAACAACCCACATTATTTACAGATTGCAGCTATAGCTATAAATTAGTTTTTTTTGGTCATCAACCCAAAGCAGTCAAAAATAGATTTTTTAATTCAACTTCCCAGCTCTTGGTCAATAATCACCTCTGTTGCAGAAATATCATAAAAATAAATCTTAACCATTGCATGTATCATTTGGGCACAAAATGTGATTTGGACTCAAACCTTGTGATTCCTCTCAAGCCATCAAGTAGAATCAATAAATTGAACAAATTGTTTAATTATACTGGAAGTGTGCTGGGCAGGTTACAAGTTCAAGTTTCCTCCAAAATTTTATTTATACAATTAAAAATAAAATCTTCAATAACACACTGCAATTGGACATCTTAATAGAAAGTAATTCTTTTTCATTTGTAAACATTCTTTTAAGAATAGTAACCCACTGTTCATTATAATAACTGTTACCAAAAATTGTTTTGATATGAAAATCTTATCCAACATTTGTGAACAGTAATATTTTAAACAATGAAAATGACATAAAAATCTGAATCATTTACTATTTTCATTATTGTACAGCAGTTTTTTTTAGTGAATTTAGTAAAAATTTCTTTAACGTGATTTTTTTTTAAATAAGCTGAATCCTGCGAGAGTTGAAACATAAGAATTTGAAGTTTCCTCAAACAGTCACAATTAGCAGATATCTGCCATCTTCATTATTCCAGCCTGGGTCTGTGGTCACATTTGTAGCCCCAGACTCACTACTGGCCAAATCTTTGCTAAGCCAGAATTTAAGACCATTGAAATTTAATCGACTGTTGAGATATCACACCTTTGAATTTCCACAGGCTGCTTCTAGGTAAATTCACTCTGATTTGTGCTGATTAAACTAACCATTCTATCCAAGTGTTTAAAAACCGATTACAACTTTTGACAAACTGACAGTTAGTTTGTGTGCATGTATGAATGTCCTATAAACTTGCATTGGATGAGAATAGGATCCAACTCCATGACTAAAGCCCAAAAGTTAAACAACCCTGTACACTCACTCAAAGGTACAAAAGGCTTGAGTTTGCTTGGAAAGCTCAATCTATTTTGTGTACAATTAAATGCTGATTTGCAAGGATGTACAGCAGTCTGGCCGACATCCTAACTTTGCATAAGTGGCAATGATATGCTGATTAAGTGAGCTAGGGTGCAAAATTGGTCTAAAATTAGAAAATGCTGAAACATTTAGATCAGCCAGCACCTATGACAATAGAAACAGAATTAAAACATCAAATTACTAACCTCTCAAACCCTTCAAGACATTGTCTTGAAACTGTATTGCTCTCTCCCCCTCTCAAGACGCTGCCTAAGCTATTGAGTATTTCCAGCATTTCCTCTTTTTATTTCCAATTTTCACTATTTGTAGTATTTTGCTTTTATGAGGCTGGTCTTACGGATCAAAGGACTTTATCCTCACTACCTTCCCTAATAGGGAAAAAGGACATTTTTGGGTACCTATGTCAATACAATACTATAGTGTACGTAATCATCCAACATGGACAAAACATCACTGGTGTGGCACCTAATTGTAGAAAAAGAACTAGAAAACAACCTTTTCCCTCCTGTACCACGCAACAAATTAATCCTCTTAATTTTATCAGTTAACTATTCCAAGCCTTGGAATACCATGCAAACTCTAATGGTAGGTCTACAATATTGCACTAACAAAGTGAAATGGATTTATGATGCACTTCATGGATTTTTGGGAGTTCTGCACAATTTATTATTGTGGGGGGGGGGGGTAAGGTGGTGTCGAAAACTCTAGAAGTTATCGAGAGAAAACAAACTTTCATTTATGCAGTGTTTTGTATCCTCAGGATAACCCTAAGTACTTCGAAACCAATTGCTACTTGAAATGTGTTTTCACAAAGGCAGATAAATAACTTGCCAGTGAATGCACAAGTGACCAGTGTGAACACACAAAAAAAAATGCCTGGTCCTCAATGAATAGCAAACAACAAGGGAACTCTTCAGGTACACTTCCTTTGTTGAGGCAGCTCTGACAATGCAGCACTTTCCCGGTATTTTGTTTAATCATGCTCAAATCTGCAGAGAGCTGATCCCACAACCTGCTGGGGGCCCAGAATGCAACAACCGCAACAAAGGTGTAATTCAAGATGACATAGATAGGTCAGACTGTACACTACTCATGGAACATGGATTTTCCATATTTAGCACCTTGAGAAGTTAGAAAATGTGTGTCAAATTCACCATTAACAGAAATACTATTTTGTTAAATGGTTTATGCAAAATTGGATAAATTTTTAGGTCCAAGCATCTGAACTGTCATCAGAATATCACTTATACTCTGTACCAAGCCCACAGTGCCATATCAGACCACGTGCAGGAGTTAGTTACAATGAAAGTGTGTATAATTAAAATCAAGAGAATTTAGTAAACTGTTTTAAAAATTCAGACATTTCAAATCCCTCAAGCAGAATCTTTTTCCACTACTGTTCTATAAAACTTTGTGCAACAATAGATATTCTTTTTATGGACCGAATGCGGGCAAATCATGGGCCGAATGCAGGCAAATAGGATTAGCGTTAGGGCCTGTTTCTGTGCCGTACAACTCGATAGTTTTATGACTCTATGACTCTTACCCAATTTAGTCATTGAAAGCACAAAGCAAATACAATTCATTACTGCTTAATTTTAATTGAACAAAAATGTGATATTCTATTAATATGACTTATTTAGGAAACCATGGAAACCAGATGACAGTAAAATATAAAGATTCCCCATTTGATGACAGACCAAAGAGACTTGTTTATTTTACTGCCAAAATCAGCCTTCTTGAAGGTATTCTTACAGATTATAATACAGCCAATTAAAAAATGATGCAGGCAGATACAAAGAAAAGGGTGCATGCCTTATTATAACTAAGCAGAGAAAATGTTTTTTTTAAAAACAAATAATTTATTTTTGAATTAAGCACAACATTTTTTTTCCAAACTAGTAAATTAAACATTCAACTGAGCAGAAAAGGCCATTCACCATAACATACCATCAAATCACAGTAAGATCATAAACCATCACAATTATACAAGTGGAAAGCTTCCACTTCTAATCTAATCTCATTTATGTTGTACATCTGCCCAAGTCAAATGAGAAGACTGGTGCAAAAGTCACTGTCGCATGGGCTTGCTGATGCTTTTACATCCTATTGAAAAACATGTAACTGGGAAATAAAAAGTGGTCATTTATAATGTGAACCAGCTTTTGTGTCATTTTTATAAAAATATTTATTATACCTTTCTACAGTAGCCATCTTCACCACTTAAAAGACATTTCTCAAATAATTGAAATCTATTCAGGCTAAAGTTTTGTTTATATTTACTCTAGTCAAATACCTCATTTTTTGAAATCCATTATACTGCATTGTTGCTTATATTTCCCCATATTGCATTGAAATGGAAAAAGATACCATTGCTTTTTACATTCTGTAGTGCAATACACAGTGTAAACAACTTCTACATACAAATCTGTGTCACAGAGTATCAAAGAACATTAATCCTGTTTCAGTTCACATGGCCTTTGCTCATTGTGGTAAAATTCACCATTTACAGCCCCAAATGAAATTACTGAATCAGATGATCTCAGCTGTTTGTTAGACCTTGACTACAGACTGCTTTGGGACGTCCTGTGCTTATTAGAGTTGCTTCATAAAAGCAAGATTTTCTTGTTTGCTTGCTTTCTATCAGAAACCACTGTTCCAGGATATTGCAAAATATACACAAAGAGTTTGGACAAATCACAACTTGGCAGCCTCCTTCTGTTATTTGTATCAGGGTAAAGGGAGGGACAAGTGTTCTTTAACTATTATTCCCACGTGAATAAACGTCTGCCAACTGAAATCATTCCCAAGACCAAAAGAATATAGATAATACTCACTCGGATCATTAAAGATAATTTGTGGCTATCCATAGCAACAGTCTGCAATGAATGGGCAACTCTATGGGGTCATTTTCTTACAAAAGATAGATCTTTACAAACCCAACCAAAAAACCATACAAATAAAAACTAAACTAAAATGTCAGTCTTCCCCTTCCTCAAAACCATCTTGTTTGTGCACGTTGAATGCAACTACATTTGTCCCAGAACTATAAAACCAACACATCCACCTTCTCTGTTCAAGAAGCTGTATCTCTCAAGATGAAAATAATTTACTTGCATAAAACCTGCAAGGTGTTGTATATAACTACCACATACAAAGCAAATGTCAATCTGAATTTAGCAATCTCTTTCTTAATCTACCAAAACACCAATGTGCATACATGGAAGAAAATGCACTTGTGTCAATTAAGGTGATGATGTTGCCCCTCAGTATATAAATGCACTGCATGATATACCAGTGAGACATTCATAAAAGATTAGATTCAAAAAGTTGTAAGTGCTGATAACAGCCTACTGGGCAAGGCAACTTCAGACTCTCTGATCAAATCTAAAGAAATAAAGGAGAAAACTGTTTAGACTTTCTGCTCTTGATTCCTGTCCAACATCCCTGCTAAAAATAGAAATGGGAAGAAAGGAACAGGTTTGGCTGTCATGTTGCCAAATAACTCAGCAAAATTTACTTGGTTGAAACATTAAGGTAAAAATTTTGTAATGGGGTACATTACGGATCAATTTCAAAAAGGACCTTGCGCTGAGGAAATAGAACTTAAAATACCTGCGCCCTCTATCAATACCAAACACTCCTCAGATCAGATGCAGCTTAAGTAGATCTCCTTATCAGATCAGATAAGTAGAAGCATCCCCTCCTCCTCCTCATGTCATAGCATTGTTTTCTTGAAAGAGCAACCTCCATCAACAATTGTGACAAACTTTGATACTAAACTAAATACCAAAAATTTGGTGACCAATTAAAGAGTTTTATTCTAACTATTGGGAGCTTGCTTAACATTGCCTTCTTGAAGTTGTCCAAATTTTTGCTCCATCGGTGTAGGTCAACAATTAAACATGAGAGCATCATCTACATTCATCAAAACATATGTTTTACCCAAGAGTAATTAAACTAAAACTTGCATTTACATGGCATCTTTCATGCCTGCAAGATATCATAACTAATTAAGTACTTATGGAGTGCAAATATTACAATTATATAGTGAAACATGGCAGTTAATATCTTCACATCAAGGACCCATAGAGATCAAAAGGCAAAAGTAATGGTTAGTTGGATTATAAATGTATCAATTAGGGACTAAGTATCAGCCTAGACAACTGGCCAAGGGTACATTAGTTCAACATCAAAAGCTGGTACTGGCATTGTTGTATTTTCTCAGTGTTATGAACCAGCAACAAAAGAAACACGCCGAGTCATGATTCAGTGTTAAAAACTACTTTATTAATAGCTACTTATGATAATAAGAAAAATAAAAGTAAAAATGTTAGAATGTTAGAAGTAAAAATGTTAAATCTTAAACATTAACCCCAAAAACTAAACTCAGTGTGTGTGTGTGGCAAATTCCCAAACTCCAAGTCCAGGAATGGTTCTTAAGGTTCAGTTCAGCAAGCCATAAGGTGAAACATGAGCAAAGGCTTCTTCAAAACCACCGTTGACTGAAGACAAAATGTAGATGTAGAGAGAAAATAGAGAGTAATTACGAAATCCAAATGTTCCACTTTGGAACCCAAATGACACCTCAAGTGTTTACTCAGCAGTGACTACTCCATCGCATCTTCCTCACCCCAACAGGCTCCCGAATCGTGGCCTTCCATACAAATACCTGCTTCCCTCTGCAGGTTAACGACAAAGTGGACTCCACCGGATTACTCCAAAAATCCATACGTGGATTATAGTGACAGGCAGTTACTGTTTTTCATCCATTGATAGAGACTAGCAAGCTGATGTCTCTCTCTCTCCTTCAGACTGACTCCAACTGACTGCTTCAAAAACATCATTACATTCTTTATCTTCTGTTGTCATAACCACACCAACACACACACACACCACTATGCGCTATCTTAAAGGGACATTCACCAATAGTAACCCAGTTCGTAACACTCAGTACAACATTGAAGTATCTGCCAATATAATGTGCAAGAAAGGTATTTTCCCTTTTCTAAATTTATTGACGTGCAAGGAGAAATTTTACAATGTTTAGTCAAACATGAGTATTAGTAGAAGGTCAAGTGAAATCTGCATCATCATTTTTCAAATCCACATAATTCTTTAATTTTCATGTGCCATCAGGGACATGCAGGGGTATGTGATGTACATCAACCATTGCATTTCAGTGTCAAGTCTACTTAAAAGCCACCTGACATCTGCAAAGAGGAAGAGCCAGGGATTTGCAAGCAACTGCTAATCTGTAGTAACAGCCCTTGACATTTAGTAACCAATTAGCTACTTACTAAAATGCTGCTGCACATCTAAAATTGCAATCATGAAGCAAGAAGCAGTAAGATCTGTGTAGATTATTTTAACCCCCAGGGTGTAAGAGTTGACTGTATGATTGTGCAGGAAAGCCGAAGGTGCCAAGCAAGTTGATCAGCCAAAACTAGCCCCAAATGTCAAGGCTAGGGAAAAGGAGAAAACTAACACCCGTGATTCTACACTTGATCTATATACAGCACATCTGTTAGAATTACAAGGAGGAGGAAAAACCTTGTGATGTCTTCAATTACCAAAGACTGACTGTCTAAGTTTAACTATTAAGAAAGCATTCCCAAGTTCCAGAAGAATGCTGTGATCACCAGCTCAGCATGAACTTTACCTTCAGGTGGAGTCTGCAAAACTGAAAATACTGTTCTGCCAAAACTTAAGGATATGAACTAAGAATATGGAACGGTGAAGAAATGTAAATTAAATGCTTGCATTTGCCACAATACCAAGTATAGCTCAGATCAGATGGGTATGTGGCAAAGGATCTCTGGCCCCCTCACACCCATAGCACACGTCACTAGAGCAGCCTTCATTGTATTTAAACTCCAATTTTTCCTCAGAACGTGCTCATTTTGATCACCCCCACACAGAAAATAAATACCTGGAGTAGCCTAGAAAAGGATGCACTTGTTTAAACTGAAAATTAGAATCACAAAAAAAAAATCAAGACCCAAACCATGTGTGAATAAGAGGCCAGCCACTGAATACATAACTAAGAAATTTCTCAATATATTTCTTATAGCATAGGGGGTCGCCATTCAGCCAATCAAATTATCCCAATTTTCAGAGATCCCATTCACTTCCCTGTAATATTATCTCTTACATGACTATTAACTCACCTCCAATTCTCCTACCACCCACCTACCCTCAGGACAATACATAATTAACATACCAACCAGTACTACTTTAGGATGTGGGATGAAACCAGAGCACCAGGGGAAAACCCATGCAGAGGGAGAACATGCAAACTCCACACAAACAGCACCAGAATTCAGAATGAAACTCCAGTCACTGGAAATGAGGCTACTGAAACTGTAAGTTTTGAAACTGTTCGGATTTTTCTTCAAAATTTTCATTTGAAAAGTATAACATTAATAAAGTAGCCAGATTGCCAGACAACATAATACAAAGCCCATCCCATTATATTAGTAAGAGGAAAAGAAAAAGCTAAGCGGGGAACACAAATATCTAGAGAGATTGCCTTTCGAAATTAATTGTGTACAGACATATGGGTAAACCAGCAATCCATGTCACAAGAACTCGACAGAGGATTGGAACTATGAGCCCTGAAAGGCAATCTCTATCTGTTTGAAGGTCTCATGATTTACCACAATATGCTCAACCAAGGACTCAGCAGAAAATCAACAAGGCTCTGCATTACTGACGTGGGTGTTAACAAACCAAATACTTCAGACTTTTCCACTGCTTTCAGAAGAGATGTTCATCCAACTAGTCATACTAAACTAACAAAAACAAAATATTGTTAACACTCAGCAGGTCAGTAGTATCTGTGCAAAGACAAACATAATTATTGCTAACCCCGAATTTTCTGTTTATATTTCAGATTTCCAGCATCTACAGGTTTTTGATGTTTAAAAGGTGTTAATAAGTTAGGAAGTGCTGGTTTGTTTTAACCAACCTCTGATAAGTGAAGCTTTTTGAAACAATTTACTTGTTTAATTTTTCTTCAGTGCCAGGATTTTCTTAAACTTGTAGCTTTTATTTGTGGTAATCACATAGTAAAAAATGGTAAACAAGCTGCCAGGCAGTACTCCAGTTAATTTGTTAACCAGCTATAACCAGTTAATTAAAGTTATTGTTGGCTGACACAGATCTTGTGGAATCTGAGATTAAAAATTTGTGGATTCTGCCGAAGCATAACAGGTTTTAGCATGGTGTGCAATGCCCACATGCCATAGATTCTGTTGACTAAGGACAAAGGTGCAGCATTATACTTAAAGAAAACACAACAGTAATAAAAAATACCTTGTTTATTTTTTGTTGAGCAAATTAATCTAATGGGGATTTTGAGGTAATCTGGCTGGTAAAATTCTTGTTTTCTTATCTCCATCTTGAAAGGGGCTTGCTCTAAATTACAACCCACCACTTTCATCTAACTAAAACTACTACTTAAAGTAGATTAGACAAAAAAAATTAACTGTTAAAAATAACCCATTAATAAATTTTAATTGAACTAAATTAAATCAAGCTTGACAGTTCAGATGATGTGTACTATGTCAGAGATATCATTCAAGACTAAGCAGCCTGCTTGATTGGCACCTCATCAACTACCCTAAACATTCAACCCGCTCCCCACCAGAGATCAGTAACTGAACTGTATAACATCCACAAAATCCATTGCTGTGGGAGTGGGAAGGAAAAGATCCAACTATTGTAGTGTAGCGGTGAGTATAATGCTATTCCAGCGCCAGCAACCCGGGTTCAATCCAGGCCACTGTAAGGAGTTTGTACGTTCTCCCCATGCCTGCATGGGTTTCCTCCGGGTGCTCCGGTTTCTTCCCACATTCCAAAGATGTAAGGGTTAGGAAGTAGTGGGCATGCAAAGTAGGCGTCAGAAGCGTGGCGACATTTGCGGGCTACCCCCGGAACACTATGCAAAAGATGCATTTCACTGTGAAAGATATCTTATTGTGATATATGTGGAAAACATTGACATGGGTAGGACCAAGGAGGAGGTTCTGCCAAATAGCAAGTGCCCACATTAAAAACAAAACCATAAAGGTAATTGTCTCTTGGTTACTATCAGAGTCATGTGCAAACTGACATAGGATCAATAAGACCAGGTACTGAATGCACAGTTCAAAGACTGGTGTGGAAAATGTGTTTTAATTCATGGGCATTGGCACAAATGGAAGCTGAATCCATTGGGGCAAGCTTCACTTGAGCCCAGCTTGGGCAAGCATCAAGTGGGCCAGATAACTGGAGCCATTGATAAGGCTTTGTGGGGGTGTCAGTGAAGGAAAATTTAGAAAAGTGAAGAAAAAGCACAAGACAATAGTACAGGATAGTGAAACACTATTGATGATGACTACAGCTAGAAAAGTCAGAGGACAGAGCATAACTCCAGTTGGAGTCAAAGTTGAGGAAAAAATGGTAAAAATGGAAACCTGATGGCTCTTTATATGGGTGAATGGGCATTCTGAAATAGAGACACAAATTAAGGGCGCAAAGAGAAAAATGGCTATAATCTGAAAGCCATAATGAAATCATGGTTTATAAATATTCAAGGATACTTAACCTTTAGAAGAGTCAAAATGGAAAAGGATGGGATACATGCAGCAGAGAAAAAAGATCTTCCAAAATCAAATAGAATCAGTTCAGGTGCGGGTAAGAAACAAGATATTGTGTTTCACCTGTAGGTTCCCAAACAGTAGTGATAATCTAGGACAAAGGATAAATCAGGCAATTTTAGGTGCATATGTAATACTGCTAACATTTAAAGAATATGTAGCTTAGAACTAATATATACCCACATTATGGCACATAAACCCAACTCAAGAAGTGGCTCAATCATAGTAACAAGTTGCAGATCACATCGGATCAAAGGAAAAGAATTGCAATGTTGCTAAAAACCCATTAAGCCTGAGGGTTGCAAAAATTTCAGATATCAGAGGGCCAAGAAATTGATAAAGGGAAATTATAATATCAGATTAATTTGACAATGAACAAAACCAGACTGCAAAAATTTCTATAGATAGATAAATAGAAAAAGATTAACATGTGAATGTAGCTCCCTTAAGGACAAGGATAAATTATATTGGCAAATAAGTAAATGGCATAGAAATTAAGTATTTTGTCTGTCTAGATGGAACACAAAAAAATCCCAAAACTAATGAACAACAGGTCGAGTGAATGACCTGAAAAACATTAATATTGAGAAAAATAGCATTGAAGAAATTAATGGGGCTGAAACACAATAAAGATTCAAGGATTTCAAAGAAATGGCAATGGAGGCAGTGGATGCATTGGTTGCCATCTTCCAAAATCCCATTGATTCTAGAATGGTTCCCACAGATTACAAGATAGCAAAAGTAACCTCACTAATGAAAGGAGAGAAAAGGAAAGCAGGAAACTTCAGACCTGTTAGCCTGATGAGATATCTTTATTAATCACATGTACATCGAAACACAATGAAATACATCTTTTGCGTGGAGTGTTCTGGGGGCAGCCGACAAGTGTCGCCACACTTCCAGCACCAACATAGCATATGCCCACTTCCTTACAGACAATGGCCGGAATTGGACCCAGGTCACTGGCATTACGCTAACCACTACACTACCATGTATATCAGTAATGCCAGTAGAAGGGAAAATGCTGGAATCTATTTGAAATTATGTGGTAACAGGCCACTTAGAAAATAATAGAATTATCCAGTCAACACAAATCTATGAAAAAGGAAATTATGTTTGACAAATTTATTAGTTTTTTTGTGATTGTAACTTGCAGGATAGGTAAGGGTAGAGTTGTTGCTGTGATGTATTTGGGTTTTAAGGTCTTCGTTAAGCTACCATACAAGAGGTTATTAAACAAAATTAGAGTCCAATGGATTGGGGCTAATATACTGACCATGGATTGAGGTGGACTCTTGACCTCGCAATCTACCTCGATGTGGCCTTGCACCTTATTGCCTGCCAGCAATCCACCTTCTCTGTAACACCTTATTCTGCATTGTTATTATTTTCCCTTGTACTACCTCAAAGCACTATTGTAATGAAATCTGTATGGATAGCATGCAAAACAAACTTTTTCACTGTACTTCAGTACATGTGATAATAATAAACCAATTTACCAATTAATGGATGAAATAAACTGGAATTTTTCCAAATTGGGAGGGCATGACCAGTGGAATGTTGCAGGGAGAGAAACTGGGGCAAGGGCTGTTTACCATTTATAATTAATTTGGTTGAGAGGACCAAGCTAAACATTGAAGTTTGCTGATGATGCAAATCTGAGTAACACTGCAAGTTACGAGGTGAATGCAGAGGCACTTTAGGAGGATTATAGACAGAGTGAATGTATAAGGATGTGGCAGATGGAATATAATGTGGGGAAAATATGAAGTCATCCACCTTTATGGAAGAAATAGAAAAACACAGTAATGTTTAAATGTCAAGAGATTAAAAAGTGTTGGTGTTCAAAGGGACTGAAGTATTCTTTTGCGTGAATCAGAGTTAACATCTGGGTTACAGTAAACTACTAGGAAGGCAAGCAGAATGTTAGCCCTTGTTACAAGAAGAGTTGAGTGAAAGAGTAAAGATGTCTTATGACAATTGGGACCCGGTGGGATGCACATGAAATACCATGTACAGGTCTGGTCTCCATACCTTAGAAATATACTTAGAATAGTATAAAGTCTAAAAATTATCAACATGATTGCTTCCTAGGATTGCCCCAAGAGCAGAGATCAAGCTAAGTAGGCCTATTCAGAAGTGATTTCATTGAAACATACAAGATTCCTATTATGCTTTACACAGTGCATGGAGGATTGATGTTTTTCCTGGCTTAGGGTATCTTGAATCACAGCCAACGTTCTAAAAATAAGGGGCAATTGAGGACAGACAAAAAGAAATTAACTCTCCAAGCAGATAGTAAATCTTTGGAATTCTCTATCCAAAAGGGCTGCAAAGCTCAGTCACTATGTATATTCAAGGCAGATCAATAGATTTTTTTTAGATATTAAGGGTTAGTACAAGACAGCACCACTGACTAAATTGTGGAGTGAACTCAAAGGGACAATTAGCTTACCCCTGCTTGCTGAAATAGAATCTAATATTTTGGGCTCATAATTTCTCAATTATTTTCAGAGTGTCACATCACTTAATTTTCCCTCTCATTCCCAAACCTCAAGCAATATTTTTCCATACTGGATTGAACCCACAGTGTGGGACAAAGCAGTCCTGGATTCATCAACACCTTGATATTAGAAC
Organism: Pristis pectinata; assembly: GCF_009764475.1. Taxonomy (NCBI): domain Eukaryota; kingdom Metazoa; phylum Chordata; class Chondrichthyes; order Rhinopristiformes; family Pristidae; genus Pristis; species Pristis pectinata. The sequence goes on from NC_067422.1 coordinate 5,291,776, forward strand.
TAACTTTTATACCAGTCCATCTTTCGATAAATTAAAATAAACATCAAATGTAATGTTATGGGCAATTTTATTCCACATGTAGACTAAAAAATTCATGTGGGCTAAGGGCCTAAATGAATTTATAAGTGGTTTTGTGATAGTTTCTTGGAACAGTTCATTCTGGAACTAACCAGATTGCAGGCAATACTAGAGCTGGTATTGTTCAACTAGATAGGAGGAATTAATGACCTCATAGTGAAGGCACCCCAACATAGCAGCTGTCCTAATATAATTGAATTTTACATTCAGTTCGAGGGAGAGAAAAATGGATCCAAGACTAGTATTTTAAACTTAAATAATGGCAATTATGAGGGCATGAAAGCAGAGACAACTAAAAAGAACTGGCAAATTAGAGGTTATAAGTAACATCCCTGAAATAGCTGTAAATCAAGTCTTAGGAGGAAGGGAGAGGGGCATTCAGGAAAATTATAATGATCAGGGAAGTTGTACCGAACAAACTATTGGAGCTGCAGGCTGCAAGTCTGCAGGTCTCGAATGACTTTATTCAAGGTTCTTAAAAGGGTCCAGTATGATGATACATTGCTTTTAATTTTCCAAAATGTCTTAGATTCAAGGAAGGTTCCATTAGCAAATGCAACTCCATTATTCAAAAAGGGAGGGAGACAAGCAAGAACTACAGGCCAGTTAGCAAAACATCCGTCATTGGGAAAAATGTTAGAAAATATTAAAGACATTGCCCTGCACTGAGAAAAATAAGGTAATCAGGAAAGATCAACAGGATTTAGAAAAAGGGAAAATATTTTTAATCAATTTAGTGAAGCTCTTTGAAGTAACATGTGCTGTGGATAAACATACCACATCAAATATTATTGCAGAAAATAAAAGAAGTTCATGGTGGAGCAGATAACACATTGGTGTGGATAACAGAAAACAGAAGCGAGGTATAATTGGATCTTTCTTTGGCTGGCAAGATGTAACGAACACCATGGTGATGGGTACCCAGCAGCAACTTTTACAATTTGTACAAATGACTCGAAGGGACTTAAGGTGCGGTTGCTAATTTTTCTGACGACATTTGGAAGGAAAATAAATAGTGAAGAGGACATAAGTAGTCTTCAAAGGGATACATAAGTTTATGAGCGTGCGCAAATATACAGTAAATGGAGTAGAATGTTGGAAAATGTAAAAGTGTTCATTTTGGCAGGAAAAGTAAAAATGCATTATCCAAATACTAAGAGATTGCAGAACTCTGAAATGTGTTTCCTGAAGCATGCAAAAGACAAGTATGTAGGTCCAACAAGCAATTAGAAAGGTAACAAAATATTATTACTTATTACCCGAAATGGGTAGGTTGTCTTTAGGAAAGGTTGAACGGGCTAGGCTTGTAGCCACTGGAGTTGAGAAGAGTAGAGGGAAGTCAACTGAGACAGAAGATCCTTCGGATTTTTACTGGATGCAGAGAGGATGTTTCCCCTCTCTAAATCTAAACCCATGGGTGAGAGTTTAAAATAACGGATTGCCCATTGAAAAAAGGAGCCTTGGTTATCATCTTTCAAAGTTCTATAAATTCTGGCATGGTTCCAGCAGATGGGTCACAAATATAATTCCACTATTTCAGAAAGGGAGAGGGAAAAGAGAACTATCGAATTGTGAGCCTATTAGTATGGAAAATGCTGGAATCTATAATTATATATGTAATAAAATACAGAAAATAATAGAATTGAGCAGAGATTTTGAAAGGGAATTCATGTTTGATGAACCATTAGTTCATTGAGAATGTAACCAGTAAAGTACATTAAAGGGGAAGCAGGAGATGTGGTATATTTAGATTTTCATAAGTCTTTCAACAGTGTACCACACAGGTAGATAGTAGACAATGCAACGTCAGTGGTGGAGGGATTGAATTTTAGCACAGTTGATGAGATGCAAATGCTTCATCCTGAGTAAAGGCATACTTCTTTAGAGTTGCCAATACTGCCCTCATCCGGGCATGTAGAAGGTATTTCATCACATATCTGATGGGTCATGGTAATGTTATTGAACCTCACGGGTGGATGATTAGACATTCTGGTTGGAGATGATCACTGCCCAGCACATGCACAAATATTACTTGTCACTTACCAACCCATGTCCGAATGTTGTCTAGGTCTTGCTGCATACAGACCTGGCTACTTCATTTGCTGAGGAGTTGCGAATGAAGCTGAACATCAATGCAACCTCCCTTCTTACGACCTTATGATAGAAGGAAGGTCACTGATTAGTCAGCTAAAGGTGGTAGAGCCAAGGAGACAGCCCTGAGGAACTCTTGCATTGATGTCATGGGGCTAGGATGAATAATCTCCTACAACTGCAACCATTAGCTAGAGGAAAAATTTTTAGAGAGCAATACAGAACAGAAAGAGGCCCTTTGGCCCACCATCAAGTACCAATCCACACTAATCCCATTTATCAGCATTTGGTCCATTGCATTCTATGTTTTGGTAATTCACACACTGGTCTTGACGCTTCTTAAATATTGTGAGAACCTGCCACCAACTCCTGAGGCAGCACATTCCAGATTCCAACCACTCTCTGGATGAAAAACATTCTTCCTCAGATCCCCTCTAAACTCCTTATACCTTACTCTAAATCTATACACTCTAATTTTGGACACCTCAGCCATGGGGAAAATTTCCTACCATCTATCCCGTGCCCCTCATAATTTTGTATACCTCTGTCAGGTTCCCCCTCAGCCTCCTCTTCTTCAAGGAAAGCAAACCCAGCCTATAAAGTCACCCCTCATAAGATGAGATATCTTTATTAGCCACATGTACATCGAAACACACAGTGAAATGCATCTTTTGCATGGATTGTTCTAGGGGCAGCAAGTGTTACCACACTTCTGGCGCCAACATAGCATGCCCACAACTTCCTAACGTGTACATCTTTGGAATGTGGGAGGAAACCAGAGCACCCGGAGGAAACCTACGCAGACATGGGGAGAATGTACAAACTCCTTAAAGACAGTGGCCAGAATTGAACCCGGGTCGCTGGCACTGTAATAGCGTTACTCTAACCACTAAATTATCGTGCCTGCCCCTGCCAAAACATTTCATTCCAGACAACATCCTGATGAATCTTCTCTGCACCCCATCAAGTGCAATCATATCCTTCCTATAACGTGGCAATCAGAACAGCTTAACCAATGTTCTATACAACTGTAACATTATATCCCCATTCTTATAATCTATGCTCTGGCTAATAAAGGCAAGAATCCCATATGCCATCTTCACCTTATCTACCTGTGCTGCTAACTTCAAGGACCCTTGGACTTGTATACCAAGGTTCCTCTGTTCTTCAATATTCTGTAGAGCTCTGCACTATGTCCTACTTTCACAAGTCCCCTAACCGTATCACTTTGATTAAACTCCATCTTCCATTGCTCTACCCATCTTACTAACTGATCAGTATCAGCCTGTGGTCTACAACTATCCTCACTATCAACAGCAACTTGTATCATCTATAAAGTTACTAAGTAATCTCCTACAGTCACTTCCAAATTGTTAATGTATATAATAAACACTGAAGGTCCCAGCACTGATAATGTGGCACCTCACAGATCACAGGCCTCCAACCATAAATACAAGCCTCTACCAATGCCCTCCACTTCCTATTCCCAAGCCAACATCAGATCTAATTTGCCAACTTGCTTAGGATCACAAGGGCTCTAACCTTGTGGATCAGTTTTCCACGTGGGACTTTGTCAAAGGCCTTACTGAAGTCCACGTAGACTGCATCAACTGTCTTGCCCTTGTCAGAACATTTTGTTCCCTCCTCAAAAAAATTCAATCAAATTAGTCAGACAGGATCTGCCCAAAACAATGCCACGTTGAATATTTTTGATCGATCCCCACTTTTCCAAGTGTAGATTAAATGGCTCCCTCAATTTTTTTTCCAATAAACTTCCCTGCTGCTGATGTTAGACTTTTAGAACTGTAACATCAGACCCTATGTTATCCAACCTTAAGCCTGCTAGGACATCTAGTACCTCCTTTTTAATGCTCTAGAATTGATTGTCCCTCTCCCTGAATTCTCCAACTACAATGTTCTTCTCCTTAATGTATACAGACGATAAGTATTCAAGACCTCCCATACATCCTCTGGCTACAGATTGCTCCAATGGGCCCTACTCACTGCTCTTGCCCTTAGAATACTTATAAAATGTACTGGGATATGCCAGGACTATATATCAGAGAAGCACCAATGATTTGTGGATATAGTGAAAGGGCTCAGAGAAGTGGTGGTGGGGTTGAGATTAATGCTGTCAGCTTCCATCAAGAAATAATGTTATCACCATCATTTCACTGATGATGAAATTCCCCCTTTGCTCCAATGCTCCAGTGATAGCCTTCAGGCATTTGAGGAAAAGAATGTTTGGAGACCAGGACCTCAAACCCTGGCACTAAGCTGATAATCAATTAGCAGAAGACATCCCTGCCCTCCTATATGCTTCAGAGACATGAATTAATATAAGCAGGAACTTCAAAGTACAGGAAAAGTTGTCTTAATAAATTCTCCAGATGCACAGGCAGGATAAGTAAACCAACATCAGCATCCTCTCCCAGGCCAACCTCCCCAGCTTCTACGCTCCAATCATGCAAAGCCAGCTCAGAATCTGACATATCATCCACATGCCCAACACCAGACTTCTGAGAAAGGCTTTCTACTTCAGGTTCAGACACAGCAAGAGATTAGCAGGAGGACAGAAAACACATTTCAAGGATGTTCTCAAATACTCCTGGAAGAATGAAACAATCTGATCAAGTGAGAGGTATCCCTGGCCCATGATCTGTCTTAAATGGGCATCCTTTTAATTTTATAAGGTGACAATTGGCTTTAGATTCTACCACAAGTAGAAACATCCTCTTCACATCAACTCCGTAAAGACCACATGAGCTCCATATTGAAAAACAGATGTGCTACCAGGTGGAACAAAGCAATCAGCTTCATTGATACCCAGTCCACCAGCCTAAATATTCACCTATGTCAGGGTGTACCTTCTGCAAAATTTCATGTAGCAACTCACCATGGCTTCTTTAACGGCCAGTCCAAACTCCATGACCTCTGCTTATTAGAAGGCCCAGGATGAAGGTAAATGGCAGTGGTGCACAACACTTTTTGCAGCAAGGATCAGATTGACACACTATTCTAAGCATAAAAGTCCCAAAGATCCTGAGGGGTGCTTACTGCTCTTACTTCTGATTGTTCACTAATAGTGGACACCTCATGAAGTCAGTGCCAGCATGCCAACAGTATTCCTTTCAGTTTCTCAGCAATGATGCTTAGAAGTTCTAGCCACATATCCTGCATTAGGGCAAGCCTGGTGCAGGTTCCACAACTGCATCCACTTCAAAAATAATGGAGAGGGGTGATCTTCAGGTTTTTTTTTAACAAGTTTTTCATTAATTGTTTCTAGTGTTAGTTTCTAGTGTTTCTAAAATTTTGACTTTTATATTTTAATTTAACTGCAAATATTATAATTTTTTGAATGATTGTCAGAGACATCACTGCAGTTCAATATGGCAGCTCAGCACCACCTTCTCAAAAGCAGTTAACGATGGGCATTAAATGATGACCTTGCCATCAATACTTTGTCTCATGAAAGAATAAAAACACAAATTACCCATCTCAATAATATTATTCTGATGAGAAATTGTGTATTTGCACAGGAGAAGATATCATACAAAAGATTGGTCACTTTCTTATTTTGAATAGAGGTTCATTTCAGTGAAAATCTCTGGCTTACGTGTGACTTTGGTAAAGCTAAAGAACAAACAACCCCCACCTTTGGGTAACAGAAATCCACCCTTACAGAATTCACAAATCACTGCCCAAAAATTTGAGATACAGAATAAAGTATGCTTTTCTAGAATTTGTGATAAGAGGTAAATAAACAATTATTTTGAACTCATGTTGCTTGACACATGCGCTGATGACATAGCTTTGCGTTGCAGAAAATTGCAACATAGACCATCTTCTAGGAACACAAATCCACCCCGCCATCCCTCTGTAATATGGGGGTCACCTGTAATGTGGATTAAAAATTGACTTTAGCTCACTGCCACTGCTTCACTTTTTCTTTGTCTCAGATATGCAATCATCAATAACAAAATTGACTCAGAAGATACACATTCTCATGAGCTCATTTGTCTAAGGACATTTTGTGCTCTGACACCTGAATTCTCTTGTTAATATGTACAAGTTTATTGACCACAAGAAAAAGAAATTGTCCCAAACCTGGAAAATTCAAGACAAGAAAATAGACCATTGTCTCCTGTTCAAATATCTGCTACATCAAGAATCCACTTCATTTTGAGACAGAATCCAACCTGTAATTTCCAGAAAACTGTATGACATGAGGGTTTTTCCTATACTTTCTGTAATTTCGTATTATGCATATAATCCACAAAAGTGCTAAGAAATGGTCTGCGAAGTCATCACCCACATATTTCAAGAACAGCCAGGGATTGTTGAAATCTAACTTTTTAGACATACAATTTTAAAACAACATACACCTTTATCCCTTGTTGTAGTCCTTCGCTTCTGTTCAACCATCATTATAAATAAATTTGTTTCCACAATGATGTAAGAGTCTGAATGTAACTGTTACATGTGGCTTCCAATCCTATGGTAAAAGTAAAATTGTTGTAGTTGATCTTTGCAGAACTTATGCAAAGATGACTTGATCAACTTTAATAGTCCTTTTGTGCCATTTCCCCAAATTTTCCACTTTCAGAAGTGAAATCTAGACATCATTTCAAAGGACTCTGAATTCAGTCAAAGTGGATACAGACAACAATGGAGTTTAATTGCAGAAGGAAAATATTGTATTCCAATTTTAATCAAGATAGTACAGGGATGTAACAAATTCTATAGCTATTGCTCTGCTGACTTCATTCTTTTGGCAGATCCCTTAAATTACTCATGCAACAATATTTCCCATAACCAATGTCTCAACATTTTCACCAGATTCACCAGTGAAACAGTTACTAAACCTAAACCTTCGAGACACAGATTTATTAAGAACACAACCACAAAACTGTGATATAGTAAATACATCCTCAGGTTCAAATGCAACAAAAAAACTATGGCATCCATTAATGCAGTGTCTTTAAAGCACCGAATCATCCCAAGGTGATTCACAGGAACATTATCAAACTAAATTAAGAAAACATTAAGGCAGATGATCAAGAGCTTAATTGAGGTGGTAGGTTTTAAGAATTGTGTTAAGGAAAAGAGAAAGGCAGTGTATTTTGGGGAAAGAATTCCAGAGCTTAGAACTTTGAAGGCTTTAAGTTTATTAGTCTATTTCCTTGTGATGTATCTTTTTTATTTAAGTTTTGTGCCTATCAGCTATAGAATAATCTCAAAAAATGGTCTGGAAATAAGTGCGTGCCTGCACACTTGAGAATTCTCCATAAATTCAGTGAATTGCAAAACACAAACATATAATCAAATCTAAACAGTGAATGTTCCTGTGGGTCAATTTTGACCATTTCCACTATTTTGCTGGCAGTATTTGACTGTGAGCAAGCTCAGATGGGTTAAAATGTGATGAAAGCATTAAAACACTTTCACAATCGACACTACAACACCAAAGATTTTAAAAAGAGAGGGCATTTTACCATTTCTTCACTCCTTGTAATTTTCAGCAGAAAATTAGCAAAATTACAGCATTGTCCTGAATATAATTAATCCACATGCATAATTAATGTAATAATCGATACTGCAGGTAAAATGAACAGAAAACAAGAAACTTTACAACATTTCCTGGATGAAGTTTATCCATCCACTCAGATTACCTCCATCACTGAACCCAGACTTTCAACCAGTAGTATTTCATATTATGCTACCATAGGTTTTATGTGGAGAGAAAATTTTAAACTATATTGGTGCAAGTAAAATCTGATGCCACATACTTTATGCAGCTCAGAAGTTCACTAGTTACAGTACATATTAATGACCTCCTCCTACTTTTATAATTCACCAAATATTGGTCATTAAATAGCACTGTACATTTACTGGAACATATCCAGATTCTGTCTAAGATATACTGCCCACTTTGTAATACACATTAGTTCAAAATTTAATAAAGATAAATTCACATTCCATCACCTTTCTTCAACCCAAATATCTTTGATAAGGCCACATACGACAGCAAAAGAACAAAGACAGCATTGCTCAGAAGGTATTAATTCTGACTCGTGCACATCAGACCAGAATCAGTGCAGAACACCTGGGATTTTATTCTTCAGGTGCAGACAGGACAACACTGGCAAAACTGAGCACTGAGTCATTAAAAATAATCTTAGATATGTCAATGGATTAACGGGTTCATCCAATAAGCAGCTGAGCAAAAGAGACATATTAGCTCCCACTTCAATCCTCAATCTGCCATCTTCTCAATTAGCTAACCTCTGCCAGGACATCTGCAAAGTTCATTAAAATTAGCCCCAGCACCTCTAGACGAGAGAACGGTGGCATAAAAAAAGCTTTTACTCATGTTTATAAGTCAGTGACCCATGATACACAAGGTCAAGTAAAAACAGGTAATAGCAGAGCTTCAACACCCTCAATGGTCAGATAACCTATTGTGATAACTAAAATAAAGACTCGCACTCAACTACTGCCATCTGGGCAGAAAGATTGGCGATCTACCAACATTCAAAGAGCTTTACCTCAGCAAGGAACCAAATGGTAGGAGGGATTTTTTTTGGGATTTATTCACATTTGGTTAAAAAGCAACAGTTGTAGACATCAATTCCAAGGTTGAACTAAAGACAAAAAACTGACAAATTAGCCAGAATGTAGAGTTTGTGCTTGTACAAAGATACCCAACACACAATAGTAATATGGAAGAAGTGTTCCAAAATGCTCAACATTAAACATCAGTCAGCGCCACCAACCAGATTGTTAGCAACAGTAAGCAAGACGGCACAGAGAAATTCAAGTCTTCAGTGCCACAATATGTTCATACAATCAAATTAACTGATGACAACTCGTGGTATAAGCCAAATTATACTCAAAGAGAAAGCCTGCACTAATTTCAAAGAGTATTTTCTTGGCTGTAATGTACTGAACAAATAAAAGGGAGCTAGAGGGTGGTGGCAAAAGTAGTATCTTGGTGAAGGCAGTAAATGGACAGAAGAAAGTGAACAACTGTAAAACAAAGGACAAGTGAACAAGAGCAAAATACAACAGCTATTGGAAACACAAATACAAAACATTAAAGAAAATATTAATAAGGACTTTGTAATTCCAACTTGAAAACTGGGTAAAAACGTGTTTAAAAATAAATCCACAAATCCTGCAGAAAATACTGTAAAAATTGCAGAGCGCTCAAAACAGCACCTGTTTAATAATAAGGTAATCCTGAACTCGAGGAAAATTATACTTGGTATGACAAATATACATGTTAAAACACCTACCATCCATTATGTGGAGGCATCCTGTACTGTATGCACAGAATTGCTGCAATTCTTTTTCAACAATTCCCATATACATAGCACCTTTAACACAACATGTACATGCCAATGAATCAGAATAAAGCACAGGAGATCGCCAGCTGCATCTCAAGCCACTTTGGTCCATAGTCTTGTAACGAATAACCCCCAGTGGCCATTCAAGCACCTTCTAAATCGATGAGGGGCTCTGACTCCACCAGCCTTCTGAGTAGAGAGCTCCAGACTCCCAGTACCCTTTAGGTGAAAATACTTTTTTCTCAACTCCCCTCTAACCTTTCAACCAATTAACAAATCTTGATCTCTAGTTATCAACCCCTCTGCCAAGGGCAAAAGGCCTTATTTCCCACCTCAATCAAAAATTTCCCAACAGTCCTTGTTCCAAAGCAAACAACCCCAGGCTCACCTTCACAGGTGTGCTATTGAATAAAAAATGATATACAACCATGCAAAGAAATGTTAGGACTGAAGGCAAGATCAAATGTTTAAAGAGATGGGGATTAAAAGCTATCTTGAAGTGAAGAAATTTTAGGCAGGAAATTTCAAACCCAAAAACCTTGGCAACTGACAACATGGTTGCCAATGGAAAAAAAAACTCCGGAATTTTAAAGTGGCCAAATTCGTGGATCAGATATCTTGATGGATAACATAGCTGGAATACATCTCAGAGAAAAGCCAGGGGTGCGGGGTGTTAATCAATCTGATGACTGAGGCATTACTTCACTTGAGGCCAGCACTGGTTGGGAAGCACTGAAGTAACAGTTGAACAGGACTAGTTCTAGTTACCACAAGGCTGGGATTTGGAGCAGATGTCTCAATTTGCTTTTTGACCATAGATGCTCCCAAAGTGCAATTTGATCCTGTTCTCTTTTTCTGTATCATGTACCTTATTATACAAGAATTGAGGCAGCAATCAGAAGGGATGGTGCTTTTTCCACCCCACAGCTTAAGACACCACCCTACAGACACCAAGATGAAATGGAGCATTTCCAAATGAAATTAGTTCACTAAGCAAACGTTTGAGTCTACACTGTTCATTGCAAAATCAAGAGGTTACCAATTGAATTAATTGATGTGGTGTTTCTTAAATTAAGGGTCATACTATAGCCAAGAACTGGTTACAAATTTATAAAGACCAGTTAAAATTATGTGGTTTTAGCTAACTTTATACTTTAATAATCTTCTATATAGTTCTCTCCATCACTGGGAATGTCAAATGACATGCTACACAGAAATATGTCCCACTGAACATCTTTACATTCTTTGCGTTCTGGGGATCAAATTAAATCACCAGCTTAGACTTCATTTACCATTTTGTTGATCAGCTCTTACTAATCATCAAACTGGCAGCAAAGAACAAATTCAATTGGAATTACTTCCCATTCTGCTTTCTGATTCCATTTGAAGCTGGCAATTCATTCCAGCTGTATTTTTTTAAATAAGGTTTGAGTGTAGAGAGTGTGTTGAGGTTCAGCACAAAGGACACTGAATTTAAAAACTATAGCCCACCACAAAATACTGGAGGATTTATTGGGCTGTGTTTTTTTTCCCCCCACAAAACTGGATAGAACTCAAGGAGGAAGTATTAAAGTATAGCCCTGGGAGTGATGATATGATCAAAGAAAAAACTCCTTTGATGGTTTTGAGCAGAGGAAGAAGGATGAAGGAGCTGGGAGGAGGGTAACATGACAAGTTATAGGTGCTCCAGGAGAAATGTCCAGCCACACAAATCATGAATGAATTATGCAATTTATTGACCAGTGCGTCAACGAATACATTACACGAAAGCATCCCAAGGCAGACACAATAAGGAAGTCTGTCTCAATTATGGCCCAGCTGAGGTGGTAGATGAGTACACTATAATTGGCCTCAATATTCTTCAGTTTAGCAATAGCAGGCACAGTGGAGCACCAACGTTTTATGTCAGAGTATAATGATGCTATAAGCTCAACTGCATCTCAGGAAAAAACCAAGCTAGCAGAAATCAGTTCTTTGCCAGGAAAGGATCAGTGGGGAAATTAAGAAACAGGAAGACAAAAATTCAACATTGACCACAAAACACACTTCCAGAATAACTGGTTAAAGGGCCAATTTCTAAAGCACAAAAATAAGTTACTTCACCTGCACACAGGTGGAGACCACAGTTCAAACTTATTTGCTTTACATGCTGAAAATGGTTCCTCTTATCAGGGGAAAAACAAATCAAGGTTTTACCCTTTCATAAGATATTAATAACTATTAAATCACTGCACAACCAAACACTTGGACGCACTTCCACAAACACCCAAGTCACAAATAAAGACTGGTTGCAATGGTCAGAAGCTAAGGACTCCTGCCTTTGGGGCATCCAAAGCACCAGATATATAGAAGTGGTTGAAAATTAGTCCTTCACAGATTATTGCATCCAGCACAGTATATCTTACATAAATAATTTAATATTTCCAACCATTGTGTACAAAAAGCATTTTAAAATACTTCAGAGCAATGGTAATCAGTGAACGCAAAAAAGCCAAATACAGGGTCAAAAGGTAGAGGCATAACAGAAGAAAACAGAAATTCTGTGAGGGAAAGGGAAAGGAGAAGCACAGGTTCACTGAAGTGTAAGCACTCAGTCCCAACTTCCAAGTCTTCTCAACTGTTTGAAAATGTGTGCAAAATCATAAACAAAATGGCTGAGAAAAATAGCTGTACCTTCTCTCTTCTCCCCCCTCCCATTGGGCAGAAGATACAAAAGCCTGAAAGCACATACCACCAGGCTCAACGACAGCTTCTATCCTGCTGTTGTAAGACTATTGAACAGAACACTTGACCTCACAATCCACCTTATGGCCTTGCACCTTGTTGTCTGTCTGCACTGCACTTTCTCTCTAACTGTAACACTTTATTCTGCATTGTTATTACTTTTCCCTTGTATTTCCTCAATGCACTGATCTGTATGGATGGCATGCAAAACAGTTTTTCACTGTACCTCAGTACGTGTGACAATAATAAACCAATTTACCAAGTCGGCAGCATAATCAACAAGTGTTTAAAACGAATAATGTCACTCATTCAGATATGTGGGAGCCAGAAGCAATAGGAATTCAGAATTTGGACTGCCAGACCTAAAAAAGTTATTAAGGTATTTGAAGATTAACGAAGGGACATCTCATTTCAAAATGTGAAAAAGAATAACAGAAGTGTTCAAACATTTTGCCATTAGTGATCACAACATGAACACCAGGTTAGTTTACCTGACAAGTTATTGTTGGACACCTGTAAGTGATGATGTAATAGGACTAGTAATGGAATTCTACCTCAAAACAAATGTGCGAGCCACATATTGTTCATGCAGAGATAGAAGAGCCAGAGAACTGAAGTAACAGTTATTTATTAAATAGGGGGATGGGGTGGCGAAACAGGTTAACCGACAGCACAGGGCTGCTGGGGGAAAGCCTACTTTACATAAATGTCATTTACATATCATAAATGTATTATTCTGTGGTTAGTAGCTTGACGAATATGGAGTGATGATGGTGTGTTCCAGTTGTAAACAAGCAGTGTTCCCACGACAGACACACACTGGAGTACAGAGGTGGGGGTGGGGAGCAATGGACTTACTCCTGCTTCCCCCCCCCCCTTCACCCCACAGGCCTCATCCTAACCCTGGCCCAAATTCTACCCCCCACCCCTACCCCTACCCCGTGTGCCCGCATTCACCCCCCACTCCCCCCTCCCCTCCACCTCACCCCACCCCACTCTTGTTTACACGTTACACACTCCGGCCGCGACAGGCGGAGGGCGGACAGTTGCCGGGGCTGAGGTGACTCGGAGGCCGGCAGGGAAGGAGGGCGCTGGCCGACCCCCGGGCCCGCCGAGCCGGGGCCTGGGATTCAGACGGCGGCCACCCCGCTGCCCCCCATCCCCCCGCCTCCCGTTCAAACAACAAGAGGCTGACAGCTGCCGCCCGCCCGCCGGGAGGTGGCGGCGCCGCCTGCCCGCGCCTCGCTGCCCCGCCGACGCCCTCCTGCGCGTCCCCCCAGGGGGGGCGGCGGGCGCCGGGCCGGCGGACACGGACACAACTCGGCACCTACCTTCCCCTTTACTTTTGCGCCATCTTGGATCCACTTGTCAGCGTCCCCCGACGGCATTGTGGGAAAATGACCCTCGGCCCCGCCCCCTCCGCCCGGCAGCGCGCATGCGCCGCCTCTCCCTCCCGGGAGCAGGGCACCTTCAGGGGGGGGAGGGGAGGAGAAGGGGGGGGGAGGGGAGGAGAAGGGGAGGAGAAGGGGAGGAGGAGGAGGGGGGAGGGGGGGGAGAGGAGGGGGGGAGAGGGGGGGAGGGGAGGGGGGGAGGGGAGGGGGGGAGAGGGGGGGGAGAGGGGGAGGGGAGGGGGGGAGAGGGGGGGGGAGGGGAGGGGGGGAGAGGGGGGGGGAGGGGAGGGGGGGAGGGGAGGGGGGGAGGGGAGGGGGGGAGAGGGGGGGAGGGGAGGGGGGGAGGGGGGGAGGGGGGGGGAGGGGAGGGGGGAGGGGGGGAGGGGAGGGGGGGGAGGAGGGGAGGGGAGGGGGGGAGGGGGGGGGGAGGGGGGGGGGGAGGGGGGAGGGGGGGAGGGGAGGGGGGAGGGGGGGGGAGGGGGGGAGGGGAGGGGAGGGGGGGAGGGGAGGGGGGAGGAGGGGGAGGGGAGGAGGGGGAGGGGAGGGGGGGAGAGGGGGGGAGAGGGGGGGAGGGGGGAGGAGAGGGGGGGAGAGGGGGGGAGGAGAGGGGGGGAGAGGGGGGGAGGAGGGGGAAGGGGGGAGGAGGAGGGGAAGGGGGAGGAGGAGGAGGGGGAGGGGGGAGGAGGAGGAGGGGGAGGGGGGGAGGAGGGGAGGGGGGAGGGGGAGGGGGGAGGGGGAAGGGGGGAGGAGGAGGAGGGGGAGGAGGGGAGGGGGGAGGAGGAGGGGGAAGGGGGGAGGGGGGAGGAGGGGGAGGGGGGAGGAGGAGGAGGGGGAGGGGGGGAGGAGGGGAGGGGGGAGAGGGGGGGAGGAGGGGAGGGGGGAGAGGGGGGGAGGGAGGGGGGAGAGGGAGGGGGGGAGAGGGAGGGGGGGAGAGGGGGGGAGGGAGGGGGGGAGAGGGGGGGGAGGAGGGGGAAGGGGGAGGAGGGGGAGGGGGGAGGGGGAAGGGGGGAGGAGGAGGGGGAGGGGGGAGGAGGAGGGGGAGGAGGAGGGGGAGGGGGGGAGGAGGAGGAGGAGGGGGAGGGGGGAGCGGGAGGAGGAGAGGGAGGGGGGAGCGGGAGGAGGAGGAGAGGGAGGGGGGAGCGGGAGGTGGTGGTGGGGGGGGGGGGGGGGGGTGGTGGGGTAGGGGGGGGGGGGGGGGGGGGGGGGGGAGGGGAGGGGAGGGGGGGAGGGGGGGGGGGGGGGGGGGGAGGAGGGGGAGGGGAGGAGGGGGAGGGGAGGGGGGGAGAGGGGGGGGAGGGGGGAGGAGAGGGGGGAGGAGGGGGAAGGGGGGAGGAGGAGGGGGAAGGGGGAGGAGGAGGAGGGGGAGGGGGGGAGGAGGGGAGGGGGGAGGAGGAGGGGGGAGGGGGAAGGGGGGAGGAGGAGGAGGGGGAGGAGGGGAGGGGGGAGGAGGAGGGGGAAGGGGGGAGGGGGGAGGAGGGGGAGGGGGGAGGAGGAGGAGGGGGAGGGGGGGAGGAGGGGAGGGGGGAGAGGGGGGGAGGGGGGAGAGGGGGGGAGGGAGGGGGGAGAGGGAGGGGGGGAGAGGGGGGGAGGGAGGGGGGGAGAGGGGGGGGAGGAGGGGGAAGGGGGAGGAGGGGGAGGGGGGAGGGGGAAGGGGGGAGGAGGAGGGGGAGGGGGGAGGAGGAGGGGGAGGAGGAGGGGGAGGGGGGGAGGAGGAGGAGGAGGGGGAGGGGGGGAGGAGGAGGAGGAGGGGGAGGGGGGGAGGAGGAGGAGGGGGAGGGGGGGAGGAGGAGGAGGAGGAGGAGGGGGAGGGGGGGAGGAGGAGGGGGGAGGGGGGAGGAGGAGGGGGGAGGGGGGAGGAGGGGAGGGGGAGGGGAGGAGGGGGGGAGGGGAGGAGGGGGAGTGGGGTGGGGGGAGGGGAGAGGAGGAGGGGGAGGAGGGGGAGTGGGGTGGGGGGGAAGGGAGGGGAGGGGGGAGGAGGGAGGGGAGGAGGGAGGGGGGAGGGGGAGGAGGGAGGGGAGGAGAAGGGGAGGAGGGGGAGTGGGGTGGGTGGGAGGGGAGAGGAGGGAGGGGAGGGGGGGGAGGGAGGGGGAGGGGAGGAGGGGGGAGGGAGGGGGAGGGGAGGAGGGAGGAGGGAGGGGGAGGGAGGAGGGGGGAGGGAGGGGGAGAGGAGAGGAGGGGAGGGAGGGGGGGAGGAGGGAGGGGGGAGGGAGGGGGGAGGAGGGAGGGGAGGGGGAGAGGAGGGGGGAGGGAGGGGAGAGGGTGGAGGGAGGGAGTGCAGGTGGAGAGGGCACTGGTTGGGGTTGGAACAACATCTGGAAGGAACAATATCTGGGCGTAGGTTGAGAAGTATCACCTGCAGAGGGGGGGCAAACACCTGGGGATCAGGTAGAGACAACATCTGGGTGCAGGTGTAGAGGGCACTGGGTGGGATAGGTGGATGAAGCAGCAGCTGGGGAGGAGATAAGAGGGGGCAGCGACTGGAGGGGACAACTTATGAGGCAAGTAGAGGGATGAAATCTCATAAAATCATTGACATTACAGCACAGAAGGCTATTGAGCCCAGGGAGTCCATGCCATTCTCTGTAGAACAATCCAGTCAACCCTAGTCTTTCCCCATCTTCCTTTTGAAATAATTGATTTGTTCCCATCACTCTTATGGGCATTGAGTTCAAGATCATTACCAGGTGCTATGTAAAAAAATTCTTCACATTCCTCCTCCTCTTGCCCAGAACCTTAAAAGCTACATCTCCCAATCCTTGTACCACCAGCTAATGGGAATAACTTTACTTTGTTTACCATATCGAAATCTATCATAATCTTGTACACTTCTATCAAATCTTCTCTCAATGTCCTTTGTACAAAGAAGAACAAACCCAGCTAGAATCCTACATCCCCAGAACCATTCTGATAAATCTCCTCTGCACTCTTTCAGAGGCCAACATATCCTTTCTAAAGTGCATTGACCAAACCTAGATATACTCTGGATGTGGAATTACAAATAGGTATCTTCCCTATTTTTCTACTCAGTACCTCCACTTCAATAGATGAAGATCTCAAATGCCTTGCTAATTATTCTCCTAGAATGTCCTGCCAGCTTCAAGGCTCTGTGCATATAATGCCCATGTCCCTCTATTCCTGTATGGTCTTTAGAACTGTGCAATTAAGTTTATATAATCTCTCTCCATCCCTTCTACCAAAATACATCACCTTATACTTACCTGTATTAAATTCCATCTTCTATTGCCTGCCCATTCTACCAACCTATCTGTGTATTATTGAGACAATTAGTATCACCCCGACTGTTTGCCATATTTAGTATTGTTGAGGAATTTTTTAAATTACGCTATATTCCAATATATCAGAAAAAGCAGCCATCATGACACTGAGCCCCAAGGAGTACCATTGTCTACCATCCTCCAGTCTGCAACACAACCATTTACCAAAATTTACTGTTTCTGGCCTTAAGCCATATTTTGATCCTTGCTGACACTGACTGTCTCATTCCACTGGCCTCAATTTTGTTATCCAGTGTTTTATCTGGTGTGTAGTCAAACGCTTAGTTGAAGGCCCTATGGACAACATCCACTGCATTTCCTTCATTAATCTTCCCTGCTTCTTCAGCAAAAAAGAATCATGTAAATTAAGGCAAACACAATTGATCTTTTACAAGTCTACGCAGACTCTCTTCATTTAACTCATACCTTTTGTGTCTCTGTTAATTTTTTTCCCTGTTGATTGTTTCCAAAACCATTCTGTCCATTGAGGTTAAACTGACTGGCCTGTAGGTCTTAGGAGTGTCCTTAAACCCCTTCTTGTACAAATGCCACATTTGCCGTTTTCTGTTCACTCGGCACGTACCCCATAACAAGGAAAGACTGGAAGTCTGTGGTTATCTCCACCCTGATTTCCTTTTGGAGATGTAAGCAATCCAGACCAGTGGGTGTATTCAATCTAAGCATAGTCAGCCTTTATGCTATCTTCTGCCTATGATCTTACACCTATTAGTTATTTCTGCTATCCTCTTTGGTCTGTATCCTCATTTTTCATGAATGCCAAAACAAAATACTCATTACTTGTTCTAAGACTATCCTCCTCCTTCTCTGGAGTACATGCCCCTGTCTGTATCAATGGTGCTGAGGTGGAAATAGTTCAGAGCTTCAAGTTCCAAGGTGTAAATAACACCAACAATTTGTCTCTTTGCCTCAACTCCAGGGGCATGTCCTTCATATATCCTGACTGTCCTCTGTCACTTTAATTCTCCACCCACTCCCACTCTGCCTTCTCTTTGGCGTCTTACCATTGTTTCAACAAAGACTAATGTAAGCTCGTGGAACGGTGCTTTTTCCCTCCACTTGGAGACATTGCAGCACTAGAGACTCATTAATGGATTCAAAAATCTCAGATAACCAGCTTTTCCAGTTTATGTCAGAATTGCTATTCCTGATGTCATGTGTCATCCACCAGTAACATGAGTTCGCGTTTTCTATTTCTACCTGCTGAATATTTCCAATATTTTCTTTTTTTCAGATTTCCAGCCCTTGTTTTGTTCTGCACCTCACGGTTCCAGCATTGTTTGCCTATTTGTTTTGTTTCCTCTCTCCTTCTTTTCATACTTCCCTCAGACAGCTCACCCTTTCACCACCCTCCTCCAGAAAGCACCGACAGCATTATTTTGGTCTCCACCTCATCACAGAATCCCCCTTGTTCTCTTCTCCCTTCCCCTTCTCTACGATTCAATGTTAACTTGTTTTCTCTCTTTCCCCACTCTGACGACGAAGGGTTATTGACCTGAGACTCTCTTCCTCTCTCCACAGATACCACCTGACCTGCTGAGTATCTGCAGGATTTTCTGTTTTTATTTCGGGACATTCCTTTCTGTTCTTTCTGTTCCTTCCTCCCTGAAATCTGAATCTAGCTTCTCCTTTAATGCATTTATAATATTCAGCACAACTTCCACCTGCAATAGGAAGTTCCACATTCTCACTTCTCTCACAGTAAAGAATTTTCTCTTCGATTTCACATTAGGTCCAAAAGCAACTCTCTCATACTGAAGGCTCCAGCCAGGTACAAAACTATAAGAGAGTACTCTGTATTTAGATCAAACCCTCACTGCAGTAAAACTCCTGGAGCTGGTTCACATGATTGCTTTTAGAGGAGGAAATCTTATCCTTACCCACTGGGGCATTCTGTGACCTCAGATTCCCTAATGTGTTCAGAGGGATGGATCAACAATTTCTGGCATTGTCAACAACATCCACATTCACTGAATGAATAATTGTTAAAAAAAATAACATCAGACTCATAGAAAGGTGATTAAAACCTTCAGCAAGAGAGTGTGGTAACAATAATGAAAATTTTGCTATCTTTACCCTACAGAAGGGCTGTTTCACCCATCAGTGTCTGCACCTGCTCTTTGCAAGTAAAGTTCAGTTAATCCCACATCCCCACCCCTTCTGCATTGGCCTCTCCATGTTTTTCGTTTCAAGGACGTGTCTAATTCCCACATGAAAGTTAGAACTGAATCTGCTCCCACCCCCTTTCAATTATTCCATTTAGATATGACCCCTTCTCAAATGCACCACTGTGTTTCAATCACTGGCCAAGCTACTGACAAATGCACAGACAGATTATGGGGTTATATCAACACCACTCTCTGTATTTCATTGGGAGTTATTCCACTTCCAATAGCTGAAGCTTAAAGAACAAAAGTGTTGCCTACAGGATTAAGATTAACTGGTTAAAACTGTACAGTTTCCTATCACAAAGCAGCAATAAGTTTTCCAATGTTTGTCTCATCAGGATCACAAAATCACCAAGATGATTTCCAGAGTGACTGGAACATGAATGAGAAACATCCCAGAAATAAACCTCTACGTCCCTCACTCCCCCACTCCCCTACCACTCAGCCCCCACCACTCCACACCACCAACACCAACCAAGGGAAGGTCTATCAACCAACAATGAACCATTTGGTTGGGAAGATGACTTTAACATCCCGAAGCACTGCAGAAATGGTTGACAGTTAAAGGGGCTTGACGACTGGATGCAATGTTGATGTTACCCCTGGCTGGGGTGTCTGGAGCCAGGGATAACAGTGTCAAAATAAGGGCCGTTCATTCAGAAGAAAGATAAGAAGAAATTTCTTCACTCAGAAGGCAGTGAATCTTGTAACTCTCTTCCTAAGAGGGTTGTATAAGACGAACATCAGTATATTTTTAGATTGTTAAGGCAATCTAGGGATATAAAGCTAATGTAAGAAAGTAGGACCAAGATAGAAGATCAGTTGTGATCTTACTGAATGGCCAAACAGACACAAGGAGCTGTGACCTACTCCTGCTTCTATTTCTTCTGTTCCTATGAGCCTGTCACAGAGGATCATCGTGATCAAAGTGCCACCTTGCCTGTGTTGTCATCTTGAAGCCAAACAAATGTGCAAGGTCTTGATAACATTACTCATGACAAGCCATTCGTTTATGGTCTGTGAGAGCAGAACCAGTGGATTTAGCTCTCTGTTCTAGGAGGGTAGAGGTGAAACATAGCAGAAAACTACTGGGGAGGAAGGTTTCAGTCTGTGGAACATGGTCTAGAGGAGAAAAACACTGTGATGCTGGAGGAACTCAGCAGGCCAGGCAGCATCTGTGGAGAAAAGCAGGTGGTCAACGTTTCAGGTCAGGACCCTTCTTCAGGACTGAAGATAGGAAAAGGGGAAGCCCATTATATAGGAGGGAAAAGCAGAGAAGTGATAGGTGGACAAAAGAGGGGAGGCAGGGTGGGCACAAGGTGGTGATAGGTAGATGCAGGTAAGAGATGGTGATAGGGAGGTGCGGGGGAGGAGGGGAGAGCAGATCCACTGGGGGATCGGTCAAAGGTGAGGAGAAAAAAAGGGGGGTAGAGAAAAGAGAGAGAGGCTAGGAAAGGGAAGAAAAGAAGAGACATGGTTGGGGGTGGGTGTGGGGATTACTTAAAGTAGGAGAATTCAAGGTTCATGCCGTTAGGCTGCAAGGTTCCAAGACAGAAAATGAGGTGCTGTTCCTCCAGTTTGTGCTTGGACTTCTCCTGGCAGTGGAGGAGGCCGAGGACTGACATATCAGTGATGGAGTGGGAGGGGGAGTTGAAGTGACTGACAATGGGGAGATGCAGATCGCGGTTTCATCCCCCGGTGGACCCCTTTTTCCATCCTTACCTTTGACCCGTCCCCCGGTGGATCTGCTCTCCCCTCCTCCCCCGCACCTGCCCATCACCATCTCTTACCTGCATCTACCTATCACCACCTTGTGCCCACCCTGCCTCCCCTCTTTTGTCCACCTATCACTGCTCTGCTTTTCCCTCCTATACATTGGGCTTCCCCTTTTCCAATCTTCAGTCCTGAAGAAGGGTCCTGACCCGAAACATTGACCGCCTGCTTTTCTCCACGGATGCTGCCTGGCCTGCTGAGTTCCTCCAGCATCATAGTGTTTTTCATCTAGATTCCAGCATCTGCAGTATTTTGTTTCTCTATGGTCTAGAGGAGATTCATAGAAAGAAACAATACTCATTCACTCAGGTAGAAATACAGGAAATAAAGTTTTACGATGCAGACTATGAGTACTCTGAGACTTGGCTAACACGGCCTGCCTGGTTAACTCTATATTTATAGAACAGTGTACAGAGTTTCCCAACCTATCCATCACTTGATGTTCTACTCCAATGTCTTTCCAGCTCCCTTTTACCCAGATTACCTAGATAAGCAGCTTTATTTGTCTCATGAAACAGTGTATTCCAAATAGTCACCACCATCTGTGTGAATGTCAAATGTTATTTGTCCAGTTGCTTCCCCTCTTGCAAACCATCTTAACCCTATCCCTTGTTCTTATTCAAAGGGTCAACAGATTAAAGCCCTTTAAGTTCTTTAAAAGCAGCCACCACAATATCATCTCCAGAGTAAACAAAGGCATTTTATATCACACAGAAGCAAAAGAAGGTGGAAATGTATTCAACAGTTCAGGCAGCATCTGTGCAACATACTTCAGTTATCTCTCTTGGTAGATCAGGTGTCCTTCTGATACAGAATTGGAAGACATCTGTTTGAGTATATTCCAGGAATTAACCTTCTTTTCGTTCACATTTTTCATTTTTTCCATAATTTATTCATCCCTTTCTGATACTTCAACAGTTAATAAAATTATTTTGGATTATTAAACTAGATTTAAAACTATAATTCCCCAAATTGAAACATGTTGCCCAGGCACTACCAAGTTCTGCTTTAGTTAATATTCATGCGACCTGCTCCCTGGTCTTGCCCAAAAGGTTTCTTCTTAACATTGAACAATTGATTCCAACCCCTTCCTTGACCATGTTGAAGAAACATCAACTTGCACTTTACCAGAAAAAAGTTAACTGCACCGTGGGAAGGACGGCACTGGGGGAGCGCTGCACTTTGCGGGGACAGCACAGAGGGAGTGCTGCACTGTTGCAGGGACAGCACTGAGGGAGGGATGGCACTGAGGAAGTGCTGCACTGTTGGAGGGATAGCAGTGAGAGAGTGCTGCACTGTTGCAGGGACAGCACTGAGTGAGTGCTGCACTGTTGCAGGGACAGCACTGAGTGTGTGCTGCACTGTTGCAGGGACAGCACTGAGTGTGTGCTGCACTGTTGCAGGGACAGCACTGAGTGTGTGCTGCACTGTTGCAGGGACAGCACTGAGGGAGCGCTGCACTGTTGGAGGGACAGCACTGAGGGAGCGCTGCACTGTTGTGGGGACAGCACTGAGGGAGGGATGGCACTGAGGAAGTGCTGCACTGTTGCAGGGACAGCACTGAGTGAGTGCTGCACTGTTGTGGGGACAGCACTGGGGGAGTACTGCACTGTTGCAGGGACAGCACTGAGTGTGTGCTGCACTGTTGTGGGGACAGCACTGGGGGAGTACTGCACTGTTGCAGGGACAGTGCTGAGTGTGTGCTGCACTGTTGCAGGGACAGCACTGAGTGTGTGCTGCACTGTTGCAGGGACAGCACTGAGTGTGTGCTGCACTGTTGCAGGGACAGCACTGAGTGTATGCTGCACTGTTGTGGGGACAGCACTGGGGGAGTACTGCACTGTTGCAGGGACAGTGCTGAGGTGCGCTGCACTGTCAGATGGGAAGAACTACAGTTGCAATGCACTGTTGGCGGGGTCGTACCAAGGGATCATCGCACTGTCAGAGGAGCGCACTGTCGGAGCTTTGAGGCATGGTTTACACTTTCATTTAACAATTTAGCAAAGCTCTTCCCTTGAATTGATAAGCCTGGCTCAGTGAGTAGCACTCCCCTTTAAATAAAAAGATTGTAGGTTCAAGCTTCACCACTGAGACTTAAGGCTGATACTCCATTGCAGTACTGACAGAGTCCTGCACTGTTGAGAAGGCCATGATCAAGCGAGAATCCTCTTTCCAGTGGACAGAAGATCTCACCACATGCTCGAAAAAGGCAGGAGTGGCCAATATTTATTCCTCAACTCACATCACCAAAATGGACAACTGTGTTGTTATCTTATTATTGTATGTGAGATCTTGGCCTGCGCGATTTACTTGAGTGTTGGTGGAGGGAATGGGAACCTGGGAGAGAGTCAGGAGGGAGAGAATCAAAGCTAGAAGCAGAGTTAGAAATGTAGTAAGCAAAGTAAATAAGCAGTGGGAGCAAAGGCAGACAGCAAAGAGTACACGAAAATGTTAAAATGCTAAATTTAAAGGCATTATATTTAAATGCACATTGTAAACGCAACAAGGCACATTAATTAATGGCACAAACAGTCATTGACGTGATCTAATTGTCACTGCAGAACATGACTGTAGGTTGACAAATATGCGAAGTAAATATTCTAGGGAATTAAACATTTGGGAAGGACAAGCAAACGGGAAAAGGAGGCAGGGTAGCGCTTTTCATGAGATATCATGATGGGACAGTAGTTAAAAAGGATCTTGGCTTTGTAGATCATGGTATAGAATAATAATCAGGTTGGTAAGAGGAAGCAGCAGGAGACAGCAAACATTGGTGGGAATTGTTTACAGGCTTCCAAACAGTAGTTGAGATGCAGGGCAGAGTATAACTTAGAAAATTTGAGGTGCATATAACAGGTCTAATCATAGGGGACTTTAATCTGCATTTGGACTCAGCAAATGAAATAAGGACTAACAAAATTCTGGATGAATTGCTGAAATATAAACAAGCTAGATTTCTACAACAGTGTATTATGGAACCAGCTGGTGAAGAGGCTATTTTAGATTTGATACTGTGCAATGAGTAAGGGTTATTTAATAAACATGCTGTAGGGGAATTCCTAGGGAAGAGAATTATGATCAAATTTTACATTAAGTTCAGAAGTGATATACTTCAATCTGAAACCAGGGCTTTGAATCTCAACTAATGAAACTATGAGGTTGTGAGGGGCAGGTTGGTTGTGGCACTAATGATTGTCATAGTTGTAGAGTTATACAGCACGAAAACAGACCCTTCAGCCCAACTTGCTGGTGCCGTCCATGTCAATCCAAGCTCATCTTATTTGCCTGCATTTGACCCATATCCCTCTAAAACTTTACTATCCAATGGACAGTCAATAGCTCACTCAAAAAAATACATGATTTATAACAAAAATATGTTCTTAATGGGCATAAAGTTATAATGAGAAAAAAATTATACAACCATGGATTCCAGGAGAAATTAAAGGCTGCACTAAATTTAAGGAACAGGCCTTATAAAATAGTCAGAAAATGCAGCCAGCCTGAGGGTTGGGAGCATTTTAAAGTTCAGCAAAGGATGACCAAGAAATTGGTAAAGAAAAGGAAAATAGAACATCAGAGTAAACTACCGAGAAACATAAAAAGAGGCTGTAAGAGCTTTTATGGTTATGTATAAAAAAAGACTCGTGAGTGCAAATGCGGGTCCCTTACGCACCAAGAGGGGAGAATACATAATGGGGAGAGGGCAGATGGTAGGGGAGCAAAACAAATACTTTGCATCTGTCTTCCTAGAAGAGGACACAAAAAATCTCCCAGTAATACTAGAGAACCCAGGGTCCAGTGAAAACGAGGAAATAAAATAATTTTGTACTAGTTAAAGAATAAGCCTTAAACCTAAGGACACAATGATCTAAATCACAATGATCTAAAGAGGTATACAAAATTATGAGGGGTATAGATCGGGTGAATGCATGCAGGCTTTCTCCCCTCAGGTTGAGTGAGACTAGAACAAGAGGTCATAGGTTTAGGGTGAAAGGTGCAATATTTAAGGGGAATCTGAGGGGAACTACGTCACTCGGAGGGTGGTGCAAGTGTGGAATGAGCTGCCAGTGGAAGTGGTCGATGAGGGTTCAATTGTAACATCTAAGGGAAGTTTAGATAGGTGCATAGATGGGCGGGGTATGGAAGTCTATGGTCTGGGTGCAGGTAGATGGGACTAGGCAGAAAACCAGGCCGGCATGGACTAGATGGGCCAAAGGGTCTGTTTCTGTGCTGTAGTACTCTATGACTCTATCTCAGAGTTTTGAAAGAGGTGGCCTTGGAGGTTCAAGGTCTGAGTGGAGGCTCTGACTATCATTTCCCAAAATTCTATAGAGTCTAGAAAGGTTTCTGCAGATTGGTGAGAAAATGTGACCTCTCTATTCCAAAAAGGGAGGGAGAGAGAAACCAGGGAACTGTGGACCTGTTACCCTGATATCCGTAGTTGGGAATCAATAATCAACAATATGTATTAAGACATTTAAAAAATAACAACATGACTGAGCGTCAATATGGCCTTATGAAAAGGAAATTATATTTGACTGATCTACTGGCATTCTTTGAGGATGTGTCAAGATGAGAGGGAATCAGTGTATTTGGGTTTTCAGAAGGCTTTTGATAAGATCCTGCACAGGAGATTAATGAGAGACACAAGAAATTGCAGATGCTGAAATCTGGAGCAACACACAAAGGCACTGGAGGAATTCGTGGGTCAGGCAGCATCTATGGAGGGAAAAGGACAGTCAACGTTTCGGGTCGAGACCCTTCATCTGGATTGGCCTAGATTGACCCGAGGCCTTAGGAATATTGATGCTCAAAGAGTGTCCTTATACACAAGTCATTGAAAGCTAGTGCAGATGCAGCTGGGTATTAGGAAGGCAAATTGTATGTTGGTCTTTATTGAAGAGGATTTGAGTATAAAAGTAAGGATGTCTTATTACAATTATCTAAGGCCTTGGTGAGAACATACCTGAAGTATCGTGAATAAATTTGATCTCCTTACCCAAAAAAAGGAAGGATATACTTACTAAAGAGGGAACACAGTGAAAATTCACCTGACTGGTTCTGGGGATGGCGGGTCTGTCACATGAGGTGCGATTGAGTAGACTGGGCATGTGTTCTCTAAAGTTTGGAAGAATGAGAGGGAATCCCATTGCAACATGTAAAACCCCTAGAGAGTATTTGTAGGGGAAATGATTCCCCAATTAAGTCTAGAACCGAGTCAAAATCTCAAAATAATTGTAGGTCGTTTTGGACTAATATAAGCAAATAATTCTTCCCTCAGAGTGTGGTGAAACTTTGGAATTCCCTTGCCCAGGGGGCTGTGGAGTTATAGATTACATTCAAAACAGAGATCAATAGATTTCTGAATATTAAAGGAATTAAGGAATACATGGGGCAAGGGCACAAAGATAGTGTTTGAGGGAGAAGATCAGCTTTGATCTTGTCAAGTGGCAGAGCAGTTCAGGGTGCTGAATCACCCACACAGCTCCCTGTTGGTGTTTCCAACGTTACAACAGCAATTTTTCAAGTGTAAACGTACTTGACTTGTGTAAGATGTTTTATAAATGTAACCTTATCAAGAAGGACTTATTTGAAGATGGAACAAGTAAAACAATTGACAAATTTGGCATCTGATTAACAAGCAACCTGTTATATCAGATTGTTGAAGAGATATTAAATTCCATTGGCATCAAACTGCAGGGGTTGTGAGTTAAATCCATACCACCTATCAATCTATGATGATTACATCAGTGGTGGTGGAACTGTTAAGTGACCAGAGCAGTAATCTAAAGCCCTGGACTACAGTCCAGAGACTCAGGTTCGAATCCCACCATGGTTGTACTGTAACTTAAATTTAGTTAATTATCTGGAATTTGGTAAAATAGTAGCGACTTGTCTTTCAGTAATGAAGACCACAAAAACTGCTAAATTGTTGTAGTGACCCATCTAGTTCACTAATGTTCTACACTAATGTTCACTAATTGCCATTTTATCTGGTCTGGTTATATGTGACTCCAGACCTAACCCACTTGGTTGACCCTGGAAAGGCCAAGCACCCAGTCGTGGCCAGCTCACCACCACCTTTCAAGAGGCAATTAGGGATGGGCAATAAATGCTGTCCTTCCAGTGACACCCCGATCCTGAAAAATTAATTTTATACAACTAGGGCAGATTGTGAGATACATATTTGCTCTTCAAAGGAACAAGAGGTGGAGATTGGGACTCTCTTCAGCACAGGGTGAGAGGATCTCAACACTTACTCACTGCTCAACCTTCAAAGCAAATTTCATGAGGGTTCTCAGTGTTGAGGAGTTGGAGCTAAGAGGTTCTACGATGCACCATACTCACTTGTGCTGTATGATAGTCGTTGAATTGTACTTCACAGGAGGAGGCCATTTGGCCCATTATTCCAGTGCTGGTTCTGAGAATGAACTATCTGATTGGCTCGTTATCTCCTCTTCCTTAATCCTGCCTGCACCTTTTCTCAGACAAGTAGGTCAACATCCAATTCCCTTTTGAAAGTTGCTTTTAAATCTGTTTCCAACATCCTTTCAGCCAGTTGTTCCAGATCATAACATTGGCCTGTGTAATATCCCCTTGGTACCCTTGGGATCTTTCACCAGTTAGCTCTGCCATCTAGTAACCCCCTCTCTGCACCACCCACCCACCCCCCAACCCCTGCTGCCAGTGGAAAATGCTTCTCACCATTTAATCTATCAAAACCCCTTCACATAATGAAACATCTTGTCCTGGCTGTGGTAATCCTGTGCCCATATTATAGCCATAGACGTTACAAGGCAATGCAGTGGCAAGGTTAAGATGGTCTGTTTTGAGCAGTATTTACACATGGAGTTACAGAGCGCACAGAGGCAGTGAAGAGAGGGGGCTCGGGAGCTGTGTGTGCAGTATTCAGGGATGGGTGGGGTGACTCACAAGGGGACAGCCCCATCTATTATTATGCACATTAAGGACATGAACACATGCACAATGTGACCCTCCAAAAGTGGTCAAATTAAAATGGTTGCCTGCTGGGATCCCTTGTTTCCAGCTTGGTTGTGGTGGGCCAGCTTCATTAGCACCGTTGGGGCTGCAGTCTCCAATAGCTGATTATCACAGCTTCCATCGCATTATTATTGAAAGGATGTAGAAGCTTTAGAGAGGGTGCAGAGGAGATTTATCAGGATGCTGCCTGGATTGGAGAGCATGTCTTATGAGGATAGGTTGAGTGAGCTAGGGCTTTTCTCTTTGGAGAGAAGGAGGATGAGAGGTGATTTGATAGAGGTGTACAAGATGATAAGAGGCAAAGATGGAGTGGACAGTCAGAGATTTTTTCCCAGGGCAACAATGGCTAATGGGGGGACATAATTTTAAGGTGATTGGAGGAAGGTATAAGGGGGATGTCAGGGGTTAGTTTTTTACACAGAGAGTGGTGGGTGCGTGGAACACACTGCCTGCAGAGGTTGTGGGGGCAGATACATTAGGGACATTTAAGAGACTCTTAGATAGTCACATGAATGATTACAAAATAGGGGGCTAGGTAGGAGGGAAGGGTTAGATAGGTCACAGAGCAGGATAAAATGTCGGCACAACATTGTGGGCCGAAGGGCCTGTACTGTGCTGTAGTGTTCTATGTTCTATAATAAATAGAAAATATTTGCTAGAACTTCAACCGGCACGGTAGTGTAGTGGTTAGCGTAACACTATTACAGCGCCAGCGACCCAGGTTCAATTCCTGCCACTGTCTGTAAGGAGTTTGTACGTTCTCCCCATGTCTGCGTGGGTTTCCTCCGGGTGCTCCAATTTCCTCCCACATTCCAAAGACCTACAGGTTAGGAGCCACGGGCATGCTATGTTGGCGCCGGAAGAGTGGCGACACTTGCAGGCTACCCCCAGCACATTCTCAGTAACGCAAAAAGATGCATTTCACTGTGTGTTTCAATGTACATGTGACTAATAAATAAATATCTTATTTTAAATGCCCACCAAATTAAGGAATAAAATCAGGAAATGCTGGAAGTTGTTATTACATCATTCAACACCTTAAAAAAGAGTGGACTTGGTCAGAATTGATAAAGAACAGGCTCAAATGACAGCTTTAGATCACAAGTCAGTTTTGCAAACATCGGAGTTTAGTATTTTTGGACTTTTGTTTTGCAGTCTGGCTGTTCTAAGTAGGTAAAGGAGTGAATGGATAGTGAGAGGATGATTGGTAAATGTTGTCCAGAAAGCTGTTTAAAGTAGCAGCTTCTGGCCTGGATTAAGAACACTGTTAAACAGATAAGGTTTCTGATCATGATGTAAACTGCAGTACATCAGCAAGGCTGAAAGGAGAAAGAGAATATTAAGTTGTTCCTTAAGAATGTGCATGTAAGGCAGCCCTACATAAATGCTGGGGAAAACACATGTTGAATATTTCAACCAATTTTATACTCTGCAAGTTATTTTTTGATCAGAAAACCATTCCCATGGTTAAGAGTCTAGACAAATCTCCATGGAATCCATTGAGGCAAAAAACTGCTGATACTGGAATGCTGAAACTGCTGGAGATACTCAGAAGATCAGGCAGCATCTGTGGAAAGAGAAACAAGAGTCAAAGTTTGAAATAACAGTCAACGCGCTGGAGGAACTCAGTGGGTCAGGCAGCATCTGTGGGAGGAAAGAAGTTGTCAATGTTTCAGGTGGAGTAATGTTGCCTGACCCGCTGCGTTCCTCCAGCACATTGGTTGTTGCTCGTGATTCCAGCATCTGCAGCATCTTGTGTCTCTCAAAGTTTGAAATGTTGAATCTGATTCTCCGCTGCCAGACCTGCTGGGTGCTTCTGGTATTTTCTGATTTTGTTCCTGCAGACTCCACACAGGTAGTCGCTGAATGTCTGATATGAGGCATGTTATGACAATCTTACCTTCGTGCAGTCCTTCAAACTGCAGACCTTCCTACATTAATTGGTATTGGTTTATTATTGTCACTTGTACCGAGGTAGAGTGAAAAACTTGTCTTGCATACTGATCGTACAGATCAATTCATTACACAGTGCATCGAGGTAGTACAGGGTAAAAACAATAACAGAATACAGAGTAAAGTGTCACAGCTACAGGGAAGTGCATTGCAGGTAGACAATAAGGTGCAAGGTCAAACAAGGTAGATTGTGAGGTCAAGAGTCCATCTCATCATATAAGGGAACCATTCAATAGTCTTATCACAGTGGAGTAGAAGCTGTCCTTGAGCCTGGTGGTATGTGCCCTCAGGCTCCTGTATCTTCTACCTGATAGGGGAGGGGAGAAGAGAGAATGACTCGGGTGGGTGGAGTCTTTGATTATGCTGGCTGCTTCACCAAGGCAGCAAGAGGTATAGGCAGAGTCCATGGAGGGGAGGCTGGTTTCTGTGATGTGCTGGGCTGGGTCCACAACTCTCTGCAGTTTCTTGCGGTCCTGGGCAGAGCAGTTGCCGTACCAAACCATGATACATCCAGATAGGATGCTTTCTGTGGTGCATCGATAAAAGTTGGTGAGTGTCAAAGGGGACATGCCAAATTTCTGTAGCATCCTGAGGAAGTAGAGGCGCTAGTGAGCTTTCTTGGCTGTGACGTCTACAGGGTTGGACCACGACAGGCTATTGGTGATGTTCACTCCCAGGAACTTGAAGCTGTCAACCCTCTTGACCTCAGCACCATTGATGTAGACAGGTGCATGTACACCTCCCCCTCTCCTGAAGTCAATGACCAGCTCTTTAGTTTTGCTGACATTGAGGGAAAGGTTGTTATCATGACACCATGTCACTAAGCTCTCTATCTCCTTCCTGTCCTCCAATCATCATTATTTGAGATATGGAGTACTATGGTGATATCATCTGAAAACTGTTGGAGATGGAGTTAGCAACACTGATAGCAACACTTCAATTTATGCCACTAGCCTCTGAGCTAGGGAATTGGTTTAACTGATTACTCCTACAGGAACCTAGGGAATGGGATGGTCACTTCAATGAACTCCAGACTTGCCCACGTTTGGGTTCAGATTTACCAACACCTGAACTATTGACCCAAAGGGTGTGCAGACCATGGTGTAGGTGATCAACAAGCACAAAAACTGCAGATGCTGGAAATCTGAAATATTAAGACTGGAGTAGGATTAGGCCACTCAGCCCATTGAGTCTGCTCCCCCTTTCAGTTCATGGCTGATTTATTTTAACCCCATTCTCCCCAGAACCCTTAACCGCCTTACCAATCAAAAACCTATCAATCTCTGCCTTAAATACACCGAATGACTTGGCCTCCAAGCCATCTGTGACAATGAATTCCACAGATTCACCACCCCCTGGCTGAAGAAATTCCTCCTCATCTCAGTTTTAAAGGGACATCCCTTATTTTGAGGGTGTGCCTCTGATCCCAAACTCTCCTACTGATGGAAGCATCCTCTCCACATCCTCACTATCCAGGCCTCTCAGTATCAGAAGATAAACAGAAAATGTTGGACATACTTAGCAGGTCTGTGGAGAGAGAAACAGAATGAATTTTTCAGGTTAAGAATCTTTCATTAAAGCTAGGAAAAGTTAGAAATTGAACACGTTTTGAATTGCAAGGAAGGGGAAAAGGTGAGTGGACAAAGGAAATGTCTGTAACAGGATGGAGACCGAGAGACTGAATGACATAAGAGGTGGTGGTGCTGGCTGAGAGCGGGTCGTAGTTGGTCTGTCTGGAGGAGATGTAAATCGACGGACACAAATGAGGACAGAAGAAAGACAGAAAAAATACAAAAGGTGGAACAGTGGGATTTAAACATAGTATCTGAAACACGGGAGCAACACAGAAAATGCTGGAAGAATGTGCCCAAATCATGCGCCAACACAAAGTTAGAATGGCTCATGTTGTGTGATATATTTATCAACTCTTCAGTTAAATATTCACAGAAGACACTCTCTCATTGATTGTTTCATTGGCTCTCTCAGTCCTGCCACAAGACAATTAATACTCGTCATGTGGTTGTGATCACATTTAAAGGAGTTTTCAAACACCAGCAATCAAATATCAATCATGGGCCTATTATGCAACGCCAGCTGCTGCTGATTTTGCTAGTTCAAACTGCAGGTCGCGGCAGGAGTGTAGCTGTGTAATTACTGCAACACAAACTTGACATTGGGTGGTCAGGTGCTCCACAAAATTACTTTCATTCATTGCTTTGTTCATTGCTCCAATTCCTCCCTCTCCGGGACAGGCTCAAGAACTTCAGTTGGATGCCTGTCTTGGCAGGATTTAGACAACCTACCCTCAGAACATCCCACAGACTGTGTCAGCAACACTGTGGCCTCAAGTAAGAAGTGGCCATTTGAGACAGAAATTTGGGAATGTTAAAGATAATTCCAGTTAAAACTCAGGCATTCCCTGAGCCATGACAATGGACGTTGGGCTTCACCTCCATTTTATTCTTGATTTCGATATTGAACGAAAAGTTGGATCAGGTTCATGGTCTTGGTCTGATGAGCAACAGTGGAAGGGAGAGGAATACAAAATGCCAGAAACACTCAACAGGTCAGTCAGCATCAGTGGAGAGAGAAACAGTTACTGTTTCAGGTCTGGGATCCTTCATAAGAACTCAGAAGTTTCAGATGCAGTTCTGACAAAGAGTCACAGATCATTGACCATTTCTTGTCCCACAGATGCTACCTGACTGCCAAGCTGTTCCAGCATTTTCTGCTTTTTGTTTCGGATTTCCAGTATCTTCAGGTTTATTGATTTTCAGTGGAGGGAAAAAAGTGTTTACTGAGTGAGGGGAAATCAAGTGAAACTCTTTCATTAACATAACAGCCATTCACTGCTAAAACTACCACGAGGTGCTTCACAACCACTTAAATACTTTTGAGACACTGTCATTGTTTCAATTTAGAAACACAGGCGCCAATTTGAGTCTAGCAAACTCCCAGAGCAAAGTAATAATGAGAAGATAATCTGTTTTAGTGAATCAGAATCAGATTTATTATCACTGACTTATACAACATGAAATTTGTTGTTTTGCAGCAGCAGTATAATGCAAAGGCATAAAACTACCATAAATTACATAAGTAAATAAATTGTGCAAATAAAAAGGAATAATGAGGCAGTGTTGATGGGTTCATGGACCGTTAAGAAATCTGATGGTGGAGGGGTAGAAGCTGTTCTTGAATCATTGAGTGTGGGTCTTCAGGCTCCTCTGCCTCTTCCCCAATAGTAGTAACGCGAAGAGGGCATGTCCCCGATGGTGAGGGTCCTTAGTGATGGATGCCACCTTCTTCAGGCACCGCCTCCTGAAGATGTCCTTGATGGTGGGGAAGGTTGTGCCCGTGATGGAGCTGGCTGAGTCTACAACCCTCTGCAGCCTCTGCACATTGTAGCCACCATACCAGGCAGTGATGCAACCAGTCAGAATGCTCTCTGCCGTACATCTAGAGGGCTATTACTTGAGAGGCATACAACAAGCAGGATGCTGGGGAGGACTTTACCACTCTTACTCAAAACACGTGAGCATTCTCCAAAGTCCTCCTGCGTAGGTAGACAAGGGCTCAATGTAATGCCTCACCTGAAAGGCAGCGTCTGAGACCACATGGTACACCCTGCACTGATTCTGTGGTTAAGCCTCTGGAGTGGGATTTGGCTGCACAGTGGCGCGGCTGGTAGTGCTGCTATTGCACAGCTCCACAGATCCTGACCTCAGATGTTCTCCATGTGACTGCATGGGTTTCCTCCAGGTGCTCCGTTTCCCTCCCAAAGACATGCCGGTAAATTAATGGGCCACCATAAGTATCCTCTTCGTGTATGTGAGAGTGAGGGGAATTAGTGGAGAGTTAATGGCCGTGAGAGAGAATGGGTTCAGGAAAATAATTGGGGAAATGGAATTGATGAGACTGCTCTGGGATCTGGCATAGACTCGATGGACTGAATGGCCTTCTCTGTTTTGAGAAAATCTGCAACAAAATATCAGAAGACATAATTTTACCCACTGAGCTCCGGCTGACACCCGAACACAGGGTCAGGGTCCCTCATCATGCCCTTTCTCACTCACCCATCACCCTGTGCTCACCGACTTATATTAGCTCCCTGTTATGTAACACTTAAATTCGAAGTGGAGACACAAGAGACTGCAGATGCTGGAACCTGGAGCAAAAAACAAAACGCTGGAGGACCTCAGTGGGTTGAGCAGCATCTGTGTAGGGAAATGGACAGTTGAAATGTTCAGATGAAGGGCCTCAAACTGAAATATCAACATCCCATTTCCCTCCATAGACGCTGCCTGACCTGCTGAGTTCCTCCAGCATTTTGGGGGTTTTTTGGGGCCTAACTTCTAAAATCCTTCTCCTTATTTTCAAATCTCTCCATCTAAGTGTTACCAGAGAGAAGCCAATACCCTGTAACTTTCCATCACAGGAAGTCCAAAATCTCAAGAGTTCAGAAAACAGGCAGCAAAAGATTTAGGTAATTCAGTCACTGGCTGCAACCAGACAGTGTTATCAAGGAGAGAAACATTCAGTCTCACATCTACTTGTATAAATCAAAGCAGTTAATTAAACACGGAATAAATTTGCATTGTGGAGAACAATTGGTGAGCAGAGTTGGTATTGGAATTGGTTTATTATTGTCACTTGTACTGAGGTACAGTGAAAAACTTGTCTTGCATACCGATCGTACAGGTCAATTCATTACACAGTGCAGTTACATTGGGTTAGTACAGAGCCACTGGAGTTTTGCTCACTTCCAGAAAATCCTCAGGCATATTTTATTGCCAATCTTCTCCTCCTGCTGATATAAATATTTGGTTGGGATAAGTTTCCATGGATGGAAGGAAGCTTCTAGTGCCTTACCTTTGTGTGAGCCTTAACACTGATTATCAACAGGCTACTTGACCAAGGGAGGTATCTTTAGTTTCAGGATCTAGACCCAGCAATGAGGATTGAGTGGCAAGTCAGGGTGGTGTGTAACTGAGTGGAACCTGTAGGTGGTGGTGCTCCCATGTGCCTGATGTCCTCGTCCTTTTCCCCAGCGGGAAGTAATTATGGCTAGGAAAAGATGTGACAGTATCAGGAGATAGGAAGGACAAATGAGATGAATTCCCCCCCACTTGTGTGCCTGGGGTTTAGCATCAGAGTGGCAGCAACCCTCGATGAACCATCTTTAAACCTTTCTCACACGGTTGATTGATGCTTTCTGCAAATGCCACATCAAATTTGCCTGCAAAGTGTCAGGCGCCAAACCTTGAGGGTCTGTGTATTTTGATGTGTCAACACCTTGAAAACGGGTGTTCAATGTAACATTTCAAAATTTGCAGTGACGTCAAATTTGGAGGTACGGTAGTCAGTGGGGGGATAGAAGTAGGCTGTGGGAGGTCAGAGTAAACAGCAGATAAAGTTAATATAAGAAGTGTGAAGTCATACACTTCGGCAAAAGAACACAATTGAGTAAATATCACAGCTCTAGGGGGTGTGCAGGGACAGAGGGACCAGGTGTACAGGTGACTCATTGAAAGTGACAGGGCAGGTTGCGAGAGTAGTTAGTGAAGTACAGAGGATCCCGGGATTCAGAAGTGGAGGCAATGAGGACACAAGCAAGGTGATTATGTTGAATGTGTACTAACCACTGGTTAGAGTATTGTCTCCAATTCTGGCCATCACACCTTACAGAGGGGGCAGAAACCATTACCAGGATTGGGAGATTCTGGAGTAGACAGGAGAAACTGTGTTGTTCTCCATGTAACAACTAAGGTGGAAAAGGCCATGATCGTTTTCCTAAGGCCTAATAGGATCTTTCCAAGGATATTGAGGGAGACAAGGGAGGAGATTGCTGAGGCCTGACAGAGATCTTTGTATTCTCTTTAGCCATGGGTGAGTTGCCAGAAGACTGGAGAATAGCCAAAAAGGGCAACAGGGACTAATCAGGAAAGTATAGGCCAGTGAGCCTTATATCAGTGGTAGGGAAATTATTGGAGAAGATTTTTAGGGACGGGATTTACCTACATTTGGAAAAGCATGAGCATATTCAGGATAGTCAGCATGGCTTAGTGCGGGGAAGTCCTGTCTCACACACCTGATTGAGATTTTTGAGGAAGTGATGAAGATGGTTGATTAGGGTAAAACCATGGATGTTTACATGGACTTTAGTAAAGCATTTGACAAGCTCCCTTGTGGTAAGTTGGTCCAAAAGATTAAATCATATGGGATCCATGGTGAGTAGGTAAATTGGCTCCAAAATTGCTTGGTCATGGAAGACAGAGTGTCATGGTGGAGCGGCCTTTCTCTGACTGGAAGCCTGTGACCAGTGATGTTCCACAAGGATCTGTGTTGAGACCTCTGTTGTTTATAAGACTTATTAATGACTTGGATGAAAATGTAGGTGGTGGGATTAGTAGCTTTGCAGATGACATGAAAATTGGTGGAGTTGCGGAGAGTGAGGAAGGTTGTCAAAGGATCCGTTGGAAATTTGGGGGGAGAAATGGCAGATGGAGTTTAATCAGGACAAGTGTGAGGTGCTGCATTTTGGGAGGACAAATGCAAGAGGAAAGTATACAGTAAATGGCAGGGCCCTGAGGAGCACTGATGTACAGAGGGATCTCAGGGTGCAAGTCCATGGCTCCCAGAAAGTGGCAACACAAGTGGACAGAATGGTAAAGAAGGCATACGTTCACACTTGCCTTCATTGATCGGGGCATTGGGTCTAAAGGTTAGCAACTCATGTTGCAGCTCTATAAAACTTTGGATAGGCCACATTTGGAGGATTTGTCTGCAGTTCTGGTTGCCACATTACAGGAAGGATGTGGAGACTTTGGAGAGGGTGCATCAGGATGTTGCCTGAACTGGAGTACATTAGCCGTAAGGAGAGGTTGAACAAACTTGGATTGCTTTCTCTGGAGCCTTGGAGGCTGAGGGGCGACCTGTTAGAAACACATAAAATTATGAGAGGTGTAGATAGAGTCAATAGTCAGAATCTTTTTCTTAGAGTGGAAATGTCAAATACTAGAGGGCATAGGTTTACGGTGAGGGGGGAAGGTTTAAAGGAGATTTGTGAGGCAACTTTTTTACACAGAGAGTGGTGGGTGCCTTGTATGTGCTGCTCAGGGAGGTGGTGAAAGCAGAAATGATAATAACATTTCAGAGGCATTTAGACAGACAAATGAACAAGTGAGGAATAGAGTGTTATGGAGACTGCGCAGGCAAATGCAATTAGTTTCATTTGGCATGGTGGTCGGTGCAGACATGATGGGCCGAAGGCCCTGCACCTGTGCTGGACTGTTCTGTGTTCTGAAGAGGGAAGGTCTTCCCATTAGTGGATGGGACCACTTACATTTTCATCCAAGTCATTAATAAGTCTTATAAACAACAGAGGTCTCAACACTGGTCCTTGTGGCCACAGCTTTGGGCAAAAGATACAGGGAAATGTGAGGGAAAACCTTTCTTTTGCGCAGTGTAACGATGTAGTGATCTGGGATATATTTCCTGTAGAAGTGTAGAAACAGGCAGCCAGACCTTTCCAAAGGGAATTGGATGGGTACTTGGGGGAAATAATTTGCAGGAATGTAGGGAAAGACAGGAGGGGGATTGATGAGATTCCTCTGTTAGGAGCTGACTTGGATTTTGTGAGTGAAATGTTAGAACATGATGTGGGAGGGGAGGAGGGGAACTAAAGGCTGAAGCTTGGAGTCACTAACATGGCTGCATGTCTATTTAACAGGAGGCAGATGCACTTAGTCCCAGTGAGAAGCACTGGAATGACAACTATTAGACACCGGTAGGGAGTAAACAGCTTGTGTGAAGGTACCTTATAGCTGTGAGGCGCATTGTCAGTTTGGTGCCTTGCCCTAGGATATATTCTCATGGATGTTAGTGGTAAAAGCTCTCGAGCAGAGGGAGCAGAGACGAGAGATTTAAGGTAAGAATTATGGCAGGACTAGGGCAAAGTTGAGGGACTCACTGCCTGTAAAGGTGGTGGAGACAGAGACCCCCATCACATTGAAAAGGTAGTTGGAAGAATGTTGGAAGAGCCTTTCACTACAAGGCTTCAGTCCAGAACTAGGATGTGGATTATGTTACGCACCATGAACACGGTGGGTTAAATGGTGTGTGTTTCTATGATTCTCTGATTTTACAATTCCATATTGGACTGAGATTCTGTCTGCCTTTCAAGGCAGATATTAAAGATATCATTGACTCCATGTGATTAAGAAAGAGATCTCTCCAAACATGCAACACTCTTCTGTCAACAGCATCATGATTAAAAATGAACAATGATTAACAAACACAGATTAACTGACCACTTGTTTCTATTACTGTGAGTTGGATCGTGCTGGGTGCATTTAGGAACTGCTGTTGGCCACAAGTCAAAAGCAACTGCTCTTCAGAGGAAATTAATAATGCAATGCCTTGAGAAGTCCTGAAGATGTGACTTATAGCTGGTGTTCAAACAGAACTTATTTCTTTAATTCTCGATACTGTCAGTCAGAGAAGTCACGGCAGCCTCCAGCAGGCTGTGTATTGGCAATGATAATTTTTTTCTCAGTTCTCTCCCTCCATTGTTTCTTGAGGCTTATGTTAGACAAGATTCCTTTCCTCAAAACTACATCTCCTTGTTCTCTTCAAATTAATTTGACCTTGAAGTATAAAAGCTTTTAACTGGTGATGATGTCCCTTACTTCGGATAGTGATGTTGCTGATGCACAGAGTACAAGATGTGATGTGTTAGTTTTTTGAGAGAGGTGTACACTGGTCCCATTCACCATTTCATTCCCCGAGCCAGCTTCACCCCCATCCCCACTCATACCCCACCCTTCTGGGCAAACTTATAAACCAATGGCATTCCTGCCTCTCAGTCAGAAAGTTGTGGCTTCAAATCCCTCTCAAGTCTCAATCCAGAAATTTGGGCACAGAAGTCTTGGCTAAGGGGCACTGAGGTGCTGTCTGTGAATGTGATTAAATCAAGGGGCAGTGGGAGTTACTGCCTGGGCACATTTATCCTTATACATCAGTAAAACCTGTGACCTGATTATTTCACAAAGCTGTTCACTGGACCCATCTATACACGAACTTCCTGCCATGTTTTCAACACTCCCACTGTGACTACACTAAAAAAGAACACAGGAAGGTCCCAAGGACACTTGCTTTATAAATGAAAGTCTTAATTTTATAATTTAGTGTGAAAGCATTAACTTTGGTTTTGCAGTCAGCAGCAAAGAGATGGTGTGAATTCTAACCTCAAGGGAAACTCCTGACAAATCTGATTGGCATCTTTGTTCCCAAGGATGTCTGGCACCCAACAACAACGATAACATCCAGCAACCTAATCAACCAATCACATTGAACAATCCTCACAACCAGGAAATAGGAAATAAAAAACACAGATTTAAATAATGTAGTTAATATTTGCAGGGAACAAATTAACGACTGGGACATAACATGGAAGCTAAAATACCATAGTACAGGTTCTCTCCAGCTCACGAATGCCCGACTTATGTACAGCTTGTACATATGAACGAGTGTTTGGGAGACCAGCGGGATGGATTTGCCGGCTGCTGTGGGGCTGCAGGCATCTTCCGTCACGTGGAAATGCAGTTCGTGGGCACATTTCCGACTTGTGAACCATCCGTGGTACGAACGGTTCACAGGAACGGAACCCTGCTGTAACTGGGGATGACCTGCAAACTCAAAACAAAAGGTTGATGACCTCCAACCTGCAGCATCCACAATATCCTGCTTCTGTGTTAAAATAAGAACAACTGTTAAACCATGGGATATTAAAATAATAGTGAGGGAATTTGAACACACATCTAAAAACAATTTTTTGGGGCCAGTGAAGTTGTCAGGTGGTAATTCTGGCTTAGAACGTAGTTGAAGAACAACAAGGTCACATTCAGCAAGGTGTGAGGTTAACAGTCAGAATAGTTCACACCGGAGGAGGTGGTGGGGGAGCAGGCGATGACTGACAACAGCTCTTGGTTTTCCACTTCTGTGTAAACTGCAGAATTTGCTGCAGGGTTTCCCAACATTAAACCTAATCCTAACCTAAGTCTCCAAAACAAATAGGCTAGACTATTGATTAGTAAAGAAACAAGTTCCAGAGATAAACAGGTATATCCTGTGCTCCTCATACACATCCCTAAAACAGAATGACACACCTATCTCCCACCATCAGTGGTACCTACATGAGCCGCTGCCTCAAAAAGGCAACATCTATCATCAAAGATCCCCACCATCCGGGCCATGCCATCTTCTCGTAGCTACCGTTGGGCAGGAGTACAGAAGCCTGAAGTCCCACACCACCAGGTTCAGGAACAGCGTCTTCCCTTCAACCATTCAGTTCTTGAACCAACCGGCACAGCCCTCATCACTACAGTTTAGCAACACTGTGACCACCCTGATCACTTTGCACAAAAATGGTCTTTGCTTTTTTTGTTCTAGTTGTGTTCTTTCTTGTAAAAATTGTGTATAATTTATGTTTAATTTATGTTTTTCTTGTGAATGCTGCTTATCTGATGCTGTGTGCCTGTGATGCTGCTGCAAGTAAGTTTTTCATTACACCTGTGCACACATGGACTTGTGCAGATGACAATAAACTTGATTTTGACTTTGACACTCTGAACTCCTAAAACACTGAGTTCTGAGCCCTGGTTCCAAATATCATCTATTCCTTACCTTCCCACCTGCCCCTCAAAAACTCCAGCACCTTGCCTCGTGCTAAAATATCACTAGGATGCTTGTCATTTAGGGTTAAGCATGAATATTCCTCAACAACATACATCCTCTTATGGGGGTCTAGATACTCACCCCCCACAGAACCCCAGTCTGGGGTGGATAGGGGGAAGTGAGGTTGGACTGTTGATGAAGAGGGTGCATCAACCAGTCACCACTGAAACCGAGAGTCTCAGTGGATGAAAATAACAAACACAAGAGGGGCAATGGCCCAACTGTCCACAATCAACCCCTAACCCTAAACTTTAACCTGAACTTTAACCAATTCCCACCTCTTAACAATGCCAGTCACCGAATGGAAGGACTTGGTTTGCATAAAGTGTACAAGACCTCTTCCACTGTGTGTTGTGCATACTGGAACATCACTGCTGATGTGTCTTGCAGTAAGCAGCAGATTTCCCCAGGTGTCACTGCTTCAACAAGCCTGTAATTCTAAACCAGTGAGGTGTAAAACACGGAGAATGGGGCAGGAAGACAGGAACATAACAAAAGATCTTTGATGGTGTGGAAGACAGGATATATTAAATGACGGAAGAGGTGACGATACAAGGCAAAAGGGAAGTGGTAATTGGACGAGGAAAAAATAGATGGATCGAGATGAGTTTAAATTATCTGAAACTACAGAAGTTGGTCAAAGTATTGCTGAAAATCTGCAATAAAACTGCTGGAAATGATGATCTTCAGTGTGGAGTCTGGAATGTCGTGATGTGTCCAAGCTGGAAGAAAAAGTTCTGTTCTTTGAGCAGAAATGCTTGCAAGTTATTTCATTTTTTTTTACAAATTGCCAACAAGTTTTGAAATATTTTTATAGTTTAATTGATTTTTAATAGCTTTTGCTCATCTCTGAATTGTTATCAATTTCTGTTACATGAATGATAGAGAAATGGAGGTTTATGTGGGAGGGAAGTGTTAGATAGATCAATGTCAGCACAACATTGTGAGCAGAAGGGCCTGTACTGTGCTATAATGTTCCATGTTCTAAATAAATTTAAAAATTAAATCACTTTAAACACCTTTAAAGAATTGAACATATTAAAGTGAACTCAATTAATTAAAAAAATGTCATTGCATACTTACCGTATTCCCTGGCAGCCAATCTTCTCCATTCACAATCCATCTGGGTTCAATGGGCAAATTCCCCAGCCTAACTGCCAGGCAGTTACTACAAGCCTGTGCTTCATCGTGGGTCTCTGGATGAAGTTTGACCCTGGAGCCCCACCATCAGCTGAGATCAGTCCACATATTCGGGATTTCCACTTTTGAGTGGGAGTCCTGAATTTCTTGACGTGCAAGGGTGGGTGGGGAAGGAAAAAGGCAGCAGTTCAGTGCGGAAGGATTAGCTTTTCCCAGCTGTTTCCAGTCCATTACCTTTTTTTGAGGTTACAGCACCACCCTGAGGAAGAATTCTATCTTTGTTAAATGTGTAGCTTTAGACAAAAAAGCTGTTAATATGAATTTGTTCAGTATTGGTTTCTTTTACATTCACGACTATTGCAATATGTTATACATTAGTATAAATTAGAATTTTAATAGAAGATAAATAGGCAGTATAGATAGATGTGACATTGATAGATGTGAACACAAAGCAGCCACCTGCTGCCTCTCTCCTCAAATCTAAAGGCTGGTTATTGAACCATTTCTTATATTCTAGTACATTAAAGTGTTTACCTTGAATCAATGGTTTATACTTTCACCTGTGATTTAGAAGTGGGAGCTAAGTTCCCATTCAAAGAACGTAAAGAAGGTGAAATCTTCAGTACTGAAGGTGTGCTGCACGTATTTTGGATTAAGTATTAACCCAAGGCTCTGTCCTCTCTAGTGGATGTAGAAGTTCCCCTGACTCCAATTGTGGAAGAGACAAGGAGATCTCCCTAGTGACCTGGGCATCCATTATCACGGTACTGTTTGTGGGATCGTACTGTGCACCAAAGGGCTGCTACATTTCCAATGGCAACTGCACCACAAAAAGTACATCGTCAGCTAGAAAGTCCTTGGGACACACTGAGGTGATAAGAGATGTTGAAGAGGCACAAGAATTTTTAGTTATTTGCCTCAGCTGCTCAAACTCTGTGAGCAGGATAACGTCTTACAAAGTATAGTTTTGATATTTGAACGTTGTAGTTACAGCTTCTGTCACATTGTAATTGAACTGGGCAATTAAATGTACAGGGGCTCCACAGGTTACGGAATACCTGACTTATGGAAATTTGACTTTATGTAAATTCTCCCATAAATTATTAATGCATTTTTCAAGGTAATAATAATAATAAAATATTTTAAGATATTCATACACCACTGCATATGGTATATATTCCATTAGTTTAACTGTAAGTAGTGTTAAGGTGAATATTCAATAAAATTAAAGAATTTTATGTAGAATGACATGTTATAGGTAGCTATAGAAAGCAGGCAGTTCTGACATGGAAAATAGGGTTTGGGACAATTCTCAGGGATGGAACCCTTATGTAACCCCAGGACAGCATGTATATCATGGTTCTTAAAACAATGACAAATTGAGAGGTCTCCTAGTGGAGTTAACTCGTGAGCCCGTTTGTGGTCCGTAATCCTTCCAGTTTAGTTGTTGAGGTGTACTTTGTGTGTGTTGTGACACCTAGTGGAGAGAATGTGAAGTCACTAATTCCTGGCTCGCCAGAGCACCCTCTGTGTGGTGTCACCGCCTCGAGTAAATTGTAAAATTGTAAATTGGTTTATTATTGTTACATGTACTGAGTTACAGTGAAAAGCTTTTGTTTTGCATGCTATCCATACAGATCATTTCATCACATCGGTACATCGAGGTAGTACGAGGGAAAACAATAACAGGATGCAGAATAAAGGGTTACAGTTACAGAGAAAGTGTAGTGTAGGCAGACAATAAGGTGCAAGGTAGGTCAAGAGTCCAACTTATTGTACAAAGGTCCGTTCAATAGTCTTATAACAGCAGGATAGAAGCCGTCCTTGACCCTGGTGATACGTGCTTTCAGGCTTTTGCATCTTCTGCCCGATGGGAGAGGAAGAAGAGAGAATGTCCACTTAATCTGTGTGATACAGATTTACCAAAGAGCTCCAGAACTAGAGTGGAGAATGAAGATATTCCCTCTGGTGCAGCAAGCAGATTTTATTCTGAGACTGATAGGAATCTACGCCTTGACTTCATTCGTCAGTGGAAAGCATGCTAAAGCGGTGAAGTCACAGAAAACATTGGAAACAACCAGCAAATGAATCAGGATCTTTTCAGAGAACAGAGGAGTCAACTTTAACTGTTGAAATGTATAAGATCCTGAGGGTACTTGACAGCAGGGTGGATGTGGAGAGGATGTTTCCTCTGTGGGAGAACTTAGAACCAGGGGCTACTGATTGAAAATACAGGGTGTCCATTCAAGGCAGAGGTGAAGCAAAACTGTTTTTCTCTCAGAGGGTTGTGAGTCTTCGAACTCTCTTCACGGATGGTTGAAGCTTTGCCTTCAAATATTTTTAAGGCAGATATGGATAAATTCTTCATAATCTGGGGTGGAAAGTTACTGGTGT
This sequence comes from Pristis pectinata, assembly GCF_009764475.1. Taxonomy (NCBI): domain Eukaryota; kingdom Metazoa; phylum Chordata; class Chondrichthyes; order Rhinopristiformes; family Pristidae; genus Pristis; species Pristis pectinata. The sequence goes on from NC_067422.1 coordinate 5,335,866, forward strand.
CAGGCTGGAGGGAGAGCTGACATTACAAACTGATCAGCTATGGTCTTGTTGAATAGTAGAACAGGTCTGAGGGGCCGATTGGCCTCCTTGTGCTCCTAATTCATACGTTCGCACGTATTGTACATGTAAATGACAATTGCATATGCTGGGTTGTCAGAGGAGAAGAAGGACTGGAAGGCTCTTCACCGTTACACTCAACCAACTCCATTGGCCCCAGGTCTGGAGTTGAGCACATAACCATTTGGTACTTTACCACAGTGCAGGCAGTGCTGCATATTCGGACTTTGCTGTGCGATTCATTTAAAACATCAAGACAAATGTGAGGTGATGCATTTTGGGAGCATTGGTGAGGCTAGGGAATACACCATAAATGGTAGGGTCTTAAGGAATATTGAGGAACAGGGAGACCTTGGAGTACAAGTCCATAGATCCTAGAAGTTGGTAGATAACGTGATTAGGAAGGCATGTAGGATATTGGACTTCATTAATCGCAGCACTGAATACAGAAGTAGGGAGGTTATGCTCCAACTTTGTAAAGCCTTGGTCAGACCTCAGCGAGAGTACAGTGTGCAGTTCTGGTCACCGTGCTATAGGAAGGATGTGATAGCGCTGGAGAGGAGATTCACCAGGATGTCGCCTGGGATGGAGCAGTTCTGTTCTGAGGAAAGACTAGAGAAGCTGACTCTGTTCTTCAGGATCAGGGGAGGTTAGGAAGGAACATGACTGAAGTATATAAAATTATGTGGGGTGTAGACAGGGTAGACCACAGGAAACTTCCTGCATATCAGGATGTAGATTTAGGGTAATGGGGAAGAGATTTAGAGGGGATCTGAGGGGGACCTTTTTCCAACCAGAGAGTGGTGAGTACCTGGAATATGCTGCTTGAGGGAGTGGTGGAAGCAGTACAGTTAAGAAGTGTCTAGACAAGCACTTGAACTGCTCGGGCATAGAGGGCTATGGACTAGGTGCTGGGAGATGGGATTAGTATGGAAGGGTGCCCAATGGTCAGCATGGACAAGTTGGGCCAAATGGTCTGGTTCCATGTTGTATGATTGTACAACTCTGTGACTCCATCAAATATATAGTACGGTACTATTCAGGAATTTGAGTACAAAATCTAAGTTCACATGGTTTCAGATGAGATGTTAAACTGAAGGCTTTGGGTAGTACAATGGCGCAGCTGCCAGAGCCACTGCCTCACAGCACCAGTGATCCAGGTTCAATCCTGACCTCTGATGCTGTCTGTGTGGAGTTTGCAAGCTCTCCCTGTGGCCATGTGGGGGTTTCCTCCAGGTGCTCCAGTTTCCTGTCACATCCCTATGATGTGGGGGTTGGTAGTTAATTGGCCACTGTAAACACCTCTGGTATGAAGGTGAGTGATAGAATCTGGGGGAATTGATGGGAATTTGTAAGAATAAAATGGGTGCTTGATGGTTAGTCCGGACTCGGTGGGCCGAAGGGTCTGTTTCTGTGAGTTTATGACTCTATAACTTGTCCGCCTTCCCAGTTGGATGTAAAAAATCCCACAGCACTGTTTCAAGAGAAGGAAGGTTCAAGCCAGTGCTGTGGATATCATTTATCCCTTAACCAGCAGCAGTAAAAAACAATCATCCTGTCATTATGACATTTCTGTTGGTGAGGGTTTGCTGTGTGAAAACAGGCTGCCTTGCTTTGTATGTTACTACAGTCATCGTCCTTCAGGAAACATTTACTGGGCTGTGAATGGGGCTTTTTAAATGCAAGGTTTAAAGTTAAATGCATTGAAAGATGCTGTAACAGAGTTTTTGCACCTAAAGAACCAAGTGCTGGAGGAACTCAGCCAGTTGAGCAGCATCTATGGAGGGAAAGGAGTAGTTGATGTTTCGGGTCAAGTCCCTGCATCAGGACTGAGAGTGGAGAGGGAAGGTAGCTGGTATAAAGAGGGGAGAGGGAGGGGTGAGGAGGGGTGGGGAATGATGGGGAGGCGGAGCCAGCTGGGGAGGATGGGGGTGGAGGTGGAGGGTGGAGAGTGATGAGTGGAGACACAAGGGCTGCCGTGCTGGAATCTGATCATGGGAACCTTCAGGGGAGAGATGAACCAATGGATCCAGATGGGGGAGGGGATCTGGTGGGTGAAGTGTGTGGGTGGTAGGTAGATGAACCAGGATGGGGGTGGGGGTGAAAAAGGGAACAAAATTGGGTTGGAAGGAGAGAGAGACAGAGAGAGGGGATCACAGGGGGTAAGTGTTACCTGATATTGGAAAATCCAATGTTCGTACATTGCGCTGTAGACTACCCAGGCAGAATATGAGTTTGTGTCTGGCTTCACCCTGGCAGGGGAGGCTGAGGACAGACAGGTCAGGGTGGGAAGTGTGTATCTGAGTTTCTCCATCATTTGGTCCTTTGCTCTAGATTCCGGCATCTGCGGGCTCTGTGTCATTGTTTTTGCAAGCTTGAATGAAAGAGAATTTGCTGGATCCCGGCCAACATTCATCCCTCAACCAGCAACCCCCCAAAAAAAGGATTAACTTCTAATTCACCTGATTACTGTTTTGATTAACCCTGAGGGGGGAGAGCAGAGATTTTGTGATAGGGGCTGAGGCAGTGTGAAAAGGTTCACTGTTTTACTGCCCAGTATCCTTGTTATGTTCCTGCAGCCTTAGATCAAATGTTTTAGTTACAAACCCACCTTCTCAGTAGAATAGAGACACAAGAGGCTGCAGATGCTGGAACCTGGAGCAACAACCAATCTGCTGGAGGAACTCAGCGGGTCGAGCAGCATCTGTGGGGGGAAAGGAACTGTCATCGTTTCAGGTCGAAACCCTGCATTAGGACTGACTCGAAACATCAATTCCTTTCCTCCCATGGATACTGCTTGACCCATTGAGTTCTTACAGCAGATTGTTTGTTTCTCAGTAGAATAAATTGTTTAGTAAATAATTTTGTATCTGTAGTGTAAAAAGTCACGTAACTACAAGATGAGAAATAATATGGAACTGTGATGCGCCGGATCTTGTTTCCTTGCTCTTCTCCAATTAATGATGAGATCAGAAAAATGTTGGATGAATCCATCTGCAAGAAGACACTGGAATTAATTCCAAAGGAGATTTCTTATACTGAAACCCTACAATCAATAGGACCAACGGGAGAGGATGATCTGCTAACATTGGAACTGTATTGGATACTTGGCTAAAGGTTCCACCAAGGGTTGGATGAACACTGTGGGAGAGTTACCCTGGGCAGAGGTGGAGGGGGTGAGGGAGAGTGGCAATGAAGGAGTGCTCCTGAAGGGTGGAATTGGTGGCCGTGGGTAGGCAGGTGTCTTCTTGGAGAGAAAGGGCAGCTAGCAGCTGGAGAGTGGAGGGAGACCAGGACTGGGGGGATAGGGGAAGAGCAGTGAATCAAGAGGGAGAGGAGTGAGGGGGGCAGGAAGGAAGTGGGTGAGTGGGGAGAGTTGAAGGAGTTCAAGGACGGGGAGAATGAGGAGACATTTAGGGGAGACAGGGAGACAGAGGAAGGGGATCAGAGTGTGGGTGCAGTGGAGTATGGCTGAGGAACAGGATTTTGGGCAAGGTCCTGTGAATGTGTGTGTGGTTCACGTGTGTCATTGTGTGTGTGTGTGTGTGTGTGTGTGTGTGTGTGTGTGTGTGTGTGTGTGTGTGTTTGTGTCCGTGTCCGTGTCCATGTACATGCGGTGCTGAATCAGTGCAGTGGAGCCTGGTTTTGGATCTCCTTCCCAAAGGACCAAGACTCTGCTCTGCCAAGTCCATGGTGTGCTACAACCACCCCACTTTAAAGGAAATCACACACAGGCATCTTCCACACTTCAGAACTGGAGTGGAAACAAGTCATCCTGAGCCCCAAGAGACTGCCCGAGAAATCAGCACTGTTCACAAAGATCAATTTTCATTCAGTAAACTCTTGAAAACTTTTAAAGGTTCTGGTGCTCCAGACTTCCAGATTTCCTTGTTTTCTGCAGATCACGAAGTGTTTATTGAATCATCAAAATATCCAACTCAAGTGCAAATGAAAATTCATCAACCTAATATGCTAACTCCATTTCTCCGCCTGACCTGCTGAAAATTCCCAGTTCCTTCTGTTTTAATCCAAATCAAGATTTCTTTAACAATTTTCACAACTCCCCACAACTCCTTTCTTCCTAGCTTTCTGGAACTTAACAATTGGTGAAAAAAATTGCCAAACTTATTGAGTCAGACTTTCTGTTTATTGCATGTGTGGTTCAGCTGATACTTTCGCTCGTCCCTCACACATAAGTATTAACTTTTCCAAGAAATGCCTCAAATTTTCAATAGAATGTTCTTAATGTTGTGTTCAAAAGCTGACCTTTTGAAAATCACAGAGGGAAATGAAATAAGCAGCAAATGTGTACACTGATGTTTACGCTGGAAGCTGTGGCCCAGGTTCTTCAAGTCCCAGAGGTAGTGAAAACAATTGGTTGATGAATGGCAAATCATTTGGCCTAATGACTTCATTTGCTCAGTAACACAATTGTGACTGTCCCTTCCTTTACAAAATAACTTATGAAGTCTAAAGCTTATTTTTTTAAACAAAATTCTGATTGATAAGCTTTGAAGTTATTGGAGGAAGGATGTGGAGGCTTGGTGAGGGGCAGAATAGGTTTACCATGATGCTGCCCGGATTAGAGGGCATATGCTATGAGGAGAGGTTAGACAAATTTGGGTATTTTCTCTGGAGCGGCATAAATTCAGCAGAGACCTGATAAAAGTTTATAAGGTTATGAGAGGCATAGATAGAGTAGATAGCCGGTGTCTTTTTCCCGGGGTTGAAATATCTAATACTAGAGGGCACGCATTTAAGGTGAGAGGGGGAAAGTTCAAAGGAGATGTGTGGGGCAAGTTTTTTTACACAGAGAGTGGTGGGTGCCTGGAATGTGCTGCCAGGGGTGGGGGTGGAGGCAGATATGATAGGGGCGTTTAAGAGGCTCTTAAATAGGCACATGAATGTGCAGAGAATGGAGGGATGTGGACATTGTGTAGGCAGAAGGGATTACTTCAGTTAGGCATTTAGTTACTAGTTTAATTAGTTCAGCACAACATGGTGGGCTGAAGGGCCTGTTCCTATGCTGTACTGTTCTATATTCTAAGTAATATTTTGGTGTTGTTAATAGCTTCTAATTTGAGCTTGGCCTCCCTCACATTTGCAAATTTTCCTTGCTATGTATTTGGTTGTTAGAAGAAAATGTTGCTTTAAGGAACTCCCATAAGGTAAAGACAAGCAAAATGTTTATTCACCAAAAATTTCTCTGCCAATGACAATTTTATGATCTCGTCTCTGGAGTGTAAAAACACTATCAGCTGACTCAGAGGCAATATACAATCAATGAAGTCGTAATTGAGGAGGCAGATGCATGTGTAAAATGGGAAAGCCACATTGAGAAAAGTAATCCTTGGTGAGGAGTACTACTGTCCAGCTGTGCTGCTTCTTACTCCAGAGGTATTTCTTGAGTATTGAAGGAGAAAGCATTTGTAAAAATGACAGCAAAATACAAAGTGACTCCTCCAGTTGAAAAGTTTGCTGTAGCAAGATTAATGGGCTGAAGTGCCTCTCCTAGAGGCATGAGACTACAGATGCTGGAATCTAGAGCAAAAATCAAACTGCTGGAGGAACTTAGTGGGCTGAGCTGCATCACTAGAGGGGGATGGATAGTCGATGTTTGGGGTTGAGACCTTTCATTTGGACTGCAGGCTGTCCGTTTCCTTCCAGACATGTTGTTTGAGTTCCTCCAACAGTTTGTTTTTTTGTCTCATCCACAGTTTAATTTCTGATTTGTGGAATAACCTCCAAAAAACCAATGTCTGAAGCTGTTCCTAACTGTGTAAACTACGTTATACAAGTGTTTTAGATAAAACCGATGAATGTTCATGTGTGTATTGGCATTCATTAAAAAAAGACATCTATTTCTATGAAATTGTAGCAGGTATGTAATTCCATTCAGAACTAATGTTAATATTAATACCTAATCACACTAAGTTATTTGGGGCATGCAATCACATTTCATTGTAAGTGGCAGGTTGAGAAAGCAGTTAATAAGGCATGCACAATTCTGGGCTTTGTCAACAGAGACATAGAGTATTAAAGCAGAGAAGTGATGCTGAACCTTTATAAGACACTGGTCCAGCCTCATCGAGAGTATTGTGTTCACTTCTGGTCACCACATTATAGGAGGGATGCAGCAGCCCTGGAGAGATTTATGAGACTGGTTCCTGAGATGGGAGTCAATAGTTACATGGATAGGTTGGAGAGGCTGGGACCTTTTTCTTTGAAGACCGAGGAGGAATTGGATTGAGGGGTTGTGACAGAGTGGATAATGGAAATATGTTCCATTGGCAGAGGAGTCAAGGACTAGAGCTTATACAAAGGTAAAGAGATTTAATAATAACGAGGAACAACTTTTTTACGCAGTGCTTGGTTGGAATCTGGAATGCACTTCCTGCAGATGTGGTGGGGGTTGGTTCCTTCGCGCTTTCCAGAGGGAATTGAATATACAATGAAGAAACATTTGTAAGGCTACGGAGAAGGGTCCAGGGGTGTGGAAGTAGTGGTTTGCTTGAGGAGAGAGCAGCAGTGCCCAATTGTTTTCTTTCTGGGCTATAACCATTCTATGAACTCCCACACCCCACTGCAAAAAAGAAGTTTGGAATGACTGCCCTTGACAGAACTTTGCAAAGAAAATTGGCATTAACAAATCTATGTCGGCTCTTTTTTATCAACTCAAACTTTTCCAGGTGCCTTTTAATATTTTCCCCAACTGTTGCTTTTACTAGCATTCCGAAAATTGTGCTAAGATTGTGCTATAGTTGCCTGGTATGTCTTTGCTTCCCTTTTTGAGCCACGTTGTTGCATTTATCTTTTCCCAGGATCTGACACCTCCCATGTGTCTCAAGAGGAATGGAACGTTATTACAAGCCCTTCTGCGACATCCACTCCACTTTCTTTAACAAGATACATCTGAGCACCAACAGTGGTGCAGTTGGTAGAGACACTGCCTCACAGCGCCAGAGACCCGGATTCAGTCCTGACCTCCAGTGCTGTTTGGGCAGTTTGCATTTTGTCCCTGTGATCCTGTGGATCCTCTGGTTTCCTCCCACATCCCAAAGACATGCAGGTTGGAAGTTGATCGGCTGGTGTAAATTGCCCCTCGTGTGTAGGTGAGTGGTAAAATCCGAGGGGAGTTGATGGGAATGTGGGGAGAATAAAATGGGGATTAATGTCAGATTAGTGAAAAAATGGGCAGTCAGCAGTTGGTGTGGACTCAGTGGGATGAAGGACCCATTTCCATGCTATACCTCTCTGTATACTATCTAGACCAGGTGACACAGCCTCCCTTTCTGGTATTGCCTTCTTCCCAATTTTGAACCCCTCAATTATCCCAACTGCCTTCTGAGATTTTGATAGCATACTATACCCTAGACCAGGCTGTACAGTGGAATTAGCAATACAAACCAGGAGAGTGTCATCTGTGAGCAACTCTGGAGTGAAGGATAATAGAAACTAGACAATATGTTGGATAGAGAGGCCTCGATGGGAAAATGTAATTTGATCCAGTCTCTACTTTGCACACATCTCTAGCTACCAAGTTCTAAGGGCCATTGAACCTCAGAGTTCACAAAACAGTGAGGTACTATGCTGCTCTGTTGGATAAAGAATTAGGTTTGAGAATATACTGGCTACACAGTTGCTTGGTACTTGACTTACTCTGTGGTAGATAATGGTTTGCTTCCAATTCTCCATATCCTCAGGATTTCCCCTCTTCTTTCCCACTGAATTCAGACGAACCATTCTGCCAAAGAGATTGAGAAGAAAACCCAAGGGCCACCTTCCTCCATCTTCCAGTAGCTGTTACAGAGCTCCATCCGCAGAAAGCAGTGCACAAGCTTTCTGTTCCATTTGCCAGGGAGGGTGTGGAAAGTCTCCAAAATACTGGGGCTCCCCAGGTTATGAAATCTGACTTTACGCAAATTCTCCTGGTCATTTTTTATTACTAAAGATTGTAATATGTTTTGTGGTGTTAATGACTAGATATATTGTATATTCTTTTAGTTTAATTATAGGTAGTGTAGGGTGATTATTCAATGAAATGAAATTATTGCAAGTGTATGCAGAGCAATACAATATGGGTAGCTTTAGAAAATGGACTTTTCTGACTTCAAGAAATCATCTGATGGACAGCTCTCAAGAACAGAACCCTTGTGTAACCCAGGGACTGCTGTATACCCACCCAGTGTGCAGCACAGAAACAGGCCACAACCTGTGTTTATATGCCAGCTGAACTTACTACCATCTTCATCTAGCCTTATCAAGCATCACCCGCTCCTTTCCCTCAGACATTTATCAAGCATTCCTAATATACATGAGTTACTTCTCAGTTACTCAAAGTGCAACTGGCTCCACGTAATTGGAGAATGTAGATCTACATTTAAAAAAATTAAGATCTGAAAATAAGCAAGTCAAACTTAACAGGTTACAGAATGTAACACATTGTTTTCTGCAAAAAACACATATTGAGAGCAGCAAAGGGAAATATGTGCAATTGGTTCGTTTACTTCTGCTGCTCACAACCGGCTGTATGGTTGCCATGGGAACATTTGTTTGTTGAAAAGGAAGCAGCTGTTACAAATCCTGTATGTTGTCACACTTTATAGTAACAGCAACTGTTCTGTGAAATTTATTCAGATTGAGTTGATTACTATGAATCAAGCACTACAAACATAAAATGTACAACAGATCCTCTTCATATATCACTACCATTCAGAGCCATTAAAAGGAAGGAAAGTTTGGTGGTCAAGAGTTGGGTTCAATAAATTTTTATCAGTTTCTCAATGAGGAAAACACAAGCAATGCTGTAATGCCAGTATAAATACACAAAACAGAAAGAAAGGAAGGGTGCAGTTCTGATGAAAGTTAGATCTGAAATGCCAACTCTGTTCTTCACAGATGCTACCTGCCTCCAAGTATTTTCAACAGTTCCTGTTACACAAATGAGGTCAATTCAATCGGTGTTCTGTCTGCATCGTTACACAAATTAAAGATATATAGACCAGTCAAACATTGCCAATCAGAGGAAGAAATGGCAAAATACCATGGAACATTTCTCCACTTAAGGATTTTTTCAGTTTTACACTCATTTCAATGTAAATGGAATTAAGGCGAGGTAGAATACAGTAATTATTGTAAAGGATATTTGTAACTTTTTAAATTAAGTTTAATGAAAGATCTAAGTAATATAAAACAATGGAAATTTTCAATTGGAGAAGTCACCTTGGTGACATATTCAGGTGGTATTGTTTGTTCCATTTACAGTACATATCACAAAATTCAAACCCCACTTTATACACATCTTTAAAAAGAGAAAGATCAATGATATCATCAAAGCTTAGCCTTCAGTGTCTAACCATGTGGACACAATGCACCAGACCATCAGAAACTGCTTTTGGTTCAGCAGGAAAAGTAATTTTTTTTGCATGGTTATTAAGGATTATTTTGAATCTTAAAATGTCTTTTCAAATAATTCTTTACTGAAGGTTGTGGATCATCTCCTCCTTGGCTATGAGGTGTGTGGTTTTGTTCACAAGTGCCATCAGAGAGTTCAGCTTGTGTGACCAGTCATTGAGAATGTCATTGGGGTCTTTGGGTCTCTGGAAATTGATAATTCCAGCGAGCCTGTCGACTTTTGCAAAGATGGTCTTGTTTACCACCAGATTGGAAAGAAACTCTTCAGATTCCTGCATAAAAAAAATCAATGCAGATTTAAACTGAAAAAGAAGAAAAGCTTGCCGTTCTTCATTTGGTTTACTCCACACAAAAAAGAACAGACTTCATTCACAAAAAAATACCATTGTCACTCATCTTATTTCGTAGAACAGCACCAAATATAAAACTGACTTAGTTTCAAGTTGGGTGATTCCCCCCATCTCCCCAACATACACACACACACAAATGCTCCTAGTTTAACTCCTTAAATCACTTTCACCATTGTCACCATTAGTTCATAACTCAAAATACTCTCTCCAGTAGCATCCCAAGTTTGGAAAGGCAGTATCTATTACTGGACAGATGAACAATTATCAGTAACTTCAGATGGAAAAGTTCATGAACTAACAATTATGATACTTTCTTGAAATCCTAGTGACAACGCCTTGTAGATTACAGAAAATGTGATACTCACGTCAATGGAAAGATCGAGAAGCTCAGCCATTCTTTTCATTGTGATCCGTGTGTAATATTTTGCCATTATTCGAATATTCTGAAATATAAACATTGAAATTGTTTGTACTTGGCAAAATCTTCGGATGAGGCTTACACTTTGTCAGCTTTCATTTGAGCAAGTGGCTTAATGGAATGTTTATTGCAATCATTTAACTGTTCCTATTTGCTTTCTACTGGGCCTTGCTGAAGTACAGTCGGAGTACTTCCATTCACAAACCTAACCCTCAATCACAGTCTGCAAACTGGTTGACTTTGCAATGGATGAGTAGGGAAAAAGGCTGCAAAACAAAAAAATCAAAAATCAAAATCAAATCAAAATTCATCATTCTATCGATTTGTACCACACCAGCTATGAACATTATTTACAAATTGAGCCCACCAAAAGAAATGAAGCAACAATTTAAAATAAATTTGATGGCAAAGAGGCATTATCTTCAATGTCAGGAATTGGCTAGAGAGAGAGAGGAAAAAGACAGGTATGGCCACAACTTCTGGAACATAATGGAATTCAGACATAGTAAAACGTTAGAACACGTACATGTTCCACTACTCTGTTTTTAAGATCTTTCCATCTTTTATTTCCTTCTTCTGTGTTAGAAAATACATCTGTGCAAGCGTTCTCAGATAATTCTTCCCTCAATTCCTTCCCGTAATCATCCTCCAGTGAGCTCCAGCGCATAAGTTCCATTGTGGTGAAGAGCTTTAGCAGATCCCTGCAAGACAGAAATGTAATGTTGTTCCTAGACAGCAGAATTTAATTTTACATAATCAAATCCCAGGTAATCCTGTATTTCAGATTATCTACTTGGCCAACTCACTGCAAGTTCCTTACACAGTTGGTATATACAGCATATATGAATCTCTGATTTCACTCTGCATCTTTTATCCACTACAACTTGCAATATTAAAAATTAATGCATTGGATTTGAACTGGATGCATACTAACATTTGCCATTTGCTGGCAATTGGTACGTGTATCCTGGCCTGAAAGCTGGTATAATCTAGAAGCTACTTAAAGCACAAATAAGAATAGAATAAATGAACTATTTCCACATTTAGCATTTACAACAAAAAGATAGCTTATATTAGTTGATATCATCTTTATACATGGCAAACAATCGTTTTGCATCAGCCCACAAAACATTACTTGGGGCTCACATCTCTAAGCAAAACCTCTTGACTGCTGTCACAAAGTAAATTTGGCCCCAATGAAACCCATGTTAAAATATTCTTCTACATAGAGCAATATAACCATATTTTTACTTCATTTACTAGCACTAAAACTGGCTAAGAGTTATTTTGAAACTAACTCTTTTCAGCATTCCTTCCATAAGTTTCTACATAATTTCTCCCTATTCCACTAGCCTTCTGATTCCAAACCAAACAATGACTACATTCCAGAAGCTGCTATTTACCAAGTGCATTAAGCCAGAGAGACAGCTATCAGACAACGAAAATCAGAGGTGCAAGATCTTATCAGCGTATTGTCACAGCCAGTAACCTATGCATGAATTCTTCATAATGCACAATATGACTCCAATACTGTTATCTCTCAATATGCAATTATCAAGATGAAAGACTGCCCAATATTTTCTGGTATGGCAGTAAGGGGACACCTTCCAGTTACATTCAATATAAATTGAAACAAATTTTTGTTTTCCCAGAAAGATAAAACAAGCAAATACAAAGTTGGGCCATGCTTCACTTTATTAGTAGTAAGTTATTTAAAAAAATAATGTACTGAGGTTTCTTTTCATAATAACATTCCTCACCAATGTTCTCCTCAACTGCTTTGGGATTGTTCATTCCTTACTGGCATACAATTCCATGAGAGAAAAAATTTTGCTGCAGACCTGCTGGACTGGTCATTATTCATGTGCAAGTCTTGGCATTGAACAGTGGCATGCTGTTCAACTGCATATCCAAGCTGCATTCTAATATGCACCTAAAGCAAAGGCTATTGGATAACAAAGCAGAAGTTGAAATCATAGCTGATTTTCACTTCTTTAATTGTCGAAACCAATTGCTGGTGCAGCCACCATCCTGGATGAAACAACTAACTTAGTTAAAGCTAACTCACTCAACAGAGAACAAAGTCAATTGGACTTTGACTCAGAAGATTGTGTATTCAATATGAGTGCATCAATGTGGTAATGAGGGATTGCTGCATTATTAGAGATGCCATTTTCAGAAGATTTATTAAAGCAAAGATCTCAAATGTCTGTTTCGATGGACGTGGAAAATCCCATGAAATTATCCAAAAAACAAAATTTCTTCTCAGAATTTACTCAATATAAAAAGTCACTTAAAAAAGTTAGCTGGTCACACATCCAGTTGCTCTGTGTGGGACCAAGTTGTTCACAAATTGGCTGTATCCTCGACAGTGGCAGCATTTCAAAGCAATCCATTGATTCTGAAGATTTTGCTACATCTGAGGGTGTAAAAGATTCAAGTTCTTTCCTTCATAGAGCTGCTTGTTCATTTTTTTTTAAAACTTTCCACTACATAAACAAGCAAATAAAATCAAAATGGCAACAAAAAAAAATTAAGGATTTTTTTTCAGTTTTCTACTTTACCCTACCTGTACTTTGGAATCTCTTCAAGCTTTTTGTCAAGGCTGATTCTATGGACAAGATCAGATTGTTCATTGTCATAGGGAGCCAGGATGACGTAGAGAACAACACTCTTCAGAGCCTTGAAGTTAAATATAAAAAGGTCAATAAAATTAGGGAATTTAAAAGAAATCCCCACAAGGTGCACACCTTTTAAACAATGATCAAACCTGGGAGTGGTGTCCTTCTGGTCTACCGAGTAATTACAGCAATTGTGAAATACTGAATGTTCAAATCAATTAAAAAGCATCCATATTTATTGTATAACAGTTGACATATAAAACTGCTTTGTACATGGAGTAGATTGATTCAAAGAACATGAGGAATAAGCAGCTGTTCTCTTTTACAGTAATGTATTATTTTCTACTTTACATTCCCTCACTAATGTCTTTTAATAGCCTGGAAATTTATGCAACTCCTTGGTCAGATCCCTAAAGAAAAGCACCACATTATTTCAATGAGACAGGAAATTAATTTATTCTAAAAAAAAGCAATATTTTTATTAAAGATCTAGAGTAACTCTACAACAGTCAACTCTAATAAATACATTAGATTTTATGAAAGCCAAACGCTTTGATTTCCCAATTGATTGGGAAATTCCTTGGTTTAATCTAGTTGACAGTAGCAGGTTGGAACAGTCTGGGTAATGTTTACTTCATTCAGCAATACAATTATAATGAATCTTTCCAAATGTTATGGGTCACAAGAAATCTGTGTCTTTTTCCATCTCTCTGCACACCCTCTTTCTCCCAAGTCTTTGTACCTTTTTGCATCTGCTGGGGTAAGCATGATTAAAAGCAAATTTTGTCTTTCTCTCTCCATTAGAACTAAACATCAATGCATGTGTGTCAAGAAGCAAATGCAAGCATACTTTTTCTTTTATGGGAGACACTGCTGAGAAAACAGTAATCATAATGTTGCATAATTTTTTTTAGATCTTTAAGAGTAGCGTCATTGCTTTACTTGCTGGCTGATGAGATGCATCTTTTGGATTACAGCTGTCCCTAGATAGTTTGAGTGTGATCAACTACATATTGAAACTATTAAATTGTTGGCAAGAATCACAGTTCATTCTTCACTAGCTGCAAGGAAATAGAATCATAACAATGTTATGGCACAGGAGGTCTCTTAGACCATCAAATCTGGATTGTTGTCCATCCCATTCCTTAGCCTTTTCCCAATAATCCTGCAATTCCTTTTTAAACAAAAAAATTATTCACTTCCCTTCTAAAAGGCACAAGTGAACTTCATGCACCATAGGTACAGTGTATTCAAGATCTTGACTACTTGATGCATAAAGAGTAGTCAGCCCTGGTTCTTTTATCACCCCGATGCTAATGGAAACAGATTCTCTCCATTAATCCTATCTAAACTGGCAAGATTTTGTATCCCAGCGCATCACAGACACCAGCCTCCCCTCCTTGGACTCTGTCTTTACCTCTTGCTGTCTTGGTGAAGCAGCCAGCATAATTGAAGACCCCACCCGCCCAGGTCATTCTCTCTTTTCTTCCATCAGGTAGAAGATACAGGAGCCTGAGGGCACGTACCACCAGACTTAAGGACAGCTTCTACCCCACTGTGATAAGACTATTGAACGGTTCCCTTATACAATGAGATGGACTATGACCTCACGAGCTACCTTGTTGCGACCTTGCACCTTATTGCACTGCACTTCTCTGTAGCTGTGACACTTTACTTTGTACTGTTATTCTTTTTACCTGTACTACATCAATGCACTCTGTACTAACTCAATGTAATTGCACTGTGTAATGAATTGACCTGTATGATCAGTATGCAAGACAAGTTTTTCCACTGTATCTCGGTACAAGTGACAATAATAAACCAATACCCTCTGCAAAATCTTCTCTCAACTTTCTCTGGTTTAATCTTGTTAAACGTGGACCCCAAGTTGGTGGAATTTCTCATCTCTAAAACTGTAGAACATAGAACACTACAGCACAGTACAGGCACCTTGGCCCACAATGTTGTGCCAACATTTTATCCTGCTCTAAGATCTATCTAACTCTTCCCTCCCACATAGCCCCCTATTTTTCTGTCATTCATGTGTCTATCTAAGAGTCTCTTAAACGTCCCCGATGTATATGGCCCCACAACCTCTGCCGGCAGTGTGTTCCATGCAGCTGCCACTCTCTTGTAAAAAAACTTAACCCTGACATCCTGCATATACCTTGCTCCAATTACCTCAAAATTATGTCTCCTCATGTTAGCCATTGTCGCCCTGGGAAAAAAAAGTCTCTGACTGTCCACTTGATCTATGCCTCTTATCATCTTGTACACCTCTATCAAGTCACCTCTCATCCTCCTTTGCTCCAAAGAGAAAAGCCCTAGCTCACTCAACCTATCCTCATAAGACATGCTCTCCAATCCAGGCAACATCCTGGTACATCTCCTCTGCACCCTCTCTAAAGCTTCCACATCCTTTCTATAATGACGCGACCAGAACTGAACACAATACTCCAAGTGTGGTCTGACCAGAGTTCTACAGAGCTGAAACATCACCTCGTGGCTCTTGAACTCAATACCCCAACTAATGAAAGCCATCACTCCATACGCCTTCTTAACAACCCTATCGACCTGTGTGGCAACCTTGAGGGATCTATGGACGTGGACCCCAAGATCCCCCTGTTCCTCCACACTGCTCAAGAGTCCTGCCATTAACCCTGTATTCTGCCTTCGAATTCAATCTCCCGAAGTGTATCACTTCACACTTTCTTGAGAGGCTCCTTGTACCTTCTTGATACTAGTACCTTCTTGAGAGGCTTCAAATCTCTCCTGAAGTCCAGTGACAATACTGCAGTTGTGACCTACCCAGCATTTCATAAATATTCGATGTAATCTCCTTACTTTTATACTCTCTGCCTCTGTTTATGAAACCCAAGGTCCCACATGTTTTTTTTAAAGCCGTTTTGTCAACCTGCACTTCCATCTTCAATGGTTAATACGGATATGTATCCAGGGCTATCAGACCTATGAATCCATGAATACTACATCATTATTCCTTTCTTTTCTTTGCACTATTTATATATATTTGTAATTTATGGTATTTTGTCTTTGCACTGTACTGCTGCCACAAAACAACAAATTTCATGTCATCTGTCAGTGATAATAACTCTGACTTTGATTCTGTTCTTGCATTCCTTTTAGATATCGTAATTTTTGTCACTTTACATAATTAATATTTTACTTTTATACCATTTTTAAGTCAGGAGCTGTGTTTCAATGATAACAATTAGCTATTTGATACCAATCTATAAAGCCAAGAATACACTCAGGAAACTTCTAACTCAGCAACTAGACATCAATAAATCCTGCCAGCTTTTGCATGTAGAGTCAAGATTTGGCTTAAAATGTTTATTTTTTTAAAATTGTGGATAGAAAGAAAAAAAGTTGTAAAGAAATATTTAAAGAACTGTTACATAATTACTCATTTTTAAACTGTATTTGAGAAATTGTATACTGTTTGCTCATAGTTCCACCTCAGGTCTAGCTGTGTTATTGGATAATCTTGTTGTTGTATGAACTTTTGAATACAGTATCTGGCCAACAAGGTCTCAGAACAGATTGACTTTTGGTATACTTGGACAGTGCAGGACACTTTCACAATTTGGCACTGTCAATACGCTCAAAGAGAAATGTGATGACTTTCTAACCTGGGTACTGCTAATAACTTGTAGCAATGTGCCAGAAGTCTCTGGCTGCATAAACATCTCTTCCTGATTTAGGTAAAACTGAGAAAAGTACAAATATAATTTTCGACATAGAACGCCATTTGGCCCATTGCATCTTTGCCAGCTCATAAAGCAGTCCCATTCCCCTACTAACGTTTCCCTGTAACCTATTCTTCCTACACTCCCACCTATTTCCCCCAGCAGATTCTACCACTCACTTATATGTTAGGGGACAATTTAGAGTAGTCAATTAACCTACCTACCCACATTCAAATGTTGGAGGAAACTGGAGCACCTGGAGGAAACGCATGCTGTCACAGGAAAGGCATGCAAACTCCACGCAGTTAGTACCGGAGGTCAGGATTGAACTTGGATCACAGACACTGAGGCAGCAGTTCTATTAGCTGCACCACCATGCTGCCGAGAGTCAGACAGCATGGAAACAGGCCCTTCAGTCCACTGAATTCATGCTGGCCGTCAAGCACCCATTTACACTAATTCTCCCCACATTTCCATCAACTCCCCCCAGATTCCAGCACTCACTTACAAACTAGGGGCAATTTACAGTAGCAATTAACCTACCAACCCGCTGTTGGGATATGGGAAGACCCAACAGGAATCCAAACAGTCAGCACTGGAGGTCAGGGTTGAACTCACGTCCCTGGAGCTGTGACACAGCATCTCTGTTAGCTGCACGACTGGGTTCAAACCAACTATCAATCTGCGAGATTACTCGTGATACAGTTCCGTCGCACATCAGAATTTCTTAATTGACAGTAAAAGATTTAACACTTTGCATTTCAAAATTTTAAGTGGCCTTCTGAACAAGTCATATTTTGTCTTGAATAGTTATAACTCATAACTTAACCAAAGTAAGGAAACTGCAAGAATTAATAGAAAGACTGCAACGTTCAATACTATCAACTCAATTTTGGTCTTTCTTCATCATCAAAACTAGCCCTTTACCTGTTGCCATTTTGTGCTATCAGCTTCAATACAAGGTGTATCATAGATGGCACGATAGTGTTTGCATATGGACAAATAGGATCCTTCATGCTGGTCAACTTGAATCATTAGGTTGTAGTATTTTAACTTCAAGTCCTGTAAAAGATGGCAACTGGATCAAAATTATTGCAACCAATTCAGTTAAAAATGGTCCTGTGCATTATGTACTAATAATTGCTTTATGCATTAGTCAGATGGAGACCAAGTCCAACATGAAAACACATGCAAGTATTTTAACATGAGAAAATGTACAACCAAAAAGGTCATCAACACCAAATATTAGTTTTTGACGAATGATTATTGACCTGAAACATTCACAATTTCTCTCCACAATTGCTACCTGATCCGCAAAATATTTTCAACAGTTTGTTTTTATTTAACCACCAAGATATCATGAGTAGGTAGTAATTTGTGTTCCAATTTCTCAATCCTCACTATTGGGCAGCATCTAATCTCCACCTGAACAGTAAAATATGGCAAAATTCTGAGAGATAATTCACACCAAACAATTCCACAGTTGGAACATAAGAAACAGGAGCAGACTATCCCTTCAGCCCGCTCAGCCATTCTTTTGGCCTCCACTCTTTGGTTGGATCCCTATAACCTTCTTTTATATCCTTTATAACAAACAGACCGCAATCAGCGAGGATAGGCAGCAATACCTCCGGCATGATTATTCTCAACACTGGTGCCCCACAAGGCTGCGTCCTCAGCTCTCTACACGCTCATGACTGTGTAGCCAGATTCTGCTCTAACTCCATCCACAAGTTTGCAGATGATACCACCATTGTAGGCTGTATCTCAAACAGCAATGAGCAAAGAGATAGAGAGCTTAGTGGAATGGTGTCATGACAACAACTTTTCCCTCAATACCAACAAAAGAGCTGGTCATTGACTTCAGAAAAGGGGGTGGTGTACATGCACCTGTCTACATCAATGGTGCTGAGGTCGAGAGGGTTGAGAGCTTCAAGTTCCTGGGAGTGAACATCACCAACAGCGTGTCCTGGTCAAGTCACGTAGATGCCACAGCCAAGAAAGCTCACCAGTGCCTCTACTTCCTCAGGAGGCTAAAGAAATTTGGTTTGTCCCCTTTGACTCTCACCAACATTTACCGATGCACCATAGAAAGCATCCTATCTGGATGTATCACGGCTTGGTACGGCAACTGCTCTGCCCAGGACCGCAAGAAGCTGCAGAGAGTTGTGGACACAGCCCAGCGCATCACGGATACCAGCCTCCCCTCCTTGGACTCTGTCTTTACCTCTCGTTGTCTTGGTATAGCAGCCAGCATAATCAAAGACCCCACCCACCCGGGACATTCTCCCTTCCCTCCTCTTCCATTGGGTAGAAGATACAGGTGCCTGAGGGCACGTACCACCAGACTTAAGGACAGCTTCCACCCCACTGTGATAAGACTATTGAAGAGTTCCCTTATACAATGAGATGGACTATGACCTCACGATCTACCTTATTGTGACCTCGCACATTATTGCACTGCACTCTGTAGCTGTGACACTTTACTCTGTACTGTTATTGTTTTAACCTGTACTACATCAATGCACTTTGTACTAACTCAATGTAACCGCACTGTGTAATGAATTGACCTGTACGATCGGTTTGTGAGACAAGCTTTTCACTGTACCTCCGTACAAGAGACAATAATAAACCAATACCAATTTATTTTTACATTGGGATGTTTGACATATTCTGTGTCTCCCAACTCCCGAAAGCTTTTGCAGTTAGATGAAAGTACAATGGTGAAATGTTGGTTTAATTCACTGGCTGCATATAGTTTCCTTAAGATACAGGCGTCTATAGAAGTAGTAACCTTTTCCATCAGTCAAGATACACGTATTCATGTATTGGGTAAAAAGATGGTATTCTGTCTAATTGTATCCAATAATAAACCAATACTAATATCCTCCTTTACCTGGTGAGGAGTTCCCAGGAATCAATCCAGTGAATCTCTGCTGCACTACTTCTAAATCATAAATATCCTTCCTTATGTATGGAAACCAAACTGACGAGTTGTGATCTCACTGAAGCCCTGCACACAGTAAAACCCTTACTCTTGTGCTCCATTGCCTTTGCAATTAAGGGCAACATTCCACTTGTCTGACTAATTACTTGTTGTACCTGCATACTAATTTTGTACAAGCCATATCTACCTGAATAATAATATTCCATAGTCTCACACCATTTAAACAATATTCTGCTTTTATATTTTTTCCTACCAAAGGCAATAACCCCACACATTTTTATGTTACACTCCCTCTGCTCATTCACGTAAATGATCTATATTCCTTTCCAGACTATGCAACATCCTCAAAACTCCCCTATCTTTATACCGTGACCAAATTTGTATAGATTATACACAGTCCCTTCAACTATGTAATCAAAATAGATGGTTAACTAGCACTTAACCCTGAAGCCTACCACAAGCTGAAACTTGTCAAACTGAAAATTACCCGCTTATCCGCATAGTGTTAACCAATCATCTACCTCTGGTAATATATTAACCTCAACCTCACCAGTCCTCCTTTATGCAGTACTCTTTTACGCGACAGTTTATGGACTAGCAAATAATCTGGAACAAAGTCCACGACTGCAATAACCAAATTGATTTGCAAAACAAAATACTCAAATCAGTCCTGACTGCTTTTATCACTGACAAGTGCTTGCCTATAAATCTTTATTAATACTTTCAAAGAAACAGTATTTATTGGCAACATAGCATCAACTAGTGAACAGGTAGTGGAAGGGGCATACGACTCAGCAAATGGATGTTCATGTGGCAAACAAAGTCATTTACTCAGAAAAGAGTCTGTTTAGAATGTGGAGGAAAGAGAAACCACAGCAATTTTGCCAATAAAAGCAATGGAAAATAGCTACAAATAAATTATATACCTAAAATCAATCTGTCACTGACAGCAGTATAGTCACCAAGCTTGATTCACAAGGATGTTAATCAATCTTTCCTAGTAGGTTCTTGCATTGACACTACATAAAAAGAATTTGAAACTACCTCAGTATTTTCTCCCTGGAAGAACTTTGTGTTTATTTTTTTGCTGATGATCTGGGTTCGAATGTAATCCTTTATAGCCAGGCAGAGTCTCATTTGTTCCAAGATAAACTCAACCTTCTCTTTCTTCTCCATTGACCCATACGTTTCAACCTGATGGTTTAAGAAAACAGCAATTTAAAATTACGGAGTCTAATAAAATGTTGTGGTAGCTGAATTATTCTTCAAAACCATCCATTTGAGGTAAAGTTCATGGCTTTAGCATTTTTCCATTTACTGAGATCTGGACATTGCTGACAAGGTCGCTATTTCCTGCTCATTTCAAGAGCACACAAGAATGAGTCTGGAATCACAAGGAGGCCAGATTGAACACAGACATTAGTGAACCAAGCAATCCAATAGTTTTCCAGTCATCACTAAGAATGAACTATGATATTGCGGCTCTTGCAGAGACTTGGCTGTCACCAGGGCAGGAATGGATATGGAATATTCCCGGATTTCAGTGTTTTAAAAGGGATAGGGAGGGGGGGAGAAGAGGAGGAGGGGTGGTGTTACTGGTCAGGGATACTATTACAGCTGCAGAAAGGGTGGACAATGAAGAAGGATCCTCTCTAGAGTCAGCATTAGTGGAAGTTAGGAACAAGAAAGGGGCAGTTACTCTACTGGGAGTATTCTATAGGCTCCCTGGTAGCAGAAAGGATACTGAGAAGCAGATCGGGAGGCAGATTTGGGAAAGGTGCAAAAATAACGGTTGTTATCATGGGAGACTTCAACTTCCCAAATATTGATTGGCACCTGCTTAGTACCAAAGGTTTAGACGGGGCAGAGTTTGTTAAGTATGTCCAGGACGGATTCCTTTTACAGTATGTTGACAGGCTGACTCGAGGGAATGCCATATTTGATCTAGTATTAGGTAATGAACCAGGTCAGGTGACAGATCTCTCAGTGGGTGAGCATTTGGGGGACAGTGACCACTGCTCCCTAACTTCTAGCACTGTCATGGACAAGGATAGGAGCAGAGGACAGGAAAATATTTAATTGGGGAAGGGCAATTTATGAGGCTATAAGGCTAGAACTTGTGAGTGTGAATTGAGATGACATTTTTGAAGGGAAATGTACTATGGAGATGTGGTCGTTGTTCAGGGATCTTTTGCAGGATGTTAGGGATAAATTTGTCCTGGTGAGGAAGAGAAAGAATGGCAGGGTGAAGGAACCATGGGTGACAAGAGAGGTGGAACATCTAGTTAGGAGGAAGGCGGCAGCATACATAAGGTTTAGGCAGCAAGGATCAGGTCTCTTGAGTTATAAAGGGTAGCAAGGAAGGAACTTAAGAAGGGGCCAAGGAGACCAAGAAGGGGACATGAAAAGGCCTTGGCGAGTAGGGTTAAGGAAAACCCCGAGGCATTTTTCACTTATATGAAGAGCAGAAGGATGACGGGAGTAAAGGTAGGACTGACTAGCGATAAAGGTGGGAAGATGTGCCTGGAAGCTGTGGAAGTGGGTCCTCAATGAATACTTCTCTTCAGTATACACCAAGGAGAGGGGCCTTGATGATGCTGAGGACAGTGTTGGTAAGGATAATGTTCTGGAGCATGTAGATATCAAGAGAGAGGATGTGTTGGAGCTGTTAGAAAATATTAGGACAGATAAGTCCCCGGGGCCTGATGGAATATTCCCCAGGCTGCTCCGCAAGGCGAGGGAGGAGATTGCTGAGCTTTTGGCTAGGATCTTTGAGTCCTCGTTGTCCACGGGAATGGTACCAGAGGATTGGAGGGTGGCAAATGTTGTCCCCTTGTTCAAAAAAGGTAGTAGGGATAGTCCAGGGAATTATAGACCAGTGAGCCTTATGTCTGTGGTGGGCAAGCTGTTGGAAAGGATTCTTAGAGAAAGGATCTATGGGCATTTAGAGAACCATGGTCTGATCAGGGATAGCCAACATGGCTTTGTGAAGGGCAGATCATGTCTCACAAGCCTGATAGGGTTCTTTGAGGAGGTGACCAGACAGATTGATGAGGGTAGTGCAGTAGGTGTGGTCTACATGGATTTTAGTCAGGCATTTGACAAGGTTCCACATGGTAGGCTTCTTCAGAAGGTCAGAGGGCATGGAATCCAGGGAAGCTTGGCCATATGGATTCAGAATTGGCTTGCCTGTAGAAAGCAGAGGGTTGTGGTGGAGGGAGTGCATTCAGAGTGGAGGGCTGTGACTAGCTGTGTCCCACAAGGATCGGTTCTGGGACCTCTACTTTTCGTGATTTTTATTAATGACTTGGATGAGGGGGTACAAGGGTGGGCTGGCAAGTTTGCAGACGACATAAAGGTTGGTGGTGTTGTGGATAGTGTAGAGGATTGTTGAATATTGCAGAGGGACATTGATAAGATGCAGAGCTGGACTGAGAAGTGGCAGATGGAGTTCAATCCGGAGAAGTGTGAGGTGGTACACTTTGGAAGGACAAACTCCAAGGCGGAGTACAAAGTTAATGGCAGGATTCTGGGTAGTGTGGAGGAGCAGAGGGATCTGGGGGTCCATATCCACAGATCCCTGAAAGTTGCCTCACAGGTGGATAGTTAAGTAAGCTTATGGGGCGTTATCTTTTATAAGTCGAGGGATCGAGTTTAAGAGCCATGAGGTAACGATGCAGCTCTGCAAAACTCTGGTTAGACCACACTTAAGAGTACTGTGTCCAGTTCTGGTCGCCTCATTATAGGAAGGATGTGAAAGCGTTGGAAAGGGTGCAGAGGCAATTTACCAGGATGCTGCCTGGTTTAGAGAGTATGGATTATGAGGAGAGACTTAGGGCTTTACTCTTTGGAGAGGAGAATGAGACAAGACATGATAGAGGTGTACGAAATATTGGGAGGAATAGATAGAGTAGACAGCCAGTGCTTCTTTCCCAGGGCCTCAATGCTCAATACAAGAGCGCATGGCTTTAAGGTAACGGGTGGGAAGTTCAAGGGAGATATCAGAGGAAGGTTTTTTACCCAGAGAGTGGTTGAGGCATGGAATGCGCTGCCCGAGGTGGTGCTGGAGGCAGGTACATTGGCCAAATTCAAGAGATTACTAGATAAGCATATGGAGGAATTTAAAATGGAGGGATATGTGGGAGGAAGGGGTTAGATAGTCTTAGGTGAGGTTTAAAGGTCGGCACAACATTGTGGTCTGAAGGGCCTGTATTGTGCTGTACTGTTCTATGTTCTATGAATGATTATATTTTTCTCCCAATTCCAGATTACTAAATAAATTTAGATTCCATTCCTGCTGTTGTGAGATTTGAACTTTGGCCTCTGGATTGTGAGTTTAAAGACAAAAGTCAGAGCCACTAGACCAGTACTTTAACTGCTGCACCACCACCATATCGGCTGATGATACTGCATTATGTAGTTGTTGTGAATACCTGAATCTTCCAAGCTGGTTAGAAAGACCCTAAAAAGTTAATCAAGCATAAGAATTAGGAGCATTTGGAGAACGTCTGTACTTAGCTGCCAGAGGTGGTGGTTGAATCAGATACAAATCACTGTTTAAGAGGCACTTATTCAGATATTAAATAGGCAAGGCACAGAAGGAGACACAAGAGTCTCCAGCCCTGATGCAGGGTCTCCACCTGAAACGTTGACGTCCTTTCTCCTCACAGTTGCTGCTCAACCAGAGTTCCTCCAGTGGATTGTTTGTCACTGCTAAGGCATGGAAGGATACAGTCCTATATTCCTAATGTTCTATAATCTACTCCAGGCCTTTAACTCTGAGATACCTGCATTTTAATTTGGTCTCTTCAACATGATCATATCTAAACACCCTTGCCTTTATCCACCATGGCCCTGAGCTCATAATTCCAACCCTGAACCTTTCTGCTTTTATTTTGTTTTCCCCCTTAAAGGCAACCTCACCTCTGTAACCAATATATTCTTTAATATCTCTTCTGCGTTTTAGAGTCAATCTTTTGTTTGATAACACTCCTGTGAAGAGCCTCAGGATGTTTACCCTACTCTTTAAGGATACTATTTAAAAAATGTAAAATGTTGTTGTTGTAATTTCTGAACCTGGTTGGCAAAATTGAAAGCTCACTTTCTGAAGTTGATTGCTGTACATCTTAATATTAAGATAATTTTGTTGTTGAGGTAAGAAGAAAATAACATCTTATCTCCACTTTGCTCATGATCTTTCAATTGTAAAACTAAACCCAAACATCTTGAAATTGTAACATCGAGCAAAAAAGGTTTATTCAAGACTTTCATGGTTTCTATCTTAGGGCAGCATCCAATACAGATTTATATGATCTATTTTGCTTGATAAGAACTAACAAAAGATCACCATTATTCTGAGAAAACCTTGTTCATCATGAAAGCGTGCATGTTTTACATGCCTAGATATCATTGACATTTACCTGAAGTTCCTGCAAAATGGCAGCAGCTTCTTTCAGCTCTCCAGCTTCCTCCTTTATCATGGCTAAGTGTTTGGTTAACCGAGCACGCTCAATTTCCACATAAATCTGAAAGAAACAATCAATAATAATATATCACTATGGAGGTTTTGATTCACAGTTCTTTATGCTTGATTATTTAAATTCCTTTTACAAAATATACAGAAATGAAGCAAGGTGGTGATCAATTTACTTTACTTAAAGCTATTGTGGATATGATTGAAATGTTATATCAGCTAATCAGGACAGTAGGAGGATTGCTTCAGTTGATTACATTCTAGATTTATAAAAGCAAATTCAATCATTTTTTCTCTGAAGGCTCATTTTATGACAGGGCTTTGAGGCCACATAAACTAGGGAAGAACAACAATCAGTTTTTGATCTGTGCTGTCCGTTGGTCAAACAATAGGGATGTTTTGTTATATTAGTGAAGCAATGCTGTCCTTTTGGAGCTGCTACCTTACAAAGGAAATATTAAAATAAAAGCACAAATGTTCCAAGGTACTTATCAAGACAGCCAATGCACTATCGAATGCAAATTACTTGGTCATGGATTAATTTGCAATTTTTTGCAACACTGTTAGCATAACGGCACCGAAAAGTGTGAAGTAATGGTCATAAAACATTTTGGAATAAACATGAAAGGTGCAATTGCATTGACATAATTCCTCAACCCATAGCCATTGGTGAAGTTTGGCTTGTTATGATTCCACAGCTAACTGAAGCCTTCTTGTATATTCCTGCAGATTTATAACAACAAAAATATAATGTGATTAACTTCAAAAGTCTTACAGCCCTCAGAAATGTTTTTGTCTTAAAGAGGCAATCCCTTCCCCAGTACTAGATTCTTCCACAAGAGAAAATGTCCACATAGTCAAGATCCCTCGGGATCATATATGTTTTAATCAAGTCTCCTTTCATTTTTCTAAACTTCAGTGAATACAAACCTAGCTTGACCAACCTCATCTCATAAAGACAACTTGCCCATTCTGAGGTATAGCAGAATCTGGCAGACTAGGGACTGTGGCGGGTGCCAGACTAGCCTAGCAGATTTTCCAGACTATTGGAAGTTATTTCAATTACCTCAACACATCTGAGATTGACCGTTTTTTTTAAAAAGAATGTCACACAGTTTGATGATAAGTTTTCCAGTGAACCAGTTCAGTTAAAAAGGCAGCATGGGAACTGGGGCCCCAGTGAGCGGGAGGAGAGTGCAGCAAACATTACCTGGTCAGCCAGAAGCCAATCTGTTGGGATTTCCAAATCATCGTATAGTAGATTTTTGTTGTTTTACTGTATTGGTTTAGCAAACCTGCTCTGAACTACTTCCAATGCACTTATTCCTTCCTTAAATATAGAGACCAATACAATAAACAGTACTCCAGATGTGGTTTCACCCATGACCTATATAATTGAAACATAAGCTCCTTACTTTTGTATTCAGTTCCACTCGCAATAAACAATAACATTCTGTTTGCTTTCCTATTTACTTGCTGTACCTACATATTAGTAATGATGCACTGGGATGCCCAGATCCCTCTGCACCACAGAGCTCTACAATCTCTCATCATCTGAAAAATATGCTAGTTTTGTTTTTATTTTGCCTGCCAAAATGGACAACTTCACGTCTTGCACTATATCCCAGATCGTGACCCATTCACATAACTTATTTATATCCCTTTATAGCTTCCTTATGTTCTCTTCACAACTTATTTTTTTAAAACCTATCTTTGGGTCATCA